>NW_024429188.1:67234106-68693676 GCF_017639785.1 Mesocricetus auratus | reverse complement strand
TAGCACAGACAGTGAGATCAACAATTAATAAATGGGACCTACTGAAACTGAGAAGCTTCTGTAAGGCAAAGGACACAGTCAGCAAGACAAAAAGGCAGCCCACAGAATGGGAAAAAATATTCACTAATCCCACATCTGACAGAGGGTTGATCTCCAAAATTTACAAAGAACTCAAGAAGCAAGTCTCCAAAACAGCAAAGGACCCAATTAAGAAGTGGGCTGCAGAACTAAATAGAGAGTTTTCAATAGAGGAGTCTAAAATGGCTGAGAGGCACTTGAGAAAGTGCTCAACATCCTTAGCCATCCGGGAAATGCAAATCAAAGCAACTCTGAGATACCATCTCACTCCTGTCAGAATGGCTAAAATCAAAAACACCAATGACAATTTATGCTGGAGAGGATGTGGTGAAAGGGGGACACTCCTCCATTGCTGGTGGGAGTGCCAACTGGTTCAGCCACTTTGGAAAGCAGTATGGAGATTCCTCAGAAAAATGGGAATAAACCTACCACAAGACCCAGCAACTGCACTCTTAGGCATATATCCAAAAGATGCCCATTCATATAACAAAGATGTCTGTTCCACTATGTTCATAGCAGCTTTATTTGTAATAGCCAGAACTTGGAAGCAACCTAGATGTCCCTCACCCGAAGAATGGATAGAGAAAATGTGGTACATCTACACAATGGAGTACTATTCAGCAGAAAAAAATAATGGAATCATGAGATTCGCAGGCAAATGGATGACACTAGAAGAAACCATCCTGAGTGAGGTAACCCAGTCACAAAAAGAGAAACATGGCATGTACTCTCTCATATATGGATTTTAGACATAGATCTGGGGAGTGCCAGCCTACAATCCTATTGCCAGAGAGTCTGGGAAACAGAAACTTCATTTACTGGCTGGTTAAGTACTGAGCTGAACTCAAGAAAGCCAGTATCAGAGAGGGAGGACTGATGATCAAAGGGATTAAGACTGGGCTGGTTGAACCCCCAGAAACAGCTGACCAGACAAAGGTTAACTCTTGAATCCCAGGCATCAGCCTGGGAATCCAGCATGGGACTGATCAAGACCCCCTGAATCTGGGTGTCAGTGAGGAGGCCTAGGTAATCTATTGAGCCTTGGACAGCAGATCAGTACCCATCCCAAGTATACACACGGTCTCTGGACTCCCATAGAACAATGTGAGGTGCACTCTCACCCTGAACTCTTGGGGAAGGGTCTAGGCCCTGCCCTATATGAAATGACAGACTATGGACACCCCCATGGAGGGCCTCACCCTCCCTGGGGGAATGAGGGGATAACGGGGGGGATGGGGGGAGGGCACAGGAGGAGGGGAGGGAAAGGGAGAGGGACCTCGTACTGACTTGTGAAGCAACCTTGTTTCTTATCTAAATTTAAAATGGAAAATAAAAAAAATATTAATATAATAAAAAAAAAAAAAAAAAAGAAGTCAAACAAGCGTGATTTCAGTATTAAGGCTATAATTCAGCAATTTGTTTTTGTTCCAGTATGACCAGGGAAGGACCTGCAGTTCTTGGGTATCTTGAGTCTATAGAAATGTGTTCTTTGGTACATCTACATAGCTAAGTGTCTTCTGTCACTGCTCCCTCCTTCTGGCAACTTAGAGTCATGGACATCCTGTCAAACTTGGTTGTCAAATACTGAATTTTCTCCCTTAGTTCCAGTCAAAGAAAATGGTTCAGCTTTGTTTTGATATCATCAACGGCAGCATGTTCTTCCCCAGGAAAGGGCTAAGCTAGAACACTATCGTGTTCGTCTCTCTAGTCATTATTTTTTCATCACCCTTACAGATGTTCATTTTCTCACTTTATTATGGCTCCTGCTATGGAGTTTGGGTTGGCTTGGAACTTCTCAAACTCTGAATCTTCCTGCCTCCACCTCACAAGTTCTGGGATCACAAGTGTGCACCAATGCACCTGGTTTTCATTTTATGAGTTTCTAATGGAATTTATAAACATCATATCCTTAATTATAATAACAATTTGAAATCCAGATGCCATTTGGGCCTTTTTCTCAGAAATAGTCCACATGGCCTCCCTATTCCCTTTAAGCGCACATCAACCTCATTCATATTTTCAAATGCTAAATGGAACAATATTCATTAGTATTGAATTCATCAAGTTTTTAAAACATGTCCCAGTAGGATGGTGGATACTTAATGTAATTAGTAACCTTAATTTCTTATCCGGAAGAAATGACTCAGCCCAGGTAAAATGAAGCAGAAGCAATATTTGTAGACCATGTGAGACTCAATTCAGAAGCAGCCACATTAGCTCTGCCCCAGTCTCAGCAAATGTTTCTCTATAATTGGGAAAGCTTGACCAAATTAGCCTGTATGTCGTGAACCAAGACTACTGAAAAGGCCTTGGTTTAATTAATTGACAAGGAGAATATTTGTCTCTTCACATCCTGGTTCTTGTCAGAGCAGTATGTGTTCAAATAGTTCATCACACCAAGACAGAGGTCAAATCTTTCATCATGTTTTGCTTCAAGTTTTGAATTGACACATGATACATTTTAGTGGTTAGAAGAAGAAAGAATGTAGCAGTATGAAGAGTGTCCACAACAATAATTAGCTAGCTGTATAGCAGAAGAGTTTTTGACCTGAACAGGAAGCTTTTCTGTGAGACAGTTGGAAGTATTTGCTTTGGACTGTTAACAACCCTTTTGTAACTGAGAAATGGGTATGTGGTGGGGAGAGCTAAAGAATGTACATGCTACATATGGCAATCAGGAGTCTTTATGATAGGAAAAATACTTTTGGAGATAACCATGGGCCTGTCTCAGATCTTGATGTGAACATTGGTCATGGGACATGGTGGTATTGGGAGTCAAAGCTAGCTAACTGTTGTAGTAAAGAATTCTGTTCCATCAATGTCACAACAGAATTGAAATTTTCTTCCTATTCACCTCATTCTCAGATTAGGTGAGCAGTCGGAAGCCCTCTATACAGAGTCATTGTGAAATCAAGACTCCTCCTACACCATAGTATGCCATCTGCTACCCATGGAAGTCTTTCTCTGTATTCCCTGCTTCTGGTGGAGAAACACAGGGAAACAGAATAAATCAGCATCCAGTCTGATATACCCTGCCTCTGCTCATATCTTACTGGTAAGTGCTAGTCTCATGTTTCCATTTAGATGTAAGAAGAAAGGAGATGAAATGGGTGTGAACAGGAAAAAGGTTCTACAGAAGGGAGGGTGAAGATGCCTAGTTTGATGACTGATACTTACAAAATGCTATTATTTTATTTTCTGGATAATGTCCTGCAGTTTTGTTTTCACTTATTTTATTCGTTGATTTGGCTTTTGTCTGTCTACCAAAAAGAATGTCCTCACTTTTCACCATTATGTTGTCAGAATCAAGCCTGGTAGCTGGGACTTCATAGGCATGCAATTAAAGAATCGTTAAATAAGTGAATGTCGCTGCTGTGGTAACAATGACAAAGGAATAACTCTGACAGTTTTTTTATTCAAAAAGGCCCTAATACACCATAGCTTTTCAGTAGGGAAGGGGATCATCATCATAATAGAGGTACACATCGGTGATAATATAGTATTTCAGAAATATTCCTCAGAAAAGAATGTTCAAAAAAGTCACAATTATTCTGGTTGATGGGCTCTGGAATGGTTCACTGAGCTAATGCAATGATGGCATTGTCAGGTTTAAAAAAAACAGCCAAGAAAAGATGTCTTGAACCTGGAAAATCATATGCACAAAAGGCAGTAGTGCATCCTCCCTTTGGGAACAGAGAATAATTTGGAACAGTTAAAGCGAAAAGTGCTTGAGGGAATGAGAGATGAGTCTGGAAAGACAAGCCCTAGCCATAGGGTGTCACTGACAAGTTCTAAGCAAAGAACTGACATTGTCAGATTTGCGTTTTACAAAGTCTATTCTGGCAGCACTTGGAAGGGTGTTAACTAGGAGGGTCTGGACTGTAGTCAGGGAAAGCAGCTGTGATGCTACAGAAAGACTAAGTGATTGTTAGGTGTCGGGACCACAAAATACACTAAACTGTCTCCTCCTTCTCCCAGGGTCCAGCATGGAAAGCCCTAATGCAATCTCCTATTTACAAGGGATAATTGGCATACATTATAAGAATAAGGAGGAAAAAAACGTTAGTTTGCTTGAACTGTTTTTTTAAACTATTTTCCATGCTGTCACATTTAGTGTGAACCATCCTCTGGAAAATAGAATGGTTCACTCTAGCTCAGCTCTCCTTAAACTTTCTTCCCTTTCACCTAAGACATGTTTCCATGGCCTCGGGTACACATAATAGGTATACAAATCAAACATTAGCAGATGAGAAACCATACAGAACTTTATTTTAAAAACAACCCTGTATCATACACAAGGTTTTTTTTTACCATTTATTATATGAGAAAAACCAATTTTGCATACTCCTGAGATGGGTATGTTCATTTATTTTTCTATAAATAATTAAATCTTGACTAAGTATGTCATACTGCTGGGCAGAGAGTACCTTCAACAGTTTCAAGTTGACTGCAATTTTTTGTAATCATCAATGCTAAGAATGCTGTGTCACAGAAATATGTAGGGCTATTTCAGAAATTGTTGGAAATTCTGCCCTAATTCTAAGCCAAAATACATTTCATCATGGCTAATGAAACTCAAGTAAGACATTCAAATAGCAATTTGTAAAATAAAATGTTCTAACACAATACAATTCAATGATGTACTAATTTGAGGCCCATGCTGAGAAGTGATAACAGGTCTCTGTTTTTTATATTAAATAATTATGCTTCCAAAGAGTAGAAAGCTTTGTACATAGAGTAAAATCATGTGATTCAGAACACATACTAGTCTTGCATCAGCTGAGGTATTCCAGGGTTCATTGGTGTTACATGGTATGTGTGGTAGTTTGAATGTAACTGGCTTCCATAAGCTCATAGGCAGTGGCACTGCTAGGAGGTGTGGCTTTGTTGTAGTGGGTATGCCCTTGTTGGAGGAAGTGTGTCATTGTGGGGGTGGGCTTTGAGGTCTCTTTTGCTCAAGCTTCCCTCAATGTGACAATCGGTCAACTTCCTCTTGTCTCTGAGTCAAGATATAGGATTCTTAGGTTCAGCACCACATCTGCCTTCACTCTGCCATGGTCCATGCCATTATGATAATGGACTGAACCTCTCTCTGACAGTATAAGCTACCACTTTATAAGAGTTACCATGGTCATAGTGTCTCTTCAAAGCAATAAAAACCTAAATAAGACAATATGATAACATGCACCCAAGGATATAGTGGTGTTACATATATAACTAATGCTTGAAGCAGATCAGATCCTTTTTTCCTTCTTGAGAAAAACTTTGTTGTAGCCCAGGCTGGCCTTAAACCCACCATGTTAACAGACTGTGTGAATTCACTCTTGTAACCAAGAATGACCTTGAACTTCTGATCCTCCTGCCTCCACCTCTCGGGTTCTGGGATTACATGTGTCTGTCACCTTAGCCTAGGTTATGGTATGCTGGGGTTAGAATCCAAGACCTCATGCATGCTAGCTAGACCTCTCTCAATTCAGATATATCCCCAAGTCAGAGTTCATTACACTTTTGGTTTTTAGTTACTATTTTTTTTTTTTTGCTTTTAGACATTCAGAAAATGTTCATGGTTAACAAACCTACTGTGATTTCTATACTTACTTATGCCACTCTATATGGGGTTGAACCCACAGTTTAAGAATCTATGAATAGATCATTTCCTTGTTACATTTTTTTGGTTGAAATTCAGTTTTTCTTGCCCTTTTCAACAAAGGACATTCCATGTCCATCATCTTTTAAACTGTTGTGCATGCAGAGATGGGGCTCTTTGCCCTCTCTATGCCCTTCCTTAGACATTTCTTTTACGAAAATAGACATTTGTTAACTGCTTCTCAATGTTTTCTTTATAGATGTGAAACACTCCTAAAATTCACCTTGTTCTGAGTGATGCTGGCAGGGTGGAGCTGAGAAATGAAAACCTTTCTTTGACTCGACTGCACTGAATGCATTGGGAGTTATCTCATACTGTCTAGACATATCTGAAAAGAAAGCAAGCTTTCCAGTCAGCTCTGGACTAAGTCCTAGCTTTGCCACTTATTACCAGTATGACCTTGAGCAGGTCACTTCCCCACTACATCATCGAAGGGATGCAAAAGGTAAAATGAGCTACTGTTCAGACACTGCTTCAGGGCTCACTTAATAAGAATTGTATTTCACTCTCCAAAGCCCTAGCCAGCCCCCAGCCCATTACATGCCTTCGAAATAACCCACATTTGCACCTTTCATCTTCCTATCAGCATAGCATTTTAACTGGCATTCATATATGATGATTCAGTGAGCTCCCCATTATTTTCTTTCGTTTGCATGATTCATTAGCACTTTGACACAATATGGCTCAGGCTAGCCTCCAACCCACAATCTTCTTGCCTAAGACTCCTGAGTCCTGACATTGTAAGGGTGCATCACCTTGCCTAGCTTCCTTGTTGTATATGTTTTTTATTACTTGTGTACATGTGGGCTTATGCATGTTATTGCAGCTGACCAAGGAGGCCAGAGGATGAAGCTAGAGTTACAGGTGGCTGTGAGCTACCTGATATGTGTGCTAGGAACTGAACTCAGGTCTTTGGGAAGTGCACTATGAGCTCTTAGTGCTGAGCCATCTACCCCTTGCATATCTTTTTATGGAAAAAATTTTACACACTTTTCTGGGATATGACATCATAGTCTGCTCATTTCTCCCAGATGGCTATTTGCATCTTATCATTCTTTCTCCCTCTGTCTCTATCTGTCTGTCTGTCCATCTATCTATCTATCTATCTATCTATCTATCTATCTATTGTGTTTGTGTGAGTCTGTCTCGTGTGTGTGTGTGTGTGTGTGTGCTGCATGTATGTATATGTAGATGGAGGTAAGATGTAATCTATAGGTGTTATTTCTCTGGAACAGTCCACCAAGTGTTTTTGGAGTAGCTCACCATCCTGGGACTCACTGATTAGGTGAGGCTGATCAGCTAGCAAGATCCAGCTCTCTTCCTTCCTCCCCTGCACTGGGATTACAAGCAAGTGTCACTTTGGGGTGTGTGTGGGATTGTCTGGTTCTTATTCCTTACTAACTGAGCTATCTTATGTCCCCACTCATCTCACAGCATTTCCTACCTAGGTTTTGCCTCTTTGAAGTTTATTTCCTAACCCAAATCTGGGGACATATACCTATAATCTCAAGACATGGAGGCAGGAAGATCAATAGGAGTTCACTCAGTTCCAGACACTGATCATGGCTCTCCTGGGTTCAGGGCTCTCAAGAAACAAAAAGTGTACAACCTTACCAATAGTAAGATTAGTTATAAAAGTAAAACAATAGGAATAATTTCTACATTGTTCCTTGACATATATTCTTTGCCTTACAAGCTTTCCCAATTAAGCAAACCCTATCATGATGTGGTATGTGATAACTTTAAAATATATATATATATACTATATATATACATATATATATTATATATATATATATATATAGTTTCATTTTCTGGAAGCCTGGACCCCTGGTTTTCTCCCATTCATAAGACAATTTTAATGAAACCTTGATTTTCAAGTGTTTCCAGTTACTGCCCACAACTTTATTTTCTTTTTTCAGTGGGTGTTAATACTTTGGATTCAGTCTACTTGCCCTGAACTTTTATGGAAGTTTCAACACTTTAAAGCTGTTTTTCAACTCCCACGTATCTAGCTATTCTTGGCCCATAATCACTCCATTTGGGTTTTGGCTCTGTTAGTTTTTAGTAGCACTACAAACAACTTTCCTTATTCTTCCTACTCAGTTGCTTTGGTCCTATACTCCTATGTGTGTGTGGGGGGTGCGGGGGTGTTGTAAAGATGATGCAATGTTTATTGAAAGGCTCTTGTTTATTTTTAATGACTTTTATTTCTTTAGTTTACACACAGGGCAGGGACCACCACACTCTGCATTTCTGCCTCTATACATTAAATGTAATTTAGAGTCAACTTGTAAGTGATTTATAAACTGTAGATTAATTCAGTGATTGAAGCATTCGCATCCTTTGATAATATGGTTGACAAGTACTTCAGAAATACAACCCTGGATGCCGGCCTTCAACAAAGTCCCACCTCCCAAACCAGTGAATTACGCTCAAAGACAATAATACAATCCTTTTCATTTTATTGAAATTCCTGTCATAGTGCCTTTAGCAAGTTTGTATTCAGTTCAACAACCCCAAATCAAAAGTCCCAAAAGATATAACTGAGTGCCTACTGTTTACTTATAACTCGATGCCTGGCTCCATCTAATTTCTACAATATATTTTAATATTAATAAAGAAGATAAAGGGAAATCTGAGCTTGCTTTTCTTATTGAAAAAATCCAAAGGTTGTCAGAAGTTTGCAAGTCTTCAAACAACTTCGGGGGGGGTGATGTTAACCTCACATGTATCTTTAAACTCAGCAGAAATAATTTTTAGCATGGGAAGCAGGAAACAGAGAAAAATCAGAAAATACCTATGAGATACTTAGGTAATAACCAAAGGCTGTTAAATTCACTGGTGTTTCCTGACCAACCTTTCTGATTAACCCGTGTCATCAAAATATATGCAGATATGTGGATTCTGTTTCCTGCATCACTGGATAATCCATGAATTTTCCATTCCAGCCTGGTCATAGGGAATAACTCAGGCATTCAAAGAAATGCCTGGTGTCTACTCATAGACTGCTATGGTCTAATATGATTTGTCTCCACTAAAATTCATGTTAAGGCTTCAACCGTGATTTAACAATGTCAAGAGATAATAAGACCTTTAAGAGATATTTAGGCAATTCAAGTTCTATCCCCATGAAGGGATTAATGTAGTTCTTGCAGGAGTGGATTAGTTACCAGAAGAGTGGACTGCTATAAAACTAATTTGGCTTCCTTGTCTCTCTCATGCTTCTCCTCCTCAAGTAGTCACTTGCCCTTTCACCTTAAGGTCTCTGGTGACAGAGGCTAAGAAAATGTTGGCACCATGCTCTTAGACCTCAAGAACCATGAGACAAAATAAATCTCTTTTCTTTTTTCAAATATATTTTCAATTGAAATAGAATTACATCACTTTTTCCTCTTTCTAGTTCCCTCCCAGGTACTCTTCCTTCAATCCCTCCCATTCCTTCTCACTCTCAAATTGATATCCTCTTTATCTTTGGTTATAATTGTTAAATACATATACATATATATGTGTGTGTGGTGTGTGTGTATATGTACTCTGAGTTAATATGTGGTTTGTACATGTTGTTTCAGAACTAGTCCCTTTACGTTGGACAACTAACAAGGGGGCTCACCACTGAGAGAGACTAATTCTTCTCCCAACAGTAATTAGCTTCCTATAGTTTTTTGTCTAGGAGTGGGACCCCATGAAATTTTACCCCTCCCACTTTAGCATATCTATTGATATTGATACTGTTCTGGTCTTATTTGTGCAGTTATTTCTAGGATAGACTGTTTCACAGCATAGTTCCTGGTTGTATTAATCTTCTATTGCTATAATATAGCACTATGACCAAGACAACTTATAGAAGGTAGGGTACATTTTGAGATTACAGTTCCAGAGAGATAGGAGTCTGTTGCCATCATGGAGGGGAGCATAGCAACAAGCAGGCGGGTATGCTACTGAAGCAGCATATGAGAGCTCGCATACTGATCTGCAAGCAGTGGGCAGAGAGAATACTGGGGACAGATAGGGAGGCATACCTCTCCCACCAAAGCCACACCTCCTAATAGTTCCCAAATAGTTCCACCAATGGGACCAAGTATTTAAACAAGGAGATATTCACATTAAAACCACCACACTGGTACTGTGATATTCCTTGAGCCTTAGGTACAGGAGCTGTGGTGCTGAGCTTTCCAAAATTCACTGATCTCTGAATTGTGTCCAAGTTGTGGTTTTCCGTGTTGGTCTCCATTTGCTGTAAAGATGGGCTTCTTTGATGAAGGGCAGCAGCTATACTTAATCTGGTTTATGTGGTTACTATATTCACATCCTGAGTATTTGGACCTAGGAACCACAGATGAGAAACAATATGTGCCATTTATCTTTTTGGTTCTGGGATACCTTGTTTAATATGATTTTTTTCTAGTTCTACCAATTTACTTGCAGATGTCATAATTTCATTTTTCTTTACAGCTTAACAGTATTCCATTCTGTATATGTACCACATTTTCACTATCTCTTTGTCAGCTGAAGGACATTTAGGTTGTTTCCACTTCCTGGCTATTGTGAATAAGGCAGCAATAAACAATTGTTAAACAAGTATCTGTGGAGTGAAACCTCTTTTCTTTGTAAGTTGTTCAATCTCCAATGTTCTGTTACAGAAAAAAATGGACATTACCACTATCATTTTCACACCTTTATCCTACCTACACACATTGACCGACTTTTTAAAGTCAGACTCATTTGTTTGTATTTTATGTGTATAGGTGCTTGTCTACATGCTTGTCTATATACCATGTACACATAATGTCTGCAGAGGTAAGAAGAGGGTGTTGGACCACTGAAACTGGAGGTATGGATAGATGTCTTAACCATTGAGTGACCTCTTCAGCTCCTACAACAGTCCATTGACAGTATTTATTTTATTTTTAATTACATATATGTGTATGGGTTTATGTATATGGATATGTGCACATGTAAGTGCCCACAGAGTGCTGAAGAGTATATTAGAGATCCTGGAGTTAGAGGTACAACTGTTATGAATGGCCCAATGTGGGTACTGGAAACTGAGTTCAAACCTGAGTCCTTCGTGATAGCAGTACATACTCTTAACCATTGAGTCATCTCTCCAGCCCACATTGGCTGACTTAAGACCAAAATGCAGGGATGGTCACTTTTGAAGGAGCTTTTGTTTTTCAATTGGGCAAGAAAGAAAAAGTTTCCTTTGTGAAAGGCAGCTTGAGGAGAACACTAGAATGGAAGACCCAAAGGGACAGGATAAGGATAGGTTGTTTGAACTAGGTTTGATGTTCCTACACAGGGAAGTAGTTAAGGCAGAAACTGAAAACAAACACAATAATAGCATGTAGATACATTTTCCAGAACATAATTCTCTTATCATTGTGATCCATAAGAACAATGGGGACCCTCAAAGATATGTTTTTAAACTTTTTTTCATATAAAGGTGTTTTGACTTCATGTGTTTCTGTATATCATGTGCATGTCTGTTTTATTCATGGAAGCCAGAAGGAAGTTTCAGATCCCCTTGGAATGGATTTACAGATAGTTATTATCTGCCATGTGGGTGCTGGGAATTAAAGCTGGGTCCTCTGGAAGGGCAGCCAGTGTCCTTCACCCCTGGAGCATCTCTCCAAGTCCCCTGAAGGATATTTTAAAGACAGCAGCTACAAGCAAATGGGAGTGTAAAGAAAAGAATACAGCAAGCCTCACTCATTGGAGTAGATGACAAATCTGTTTGTGGACACCAGTGAAGTACTAGTCTGAGAACTTTCAAAATAACTGGAGAATATTTGAAGGTCGTGAAGCTGAGACCCTTCTGCACAGTTGGGAGGTTGCAAGTCAATAGACCTTGGATTTCTGCTGATAGCACTCTTGCCATACTGTCATATAAAGCACTAGATGTGATAAAGAGCAACAACTCAACATTGAGACACTCCATCCTCAGAAAGAATTTAGTCTGCTAACTTAGATACATCTCCAGGAGTGGAAAAATAAACTTAACTCTCTGACCATTCCTTATAGAACCCAGAATGCACTCTGTCCTTACCATAAACATATGCACACTTTGCCATTCTTGTTTAATTTAAAAACAGTTCAAAAAGGATATATATGCATAAACCCCATCCTTCTCTTACTTTTTCCTTGTACTTCTAACCTCCTATCCAACAGAAAGTGCACTAACTCTGATTAAATGCTTGGTTTCTGTTGAAAAGTTGAACTTTTTCCTGTGGGCTTCTGTTATCCGAAGGAAAAAGGAATCTTTCATTATCCAACTTCTCAGTCTGTTTCAGAGCCCCTCAAAGTATCTTTTTATCCCTCACGATTACATGCACCTCCATCTTTCTACACCAGCCTTCCAGTAACCAGCAAGCTACCTCCAATAAGAGCAAACACCACAAGTTTAAACACCCCAGGGAAGTTATCACTGAATAAAGAGCAATTTCTCAACCAAAAAGTTGACCTTGAGACTTCAGCAAAAGTTCTGAAAAGTTGGGACAGTAGTATCCCTTTATCTACAGTTTTGTTTTCTTCAACTTCCCTCCAATGCACTAGGATCTGAAATATTACATGAATATTTTAGCACTATAAACTTTATAACTTAACCTGCATGGCATTCCAAGTAATATGATGAAATCTCATGCCATCTCTGTCAGAGCAGTTATCATCCCATTATCTATTGTGTTTTGCCTGACTTAGCTGTCTTTGTTATCAGGTATTAGCCATCTCACAGTATCTCTGTGCTTGTGCTCAAGTAACCATTACATGGTAACCTGATACTCCCAAAGTGCCTGATTATATAATAATAACAATAATAACAACAGCAATAATAATAATAATAAAAGGGAATAACATGACAGCTCCTAGGTATAGTGGAGGAAAAGGTGTATTGTAGATAAAAGGGAGAGCATAGCCAGATGCAGGGATATCAGGGAGAATCCAGAGTGAACATAACTCTGAGAACAGTCATGTGAAAAGAGGGTGTTAGGGGAGAGGAGCTGCCAACCAAGAGGGGGCACCTGGGCCAAGAGACTAAGTTCAATATGGGCCAGAGTTACTGCGGAGAGGGAAGCCCAACCCACTAGCTGGGCTGCCCACTAGCTGGGCTGGAGAGTTCACGGTAGGGGGCTGAGTATGGAAACCAGGAGGTCCCTCTAATAGGTGAAGACTGAGGGATGCTAGGATGCTAGAAGAACCTGGCTGCCAGTATCGGCTTTGATATGTTAATGGGGCTCCCAATTAGCCATTTGTCCTTCAGCTCACTGAAGCTCAGTGCATTGTATTATATCACATCATCACAAGAAGTGTGAATGGAGTAGAACTGTGAGAAATGTTTTTATTATATCGAAGATCACTGGCTAACCCAACAAAGACTCATATTTCCTGAACCTTTTCTCTTCCCCAATGTGCTAGTTTGCTAATCACATTATATTGTCATGTTCAGCTCTCACCAGCCACAAGAGATGCAGTCACCACTTACAGCATAGACAAAAGATGGATGCGATCTTGGACAGGTGTCTTTGTTACTCTGGCTTGGGTCTTAGATCACCCTTTTTACAAAAAGAAGTGCCTTGATGAGCTATTTCCTTTTGTGTGTGTCTTTGTGCTACACTGAGATTATTCTTTCTAACTCTATAAGATATGAGAAACAGACTATATCAATATATTTGTTCTAGTACATTGTAACAGTTGTTCTAGCTTACTGTTGATTATTGTTGTTAATCTCTCCCTGCTCCTAATCTATAAATTAAATATGTTGTTAGAAATTATAAAGGAAAATAATGTCATGGGATAAGAGCTGGCACAGAAGAACTGTGTTAGGAGGTGTGGCCCTGAAGAGGGACAGCATCTTTCCTGTCTGGAAAAAAAAAGATGCACTAGGACAGATGGTTTATACATCACAACAGTGGGTCCAAAAGAAAGTACCTTCAAATCCCTCAAATAAAAGCTTTGGGTTTTTTGTAGCTTGGGGGGAGGTTATATGTTTGTGTTTTGATTATTAGAGGTTTTCAAGAGAGTGGCAGGAAGTTCCAAAACATAAGATTTAGTCTGACCTAGCTGTCAAGGGACAAAAGGCAGGAGGTATCTTGCGGTTACAAGGGAGAGGTCCTGGACTTGTTTTTCTTGCTGAGACTACAGGCCTGATTATTCTCAGCAGGTGCTGGTCAGTTCTTTGTTCTAAGGATGAGCTTCAGAAGGTGGGAAACATGACCTGATTTCTGGGAGGGCCAGAAAGGCAGCTGAAGGGTCTGTGATCTAATCTGTATCGAAAGAAAAACTATAGAATATATAAGGGACAATACTATTCAATTTTACACATCCATTTGAGACCTTGGAATGTATCCTGAGAATAAAAGAGGGCTAATATCAAGAAACCAGTGACTTGCTGTAAATCCTGCAACTTAGAAGTTGTATTATTTAGGGTTCAGTAGGCTCTTTTATGTTGTAAAGGCTGAGAACTTCAAAACCACATACCCCACTGCTCTGCTGCTTTTAAATTTATTATTTTATTCATATGTGTTTGGAGATAGAGTCTTGAGTCTTAAGCTAGGCTCTCCTCAAACTCAGAATCCCCCTGCCTCAGCATCCAGGGTCCAAAGTACTGGGATACAGCATACACCACCCACTCCCAGATGTTGCATTTTCCTTGAGTTCTATTTTCTTATAGGTGCTTCCTAGAAAATTATTTTCCAGTAGTCACAATGAAGTCTAGATTCTATTTGTGTATGTAAGTATAGAGATAAATAAAAACATATATCACATCTAACAAAATGTCTGAGAAAATTAATTTATAAAATGGAAAAGTTTATTCTAGCTCATGCTTTTGGAGGTTCTAGTTCATGGCTGCTTGCCCCCATTACTAGGGGCATGTGGTGAGAAAACCAACATTGCAGGAGTTCTAGTGTATTAGTCTTGGTTCTCTAGAGTAAAAGAACTTGTAGAGGAGCACACACACACACACACACACACACATGTATATATATATCTATATATATATGACTTATTAGCATGACTTACTGTGATTCAGCTAGTCTAATAGCTGCCGACCAACAGAAAGTCCAAGAATCAGTAGTTGTTCAATCTACAAGGGTGAATGTCTCAGCTGCTCTTCAATATACGCTGAAACCCTGAAGAAGTAGGCTCTAGTGCCAGTGAAAGAGTGAACTTACTAGGGAGGGTGAGAGCAAGCAGGCAAAGAGAGAGCAAGCTTCCTTCCTTCGTGGCCTTTATATAGATTGTCAGAAGAAGGTTTGACCCTGATTAAAGGTGGATCTTCCCACCACAAAGATCCAGATTAAAAGTGAGTCTTCCACGGGGCACGGGTGGTACCTTTAATACAAGTACTTGGGAGGCAGAGACAGATGGGTCTCTGTGAGTTCAGGCATCCTGGTCTACAGAATGAGTTCCAGGACAGCCTCCAAAGTTACAGAGAAACGCTGTCTCGAAAGACAAAGAAAAATGAGTCTTCCCAATTCTAACGATTTAATTTAAAAAAATTCCTTATAGGTATGTCCAATCATTTGGGTTTTGGTTAATACCAGTTAATTTTATATATAGTCAAGTTAACAGCCAAGAAGAACCATCACATGGAATGGATGTTTGCAATGGAAAGCAAACAAAGGGGCTGAAGAGCCCGCAGGGTGTGCCAGGGTATGTTCTTGGTGATCTTAAGACCTCCTACAAGCCCTACCACTTAAAGCGTCTGCTCCATTCAAATAGTACAACTCTGGAGGCTAAACCTTTAACATACAGGCCTTTGGAGGTCATTTAAGAGCAACCTAATTTTCTTATTGGCTAGGGAATGATGTTTTTGGGTCACCTTCACATAATTACTAATTTATAACTTCAGTAGCTATATATTCTGCTGGATTTTGATATATGCTTATTGATCTAAATTTTGAACTAATAAAGAATCTTGTGGTAATAGGTGAAAAACTATCCAAGTGTGGTTTTAAAAATCATATCAAAATGGCTAGAAAAGGACCATCATGAAGAAAGGGGTTGTTGTAGGTCTACTCTGCAGTAATGAGGACAGGACCTTGGTGGGTGAGTGAAAATTATGCTGTTTTGTTATTCAGAAGCAGTAGGGTTGGGACCGATCTGCAGGAATTGTACATTTGTAAATAGAAGTAGGTTAAAGTAATTAATCCTATGCCTTGCAGCTCCAACATTTTCTCCCTCAAGAGAAATTACCTAGGGTCCAAGGCGACTAGCAACATGATGTAATGATAAAGTACTTGCATTTCTCTGATCTGGGAACAGTTTGTGTTTCAGTGGGTGTTAGTCTTTTGTGACAAAGAGCAAGCATGAATTTTGTGAAACCTCATAGCCTTACTGAGTAGAGATCCATTAATGCTTTTAGAAGCATAAAGTGACATTTTTAAAAGCAGTTCACTTGATGGAGCCTAAAAGTGGTTAGATACTATTCTGAGGGTGTGGGTAGGGGAAAGGAACTGGTTAACATTTTTGCCAACCTGACAGAAGACTGAGTTTTCTAAGAAGAGGAGCCTCAATTGAGAAAAACCCCTCCATAGGATTGACATTTTCTTGACTTATAATTGATGTGGGTGGACCCAACACACTAGAGGCAGTGCCACCCCTAGGCAGACAGTGCTGGGTGCTATAGGAGAGCAGGTTAAGTAAACAAGTCAGTGAACAGAACTCCTCCATGACCTCGGCTTCAGTTTCTGTCTCCAGATTCCTTCCTCCAGTTCCTGCCTTGGTTTCCCCAGATGATGCACTGTGACTTGTAAGCCAAATAAACCCTTTCCTCTGCAAGCCGCTTTTGTGAGTAGTGTCTGTCACATCAATAGAAAGGGGGGGTGGAGCTTCAAAAGCATGTGTGGGTGATTTCTCTGTTTCTAGTTTCGTATATAATGAAATGAAAGCATACTTTTCGGGGTATAACTTTGAAGTCATTTTTTTAATTATGGTGTAATTTAAGCTCCTGGATATATTACTCCATTTAGGAGCCTTATTCTGACCACTTCATTGTGGGAATGTGTCCTTCATCTATTCATATGAAAGAAAACATTAAAGCAACCTTCATGAAGTCATTCACAGAACAGCAAAAGATGACCCTTCAATCTCATGCCTTGCTAGCACAGTAGAATTCATATTACTTTAGACCAAAGCTAGAGCACTTATTTTTGTGCCAAGCATAGTACTGAGACATTTTTGTGTTAAATAGGAAACTAAAGCACAAAGCAGATAAGTGCTTTGTCCCAGCAAGTGGTAGAGTTACCGTAGAGGGATGCCCAAACCCATGGAACTCCACATGTCCCCCAACTGCAGTATACAGTTTCCTTTGCATGTGCCATCCTTTGAAGTTACATAAGAAAAGGCATGTTGCCAATCTGAGAACATTGTAATGAAAAGTCCTGGTCTGATACTCATACAGAAAAGCCCAGGGGCAGATGTTAATCAGTTGAACTAAAAGGTACTATGTTCGCTAGTACAATCACTAATTCAGCAACAGTTTGGGAATCTCCAGGGCTCTCAGTTCTCCTCTAAGATGTCTTTGAGCATAGAAGTGACCTTTATCTATTAATAGGCCACATTAGCTCATTGATTTTAGACATGGAGACTTAGAGTATTTAGAAACATACTCAGGTGACAAAAACTTTCAACAACCTAGACCCATGCACTTAATATATAAGACATCACTCTTTAAGGATTTATGTATATACATATAAAATAATATTCTGGTCTCTACTGGGAGGATGACTGTATCCCAGCTCTATGAAATCAGAAGTGCCTTCACTCGGGACCTTTCCAAACCTCACTCTAAGTATTTCTTCATCTGGCTATTCATTACATTATTGAAAATATGCATTGTAACAGATTAGCAATATTTACTAATCTGTTTACCTGGATTCTGTGAACTACTGAAAATTAAAGCTGAAATAGAGATGCAGGTGTTGACTTTTGCCGGCCTGTGCAGATCTTGTCTGCTGGACCTGAGGTCTGAGGACCTGAAAGAATGGGGCAGACAGACTGCAGTCTAATGCTATAGACAACCTCCCTTCAGTTTTAGTGTGCTTTTATACAAGAATGTAACAAAGAGCAGTGATCCAAGGAAGGTTGTTTGAATTCAGAAAAACACGATCAGAAAAACCTATAAATAAATGCCAGTAAACACATTATAAATAATAACAGAGCAGCCCTATCCCAGAACTTTCTCAGGACAGAGCAATTGAAACACAATTGCCTGGTATGTACTATAGATTATGTCTGGGTGAGCATGTAAGCAAGACAGAAGGCCATATCTAGATTCAGGGTACATTGAGGACAATACTTAGCATATCTTTTCACCAGATTGGGTTCTATAGCTATGTTCCAATATTCAACAAGGATCAACATGTAGATCTCTTGTGAGTTTGAGGCCAGCCTGGTCTACAAAGCAAATTCCAGGACAGTCAGAGCTGTTACAAAGAGAAACCCTTCCTCAAAAAAAACAAATAATAACAATGAATTTTAAAAACATATCTTATAAATTGAATGTAAATGTATGTCTCAGGAGCATGAAATAATAACCAAGAACATTCCAGGGAACAAAATGAACCTCTGTCTTTATTTCTGGAGTCTCTCTCACAGTTCCTCAAGGCACTGTTCACAATGAGTCATTCTTATGACCATGTTCCAGCACAGGGGAATCTCCAACATTTGTCAGGTCATATTAAAATTTCAGGTAACATGACAGCCTAGTTGGATTGGCTTCTGCAGTATATGGGGGAGCACCTTAGGGACTGATCACCTAACCTATGTGGTCTGCAGTAACACTATTAATGCCAGAAGTGAATTAATTTAATGGAGCTGTATGGCAACCAACTATCATCAGAATATTACTTGGTGTAAAAAGAACAAAGCAGCAACAAAGCAAACAATAACACCTATTCGGTCCCCAAAATGTTCTGTGCTATGTGTTAAGCATATTGAATCAACAACAACAAAAATCCATTTTTCTCTATACAATGCTCTGTGTAGAAACACAGACCAAAGACTTAGAAACACTATACCCCTTTAGGAAGAAAAAGTCATTTATCAAGTTTTTCTTCTGCTAAAAAAATGTCGTCTTGATGGATATGGCTAAACAGAGCATTGAAGGAATGGAAAGGTCTGCCGTTTCTGGAAATAAACTTGTTGAGTTTTCCCCATTTCCAAACTTAGTCAAAGTAATATAGTTTTAATAAATACAGACCTAATGGAATAGCATTATTTGAGCTTATGAATTGTTAAGCCTATTTTTGTAATGATTAATGATGAATCATTTCATAAAGCTGAGGCGATTCATCATCAGAGCAGCATGCCTTTACAAAACAGGTGTGCTGGGAGTCTACAAACTCTGTAATAGCAAGTTTTCCTTTCTGTAATTTGAGGGTTTCCAAGCCACCTGCAAATAGGAGCAGAGCAAGGAAAGTAGGCAGTAGCTGTACTCAGCTCACCACCTTCTCCCATCTTCACAGGGTCTAATACATTCATCTAACAAATTACAAATGACAGGTAGAGTCCAATCTCAGAAGAGTAGCAGTGTTATCTGAAAAGATTGTATAGCTTTTAATAGAAGTGATTTTCTTTCAAATATTTTGTCCCTGCTGTGTTATCTTAAAGAATTAAAAATAAGCTGAAGCATGACCAATTCCCACTCCCCTGCATCAAGGTTGAGCAAGGCATCCCACCATATGGAATGGGCTTCAAAAAGCCAGCTCATGCACTGGGGATAGATCCTCGTCCCACTGCCAGGGGTCCCACAAACAGACCAGGCTACAAAACTGTTGCCCACATGCAGACTGCCTGGTTCTGTCCCATGAAGGCTCCCCAGTTGTCTAGAGTCTGTGAGCTCCCTCAAGTGTCTCTGTGGGTTTCCCTGTCATGATCTTGAGCATCCTACAGTACAAAGGCCCAAGGAAGCGAAGTAGCGAGGAGGACCCTAAGAAGGACTTATGAGATCTCCTGGGTAGGGATCAGTAAAGGGGAGGGGATGGAGGATGAGAACATGAGGGAACTGGATGGTTAAGTTGGGGGAGGTATGGGATGGGAGAGCAAGGAAAAAGGTATCTCAATAGAGGGAACCATTAAGGGGGAATTCTAGGGAGAAACTTGTTGCTAGGGAAATTCCCAGGAATCCACAAGGAGGACCCTAGTTAAGACCCCTATTGATAGTGCAGAGGGTGCCTAAACTGGCCTCCCCTGTATTCAGACTGGTGACCATCTTAACTGTCATCATAGAACTTACATTCAGTAAACATGGAAGCAGATGCAGAGACCCATATTCAGCCACCAGGCTGAGCCCTGGAAGTCCAGTCCAAGACAGGGAGGAGAGGTTATATGAACAAGGGGAAGTATTTTCTTAATTGAGGTTCTCTCTTCTCAGATTACTTTAGCTTGTGTCAAGTCTGGACCAAGGAAGAGGTGTAGTACTGGCCTCAGTCTAAGAATTCAAAGATCTAAGTATCAGTATCTCCAGTATTAAGGCAAGAAGGACTGAAGGCCTAGAAAATTCACTCTTTCTCTGCCATTTTGTGTTATTTGTACCCTCAACACTTGGGATGATCTTGATACAGACTGGTGAGAGTAGATTTTATTTATTCTATGGATTTACATACCAAGCTCTTTCAGATACAACTTTTTTCCATTTCTATTTAAATTAGAAACAAGCTTCTTTTGCATATCAATCCCAGTCCCCCCTCCCTCACCTCCTCCCCTGCCCCCGCACTGGCCCCCTATCTGATCCCCTTTCTGTTCCCCAGGGACTGTGAGGCCTTCCATGGAGGTCTGTAATATCATTTGGAACAGGATCTAGACGCTCCCCCATGTGTCTAGGCTGACAGAGTATTCCTCTATGTGGAGTGGGCTTCCAACATCCATTGATGTACTAGGGAAGATACTGATCCACTACCAGAGGCCCCATAGATTAACCAGACTGTAACATGTATTCTTTCCCACCAGCTACCTGGGTCCTGGCACTGTCTCAGCCCCCAAATAACACACGAGACTCTATATTAATTATGAAGCTGTTGACTGTTTACTATGGTTTCTTATCAGCTAGCTCTGACTTAATTATTAACACATAATTACTAGTATATATTTTTATAAGGTCTTATCTTACCAAGAATGTCAGACTTGCGCCTTCTCCTCCCGGGATCACGCAGTGACTCTCCACTCTTGACTACATTTCCCAGAATCCTCCTCAACTCTTAGTCCCACCTATCTTGCTTCCCTATTTGCCAAAAGTGCTTTATATATCAACTAATAGGACAACATATACACAGAAGGACTTCCCCCATCACCAGATCTCCAAAAACTGACATCCTTGTTCAGGGGGTCTGGAACAGTCCTATGCTGGTTTCCCAGCTATCAGTCTAGGGTCCATGATCTTCCCCCTTGTTCTGGTCAGCTGCTTCTGTGGGTTTCTCCAGCCTGGTCTTGACCCCTTTGCTCATTACTCCTCCCTCTCTGCAACTGGATTCCAGAGTTCAGCTTAGTGTTTAGCTGTGGGTGTCTGCTTCTACTTCAATCAGCTACTGGATGAAGGCTCTAGGGTGGCACATAAGGTTGTCATCAATCTCATTATTAGAGAAGGGCATTTAAGGTTGCCTTTTGACTATTACTTAAATTATTAGTTGGGGTCAACTTTGTAGATTCTGGACATTTTCCTAGTGCCAGATTTCTCTTTAAACCTATAGTAGCTCCCTATATTATGTTATTTCTTTTCTTGTTCTCCTTTATTCTTCCCTGACTCAATCTTCCTGCTATTTCCTATCCTCCTCTCCCCTCTTCTTCTCCCCTTATCTTTCTTCTAACTCCCTCTCCCCAAGATATCCTGACCTATTTCAGATACAACTTTAAAACCATACCCAGAGATGAGGTTTTTCTAGCTACTTAGAAATCCTATAGCTTGTTCAAGTTGACTTATAAAATCAGTTATCACAAAGTGTCAGAAAAGAAGAATAAAAATTACAGACTCCCAATTTAGCTGAATATAAAAGATATTTCTTTTGTCATCATTAAATTTATTTATTAAGACAGGGAGAAAATTCAGATAAAATATTAATGAAAGAAGACACAAAAGTGATAAAGATGAGTGATGAAATCAATAAAAATTATTCTGACATTGAAAAGTGAAAGAGTTTTTCTAGATTATGCCAAAAGCAGTAATTCATTAAGAGGAAGTAATAAATTTTAAATAGAAATAATGAATAGCCTTTTGGATTGTTTAAGATTCCAAATAGTAAAGTGGATCATATGAATAAATTGGGAAAAGATTTAAATTTCTTGCTGATTTAACACAAAGTAATCTCATTGATTAAGATATCGTTCATAAAATATACTACAATAAACACATCGACTCAAACCTCATTGATGAGGATCATCAATTCAAATAGCATTTAATACCAGTCATGCTGTATCAAAATATAGTAGAAAACCTCATGGCTTGCAAATGAAATAAATTTGATAGAAGGTTTGCTGGATTTGCCTAAACTCCTAAAGCTGTCCATGGTATTACCAATAATGTGCTGTGAAGCTGAAAGAAACGTGTAAAAAACTGTCAGTAATAAAAAATTGATCAACCATGCTACAGAGAAGATTGACTTCTCTCAAAGTGTATGCAGGCCAAGCTGTAGGAAAAAATGGTAGCATTAGAGTCTACCAGACAGCTAATTAACAAAGCATTATATTATTTTCTTAGATTTTGCTTCACATTTGTGTGATGTGACAGTTTTAGAAGACATAATTACCTTATAGTGAAATCCTTTCTCATCATGTAAGAGTTGTCTCTTCCTGAGTAACAAATCACCCCCAAAAGTCAGTGGCTAAAGCAAGTGTCTTATTTCGTAATACCCGTGGACCAAGCATTCCAAAGTGCCTTGGGTTGATCTCTTCTGAGGTACTGGTTGGGGCTACAGTCACCTGAAGAACTGAGGCTGGAAGATGAATTTGTATAATGGCTTAATCTTCTGACTGGCTAATTATGAAGGTTTTTGATGGGAAATCTCAATTGGTCCACACATCTTCAATCGGGTCACTTACAACATAATAGCTGACTTGCCCCAGAGTGAGTGATCCAAGAAAGAGCAAGGTAAAAGTCACAATGTCTTTTATAGTTTAGCCTCAGGATTCTGCACTATCATTTCTGCTTTATTTTACTCATTACTTAGGTCAGCCCTATTTAACATGTGAAGAAAGCACATAAAAGTATAAATACCCAGAAAGAAAAGTCACTAAAACTCATTTTTGAAGCCTGCTACCACAGCCCTCCCTCTGGCCACCAAAGATTTATGTTCTTTTCATATGAAAAAAACATCATCCATTCTCCTCTATGTCCTCAAAATTTTGATGCCATTTCACCATTAGTTATGAGACTCTCCTTATTTAAATCTCTTCTTTGCATAGATGTGGATCCTTTCTTGTAGTTCTTTAAAAACGCATCATTATGCATAGTCCCTCTTGGTCCTTGTCTACTAAAGAGCATCTACCTGCTCCTCTCGTATTCAATAGGTACAGTGGCGGTAGATGTATAAACTTGGTTATCACAATGGATATCTGCAACACAGTTGTGGCACCTGTTCCATGAGCCAGTCTAATATATCAGGCAAAAGTCTGGAAATTTAACTGAAAGACAAGAAGTCCGGTCATTTGTGCTAAGAAAATGCGGGTGTGTGTGTGTGTTTATTGTAAGTGTCAAGAGGTCTCTCCTCTTTATTGTAGAGAGGGAGCAGCCTTACACACAGACATACAGCGCAGTGGAAAAACCCCAAGTGGAAGAGATCATGTTTTCCTCATGCTAGATGTTGATGTCAATGGGGCAAGATCGGGACAGTAAGCCAGGACTAGACAACAGGATGCACTTGGACTGGAAAACAGGATGCACTTGTTGGCTGACCAGTGACTCATAGAGACCCCGTGGGGACTGGGCTCCAACATCTCCCCCTTCTTTATATATAAATTAGCACCTGTCTCAGGTGAATAGGTCGTTAATGCCAACCTTACCCGTTAATGGAGAAATCACCCAGGCTGTATGACCCTCCTGTCTTAGGTTGGCTGGCATACTCATAGTCTCACCTGTCATTGGCTGTCTACTTTTTTGTAGGCTCAACCATAGTTGAGCTGAAGGATTCTCTGTGGTCCTCGAGTGACAAATCGAGCATGGGCTTGTCTAGCACTGAGGCACCTTAGCCAAATGAAGTATATAATAATAAGTCCTATGGCTACAATGCACAGAGATAGGAACCCAGCCCATTTTTTGATTAAACAGCCTGCCATCTGAGATAGTCTCTACAGAGGACGGAGGAACCCGGGTCTCCTTTATCTTAATAATTGGATTGGCCAATTGATGATTATAAACTTTGACAAGGGTAACATAAATGTGTGCCAGGGTAGGTGAACAGGTTGAAAGGTGTATTTAAAACTCCTACCTAGACTAAGTTATTTAAGGACCTCTGAGTGCTGAGAGCCTGTTATTTCCCCTGCCAGTTTATCTACCTTGTTGGTTGTAGTTACCGACTGTGAACATTATCATGTATAACCAACCCCATTTAAATGAAAACAAACATTTATAAACAATATTTGGGAATGTCTTGCTGGTTGTGGGCACTGTCTGTACCATGGAGATCATGACAACACACAGAAACCTGGCCAAGTCCTTGTTTTTGGACTCTGTAAGGCTGTATCTTTTAGCAGTTGTTTCTTTTTGTCCCATTAGGGCAAGTTGCATTCCTCTGGAGAAATACACTGACATAGGCACAATACCAGGAGCATGAACCACCAAGGCTGATATTTCACCACTCGAACCGTTTTTAAGCAACCATTTCTTGTTCAAATATTGAAAAGAGGCTTTTGTCACTCATCTTGGTCCACACCAGTGTACAATTGTTTCAAATGGGTTCTTTTTCTCCCCAAAGGGACAAACTGGCAAAATGAATTTTGTGTTTTAAGGTGTGTCAAGGGCAAACTGCTATTCATCTAGTTCTTTTTTGGCTCTGGGATGAAAATTCACCAGTATGGGAAGCTGATGCAGTAGGCCTGTTGACAAACTGGAAATCTCGAACCAACTCTTTCTTTTCATTCTCGGGATGTAGATTCAATGACACCAAGGGTCAGAAACACTGGTTTAGGGGATCTCACTCCAACTGACTTGGGTAGGCTCCCATGGTCTCAGGTCTGGGTTTTCTTTGCTCCAGGCTTCTTACCAAATGTTTTAGCAGCCACGGAGTTTTATTCTTTTCCTGTAAGAAAACACAAACACACCCTCAACCCCAAATTAGGGCAAAATTGGGTCTTCTCCACTGTTTAGTGCATGAATATCTCCATTTGACCTGAGCAAAAGTCACTCAAGTTCCATCATGCCAGAATGTGTCTGCAGCAGATTGCTCACTGGCATCCACATTTAAAAAATTTTAAATGAGGAGTGCATGATTTCATGCATCATGTGGGAACTGGGGACATTACTCCCCCCTTTTTTACCTTTTGAAGTTATGTTTTTAAGGAGTTATGAGCATGTTCCATAATTTCTTGTCCTTGAGGTTTATAAGAAATACCTGTTTTGTGATTAATTTTTATTTTTGGAACTCCCGTGTAAGTAAAACATTTTTTTAAAACAATGACTTATCACATGTATGGTGGCTTTACATTTGTGTAGTGGCCATCAAGAAACCAGAAGCTGCCATGTGTACATATTTTAACTTGCCAAATTTTGTAATATGAGTAATAAACATTTGCCATAAATGATTAGGAAGCAAGCTTTGAGAGTTTATTTATAAATTAGTTATAAATAAAGATTGTGGGCACATCTTATTGTTTGGCAATTTTGACGAGCAGTCTCTCTAGTTAAACCAAATTGCTTTTTTAGAATTTTGTTATTTTGGGGTGAAAGTTATAAGACTGTAGAGCTCTCTCTACCTGAGATAAAGGGACAAATTTTGTTAATCTATCTGTTGACTCGTTCCCTTATCCAGCGGGCCAGGGAGGTTTGAATGAGCTCTTATGTTACTCATAAAATGTGGCAAATTTTAAATGAATTGTACTTTGAATTTGCTCAAACAATATTTTAACCTGGTCATTGTTAGTTTGTAATGTATTGAACTGTCTCTATTACTTGAATAACTTAAAAAATGTAATGATTATCAGTATAAAAATTAAATGAATCAGTTACTAGAAGTTGGAAAACCATTGTGACAGCTCGTAACTTGACTATCTGAGCTGAAGCCAGAGTTGTTTGTTCCATGTATTTTAATGTAAGTTGCTCTTTCACTAGAGGAACCATCAGTAAAAACTAATATAGTATTTTTTATAGGACTGTTCTCTACAATTTGGGGAATACAAAAGGATGTGCTAGTGCGAATTGCAACGGCCTATCAGCTGGAAACTGATTATCAATTCTCCCTGAAAATTGAGTAAAAGTATTTTTCCCTGAATCAGTGTTCTGAAACAACCAATCAACTTGTTGCTTGGTATAAAGAACATGTATGTATCATACTTGGTTCTCTGCCAAAATATCTCCTAGATTTTACACAGAATTTGTGTATTCTATACACTACTGATTTAAAATAAGAATTTAACATTTTGGCTGCGGATACAACATAAGTTTCTTATGGTTTTGTAACATCTGTTGATGTTGGACTACATTTTAACAGTGGAAGAACTTGTCTACCTTTCTTAGTTAACTGTCTAGGTGAACTGGGGTCATTATCTCTTTTTAGAATCTTATTTAGAGGTTTTAAATCATCAGTAAATGTCCTTAAAAAGGATGTAACTATTGAATATTTTTAACAACTTTTGAAAATTATTTAAAGATTATAAGCTATCCTTTTTATTTTATTTTTTTTGGTTTTTTGATATATTTTTATTTAACTTTTTACACATGTTACTTTCAGTTCCCTCTCCTTCCCCTCCTCCCTCACCCCCAACCCTCCCAACCCCTCACCCCCACTCCATCCCCCCCTCCGCTCCCCAGGGAGGATAAGGGCATCCATGAGGGATTTTCAGAGTCTGTCACATCATCCTTGGAAGGACCCAGGTTCTTCCCCATGTGTCCAGGCTGAGAGAGCATCCCTCCACGTGGTATGGGTTCCCAGAGTCCTTCTGTATGCCAGGAATAAATACTGCTCCACTCTCCAAGAACCCACAGATTGCCAAGGCCTACTCTCTGCCACCCAGGTTCAGTGGGAGGATGTCTGGATCAGTCCCATGCTGGCCTCTCAGTCATCACTCTGCGGTCCATGTGTTCCCCCTTATTTAGGTCAGCTCCCTCTGTGGGTTTCACCAGCCCAGTCTTGATTCCTTTGGTCATCACTCTTCCTTGCAACTGGGTTCCTAGAATTCAATTTGGCTCACAGCTGTGGGTGTCTGCCTCTGCCTCCATCAGCCACTCACTAGTGAGATCTTCACAGATCTACAAAAATGACACCAACTGGCAATTAGGCTACCTTAAATGCCCTCCCGTGATAATGAGAATGACGACCACCTTATAAGCTATCTTTTTTAATTTTTGAGGCTTAATTTTTTTAGGCTATAACATATGCCTTAAATAATTTTTGAAAATTACTTGAAGTTTTTGAGTACTTTTTTAAAAATCTAATTTGTGCTGGGCGTTGGTGGCGCACGCCTTTAATCCCAGCACTTGGGAGGTAGAGGCAGGTGGATCTCTGTGAGTTCGAGGCCAGCCTGGTCTACCGAGCGAGTTCCAGGACAGGTTCCAAGACAATACAGGGAAACTCTGTCTCGAAAAACCAAAAAAACATCTAATTTGTAATCTAATTTGTAAAGCTCTTGCTAATTGATAAGGACTTATTTGTATCTTAGTTGATATGGCCTAATTTGTATCTACATTGACTCTTCTGTAGGGGAGTCTAATAGGGAAGTAGTTTTTTGAGGCTTTTTTTTTACTTTTTTTAGATTTTTTTTAATTATAAAAATTTAGGAGAATTTCTGTATCCTTTCCTCTGTTCAACTCTATAGAATCGTCAATATAGATTTTTTTTTGGCTTTCAGTCCATGTTGTAGGCTTTTGTTATTTTTTTATTGATGGGCTCTGAGGACTCAAATCGTTAACCTTTCCTGTTAAGACACTGACTGGCTAGATCTAAAGCAATTTAGGTGGCTTCTTAATTATATCTGAAGCAATTTAAGTATCCTTTTAATTATATTTAAGGCAATTTAAGTAGTTTATACTTACATATTTATAATCACATTTTATACATACCTGTGTGGTCACACCATATATATAGAACATGCATACATCTTTTTTTTTTTTTTTGGTTTTTATGAGACAGGGTTTCTCTGTATTGTTTTGGAGGCTGTCAGTCCAGCCTGGCCTCGAACTCACAAAGATCCACCTGCCTCTGCCTCCCGAGTGCTGGGATTAAAGGCGTGCACCACCACCGCCTGGCCATGCATACATCTTTTAATCATCCTTTTTCCATAGGTTATGTAAATGAAACTTTTTTTAATTGACAATCTCTAGCCAATCCTTGAATCAAAATAAAATGTTGAAAAAGGCCCTCATGGCCTTTACCATCTTTTTATTTTTAATCATCAATATTTTGTTGTAGCTAGGCAATTTGAGAGGAGTTGTAAGCTATAACAATAACATCAGGCCCTTTGTCAGAGATTTGTAAACTTATATGTCCTAAGAATAAGCTGTAAGATGCGTGCTATCTAAGGCTTGTTGTACCATTTTAATGTGATTTTTGTCTTTTTTAGTACGGGTGTGGGAAGAAGCAGGATCAGGATACCCCTGTAGGATATAAAACAAAGGACAAAGCTGTCCAGTGGAAAATCCAAGACTAGGTCGGGTCCAATTGATATCTCTGAGCAGTTTTTGAAAATCATTTAAAGTTTTTCATTTGTCTAACCCTAAAGTAATTTTTTTCATGCCTTAAAATTAATGGAGGGTATGCTAAAGGCAAATTGTATAAAATCATTAGGATGTAGAGGAATGGTAAACCAATGACCAATATAAACCAGTCTTTCAGAATTTTTACTGGAGTGAGCAAACCTGGTTGTGTGGCACACATGACCATCACAGTTTTACTGACCTCTCTCAAATCCTTCATAGGCACCATTTTCTAATTTTTTTCTTTACATTTTAAGGGGAGGTGGAAGGTTTAACATGTGTAGCCTCCAGTTGCTTTTGTAACAGCTGATGAGCAGCCTAAAATTTTATTTTACATAGGGACCATCTAAACCACACAGGTTGCTCTGACTTACATGTGGTTGGAGTGGGTTATATGGGTGGAGGCTTAGTCACAATGGCCCCAACTAAAAACGTCCTAGTTCTGTCCAATCTTCAGACTTAAGGGTAACAGAATTTCTTAAAGCAACTGGCTGAGTGGTGATAACTGGTTGAGTGGGAAAAAGTTCTGTGTGCCCCTCATCACCTCTCCATTCGAGAAGTTCTGAATACATTCAGGAGCTACAGCCATACCCACTCCTTGTAAAGTGGCATGGCACAATTGTAGTCAATCATTAGGAGTACAGTTTAAGGCAGTAATTTACTAATTATTCCTCCTGGGTATTTTTAAATGTTTTTTCAAGGTCAGCCATTTGTTCCTTCATCATAGCATTATCACTCAACAGGGCATCTTTCACTAATCTCCAAATGGGAAAGGCGGCAATAGGAAAACTTTCTGGTCCCTCTTTCAGAAGAACATTTTGGAGGTTGTTTTTAACTTGTTCCCTGTCAGGGATATTAAGTCATCCCGAGTGTAAAAATCATGTACTTGTCTTTTCCAAAGTTAAAATAAAATCTTCAGCTGTCTTTCACTCAGTGTTTGTATTTGGCTCTTTAGCAATTCTACTAACTGTTCTATCAAAACAGCCTTAGAAGCTGAGGGAGCCATTTTCCAATATACCCTCACAAATCCTTACCTGCTGGCTAACCTCCAAGGGTGATCTCTCAGGGTCCCTTTTCTTTCCCAATCTCAGTATTGGATGAAAGCTTGGAGATTTACTCAATTCACACTCCAAACGAGGGTGAATTGGGCACAAGCCTGCAGATATACCTTGGTACCCGTTACTTGGTATCCCTTTTCAATTCACCCTAGTCACGTCCGAGGACCATCTCTCAGGTTCCCCTTTCTTTCCCAATCTCAGTGGATCAGGAGAAAACCTGGAGATTTAAATCCAATGCATCTTCTCCTTCAAAGGTTCCTCTTTCTTTCCTGATCTCGGTGGAACCTCCCTTTGTGGCGCCTGCACCATGAGCGAGTCTAATATATCGGGCAAAAGCCTAGAGATTTAAATGAAAAACAAGACATCTGGTCATTTGTGCTAAGAGAATGTGTGTGCATACCTTTATTGCAAGAGAATGCATATGTGTCTTTATTGCAAGTGCTAACAGGTCTTTCCTCTTTATTGTGGAGAGGGAGAAGCCTTATATACAGACTTACAGCACAGTGGAAAAAACCCAAGTGGAAGAGATCCTGTTTTCCTCATGCTAGATGTTGATGTCAGTGAGTCAAGGCCGGGGCAGCTAAGCCAGGACTAGAAAACAGGATGCACTTGGACTGAAAAACAGGATGCATTTGTTTGCTGACCAGCAACTCACAGAGACCCCGTGGGGGCTGGGGCTCACCACACAGTTTTGAGGGTTTGGAGGGCCTTTTAAAGAAAGATTTATTTAGCTTTTATTTTATGTATATGAGTGCTTTTCCAGCATATATGGATATGCATCACAGGTGTGCCTGGTACTTGCTGAGGTCAGAAGAAGGCGTTGGAGCCACTAGAACTGGAGTTATAGATGATTGTGAACCGTTATAAGGGTGCTAGGAACTGAACCCAGGTCCCCTGGAAGACCAATAAATATTCTTAACAGCTAAACTATCCCTCCACTTCCCTCTTTTGAGGCCTTTACAGATAATTTTATAGTCATACTCAGCTTTTTTAATGACTCAGATTTAATCTTTGCTGCAAAACCATTCCTTATTTTTAACCATATATAACATTTAGTAAGGTTGAACATTTTCCAAGCCAATCAGTCTAGTTTCATTTAGTTTAACAGCCTTGCTCCCTTCCCCAGCCAACTGTTAGATAGTTGTACACTGTGTGATGGTTTATTGCTGTGATTGGTGTGATAAAAAGCTAAGCAACCAATAGTTAGGCAGTAGAGATAAGTGGGACTTCCAGGAAGAAAGAAGAAGAGGATAATTGAGGCACCCAGGATATGATGGAGACATGGAATGAATCAGACACATAAAATGGGAGAGAGGTAAAAGTCACATGGTAGGACATAAATGAATACTAATATGAGTTGTTATAGGAGCTAGTGGTACAAACCTAATCTAAGGCCAAACATTCATAATTAATAATGTCACTGTGTCATTATTTGCCTGCTGGTAGTCCCCCCAAAATTATATGCCTCTAGGCATACCATACTCTGCTCACATTTTATTATAAAAATCAACAAGAAAGCAGGAATTATCTTCTACACTGAAGGGGGAAATCTCCCTCTAATGGTCCCCTGCCCTCTCTGTATTAGTTATGTTTTATTGAATCAAGAGATATTTGTGAAGTAGTAATACACAATCCAGGTGTGTGTGTTGAGATGTTTATGGTGATAACTGGCATATGGGTCAGAAAATTCACACATGGAGGAACCCTTCTAAATGTGAGTAGCACAATCAGACTGCTAGCCAATAGAGAGCAAAAAGAAGAAGGAGGAGGAAACCTCCTAATACATGCATCCTTGACCCTTCTTGAATGGATCTATGCTTTGCTGCTTCCATTTGCATGTGGACTCCAGACCCAACTCCTCAGCTCTTGACTATGGATTCATATCAACAACTGTCCAGAAAAATCCAGGTCTTTATTCTCTGGTGTGCTCTATTAATCACTATTCTACTATTGTGTTGGAATACCATAACCAAAAGCAACTTATAGATCTAGAGGCATAAGAGTCCAATGTGGTAGAAAGATATGGCAAAAAGCAGCAGGATCAAGAAACTGAAAGATCATGTTTTAACTACATACAGCAAGCTGAGACCATGAACTGGAAGCAGGTAGAATTGAAAAACACTCAAATCTCACCCCTAGTGACACACATTCTCCAGCAAGGCCCTACCATTCTGAAGGTTCCCCAATCTCCCCCAAACAGCACCACCAATCTGAGACTAAGGATTTAAATACATGAGACCATGGAGAATGTTTCTCATTTAAACCACAACACTGGGGCTGTATCATTTTTTTCTCTTATTTATTCTCAAGCTTCCAGCTTCTTGGACCACAAAAATTTTAATTTCTCAACCTTTCTTGCTTACAAATGGACATTGTGAGATTATTCAGCCTCTGATCATGTAAATTAGTGGGTCCTCAACCTTCCTAATGCTTTAATATAGTCCATCATGTTGCTATGCTTCCCAGTCATAAAACTATTTAATTGCTACTTCATAACTGTAATTTTGCTACTGTTATGAATTGTAATGTAAATATCTGATTTGCAGGATACCTGATATGCAAACCCTGTGGTGGTCACCACCCACAGGTTGAGAACCACAGATGTAAACATCCTACTAGGTCCCATTGTTTGTTGCTTTTATTGCTGCTATGATTTGATGAGTAGTCAAGGAAAAAATAGGATTCCGAGATTTACACCCAGAGTCTTTGACTACTGATTCTGGGAACATATGAAGTAGGACATCATGACAACAGAAGCATGTGGTAGAGAATGCTTCTTTACATCATTGTGGACAGCGAGCAGAACAAAAGACATGAAGAGACCAGGGAGAAGATATTCTCAATGGTATATCCTCTCCTCTCCCAGTGCTCCACTTCCTCATCCTTGGTCCCACCTCCTAAAGATTCCAGAATTTTCTAAAATTGCCATGGAGACCAAGCCACCATAAAGTTTTGTTGAAGATAATTTTTATCCAAACCATGGCAATCTGTGTGTGTGTGTGTGTGTGTGTGTGTGTGTTTCTAATTGGTTCAGTTGTAATAGAGAGTTTGAATTATTCAAATGCACACCAGTATACTTCTAACTTTCCCATTACCAAAAATGTATGGACTACAAGCTTTCAAACCCTTTATATTCTGCTTATTTTTTTGTCAACTTGACACAAATCAGGGTCAACTGGAAAGAGGAAACGTCAGGTGAGAAAATCTCTCTATCAAATTGGCCTGGAGACAAGTCAGTGGAGAATTTTCTTGCTTATTGCTAGATGTGTGAGAGCCCAACTCTCTGGAGGCAGTGCTACCTCTGGGCAGGAATGCTTGTATTATATAAGAAAGCAGACTCAGCAAGCTTTAGGAAGTTAATAAGCCAGTAAGAAGGGCCCCTCCAGGACTTCTATTTCAGCCCCTGCCTCCAAGTTCCTGTCTTGAACTCTGTTGTACCCTTCCCCCATGGAGGTCTGTTGACTGCTTGTTAGTAGGAGCTTTTAGCAAAACATTTCTCATCCCCTCTTCCCAGTAAGACCTGCATGCAAGTTCCTGTTTATTGTCTAAAAGCTAATTCCTGTTTTTGGCCCACCCCTTGGGGGAGGGCCCTGGGAAGGTAGGCTTCTGACCTTGGTGTTTTTCCACCATACCTGCCTTTGGTATATAAGGCTCCACTCTTGTAATAATAAATGCCATTCTCCTTGCAAGAATGAGCTGCTGTCTTTGTCTTTATTTTCATCCTTAGCCCTTAGCCTCATATGGTTGTGAAGTATGGTAGCACTGTAGCTGCGAACACACTGGCAGCTAGCTACAGAACTCCTGCCAGGACTTCCTTCATAAAGGATTGTAATCTGTAAAATGAAATAAACCATTATTTCCTCCAGTTGCCTTTGGTCCTATTACAGTCATAGAAAGCAAAGTAATACGCTGCATAATATGAATCCTCTGTCCTCCAATTTCCAATGTTAATTCCCAATTCCAAGACCTTTCCTGAAGTGTCTTAAATGTCCATTTGAATCCTGTTAACAATCTATTCCAGATTCTTTAGCTTTTCATTACCATCTCCTCAAAATCCTTTTACATTTCTTGCCTGGTTTCAAACCTCTGTATCTTTGACTTTGACCATTGTTAGAGCTTGGAAGTGAAGAGTACTCAAATAAAACTCGTGTGTTGAATGCTTGGATCTCAGAAGCTTGTGCTACTGAGAAGCAAATGGATCTTGACGATTCTAAATTGATAAATGAAGCAACCAATTGATGAATTTATGGCAGAATGGACTTTTAAGTAGTGAGCCTGGATGAAGAAAATAGATCACTGGAAGGAAGGGTTTGCAGGTCTCTTTTAAGGCTACGACTTGCCACTGACTTTTTTTCTCATTCTTTCTGCTTCTCACTCACCACGAATTGAACAGCTTTACTCCACTGTGTGTTCATGACCTCAGTGTCCTTCTTCAGTACAAGGCCAAAGCAATGGGCTAAAGGGCCATAGACAGAAATCTCTGAAACTGTTAACCAGTACATTTTCATCCTTTTTAAATTGTTTTCTTTTGGTGTTTTGTCACGATCATAGAAAAGTGGGTAACACAATCATAGTTGCTTTGCTCTTGGCACCAAAATTTGTATTAGGCATAGTTTTTACATAAAATACTTATTCTACAACTTTATATCTTAAGATAGAAATTTTTACTTATTTCCCACAATTTCGGTGGGTCAAGAATTCAAGAATAGATTAGCCAAGCAGGTTTTGTACAGGATTTCTCATGACCCCTTGCAATCAAGATGTTGTATGATACAGTAAAGATCATTTGAGAACATCTTAGAGTTAGACTACAGACCAATTCAAAATGAATGTTTTTGTGGATTTTTCTAACAACAATAGTGATTGAATCCAGGACCTTGGTTATGATAGGCAAGCACTGATCTCTTTCCCCAACTTTATATATTTACTTTAATATCTAATTTTCATTTGTCACAATTTATATAATTTCCAGTTTCTAGTACATCTGGATCTCTTTAATTCAGAGCAAGGATTTTGATTTCATTGTCTCATACTTTCCAGTTCATCTGTTAGCTCATTGTATTAGGTATCCTTTCAATGGTATGTATAACTTAGTCACATATCAAAACCTCCACTACCATTACACTCCTTCAAGCAATGAGCACTCCCCTGACATTACAGAGAAAATATTTTAATCAATATCCCTGCTTCTCCCTTTGGCTTCCTTTGCTCTCTTAGCAACACAACACAACACACTTCACACTTTGTCGTCTTACAACATTGCTCAACTCTTCTAGTGACCTCTTTGATCACACCTTAAGAAAAATGTGCTTACATGGTCTATAGCAGTCTTCATTATCTGGTTCATATTTACCAGTCTTAGCACTTGCTCTTCTCTCGTCTGAGCACTGTGCTCTATCTACAGTGACTTCCGGACTCCTTCTACATCATAACTTTGTGTTGGCTTACCTTCTCCCTGAACATTGGTTTCCTATATGCATCACTTTTTTGATGTACGACACAGAATATGTTTTTAAATTTTATTTTATTTTCTGTTTTTTTTTTTTTGGTTTTTCGAGACAGGGTTTCTCTGTGGCTTTGGAGGCTGTCCTGGAACTTGCTTTGTAGACCAGTTATTTGCCCCTTACACTCCACTAAACTGGAAGCTCTCCAAAGGCAAGAATGTTGTTTAGTTTGTGATGATATTCCAGTATTTACTTCAAAGATCAGTATATGATAGATATTAAAATATTTATAGAATGAATGGACATATAAGTATTGGGTAAAAGAACTTCTGGAGAGATCAAATAAAGATTAGGATTGTAAGGTATTATTGTGGTAAAGAGGAAACAAATACAAAAAATATGATTATCTGGTTTAATGTTGTAAAAGGTAAAAATACCGAAATATTACATGATCCCACAAATATGCGTAGTATGTGCACTCACTTTTTACTTATCAGTTTAAATGTTTTTAAAATAATAAAAGAGGAGAAACGTTAAAAGAAAGCAAAGGCTTGAATAACAACAGGGGTAGGGGGTTGAGGGTCAAATTTGATGATGAGAAGATTAGTTGGTATTGTATTTTAGTGTTATTCCAGAAGCAAAATCATTAACTATACTTTTGAGAAACGGGATTACAAAAGCAAAGGAGGAACGGAAAGAAAGAAAAGAGTGAACAGTGAGATGAGAGATGCTAACACTGGCTAATCAGTTGAGAGCTTAGTCTTTGGAGTGAGATTTTATGAGTCCGGTACTTGCATGATTTTGTACAAGTTGCCTAAGTTCAAGGATAACAATATTATCTACTACATTACTTGTGTTACTTGCTGCAATGATAGCCTAAGCAGCTTAGAGGAGATACAGGGTTTATATTAGCTTATGGGCCCACATAGGATATAATCCATCATGGTGTGGAAAGTACAACAGCAAGAACATGAGGCCAGGTTGGCAGTCAGAGAGCAGATTAATCACATTCCATTCACAAACAGGAAGCAGAGAAAAAATACAAGAAGTGGGACTAATCGTAAAACCTGAAACCCCAGTGCCTACTTCTTCCAATTTTACCATCTACGAATAACACAGCCTGCCCAGATGGCATAACCAGGTGGAGAATGACCATTTCCATATATGACGCTATGGGGGCTATTTCTCATTCAAACCTCACAAAAATATTTACTTATTTATTTTGGTGAAACTTTGAATTGAGCCTAGAGCCTTCACATGCTTGGCAAGCACTTAAACAATTGAGTGTTGTCCCCAGGTGAACCTCATAAGAATGATGTGAGTATTAAATAACTCATATACAAACTGTGAATTTCAAGCCAATGTGGTTACAGCCAGTTAATGCGCTTACTCCCAAGCAAGCCAACTTGAGGTTGATACCTGGGACCCACATGGGGTAAGGAAAGAACTGACTCCTGCAAGTTGTTCTCTGACCTCCACACTCAACAAATCAGTGGTTCTCAACCTGTGGGTTGCGATCCTTTTGAACTGACAGACCCTTTCACAGGAGCCCATCAAAAAACACAGACGTTTACATCACAATTCATAACAGTGGCAAAATTACAGTTCTGAAGGACCAATGAAAATAATGCTATAATTGGGGGTCACCACAACGTGAGGAACTGTATTAAAGGGTTGCAGCATTAGGAAGGTGGAGAACCACTGCAATATAGAAACTTAGAACTTTAACTTGAAACATTTGTTCAGTAAGAGAGCTTCCATCCTATTATTAAGAATAGAACCTTATGGTTGAGAAACGCTCTACTGTGTTTCATGATTTTTGGTATATGCTAAGATGTGATTACCAGTTTTTTAAAGATATAATTTTCCTGCATAGGGTGGCACACTCCTTTAGACCCTGTATTCAAGCAGCTGAGTCAGATGAATCTCTGTGAGTTCAAGACCAGCCTGTTCTATATAGCATGCTCTAGTACAGCCAGGTCTATGTAGTGAGACCCTGTTTAAAAAGACAAATTTATTTATAAATATATGTGTATCTAGGTGTAGGTTTGTACGCATGAGTGAAGTGCTCAAAGAAGCCAGAAGAAGGGATCAGATCCCCCGCTGAAGCTGGAGTTGCAGGTAGTGATGAGCTTCCAGACATGATTGCATAGAATGAAACTTGGGTCCTCTGCAAGAGCAGCACAAACTCTTAACTGTGGAGCTATCTCTCAAGCCCTCTGCTTATTCTTAAAATCTAAACAGAATAAGGTAGTGGATAGAAGAGAGTAGAGTAGAAAGAAATGAGTATGTGCAACAGAAGTGACAATTTTTGATACACTTAAAAAAGAGTGTACATAAATTATAAAGGTTACTTTCTTGCCTTGAGGTGAGTAATGTAGGGAATTGAATGAGCAGGAGAATTTGAATAAAAGAGGAGCAGTTTACTTGTACTTAATAAAACACAAGGAGCTGATGTTCAGTGGCAGAGTTCTTTCCAACCTACCATGCCTTTGGCCCGGGGTTCGATCCCCAGTACCACAAGGAAGAAAAATAAGTCAGAATGAAACACAAGGAATTAAGACACCTGCTGAGAAGATAAGGACGTGGGATTCAAAATGGTACAGGAAAGCACTCAGTTCTGATGACTCTGTCTTTGCTTGAAAGGCTCACTCACATCTGCTAAAGTTGATCTGCTTCCTCCGTATTTTCCATTCTGCAGCACTATCAGATGACTGTTTGGTGTGTGTCTTGACAAGTGAAAGAAGAGCTTTTTCGAAAAGATGAAGCCCACGAGCTGGTCTAGTTTGTTTGCTTGTTTTGTTTTTTATAACAACACTTAACAAGATGAATCTTTTTTATCTCTTATCTGCTATTTTTTGTCTTTCATTTCCAATTGTCACTAATGGGTAATTAAATCACTGGTCAGTTGTACCATACCAGTCAGTGGGGTGACTGCATAGAAAACATTTTCTGCACCTCAGTTTTGTAAAAGCTAGTCTCCCAGTGGTTTTCTGTTTTTAAAGAAACATATTTCTTCTAAATTGAGATTAGAGGATGGAGTACAGCCTGCTAACTTTCCTACTGGGACACTGGATGCACTTGCTTTCTACCACTGTGGAAATGGAGGGTGACAAAACAAAACAAAATCAAATTTGACTTATCACTACCTTGTTTCCCCACTGACATTACTTCACTCCAAGGTTGACTAGATCTATTTGTTGTTTTGAACAAACCGAGGGAGATAAAAGGTGAAGAGAAGAAATGTTGGGTCAGCCTTTACAATTGAAAATGGGTTTGTTTTTGTTTTTGGGGTTTTTTTTTGGTTTGATAAATACAATCATCATCAAAACTGGAAGTACTTTAAGAGTATCTCTAAGGTCAGAAAGGTCATTTTAAAAGTCACTGGTGGCAGATTTATCAAGAGAAAAAGAAGGTGTCGATGGGAAATTACACGACAGTTCACGTGTTTGTTAAATTCTAAGGCATGAAAACATTAATGAAATATAAAATATAGTTTTTTATGTTGGATTAAGAGAGGATACTTAGAGTTCCATTTTTACATGCTAAATACCTGTTGTAGAAAACAATAATTTATCACATATCCTGGTTCCATGATAACCACTTTTTGCTATTGAATGCATAGTGAAGTTGCTGGACCCCCAACAGTCATTGTTCCTATGGGAAATATCAGTCATGTTATAATTGTTAAAATAGTGCAGCAAGCAATAAGGATCACATAGATTTTGTTTCTCTTGCAAAATTTATGTGTCCCTTGAATACACACCTTAAAGTTATTTACCCACTGGAGAGCCTAGATTGGAATCAGTTGAAGAATGCTAGCTTCCCCACAAGCGGAGAGGAGATTCAAATCGTATTGATACCCCAGGTGCTTCCAGACTTGCAGAGAATATTTCCGGACAGAGGTGTGAAGGGGCAAGGGAAGGCTAGATGTGAGTTTACATTTGAAAAAGACATAGCTTTTAAAGAAGATGCACTTCAAGATGTTAGAGAAAGACTATTTGAAACTTTCAAGAAGCTACTGGCCCTTCTAAAATTCAACAGAGCCACGAGAAAGCGTGTAGTAATACTAATCCATGATCATAAGAGATCTTTAGGTAGCTTAAGAAGCATACCTAAAGCCACTCTGTAAGGTGAAGTGGCCCTGGGTGTACATGCCATAAGGCAGCTTAAGAAAGTTGAGCATTGAACTCAAGAAATCCAGTGACAGAGAGGGAGGACTGATGACCAAAGGAGTTAAGACTGGGCTGGTTTAACCCCAGAAACAGCTGACCTGACAAGGGTTAACTCTTGAATCCCAGGCTGATGCCTGGGAATCCAGCATGGGACTGATCAAGACCCCCTGAACGTGGGTGTCAGTGAGGAGGCCTAGGTAATCTATTGGGCCTTGGGCAGTAGATCAGTACTTATCCCGAGTATACAAATGGACTTTGGACTCCCATCCAACAATGTGAGATGCACTCTCACCCTGAACCCTTGGGGGGAGGGTCTGGGCCCTGCCCTGGATGAAATGACAGACTGTAGACACCCCCATGGAGGGGAAATGAGGGGATATTGCGGGGGGGAGGGGGGAGGGGATATTGGTGGGAGGGCACGGGAGGAGGGGAGGGGAATGGAGAGGGACCTGGAATTGACATGTGAAGCAAACTTGTTTCTAATTTAAATTTAAATTTAATAATAAAAATATATAAAAAAAGAAAATTGAGCATTTGCCTGATAGGTGAGCCAATGCAAAGCCATAAGCCCGAAACACATACACTTATGAATAATACTAAGTGAACTCAATAGGTTGTATTTATAGACTTATTTATTTTTAATTCAATTTTGTGTATGGGTGTTTGGCCTACATGTATGTCTGTGTTCTGTGTATGTGTTTGGTACTCACCAAGACAAAAGGGCATCGTCAGACCCCCTGGCACTAGAGTTACAGATAGTTATGAAGCACCATGTGGGTGCTGAGAATCCAGCCATGGTCCTTTGCAAGAGCAAATGCTTATAATCACTAAGTTGTCTCTTCAGCCCGTGTATTTACAAATTATATATATTAAAGTATAAGAGGGCATGAAATTAAGAAGGAGCTGGAGAATGTGGAAGGATTTGGAGGGAGGAGAGGGAGGGAAAATGATGTCTATGCATTCCTCATAGAAAATTCTACAGAAAAAAAATCTTAAAGAATAGTAAAAATATTGTTAAAAAATTTTAAAGAAAATACAGCATTGGCTTATATTTTCCTTTTTCTTTGCTCTGTACTTAGTTTTGTTTAATGTATTTACTTGGGGTTCACAAAGTGAGTGAAAGAAGCACCATAACTAATTCATTGAAAATGCCAGCGAAGGGAACTTTTGGATAGGGCTCTAAATTGGTACAAACCTTCTGAAGGGAATTTGTCATTAAAATTTCAAGGACTTTAAAAATATATGTAACCTCTGACTTTATAACACCACTTCAAAAAATTCATTTGAAGGAATAATTCAGTGTGCATAAGGTTTTATCCACAAGATTAGAGATCTCCATCTCCTCTCCTGCTCCCATTAGAGACTATAATGGACAGATTGAAAGACATTCTCAAGTCAGTGAAAATCACCTATGATGCTACCAAGAGACAACCACTGTGATAGCACTCTGCTTGGTGTTAGTTTTTTTCTAAATCTCTAAACATTTACTTGGGACCATAACACATTATCACAAATCTGTAGACTAGCACACAGGTCTTCTTAATTGAAATACAATTACATCACTTTCTTCCCTCCAGCCCCTCCCACCTACCATTCCTTAAGCCCCTTCCACCACTCCCAGTGGATAGCCTCTTTGTCTTGGGGTATTATTGTTAACACAAAGGTTTTAATCTGTAGTCATGTACCACAGAAATCCAATGGAAGGTTTATTGGGCTACAATCATGGTGTTGGTAGTACTGCATTTACTTTATTTCTAAAGGCCTAGGGAACAGTTCATCTCCTTCCTTTTTCAAGCTTCTCTAGGCAACTGCAATTTCTTGGCCAATGACCTCCTTCCTGAAAGCCAGTCATGTTGCGTTTATCCTCACCCTTCTTAGACAGATACATCTACTTCTGATGGCTGCAAAGTAAGCTTCTACTTAAAAAATTTAGGTTTATTTCTTTTTATGCATATGAGTGTTTTGCCTTCATTCATGTTTGTGTAACACTCGTGTGCCTGGATCCTGTCAAGGTCAGAAGAGGGTATCAGATCCCCTTAATCTGGAATTATGTACCGTTGTGAGCTCCCATGATGATGCTGAGAACCAAACCCGGGTCCTCTGCCTGCAACAGCAACAAGTTCTATCAACTGCTGAACCATCTCTCCAGCCCAAATTTCAACTTAAAAGACAGATAAAACTGATTTTAAAGATCACTCAGACAATTCAGGAAATATCTTCATATATATATCCCAAAGTCCGTTTTCTCTAAAGTTGGGAACAAGTGATCATTTTATTTTGCTATTTTTCTACTAACATTTTAAGAATTTCTCTGTATCACTGCATGTTTTTGAAAGCATGATTTAATCCATGTTGCATAATGCTTAACTTTAGGGCACTACTGTAATTTAATTAAAAATTTCTCTACTTTTAGACCTGTAGGTTACTTTCAATATTTCTTAAAACCTAATTTAAAATTGTTTATGAACATCTTCCCCATAAATCTTCATGGACGATTCTAATTAACCTCAGGATAAAATCCTGGGTGTAGAATTATTCCATGAATGTTTTAGAGAAATATCCCTTGAGATTCAATCTTTCAATACATATTTGTTAATAACTGATTTTTTATTTTATGGAAAAAGTTTGCTTTCATGTAATTTTACTTTTTAAATATGTTTTACGTGTATGTGTGTGCCACGTGTGTGAGCATACCTATAGAGGATAAAGTAGAGGACGTCAGAAAGATGCCCTAATGTTGGACTTATACCTGATGAGTGTTGAAAATGGAAATTAGATGTCTGCAACAGCAGCAATCCCTCTTGATTACTAAGCCACCTCTCTAGCCCCCATAGCCTTACTTTTTAGTAGCATTCATTCATTGTACATAGTGCTGGGTTCCATGAACACAGCTTCTTTTAACCGTATCATACACTTCAACCCCATGCCTCTGCGTTTCTCCTCTCACTTTCTTCATCCAAGAGTTTGCTTCCTTTTACCAGTCTCCTTCTGTTTTCATGATGTGCATGCATGTGTATGCACGTGTTTAATTTCTTAAATTAGTCTTCTGTGTTTGTTTTGCCTTACATGTATGTCCAAGCACCACTTTCATGCAATTCCTGGGGACGCCAGAAGAGGGCGGCAGATCTTATAGAACTGGAGTCACAGAGGCTTTTGAGGCACGGGGTGGGTTCTGGTAATCCAAACAGGGTCCTCTGGAAGAGTAATCAATGCCCTTAACTGCTGAGCTCTCTCTCCAGAGACTGTGTGTTTCAGCTTTATGATAGAAAGGGCGTGTTGAAGTTTTCCATTTCAGTTATTTTTCTTCTCATTTTCGTGGAGGCAGAACATGCGATGGTTCTCAGGTATTTACATGCATAAAAATCAGCGGGAGTACTTATTTAAAATGCAAATTTTAAAACTCTCCAGTATGCTTGAGGTGATGCCAAGAGTTTGCATTTCTTTCATGAGCACCATAGGTAATTCTTTTACTCTTAATTTTTAAAAATTAGAATATAATGACATCATTTCCTCCCTCCAACCTGTTCCATACCAGCACCACTCCCTCTAAAATTCATGGGCTCTCTCTTGAGTTGTTATTGGTATACACATACACACAAGCACACATACATATGTAAGTATAAAATATAAATACAATCTGCTGAGTATATTTATTGTTGCTTATATATGCATAATTTCAGGGCTTATCCCTTGATAATAGATAATAAATTAAGGGGCAAATCACTGAGGAAGACTAATTCTGCAGCTGCTCTCAAATATTCTTTAGTTCACTACAGGTAATTCTGATGCAGGCCTAATCTGTCAAGCACTACTGTATTGTTGTGGAGCAGTGATTCTTACTATTCCTGCTGCTGAGACCCTTTAATACAGTACCTCATGTTGTGATGAGCCCTAGTCCCAGAATTCTTTTCATTGCTACTTCATAACAGCAATGTTGTTATTGTTATGAATTGTAATACAAATATCTGAGATGCAGGGTATCTGACATGTGACCCCTGTGAAAGGGTTGTTTGATGTGACCTACAGGTTGAGAACCACTGTTGTAGAATTTCTTAAGTTAGAAAAATGCAGAGCTCAAATCCCAGGTTTTCCCTCAAGAATGACAAGCCGGGATTATTTAATCTCTTTCTGTTCCATTGTTTTAGCTGTAATATAAAAAGAATGACCTTGTCTACCATGAAGTATTTATTACTCCGAACATGAAATTACTAAATGCAGATGAAAATGGCAGCAAAGCACCTGAGCACATTATTCATTTTTATGTAAAGGCCATGCTCTGTATTTCCATTGGCCACATTTTAAACATTTTCTAACTACTAAATCATTTTATCTGAGGTGTTTCTCACAAGTACCAAGTAGTTGCATCTTTTGCCAATTCAGTCTGAAACTCTCTAATGAGGAGTTGATCTTTTTTCCTATAAATCATTTGGCTTCAATGTTTTCATATTGTTTGTTATATTTCCCTACGTTATTCCATTTAAATATTAGGGATATTAAACATGATTTAGATTTATTTTTTGATTTTTTGAAAAGCTTCTATCTGTTTTTGCTTACCATTTTTATTTTTACAATAAGTAAAAATATACAATACTTTTCTAATTACAAGTATTTAAAAATATTGCGTTTCTTGGCTTCTTCCATAATACAAATAATAAAAACGCAGTGACAGATATTGGGGTTCAAGCTGAAGATCAGAGAAGCAAAACAGCCAAGTCAGTAGCTCTTACCTCTACCAAGGCTGAAATGGATGATCCTTTCCTCATGACTTCTCAGAGCACAATGTAGACTGCACTGTTCCCCACCAAGCCTCAGACTGCAATCCTCTCAGTTCCTGACTCCTCCTACCTTATATTCCTCTCTCTGCCCAGCCATATCACTCCTGTCTCCACCTCCCTAGTGCTGGGATGAAAGGTGTGCGGTCCTAATTGCTGGGATTAAAGTTGTGTGCCACAACTGTGGATGTGGCTAGCTTTGCATTTTTATCCCTAGGTAAGCTTTATTAGATCATAAACAATATATCACCACATTCTACTGCCCTGGTACACCATCTCTAGGGAAGGTAAAATAAAGATGAACATATCCAGATGTTCATAGCAATCTTTTATTTGCTTTGTGGTGCTGAACTTTAAACCCAGTTTCTTAGGGCTCTACCACTTAGCTCAAACTCCTTAGCCAAGAATCACACTCTTTCTTAAATCTTGAATTTCAAAAAAATTTCCCCAGGCAATATCTCATCTTGCCCACCTCATTTATTTTACACACTATTAATATTTTCACTTGAGCTTTCTAAACTTTGGGCTCTGCTTCTTCATCTATTCACGTGGTTGCAAAGCATGGAAAATCTAGACCTATTTTCAACAGCTCATTACATTCTGAAACACATTTTTAAGCCTTTTAGGACTTGATTCTGACTCTGATCCCTAAACAAAGACCAGACTCAATGTTTCGAATGTTTTTTTTTTTTTTGGGCTGGTTTTTGTATCCTATTCATTACTATAGTCAAAAACTGTCTCTACCCTCAAAAATAGATGTAACTTATTTCTCCTATGGAAAACATGTGGATAAAATTGAAGCAATTAAAGCACAGAAAAAAAGTGCTGACAAATATTTAGGGCTTTATGGATTGTGCTATGATATTTATAAGAATGAAGTTTGTTTTGTTATTGTTGTTTCCCACCCCTCTTATTGTCTGCTTGTTTGAAAAAAAACATTTCTTTACCTTTCCTTATCATCTACTTAGTGTCCTATACTTACTTTTTTTCATCTCATTAAATGATCTAAGTCAGGGTACTTTTGATTCTAGGTAATAGAAAACCATTAGAAGTGGTTAGTTTTAATTGTCAACTTAACTCAACTCAAGCTATAATCACCTGGAAAGAGATTTTTGACCAGGAATTGTTGGCTCATGGTCAGATCTTGGGAGTGGGGGTGGGCTGGTTGGTGCGGGGGTGTTGTTCTGATTATGTTAATTAATGTGGGAAGACATGTTCATTGTAGATGATACCATTCCGTGGGTCTGGATGCTGGACTGTATTTAAAAAGGGGGGAAAGGAGAGCTGATCTTAGTAATGTATGCATCCATTTCTTTCTGTTCTTGTCTATGGATATAATGTGCCCACTTAGTTGTCTTTAGTGCCCGAATCTGTGACTTTTCGGAAACAAGAATTATAGCCTGGAATTGTGAACTAAAATAAGCCCTTTCTCTCCAAAGTTGCTTTTTTGTTTGGGGTATTTTATTCAAGCAACAGAAGTAAAATTTGACAACATGGTTTAAAACAAGCTAAAAATAATAAGAGGATTTATGAACTCAAAACCAAGGGTTCAAAATACAGTAGGCTCTTAATCTTTTGTCATTCAGTAGCTACTTAAGAAGTATCAAATGCCTCAAATTTTCCCAGTTTTGGGGCTAAGTTCTCTGCTATTTGTCTTCATATTAAAACTGCCTCTCCCCTATATTGCAAGATGATTGCCAATAGATACCATATTCTTATATTTATATGAGAAAAATAAAAGAGAAGAAAGTCTGTCCTTGTAGTATAGATTAGTACTTGCTTTCTTCAGCTTACAGTGTGGTAATAGCCAGTAAACACTTGGTAACTTGGAAATACTGTTAAGTCAAAAGTTTGCTTAATGGCTTAATACATCTAATCTATCTAAAATCAGACTTAAACATTTTCATAACACCTGTATATGCTTACTTCAGACAAAATTATCTAACTAAGGGCTGGAGAAGAGCACTGACTGCTCTTCAAGAGGTCCTGAGTTCAATTCCCAGCAACCACATGATGGCTCACAACCATTTACAATTCAATCTGGTGCCCTCTTCTGGCAGAACACTGTATGTGTAATAAATAAATAAATCTTTAAAAATATTATCTAACTAAAATGAAGAATGGATGAATGAATAATAAAATATAAAGAAGATCAAGATTTAAAAGGGCTGGATTTCCAGCACCCACATGATGACTCAATACTAGGTATAACTCCAACTCTACAGGATCGAGTGTTCTCTTCTTCCATCTGTGGGCACTACACTTACCTGATAATGCATGCTGGCAAAACACACACACACATAAAATTTTAAAAAATGAATCTTTAGCAAAGATTTAAAATTTGAAGTACTACTGAATATATTTCACATTTGCACCACCATAAAGTGGAAACAACATCACTAGAAACTCTCTGTACTTTCTAGTTTTATCACCTAAATTAGGTCAGATCCTAAGTCTTGAACAAGGAACAGTTATCAAGGAAATGCCATACATTAGCCTAAATTATCACGTAGTTCTCTTAATATTCAGAGATGGAAACCTGTATCGGGATAAAAAAGAAGTTCGGTTAAAAATAATAACAGGATAAATAAATATTGGGGAGCTAATGGGTAATGTCTCTGCTTTTGGTGTTACACACATTGTTGCCTGCGCCTCCAGTCCTCTCTGCCTAGTTCTTTACTTTGCCATCCTCTGATCTGAATAACACAGAGCCCTATCATTAAGCCTTGCTAGCTGAGAATTTCTATATGTAAAAACTGATTCAGAAGTAAGTATCTAATTGTAAATAGTAGGGATATAGTAATCATAATAGTAGCCATAGTCTACATAACAAATGGAGACTGAGAGAATGTGTAAGATAGGAATGCATGGAGATGCCCATATGACTTACAAGAATGAATGACTTCTGCTTAGCAGAGTTCTCACACCTTGTTGTCATTAACAGCTGTCAATCACTGTAGAAAACTTTGGGGGATCTGGGGGCGCTCAGTGCATCTATTCAGGTTCATGCAACTTTATCTTCTGTTTTATGCAGTGGTTCTGTAGTAGTCTCTACATAGCTGGGTTTCAATGTCTTCTGTCATCAAACAAACTTAGCATCCTTCAACTATACATTATCTGTATACAACAATTACATCATTATGTGAAAACAATAGGAGACTTGGAAACCTACATTGATGGCTAAGGGTCTTATGTATATCTCATTTTTCTTCCAGATGGTGAACTTGTTAAAGACAGAAGACCATATCTTACACTACTTTATATATCCCTCTTAGAGGAAAACTAAGTCTAGGTTGCTCAGTAAATGCTTGTGAACATAGAATAAAAGCCACAGAGTAGCTGGGCAATCTAGGGTGATTGAATGTTTTTCTTAATTATTTGTTTTAAGGGAGGATAAAAGGCAGAATACTCTGAACATTTTCTACTTCGAATAATTTTATGAGTTCTGTCATATAAAAAGATGTAAGTAAAATTGTAATGAACCCCACATAAGTGAAACTCGAATGGCATATTTGCTGTAAAAAGCACGCATAAGGACTGTTAAAGTCGACTATATTCTTGATCTGTAATCATAGTCATATTCATAAAAGACTCAGAACTTAAGAATGCTTGAGCTGCCCCAGACTAATAAGGCAACTCTGAATTCCATTTCTTGCAAATGGCATTTTTTATAAAGTCAGTGACTGTCATTATGAGAAAAAGGCAGCCTTTTCATAAATTCAAAAACACTTAGAACCAAAGGTGAATTGTGATTTCAGACTACAAGATTGGTTCATGAAAGGTAGGGAAGTTAGCAGAATGTCGACTACATGATTGAATATTGAATCTTGGCTCTATTTTGGTTCCAGAGTCATTTGCAAAAGAGAGAGAGCCAAAAAATACACTCAATCATTCTTTCTTCCTACCACAGCCTAGACATTCTTCAAGGCTCTGGTTATAAAATGAATAATACAAATAAGGACTCTGTTCTCAGAAAGTCTATATTCTTAGAAGGTAAGAAATAAAGTAAGCAGACCATTGCAATTAAAACAATCAAAGTGTCTTAAAACAATTTAAAAAGTTAGGTCAGGCAAAGAAGTGGGTGCTGTAATAATACAGTTGAAAGATATTTAACACAGAGTGAGGACACAAGCATGACCTCTATGACAAATCACACCAGTACTCACAGCATCGGTGAAGTTGACCCAGCAACAAAAGATATAAAAAAGAAATTAAATAGTTGGTAGAAGTAGTGGTAAGAATAAGGAATGGGAACAAAGTTCCTGATGTTGAAATGGTTGGCAAACATGGAATTTTAGATGGAATGGATGAATGTCTAGGAAAATGTGTACTTATCAAAATATTTCAAGATGTAGAAAGCATAAGCTACTTTAATTTATGTTTAAGAGGTAGTCTTGGGTGACATCATAAAGGTATTTCATTGACTGTGCTAAAGACTTTTCTTTTGGAAACAGGGTTTTTCTATGTAGTCCTGGCTGGCCTGAAACTCATCATGTAGATCAGGCTGACCTCAAACTCACAGAGGTCCTCTTTACTCTTTACCCAATTACTGAGATTAAAGGCTTGTGCTTTGGTTTTTCAAGACAGGGTTTCTGTAGGCAGAGTTTATCTTCAGGACCAGTGCTGTGGAATAATCCTTTTGTACACTTCGAAGATTTGTCACTCAGATAGGTTTAATAAAAATCTGACTGGCCAGTAATTAGACAGGAAGTATAGGTGGGACACAGAGGATTCTGAGGAGAAAAAGGACAGAGTCAGAGGAGTCACCCACCAGATAGAGAGTAAGCAAGCCAAGAAAGTAAACAGGAGATATAAAAGCCACGAACCTAGTAGCAGCACATAGATTAATAGAAACGGCTTAATTAAAGTTGTAACATCTAGTTAGCAACAAACCTGAGCTATTGAATGAGCTGCATAATTAATATTAAGTCTCCATGTCAGTATTTGGGAGCTGGTGAGACAGAAACGTCTGCCAGCACCCAAATAATAATAAGACTTATTATTAATCATAAATGCTCAGGTGATAGCTTAGATTTATTACTAACTAGCCCTTGGAACTTAAATTAACCAGTATTTCCTATTTATGTAGTACCACATGGCTAGGCTCGGTGGCTTTTTTCAGCATGTCAAGTTCATCTTGCTTCTCCCCATGTCTCCTGGTGGCTCTGCCCTTCTTCATCCCTGTGCTCCCTTTTTCCCAATCTGCAAGTCCCACCTACCCTCTTCCTGCGTAGCTATTGGCCATTAGTGCTGTATTAAACCAATCCCAGTGGCACATCTTCACAGTATACAAAAAGACTATTCCATAATAAGTTTCTCTATGTAGCCTTGGCTGCCCTGGAACTAGCTCGGTGGACCGGACAGACCTCAAACTTGTGGAGATCTGCCTGACTCTGCCTCTGGGATTCAAAGACATGTGCCACCACTGCTTGGCTGAAAATGTTTTAGTAGAATATTTTTATGCTGCTGTGATAAAATAACATGACCAAATTCAACTTTGAGAAGAAAGATTTTATTTTGTCTTAGAGTTCAAGAGGGAGAGTAGATAATGGTTGGAAAGGGATAGGAGCAGATGGATGGAGCAGGAAACGCAGAAATCACATCTTTAAGGACATATGTGAAACAGAGTGAACAGCAAGTAGGGTGAGGCTGTGAACTCTGAACGCCTGCCCCCAGTGATGTTATTCCTCCACAAACCTCCACTTCCTAGAGGTCCCATAACCTCCCCAAACAGTGCCATCAACTAGCAGCCAAGGGTTCAAATACCTGTGTCTATGGGAAACATTTCTCATTCAAACCATCACAGACCTTCTGCATGCTAAGTAAGCACTGCACCACTGGGCCAGTTTTACCATTCCCAATGGCATATTTTATAAAACATGTAAATCAGTTATAAAGACACAGGCAAAAGCAAAGGAAAGATGCTAAGTGTGATACAATGCATCATTATGTTTCAACATGTTTTCACTTACATATCGCACCATGCAGGGCAATAACTGGTACCCACGGTAATTGTGGTCCCTATAGGCTCATATTTTTGAATGCTTACTCATCAGAAAGTGGCACTACATGAGAAGGATTAGGAGGTGTGGCCTTGTTGGAGTAGGTGTGGCCTTGTTAGAGGAAGTATGTCACTGGGAATGGGCTTTTAGTCTTCAAAAGCCTATGCCAGACCCAGTTCCCCTTGCCGCCTGTGAATCCGGATGTAGAACTCCGAACTACTTCCCCAGTACCATGTCTGCCTGTGTACTGCCTAATCATTATGGACTAAGCTACTGAAACAATAAGCAAGGCCCAAATTAAATGATTTCTTTCATAGGATTTGCCTTGGTCATCCAGGTGGTGTTGTTGGTACACACCTTTAATCACAGCACTTGGGAGGCAGAGGCAGGAGGATCTGAGTTCAAGGTCAGCCTGTTCTACAGGGTGAGTTCCGGGATAGTTAGGGATACACAGAGAAACCCTGTCTCAAAAAATTGCTTTGGTCACAGTGTCTCTTCACAGAAATAGAACAGTGACTAAGACACTAATTCGCTGATTTACCTGACCTTTCTTATTAGTTAGGATAACTTAAGTTGAAATAACAACTTCCAAATCTTTATAGCCTGAAGCAACAAAAGATTAGTGTTTTCTTATGATACAAGTTCATCATGAGCCAATGGCTATAGCTTGTCTTTATTCCAGAACAGAAAACGAGAGAGCTACCATGATCTACAGAGTTACCTATTGCTGAGGAATCTACTGATAGCCCAAAACAAACAACATTCTAGCATTTCCATCTTTTACATAGAACTGATATGTGGTTATATCTCAAATCAAGAGCATGATGAAGAAATATCCTAAAATATATCTTGAGCCAGGCAGTGATGGTGCAAGCCTTTAATCTCAGCACTCAGGAGGTAGAGGCAGGAGGATCTCCATCAGTTCAAGCCCAGCCTGATCTACAGACTGAGTTCCAGGACACAGTTCAAGCCCAGCCTGATCTACAGACTGAGTTCCAGGACAGTCTCCAAAGCTACAGAGAAACCCTGTCTTGAAAAACCAAGTATATCTTGAAAGAAGACAATAAAAATAATTTATGACAAAAAACTGATCACAATATAACAAAAGTATTTGCAAGTCATTTGTCTGATGAGAGTCTCATATCCAAAATACATAAGAGACTCCTCAAATTCACTAACAAAAGACAACAATGGACTTGAGTAGATGTTTCTCAAAAGAAGGTAAACAGCAACAGAAACTACTTGAAAAGGTGCTCAGTGACATTAGACATTAAAAATTGCAAATGCAGATGATAATGAGATAAAATTTCACATCCACTTAGATGGCTAGACTCTGAAAACAAAAACAGAAATGGAAAGTATCAAGTGGTGTTAAAGATGTAGAGAAATCAGATCCCTCGCATGTTGCCATTTGGAATATAAAATTGCATGGCATGGCCTTTAAGGTTACTTAATAAGTTAATGATAGAATTACTGAATGACATAGAAATTCTATTCATAAGTTTATATATACTCCTAAGAGAATAAAATATGATGTATTTGGGCACTGAAATATTACTTATCCATAAAGGAACTAAAGTGCTGATACATGCTATGTAATGCATTGGTCTTGAACACTTTCTATGTCAAAGAAGTCAAACAATAGATTGATGGGAGATGTAATTCTGTAAATATGTCTCTCTTATTTGTTCATGAATAAGACACTGTTGGCCAATAGGGAAGCAAGATAGGTGGGACTAGGAGTCGAGGAGGATTTTGGGAATAGTCAAGGTGGAGAGTCGAGCCGGGCGTTGGTGGCGCACGCCTTTAATCCCAGCACTTGGGAGGCAGAGGCAGGCGGATCTCTGTGAGTTCAAGGCCAGCCTGGTCTACAAGAGCTAGTTCCAGGACAGCCTCCAAAGCTACAGAGAAACCCTGTCTCGAAAAAAGAAAAAAAAAAAGAGTGGAGAGTTGCCACATGATCACAGGAAGAGAGGACACATGAGACTACGTCCTCGGTAAGATAAGATCTTATAAAAATATATATTAGTAATTATGGGTTAATAATTAAGTCAGAGATAGCCATTAAGAAACCATAGCAAATGGCCAACAGCATCATAATTAATATAGTGTCTCGTGTGTTATTTGGGGACTGAGACAGCGGCGGGACCCAGGCGGCTGATGGGAAAGAATGTTCAATACAATAGGCAACATGTAGTATTAACCTATTTATGTGAAATACCTAGACTAAATAAATCCATAATACATAGGAATCAGTTTGGTATTGCCAGAGGCAGGGGAAGAGGAGGAATGTGGAATAACTATTGAATTGATGAGGTTTCACTGGGGCACAACGAAAACCTTGTAACGTTAGGTAGAAGTTGTGACTGGTCAGTATTTGGAATGAACTGTTTAACATGATATTATAATAATTTCACCACAATAAAAAACATTTATGCTGCATCCTAATAACAACCATACCACTCTGCCATGATGCAATATACAGGACACTCTGAAATGTTTATTTAACATGAATCCTGTGTTTTTAGACATGTTATATGACCTTTGGAACTTTGTTTGTCTTCTGTAGTATGCATTGAACCTTGGGCCTTGCCAGAAAGGCAAGTGTGCTACCTCTGAGCCATACCCCTAACCTGTAAAATGACCCTTTGAGACCTATTGTCTTTACCATAATCTGCATCTTCATTTTAGTTTTCTGGCTCATAGGACAGCATCAGATATCTTCATATTTCTTTAAATCTTTAAATTTCTCTCTACAAAGGTCACAATCAGCAAGAAACTTTTAATCAAATACACTCTCTCTGAAGATAGTTAGATTTGCCATGGCAACAACAGCTGTGTCATTTTGTACAAAAATTCTGCGTGCCTAAAATCCTAATTTTTGTTCATTTGTTTGTGTTTATGTTTGGAGACAGGATCTTGCTAAAGAGGCCAGGTTGGCCTGGAAATTGGTATCCTTAAGCCTCTGCCCCATGCCTCCATCCTGATCCCACAAATGCTGCAATTGCAAGCATGCAGGCTGCAATTCGAAAATGTAAGTGATGGTTTTAGCTGAGTATTTGTTATATTCCTTAGGCAGAATCAGTATTTTTAAAACAATTTAACTTTATTTTATGTGCATTGGTGTGAATGTATCAGATCCCCTGTAACTAGAGTTACGGGCAGTTGTGAGCTGCCATGTGGGTGCTGGGAATTGAACCCAGGTCCTCTGGAAGAACAACCAGTGCTCTTAACCACTGAGCCATCTCTCCAGCCCCCAGAATTGGTTTTTAATAGAGATCAGAATGATGAGAACCTTACAAGTCTGGTCCAAAGTAGTTTTAATGTTATATTGACTAGCTAGAGCGGGGATGGAGGGGAGCTATCAAAGTAGGTGAGAAATAAAGAAGGTTATATATGCCTGCTACAGAAAGGAATACAGGCCATTATAATCTCCAGCTACAGAGAGTTCATGTATTCAAAAACTCTTAATATGCCTGCTGATTAAGAATATATTGATAAAAATCTGACCATTTTAAGGTCACTCAAGATCATGTTGCCTTCCTGGCATTGGTAGTGTGGTCTAGTCATGAAATTATTTTCTTTTCTATTTGCAAAATGAAATGAACTCCTTTTAAATTGATAGGACAGGTCAAAATAATGTGTCTAATGGTTTCCCTAACAGTCACTGTCCTTTTTAATCTAAGTTAATACTGCCAACCATGGTGAGCCTACCTCCTTAGCACCTAAACTTTGGAGAAATTTTAAATAGCACATGTATTAGCTAGTTTCTCATTACTGTAAGGAACATCTGAGGCAGACTAATTTTTCAAAATAAATGTATTGTGCTTATAATTTTGAACACTGAAGCATGAACAACATTGCACAAACTCTGGTAATTGCCCCCCGACCCCAGCACACACTGATTTCATAGTTTTATGATGGAGATGGAAGTATATATGGGAAGAATACTTCATACCATTTAAATAGGAAGCCAGAGAGTGGTAATTCAAAACCCAAGATTGCTCTTAATAACAACTCATTCTATGACAAGCTCAAGGGCCCCATGGGAGCTACCTTAATCTGTTCCACATGTCCCAGTATTCTAAGGGCATTCATCTAAACACTGCTCTTAAAGGCCCCATTACCTCCCACATCACCATATTGCAGACAAAGCTTCCAATACTTGGAACTTGGAAGTCACAAAACAGAAATAGAATACAAGTCCTGGTTCTACCATCTGCTAGCTGTGTGATGTCAGCTTTTTCATGTCTGCACCTCCATTTTGTCATCTATACAACAGAAGTGTTATGAGAAATAAGTGAGCTCCTTTTATGTAAAATGCTTTCAGGTTCTCACACATTCTCGTGCATTGGAACAGTCTGCTGAGTCTCACTCCTTGAGTGGTTGGATCTGGGTGGCTTCTCTAGAAGTACCTTAGCAAGTTCCAGATGCTGCTGCTGTTGCTGCTGGTATGGGGATCACTTTGTCAGCCACTAGGTTAAGATGCTGCTTCATGTACAGTAAGTTAGGAATGACATTTTGTAAAATGGTAACTACAAGAAAAGACCTTCTGCAGGCTCTACAGTTTATTAAATGTGTACTGCCTCATGGAAAGATCACAACAGGGATTTAAACAAGGGGTCCTAACCAGCATATGACACAGATGAAGAAATTCACACCAAAAGGGCCTGGGGAAATTTGCCCAGCCCTGTGGCTTGCAAGAGCCAGAGATGCAAATTAAGTCAATGAGGCAGACTCCTGAGACTATGCCAGCGAGTGTTGAAATCTGTTCTTACTTGCCATCTCAGTACAGCCTTGACCTTGCCCTGGTTACCATTATATTATCCTCTGGCAGATCGCAATTGCTTTTCCTGATGCCATGTGCTAGGCCTTCAAATGGTTCTTGTCCATTATTCTCACCCTTATCTTTTGCACCTGCTCACCTTAAGCAGAGAGTATGGGGTCCAGTTTATCACCACCTATGTGTGGAATGCCCCTCTCTCCTTTCTAGCATAAATGTTTCCTGTTATTAATATCTAGGTCAGCTGTAACCCTCAGAAACTTTTCCCTACTCATCTCTCTCTCTTGTAACCTCAGATTCATTGCACTCTTATTCTGATAATGTAGTAGCACTCAGGTATAATAGCACAGGACTAAATTTTCATACCTACACTCACTTCTTCTATTAACTAACATATGAACTTGAACTAGGTACTGAACCCTCTCTGGACACAAGTCTTTCTGTCTGTAAAACATCAATAATGCCACCTGCCTAAGGATGGTTAGAAAGACTGGACTGAGTGGGTTGACTCATGTAAAAATATACTTACCATAATATAAAAGATCTAAAGTGGGGTGTAAATAAAACAAGTGTTTCATGCTAGTGCTATGATACAGATTTTATCAAAAGTGTATGTTGGAAGCCTCACTGACCAAATAATCTGATCCCTTATGTTTGCAAAGCTAGGAGCTCCCTGAGGATCTCATTGTCTCTGCAGCCTTCTCACCAGTGGTTTTTAGAGCTACAAGTCCCTGCTTGTAGTTTACTGCTTGAGTTTGTGATCTAGGTCATGGGCCCGAGAAACTGCATATTAAGACCCAGTTATTTTTGACTTTGGACGATGTACTTCCATCAGCTCTCCCAGAACAACGTGATTCACTAGGTACTCTCTAAAAGATAAGTTCTTTGGAAACATATGCTAAAATGTGTCCCATTATTGGTTCCTAAAGTATGGTTATTGGGACCAGCAGAATCAGCCACCTGGGGACTTGTTAGATCAGAAACTGTGTAGGATGAACCCAGTAATCGGTGTTTTAATAAGCCCTGGGCAGGCTAAAGTTCGAGAAGCATTACTTTCTGCACCCAGCTTAATAAATGCTTTAATTCACAAGGGCCTACCCTCTATTAGCTTTCTTCTTTTTTTGTTCACACGGCATATTGTTTGGAGATTTTTCTAGGGTCATAGTCTAGTAACATCACAGTGAAACAGAAATTGCTGAACTCAGAGTTCATCTCAAGGTTATGTTGAGAAGCAAATGTAGATCTCAATATTATGTACAATATTCGTAAACTCGGTGAATGTTGAACACGCTAAAATTTTCTAAGACTGTGCTATTCCTACAAGGAAAAAAATGTCAATTTCAACCACCCTTATCACAATTAATAAACATCAAAAGACTAAGGGCAAAGAAGTCTCTTTCCACCACCACAACAAAACCCACTTCTTTATACTAAGCTAAGACAATTTCCCATTGATTGTAAGATCTCTCTTAATCACATATTTAACTTCTCTATTGAATTGCAATGCCTATTTATGCATATACACAATTACTGACAACTGTGGAGAATTTCAACTCCTTACAAGCTTTTCAGAAGCAAATCCTTAGTGGAAAAACAAAAGTGGCAACTTTATCAAAACAGTCTACACTTCATTTACACCGTGCAGTGCATTTCAGGGCTCTCTTCTGGAGCTCATAGAAGTCATGTGAAACTGTTTGCTTTGCAAACCATTTGAGAGTCTGGTGTGGCTGCAGAAGCCCACATTTGGAGGGACTCCAACAAATATCGAACTGGGAGTTAGGGCACCTGGATCTGAGCCCTTCTATTCTACAGTTACATGACCTTAAGCAAATCACTTCTCTTTGCTGAGCCTGTTCATATATAAAACAAAGAGGCTTGAGATTTGATGTTTAAAACAAACAGATTATCTGAAACTTCTGCGTGGCTTGATGGTCAAGATCACTTTCTTACAAATACAGCAACTTTCTTACAAATACAGCAATGGCAACATGACTATACAAAGCCATCTAGAAGGCACTGAAGATCAACACAGACATTAGCAGACTGAGGGTATAAGGTCACACTCCTTGAGATACAGCATGACTCCTGAGATCACAATGAATAAACACTGGGCCTAGGGCCTTTTAATTTCATCATCTGTGTAAATCACCTAAGTTTGTTTTCTTTAATATCTGAGACATTTGTAGTAAATTCTGTTCATATGGTGGTGTCTAATGTTCTTACACATCTCTTGCGAATGACAGTAACTGTGTAGGCAGAAAATAACATGCCATCCATAGGTCATACAGGACTTCCCTAAAAGGTTCTGGGTTTGGCATACAAACTTTCTCTGCTCTACTAAGGCCATTCTGCCTCATACTTTCACCTCAAATCCTTGGGGGACACTTCATATTCAGGCTCAACATTTAGTTTTTAAAGTGAAGTGTTACATTGCAAAGACATTATTTCTCTTACTTGTAACCTCTATTCTTAAAATACTTTTTCATAAACAATAACCAGAATGAGAAAAGTCTAATGATTTATCCCAAGGAAGGAAGTAGTAATACTCAGTGACCTCACAATTCAATATCTAGAAATGTAATACATAGTGGATGCCCTTTATCTGAAGTGCTTGGGATGAAAAGTGCCTTGAATTTTATGTTTTCTTCGACTTTGGAATCCACATAATGCCCTTGTAATTTGCATAAATCTAATTAGGTATCTTAGGGAAGGGACTCAACTCTGAACACAAAATTCATGTATGTTTCATGTGCACCTTAGAAAAATAGTCTGATGCTAAGTTTATACCAGGTCTGTGCTTGCCTTCAGTCTATAGAGTCAACTCATGTGGCTTTTTCTACTTGTAATATCATGTTGCTATTCAAAGAGTTTGCAACTTTGGAGCATTTTAGATTCCCAATTTTTGATTTTAAGAATGTTCAACCTGCATTGATAGTGTTGATGAATTTATACTAGAGCCACAGCAATAGTTTCCTGCCAGTGACATTCCTTGGCTCATTCAGTTGCATTTGCATTGTCTCTTGCTACCATAACTTCTGAATGTTTGTTTTGGTATACAGTTATACGTTGGATGCTTCCTGATTTTGCATGTCTGATTTTGGATCATTACCCTTGTTTTACTGTTAGTTTTCATATTGAAATTCCAAAGATTTTTAAGCTAGTAAATACTAAAACAGCTTCAAAACATAAGCATCTGAGTGCCCCAGGATCTGGCAGTTAGACAAACGAATACAGGCTAAGCAGATGCTTTAACAGCCAGGGGAGGCCTTCGGCAGATCGGAGTACTCAGTCTCCAGGAGAGACTGGCAGAGCCCAGAGCCCATCATTTCCTAGCTTGTAAGCAGCCTAATCCCCCAGTGTTATGCCTCCTACTTAGGGTTCATTTCAGGTCTCAAAGTACTTTCCGAAACTTCTAACTGAAATGCCCTATCACCCAGAGACCTTTGCCAAAAGAACCAAATAAGGAAATACGAATTGAAACACGAACAAAATCTCAAAAGTCTAAAAGCATTTCCATACATTTCAGAAGAGTTAACATTTGTGGGATGCTGTGACAAGGGCATTATGTGGATTATCTAATGAAATCCACACAACAGTCTAGGAGTCCCTGCTGCTTCTTCCTGTGCTATCAATAAGGGATCTATGGCTGTCAAAGTCATGTGATTTGTTTATGTTCACAGAATTAATGAGAGGTAGAACTAGAATTGGAATTCAAACTGGCACAAGAGCCTACGTGTCTCACCCCTACACTGCGCCATCCTTGCATCACCTGAGTAAGCAATAATAATGGGAGCCTCTTTTGCTGCTAGTGGTGAAGACTTCACTGGACATGCTGTACAACACTTGAGATGGATGTGCTCATCGCCTGTAGATCATACTCAAGACCAGGGCTTTGATCCTGCAATCTATAGCATAAATGGTTATGTCATTATCTCTAGAGCACAGTTGTTCTGGGAGTAGTCATTCTGGCAAGCACAGCTCAGCAGATGAAAACCATTGCAGTCAGAACGTGTCCTGACAGGACACCAGGTGGCAAGAAATAAGGAAGGAGACAGTGAAGGCCAGGATGATTTGAGGGAGCCTAGGGGAATCATGGGAGGAAGAGAATAAATAGCTTCCACACATCCTTTGCCAAATGCACCTAGGGAAAGTCTCATGAAAAAAAATCCAGCCAATACACCAAGGAGCAGGTGAATAAGAGATTGCTAGCAGGCGCAGAGGCATTTAAAAAACTCCTGCTTTTCCTACACAGTCCTAGCCTTGAGAGCTGTTCTTCCTGAATCTCTCGGAGTATACCAACATTGCTCCAGTGCCTGCCCTGTGAAATGTAATTATCCTCCTCAGAGGAGTCCAGAGACTCTGGGTCAGTGAGAAGTCCATGGGTCATCAAGCTATTCTCCCTATGGTCAAGGAAGCACTGTAAATAGAAGTATCTTCTGGCAATTGGAAGAAAATGTACCAAGAGGGAAGAATGGGTCAAATGGGAAAAGAATTCTCAAGAGACTCCGAGGTGACAGTGGCTCCCCAAGAAGCTCCCCTGGCTCTTGTTTTCTATATAACACGTTGAATTTGGTCCTGTGCACACTAAGTAGTTCCTTTGGTCATGAACACATGTATTAGCAGGCATTGCTGTCTTATAACTGCATTTTTTTATCTTCAGGTTCAATAAGTTTTGACCCACTACAGTATTTCCCCAGCATGGCTTTGGCTCTGAGTCCTCAGTTCTAAGGTCCTTGAGAACACAGATAATAGAAAGTATGGAAGACTATGACTCTCTGCCTCATGGACAGTGCCCCATTTGGTCACATGTTCAGTGCCAGGCAGAGCAGTGAGACACTGTAAGGCTGCAAAAAAGTAATTAGGCTTAGCTCCTATCCTCAAGGAAGATGGAAACTTCCAAGCTCATGCTCTCCCAAGCTTCAGAACCACAAGCACAGACTATGCCACTGAATTTCAATCACACATACCTCTGTTTTTGACGTGGATCTTGCTGCTCACCTCCCAAGAGCTTCAGGTCTGTGCCAGTATATTAGTTTGGAGCCCAAAACATATTTTCCTTTACTACCCATATCCTAGTCCCTGCTGTCTATGGGCCTTAGACATGAGCTAAATATGAAGCTGAACTTGGGAGCTAAATCCAAGTTGCACACAGTAGATTGGGGACATGAACCCAGGTCTACTTGATTTGAGGACCTGAACTCTTATCTGCTCTGCTGTTATTATTTCACCCATTTAGAATGTTATTTGTGACTGAATTTCTCCAGTGGGAATTATTTTGTCTTTCTACCTACACATTCCAAACTTGAGCTGGAAGTGTGAGCATAGGGAAAAACCACAAGTAATAAAAAAATAGATTAAAGTACATGCCCCTATAAAGCAAGTTGACAGTCTCTCTACTGTGGAAACTTAGAATTGGGTTCTTTACAAAGTACTTCCCGATTCAGAAGGTGGAGAACTCCCAGCATTTGCAAACACAGGTACCAGACACTGAAAAGCCAGGCTGCACACTACTCAGTAAGAAGCCCTCCATAACTTGTGTGACACTTTATTTTTAGAGTCTTTTCTGTGTAATAGTGGTGGCTCAGGCTGCCTGCAATCCCTTCTTAGAATACATTCTGCCCTATTTTTCTCCCCTAAGACTGTGGTTTCAAATTCATCTAATTACTTCCCTGTGCAGCATTAAATCAAGATGGCTTCAAAATGGAGATGACCCAGTGAGTTTAATTATTTTCTAATGTGTCTCACTGTGGCAAAGGTGTGTTTACCACATAAATAACCATTCTAGAGGACAGCAAGTGCTTTTTGCATGTTGTTAGCTAGTTTTGTTTTAGAAAGACAGAGTATGCGATTTATGTTTTCAACCTTATGTTGCCATTTTTTTCTAAGCAACTATAGCAAAGCCATTCATACTAACTCACTTGAGACTTTTTTTCTCAATTTTTTAAAAAGCAACTCAGACTTTTAGAGGGAAAAATCACTCAGTAACAACCTTTACTAAGCTATCTCACCCCAGTACTCCTGTTTTCTTCTAAAAAAATTCAGTTGTTGAAAAATATTGGTGCTGTTTACTATAGGCTTGAGCTCGAGCAAACAATGCATGCGTTCAAATGAGCTCACGACAAAGAATATAAAAGGAAAGCCTGTCATCACTTGATTCATGGTTCTTTGAAACATCAAACGTTTACAGCTCTTTGAATCTTTATGCCCAATTTCTCTTCCTTTTAGTTTCCTGCTAAAGCATAACATAGCATAGCTTCACAGAGAAAAGCTGAAATTCTCTCTAAAACAAAACGGTCATCTCTTCATTTGCAGGTATTACTATAGCCCCACATGTAGAAATGAATCCACAGATGGAAGCCATAAGGGCTTGATTTGGATGGCTTTTCTTATTCATGTTTTTCTCTTTATAGAAGACAGACTTTCTGGAAGTATTTTCATATACCTGTTTTACAAGGCAGTATGCCTAGCTGCTCCAAGTCTGCTTTGATTGCTGAATGAGCATAGGGCTTTGAATGGATCCCCTTTTCACCAACCAGCCCACTCAACCCTCCAATGAGGGAGCACAATAAAGCACATAGGGGGAATAGCAGTCTCTGGAAAATGAGCCTCACTATTAAACAGAAATTTGTTTGTTGTACACACATACACACACACACACACACAAGTGCATACCCACACACCTATGCACGCATGTATGTATTTATGTATGAATGTATGCAGGCACATATTTTTCCCTATCCAAATCTTTTATCCCAGAGAAAGATTGTAATCTCCTAATACTAAAATAGAGCACATCAAGAGAGTTATGTCTCATTGAATCCATCAAAAGCAATAGGATACTGCAGAGATCAAAGAGACGAGTAGAGTCAGGAAAAGAAAAGGCAGTTGGAGTGCTATGCTACACATTATGGGGCCTACCTATTTCTGCTGCTTCATGGCTCTTTCGCTGTTAGGATGCTCCAGCTCCATCAAAGGGAACAATGAATATTATGAGGGTGCTGGGAGAAAGAGTGTCAATATAGATTAAGAAATCTCCCAAGACTGATTATAGCCACTGACCAGCAATGTCCTACTAAATGAAAGCCCGTGCTCTAGGCAAAGATTTGTTCATCTCTAACCTGTTCTTTCTGAGCCTCGTCTTCTTCATCCTTAAAATAAGAAGGTTAAATAAAAGATGGTTTCTGTGGTGACGGTCAGCTTTAACAGCATTATTCCTTTTGTCTCCTTTCCTTGGTTTGAAGCAAAGCATTGAGCCCAGGGGACTGTCTGGTTAGTGCCTCTACCAAAAGACATCTGGGCTACATGAAGCAGTGGGGCTATGCACATATGACCCGAACAGATGCATGCCCAGATCCATCTTTTCTTCTTGGGCAATGAACTGCTATGCTGGCCAAAACTATGCAAATATTTCAACCTCTGGGGCCATGGACTCTAAGTCATGTTAGGTCACTTTTCCAATATGTTTTGTGATCTCCTCTACTTGTTATTCTTAGCATTCTATGTCCTAGGTAAACTAATAGTAGTAGTCACTGTTCTTTTTCATATGCTTTCAATTCAAAAGACAACTATTTGCTACATTCCCATTCCTGGATGCAGGTCATAGTTAAAGATCGATATCTACTTATCTATCTGTCTGTCTATCTATCTAGAGATCCCCTTATCTCTAGGCAGTATGTTCCAATCAAAAATTCCCAGTGAGGGCTGAGCTCCTAGATTTCACTTGAAGAGAGAGATGAGGGATCATATGAAAAAGGGTGTCAAGATCATGATGGGGAAAACCACAGATAGCTGACCAGGACTAGTGGAAGCTCACAGACTATGAACTGACAGCTGGGGAACCTGTATGGGACTGAACTAGGCCCTCTGAATGTGGGTACAGGTATGTGGCTTGATCTGTTGGGGGCGCCCTTGGCAGTGGCACCAAGAACTATTCCAGGTCCATGAACTGGCTTTTTGGAGCCCATTCTCTGTGGTGGGATACCTTGCTCAGCCTTGATACACGGGGGAAGGATTTGGTCCTGCCTCAATTTGGTATGCCAGACCTTATTGATTCCCTAAGGAAGACCTTATCCCCTCTGAGGACTAGATGGGGAGGGGGGTGAGAGAGGGAGGTAGGGAGTGGGAGAAGGAGAAAAAGGAGGTATTAAGATAACCCTTCCTACCAGCCTAGTCCCAATGTCGCATCAACCCCAAACAACACAGGAGAACTATATTAACTATGAAGCTGTTGACCTTTTGCTATGATTTCTTATTGGCTACCTCTGACTTAATTATTAACCCATAACTACTAATCTATATATTTTTACAAGGACTTGTCCGTCCGGAAGACGCCAGCCTCATGGGTACTCTCTTCCCGGGATCACATGGCGACTCTCCACTCCTTACTACATTTCCCAGAATCCTCCTTGACTCCTAGTCCCACCTATCTTCCTTCCATATTGGCCAATAGTGTTTTATTATCAACCAATAAGACAAACATATACACAGAATGACTTCCCCCAACAAGGGGGAACCGGGGTTGGTATGTAAAATGAAAAATAAGTTTTAAAAAAATTCCCCCAACAAAAAAAGAAAAAAATTCCCAGGGAATGTTTGAAATTCTGCATTGAACCAAACTATGGTTTATCCTTCATATACATACCTATGATAAAATTTAATCTGTAAATTAGGTATAGAGATTAATAAATAATAAAGTAAAGCATGCATATTAATTTACTATATAATGAGAAATAAAGAAAAGTAATATAAGCATAACAATATACTTTAATAAACATTCTAAAATTAGGAATTTTAATTTTTGGCATTTTCCATTTAACATGTTCCAACATTGGCAAGCAGATTACCTCTAAGACAATTAAACAACATATTATGCAGTAGATCCTTTATGTATCAAAGATTATCAACAGAGAAAGGAAGGGATTATAATTTCAGGAAGATCTCTTAAAGGAAATGTGGTTCTAATTAACTCTTGGTGATTAGTAGGATCAGAATGCTTGGGAAAGTGGGTAAGAACTTCTAAGATGGATTTGCAACCTGGGAAATGTATTATGTTAACTAAGGTTCTCTTGGTTTCAAGCAATCAAAAGTAAATGTATTATGTTAACTAAGGTTCTCTTGGCTTCAAGCAATCAAAACATCGCGCAGAGTTTGGCAATTCAAACATAACCCCTAGTCTGGTGAGAACACCATCACCCTGGAAATTGTTTGAAATGAAGCATCTTTGACTCTTCTACAGATTTCTTGAAGCAGAAGCTGCATTTTAACACAATCTTTATTTTTGTTTATGTAATCCTGCATTCAGGTAACTGTTTTGGCCTTGAATGTTCAAGACAGGGATTATTATTGATAACTGTTTGTTAAAGAAATTTATTTTTATAAAGTTAATCTGATAATGGACAACACCATGTGATGACAGTTCTCTCAGACATCTACTTGTCATTAAATAGCAGATTGTACTAGTAAAAGTGGCCTTGAGAAATTCTGGTAGGCTGAGGACCAGGCATATTTGAGGGTAGGAAACTATTTTATACTCTGAAGATCAGAATAAGGCTCGCCATCCCTTTCTCTGACTTTCATAGGGGTATGTACAAATCATTTTAACGGTCTCTAAAAAGAAAGCATCGTGATAGGGGAATCAGTAATAACGTATGCAGTGGATACAAAGCAACTTCATTAGGTTAGTTGAATAATAAGCAACACTCCTTCATTAAAACGCACACTCTCTGGTGAAGCCTTAACCTATTTTTGCTTATCCTAGTGCATTTTTAATCTAATGGAGTTAGAAAAAAAATTAATTCACATGTGCTAAAATCATTACATTTTTATATTCAACAGTGCCTGATATATAGAATCTATAAAACTTGTGTTATTACAAACTGAAAGGTTGTGATGTTGCATAATAAAGCTGAACTAATGTTCTCAGAGACTACTAACAATCCTAGGATATAAAAAGCAAATTTCTTAGTGAAATAAATTGCTCTAGAAGGGAAGGCTGAACATGTTGTCTTTCTGTGTGCACAAAGAGCCAGTCCCAACATTCCCCTCAGGCCACCAGGATCTGAAGTACCCATCAAGATAGAATCTAGTGGGGGGTCTGTCTTCATTCATTTCTTCAGCAAAAAGGTCAGAAAGAAGGTTAGCCTCCAGTCAATATTAGGCAGAGAGACAGCCACAGCAGGGTTAGAGGCCATTAAGAATGGACCCCTCTTTTGATGTCAGAAGCTGGACCTTACCTACTGTTTCCTTGGTAACACACACCGCAAAGGAAAGCATCACAGTTGCTTCTCCTTAAGATTTAAAATATGTTATGAAAGGAAAAAGGTAGAGGTACCAGGGCTTTGTTGAGACTCAAGGAGGGAAGCTACTTCCTCTTAGTCAAAAGCATAAAATCTGAATTCTACTTCTGACATTGGGCTGAGGGCATGCTCATCTTTCAGAACTGCCCAAAACATTATATACTAGTGTTCCCTCCCTTAAAAGTTATTCCAACTAGGCTGTCAATCACCCGGACAGGAGACCACCGCTCAGAGTACACTTTGGGAAATGGTAAGAAGGGTGTAAGCAAGGGTGCTGTGAAACCACTGAACCAGATGGCTCCATGAATAGAAAGAAAGGTTTATTGGGAAGCCCAATGCCAAAACTATGTGTCAGGGGTGGGGGTTGGCGGCAGAAAGAACAAAAAATGGTGGGAAAGCAATTGGACTTTATATGACTGTCAACAGGGTGGGAGTCTTTGAACAGATAGGGGCTGTTCACATTGCCCGGGAACTAGATGTCCTTGCCCAAGGATTTGAGAGTTGAGGGCAGATTAAGGGAGGTTCCTGGAAAGGAGAAACCCACCGTTAGGCCTCTGTTTACCCAATATTCACCCTTATGTTTAGGACATTGTCACCAACACAGCCATTGAGGAAGAGAGTGCTTTGTATCTAACAATGGGCAGAATAAATTTTCTGCTTAAAGAGATAATGTACAAACATACTGCAGAGGCTTCCCTCTCAACGCAGTTGCTTAGGGATCTTTTCTATTAAGCCTCACTGCTGTTTTGAGATGTAGCTCAAAAAATGTAACTTTATTTCTCCCCCCTCTTCATCTTGAGACCCCTCCCCATACCTGCTCTCTTGGATCCTGACTTGCTTTCTTACTCTTCTCAGTCTCCCACATCCTACCAGCTGCCAGATTTACAGCTTGCCTGCCCTGTTGTTTTCCTCCCTTATGCTAATTAAATGGTCTGGAAGCTTCCTTATAAGCTGAGTTGCTTTTGAAATTCTTTTATCTACAAGACAAATACTCCAAGAAAGAGTGGCCTGGTGACCTGGATTCCTCCCATTCTACAGTAACTCCAAAGTCTGAGACCAAAGTGACTTCCGTCCTCAAATTATATACACTATAGAGAGCAAAGAGATGTTGTTATTCAACTTTGTGATAACACACACTTTAACTATGCTAGCATTAGTTCTGGACTTTACATATGTTACCTGATTTAATGCTCACAGCAGTTTTACAAGAATGAGTACTTTATATTAGTTGCATTGGTTGCCATAACAAAATCACAAGTACTTTGAATTAATTATTCGGGCTGCCACCACAAAAACATCACAAGTTGGGTGACTTAAAAAAAAAACAATAGAAATTTAATTTCTCACAGTTCTGGATAGAGGCAGAAATTTCCAGGTGCCAGAGGGATGGGTTTACACTGAGGTCTTTCTCCTTGACTTGCAGAACCCTGCCATTCCCCTAGCTCTTCCTATGGTCCTTCATCTGTGCGCTCCTGCCCCATTGTTCTTTCCAGTTCTCAAAACTGCAGTTCTATTGGATTAGGACTCCACGCTGATGGCATCATTCTAACTGAACCATCTCTTTAAGGACCTTCTCTTCAAACAAGTTTACATTCTGAGTTATGAGGAAGTGGGACTTCAGCATATGAATTCAACATGAATGTTGAGTGGAAACAAGTCAGTCTGTGCATCCTATTGTTATTTGCTTAATGAGCAAAGTAAAGGCATAAAAGGACTCAATAACTTGTCTCAGGGAAGTTAAGATGGAACTAAGATTTTTAACGCCACCAATTTAGTTTCTGAGGTGGCACAGCATTTCTCAATATAAACAGTACCTTTATGCTAGGACCTAGAAGATTCCCTGTCTCCTCCTTGAATGTCCTTTAGTAGATTGATTTCTCTTAACAGTTTCTCATTTTGTGTTCGCTGAAGACAAAGCTATCATGGCATTACTGAATGAATCTTATTATCGTTTTGACCATAGAAAATAAACTTCATTGAGAATTTAAACTAGGCAAGCATTCCTTGATCTGTTTGCAGGACAGCCCTATCTTTCTTCTAGCACAATATCTCCATCTATGGTACAACAAATTCTATGGAGAAAAAATTGGGGAACTTGGGTTTCTTTCTCAGATCTCCAGGTCTGGTGTCCTTAAGACACCACAGTGGCTTATGTGTTTGGTGTCAGTGTCCCTTGGCATTCTCAGTGATAGCCAGCCTTTTCAGAGTAGAAGATAGAGGCTGCCTACATCCTTACAAAACTGCTTTCAAGATTAACCTTTTAGAAATGTGTGTGCTTTCACAATAGGTCACCTTGTGCCTGGGTTGGTCAGTTACTTGAAATGGTTGTTATCAATACTGGATGCATCCATCCTGTCTAAAGAACTATTTAAACAGTCTTTCCTTTCTTTTTCAAAGCAGAATCAAGAGGATAGAGAGCTCATGATGAAATCCCCACCACACGAGCATTAACTGACCAGAGTGTTTGAAAATATTGACCATAATCTTACAGGTTATGTACTTGCAACTTTGTGTGATATTACCATGACTATGATATGACAAGGTTCTCTTAAAATTCTAAATGCCATTCCTAAAAAGATTTTAAAATGACCCAAATTCCAAACTCTGACATTTTTGCATGGAGATGTTTAGAAATTAAGAATATACCAGCTTGTTGATTAACCTCATGTCTGACTTTTCTGGGTTATTCTTTTCTAGTTGCTGTTGACAAATAGACACTACTCATCTTTTAACAAATTTTCAATGCAAAAGCAAAATAGTAGAAATTACTTAGTATTACTTTTTATAAAACCAGACTTTGAAGTTCATCTTAAATGATAGAAGAACCATTCAACAAAGTGCAGAGGTTTGGGTGTCAAGTCTTAAACCCTGGGACAAATGGTTGAGGTGCCTATTTAACATATCAAAGTGGATCTGCCCACTAGGTTCTCCCAGCATCCCTCAGTCCCCAGCTGTTACAGGATGGCTGGCCTACCCAGCCCTCTACCCTGAACCTTTCATTCCTGGAGCTGGACTGCCATTCCCCAAAGACTCGTCCCTATATAATTCAACCATTTAGATTACCAGTCCTCTTTGGGCCTCCTAGCTGCTGCACCTGGTTCCCCTCTCTTCCCCCTCCCTTCTTCTTCCCCATCTCCTCAAATGGCTCATCACCATGATTGCTCTGACTCCTCCCAGATATACCTGCCTCTGGCTCTGCTCTCCCTTTTATACACAATAAACGTTCTCCTCCACCATATCTACAAGCAGTCATGTCTTTTCCTTTCCTTTCCTTTCCTTTCCTTTCCTTTCCTTCCCTTCCCTTCCCTTCCCTTCCCTTCCCTTCCCATCCCCTTCCCTTCCCTTTCCTTTCCTATTTCTTTTTTTCATTCAGTAGGGACAGTCATTCTTGTTTGTTGCTGCTTCTTCAGAACCTAGAACCATGTTTGGCCTATCTATGGTAGGTATAATTTAAATACAAAAGATGCTTTGCAGGTTTAGCAGGTATCTAATAAGTGATTTCAAATAGATGAATGAATAGGGACTCTAATTACTACCAGAAATTATCAAAATTTGATAAAAAAATATAGTTGGCAATATGCAAATTTCAATAGTTATAAGGAGGAAGGAGCTGGAGAAAATGAAAAGAGAAAACCATGCCAGCATGTTCATTGATGGAGGCCAGCAAATAGCCTTGTGGCAGGGCCTGGGAGGAGCTTCTGAGAAAATCCAGAACATTTGAGAAGGCACTCCCAGTCTTTGGTCATTATTCAAGTAATAGAAGAGGAGGAAAGAGATAGTTTTTTTATATAGGACTCAGAAAAACAAGCAGACCGCATTGACAAAGGCAAGGAAAAGTGCATTATCTCATTAAGGAGATACCTATTTCTTATATCTCCTTAGCATGGCTTTAGGTGAATTAGCCTTTCCCAGGAGTACTCTCTTGACCAAACGATTGACAAACCCAGGTGGATTAACTCTTTTTTTGTTTGTTTATTTGTTTTTTCGAGACAGGGTTTCTCTGTATTGTTTTGGATTGGAGGCTGTCCTGGAACTCGCTCTGTAGCCGAGGCTTCCCGAGTGCTGGGATTAAAGACAGGGGCCACCAACGCCCAGCTGGATTAACTCATGAGGAAAGACACAATGGCATGTAATCTTTGCAGCAGATCAGAATGTCATGTCTCCACCCTGGCCAGAGGTAGATTCCATTCTTTTGTCTGGGAGGAAATAGCTTTCCTTTAATGGCCCTGATATCCTTAATGACCTCCAAGACTGGAAATCCTCCCCTTCAAGAGTTCCCAAGTCATTCAGAAACCAAATTGAAACTGGGGACTGCATATAATCTGTTTCCACAAGGAAAACCCAATTCCAAAGATCCAATTCCAAAGCAGTTCACCAGGAGGGATTAGTTTCTGGACTGTAGTTTTCATCACACCCTTAGTTATAACATAAAGGCAGGTGTGTGTATTTAGGAGACAACTATGAAGGCAGTGCTAGCTCACTTCTGTCTTTCTGGTCCGAGAACTAAGAGCATTTCCTGCCTCTGGCCAAGGACAAGAATGGACCTTGTTCACTTTCAGGGTGCCCACCAATTTCTATCTCCAGTTTTCCTCTCTGTGGCTGGAAAAGACCTTAAGAAAGGTCATATGGTCAGTTTATATTTTTGTAGCCATATTAAGTCCTCAACCAAATACACATTTATCCTGTTGCCGAAGGCTATCAAAGAAGAAAATTGTATAACCTCTACAGTAAAGCATTCTGCACACTAATGACTCCCACTGATCAGAAATCTCCCTTTGAGAGAGCTGCCAGCCCTCATTTATTCTATTCCCAAATTGATGGTTTCTTTGAAGGCCAGTATTCACCTGCCCCTCTGTCATCTTTGTCACTAATCTGAATAGGTTTTACCATTGTGACTTTCTAGTCCTCTCCTTCTTCCTCCTTTGGGACCTCCAAGTTCTTCTTGTATTAAAATTACTCTGAAAGTTTTGTCGGTCAAATATTAAAATGATTACAAAAATGTAAATGAGACTTATATGAAAATCTATTTCAAAGGCAAACACACTCACAAATGATACAGATAAGCCTTCTCTTTTCTAAGTACTTTGAATAGAAAGCTAGGTTTGGCACTAAGAGGAAAGTGAAGAGGAGATTTATGGCTCTTCTTTTAAAGTCTGACTCTAGTTTCCCACATGATTTTTTTCAGTCCCCATTACAGTTTATGCATGACAATTCTCCGGGAAACTGCTATTTCAAATGTGTTGTCGTGCCTGTTAGCTGAACTGCAAATTGTCACCACTCTCTTGAGAGTATTCCTACCAAGTAAGGCTGAGGGAAAAAAAATCAGGAAAATCATTTCTAATTACTACAGAACTGAAACTGACCAGAAACGTCTTGGATCCAACCGTCTTTCTCACTGGAGTGGAAGAGCCTTGAAGTTTCTGTCTGCTTTCTTGATTTTTATAAAAATATACTGGAGAAGATAATAAGGGAATTTCATACCTTAATGATAACGATTATGGGGTTTGGGATTTTGTTTATTTATGCAACTTGAATGTTTCAGAAAACTGGATCTATTTTTTTGCTCTTGTGCTGCTAGTTCCTAAGCTTTAACCCTTTCCTATTGGAAAGGAAATATTTCTTTTTTTTTATTTTTCAGTTTAAATTTAGATAAGAAACAAGGTTGCTTCACAAGTCAGTTCCAGGTTCCTCTCCCTTTCCCTCCCCTCCTCCCGTGTCCTCCCCCCAACCCCTCATTATCCCCTCATTTCCCCAGGGAGGGTGTGGCCCTCCATGGGGGTGTCCATAGTCTGTCATTTCATACAGGGCAGGGCCTAGACCCTCCCCCAAGAGTTCAGGGTGAGAGTGCAGCTCACATTGTTGGATGAGAGTCCAAAGTCCATGTGTATACTCCGGATGAGTTAAAGCACAATTTGCTAACTAAATGGGCTTCTAGGTAACTATTTCCTCCAAGTTGAAGCATTCCCTCCTGAAGGAGGAAGGGAGGCTCATAAATCTCAGGAAGTAAAGGAAAATTACAAAGAGCAGCAGGAAGCTCCTAAAGGCAGATTTAGAAGTCCTCCCATTGAGTTTAGAAAATCAGCAAAGGGTTGCTGCAGAGGGGAGACTCAGCCCAAGCAGGAGCCCCATGGATTCAGCTTTCATGAGTAAAATGAGGTGGGATAATGATTACTGATTACTCATTACTTATTACTGATATTGAGGTGGGATTTGGGGGTTGCAGTTATCTTTGGTTATCCATGCTACTGTATGTAACCCCTCACCCATGCCCCTACAAGTGGCACCAATAAACTCACTCGTTCATTAAGCTAGACTTGGATGGAGTCATTTCCTTGGCCTTTCATCAGTACCCTATCTGGGGTGAATAGGTGCTTGTTCACATCTCCTTGGGAAATGTCGCAGGACTGAGATGGCAGAGTGGAAACATGACCTGTTGGTACTGGTGAGTTTCTTCACAATTAGTTCCTCAGGAAACATTATTTCTTGTGTTTCACTTCCTCCAAAGGTTACCGTTAACTGAAAAGGAAAACAGATTCAGCTGTATGAAGCAATGAGAGCATTAACTGAACCAGATTATGTTGACTCCTCATGGGAGCCCTTACCTGTGAGGAGTGTCATGATTAAAGACTTCCACCATTAAGGCCAGGTAAGAAGTCACATTTTTTTCAACAGAAATGTTTGATGTATGTTTAGGTTCCCTCAGTTTGAAAAAGGAAATTCATATACCCAAGTTGTGCTAGATATTCTTACAGGCTTTCTAATAACTAAATTGAGTATTAGAATCTTTATGTTTTAATTGAATAAAATTAAGTGAGTACAGAGTTTCACCAATTGCACTGTTTTTCAAGTGCTCCATAGCCCTGTGTTACAGCAACTACTGTATTAAATAATACAGCTTTAAAAAAGATACTCATTGTGTCATATTTTTAGATTGTTAGGTTTAGATAAAACCAATCAACATCTTATTGTCAAAATAAATTATGTTTCCCCCCAACTCACACATAAATGTATACACACTGTCTTCCTATCTTCCCATCCTTCTGTATTAACATTGATTTTAGTTGTATTTGCCTTTTGTCTTAGTTTTCTATGTAGTTGACTCCTTTCTATGTAACAACTCATTTTAAATACATCCACATCAAATATTCTATAAATTTCAGGTCTGGGGAAAACACAAAACTACAGTGAACCAAGACTACCTTATGTTGTCATTCTGTGGCTGTCCTTTGCCTTTCTTTTGAGGTAGATCTCATATGATTTGTATGACAATAAGTTTTTTATATGACTTTCTCCATCCACTCCTCTATTTTGGTGGAAGGTATGTCTTAATCATTTTATGAAAAGTGATGCTTAGGAGAAGGGAAACAATCTTTTGAGACTGTTAAAGTCTGAAAGTACATTTATTTTCCCCTAAGAAGTGATTAGTTGTTTAGCTAGGTTTAGCACTTTGGGTTGAAAATAATTTTCTTGGCATTTTGAGGTTTGCTACACTGCCTATAAGCTTCTAATAGAATGGTTCTCAAGCTTCCTAATGTTGTGACCTTTTAATACAATTCCTCACGTTGTGGTGACTCCCCAAACCATAAAATTATTTTTGTTGCTACTAAATAACTGTAACTTTGCTACTGTTATGAATCATACTGTATATACATGCAGGATATCTGATATTCAATCCTTGTGAAAGGGTCGTTCAACTCCCACCCTCAGTTTGAGCACAGTAGCTCTACAGAAAATACATTCTTTCTGTTCTGACAAGTTGTGGCAAAGCTGGTCTTTATTGTTAGGGGAGAAAAAGATTTATAACTATGTTAATTTAGTGGAAGGTATTGGTTCTCATGAGTGAGTCAAGAGGTAGGAAGTCTTTCAAAAGTTTAACAGTGTATCCAGGTTCATCCTCACCTGCCTGTAGTCACAACAGGAGATAGAAGTGCGAGGTTAGCTTTGGTAGCAGGAGGTTAGGAGACTGGGAAGAGAGGAGAGACCTCTTAGCATAGAACAATCCCACCTGTATTCTTGAACTCTGCTATTTATCTTCTTTTCAGCAAGTACCTAAGGAGTCTTCAAAGATTGCAGTTCATGAGATTTGGACAAACGGGAATATATTTTCTCAGTTGATATATCAAAACACGTTTTTGAAAACCGGATATAACACACCACCCTACAATACCATCTGATGACAAAAACCAATGGGTAATGTTTAAAAGTTGGTGGCTGAAAACTTGTGGCTCATGCAGGAAATTCGACAGCAATTGATTTTTCTAAGGTAGATTTGCCTTGGGTGTAACTGTCAGAACTCAAAAGATAGAAAACTCCATTTTTAAGCTCTAGATAGCACCTGTCACCTGGCTCAACAATTCATTTTGAGTGTTGTGTATATACTTTAAAAGAAAGTAAAACCTCTGTGATACTGTCTCTTGCAGGACTGCCCTTGAATTCAGAACAGATGAATGCCCACATATGGAAAGCCACGACTATGGGATGAATTGTCCATAGAATGACCATGAAGTTCAAATCAATCACTGAACATATCTTGCTAGTGTCTTAGCTATGACACATTGAAAGGTAACCTTTGTAACCAATACCACTTCAGGTAATGGGGTGCTTTTAAAGGAATTGCCTGAATGAGACACATGGAAAATAGCTAGATAAAAATGCAGGGCTGTTTGATTCTGTCCCAAGTGAACTAAATTCAGAGTCCTAAATGCACCATTACACATTACATTAAACATTACTAATTGATGTAGGAAGACCCTGTTCACTGTGGGTGGTGTCATTCCTAAGCAGGTATACCTGGGCTATTAAAAAATGCAGGCTGAGCAAACCCGAGTAAGCAGCTTTCCTCTATGGTCTCTACTTAGTTCCTGCCTCAGGGTCTCTACCTTGAGTTTCCGCCTTGGTTTCATTCAATTATAGATGATAAAATGTAAATCAAATAAACCCATTCCTCCCTTGGTCCACATGTTTATTGCAGGTACAGAAAGTAAATGAGAACATTAAGGAACACATATTGGGCTTGTTTTAAGCACAAATGTCAGACATATGAGGCTTCTCTTCCATGACCTTCCTTGTGTTCATTCCCTTGGATATCCTTCAGCAACCTTCTCCCTGGGGTTGTGCTCTGCTTCTTTCTTCCCTGTCCAGGATGTAGCTTTTCACCCACACCTCCCCCAGAGCCTGCCCAGGCCTTCACATAGTACATTTCTCTAAGTTGCACAATCGAATGGAAATTGATCTGTCTCGTATCTTTCTTTAAGGTCTCTGTGGTTCCTAATGCAGAGGATTTTAACTTATTTCTACTGTGATGCATATGTCTAGTGATAGTACATACATGACTCAACTCAGAGAATGCACCAGGATTTGTACAAGCCCTCAAACACAGTCTTCGATGCTTGTCTCTTCCAGAAACTTACATATGAGAACAAAGCAACAGAGTTGTTGATGTTACAGGACTTCGTTTCGAAAGTAGACCTTTGAAACTTCAGCATGCTTGGATAAACAGCATTACCTGTGATATCTCACAGCTCCCCATGACAAGCCAAGGTTTCAACAAACATGAGTCCTGGGCCAATGCATTGCAGCTACCAGTTTCCCTGAAAATGAAATATTTGCTTTAAAATATATACAGCTGACTTACCTTTAGCTTCCATAATAACTATGGGAACATGAGAAGAAAGAAAGTAATGTTTTACTAGTCTAGATTGGGCCTGAAGCACCTTTTACTAACTGCTATCAGTAGTAAGTTCCTTGCTCTGTTTAGTGTGAGGTCAAGCCTTCACACATTTCTCAGTCTTGCTGCAGCAGTAGACATCTTTCGGATCAGTTCAGAACAAGTTTTCTTTGGCTTAAGAACTTTTAGACCTAAGACAATCACAGCTGAAGCTGTCAGCATTGACACTGTCTCCGAGACCTAGTCACACTTGTGGAATGACCGGCGGGTTGAACCAGTTTGAATAGGACAAATAAAACAGCCTCACTCTGAGTGGCTGCAGTGAGTCCTATGTTTGTCATGGTGGTTTGTTGTTATTGTTGTTTGTTTGTGTGGTTTAGGATATGAATAAATGAATCAGCAAAGGCTAGAATGAAGAGCACAATGAGGAAATCACAGATAACAGCTGAGTTCTGTTCCAGTTTGTTCAGGAGGCCCAGTGACATTTTTGCTCTTTGACCCTCAGAGACATTCCTCTATTCTTATTAGATCTCTGTATGTCTGTCTGTTCCCCCTCCCTGCACCACAATATTTTATTTTTCTTAAGCTTCATTGAGTATTCTACTGTTTTTGAAAGAGTACTATTGTGAAGTAGCTAATAATATAAAACACACAATCTCTGTTTTTGGCTTTGTTTTTGTTTTTTCGAGACACGGTTTCTCTGTGTAATCCTCATTGTGCTGGAGTTCACTTTGTAGTAAACCAGGCTGGCCTTGAACTCAGAGATATGCCTGTCTCTGCCTCTGGAGGATTAGGATTAAAGGTGTGTGCCACCACTGCTTGGTTCACATTCTCTTTCTTAAAAGGAAGGCTCTTTGGGAGTATGGTTTTAAGAACTAAATAAATTAATTTTATTGTTTTTTTCCCACTTTATATAGTCAAAAGGGGAGAATGAGTTATCATCATCATTACTATGTCAGGTATGGTTGGTTGTATACATTTGTAATCTTAACATTGGAGAGGCAGAGGCTAGATGACCACATGTTCGGAGACAACCTGAATTACATAGCCAATCCATGGAGTGTAGAGTGAGAAACTGCTCCTCATCTCATCCCCCCAAAATTGATACTATTTATTTGTATTCTTTTCATTTGAACATAATCTCTTAGGATCATGGTATTTTTAATATCAAACTTAAAATGTCTGAAACAATCCAATATACATGAGAGGGCCTGTTTAAAACTTCTTCAAGGTATATTTGCTTATGAAAATGAAAACACGGAGCAAGGACTCATTAAAGAACAAAGAAACAGAAAAGTCACAATCAAAGGAAGTTTGGTAGAACATATTTCTTCCAAGTGGTTGCAATGGTGTATCCCAGCCCACATGGTTCCTAGAAGGTTGTCATTCCTGTATCAAGATGTACAGTTCAACCCTTCCTACGTGCTCCTCTTAAACCTGGCAGGCCTTCTGTCTTTTTTGCAACCAATAAGCAGTGAGATTGAAATAACACAATGTGTTTCTGAGACTAGGTTTTAAAGGGCAAATCTGTCTCTTCTCTGCTTGATAGGCAATCACAGTTAAAGCATTCAGACAGTTCCAAAGCTGCCACACTCTGGGATTACTTTCCAACCTCCATACACACATGCATATCCACTGTCACACACATGAACAAACACACCTTCATGCACCACACACCCAGATCATACACACAAACACACACACAAACACACACAGACACACAAATGTGTCTCATATGTAGTTGAGAAAATCAATTTGAATATTATTGTTAGAGTGGGTAACTATGCTTTCATTTCTAATGAATCATTAGCAAGATCTGGAGAGATGACTTGGTAGCCAAGAATACTAGCTGCTCTTTCAGAGGACCCGGGTTTAATTCCTAGCATTCCTATGTCAGTTCACAACTGTCTGTAACTCCAAGATCTAACACCCACCCACAGACATACATGCAGGCAAAACACCAATACACACAAAATAAAAATAAATAATAAAAAAGCACCCTTTCATGACAAAGGTCTTGGAGAGATCAGGAATAACAAGAGCATACCTAAACATAATAAAAGCAATATACAGCAAACAAACACCTAACATCAAACTAAATGGAGATAAACTCAACGCAATTCCTCTAAAATCAGAAACAAGACAAGGCTGTCCACTCTCGCCACATCTCTTCAATATTGTACTCGAAGCTCTAGCGAGAGCAATAAGGCAACAAAAGGAGATCAAAGGGATACAAATTGGAAAGGAAGAAGTCAAACTTTCACTATTTGCAGATGATAAGATAGCTTATGTAAGTGACCCGAAAAACTCTACATGGGAACTCCTACAGCTGATAAACACCTTCAGCAAAGTGACAGGATACAAGATTAACTCAAACATATCAGGAGCCTTACTATATATAGACAATAAGCGGGCTGAAAAAGTAATCAGAGAAACGTCACCTTTTACAATAACCACAAACAAAATAAAATATCTTGGGGTAACACTAACCAAACAAGTGAAATACCTGTATAGCAAGAACTTTGAGTCTTTAAAGAAAGAAATTAAAGAAGATACCAGAAAACAGAAAGATCTCCCATGCTCTTGGATAGGTAGGATCAACATAGTAAAAATGACAATCTTGGAAAAAGCAATCTACAGATTCAATGAAATTCCCATAAAAAACCCCAATACAAATCTTCACAGACCTTGAAAGAACAATAATCAACTTTATATGTAAAAACAAAAAACCCAGGATAGCCAAAACAACCCTGTACAATAAAGGAACCTCCGGAGGCATCACCATCCCTGACTTCAAGCTCTATTGTAGAGCTATAATCCTGAAAACAGCTTGTTATTGGCACAAAAATAGATAAGTAGACCAGTGGAATCAAATTGAAAACCCTAATATTAACCCACACACCTATGAACACTTGATTTTTGACAAAGAAACTAAAATTATACAATGGAAAAAAGAAAGTATCTTCAACAAATTGTGCTGGCATAACTGGACGCTGACATTTAGAAGACTGCAGATAGATCCATGTCTATCACCATGCACAAAACTTAAGTTCAAATGAATCAAAGACCTCAATATAAATCCAGCCACACTGAACCTCTTCCTGAACATAACAGCAGTAGCACAGACACTGAGATCCACAATAAATGGGACCTCCTGAAACTGAGAAGCTTCTGTAAGGCAAAGGACACAGTCAGAATGGGAAAAGATCTTCACCAACCCCACATCTGACAGAGGACTGATTTCCAAAATATAAAAGGAACTCAAAGCTAACCACCAAAATACCAAACAACCCAATTAAAAAGTGGGGTGCAGACTAAGTAGAGAATTCTCAGTAGGGGAATCTAAAATGGCTGAGAGACACTTAAGAAATATGCTCAACATCCATAGCCATCAGGGAAATGCAACTCAAAACAACATTGAGATTCCATCTTACACTGGCCAGAATAGCTAAAATCAAAACACCAATGACAGTTTATTCTGGAGAGGATGTAGAGAAAGAGGAACATTCCTCCTACACTGCTGTTTGGAGTACAATCTTATACGACCACTTTTGAAATCAGTATAGAGGTTTCTCAGGAAAATGGAAATCAATCTACCTCAAGATTCAGCAATTCCATTCTTGGGTATACACCCAAAAGATGCACCTTCATACAACAAGGACATATATTTAACTATGTTCATAGCAGCATTGTTTGTAATAGCCAGAACCTGGAAGCAACCTAGATGCCCCTCAATCGAAGAATGGATGGAGAAAATGTGGTTCATTTACACAATGAAGTATTATTCAGCGAGAAAAATCAATGAAATCTTGAAATTCGCAGGCAAATGGATGGCACTAGAAGAAATCATTGAGTGAGGTAACCCAGTCACAGAATGACAAACATGGTATGTACTCACTCATATATGGATTTTAGACATAGAGCAAAGGACTACCAGTCTACAATCCATTACACCAGAGAAACTAGGGAACAAGGAGGACTCGAAGAGAAGAACACAGGGCCTCCCTGAAGAATGGGAGGGGGACAAGAACCCCCGAACAAATTGGGAAGACAGGGGGAGAGAGGAGGGAAGTGGGAATGGGAGAGGAGGAGAACTGAAGGGGAGGAGAACAGGAGGGTTCAGCAGGACTGAGACAGGGGAGGAATGGAGTAGAACAAGAAAGGAGAAGCCTTGATAGAGGGAGCCAGTGTAAATTTAGAGAGATGTGTGGCACAGGGGAAATGTTCGGGATCCACAGGGATGACCCAAACTAAGAGTTTAGGTACTGGTGGAGAGGCTGCCTTTGATGCTCTTTCCCTATAATGAGATTGATTGCCATTCCTAGAACTTGGTTGCCATTCCTAGAACCTTCATCCAGTAGCTGATCAAAGTAGTAGCAGGTACCTACAACTAAACACTGAGCCATACTCCTAGAATCCAGTTGTGAAGAGGGAGGAGGGATGAGCAAAGGAGCCACGGCTGTGCAGGAGAAACCTGCAGAAGCAGTTGACCTGACCTAGTGAGAGCACGGAGACCCTGCCTCAGGCCAATACTTGGCTGTGTGTCGCTGCATGTTTCCATCCATTACTGAACAAAGCCATCCAATGACAATTGGGGTAGTTACTAATCTGATTACAGGAGACAGTCAGTTCAGGCTACCTATCTACTATTGCTAGGAGTCTTTTTTTTATATCATTTTTTATTTTAATTTTAAATAGCTTGTTTTACATGTCAATCCCAGTTCCCTCTCCCTCCCCTCCTCCCGCACTCCCCTTCCCCCCCAGCCTCCCACCCTATTGCCAATTCCTTCCACATAGGGGATATCTAGAGTCTGTCATTTTACTCCGGGTAGGGTCTAGGCATTACCCTAAGAGTCCAGGCTGAGAGAGCATCCCTCTTTGTGCTATGGGCACACAATGACTGTTTGTATTCCAGGGATAGACACTGATCCACTGCTCAAGGCCCCTTAGGTTGCCCAGGCCTTGTCACTGACATTCACATTTGGGGAGGTCCAGATCAGTCCCATGTTAGCCTCCCCGCTGTCAGTCTGGGGTCCAAGAGCTCTCCCCTGTTCAGATCAGCTGTCTCTGCTGGTTTTGCCAGCCCATTCTTTGCCAATTTGCTCATCACTCCTCTCTCTCTGCCACTGGGTTCCTTGGGTTCAGTTCAGTGTTTAACTGTGTGTTTGCCTCTGCTTCCATCAGCCACTGGATGAAGGCTCCCAGATGGTTATAGACATTTAGTTCACTATCAGGAATGGGCATTCAAGGTGGTCTCTCCACTATTACTTAGCTTGCCAATTGGTGTTATCCCTTTAGATCACTGGAGGTCACTCTGGTGCCTGATCTGTCTTCTAACCTATGATTCCCTCTTCCCCCTATTCTACCCCCACCCACTCAACTTCCTGTTCCCCCATGACCTACTCTGTCTTTTTCTTCTCCCCTCTCTTCTTCCCAGCTCCCACTCCCCTTACCCCTCACCGTGTTCCCCATCCATTCAGAGGATCTTGTCTCAATCCTCTTCTCTTGGGTACTATGCATATATGCATATCTTTTAGGTTCTTTCCTGTTTCCCAGACTCTCTAGAAACCATATATGAGTGAGTACATACCATGTTTGTCTTTTTGTGACTGGGTTACCTCACTCAGGATGGTTTCCTCCAGTGCCATCCATTTACCTGCGAATTTTAAGATTCCATTGTTTTTTTCTGCTGAGTAATACTCCATTGTGTAAATGTACCACATTTTCTCCACCCACTCTTCAGTTGAGGGGCATCTAGGTTGCTTCCAGGTTCTGGCTATTACAAATAATGCTGCTATGAACATAGTGGAGCAGATGCCCTTGTTGTATGAATTTGCCTCATTTGGATATATGCCCAAGAGTGCAATTGCTGGGTCTTGCGGTAGATTAATTCCCATTTTCCTGAGGAATCTCCACACTGATTTCCAAAGAGGCTGTACGAGTTGGCACTCCCACCAGCAGTGGAGTAGAGTTCCCCTCTCTCCACATCCTCTCCAGCATAAATTGTCTTCAGTGTTTTTGATTTTAGCCATTCTGACAGGAGTAAGATGGTATCTCAGAGTTGTTTTGATTTGCATTTCCCTGATGGCTAAGGATGTTGAGCACTTTCTTAAGTGTCTCTTGGCCATTTTAGCCTCCTCTGTTGAGAATTCTCTATTTAGATCTGTACCCCACCTTTTAATTGGATCCTTTGGTGTTTTGGAGACTTGTTTCTTGAGTTCTTTGTAAATTTTGGAGATTAGCCCTCTGTCAGATGTGGGGTTAGTGAATATCTTTTCCCATTCTGTGGACTGCCTTCTTGTCTTGTTGACTGTGTCCTTTATTGCTAGGAATCTTAGCTGGGGTTATTCTTGCAGATTTGTGGGAGTTTCCCTTATATCAGGTTTCTACCTGACCCTGAAATCCCCCTCCCTGCCATGGAATCACCTCTTTCATTTCTTTCCCTCTCCATTCACCCCTCAGCCTGGTCCCTCATGTTCCCATCCGTGCCCCCAGTCTACCCAGGAGATTTCTTCTATTTCCCCTTCCCCGGGAATGCCTGGCTGTTTTGATGTGGGCATTAGACACTGAACTCAGGTTCTTGTGCTTCAGTGTCAAGCTCTTTACCAGTTGAGATATCTACTCAGACCTCCAGTTTTTCTTAAAAATAAATCTAGTCTTCCTCCCTCCTCCCTCCCTCCCCTTGTCCCCCCCCTCCCTCCCTCCCTGCTTTCAAACAGGAGGTGCAGATTTGCTATTGAGTAACACCACTTTCTTCAGTGCTCTTGTTACACACTGCTCCCATATGTGAAACATGGGTGATAATGAGGCAGATGATAGATTTGGTGGTGAAATTGTTTTGGTTACTCAATGATTGTCAGTCTGTAGTGATGTATAATCACAGAGAATATGCTTATAGACAATTGAAGGGAAGGAAAAGGAAGAAGAGAAAATCAATTTAGATATAATGGCTTAGCCTGCTAATTTACCGACTGACTTAATAGTTACTGTAAGTTCTTCTGCTACTCATACATCCTTTACAAAATGATTGACTTAGATAGCAAATTGCCCATGCAGTTAACTGCCATCCTTTTTTTTGGCATACCAGTGTAATGTGCTCTGCATAAACAGAGGAAGGTGAAGATCTAAAGACATGTCCGCAATGAGATTTGTGAATGAAAGGTGGCTTTGTGGCAGGAGATGCTGGCTAATACCTGGAAGAATTTCTATATGACCTTCTCACTTTAGGAATAAAAATTAGTGTTTCCTAATATTGTTTTAGAAATAAAAACACAATTATATGTCCTAACCATAATGTTTGAATTGATTTTCCCAACTATATAGGAGACTTTTTTTTTGCATGTGTATTTACACAATCTGGATGTGTTGTGTTTGCAGGCGTGTTTTTACATGTTTATGTGTGTGGATGTGCACATGTTTGTGGAAGTCAGAGAACAATCTCAGGTGTCAGTCCTCACATTCCACCTTGTTTGAGATAGGGTCTGTTTGTTGCTTGCCACTATATATGTCAGGCTAGCTGGCCTGCAAGCTTCACTGACTCTTTTCTGTAAGTATCATCTCTCTATAAGAGCAGTGGTATTGCGGAAGCATTCTACCATGCCCAACTTTTATGTGGATTCTGGTTACTCATATTCAGGTCCTTCTACTTGTATGGCAAGTGTCTTACACACAGATCCATGTCCCCAGCCCCCAGAAGGAAAATAATATTAACTTTCTGTAGAGTCTCAGAATATGATACCTATAATTTGCCAACTGGTTTGCTCAAGGTTTGGACATTGATGCAGGCTCTCCAAGTGCCTAACTTGTCCCTAGAGAGGAGCAGAAGTCTTTGGAGAATTTGGTACATTTACAATGAGAGAGATGTGAGTTTCGCTCCAGGACGGCAGAGCAGAAGTAAAACTTGGCTGTTTTGAGGTATGTGGGATATTGCCTATGTAATGATCCTTTTTCATAGCTCTCTAGCAGACTACTGAATTCAGGAAGAAAACATCATGGGAGTGAAAGTCTGTGTGGCCAATATTAATGAATACTAAGCTAGTCTTGCACTGCATGGAAATTGAAAATGCAATGGTTCTAGTTAAATTGATTTCTTCCAGAAAATAAGAATTGGTTCCATCCCAGGAAGGACATAATGGAGAAAATTAGCTGATTTACCAACTATATATTTAAGTGATAAATACACTTATCAATGAATTCTGGCGCTGGCTGACATTTCATTATAATTGTCATTATTTTACTTAATTAGCATGGTTTTAAGTGCAGTCCGGGTAGGAAACATGTGCCTTGGCTCGGATAAAGCACAGTTACCATCTTCCTAAACCATCATGACTACTTTTCAGCTTCAGCTTCATTTCCCCCCATGAGAATACTTTTGAAGACAAACACCTTAGGCTCAAGTGACAGAGAAAACTGTTAGCTTTCCTTACCATCTAGGGGATTCAGGTAAACCCACATGATACCACATTGACCATTTAAAAGTTTAAAATAAAGTTGCATATAGTACATCTGCACTATAATGTGACCATGATGTCCATTTAGTATTGAAATTTTCACTACCAGAAAAGGAATTGTATATCATAGTCCTCCTCCCCTCTAACCCATAGCAACTTGGATTATCTACTTTCAGTCTCTGAATTTACCATGATTGTCAAATGAAATCATTGGGGAGACTAGAAAAGCAAGAATCTGGGTTCAGCTGTGAAGTCATGTTCCTAGATAAATCCAGGTGGTAAGACTCTGTTACTTAACTTTTTGTTACTCTGAGAAAAACATCTGATATCCACTTCAGGGAAGAAGATTTCTTTGGATAATGGTTCCCCAATGTTCAATCAAAATTTGCTTGGCCCTATGCTTTCAACCAGAACATCAAGGTGGGCAGAGCATGTGGTTGAGGACATCTGTTCATATAACGATGGACCAGAAAGCAGAACAAGAATGAACATACCTGCAAGGATGCCACCCTTAGTAATCCACTTCCTCTTCTTATGATCCAGTTCTCAAAATTTCCAGAACCTCCCCAAATGGTGCTTCCAAATAAGGTAGTACCTTTCAAAACATGTGAGTGTGGGGGACACTTCAAATTCAAACCATTTTACCTTTCCCGAATTTGCATGGAACCATCCATAGTCTGATGACCTGGATGGAATAAAGAATGGAGGAGAAAGCTCTATTATAGAGATATAGTCCTGAAAACAGCTTGGTATTGGCACAAAAATAGACAGCTAGACCAATGGAATCGAATTGGAAACCTGGGTATTAACCCACACACGTACGAACATCTGATCTTTGACAAAGAAGCTAAAAATATACAATGGAATAAAGAAAGCATCTTCAACAAATGGTGCTGGCATAACTGGAGACTGGCATGTAGAAGAATGCGGATCGATCCATGTTTATCGCCATGCACAAAACTTAAGTCCAAATGGATCAAAGACCTCAACATAAATCCAGCCACACTGAACCTCTTAGAAGAGAAAGTGGGTGGTACCCTTGAACGAATTGGTACAGGAGACAGCTTCCTGAACATAACACCAGTAGCACAGACAGTGAGATCAACAATTAATAAATGGGACCTACTGAAACTGAGAAGCTTCTGTAAGGCAAAGGACACAGTCAGCAAGACAAAAAGGCAGCCCACAGAATGGGAAAAAATATTCACTAATCCCACATCTGACAGAGGGTTGATCTCCAAAATTTACAAAGAACTCAAGAAGCAAGTCTCCAAAACATCAAAGGACCCAATTAAAAAGTGGGCTGCAGAACTAAATAGAGAGTTTTCAATAGAGGAGTCTAAAATGGCTGAGAGGCACTTGAGAAAGTGCTCAACATCCTTAGCCATCCAGGAAATGCAAATCAAAGCAACTCTGAGATACCATCTCACTCCTGTCAGAATGGCTAAAATCAAAAACATCAATGACAATTTATGCTGGAGAGGATGTGGTGAAAGGAGAACACTCCTCCATTGCTGGTGGGAGTGCCAACTGGTTCAGCCACTTTGGAAATCAGTATGGAGATTCCTCAGAAAAATGGGAATAAACCTAACACAAGACCCAGCAACTCCACTCTTAGGCATATATCCAAAAGATGCCCATTCGTACAACAAAGATGTCTGTTCCACTATGTTCATAGAAGCTTTATTTGTAATAGCCAGAACTTGGAAGCAACCTAGATGTCCCTCAACCGAAGAGTGGATAGAGAAAATGTGGTACATTTACACAATGGAGTACTATTCAGCAGAAAAAAACAATGGAATCATGAGATTCACAGGCAAATGGATGACACTAGAAGAAACCATCCTGAGTGAGGTAACCCAGTCACAAAAAGAGAAACATGGCATGTACTCTCTCATATATGGATTTTAGACATAGATCTGGGGAGTGCCAGCCTACAATCCTATGGCCAGAGAGTCTGGGAAACAGAAACTTCATTTAGTGGCTGATCGAAGAAGAGGCAGACTCCCTCGGTTAAGTACTGAGCTGATCTCAAGAAAGCCAGTAACAGAGAGGGAGGATTGATGATCAAAGGGATTAAGACTGGGCTGGTTTAACCCCCAGAAACAGCTGACCAGACAAAGGTTAACTCTTGAATCCCAGGCATCAGCCTGGGAATCCAGCATGGGACTGATCAAGACCCCCTGAATCTGGGTGTCAGTGAGGAGGCCTAGGTAATATATTGAGCCTTGGGAAGCAGATCAGTACCCATTCCAAGTATACACACGGACTTTGGACTCCCATAGAACAATGTGAGGTGCACTCTCACCCTGAACTCTTGGGGAAGGGTCTAGGCCCTGCCCTATATGAAATGACAGACTATGGACACCCCCATGGAGGGCCTCACCCTCCCTGGGGGAATGAGGGGATAACGGGGGGGGTGTTGGGGGGAGGGCACGGGAGGAGGGGAGGGAAAGGGAGAGGGACCTGGAACTGACTTGTGAAGCAACCTTGTTTCTTATCTAAATTTAAACTGGAAAAAAAAGGGTTCAAAAAAAAAAAAGAATGGAGGAGAGAGCAAACTAGCACTAGAACATAAGCCATTCTGCCGTACCACGCCCACTCCTGTCATGATATACTGAAATCTATGACATGGTGAACCCAAACAAACTTTCCCCCCTTATGGTTGTTGTTTGTTTGCTGTTTTGAATTTCATGTATTACATTATAGCAACATCAAATCTAATTAATACAGAACCCACTCATTTCTTTTTTTTTTTTTTGGTTTTTACGAGACAGGGTTTCTCTGTATTGTTTTGGAGGCTGTCAGTCGAGCCCGGCCTCGAACTCACAGAGATCTGCCTGCCTCTGCCTCCCGAGTGCTGGGATTAAAGGCGTGCGCCACCACTGCCCGGCATACACTCATTTCTTATAAATGATATTTTTTATAAATGAAATCATAAACATGGCTTTTGTTATGTGGCATTTTTATTGGGCAAGGGTCATACATTGCTTTATATATATATATATATGTAGTAAATATATATTCCTACAGATAATATATATTTATTTCTATAACTAATATATAGTAAAATATATATTTGCTATATTTTGCATATATAGTTACCTGTTGATAGGAATTGGAGTTCTTTGAAACATTTGGCTATTGAGAACAGTGTTGGTATATGTGAATATATATGAGTATTTGCTTGAGTATATGTATACCCAATTATTTTGGGTATACATTTAGTTATTGAATTGCTGGGTCAGGCATAGGGCAGTTTTATGTGTAAACTTTAGATCAATAGCCAAATAGTTGACAGTAGCTGTATTGTCTTACATTCCCTCCAGCCATACATGCACAACATGGCACAATCTCTCCATATCCTCACTAACATTCTTCATTTTCGCATATTTTGTGATAATGAATGTGCAGTGCATTATGTTGGGATTGATGATGTTGACTGTCTTTTCATGTGCTTGTTTGTCCCTTGTATGTCTATTTCAAAAATGCCAATTCAAGGTCTTTGCTCATTTATAATTTTTGTCTTTTTGTTGTCAGATTGTAAGAGGACTTTATATATTCTGAATCCAAAATCCTGACACACTGAGTAGTTTTTTTTAATGTAATGGACTAGTTATAATATCATAATTCTTATAAACAGAGTGATAGAAATTTTGTCCTGGAAACTCTTGTTGAGATTCTTCAAACGAGTGGCATTTAGATCAGTGGCTTGGCCTTCTGGGCATAGAGTCCTGCATAAAATGACAATGTAGTATAGTCTAATACACTAACAAACACATGCTGTGATAGACGGGTTGAACTCCATACATGCTGGTTCAATTCAAACAAAAATGGTAATAAACTCTTTTGCCCTGGCTACAATGCAATCTGTTTAGGGGTGTGAACTGAATTGTGCTTATCCTAGAAGATCAGTGCAGTATAACAAGCTAGAAGAAAGGCATTTTTCTCCCTCACAAGAGAAATCATTGTAGGAACCAGAAATGTCTAGCATAGAGAAAAGAAAACTCAGGGGATATGACAGCTGTCCACAAATATTTTAAGGGCTGTCATGTGGAAGGGCAATTAGAATTGTTTTATAAGTTCCCAAGAGGTGAAACCAAGACCAATGAGTGGAAAAAAAAACTTTAGGGAGACAGATTTTCAATTCTGTAAAGGATAAGACATTCTAATCTTCAAGACAATCCAAGGTAGTAGGGCTGCCTAGCAGGAAGTGAGCTTCTTTCTCATCCCTAGCAAAGGAACACACTCCTCCTGAGTCAGGCAAATAGGGTCAAATCCCAGTTTGCCACACATACTAGTAGTGCCACCTGGATAAGACTTATCCATTTAAGTCTCAATTTCCTGATAACTAAGAGGAGCAAATAGGGCAGCTAATAGAGCTATAATAGTTAAATGTGCAGTTTGTAATATATATATATATACATACATACATACATACATACATATATATCAGGTAAATAATATCAGTGGTTCTATATGAGCAACACTCTAATCTAAGTAGGGAATCACATATCACATTTGAGTGCTTGTTCTTCTAGTGCTTCTGGTTTGAGCTTGTGGAATATTTAGGAGGTGAGCATGGCTGATGGAGGTAGTTCACCAAGGAGTGGCCTTTTAAAGATTCAAGCCAAGGCCCTGGCTGACATACTATTCTCTGCCTTCTAGTCCACCATAATGTCATGGTCTCACCCTAACAAATGGATTGGCTGTGCCTTCATTGTTATGCTGGATTGAAAACCTTGGAATCTGTGGGCAAAACTAAATCTCTCCTCCCTTAAGTTGTATCTGTCAGATATTTTGGTTCCATCAATGGGAAAGTAACTAATTTCCTCCTCTCCCTCTTCACCATCTCTCTGCACCTTTTCTCCATCTATCCTCATCCCATTCTTCTTTTTGTTTCTTTTCTCCTTGCTCTGGCTTAAGTATTTATGGTTAACATTACCTGTGCTGAAAATTCATGTAGTGTCTCTCTTCCAATACCTCAAAGGAGGATAATGGCACTGAAACGGGATGTGCAAGGCAGCCGCTCTATTGGTGGCCAGTTGTAAGGTATAACAGCAAAATTAGGCATGGGGGAAAAGGCCCTTATAACAGTACACCAGTGTGGTGGTTTGAATAGGTATGGACCCCATAAACTCATGTGTGTGGATGCTTGGCCCATAGGGAATGGCACTATTAGGAGGTGTGTCCTTGTTGGAGTGGGTGTGGTCTTGTTAGAGGAAGTGTGCCACTGTGGGGTGGGCTTTGAGATCTCAGAAATTCAAGCCTGGCCAGAGTGTCAGTGTCACTTCCTACTGTCTGCAGATCCAGATATAGAACTTTCCATTACCTCTCTAGCAACATGTCTAGTTTCATGCTACCCTGCTTCCTGCCATGACAATAATGGACTAAACCTCTGAACTGTAAGACAGCCCCAATTAAATATTTACTTTATAAGAGTTGCTATAGTCATGATGTCTCTTCACATCAATAAGAAAGAAGTTGGTACCAGCAACTAGGGTGCTGCTAGGCCTGACCATTTGGAGGGATGTAGATTTTGGTACTTTGAATTAGGGTAACTGCAGAAGGCTCTCAATGGGGCTTAAAGGGCCATATTAGTGGGAATTTGGATGACAATGATGCTGAGGGTGATTTAAACTATGAGGGTACATCTCAAGAGGTTTCATAGGAGATTTTAGTATGTAGCCTAGAGACTGTTCTTGTGATATTTTGGCTAAGAATGTGGCTGCTTTTTGCCCTTGTCTGAAAATTCTGCCTGAGGATAAAGTGAAGAGTTTCAGATTTGTTCCACTGGCAAATAAAATCTCAAAACACCCTGGTGTAGAATCTGTTGTATGCTTATTGGTCTTCACTCTTATGAGGACTTAAAATGAAAAGGAGAAGCTGAGCAAGGAAAAATAAAAAATGTACAATTTGAGGAGAAAAGGGGCACCAGGAAGTGGAATAGAACTAAGTCCTGTGTTCAAGGAGATAAACATTAAAGTAAAGCATGATAATAAATGGAATAAAGGGAGTAGAGATCCTCGGAGCATGATTCCACACAGCTAAGCTTCCAACTTGTGAAAAGGAATTAAAGAACAGCTGAGGTCCAGGCATGATGGTACATGCCTTTAATCCCAGCACTCAGAAGATAGAGGCAGGCAGACTTCTGAGTTCAAGGGCAGCCTGGTCTACTGTGCAAGTTCCAAGACATGCAAGTTTAGGTGGTGAGGGGAACTATGGAAAGCAGAAAGCAAATAGAGATGTACTTGAACAAAGGAGGCCATGTTCCAGCCACAGTAAGCAGCTGAACTTGGCAGCTTTGGTCACATAGTTCTGATTTTAGACTCAAGGATATAAGAAAGAGGTTATGGAATCTGTTTCTCAGACTAAGAAATGCCACAGAAGCTAGGTGTGTGTCAGGGGTATCCCTTAATGGAGGCCTAGAAAGGCTGTTGCATGAAGTTGTAAAAGTGGAGTCTGGATTGCTTTGGAGACCCCAAGATGTTAGCAATGTCAGAGCCATGAGATACCTGCCAAGGAAAGCTGCTAACAGGGAGTAGAAACAGCCCAAGGGAAAGAAGTTAGTCAACAAAGCTCAAAGAATTGGAGATCTGAAAAGCATTTTGACATTAGGCATGGAGATGCAGAGTTTGAATTTTGCCCAGTTGGTTTTTGGTCTTGCTTTGGTTCAGTATCTCCTCATTATCCGTCCTTCCCTCCATTTTGAATGATAATATATATCCTGTGACATTATATGTTGGAAGTATGTGATCTGTTTTTCTAATTTTGATTTTGCAGGTGATCATAATTAAGAGATTGCCATAGTCTCTAAAGAGAATTTGAGCTTTGGGCTTTTCAACAAGTCTGAGACTATTATAGACTATAGAGACTTTTGAAGTTGAACTAATTGCATTTTGCATTATGTTATGGCCTCAAGCTTATGGGGGTCAAGGAACAGAATGTGGTGGTTTGAATAGGTATGACTTCCATAGACTCATATATTTGAATGCTTGGCCCATAGGGATTAGCACTACTAGGAGGTGTGGCCTTGTTGGAGGAAGTGTTTCACTGTGGAGTCAGGTTCTGAGGTCTTATAAGCTCAAGTCTTGCCAACGTGACACAGACTCCTTCTGCTGCCTTGGATCAAGATATAAAATTCTCAGCTCCTTTTCCAGCACCATGTCTGCCTGCACCACACCATATCCTTCCATGATGACAATGGACTAAACCCCTGAACTATAAATCAGCCTTAATTAAATGTTTTTCTTTCTAAGAGTTCCTGTGGTCATGCTGTCTCTTCACAACAATAGAAACCCTAACTAACACAACCAACAAAAAGTACCCTACCCATGGGAGTTAGAAAACTAAGTACATAGGGTGTCAGGTTGCCAAATTCTATGGGAAAGTAAGCAAGAGTAGAAAGAATCCACAAGAAACACCATAACACAAGCCATGACTTGGTGTTCAGAGTTCAAACAAAACATGGAGAATGTATGCTCAGATTAGGAGACAGCAACAAGACTTTTCAATGTCTAAGAACTTTAAAATATAGAAAGGGAAAAATCTATACTAATCTCTGTGATGTTGGATTAAAATTGAAATTATTGGTGTGAACTCATGGTTGTCAATATACAAATAGATAAAAATGATGTCAGTGTTGAGTTGTGAGCATATACAATTATCTGTGTACTATTATATAAGTACATATCTTCCCTAATTCTATACATGGGGAAGCAGTCATGGAAACAATTACACCCTAACAACAATGAGCATAAGACTTAGATCTTAATTCCACTCAAAGGAAGCAGGACTCTGATGAGGGAGACACTTAATACAATCAAGTCATGAAGTGTCTTATTCATTTAGAGAGCAAGGAGATGTTCAGAATGTTAGTGATATATTTAAAGAACACAGGAGTCAATTTGAATGAGTCTTCCACTAGTCAAGCCTGGGACAATTTCAATATCAAGAAAGCTTCTCCATTTTGGAGGGCTTGTTGGGCTGGTGGTGGATTGTGATGGACTAAAGTCAGGGTTGAAAAATGGCAAATATGATCAACATTTCACATCAGAATCCCACCACAATGATTGCTAGCAGGGGTGTTTCAATCTCAACTGCACATGGTGCAGTTTTTTTCAGTTCACAAATGGAAATCTCAGATTATGCAACTGGGAGGCAGCAGACTTTGACCAATGAAAGAAATGAAAATATCTTGAGACTTACCAGTGCAGAAGAGAAAGATCACTCTGGTTGTATCATTGTAGGAAACCACAGATCATCAACTCACTTATGAACAGGGAAAGAAGATAAGAACAGCAATGAAGCAGAGTCTCAACATCAGCAAAGATAGACAATGAATTATCAGAAAGACACTAATGACACTGTGGGCAACAGTGATGTAGATGAAGATGATGGTGATGATGGTAATAGTAATGAGTTACCTATCCTGAATGTCTAGAGTACACTGCAAGTGTTTCAGAGTCAGAGAAAAGGGAATCTTTTGAAGAACACCAAGTTCTGAGCACCCCACCGAAGTGGAAGATCTGAAAAGCAAAAATGATGCCCAATCCAATGCTCAAACAGTATCTATTAAATTTGAAGGTCTGTACCTCACACTTACTCTTTGTATTAAAAGTAAGCCTTATTTTCATAAGGCACGGTGGGTAATAATCTTTGTATTAAAAGTAAGCCTTCTTTTTATAAGGCACAGTAGGGAATTGCTAACCGAGCTTAGACCTTTGAATTATAATTATTTTAAAAGATGCTTAAAGACTTTTAAAATAATAATAGAGTATTTGCTTTCAAAAGCCATGAGTTGTGCTTTTAGGAGCATAACAATAAACATTGCTGTAAACTTTAAAGTATGCATTAAGAAATAAATTAGTAGAGGCTCACTTCCTTCCATAAGAGCATCATCATCCCTTTATCCTAACCCTTTATCCCCTTGAAATCTATTATGTGGTGTGACACTCTTGTTTGTGGTATTTATTTCACCCCATTTTTATTCCCTCACATTTGCTCTTACATAATATATTCAATCCTATGAAATGTTTAGAAAATATTCCTTAATTATAGTTTGTTGAAGTTGGACTATCCATCATACATATTTCTACTGCTTATCACAATCAAAATTGGTGCTGGTGAAAGAGTACATCCTCAGTTCACACTAACTCAGCTCCTCTGTTGTGAACCAAATCAACAGGGGATCAAGTACATGTTAGAAAAAACCTGTTATATGTTTGGAATGTTAATAATCCCAAGCAGTTTTGTTCCGATTTGTATTATATTCATGTGCTTGTGGGGTTTTTTTGTCAACCAGATACAAGATAGACTTATCTGCAGGGCAATTTCTTGATTAACAATTGATGTGGGAGTGTTCAGCCCATTGTTGGCGGTGTCATCCCTTTAAGAAGAAATAAACCCTTGGTTTCATAAGTTCCTTTTGGTCATGGTGTCTTCATCAAAACAATAGAAACTTAAGTAAGACAATTAATAAAAAAGAATATGCTCATTACCCTTATTATATAAAAATAGGGATTAACACACTTATGAAGATGGAACAGGATTTTTAGTCATTACAGTGTTGTTTTATCTAGTTATTAAAGATGAATATTACTTTCTTATTTTGTTGATGCTTAGTTGGAATGAATGCTGAATCATGTGACTTCTGTTATGATGTGCTTGGGTTTATAGTGTATTAAGAAAAATCTGTTATTGGTTCATCAATAGCTTATTGATTAATTGGTTCTAAACCTTAATGTTTTCAAGTACCAAACTTAGAGCCTCAGAGAAATGGGTTAAACTCTTTTTGAGCTGTTGTATTTTTATATCTAGGTATGTACAAATGAAGTGTGAGAATTCTGAGTTTTCAAGTGGCATGATCCTGTATGTAGAAAATTTTAATAAAATTTGTAAGTTTAAAACTATTAAGAACAATTGAAAATTCAGTAATTCTCTAAAATATAATATCTACATAGATAAACAAATGTTCTATTTGAGAAAAAGGAATAATCTACAAACAAATTTGAGTAAACAATTCCACTTATAATACTGTTCAAAAGAGTAAAATACTGAAGGATAATTTTAGTCAAGTACACAAAAGTCTTATATATCAAAAACTACACAACATGGCTGAACAATAAATTAAAGATATAAACAAATGAAAAGACATCCCATCCATGTCTTGACAGTTTGAAGGCAGCAATATCCTGCAAATCAGTTTTTAGGTTTATCACATTCCCTATGAAATCTCTCAAAACATTTTTCCCCACACTGAGAAACCTTTCCCAAAATTCACATGGAATTACAAAATAAAACAAAGTTGCCAAGATCCATCAATTGGGTATGATGTTTGTTTGTTTGTTTGTTTTAAGCACACACACAGAGAGAAAGGGAGAGAGAACATAGAGATGACTGGGTCAGAGACTCTGGGAAAACATGATCAAAATATATGATACAAAAAAATTAAAACAAAGAAAAAAACCAGCTTCTCCAATCAATGATACGAGGACACTGGATATACATATACATATGAATAATGAGGTAAAACTCCTACTTTACATAAACATAAAAGTTAACTGCAACTGCATCAGCAATCTGAATAAAGAAATCAAACTCTGAAATTTTTAGATCAATAGAAAATGAAATTTTTTCTTTTCTCTTTTTCTTTTTTTTCAAGACAGAGAGGTTCTCTGTGTAACAGTGCTGACTGTCCTGGAAATTGCTTTGTATACCAGGTTGACTTGAACTCATTGAGATCTGTCTGCCTCTGCCTCCTGAGTGCTGGAATTAAAGGTGTGTGCCTCTGCTGGTTGGCTGACAATGAATTCTTATATGAAAAACCAAGTTAATGAAAACTAAAAGAAAAAATAGGTAAACTGGACTTCATCAAATTAAAAATATATGTATCAAAGACTATTAGGAAGGTGAAAATATGACTTAAATAAAGGAAGAAAATGTTTAAACCATACATTTTCTATGCCTACAACATATAAGGAATTCTTTGCATTCTCTTATAAATACTATATATATATATGTAGAGATAAAAATAAATAAAAGTCTCTGCAATTGATACATTTACAACACAACTGCTGTGACAAAAGGTTGGAAAATATCACTGAAGCAAGGCATGTGGGTGGGGTGTGCGCAGAAAGATTATAAAATTCAGGGGAACAAGAAAGCTGCCATGAGAATGTGTCTCCTAGAAATGACAATGTAGCTTTACCCGTGATACTTCAACAATATTGCTGCCTGAGAAAATACAGCAATGATAGGCATGCTAACATGGAATGGGAAATCTCACAGGGCCCAACCAATAGACAAGGAACTACAGGATTCAAAAATGCTGAGTAAGGAAGAATTAGTCCTTCCCAAGGATGAGCTCCTAATATCGAGTGGTCACCCCTGTGAACGTAGAAGTAACACTAAATGGACCGAAGAAGTTGTGTTTATATATTTTAAGCATGTAACAATAAGAACCAAAGGAAAAAAGCCATGATTTTGAGAGGGATCACTGGAGCTATATCAGGGGAGTTGGAGGGAGGAAAGGGAAGAGGAAAAAATATATAATTGTAAAAACTAATAAGCTTAGGAACTATAGATGCACAGATTAAGATACATGGGACTTGGTTAGGGAGGCAGGACCAGCCAGGTCAAGAAAACTCACATTACAAAATGGCACCATCAACATGCAGCACAAATTTCAACTTAAAATCTGATAAAAAGCTTTAAAAGGGATTTTACAAACAAAAGAACAGAGATAAGCATAGCATCTTGGTAGCAGCATTTTCCCGGGTGGTCTCTGTTTTGTCAGAGACAAAGATTTGCATGGCTCCTTTAAGGGAAGTTTCCTGACTCCACATTAACAGTAAAACCACATGGCTCTTTTAAGAGGCCCTGCTAACAATTGAATGGTGTATATGAGCAGCTAGAAGAGGCAGTGACCATGTCTCCTAGTCAACAGCATCCTGCTTGATGGCAGCATAGACCAAGGCAGTGAGCACAGCTCTCAGTGTTGGTGGTAAACTTACACACGCCATCTTGGAAAGACAGCAGCTAAAACAGCCATGGCTTTAATTTTAGCAATGTTGTTTAGCAGATGAAAGACGTGTGGCCAGAAAAAGGTAAAGATTTACAGTAAAGACAGATTCAAATGAAGTAAAAACTCTGAAAGGTTTACAGTATGTTTTAAAATATTCGTAGGCTTGCGAGAAAAGAAATAGAGTAGCTGGGTACAGTGGCACACGCCTTTAATCCCAACACTCAGGGGGCAGAGGTAAGCAGATCTCTGTGATTTTAAGGTCAGCCTGGTGTACAGAGTGAGTTCAAGGGCAGCCAAAGTTACACGGAGAAACCCTGTCTCAAAAAAGGAAAAAATAAAAATAAAAGAAATAGAGTAATAAAAAAGCCATGTAAAGATGGAAAATACACAGAGAGTCTGGATACTGTATGCTATTGTGTTGTCTTTGAATTGTTTGACTGCTGAGGAAATAGCAACTGCTAAAAGAAATGCTGCTGGATTAATCCAATAAATTATTTTTAAAATGCCTTGACTTAACATTTAAGTATAAGGATATATTAATTTGGAAAAGAGATTTTATTTGTTTCCACAGAAAATGAAAAGCTGTGGATTCCTTCCAGACTAATATGGTTTGGTGAAACAAGACCGCTGAAGCAAAGGCCAGGTAATCCAATATTGAAAACACTTGGGACGATGCAGCTTCAAACTACTAGAACCAAGATTTAGCCAGGTTTAATCATGTTTTCTCATGATACATAGTGCCCCCAAACAGCAGAAAGCAGTTTGGAGAGAATGACACCCACATTCCCAAATATTGTTTATAAATGCTTGTTTTCATTTAAATGGGGTTGGTTATAAATGTTTAATGATCACAGTTAAGGCCGGGCGTTGGTGGCACACACCTTTAATACCAGCACTTGGGAGGTAGAGGTAGGCGGATCTCTGTGTGTTCGAGGCCAGCCTGGTCTACAGAGCGAGCTCCAGGACAGTCTCTAAAACAATACAGAGAAACCCTGTCTTGAAAAACCAAAAAAAAAAAAAAAGATCACAGTTAATCTCCAAAAAGCAAAAATGGGAAATATGATACAGAAATGAATATTTTGCATTGGTATGGATTTTCAGTTATTGATACAAATTTAAGGTCAATTTTGTGATATGTATATTTCTCCTCTTTTTTAGGTATTATGCTTATATAGCTCATTTAAAAATGTTATGTGTAACTAAATGCATATTGTATATAGTCACCTATAATAGTCAAAACTTATAGTTAGGTTAGTTAGGTTTTATAGATATGTAGACATGTATTTGAGATGGATAGATATTCTTCAAACCTTTCAAAGACCTAAAGAATATGGCATTTAAAATGGTTTAGGGTTTTTAGTAACAGTGAGACACAACTGCTCCTGGCAAAACAAATTACTTTAAAGAGGAAGATGGGCATCGAAGAATCTTGTTAAGAAGTTTGCCTTTGACATGGCAGAAATAGCCATTTGGGCAAGAAATTGTTCTTGCTTGGATTGTCTTCTGTATAGACTGGACATGCAGTACCTACAGGAAAGTGATGGATGAACTTGACGAGACTGTTCTGAGGTGTTCCTGCTTCATGGAAGAATCTCTCAGATGTTCTGCAAGACAGAGAGAAAAGTGACTGACAAACTGCCAATACAGGCAGACAGTTTAAGGTTTCCTGCTTTGCCGAGAAGTCTGCCGGATACAATGTGGCCTATAGGCTGAAGATGGGTGCTTCAATTTACAGAAGAACTTTGGATGACTGTCCTGGTAGCGAGATGTCTCTGTCTAAATTCTAGAGTTTATATACTATCCTTATGTGGTCTTTGATAGAGTTGAAGACAGATAGTTATGGTTATTGTTGGGGAAGTCCTGTGCATTTGTTCAATAAAGCACTGTCTGGCCAATAGGGAATCTAGATAGGAGGGACTAGGAGTCCAGAAGGACTCTGGGTAAGAGAAACACAGGGAGTCGACATGCAACGCCATGGGGTAGGAAGCCCGGAAACTTCTCCGGTAAGAGACATATAGTTTAATAACACAAATAACACCAGTCTTTATCTCCATATATCATAAGCGATGAAACATTCCTGGATGGCAAAAGTACATGCTTTTAATCCTATCACTCCAGAGGCAGAAGCAGGCAAATCTCTGTGTTCAAGGCTAGCCTGATCTACAGAGAGTGTTCCAAGACAGTGAGGTCTACACAAAGAAACCCTGTCTCAAGAAAGAAAATGAAAAAAGAAAAGAGATGAATTGTTTAGGGTTCAATGATATATGGGAGTATTTTTCAATAGTAGATGTGTCTAAAAGTCAAAGAAAATGACTCTTAAATTGTTCCTATTATTATTTCTTTTATTATTGAAAATAGATTTTTCCCCATACTGTGGTGGTTTGAATAAAAATGGCCCACATAGGACCATAGGAAGTGGCACTATTACAACAATAAAAGCCTGACTAAGATATATTCTGATCACAGTTTCCTCTCTCATCTCCTCCCAGATCCTCCTCACCTCCCACCCTTCTAACTTCATGCCTTCTTTCTCTCTTTTTAGAAAACAGGCAAAAGAAAAACTAAGCAAAAGCAGAACTTAAAATAAAGAAAATTCATAAGAAACACACACACACACACACACACACGCACACACACAAACCCCTTAAAAACATGAAATCTGAAACCATTGTATATAATCAAAAAATTAGGAAGGTGAAAATATCCAGACAAAGCATCATGAGACAAACCAATCTTCAAAAATGCCTTTGAGTTTGGATGACCATCAACTGTTGAGCAAGGAGTCTCCCCTTATGTGTGGTTTGTATACCCAGTGAGGGTCCACTGAAGGAAACGAATTTTTCCTTTGTGAGCGAGCAGTTGTCAATTTGAAATAGCTTCTGCCTTAGGAACGGGAGTCCATGTCTACTTCTCCCTCTCAGGTCTGGGAACACCTCTCACTTGGACCTGTACACACCCTATGCATGCTGCCATTGTCTCTGTGAATTCTTATGAGTGTCAGTTCTGTTGTGTCTGGAACTCACTGTTTCTTTGGTGTCTTCCATCCCCACTTTTTACAGTCTTTCTGCCTTCTCTTCCACAGAGTTCCCTGAGACTTCTTGGGAGGTCTTGATGGATACATTCCATTTAGTCTCTGTATTTATTTCCATCTACTACAGGAAGAAGCTTCTCTGATGATGGCTGTATGAGACTCTGAACTATGAGTATAGCAGAATGTCGTTAGGAGTCATTATATATCGCTACATATCTTAGCAGATCAATGGTATTTCGTTTTCCCCCAGGTACACTGCCTATCTAGTTCCAAGTTCTTGGCCACCTGAGCAATTTTTAGTCATGGGTTTCATCTATGAGAGTGGGCCTTAAATCCAACCAGATAGTAGTTGGTTAATCCCACAAGCTTTATGCCATTATTTCATCAATGTATCATGCAAGGAGGTCACCATTGTAGATGTAAAGGTTTATAGCTTGCTTGGTGTTTACCTTTCTTCTCTGATAGTATGCAGAGTATCTTCTAGTATCAGTAGGGTTGAAGGCTCTAGGCAGACACCAGATCAACTTCTCTGTGTTTGGAAGTATTTTCTTGAGCTTTAGGGCGTACCTTCAGTTTGTGGTGAGCCATGGAAATAGCCTGGGTTGTTTAGGGGCTTCATTGGGACCCCTTTCATCAACATCTCAACATTCCTGGCACTTGAGGTGTCACTTGATAGAAGAGATATCTAGTTGGAACTTTGTCTCCCTGTTATTGGCATTTGGGTTTCTTTCATATATATTAAGATGCTTCTACTACAATAGGTTTCTATATGAACCCTCAGATGACCCTTAGTTTAAGCTATCACTCAACATAATACCTCTAGTACTCCCTTCTCCCTGCTTCCTCTCTGGTTAATCCTCCTGTTCCAATTTCTCCCTCCCATCTCACCATATCTATACATTCTATTTCCGCTTCCTTGGAAATCCTTCCCTCCCACTAGTCCCTTATTCTATACATAACCTCTGTGATTATATGAGTTATGTCATGTATATTGAAGGCTAATACATACCATGTTTATTTGTCTTTGAGGGTCTGGGATACCTCATTCAGGATTATTTTTTTCTAGTTCTATTAATTTACCCAAGAATTTGATGATTTCATTTCATTTTAAACATAGTGTAAAAGGACCACATTTTCATTATCCATTCACCTTTTTATGAACATCTATGTTGCATCCTGTACTAGGCTTTTTCTTTTGGTCCAATAAACAACTCCCAAATCATGACACAAAGACTTCGTATTAGTTTTGAATGCTTAGCCCAACTCAGGCTTCTTTCTGGCTAGCTCTTTTAACGCTAATTAGCCTGTTTCTCTTTGTCTACCTTTTGCTTTGGGGCTTTTTACCTTTCCTTCCTTCTGTATATCTTACTTTCACTGCCTTTTGTGGCTTACTGTCTGGCGGCTGCCTGGCTTCTGGACCTATGACATGTCCCCTTCTTTCTCCTCATTCGTTTGTTCCTTTCTCTCCCTCTCTGCTTGAGTCTAGATTACTCCTCCTGTTTACTCTCTCTGCCATGAACCCTGCCTATCCTTTCTCTGCCTTGCTATTGGCCATTCAGCTTTTTATTAGACTAGTCAAGTGACTTAGGCAGGCAAAGTGAAATAAATGCAGCACACCTTTACATAAACATACAACCTTCCATTGTTAAATGTAGTACAAACAAATGGAACACATCTTTATACAGTTAAAGTAACATTCTGCAGCATAAACAGATGTAACACATATTTGCCTAGTTAAAATAATATTCCACAACAGTGCCCAACTTCTGGCTATTATGAATAGAGCTGCAATGAACATGGTTAAGTGTCTCTGCAGTAGGATGAAACATCCTTTGGGTATATGCCCAAGAGTGGTATAGCTGAATGTTGAGGTACATCTATTCCCGTATAATGGGATGTTCCTAGTTTCCTGAAGAACAACCACACTGATTTCCATAGTGGATATACAAGTTTGTACTTCCACTGGCAACAGACAAATAAATGTTTTCTTTAATCCACATCCTTGCCAGCATGAGCTATCATTTGTTTTATTGAGTTTGGCCATTTTGACTGGCATAAGATAAAATCTCAAAGTAGTTTTGACTTTCATTTCCCTCGTGACTAAGGATGTTGAACATTTAAGTGCTTCCTCTTTTGATAATTATTTGTTTAGACATATATACCATTCTTAATTGGGTTATTTGTTTTCTTGATGTCAAAGTTTTTGAGTTCTTTATATAGCTTAGATATTAGCCTTTATTAAGATGTGTAGCTGGTAAAAATATTTTCCCATTCTTTGGGCCACTGCTTTGTCCAAATGATGGTGTCCTTTGCTGTACAGAAACATCTCAGTTTCATTTAATTGCTGATCTTAGTGCCTGTGCTATTGGTGTTCTGTTAATGAAGTTTTATTCACCTGTAAAAGGACTGAAATACTGACACCTCAAACAGAATGAAGGTGCATTTAAAGCATTATGTTAAGTGAAAGAAGTCAGACACAGAAGATTAGATGTATGATGCATCTATACTAAATACCACCAATTGGTAAATTCATAGACACAGGAATAGATTAGTGGATATCAGTGGCAGGGGTAAGAATGGAAAATAACTGCTTAATAAGCACAGGTTTTAGTGGGGAAGTCAAAATATTGTAAAACTAGACTGATGTAGGGGTTCCTGTCACTATGAATATACTATTTCAGAACTGTTCACATAAGATAGTCAACTATATCTTACATGATTTCACATGAATAAAGTTTGTTACAGGTAGAATGGATAATTATTAATTGAGATAGTAAGTCACAACTGCACAGGCTGTAACTATTTTAATGAATACAGCGACAGTGTATCTTGTCTGTTCTTATGGTCATAGAAGACGCTTATATCAGGGAAAAACAGGTTGTTTTTATATGGCATTTGCTCTATGAGATATTTGGAGTAAGTTTTAAATTATTTAAAAATGAAAATGTATGAGATTCGATGAAGAGGTAGATATTAAATTTATGATCAGCTTTCCCTGCAATCATGTGGTCAAAGTGAATATTTAACAGTGGCAGAATAAATTGAAATCACACTCTGTGCAGTGATACCATGGGAATGCCTCATCACTTCACAGATGCTCTTGTGAAAAGACTGTCACTTGAACCAATTAGGAGGAGATACTGAGCAATCCCAAATGAGGGCCAGTCCGTGAAATAACTGGCCCAAAATATTTGTTAAGGTCAAGGTCAAGAAACTGAAAGTGAACCTAGAAAATCTCATAGACCACAGGAGAATAAGGAATCGTGAAAGCCAAGCCGCAGCACATGATTGTCTTGGAATGGAGGACTTTGCTATCAAAGTCATCATAGATTCTTTTGCTGTCAAATCCATCATAGAGACAACTGGCAAAGATCAAACAGAATTTTGGGATGAGGTGGAAATAATGGGGAAAATGTTATTTATACATTACTCATGCTTTCTCTAAGTTTGAGGTTCTTAAAAACCAAGGAGCATGAACCTAAAGCTAATTTACTAAAGGTGTTATTTCCCATAAGAAGCAACCCATCCTCATGGAACTGCTGATGTAGAATCATACTGCAGTGACTTTTCAGATAGTGACTTTCTGGGAATGTTACCCTGGCCATTGGTCTATACCAAGGGGCTCTTGGGTGAAAGAAGAAGCCTAAAGAAGCACGACCCTTCAACCGTAGCTTTGAAGAGAGACAATTAGTGACTAGTGCTTACCACCACTCCCTTAATCGCCTTCTCTTCCCAGCGGTTGGTCAATTTTGCTACACCTTGAGGACAGAGCTGGATACTCGCATTTAATTAATATTTTGCCTCAACTGCTACTTGCTATTTCACTGGCACATTCATTCATTTTAAAGGCCCTAAGTCTGTTCAGAGTCGACAAATTGTTTTTAATTGAGAAAGTGAGAGTTTGGAATCTTTTATTACGATATGGGGTTAGAACAGAGGTCCTTAACTCAGAAAGGTAGGAGAACCTCATTTCTTAACACGATGACCAGGGAGCATAAAACAGTCCAGAGCCACAACATAAAGTAATGCCTATCAAGTGTGCAGTTAGGTATTACCTAAGTATAATAAACCGCAGGCAGCAGCATCCACCTAGCAACACACAGCAAGATTACTCCCTTATCCTTTTATATTACAGTATGACAAAACCACTTTCAGAGAGAAATTGGGGCTTCCTCACAGCACTCCTGAAGTTATTACAAGCTTAGCCCCAGCCACACGGGCTGCATTTCCAAACACCATCTCTTTAAAATTACACTACATTTAAAAACTCTACTGTTCTACTTGAAAGTCTGTGCCGTCAGTGGCTGCACATGTTGGTTCCACTTCCTATCCTTTTTGTCCCCTTATTTCATCTCTCACACTATATTAAGAGACTTCAGAATGGAGAGAGAAACCCCAGGAACTATTCCTCCTCCTCTCAGAAAACTGCAGCAATTAAGAGGCTGGTGGAGTTCTGGGCAAGAGGGTCAAAAGGGGGAAAAAGAGTTGCTTCTAAGAAGTGTTATCCTAAACATGACTTACTACACCATTCTAGTGATGGTCTGTAGTATAATCTCTATAGTTTTATTTTGATTGAAATCTCTATTATTTATTTGTGTGTGTGTGTGTGTGTTTATGGACCTTGGTACTGTGTTGCATAAAGGTGTTTGTGCACAAATAGATATTGTAATGTTGACAGACCCTCCCCTACTTCATCCTATTAGTCCCCTAGCCTGTTTCCCTTCTACTTTCATGTCTTATATACACACAGACTTTTGTATATCTATGTAAATCGCAGGAATCACAAATGACCAATGCTCATTTTATCTGTTCAGACAAAGAAAACTTGGTCCTTGAAGCTCACTCTTTGTGACATGGTATGCTATTTGCATTCTCTTTTCAACAGGGCAGTCTGCATCCTACAGCTAGGTCATTGTAATTCACTGAAGATTTAAAAAGAGGAAAAAAATCAGTGGAAACAAGATAACATTGTCAGCCTAGAGAAGCAGATGCCAGGTTGAAGATAATATGGACAAGTGTCTGATTTCCTGATAAGGCCTTTATCGTAGAACAGGGATCAGCAGAGTACATCCCTCAGGCCAAATCCAGTCTTCTGTCTGTTTCTATGTTTTTCCACTGTTTTGACATTTTTATACTGTCTTGAAATGCCATTCTTTTTACCTACTGTCTATGGCTACATTTGCTGTATAGTTAAGTAGTTGTCATCACAGACTCTTTGGCCCACTAAACCCGCAATATTTCCCACCTGGTCCTTTACAGAAAGAATGTGGACCTATGTTCTAGAAACCTCTAACAGATCACTTTTACCTCCACTCTGGGGGCTCTGGTTACTTACCTGTCTTTGATAGGTCTGGCATATCTTCCATACCTTACAGAGTCTCTTGGAGGAATCTAACATCTTCACTGGTTATAAAGGGTTGCTCATTTGACTGCCCCCACTTATGGCTAATAGAGCACCGGGTGACAACCTGGCCCAATTGCCAACAGCAATTGACAAAATAAGCCGTGTTTTAGCTGGTATCTATTGCGGCTGGAGACACAGTTGGTATGCTAGCAAAACCAAATGAATGCACAATCTCATGTGTAGAGAGCAAAGGAGCCATAGTCTTCGCTGTGAAGAGCAACCTCTGAAGAAAGGAAATTGGAAACCCTTTCAGACACAGCTGCAAAGGGTTCAAAGACAAAGGAAAGGACAGAAACAAGCACAATGCCTTAAATGGTTTACACTTCCTGTGTGGTGTGGCTCCATTTCCTGTCACTAGAAGCCTGTGTGGTTTTTGCGTCTTTTGAGCCTAACTCAGTCGAGTGCATTTATCAGTTTTATAAATAAGCAGATTTAGACAGAAACACCATTTCTTTGCTATACGATAATTAAAGGAGGCTGGGAAGACAGCTCAGTGGGGAAGGTTCTTGTCACTCAAGTATCAGGCCCTAAGTTCAGATCACTGCACCCACGTAAAAAAAAGCCAAGCACAGTAATGTGTTCTTGGAATGCTGCAGAGCAGAAGGGGGTGGGGGCTCAGAGCTTGCTGGCCAGTTCTTTTAGTGGAATTGATGAGCTCCAGGGTCAGTGAGAGACTCCATTTAAAGAAAGTAAGAAAGAAAGTGTTGAGCAATACATTGGGTTACACACACACACACACAGGTAAATATATATAAACTACACATACACATGCACACCAAAAATATAAGAAATACTGCTGCTTTTGGGCCAGGGAGATGACTTGGAGGGTAAAGGTGTTTGATGATCTGAGTCTTATTCTCAGAACTCCCAGGCTAAAAAGGATAAAAGTGACTGTGGCAAATTGTTCTCTGATCTCCATATCCATGCCATGGGCACACCCACATGCATGCACACACAAACACATACAATGTAAAAATTACTTCTTATTGGTAGGAAAAACGTTGTGTTATATTAACAATTATTTGTTTCACAAGTAATTAATTCACACATACAAATTGTCTTATAAGTAATTGATCTTAGAAAAAAATATAATCAATTGCCCTAGATAAAAGTACTATTATTTACAAATAAGTATCATTTTTATTTTATGCTTAGTGTGTACAAACAGTCATGAAGCCCAAAATATTGTTTGAAAAGAAACTAAAGTCTCTATTCTTTTTTTTCTTTTTTTGTTATTTTAATTTTAAATAGCTTGTTTTACATGTCAATCCCAGTTCCCTCTCCCTCCCCTCCTCCCGCACCCCCCATCCCCCCCAGCCTCCCACCCTATTGCCAATTCTTTCCACATAGGGGATATCTAGAGTCTGTCATTTCTAAAGTCTCTATTCTTGTGGAGTTCCTGTTTCCTTTCCTTTTTTCTTTTTCTTCTTCTTTTCTTCTTTTCTTTTTCTTTTTTTAGGGGTGGCATTCAAGGCAGGGTCTCACTATGCAGCTTTTGCTGTTCTGGAACTCACTATGTAGACTAGCCTCACCTGAAACTCACAGAGATCCACCTGGGTCTACCTCGCTGGTACTGGGATTAAGGCGTGTACCATCATGTCTGGCTGTGGAGCACCTATTTTCATGCTGTGTATACTTGACTAAGTTGTACATCATCTTCATCTGTGAAGCGGTCTTCACCCAGTCTGGATGGTGTAATGACTAGGTGTGAAATGGACCTATCAGTGTGAAGCACCATAGCAGCTGGAACAAAGCCCGGATGTAGTGAGAGACTATAGTTGTTGTTGGGATGGTAGTGAATAAGCTGCAGCCAGAAGGAGGCTTGAGAGAGAGAGAAAAGCACAGTACTTGGGCGGAGATGCAAACACAATCCTCCTCCGTAGCTTTTCATTGTCTTTGTAATCCACCAAGTTATTGACATTCATTACATTCAGTCTCCCTCATGTTATTTGTCTTTTCAACCTTGCAACTTCTGTGTTAGATTTTTTTCTACTTGTTGCTTCCACTCAATCCATGAACAGAAAGAAACACAGAAATGACAGAATCATGTCCCTCTCTGATTGCGACTATGGGTAGTCGTGGTGGCGCCTGGACTCCAAATATTCCCTTAGTGGTTTTTACTTGTAGCTGAGTCAGCTTTTCATTACTGTTACAAAATAACGGGGAAATCAAATTAAAAGGAAGAAATTCTATTGTGCTTCACAGCTTCAGAGGTTTTCAGACCACTATCAATTTGTTGCAGAGTAGATGAGGCTACATATCATGGTGTAGCTGTGGGCTCAGGGAACTCAGCCTTGGGGACACATATCAGTATGTTAAAGAAGACGAGGTAGGAGGAAACCAGCATGTGTTATACCTTGAAGTGGCGAAAGAGAGAGCCAGAGGCACTGAGAGAAGAAAAAGAAAAGGAGGAGGAACAAGAAGAGAAGGAAGGAGAGGAAGGAGGGAGGGAGGGAGGGAGGGAAGGAAGGAGGGAGGGAGGGAAAAATCATAGCTCTCATTTTGTAGAGTGCACCGAAGGACTACATGTAGACCAAAGTTCTCTGTGCGTCAGCCACACTGGAGGTGACTGGGTGGCCAGAGCAATTTAAAAGCGGCTTTCCTATCCAAGGGCAAGTAGGACATGCCTGTAGTGTCGGCTGATCCCAAGGCTGAGGCAACATTGTTTGAACCCACAGAGGTCACAGGACACTTAAGGCAACATTGCAAGACCCTGTCTCACAAAATAAAAAGATGCCTGGGCTTCCCTCCCTACAGAGAATGAATCTGCCAAAGCTTAGGAGTTATTGACCTGAAAGGCAACCCAAAGATCCTTTTCTTTTAGGCTTTGGCTCTTTGAAAAATGTAAATAGGTCTAGAAAAGAGAACATATCAAAATGTAAAATTAGTGAGTATTATATCATTTATAACCAGCATTATCCAATTCCAGGACTTACAGAAAACCTGAGTGCAACAGAGAGAAGGATGCAATCAGAAAGGCACTGGTTTCTAATGAGGCCAGGCACATTCAGAGGAGTACCATAGCATTGACTTCTGGTAGATATCACAAAGGCAAATGGAGACAAGAGGCTATGTGCTGTATTTTCCCCATGTCTGCTCAGCCGGCTGTGTTATGTTAAAGCTCTTGGTTGTGTGGTATTGATTCACCAGAAGTTGCACTAGAGCTTAAGCTGAGCCTACCTGATAAGTAGCCACACAGCTAAGGGTGACTGTTAAGGGGCGTTTCTATTAAGAGCTGGGATAGCTGGCCCTCGGCAGCAATCCAGCCCATCTATATGTGACAGAGGGCCTGCAACCCTCTATCCTCCCCTTTGCAGGCATTTTGCAGGGAGTAAAGCTCAAAGCTATCCTTCATTGGACAGAAAGGTGACCATTACAGGGAAAAAATCCAACTATTATTGTTCCTAACTGTGCTGTTGCTGAATTAAACAAAAATCATTAGGTTTGTGGGGAGCAAGCTTCTTTTCTTGTTAAATACTATAAAGCCAAGCCTTGTGGGCAGCTCTGGCTGATTATCAGGATTTTCCAATTGACTCTTCTACTTCATAGAAGGAACTTAATTCTGTATCTAATTTTAATCTGCATCCTATGGTCAGGCGTGTTGTGTTAAAGCATTTGTTAACATTTAAAGAGGGGGAGCTGATTATATTGATCCTTCTTGTGTAAATTGGCCAGGGTGATCAATTTTGGGTTGTAAACTTTTGATGTTTAAATGTATTACCTTAATACTATTTAAGCACAATCAATTGTCAACCTCATTAACCCGTAGTGTACGGTCAGAATTTGGATGCAGTTCAACATTTCCAGCATGCTGACGTGGGGAGTGGAATTTGGCAATTTGCAAGCAGAATTACACCTGCTATCCTCTTATAAGCTATTTCAGATGTGTACTACCAAAATCAGAACTCATTTGCTCTCTCTCTCTCGCTCTCTCTCTCTCTCTCTCTCTCTCTCTCTCTCTCTCTCTCTCTGTCTCTCTCTCAAACACACACACATATATTAATATATATATTATAGTTATAGACTGCATTGCTTTTCAGGGTCCCACTTTTCCTTCCACATGGCACCATGACCATCATCCTCAGAGAATAGCTGGATTAGTATGGTGTTAGCAGGCAGGGAAGTTTACAGGCAGGTTAAAGAGGCTTAATGGTGACATCTGCTGTTGCTAATCAACAAGAGATAAGCTGTGAAGCCACTGACACAAAGAAGCTAAGTGCCACCATTATTTCCCCAGCCAGGGAGATGTTTCACAGACACAGGGCTGCTATGACTTCTTAGCAACAAAATCACCAGCAAATGCTAATCCTTCAAAGAAGCTTCTCTGCTCTCTGCCCAGGCTGTAGACTTTTTCTGTAAGAGAAGGACTTGGTTAAATGGTGTATCTGTTATGATTAGGTACAGCTGGACATGGAAGAAAATCCAAATCACCAGAGGATTAAACACATGAAGTATAGTCTTCTCACACAAGAAATTTACTATCTAGGCATGGCTCAGCAGTTCTTTGCAGTTGCCAATGTCACTAGCATCATTGTATCTGGGGTATTTCCATTACTTATGACCCATAACTGCTTAAACTCTAGCATCATTTTCCTTTAAGGGTACTTCCAACATTACAGGTGACACTTGTACTTATACATCAGTGGTGGAACTTAGCCATGTGACCACATCCAGGAAGAAAGTCCCCTGGGAAATGTGGTAGCATGCATGAATTGTAGTAAGACTCAAGGCTCTACTAGAAATGTGAAGAATAGGTACCATAGGTCACTGTCCCCAAGTGCTGTGCTCGAGGCATGGAGATTATAATGGAATCAAGCTTTTGTAGTTCATATCTGCAATCCTACACGAATAATTTTCTGTTTCCCCACACCTTAGTCTATGTAAAAATTTGCTGACAGCCTACACAAAATGGAAAAATCACCCAGAAAAGATCTTAAATAGAAGGAGAGGGGCATATATAACATCTAGGAGAGGGGCATATATAACATCTCTGGCTCTCCCCTGCATGGTTTCAAAGCATTTCTTTTCATTTGTTCAATGCATGGGGTTTAACGTGGGCATCAGCTTTGGGTCCCTTTATTCTTGTAAATGGAGAATGTGCCCTTTCATTGAATGCATACCACCTGAGCCGCATTTATGATATTTGGATACTTCAAAAGGCTTCTCCCTTCCTATTCTCGCTACCAACCCAGATGTTTCTCACTGTTCATGAGGAATCTGGTAGAAATGTGAAGTGCATGTGCTCAGGGTCAATGCCCACATATCCGCATCACTGGATTCCCGTGGGATGAAAGATAGCCATTCCCATAAGAAATCTATATGATGAACAGAGAATTCCCATTTGTTTTGGGAGGTTTGCTGAACCTATCTTTAAAAATGAAGAAATTTCCAATAAGGATGAATCTCAACTTGAGGATGAGCTGTGCTTAATGAGTCATTCTAGACAGGCTTTGCACAGCTCTCTATTTTATGCTTCTTGGTTGTGTCTTTGACTGCCCATCTATGTGTGCTGAGGGAATGCAAATATAAGTTTAACTGGAGCCTAAGGAAAATTTAATTGAGAAGGTAACTTTCCCCCAAATAGTACACAAGGTAAAATGGAAATGTTTTAAAAATTATTGCTGTCACATTCATTGATGTGGATAATCACGAAATGACTCTACAGTAAAGCCTCATTATTTTGGGCTCCAGTAATTCAGAATTTGTGATTAAATTTCTGCCCAGTTCCTGTTCAAATTACCATTACACTATCTGTGAATGAATGGTTAGCTAAGCAAAGTAATAGTGTAAACAAGATTGCAAAGGGGCATGTTTAACTGAGGAAGGATAGATCTCTTTTTAAAGGCTTTGACACATTAATTATTTGCATGCAAATGAGCACTGCTCATTACAAATAAGTCTTATCTAGTCATTAAAACTCTTCAGACAGGACTTCAAGTAGAAGCTTTCTCCCACCAGTTTGTTACTGTGAATTATTGGAAATAATTTAATTATATATGATATTTAAAAATGTATAGCTTGACAGACTGTGACTAAACTCGCCCTCACTTGACCTATGTCACTGAAGTTTCCCTGCATGCATGGAGATCTACTTAGCTATTCACAAACTGAAACTAACCCATTTATAGAGTTAGAACATTTCTGCCAATGAGTCAACCAGCTCGGCCCATACACAAAAAAATGCATTCACAGAAAACTCAATGGAGGCACCAGTCAAGATAGTCTAGTTTTGATTCTAGTTCAATTATATTCCTATAGTCAGTGATCTTAAAAGTATTAAAATGGCACTAAAAGATTTTCTGTTTGTGTCTTTGTATTCATAGATCTGCTCAGCTCCATAACTGTAGTCACTAGGCATGTTTCAAACAACTAAACAATAATAGTGTTTATAGTACATTTAGTGTCAATGGCCTTCTGGTAAAGTGGTTCGTATAATCTAGTTAATTGCTTTATTTTAAAAGTTCAAGATTTAGTTTCCTGGCTTACCAAATAGACTCAAGGAAATCAATATTTCATTTTGGTTAAGAGCACATGATAATATGGTCCAAACTCCAGTACGTTCACTTTTACCTTGAGCATTCCTGAACTCAGTTTCCTCAGTTACAAAAAGAAACATATACTTCTGACCTTAGAGAGTAGTACCTGGGAAATAATATCATCATCATCACAGTGTTCATTAATATTAGTGATAATGTTTGATGAATGTATGTAGAAAGAAAATAAAACCAAACAACTTTTGAAAGGAAAGTCACACTGTTTGCAAGCAGCTGCAGGTTAAGGCAGCCAGGTCCTTTTGTCAATGGCCTTCAGCAACTGGCACAGTGTTTAAACCCCAGTTACCTTTTTTTGTGCATTGACACTACTTGAAAACCTATTATGAACTGTGTGTGAGTGCAACTGAAAAGGTCACTGTGGGATCAATAGTACCTTCCAAAGTAAGCACATATGAAGCCTGCTCCCTGATTAGTGAATGTGGCTACTATCCAAATTGCCTGCCACCTAGATTCTCCATATGCCACGACATATTGTGCACACATAAGAAATTCCCAGGCTCAGGGCATTTCATAGTTTTAAAGACATTCTCATAGATCACAGAAAAGTCAGAAAAATGCACAGCACCAGTGTAATAGAAACAAATATGAAAACAAGTAACACTAGCTAGAGTCAGCCAGCAAGGCACATTTGTGTCTCTTACAGAGGCAAGTCTTTCAAAGAGTGCTATTTTTACTCCTTGTTGACATTTTAATCTGAAGATATTGAGTCAACTTCCACAGTGACTCCCTTTTCAGAAGTAGCCATTTTCTTACTGCCCATGAGATACAGCACAGTTTTATGGAAGAAGTTAAAGGAAAGGTATAACTCTTACTCTGACCCTAACCACAGAAACAATCAGGATTTGCCAAATGACAATGCGAGTACAACTGGAAACTGCCTTAACTAGTCCATCTATATATAAGTTGTTAGAGACGTCATAAGGGATTGAGGAAAACAATAAGGGTATAACATTTGGGAATGGTTTAAGTTTCAAAGACATGACATGAAAGTTATCTTTCTTTAAAAAAAATAATGGGATGCGGGCAGTGCTGGGGATCTAACCCAGGACCTCACAGATACTAGGCAATCTTTGTATCACAGAGCTATGTTGGTCATCCCTTAGAGTTTTGTTTCTATGGGTACCACTTTCACTTCCCTGCATTGTGTGAGTGTTTTCTTGAGTTATGGAGAAAGAAGCAGTTGTGGACAGGAAACGGGGCCATTGTGCCTAACTCTGGGCATATTGAAGATAAGTAACTAGAAATAAACATCCCCTACTTCTATGTTACAACCATGAAAATAAAATTTACCAGCCATTAACTGTCAGATAAGGCAACCACTACTGAGGCTTTGCCTTGGTAAAACCCCAATACAGTTTGTTTCTTCATCCTCCCTCTCATAGATACCAACAATTCCTTTCAGATCTAGAAATCCTGTATCTGGCCTTTATTTTTACAGTTGATTTACTGGCAATCAAAGCAGTTTTTAAAATGCCATTTCAGGGTCTGAAGAGATATCTCAGTAGTTAAGAGCGCTTGGTTTTGCAGAGGACATAGGATCCATTCAAAACACCCACATGATGGCTCACAACCTTGTATAAGTCTAAGTCCAGGGAATTCAATCCCTTCGTTTGGCCTCTGAGGGTATCACAATATTAGATACACATACACTTGTAGTAGAAACAAACATTCAAACACAAAAAATAATAAGTTTCCATGTGGTGGTGGCACAATCCTTTAATCCCAACATTCAGAAGGCTAAGGCAGGCAGATCTCTGTGAGTTCAAGGCCAGTCCCATCTACAGAGCTAGTTCCAGGACAGCCAGGGCTACACAGAGAAACCCTGTCTCAAATAAACAAATAAAAAAATAATATCTTTTTAAAATGCCATTTTAATTTCCTTTTCTGTATGTGATTACATGTTTATGGAATATTTCTGACTCCCTAATAAGATGTCAAAATCATTTCACTTTCAGCTGATAAATTTAGTCATATTGAGGTAAGAAATGTTAGGGACAAAACTTTAAGAGTCTATCTCAGGTAATGGTAAAGTCCCAGTGCTGGTATATGGAGTGACATACCCTCTTATCCAGGAAGGTCATGCAGTCACTAGAGGAAGTCTACCCATGGGAATCTAAGTCCATTCATTCATGATATTGGCTAGATAACAGTGATTGTCCTTTTCGCTGATGCTTTCTGAAGACTATTAAGTTAGTGAATTTTAAAGAAGGTTAAAGAAATGTTAAATAGTAGTAGTAGTATAGACAAATTTACTTAAAGTAACGAATAATGGAATCTGTGTTTCATTTATCATTTCTGGTTGAGGAAGTATATCAGAAGAAGCCAGTCCTTACGCGCAACCCCCCCACCCCCACTTCCATGGCATATTTGCAACTCAGAAATAATTCTTTTGGTTTTTTATGCCTGCCTGCCCAATTTATCATTTACTGTTGAGATTGGTGCCTGCTTGTTGATTTTATGTTCATTCTCAGCAGTTTGTTGAGAACTACTGTTAAATAAATGCATACCTTGATGAAATAGTGTTGACATGCAAGCAGGTTGTAGATCAGACACAGGAATAAATGTTGTAAGTACAGGCTGGAAAGGCAATTAGGAGGTCTGTGGTGTTTTAGACAAGAATGGCCCCCAAAGGCTCAGATATTTGAATGACTGATCTCTAGTTGGTGGAACTGTTTGGGAAAGATTAGGAGGTGTGGTCTTGTTGGAGGAAATTTTGAAGTCTCAAAAGCCCACACCAATCCCAGTTATCTCTCTATGTTACGCTTGTGGATCAGGATGGAAGCTCTCATGATGCCCCCATATCATGCCTGCCAGGCTGCTGCCATTTTCATCACCATGATAACCATAGACCCTCTGGAACTATAAGCCCAATAAACTCTTTCTTCTCTAAGTTGCCTTGATCATGGTGTCTTATCACAACAGTAGAAAAGTAACTAGGACAGGGTTAAAAATAGAAATTCCTAAGTTTGAGTAAGTGTGGTGATATATTATTTATACTGAAACAAAGCATGCCTGAAGATCAGAGGGTGAAGCTAGCCACTAACTAACCATAGAGGTCTGGAGGTCTGTGCAGACAGACAGGAATTGAGATGGCTCAGCAGAGAGAAGAATATAGACGGGAGGAAACATGAAATCACTCTTTTCAGTCTGAGGATTTTGTAGAGATAAGAGTGCTAGTGGCCAGCTGCTTTCCTTCTCTGATCTTTCAGCTTTCACCTTCTAATATTTAACTCTTGGTTTTTATTATTAACACAAACTATAATCGTATTACAAATAAGGGGCAATTACAAATTATCTTACTTTTCAAAAAATACGCTTAGCCTTCTACTTATACTTTGATGTTGAAGGCTCTGGAACTTATGCACTGATTGTAAGTCACCTTTAGCTTTTCCCATTAGGTAGATCCAATTGAGGGAAAATACATTATTCACTACTGAATATTATAACTAGGTGGTTGTACTGCAGAATAATGTAAATGGAGTTCTTAATATCACCAAAGAATAATGAGCATTTTCAAACAAGGAGATAGCTGAGGATCCCAAAGTCTTGTTTAAAATATTTTGACTTGTGAGAATTCAGGTTGGGTCTGCCAGTTTTTGCCAATACCCCTCTTCCACCTTAAAATATATGTATATTTTATATGTGAATACAAATATATACAGATATATACATGTGTGTGTGTCAATGCTAGAAGACAAAATAGTTATAAAATATGTACAAATAATGGTACAATGAGCATGTATTTCTATTACCACTCAATTTAAAATATCAGCTATTACTATTAACTTCCAAGTCACCTGACTGCCTTTTTCTAATCCCATCTGTATTCCTCAAATGTTATTACTGCTTTGAATCATACATGTGTCATTCCCTGCAATTGTCCATAGTGTTTTTGCATGTGTTTCTATTTACATATAACAATTTCCTAGTTTTATATAATTTCAATCTTAATTTCTTTTAAAAGAATAAATAAGCTCTTTTCCACTTCTTTTTTTATAGAACATTCTAAGAATCACCTATGTGGTTTTGTGAAACTGTATTTTTCACTTCCATGTAGTATAAAGTATTAATGGACATTTGGCTTATTTTAGTTTGAGAATACCAGCGTTAGCAGCTATAAACATTCTTGCACATCTACTATGGTATGTTTTACCCATTTTCCAATCATTTTATTTCAGTTATTTATGATTTAATAGACTATATGTGTATAAAAATACAGATACTAATCCATTATATGACATATATATTGTGAATATGTTCTCTAAATTATCATTTGTCATAGTTTTTCATGCTATGAAACCAAAATCAAGGGGTCACATCCTGACAAGCACCTTTTGTTTTGTTTTGTTTTGAAAGCAGGGTCTTATTATGTAGCCCTGGATGACTTGAAACTCACCATGTAGACTACACTATCCTCAAAGCCACAGAGATCCACCTACCTCTGCTTCCTGAGTGGTGGGATTAAAGGCATGTGCTTCCGTGTGCATTGCTATATTAAAACATGACAGAAAGTTGTCATATGAGTAGGGCAAATTCATTATTGAAGAAGACCTCCCTCTTGGAATAATGAACACATTCTCATGAAATTAAAATTAATGCATTCATGAAGACAAAGACAAATCACTCTTAAAGGCCTCAGAAATTAGCACTTTCAGGGTTAAGTTTCTAAGGTATGTGTGAAGTTTGGGGTATACATTCAAACCTTAGCACTTGGAGTTGTGTTTCAAACAACCTTTTAGCTGCAGCTTATGCTTTCTATTTCTTACTCTGTTTCCAACTTTGGGTAATACACATATTTTCCTGTAAATGCCTTTGAAAACATGTCTTTCCCTTTTACATTTGTCTCAATCCACTGAGGATATTTAGTATAGAAGGTACAATTCTATCTATGCTGTCTCAGCTCCAAACCTAGTTAATGATAGCAACAGCTTATCTCTCTTGCTTTGGTGTTTGGCAAGATCATCACATATATTCTCATTTAAGGTCTGCCTAAAGTTACTAGACTTTGTTAAATAAGTCTTCAGACATCTGAAGGTTTGTCCATTTATGCATACTCATATTCCTTTTGCCATATGTCATCTCCATCTGACTACCTGTGTTTTGCTACAGAATGGGCAGTCTCACAATAGTCAGATGTCTTACTTGATGTGTAGGTTACCCCAGGGCCAACTTTCCATGAAACAGAAAGTGAAGGCAACCTGTCTTTCAAGACCCAAGACCAAAAATCGGAACATATCTTACTCTAATGCATTTTGTTTTTCTGAAAAGTTTATTCTATCCAATTTTATGGTAAGAGGCAATGAACCCTAACTCTCACTGAAGGGGTTTCAAAGAATTGAAACTGTCTTTAATGAACCACAGAATCCAAAATTGTTTACTGTATGGATAAACACTTGACCATTACAATCTGCATAGGGTCACTTTTCGTCATTTCAGTATTTCAGGGGATATATCTGCCTGTATCCAATATCTGTGTGTCCAAAGAGAGACATTTTTCTCTATGATCCTTTAGTATTTGAAAGGGTGTGTCTTTCTGCTTTCACTCTTACACTGGAGATCTGGCTTGATTTGAGAGTAGTCTTATATTCATTTTTTCATCTCATTGACCAAGGTCTTAGGCTCTCCTTCCCCACACTAAGAAGGTTATGAAAAAATCAGAAAGAAACCAGCCTTTCTCACCCCAAAACCAACAAAACCCCAACGCCCAAAACAAAAACACTACCCTATAATTTGGCATTCTCTAATGGACACCCTCAAGATAAAAACTGAGCTTTCTTCGGGGGGGCTGTAGCTTTCATTTTTGTCTCATCCTTTTTTTCCAAGTCACTTATTCATTAAGTCCTCATACAGATACTCTATTCACAACATTGTTCAGCAAAACCAGAATGGAAAGCACTAGTGTTTTGAAAATGAGAATGGATAAAGGAAATGAGTGAATAGCCATAGAAATAGAGAAATTGGTGGAAGTTGTCATGGCATCTTTACCATTACAAGACCCAGACTCTCCTTGCTTTGCTATGAGATTTGCACCACTGTGTTTAAAAAAGTGGATTTCCATAGTTTAGGACCGAAGAACACACATACTCAGCTCTTTAGGAGGACAGCTGAAACACAATGATCCAATACTCTCTAGATGGAGTTCTACATTGTTTTCTGCTAATCACTTAATACTTTAATGGAGCATTTCTGTAAGTGCATCATTCTGGCCAGGTAAATACAGAGACTTCACTTTGAGAAAGAAAAGACTAAACAGCCATTCACAGCAAGATGAAATTACAATGATTTATATTGTATTTATGTTAGTTTTATGTTTATTTTTTAACTTTACTTTTCTTAAAAAGAAAACTACTGATTGTATGTTTCAAAGAATATTTTATCAGCAAGTAATATTTAAAATACAATTCTGATCCGTATCCCATGCCTGTGTCTGGGATGAGGTAATATAGTAAGTAGTCAGAAGTAAACTCCCTGAAGTCATTTCCCATCTCTGCCATTTCCTAGGTATATAATTATCGTCAACTTTATTTAGCTCATCTGCAAATGGATATAAATGAGTATTACGTGAGATAACACATGTCAAGGATAACTTAGCTTGTCTGCCTGGCACTTACACACATAAATGTTAACTGCCTTTGTTGCTCTTATAATAGTTATAATATTGTGAAATGAGCCACAGGAATGATAGATGGGTAAGATGAAGGATATTTAGGGAACGCATTCTATAATAGTTACTGGGGGAACCCAGTAGGTTATTTTTTACATATTACAAAGACTTCTTAAGACAACTGTACCAAATGACTATGACAAATTCATTGCATCTTTCAATATACACCACAAGAAGACCTTCACCTCTTAAAGAAAATGGTCCAGTCTTTTGTGAACAGCATTTGTGCGCAAGAAACATTTCCAAGTTTTCTTTGAAATATGTTTTTATTCCACCTAAGGTTGAACAACAATAGTCACAGTAAGGCAAGGCATAGGAATAAAAGGAACTCCAGTATGTTTAACAGTTTGTGGTATTACTTACTCAATCAAGAAAATGTTGACTGGGCTGACTTTGTCAGGGTGCCATTGTAGATACAGTTTTATTTATTAATGAACACAGAGTCTCCATAATTGGGAGGTAATGGTCAAACAATTACCTATTGCATTTGAACTGAAAAAAAAGAAAGTCATTTAATTGCTAGTAATTTTTCCTCATTATATAAAAGGTCTTCCTTACCGCTCAGTACAATAATAATAACAGCCAGATAAAGCAGTGATTTGGCACTCAATAACTCATTTCCCTTCTTAATAGCCAAACTATCAGTCCCAAATGGCTTCGTACAGTATTGTGTTGCCTAGCTGAGAAGAGTATATTTTCAATGTTTTTAAAGAATTTAAAAGAGGTTCTGGCAAACAGTTTACCTCATTGCTTCTTTTTACTAATGTAGTTCAATCAACAATCATAAAATGATTCTACAACTTATGTACCTCTTCCACTGGCCTTCCTCCCCCTTTCCAAACATAAACACACCCATATACACAATCTCCTTACTGTATTCTTGGAAATGTCTTTCTGTAATGACAGATTTGGGTAAATAAATCTGTCTCTCTGGGTGAAAGTGAAAGAGGAGTATACAACGTGCATTAATCATGTTCTGTGGTTTGCCGCCCACCTCCCACAAGGCAGCTCACACAGGGTGAGCATGGGTCTAAATGAGAAATCTGGGCTAGCAGGAAGGTCACACATTTTCTGGCCACTTCCTTGTAAACTAAATCCAAGTAATTTATTCACGATTCTATCTATTTCTGTTGTGCAGAGACAGAATGAAGAAAATGTACTTTTGAACAGTGATATAGCAGAAACAGAAATTCTTGGGCTTTGCTCCTATCCTTAATGTCAACTGCCTCTATAGTCTTGGTGCATAGCAGAAGGTACTCTAAGGATTAATTAGCTTCTTAAATGCTTTGAATATTAAAATGTGCTAAATAAACATATGACAGATTGAATTAATGAGAGGAAAAAATGAGTCCTAATCTTGGGAAGAAAGAAATGGGGATACTGATAGAATGATATATTATTTACATTTACTTATTCTTACTTTGGAACAATAGACAGACAAATCTCCCTAAGAGGTGTATTGCTTGATCTATTCTGAAATAGGGGGAGAAAGAGGTTAAAGCAACACCAGAAGCTAATAGAATACTTTGATCCATAACAAGTGACAGGAAGTGGGAGGCAGACTGAAGAAGAGGATGACTGTGTCATAATGCAATGCAGGACCTTGTAGCTAACATAAAACAGCTAATCTTTCTGGAAAGGAAATAGGACACTGATCTTGGGAGACAATGAGCATTGTGGAACAAAACGCAGGAGGCAAGACTGGATAATTAGATGGACGTGTCCCAGAGGAAATAAGTCAGGAGGGCAAGGAGTTTGGCAATACTAATACTGTAGGTAGATGGATACTGTAATAGTACACTAATTCTGCCAAACCAAAATACAGGAGCTGCATTATGATACAGTGAAAACTATATGAAGCAACTGCAAATGAGAGAATTTACAGCTGGAAGACAATAAGATGGTCATGGAGTGCTACTTATCTGGTTGAAAGAAGAGTGGAGAAAGATCAGAAGGGACCACACAATGTGATCCAAAACATCAGTTTTATTACAGTATTAGACTATAAAGAAAGAAACGAAATCCTAGCACAAGAAAGGAAGAAGCACAGAAATGAGTGGATATTAAGGCGAGGACAGGAGGTTACAGGAAAAGATTGTAGCATAGTAAGGCCAAGCCTGGGACTTTGACACACACACTATCTAGGACTAAGCAAGGAGTTCAAAAGAAGAACAAAAGTATTATAACGTTTGGTTTGAACATTGAACCCAGTATTTCAGTCTCTTAAATATCTTCAATGTGCACTTTGCATTTGCTTCCTCAGAAGAAATGTGAGCACGTACCTAAATCACACGTTAACCATATCAATTTTCCATCTAAGAAAATCCCAATCAGAGTTTTCAAAGCCAGGTAAGATGCTTGAGTGCTGTTCTGCACTATTATTTCTTCCAGGGCCAGGATTCTACTCAGCAAAATTGCTAGTGCTGTCAGAAGTTCATACCTTTGGGCAATCCACCACATAGGTATAGACAAGTGAAGTCAGTAGCCTTAAACTTTTGACAGGAGGTTTTCAAATTGAAACCTTGTTCTGAGATTTTTTCTTTACTTAGCATAATTTTTTTCTGGCTTACTTTTAACTACATTAATCACCAGATAAAACAATAGAGAGATAGAAATCACCACCAAATAATAGAAAGTTGTATATTTATACAAGACTTAGCATTATTTTACACAAAGTCACACCCTGAAATGCTTACAGAACCACCTCAAAACCCACAATAGAAAATTATTGGTGGCTTAGCTAGTTACCTCTTCTGAAGTGGCCAGATAAAAAACCATAAAGCTTAATTACGAAGTAAAACTTACTTCTATATATCAAAGTCCCTAGGAAGACAATGATTGGCCATGACCAGACCAAGTGTATGAGATCATTAAGCAGCCCACATGAGGTTTAAGGAACAAAAAGTTGCTACTTCACATCTCTGCCATTTTCTCAGTCCTCTGCCAACTTGTTATATGTCATTCAAGCTAATTAATCCATAAAAGGTTCGGGACCTAGGTTTTCAGCAGTGTTCTCCTTGTGTGTGTCATTTCAAGTGTTCTTGAATTGTTGAATCATAAATAGGGACAGTAGCCCCACCCATAAATTACCCCAATTGCCATGCTAGATTGATCCATTAATCTATTGCAACAACTTTTTTGATACATTTATTATTAACCTTAGTAGCTTTTACAATTTGAAAGTAGTAGGGATTTTTGTGCTCATCAAACATACACACACACACACACACACACACACACACACACACATTCACAAATTATGTGTCCTGGGTCTCAAAGAGTGGACCACCCATACCCCGAGACCTGAAGTATTTGTTGCAGATAGTTTCTGAATAACCAGGAGCCACTGCCTTCCATTCTCTACCCGCTAGTGAACCCACCAGTCTTAAATGAATAATTACAAGTATATGGTCACACAGATGGTCATGGTTAAACTCAGTGTGTTACAAAATAGTTTAAAAGAATGTGAATGTGGGAGAGGGACTTATAGGGCAGGGTTTTTTGGGGGTTGGAAGTGAGATAAGAGAATGTGTCAGGGGCAGAGTGGCCATTATCTATTGTATACATGCAAGAAATTGTCCAGGAGTAAGCTTTTTTAAAAAACCAAATAAACAGCAAAGTAACAACCAAAACCAAAAGAATATGAACAAAACAGAGACAAGCTTGAATAAAGATTTCTTGAGAGAAGATATTCAAATGTCCAACAATCATATGCTCAACACAATTACTTATCAGTAAAATGCAAATCAAAACTGCAAAGATATTGCCTTATTAGGATGGACACTAATGGTCTGATAACATCTGACCAAAAACAAAGAGGAACTGAAAAAGTAGCTCAGAGCACATGTGAGGCCCCAGATTTGATTACTAGCACTAAACACACAGTAAGAGTGAGAGAGTAAGAGTGGTGCGCACGAGAGAAACACCAGTATTGGCAAGGATATGTCAAATATAGAACCCTGATGCACTGTTACTGGGTATGGAAATGGTGTAGGCACTGTGGAAACCAATATAGAGAGATTCCTTTAGAGGTTAAAAGTAGAATTACCATATGTCTTAGTCAGGGTTTCTAATACTGTGGAGAGACACATGCAGACACGATGCTAGAGAAGAAGCTGAGAGTTCTACATCTTGATCCACAGGTAGCAGGGGAATGTATACTACACTGGGTATAGCTTGAGCATCTGAGACCTCAAAGCCCACCCCCACAGAGACAACAAAGCCACACCTACTCCAACTCCCTATGCTACTCCTTATGGGCCAAGCATTCAAACACATGAGTTTATGGGGGCCACTCCTATTCAAATCACCACACCATATGATAAAACAATATTTGCTCTGGGTGTATTTCCCACAAAGCATGAAAACAGCATCTCACAGACATCTAGGGAGGTTCACAAGCATCAAGAGACAATGGTAGCCTGACTGCCAACCCACAGATGAACAGGTAAAGATAATGTGGTGTATACATGTAATGGAATATTATTAACCTTTAAAAAAAGAAATAAATCCCACCACATGCTATACCATGCATGAACTTTGAGGGTATCACATGAAAAATTAAGTGACAAGCAGATAAATACATTTGACTCCACTTACATCAAGTATCTAAGTAGAAAACATATAGAATGTCAGTTGTTGGGCTGGAAGATGAAAGTAGAGAAGTGATGTTTAGTAGGCAGGTGCTTTCACTTTTTGGAAATGAAAATATTATAGTGATTTGTGGCACAAAGATCTATTAACATGTTTTCTCACCTACAAAGAATCTATCTGACATGAAGGTAGAAGCAGGGCTCGTTTAGGGGAGAGGGGGTTCTAATAGGAGGGAAATGAGGAACAAGATAAGGTAAAGAGAAAAATACATGCATTACATGTTTTCTCTGATATGTGGAATATATATAACATGAAAGCAGAACTATTTGAGGGGAGGAAGAGGACCAGTGGAAAGGGGAACGGAGACAAGAGAGGGTCATTAGGGCAAATAATATCAAAACGCACTGATGAACATTTATGAAAATTTCCTAATGAACCCCATTATACATTTGTTGAAATTGAAGAAGCAACAGTAGCCTGAAAAAGCACCTTTGAATTGGGGCTCACAGGCATGATAGATCTGGAATATTGCCATGGTATAAATGAGCCCACAGTTGTGTCAGTGAAGGACACTGGACCACATCTCAGTAGACAATTAATCAGAACTAGACCACTAACTAGTAACCAAACAGCTAACCCATCACCAGACAGTCCATCAGCCAATAACTAACACATACAAGAGCTACAGCAAAGATTTGCTGTGTGGGGCCCAGATTGTTCACCTACATGTTAATGGTTGTTGATTGAGAAACAAAAAACAATCATAATCCATAGTCCTTCCACTCATTGTGAACCCATGGTCCTATCATAGTATATGTGTATGTATAGCATGTAACCATCAAAATTGCTGTGTTGCCAGAATATGTATGGATTTTCTCCTCTGGCTTCATGTGTTCTGTTTTCATGGGAGTGTTAAATCATTCATTTGTATCCTAATCCCAGTTCCTTGTTGTGAAGCTGTTAGGTTGTTCTCAAAATTGTGACATTAAACATTTTATTTATATATCTGACTGAAAGTAGTATAAAATATGTGACTTGGAGATCTTAAAAGCGTGAACTGAATCTTCTTTCAAATGGAAGATAGGGGACAAATTTTTTTCTTCACACCCAGTCACTAGGTCCTGCTTTATTTTTAATCCAGCCTTGTTTTACCATAAACCATTAAATTAATCATCTTAGTGAGCAAACTAAGAAATTTACTAGAAATGAGAATAGCTATTAGAGGGTAGATTCTTCTTATAGATTGGTAACACACACAACAATCCCAATAAGCAAAAATATCTGCTACTGTAGTTCCAGTGTCTACCTGATCTATTAAATGTTGGTTTTCTTTTTAATTTGGCATATGACTGAGAAAGAAAATACACATTAAGAACTTTATATGTTAATAATGCTATACAAGAACCAAGAGCAACTAAATTACATGTGCATAAACTCCTTCAAAATGATACTAAGGTATGTTTATTGTTCATCTCTGTCTATTTTCAGTGGCAAACAGTCTATGAGTGGCACATATCAGGAGGCTATTCAGCTGACGTCAATCATTCAAACGGTCTAAATCAACACCTTTTTTTATTACAGAAGGCCACATCATAGCGACACAGTCTGGATTTCAAATAAAGAAACTTGTTCTTTTCAGCTAAGTGGGAAATAGATGTCTGGTCTCTCTTAACTCCTGCAGTGCAAGTATGATTTACATATTACACATGTCCATGGGTGGGGAGAAAGGGTTGCCCAACATGATCAGTATAAGTTAGGGCATAGGGATAATGTTCAAGAATCCAGTGACTCAGTGGGTGATGAATATTTGGGGGTGTCTACCACAAGTATAGAGAGTTTAGCTGTCAGTGATGATGTACTAATGGAGCTTGGGCAGTTCGTGTCAAAATTCGGTAAATATTCCTTTGAGGACTAGGGGGACCTTTGAATAAGTGTGTATGTGGCCAATAACTAGGTCCCTCAATCGATCTCTGTTCATCAGTCACATAGGGACTGCATGGAAGGTAGCTATTTATACTGAGCTAGAGAAGCTTGGAAGAAAACTTCATGGTCCTCCAACACGCTCTCCCTTCTGTTTCCTGTTTTCTGGAGAAGAGATCAATGAGGGCAACTAACAGAGCATCTCTAACAATAGTACAGCAGGGGAGCAGGGGACTGGGCGGGGTAGTCCCCTGAGCGCCAAGGAAACAATCTCCATTGCTGCTCCTCAAACTTTACATGCAAAGAAACTGGAAAGCACCTTGCAGGACTCTCACAAACGAGTAAGTCAGTGAGAAGTTGAGCAGAATCATATTTAATATGACTCTCTTACTGTGTTTTAGTACAACCATCTTATCTGTATTGATAGTGACCATTGTGATCAGGAGTCAGCTTTCCTCCAATGCTACCCTCATCATGCCTGCCCTCTGGAAATACAAACAAAGACACGTTAGGGTAGCACAAGAAAGAGTGGTTTGATGGCCAGAAAACTCAGAACATTCTTTCATTCGTAGAGCCTTGCATGAATTTTGCAGGTAGCTCTGATGATAGAACCACACTCCTACTCTTGCTAGCTTCCAGCAAATATGAGTTCCTCCTATTTTATTTAAAACATTTCAAGAGACATGGTTTTAGCATTTATTTCTCATATATGGTATTTAGCAAGACACAGACCTCTCTTCTTTAATCTCTCTCCCTCTCCCACCACCTCAAATTCTGGACAGAAATGAGTTTGAAAGCTTTCTTGAGTTCTAGCCTAGTTAGGGTACATTTAAGTTATTCCAAATCTAGAAAACATGGTTGCATCCAATTTGTGCTTCCCACAAAACATGAATCAGATGTTTTCTTTTTAATCAAAGACTTTCTTTTGTCTTTGAATTTCTTACTTGAGAGACATAGACCCGGACATCCCTAAGATATATTATTTGTAGATTCAAAAAGCAGAAAGGGGTTGTGGACAAACAAATCTTTCAAGTGCATACATGGAAGTGAGAGGAAGATAACACAGTAATTAACACAGATGAAAATAGTTTGCATTCTTCTCTCAAATTCTTGTGGGTGATAAATTGCCTTGGCTGCAAACTTTATTTTCAAGTTGTAAATCTTCATATGACTAACGACTTCCTTGTACCTTGTAATGAAATTAGAGAACAAATATTAAGATGCAGTCTTTATTTATCTGGAAAATTATACCAGAGCAGCAGCATGAAATAAGGGCTACAAGTGATTACATAATGGGTATTTTCCCACTCGGGTACATGCATTATTATAGGTAGACAGAAATGCAGGATAACTATAGCTCTTAAGCTCATATCTTATTAGGGGGTAGTTAAAAGATATATAGCTTATGTTGGGAGTATTTATTTTCATTTGAATCATGTTGCAGTAATAAATGTTCAGTTGACTTGACAGGAAGATGAGAGAGATCTGGAAAACATCTTTAAAAGTGCATTTGCCATACCTAAAAATGCTTGCTGTAGAATGCTTTTTGTCAGTGGCTACCTCTGTGATCTCTAATGTCACAAAACACTACAGCCCCTGTTAAATTGAAAGAGTGCAGCACAGAAACGTGCCTGCTGCCCTTTCTGAGCATCCAGAATAGGCTGATTTCTGCTTCCAGAGTTTACCTACAGGAGCTTAGCTCTGATCATAGAATAGCTTTCAAATATGAGCGTTTATTTCTGGATCCACTCACCTTTTTCTTTAAAAAGGATGTGGCTCAGTTCTGAGGCAAAGGTTTTTCCCTTCTCAGAGGCCAGCTCTCAGCAGAGGTCCAAGATGCTCAGCTCTGCAATTCCTAAATCTTAAATCTAATCACACCAGCCAATTTATAATGTAGAAAAGAAAAAAATTGATATAAAAAGTGTAAAAATCACCTTGTGGTGGTGGCGCCTACACACCTTTAATTCCAGCACTTCACTTCGGAGCCAGAGGCAGGCAGATCTCTCACTCTGAGGCCAGACTGGTCTACAAATCAGGTTCTGCTACACCAAGGGCAACACAGAGAACCCCTGTTTTGAAAAAAACAAATAAAAACAAAAAACCAAAATTACCCTGTAAAAATTATGAAGCTTATTAATTTTACAAAGTAACCAGAGTCTGAGTGTCCACTTTTCAAGATGTTATAAGACATATATCCTCTGAAATCTAGTCTAGTTTACCTTGTGCCCTAAAGAATTTGATAGTTTTCTTGCTGCCCCATTAGGTAAGGTGTTTTAACTAATGTTTCTATAGCTGATACAAACACCATGACCAAAAGCAAGTTGGGAAGGAAATGATGTATTTCATCTTACATATCTTAGGCCACACTCCATTACTGAGGGCAAGCCAGGGCAGGAATTCAAACAGGGCAGGATTCTGGAGGCAGAAACTGAAGCAGAAGTCATGGAGGAATGTTGCTTACTGGTTTTGCTTCCCATGACTCACTCCACCTGCTTTCTTAACCCTTCATGGACTGGGTCCACTCATACCAACCATTAATCAAAAAATTCCCTGAAATCTGAGATCTGAATGGAGAGATTTTCTCAATTGAGCTTCCTCTTCCCAGATAACTCTAGTTTGTGTCAACAAGTTAACAGAAAAAAAAAACAAGAAAGACAAATTAATTGCTGAAATACTCAGGAGAACAAACTGACTATGATCATGGAGTTTCCTATTTGATCATTCCTTGAATATGAACTGATAGGCTACTCAAAAAAAGTGACTCCGTCAAGTTCTGGAATAATAATGATTACAAACCCTCAGAAATATATGAAGATATATTTGAAAGAATGGAATACAAAGAAAGGTGGTCAGACAATTGAAGGGGCTTTGGCCTTTGAAAAAAGAAAACCAGACTGTGAAGAAACACCATGACCACAGCAAATCTTATAAGGAAAACATTTAATTGAGATGGCTGGCTTACAGTTTCAGAGGTTCAGCCCATTATCATCATGGCAGGGAGCATGGTGATGTGCAGGTAGACTTAGCTACATCTTACAGGTAATAGGAAGTTGACTGAAACTCTGGGCAGTATCCTCAGCATGGGAAGCATCAAGGACCACCCCTACAGTGACACACTTCCTCCAACAAGGCCACACCTCCCAATAGTACCACTCCCTGAGACTATGGGGGCCAATTACATTTAAACTACCACAGTCACCTTCAGACACCTTTCCTCATCTCAGGATTATGAAAGAAAAGGGAGTTTATAAGGGGAGACCATTGGCTCTCTATTTTCCAGAAAATTCCCTCTTCATGTTCTGCTTTCTGTATCAACCTAAATTCCAATTTCTAAAAGAGAAAACCAGGATTCTCTGTGAAGGACCAAAGAATGAATATTTCAGATTTTGTAGTCTACATGAAATCTCTGCTGTGTGTTTCTCCTGTTTGCCTCTTTGTTTTTGTTTTGTTTTGTTTTGTTTTGTTTTTATACTCTTTTAAAATTGCAAAAAACAATTTTAGCTTGAGGGCCCTGCAAAACCATGACAGATTTGACCTTCAGGCAATAATTTGTTTATCTCTGATCTTACCACCTCAAGCAAATTAAACTACCACATTTCACATACAAGTATTTGGGTTCCCAGAAGGAAAGAATGGGACAAAACTACATATAGGTGACAGTTGTACAGTGCTACAAATAAGCTAAAGTCATGCACCAGTAAAAATGATAAAACATACAACAGATTTAAATAATTCCCTGACAGTAAGATATTCTGTTTAGTAAATAATGCTGAGAAATGTATATAACTATGTTCAGGAGGGATCCTATATGTAAAAAATGAACTCAAAGAGAATTAAAGGCTTAAATATGAAATGTGAAGCTGATATTACTAGAAAAAAAGGGTTAAATGCTCCAAGACATTAGAATGAGCAAGAACTTTCTAGATAAGACCCTCAAAGACCAGACTCAAAAGCAAAATTAGACAGACAGGATTGTGTCAAACCAGGGTTTGGTATAGCAAAGTAAACAAATGAGAGAATAATATAATCACACAATAGGAAGAACTCATTGCTATTTATAAACTCTGGTTAACATATAAGACTTTCACAGGATTGATATCATTAATATTTATTTCATCATCAGTGGGGGAGAAGACTATGAGAAACTGTCCTTCCCAAAGGGACTCTTGCCAATGAATAGTTCTTGGCAGGAGGGTGTCAATTTCTTCAGCAGTGTAACCAATAACAAGTTGCCTTTGCTCCACTAAGTAACTTTCCACTCAATTTTGGCAAGTAACTGTTATTAAACTACACATTAAAATAAGACATAACTGTGGGGGGATGGGTTGTAGAGAAGAAGGGTTCTAGTGGAAGAGATAAGGGAATAAAGGAGGGGGAATGGGTAGTGACACCAGGGCAATTCATGAGCAACCTGACTTGGATGCTAGGTACCAAACTCAGGTCCTCTGGAAGAGCTGCAATTGCTCTTAACTGCTGAGCCATTTCTCCAGCCCAATGCAACTGATATGCTTTAAATAACAGTTTCATGAATTTATATAATGATTTTTAGTCATTTTCACTCTCCATTATTTTTATTTAATTATGTCCTCTGTGGCCTCCTCAGGTATCTACATTCACATGCACATACCCACATATAGATACACACATATATACTTCAAAGTAACAAAAATAAACGTTTATAAAAATAGGTTCCTGCTGGTCATTGGTGATGCATGCCTTTAATCTCAGCACTCGGGAGGCAAAGGCAGGTGGATCTTTGTGAGTGCGAGATCAGCTTGTTCTACAAGAGCTAGTTACAGGACACTCTTCAAAGCCACAGAGAAATCCTGTCTCAGAAACAAAAAAAGGATCTTTTTCTGCCCATTAACAATAAACTTCCCTCCACAAGATTAAGAGGTCTTATTTGTGTCCTATTTATAATAACATGAAAAAGAATAAAATATTCAGAAATAAAGGTAACTAAGGAAGTAAAAGACCTGAAAATTGCACTTAAAAACTATAAAAACTTTACCCCAAAAATTGAAAAAGTCACAAATAAATAGAAATGCATCTTGTGCTCAGAGATCAGAATAAAGAATATTGCCAGATTTCTGTACTATTCAAACCAATCTATAGATATGCTGTAATCTCTATCAAAATTATGAGATCATTTTCCATTGAAATATAAAAATATGTCTAAAGTTTTAATCGAACCAAAAGGGACAATGATATCTAAAGCAACCTTGAATATCCAAAATAAAGCTGGAAGCATGACTATCTAAATTTTAAATGGTATTACAAAGCTGTAATAATCAAAACAATCTGAGGAGCTGGACCTAGTGCTACACATGTAATCCTACCATGTCTGTAATCCCAGCTCTAAAGAGGCTAATGCAAGAAGGTCAGAACTTCCAATCTACCCTCATCTGCACAGCAAAAATCCTACATGAAAAACGAAAAGGAAAAAAATATAATTAGAGGAAATATTTGCCAGCTATTTATTTGAAAATGACTACTATCCAAAACATAGAATGAACTAATATATATGTATAAATATGTGTTATATATAATAACATACTATACATATATATTATATATAATACACACACACATATATATGTATGTAATGTCAAAGCCCAAACAAGTTAGTAATTCAGTGATCAAATTAATACTTTCAAAAGAATAAATACAAATTACCAATAAATACATGAAGAAGAAATGTTTAACAACCCTATCCATTAGAGAAATGCAAATCAAGGCTACATGGAGATTTTATCTCTCCCCATTAATAATAACTATCAAGAAAACAAAGAAAAATGTGGCAATGGTTGGGGTGGGGGGGGTTGATACATTTTTTGGTCAGAATGTAAATTATTTTAGTTTCCTAAAAAAAATAGAACTACCATGCAGTTTTGTATAAACAGTAAAGAAAATAGAAGGAAAAAGTAACCCATGATATAAGAGGACATAACTGCATACCATGTCACATTCTATTCAAAATGTATAAAGATTTTCTAAAAGTCAGCAGCAGGAAACTCCAAATTATTTAATTTTGAAATAATCAGAGGACACGGATAACCACTTTTCCAAGAAAGGAGCACATAAAAGTGCCCAGAAAATATACAGTATAATTCATGGAGCAGGAGAGAGATGGCTCAGCTGCTAATAGGTCTTACTGCTCTTATAGAAGACCTGAGTTTTGTTCTCAGCACCTATGTCAGGTGTCGCACAAACACCTGTAATTCCAGCTTTGAGGGATGCAATGCCCTCTTCTGACCTCCACACACATGCACAAACCCACTTGCAGACACACATGCATATGCGTAATTAGAAATGAAAATACATCTTTTAAAACTTGTTTAAAAAATCCTTATGGTTACCTGATCATTAAATAAAAGCATAATGAGAAACCATACTGCTCTAGCTAAAATGGATAGTATTAGAAAGAGTAAGTTCTGGTGAAGATGTGGGGGGAAAAAAAGAAATCTTGCCCACTGATAGTGGAATGGTAAATTAGTACAGCCATATGAAAAATGGCATCAGGATTTACCAAAATATTAAAGCAGAAGTGCTGAGTTGCTGAGTGCATCTGTCTTCCCATGACAGCTGAAGCACTGTTCACAATAGCCAGTAAATGGAGTCAATCTAAGTATCTGCTGATATATCACTTGATAAGAAAATGTGGTTTGTCTACAAATACTACTCAGTCTTATAAGGGAAGTTATGCCAATTTGCAACAAACACTGTTGCATCTGAAAAAAGAAGTATGCTAAGTGAAAGAAGCCAGACACAACTAGGCAGATACTATGTGAAATAACCTGTATGTAAACTGTAAAGTGTTGAAAACATAATTCCAGAGTTTAACGGAATTTGTTAGTGATTAAGGCATAGGGAAATGGAGAGAGCTTACTTAAAGTGTACAAACATTCAGTTTTAAAATGAGTATGTGTCATAGATAAAATGAACAGCATGGCACAGTGACTATGCTTAACTATACTGTGTCATGTTCTAAGCACTAAGAGTAGTCTTTGAGTGTTCTCACCGTATACATGAATGCACACAAAGATATTGCGGAGTGATGGATGTGTGATTCATCTTGAGATGTGGCAAACATTTCAACATGTATCTATTCAATACATAATGCTTATTTGACTATATGTGTATATATAGAAATATACTTAAAATGCATAAAGCATCATGGCTTTTTTTTCATTATGTCTTTTAGGTGGTTGGCTGTGTAAAGATGAGGCCTATTGAGTAGTTCCTTCCCAGCCACTGAAATATCAGAAACTCCTTGAAGTGGATGATGAAGGCAAGCTTCATACTTTCATTTTTTTCTTGAAACAGGATTTCTTCTATTAGAAACATATGTCCATAGAAGTATCTGGGCAAAGAGTGGAAGTGCTTATGGTTCGAGTCAGTTGTGGGGATAACAAGCATGATTTTTTAATGAAGCAAGGTGTCTTGACTCACAGTGTAGTGAACTTGTTTTTGAGTAAAGGAGAACCAGAGAGTGGAATCCTAAGTCTGTTCATGGATGCATTGTGGGTACCAATCTGAGTATTCTCTACTTGCTTATTGGGGAAAAAAGGTGGGGGTGGATATTCCTGGACTGACATATAGTGCTGTGCCTCAGTGATTTGGGCAGAGAGCTAGCAGAATCCAAAAGATTTTCCATCTCTCCAAAGGAGATGATGTTCACCAAGACATTGTGAGAAAGCCCTTAAACAAAGAAGGTAAGAAGTTCAGTACCAAAGCATCCAAGATTCAGCATCTTGTTACTCTGCGTGTTCTATAGCACAAACACTGAAGAAACAGTGCACTAAGAAAAACAAGGGGGAGGCTGCTAAACTTTTGGCCAAGATGATGAAGGAAGCCAAAGATAAACATCAGGAACAGACTGCCAAGAGACGTAGGCTGTTCCTTCTGAGAGCTTCTACTTCTGAGCCTAGTCAAAAATAAGTCTTTAAGAGTGACAAATAAATGATCAGATCTCAAAAAAATTTGTTATATACCTTGAATGTATTCAAGTTTTGTTTTTCATTTAACCTCAGTAAAGCTAAAAAAGAAACAAAAAATAAATGATAGGGTTTGATTCTGTCTTTTAACATCAGTGTTTTTATTCAACTCAATCTAACTAGAAAACCAAAACAGGAAAAGCTGCATCAATAAAAATGTTTTTCACCATGTCTTTTGTGAACAAACAAAATTTTGTTCTTAGATTTAAAGAACTTGGCAGAGCATGTCTTTCAGGAACAAACACAGTTCCTCATTACAAAAATCACATGCCACATTTTGCAAAAAAAACAAACCTTATGGTGTATATAGTGTTCACAGGAAAACTCAGGTGGTGCCCCTGACAAAACCCACCCTTTGCTCCCCCAAATACATGTAATTTGCATTTTGTATTGGTTATGCTTACATGGTTATGTTCAGCTGGATTTGTAGCAGGTCTGCAAAGGGCTCGGGTCCTTGGTGCTGCTACTAAGTAGATGGTTTCTTTTAAAACAGAACTCCTGGTCAATAAATTTCTGTTCCAATAGTTGCTAAGGGTTCATTTCAGACTCCGACTATGTAGAATTCTGTCCAAGGGTTTCCAGAGAGGGAATGGCTGGCATGTTTGCATCTGTGTTTCTGGTTTTTGCAGAGTTAGATGATTTCCATGGCAAACATGTAATTCGCTCAGCAGGTAACATCATTTTACTTTCTCCAAGAAGGTCCTCATTATACGATCTGAAAGGAGTGGATGCATATTTTATCAGTTTTTTTCATCAAATTTCATAAGCATGCCTTTTCAATCACAGGGTTTCCAGAGGGTCAAGTATTGTCAAACATGTTTTCCTAAAATTCTATTCACCAATATCCCTTTAAGTAGGTGTTCTTGTTTTAATTTCAGAAATCTTGAAGTGTAGACATCACCCACTGTATCAGTATGCCCCAAGCAGAAGCTATATGCAAGTCCTGCGATGAGAAATAAAACATCCATGTTTTTTTTTTCTCCAAAGCTCACAATCCAGGAAGATTTTTTTAACCCATTAGTTCCAGGTTGAGACATATGATACCAAAATTTCAGTAAATCAGGAATAGATGAATGGCAAATAGAAATTAATGTGAGATAAATTAAAAAGTAGAAATGACCAACCTACTGCTTTCCATATGGGGCTGTAAAGTGGGTAAGAAAAAGAAAAGAGGCCGGGCGGTGGTGGCGCACACCTTTAATCCCAGCACTCGGGAGGCAAAGGCAGGCCGATCTCTGTGAGTTCGAGGCCAGGCTGGATCGACAGCCTCCAAAACAATACAGAGAAACCCTGTCTCATAAAAACCAAAAAAAAAAAAAAAGAAGAAAAAGAAAAGAGAAGGGTTGCTGTCTTTGTATTATACATGTACTTATCTTTGTTAGGGTTTTGTTTTGGATTTTTTTCACTGTGACTAAGCACCTGGTAAAATTATCATAAAGGAAGATCTATTAGAGGCATGACTTCAGAGATTTCAGCTCATCACACCCTTACTTCAAAGCCTGTGGTGAGGGAGACATTATGATGGAAGGCCATCACAAAGGAAAGCTGTTTATCTTTTGGTACCCAGGAAGCAAAAAGAGACACACAGAGATGGGGTACAGAGACAATATATATCTTTCAAAGCCATCCCATTAGTGACATAATTCCACCAACTAAACTCCACCTCTCTTTCAGCTATGATCTCATCAATGGACAGACTATGTTTTCACAACCAATCACTACTCAGTGCCAAGAAGTAGGGACCAAGACTTAAATACTTGAGCCTCTGGGTACATGGAAAGACTTTCAATGATTATCATTGCTTTTAAACGTCTGTACTACTGTTTGAATTGGAAATGTCCCCTATGGGCTTGTATTTTGAATACGTATTTCCCAGATGGTGGCACTATTTTGGAGGAATGTGGAACCTGTAGGAACTGGGATCTAGCTGGTAGACATTGATCACAGAAAGTAACCATTTGTAGCTATTATCCAGGTCCCTGATTTCATCTTTGCTCTTTACTTCCTGGAGTTTTGTGATACAAATAGCCTTTGGCTCCCACTCTGTGTATGAACTCCTTAAGACACCTTCCCTGCCATGATGGACTAGAACCCTCTGAAACTGTGATCCAAAATCAATTTCCTCCCCTTAAGTTGGCAGTTGTGTTTAATGCACAGTGATGGGAAAAATATCTAATATTGCCTGTGTCTCAACATCAGTGGACTACCATAAATCTATAAGCATTTTTGACAATGAATATGTATAGTTTCTGAGGAACTAAGACCAGGGGTATGCATATGCCAAGTCATGTATGTACCCACACACATATATGTGTGTGGAAAACAGATAGCATGAAAATGCAATATAAATGGTTTAAAACCCCAGAGCGTAGAACTAGCAAGATTTGGCACTCAATTAAATAAGAAGACAAAAATTAGGGAATTTGAAGCTAATGTTCCACTTGTAAACCTAGATGAATAGGAAGGTCAATTTCCCTTTATGTAAATCTTGAAATGTCAAACATGCCATTATCAAAGCTGTAAAGTTCTCTGGATTCAATCCCCAGTGCTAAAAAAAAAAAACTAGAAGAAAGGAACAGCACCCATATCATAACAGCATTGTAACACACACACATACACACACACACACACACACACACACATACACACACACACACACACACACATACACACCCCTAGGCTGAAACTTGAGCTTCTTTTTTAAAATTTAAATTAGAAACAAGCTTGCTTTACATGTCAATCCCAGTTCCCTCTCCCTCCTCTCCTTCCTGCTCCTCACACCTACCCCCCCATCCCATCCCTTTTCTGCTCCCCAGGGAGGGTGAGGCCTTCCCTGGGGGTTCTTCAAAGTCTGACATATCATTTGGAGCAGGGTCTAGACCCTCCCCCAAGTGTCTAGGCTGAGACAGGATACCTCTATGTGGAAAGGGCTCCTAAAGTCCATTCATATATTAAGGATAAATAGTGATCCACTACCAGAGGCCCCATAGTTTGCCCAGGCCTCCTAACTGACATCCAAGATCAGAGGTTCTGGGTCGGTCCTATTCTAGTTTCCTAGCTATCAGTCTGGGGTCCATGAGCTCCCCTTTGTTCAGGTCAGCTGTCTCTATGTGTTTTTCCAACCTGGTCTTGACCCCTTTGCTCATCACCCCTCCCTCTCTTAACTTGATTCCATGAGTTCAGTTCAGTGGAAACTTGAGCTTCTAACACTTTATTATATGAATATGAAGCTGGCCAAAATATTCAACAGCAGAGAGGACAATACACTGTAATACCTTTCAATCATCACTCTTCTTAAAAGTTTACAGAAAACTCTGGATATGAGCTGGGGAGATAGCACAGTAGACCTGTATTTGCATCCAAGTACCAAAGTGGGGTACATTGGGGCATATTTGTAGATACATACATGTGGGGACAACAGACCTTGGCCACAGACCCACTTCCCCATCAGCCTGGGACCAGGCAGCTGTGAGACAATGTTTACTAAAAACGTGTTTACCAAAAACAATACAATGCCCGGGGCAATAAGTTCCTGAAAAGGGCTTGCCCACTGGAACCGCCCTGTCCTCGACCTTTTCCAAAGACTAACTGCCTCTTCAGACCCACCCACCTCCACCTGGTGTCAGGGTATATAATAACCAGCCAGAGTAGGAATAAAGGAGAGCCTTCTTGAGGAGCCTTCTGGTCTCTGTGTCGTTAATCCCAACACCCTCGCCACATTCTCGGATACAGGCTGCGCAGCGGGCACAGCACATACAGATTAAATATGCATGGTTTTTCATGGGTCTTATCATAAAAACTATTCAATGTCCTGGGCTCTCTACTCTGATACAAAGAGAGTTACTTAAGACATGCTTCTGAAATCTTGGATGGCAGTTAAGTAAGCCTTTTAATAAGTTATTACAATACCCCAAGACTAGAGTATTAAGGAAATAGGGTATTGAGTGAGTACAGCAGGATGAGAAAGGTCTGGAACATGAAAAGATTCCCATGGAGCATAGGTCATAAGTGAAGCTGGCCTTACCTGTCTGAGAATATTGGAAATTTAGATATGTGTTGAAGTTGCAGGAACTTGGAAGAGAAAATCTAACAGGGAAAGATGTGTTCATTATACGCAAGGTCTTCTTTAAAAGTTTCTCAGTCATTTGAGAATCTTTTATCGAAAATTCTCTGTTTAAATCTGTACCATATTTTTAATTGTATTATTTGGTTTGTTGATGTCTAGTTTCTTGAGTTCTTTATATATTTTGGATATTAGGCCTCTATCAGATGTGAAAATATTTTTCTATTCTGTAGGCTGCCATTTTGTCCTATTGGCAGTCTCTTTTGTTTTATAGAAGATTTTTAGTTTCACAAGGTCCCATTTATTAGTTGTTGATCTTAGTGCCTGTGCTGATGGTGCTTAGGAAATTATTTCCTGTACCAATGGTTCAAGGCTATTCCTTACTTTCTCTTCTGTTAGGTTCAGTGTATCTCTGGTTTTATGTTGAGGTCTTTGATCCACTTGTACTCCAATTTCGTTTAGGGTGATAAATATGGCTCTATTTGTATTCTTCTACATGCAAACATCCGGTTATACTAGTATCATTTGTTGAAGATGTTTTCTTTTTCCCATTGTTTATTTCTGTATGAAATCATATTTAAACACAAACTCATTTATGTTCTATATATGCCTCTCACACACAGCTTAAAGATGGTTGCACTTTAAAATATATTTATTCCCCCTGTTCCCCCATGACCAACTCTCTTCCTCTTCACCCCCTCTCTTCTTCCCAGGTCCCACTCCCCCCCCACCCCTCGCCGTGTTCCCCATCCATTCAGGGGATCTTGTCTCCATCCTGTTCTCTTGGGTACTATGCATATATGCATATCTTTTAGGTTCTTTCCTGTTTCCCAGACTCTCTATCAGTGGAAGTGCAGACAGGCACTATCCTGATCCATGTCTAAAATCCATATATGAGTGGGTACATACCATGTTTGTCTTTTTTGACTGGGTTGCCTCACTCAGGATGGTTTCTTCCAGTGCTATCCATTTCCCTGCGAATTTCAAGATTCCATTGTTTTTTTCTGCTGAGTAATACTCCATTGTGTAAATGTACCACATTTTCTCTATCCACTCTTCAGTTGAGGGGCATCTAGGTTGCTTCCAGGTTCTGGCTATTACAAATAATGCTGCTATGAACATAGTGGAGCAGATGCCCTTGTTGTATGAACTTGCCTCATTTGAATATATGCCTAAGAGTGGAATTGCTAGGTCTAGTGGTATATTAATTCCCATTTTCCTGAGGAATCTCCATACTGATTTCCAAAGAGGCTGTATGAGTCGGCACTCCCACCAGCAGTGGAGGAGTGTTCCTCTCTTTCCACATCCTCTCCAGCATAAATTGTCTTCGGTGTTTTTGATTTTAGCCATTCTGACAGGAGTAAGATGGTATCTCAGAGTTGTTTTGATTTGCATTTCCCTGATGGCTAAGGATGTTGAGCACTTTCTTAAGTGTCTCTTGGCCATTTTAGCCTCCTCTACTGAGAATTCTCTATTTAGCTCTGTACCCCACCTTTTAATTGGATCCTTTAGGATCGAATACAGATCAGGCACCAGAGCGACCTCGAGTGATCTAAAGGGATAACACCAATTGGCAAGCTAAGCAATAGTGGAGGGACCACCTCGAATGCCCATTCCTGATAATGAACTTGATGTCTATAACCATCTGGGAGCCTTCATCCTGGGACTGATGGAAGCAGAGGCAAACACACAAATAATCACTGAACTGAACCCAAGGAACCCAGTGACAGAGAGAGAGGAGTGATGAGTAAATTGGCAAAGAATGGGCTGGCAAAACCAGCAGAGACAGCTGATCTGAACAGGGGAGAGCCCTTGGACCCCAGACTGACAGTGGGGAGGCCAGCATGGGACTGATCTGGACCCCCCAAATGTGAGTGTCAGCGAGAAGGCCTGGGCAACCTATGGGGCCCTGAGCTGTGGATCTTTGTCTATCCCTGATATACAAACAGTCTTCGTGTGCCTATAGCACAAAGAGGGATGCTCTCTCAGCCTGGACTCTTAGGGGAGTACCTGGACCCTACCCAGAGTAAAATGACAGACTCTGATATCCCCTATGTGGAAGGATTTGGCAATAGGGTGGAATGGTGGGGGGAAGGGGAGTGCGGGAGGAGGGGAGGGAGAGGGAACTGGAATTGACATGTAAAACAAGCTATTTAAAATTTTAAAAAAATGATAAAATAAAAAACAAAAAAACCAAATATATATATATATATATATATATATATATATATTATTTATTTCTGTGTGCATGTGTGATTTGCCTGCAAGTATGTCTGTTCACCACATACACACCTGCGGCTCATAAAGGCCAGAAGAGGGTGTTGGATCCCCTGGAAGAGAATTAAAGGTGATTGTTAGCAACCATGTGGGTCCTGGGATTAGAACCCTGGTCATCTAAAAGAACAGTTAGTGCTCTTAAACACAGAGTCATCTTTCCAGTCCAATTGTACTGTTTTTAAAGTACAAGCATTTTTACTATGCTCTACAATATGAAGTCTAGCAGCATTTTTCACCTTGGATGGCATATTTCTTTCATAGCATTTTTAATTTTGGAGTATTTCAAATTAGGGTCAACTATTATCATATCTGAGTAAATGCATGTGAAACAAGTCAGGTGACTTGTATTTGAGGTAATTTGATAGCTTTATATTAGAGAGATGTGATGAGGATGGAGAGAATTTGATTCTGTAGAGTCTCTGCGTACTGAACAAGTTTGAAGCAATCCACTGAGATTGAAAATTTGAGCTTCACTGCACATGCTTCCTGGTCATTGAGCTGTTCAGACAATGGCTGAAGCTGTGGTACATTCTGGAGGCCATATTGTAAATGGCCAAATTAGGCCTTGGGCATAAAATTGTGTGTGCTTAGAGAATAATAGCCACTGAACATTTCTATAGTATCTATCTCTAATTGTATATTACTATCTCTATATAGAGATATGTAGAGATCTATATAGAGATCTATTTATATCTATTTACATTGAAATATCTATATAAATGTAGATATAAATATGGTTGGTCAAATACAATCTTAGCCCCAGTAAATCAGCACAAACTATTGGCTTCACAGTTTGGCAAAAACACAAGCATACAACAAAACAGCCTCAAGTATACCAAGAAATAAATATCATTTCAATATTGACCATCCACCCAATGACAAGATTCTAAATATTGAAGAGCTTATATTGAACCTAGCACTTGCCAAAACTGCTAAGGGCAAAGCACTACATGGGTATGCTGAGGAGTCAGAGTTTGACAGAGCAATTTCAAAGCATTGGAATGGGAAAGGGAAGAAAGTCAATTGTCTTAGGTGTAAATAAAGGGAGCTTAATGATTCCTCCTCCTAAATTGAAGACTAGTAAGTCTGCTGATTTTTTCATGATTTGCTTTCTTCAATGGTGTTTTTTTCTCCTCTTGTTTTCAGATTTGTATAAGATAATCATTGATACCGAAAAGCCCTCTAACATTAGGGTGGCTGAATAAGAATCTAAACATGTCAGCTTACAAGGACTTTACTGTCCAGAGCTGAGGATAGAGTTTGGCATGTAAGGTTGCTCTACCACTCAGTATGTAGCAGTTTATCTCATGAGTCTTAGTGGGCAGACATAGTCCCAGTGATCTGGTCACCTTCCTGTAGCCTTATTCTATCATACCTGGTACCCTGGATCAGTCCCCTGTGGTCTACAACTTACCTTGTAGATCTGCATCTAGCTGCTTATCTTCTATTTCCATCCTTTCACAAGTCCTGCCAGCCTCCTGTTCAGCAACTTTCAACTTCATCAGCGGCCATGTCTGGATTTAAAGCAAGTTTCTCACCATCAGTGTGGTCTTTCATGAAACATCACTGAAAATTCTTGGAAAAATATCCTGGATCTGTGATAATAAATCAGTGTCAGCATCCCTTAAGAGAGGGAATATCTTTCTTTCTTTTGATACTTTCATGTATCAAGTCTACTATTGGTTTTTTCTTTCCTTTTTATTTAAATTAGAAACAAGATTGTTTTACATGTCAATCCCAGTTCCCTCACCCTCCTCTCCTTCCCTGCCCCCAACTGACCCCCAATCCATCCCCTTTTTGATCCCCAGGGAGGGTGAGGCCTTCCATGGGGGATCTTCAAAGTCTGTCACATCATTTGGAGCAGGGCCTAGAACCTCCCCAGTGTGTCTAGGCTGAGACAAGATCCCTTTATGTGGAGTGGGCTTCTAAAGTCCATTCATGTACTAGGGATAAACACTGATCCACTACCAGAGACCCCATAGATTAGCAAGACCTCCAAACTGACATCCACATTCAGGGGGTCTGGATCAGTCCTATCCTGGTTTCCCAGTTATCAGTGTGGGGTCCATGAGCTCCCCTTTGTTCAGGTCAGCTGTTTCTGTGGGTTTCTCCAGCCTGGTCTTGACCCCTTTGCTCATTATTCCTCCCTCTCTGCAACTGGATTTCAGGAATTCAACTCAGTGTTTAGCCGTGGGTGTCTGCTTCTGCTTCCATCAGCTACTGGATGAAGCCTCTAGAATGGCACATAAGGTGGTCATCAATCTCATTGTCGAAGAAGGACATTTAAGGTAGCCTCTCTTACTATTGTTTAGATTGTTAGTTGGGGTCAACCTAGTAGATCTCTGGACATTTCCCTAGTGCCAGATTTCTCTTTAAAACTATAATGGCTCCCTCTATTATGGTATCTCTTTTCTTGCTCTCATCTATTCTTCCCCTGACTCGATCTTCCTGCTCTCTCATGTCCTCCTCTCCCCTCCTCCCATTTTCTTTCTTCTAACTCCCTCTCCCCTCCCCCATGCTCCCAATTAGCTCAGGAGATCTTGTCCCTTCCCCCTTCTCCAGGGGACAATGTATGTTTCTCTTAGGGTCCTTCTTGTTCCCTAGCTTCTCTGGCGGTATGGATTATAGGCTGGTAATCCTTTGCTCTATGTCTAAAATCCATGTATGAGTGAGTACATACCATGTTTGTCTTTTTGTGACTGGGTTACCTCACTTAGGATGGACATTGAGGAAATCCAGTGGGGGGAATTTCTTTTAAGTGGAGGCTTGTTGATCTGCTTTGTGTGAGATTATCTGGGGGTGGGTCCCAGTAATATGCAATTATTGAAGATTCCCCAAAGGTGTTTTGGTGACAGTAAATCTATTTCTTGGGATCTCTGGAAACTCTTTACCTTTGTGATACTAGAATTTTCAGATTCTCAGCAAAGGAGCAACAGGCCAGCACATTATCCCTTATGTTCCATGCAGGAAAGAATTTTCTATTTCTTAAAGCATGACATTGAATTGACATAATACTACCACCCACATTGTTGTGGGAGTTTTATAATTTTCCACTCACAATGGCAACTATAATCTGTTGACCAATTAGTACATGTTAGACAACAAGAACAGCTTTTCACATTTTAAAATTGAATCCTGAAACTCTCATGAACATTTACATTAAGAACAGGAGAGAAGCAACAAAGGAGTTAAAAACTTTTGTTGGCAGAAGTGTCTGTCACACAGCAGCTCCCAAATAAACACATTGAGACTTAATATTAATTGGGAATGTTAATCCAATAGCTTAGGGTTGTTACTACCTAACTCTTACATTTATGCTAACCCATATTTCTTATCTATGCTTTGCCACGTGACTTGGTACCTTTTCTCGGTGTGGCATACGCATCTTGCTTTTTTCTGCATCTGCTAACAACTCCTCTGACTCTGCCCTTCTTCTTTCTATCATTCTCAGTTTGACTTTCCTGCCTAACTCTATCCTGTTCAGCTATTGGCCAATCAGCTTCTTTATTAAACCAATCACAGTGATATATATATATTCACAGAGTGTAAAGGAATGTTCCACAGCATTTCTCCCTTTTCATCTAATTAAAAAGGTAGGTTTTAACTTTAACATAGAAAAATTATATACAACAAAACCAGTTATCAAGTAAGAATCACAGTTAAAATATCTAGTCCATTTGTTTTTGGCAAAATTAGAGAAAATATTTTATCTATTTTTTTCTTTGTGATTCCAAAGTTTTACACATAATTTACCTTTTATCATTATTAAGGAAAACTTTAAATCTAATTATTTAATCTTTAACTCCAACAAAGACCCCAGAAGGGTGAAATTTTATCTAATGACAAGGACATCTGGATGCCTGGATGGTCAACCAATGTTTTTCTGAAACATTGAGGCATCTAACTTTGGCATACAAGCCTAGTATATCTGACAGACTTTTCTGAGAAGCAGGAAATTTGAAGGACTGTCCTACCTTATCTTGGCAGTCTGGCAGTCACTTTCTTTTGTATCTTTTTTTTTTTTTTTTTGGTTTTTCAAGACAGGGTTTCTCTGTGGCTTTGGAGGCTGTCCTGGAACTCGCTTGGTAGTCCAGGCTGGTCTCGAACTCACAGAGATCCGCCTGCCTCTGCCTCCCGAGTGCTGGGATTAAAGGCGTGCGCCACCAACGCCCGGCATCACTTTCTTTTGTATCTTGCTGGTCCAGTTTGGACAGTATACTGTTGGCAATTGAGGCAAGGCAGTTTCTTTGCCCACATGACTAGCTTTTGCCATAAATAAGTCAAACTCCATATGGAGGTTCTTTGATGCCCATCATCTTTTCTGAAGTAGATTGGTGCTGCCAGGGGCAGACATGTCTTGCTGTCATGAAAAGTCTTAAGTTATTGTACATATTAAATGTCATATTCTATATATCTTTGAAGTGTTTGAAGACACTCTATATATCTAAATGTATCTATGTATGACCTTGAAGACATAAGTTTGAATATTATAAATGACTATTAATCTGTATTTCTTAATTATACATTACATTTTAAATGAGCTGCATAAGCACAATACCCCAAACAAGAGGACAAACATACATACAGTTTAACAAACTTAGCTTTAAATTTTTATCAATAAACCAAATCCATACCAGTGTAAAATACTTAAGATTAATAGTTGCTTTTGGATTAAAGTAGATTTAATAATCTGTTCTCTAATCTTATCATTTCTATATTACACCACCCTTTTTTCCTTTAGAAAGAAATCTTTGAATTTAACTCCTTTGTTTAGGTTTGTTTTGCATGACCAATAACAACTTGCAACCAACCACCCTTATATGATAATAAACACCTATAAACCATCTTTAGGGAATGTGAGCATTATTCTCTTGACTTCTGTTGTTTGGAGTAATTGGAATCTTTGGGGGATAGCCAAAGATGAATTTTTGTTTTATGGTTGAGCAGGTAAAATATACATTATGTGTGTTGTAGCTCTTTTACGTTTATTTCTTTATGTTTGTAGCCAGGATTTTCAGGGAATCTTCCTTGATCAAACATGATCATATGTAACTTTGAGTGAATCCACAGCCTTTCATTTCCTGTAGAAATAAAAGCATAATACGTTCTTCAAAGTAACATATCTTTTTACTTCCATTTCCATTTGAAGTCATAGCATTTTCAAAATATATAGTTTGGTTTAATCCAGCAGCTTTTGTAATCAAATGTCTCATAGAAGCTATTGCTTTTTCCTTAGCAGTCAAAAAATACAAAGACAACACAATAACATACAATATCCAGACTCTTTGTGTATTTTACATGTTTACATGGCTTTTTAAAATATTACTTAACTCCCTTTTTAATGACTTTAGTATTTTAAAATTGTATTTTTAAATCTATGACTGTATATACTCTCCCTCTTCTGTCTCCCAAGCTTACACACACACACACACACACACACACACACACACACACACACACACACACACTTTCAAGACATGGTTTCTCTATAACGCATTTAGAGAGGTTTTTTTTTTGATCTGTATCTGTTTGACTAAGCATCTGTATTGTTTTTTGATCATATGAGATGATTCTTAAACTTGTATGTCTGCTGCCATCGGTGTAGCTTAGCTTAGTATACGGTGTAGTGTAGTGTACGGTGGCTGGCTCTTCCTGTAGGCAGAGGCTAGGAGATGTGTCTCTGTACCATGGCCAGTATGAGAGATATGAGTCTAGGAATCCGTGCCTGGCTCCATTTCTATGTGTCTAGAACCCTTTCACAGTCTCTCTCAGGTTTTATGTGGATGTAGTTACCAAGAGTTTAGGCAGCAGTGGTTCTTAACCTGTGGGTTGCGACTCCCTGTGCTAAACGACTCTTAGATAACATAGGTATTTACATTGCTATCCATACCGGTAGCAAAATTACAGTTATGAAATAGCAACAAAAATAAATTTATGATTGGGGGTCACCACAACATGAGGAACTGTATTAGAAGATCACAGCTTTAGGAAGGTTGAGAACCACTGTCCAGGGGCAAGTTTCAAATCCTGGTCTCCTGGGTGCAAAATTCACCCACTTATGCATGTGGCCAGCATGTGATTCTAAATGAGAGGCATGGCTGAGAGTCAAGTACAGGTCTCCCACCTCTGCTGGCTTCTTTTGAGGTTTGCTGTAAGGTGCTACTCAGCACTGGCTGACCACCTTGTGTGGGATGGCTCTGACAAGATCGCACCAGCTGCCCACCATGAAAGATTCAATCTGTCTGGTGAATGCCATGAAAATGATAACAAGCCTGAGGCAAAAATCCTAAGTGTTTTTATATCCAGACTGCTTTCAGGTTGTTTCAGCGTTACAATTCCAGCTAAAGTCTCCATTTCTTCTCTTTTGCTGTGAAGCCCTGACTCACAGTGAAAATCCCACAGCAGACTAGAGAGTGTCAGTACTGCAGGTGAATCTGCTGGCAGCAGTACAGGTCCCTTGATGCTATTGTCTTCCTGACCATTGTAACTCCCGCAGTCTCCTCCCCATCTGTAAGCAGTATGCTCTGTTCACTGGCACAGCAAGATGCTTTTGTTCAGGCTCAGAAAGAGTGGAATAAACACAAAAAAGGCAGCCTCTACTACATCATTGTTAAACTACTGTAATCATGGTAAAGTGCTCTGCTACTTATGTGAAGTTGATGTTTCTGTGGCAGAGCTTAAGAAGTGGACAGGAAACAAAGGTTTTGTCTTTTTTTGTTGCTGTTTGTTTTGTTTTTTTAACAGGCGGGATGCCCGTAGTGTTATTAATCTTTGTATCCTATGTTTCATTTCTATCGTATTCACCAGGAAACATTAACATATTTTCATCCTATTATGCAAAGGGAACATGTAAGGAGGGACAGTTTAAAATCTTATTGAAATACACTACTAATTGTTGCAATCATCCACTGAATTTAAATGTTATCCTTGTGAATGCTCTTGTTTGTAAATGCAGAGTACATTTTAGAACCAGACGGTATAGGATGTTTGAATGAAAGACTTAATATCTGCATTTCCTATTTCCTTCCTTACAGTGCATACGGCCCACTTCATTTTTACATTGTACTGCACAGTATTCCCATTCTTTATTTAGTAAAGCACATAGCAAATACTCACCTGTCAACAGAATTTACTACTGCAGAAACCGAATTGTGGCTCATTGCTTCCTGAATAATCACATATTAGTGTAAGGGAGTAAAGAATGATGTGAACAATGAAGGTTATCCATTCAGCCTCAGAGTAGCTCCATGCAAATGTTAGGAGCCCCTCTTTGCCACCTGCTCGAATGTCTTTTCAATGCAGTTTGCACAGGCAAAGGGGTATGGAAATAGTCTGACATTGACACTGAAATGACAAATCAGGTATAAATGAGTTTTCTTTGTCGCATCTAGATGCACAAGCATAGTTACACTTGTGGGAGCATCTAGGTGCAGAGATTGATGCATTCAAGGTTGTTTCTAACTACCCACAATGAGGCAGCAAGGAAAAATCTACTTCCCCCTGGCTTCATCCCTCTCAAGACACAGAGGTCTCCAGTTGTCCTTCTCCTCTCATCATTGTGTACATTTGGATATTATCTTACAAAACAAGTCAAGCTTGGAAAAACAAGGTTTAACAAAGGCAACTCTAACTTTCATTTTGTCCCGAATATGAAAAGCAATTTTCTTAAAGGGGTTTTTCTATGTCTTCAGAGTTGAGTAACAATCATGTCATGATCAGATTATGGAAGTTTCTAGACATGCTTTCTACCCTTCTAGATGTTTCTTTTTTTCCTTTCTTCTCCTCTCTCAGTTTTTTGTATATCCATAAGAAAGTAGAAGGTTGAAAGTTATGTGGAAAATCCCATACACCAAACTCAAGGGCAGGCTAAGCCCACAATGTTGACAGCCTCTGTTAAGGAAGGCAATGTTCTCAGCACTTGAAAAATTCCTATTTTGACAACTTTGGTATTTTTATATTATATTTTTAGTCATTCCTAGGCCTATTGAGATAGAAATGATCTCACTATAATGATCACAGAACAACTCCTAAGGCCAGTTTTTATCATCATTATTATTATTTCAAGTTGATGTCATCTACCATCATGCCACCACCCCCATACAAGGTAGACTATTTATCCTTACAGTGAACTGTGCTTATAAGCATCCATCCTTCCAAGATGAATCAGTGCTTCCTAGAAGCATTAACTTAATTAGCTATCAACTTACTCTTCCGTGGGGAAAACATGGGATACTACTATTAAAAACCGTGTTTCATCAGTGGTTATCCATCAGGAGAGGTACTATTATGTAATTCTGTGAGAATCACTTTCTGTTATTGATTGCCCACATGTCAGATCAAACATCATTTTCTCTACCATCTACTTGGAAATCTCTGACAGGAGAAAATGAATCTGACTAGGCAAACATTTTCCTCATGTCTTTGGATAGAATCATATCTCTTGTGTGGTGTTTTTTCCCCCTTTCTCCTCAGGTTTGCACCAAATATAATGGCTATTTGAAAAGAAGAATTCAGGGTTGGGGGACCCAAATCAGCAACTGGGATGAAGAAAGAGTTAAAAGGATGCTACACTGCACTTCCACAAGATAAAGTGTTAATCAAAGCACAATATTGCATTGTCAGTGGCAAGGAAATTTACTCTCAAAGTTGGGCTCATCCCAACTCTTTTTCCTCCCACCTCCCCTATTTTCCCCTTCTGCTGGCTGCTTGGAGTCTCAGTAAATCACGTTGTGAAATAAGATGAGTCTGAATAGCAAAAGCATTAAGATTTCACATTCTGCAGCATAACAATGAACTGCCTTATGTTAGAATTCAAGCTTGTTAGTAAGGCTCACAAATATTATCATCTCCTGCCGTGGCAATTTACTACCCATCCCAGGAAAGTGGTTTTTCCTAGCAGAGCCAACATGAACCATGCCTCGCGAGCCGCAGATGGGATCTCTTCACTGCAGTTTTGCGTTCTGCACTGCACGGAGCCCAATTCATACTTGGAAGCAAATGTGTCAGCATCTGTGACAGATCACATAGAGGCATCGCGTTAATCACACGATGGGAAAGGTGGCTCAAAGGGAAATTTCTTGCGGAGAGGCAAGGCTGTTCTAAGCAAAAGGACCAATGCCCAGGCCCAAGCCTGCAGGGCATATCTAGAGAATGTGGGTGCAGCAGTGCAGTGCCGGAGTGTGAGAGGGAGGCCTGCTGGAGGTGTTTGTGCTCACGGATCTACACTGAACAACGCCTCTATCCAGTAGCCAGGGTAGCTCATGTCGTCCCCGCCGCCCCCCGCCCAACCTATGCTTTAATAAAACCCTCAGAGTTCAAGGGTAGGACTTGGAGTGCGCATGGTAAATTTAGTAACTAGGGAAGATTGAGAAGATGGCAGCAAATTCATTTTGAGAAAACCAGACAAAGCAGTCGCTGTCTTTGAGAGCCATCAATCTCCCCAGCCCCCCATCAACACTTTCCACCATGAGGGGTACAGAGCCTTTGAAAAAGTCAGGGAATAAATATAGTGCCCCACTTCCTGAGAAATCGAGAGGAGCAATCCAAGTGAGCAGTTCCTTGGGGGGTAAATTATCCATGCCTGGAGTGAAATGGGAAAGAATTTGTTTTTCTTTATTGTCACATTAAAGTTCCTAAGCCAACTCATGTTAGCAATCTGAAGACAGGGAAAAGGTGAACACAAAGACAGTAGGACTTTCTGTTCATCTGATTAGAATTAAATTATCAACCTCTGAAAGCCTAAGATGTAGCATACTTCTAATCCTTACTGAGGGCTAATTGCTATGCCTAGTTAGGAGTTAGCTAAAGAAACCTGTCTTAAAATTGACAGGAAGATCAGAGGAGAGATAATATGCTGATGAGAAAAGCGTTTGCATTTTCCCTAACTCAAAAATAGTTTTCTAATAGAGGTTTTGACAGGGAAAGTTATCCTTTACAGGTCTCTGGAATAGAAATAGATGCTTTGATTTCTAATCCTGGAGTATGACCTGCAATGTATATCAACTGTAGATTCTTTCTCTTGAAGGCCTGAAGCTGAGGTCACATAGAAATAAAAGCAGATAGCTGATGTATTTTTTCCATCTGTGTGGAATACTTGAATGACTAGCAACAGCAGCGATGGGAACAATGCCCTTTTTATTTAAGGAGAAAGAAAGTTAGTAGAATATCTCTAATAGAATGAGGCAGAAAGGGTCCTGTTGTTGGGGCAGGAGTTTCTCTCAGCTATCTGCTTACCACAGGAATATAAGCAAAGGGCTGCGGCCACGGTTCTGTGGTCCCACGAGGGAGAGATGAGGAAGAATTTTGGGGACTGAATTACTTCAAGAATATGAGGGACAAAGACTCTGAGTTTTCAGACATGCTAAAGTCTCCTTTCTTCATGCCCTCAAGGACTAGAAATCAAAATGTTCACTGCTCCTGCAGAGCCACTCATCTCAACAGCAAAACTTTGCCTGGAGTCTTTTATGGGTATTGATATTATCCTATGTTTCTCCTTGTATCTAAGCCAGTCTCAAAAGAACATTCTGGCCAAGACTCATTATCTTCATTATCTATCTCCCAGGCTTCTACCTATTACAATACCCTTCATTACCTTTCCACTCCTAGGACTCCACCAAAAAGTCCCTAACAAGGTATCTAGCAACCTGCATGCAATAAAATCTGAAGTGTTGCTTTTGATCTAGTTCAAATTCCCATCAACATCTGACACCTGTCATTTAAACATATTATTTCTTTCATTTACCTTACAATGTTTTTACTAATTTTTGTTGTCTGACAACTCCTTGGATTTTGATGCAAGATTCCCGCCTCAGTCTGGCCTTAAGTGAGGTGTTTCTAAAAGGCATATCATAGGTAATAAGCTTTTTCACTTTTCTGGTCCCTCTTAAGTTAGATCACACACATGCCTAAAAAAACAGCTTCAAATCCTTGACTTCCTTCTTGTGATTCGTTCTCATATGTCAATCCAAGTGATATCTCTCTACTAGAATATCTAAACAATGCCTTCAACCTTAATTTTGAAGACATTTTCCTTCTTTAACCTGCTACTTCTCTTGTGTCTCCTACTGTTATAAATGACATCACCATTCAGTACCGAGTGCCATCTCTGACTCTGATTCTTTAGCCCCAACCCATGTAAAATGTTACATAGTAATTTCCGCCCAATGTAAACATTCTGTACTTGAGAGAGTCTCCTAAAGACTCTGGATGTAACCAAGTCTCTTAAGACTCGGGAATAGCTTACAAGCTTCAGAAAGCTCCACAAACTTACAAGATTCACAAACCTCCCACTCCCTGTGTTTATATAAACAGCATGGAGTGCTGGGGAGATCAGATTCTCTGACCTGTTGACCTGCCCTCAAGTCATCCAAGAAGCACCAGCGATGCAGCTTTCCTGAGGCATTAGCCATGCTTGGTGGGCTTTTCAACAACTCGGTTGCTTGTAAATAATCCTTCACACATACACCTGTAAGTAATTCCAGTACTTTAAAGAAATTGTTAATTTGGTTCATCTTTATTTCCCTTCCTGTGGTGATGCTTGTTCATGTATCCCCAGGAGATTTCACACAACATATGCTAAATAATTTTTTGAGATAGGGTCTCACATAAATCAGGATGTCCTGAAACTCACTTCATATGACTCTGAATATCTGATCTTCTAGCCTTCAACTCTGAAATGTTAGGATTATAAGCATATGCTATGTTCCAGGTTGATTTGGTGCTAGGGACAAAACTGAGATCTTTGTACTTGTGAGGCAAGCACTCTATCATCTTTACTACATCCCCATACTCTAGCTTCAGACAATTCTATCTCTCAAATCTTCACAGTTCTCTCATATCACCTGGTCTATAGCAACAACAGCCTTATCACCATTTTCCTCTTACCTCTTGTCCTTGTCAGGGCAGTTCTCCACGTGTTCAGCAGAATTTCATGGCCACTGGAATGTGTAGAGAAGGAAGTTGTTTACCTTATGGCAGCCAGATTAGAATGAGAGAGAGGAAACACAGAAAGAAGCCATGGCAAAAATATTGGTCCTAATGGTGTATTCCAGTGATGTACTCCTTCCAACTAGATGCTACCTCCTAGCTTTCTCCACCTCCCCCAATAATGTCATCATATTATGAATCAACAGGAAGATTAATCCATTCAGTAGGTCATAAACCTCATGAACTAATTGTCCACGGAAACTACATCACAGACGCAACGAAAGATGTACATAACTTATCCCATAGGTTCTTTTCAATCTAATCAAGGGGACATTTTGTTTTATTTATATGCATTTATTTTTCCTCTCTTTTTAGCCTGCATGTCCTTTGTGTGTGTGTTTGTATATATTATGACTTGTGGCTTAGTATTTTTGTGGGATTCCTGAGTCTGCAAACAAGTGGGTATTAGCATCAATATTTGTTTCTTATGCCTTTTCTTGGGCTCTTTTCCTTCTGTTTGTTTTGTCATATTCTGATGTGTGTTAGGTTCCACAAGAAGTCCTCATAAAAGACAACCAGTCACATAAGTAATCAGCAAAGGCACTTTATTAATATTCCAACATGTTGGGGTGACACATGGAAGCCACAAGAGAAGCCTGAATGAATTTTTTTTAAAACTGGGTTAGGGGAATTCCAGGGAGGAGAGATTAATCTGGGGGCTGATTGGTAGGAGGGAGATTAGTCTAGGGGCTGATTGGTGGGTGGCTCTAGTGGTTAGGGACTTTTCAGTGGCATAGTAGAGAAAGCTATCAGGAGACTGTGGTCATCTGCTGAGGCAGCAGAAGGCTGTGGTCATTTGCTGAGCTCTCAGGAAGTGAAGAGGGCCCTGTTGATTGGTTCCCCTGAGTTGTGGTTTTCCCTGAGAACTGTTAACTCAGCTCCAGCCACCTTCAGTAAACTGAAGCTAAGGTCTCATCCCTGACGGGGGCTATCAGAAACCTCTCATGGCTCTGGTCTGACTCCCTGGCCCTCTCAATGTGTTAGTTTTTGTTCTATCTATCTTATATTATTATCTTTTAGATGCCTGTTTATTTTCTAATGAAAGACAGAAAGGGGGCAGATCTGTAAGGGAAAAGATGTGAGGAGGAACTGAGAGGAGCAGAGGGAGGGGAAACTTATTATAAACTGTCATCAGGATATATCATGTGAGAAAAATAATCTATTTTCAATAAAAGGAAAAAAAGATTAACACTTAGTTACAAAGTTCTCCATCATTTTGATGATTTCTTTCTGAACCAATGTCTTTCTGATTATTCCTCCTTTTATACTCCATTCCAGATTCCATTGTTACATTCAGTTCTGAAGAACTGCCAATTTCTCTTGTTTCCCTTGACTTTCATGCTTGCCAACTCTGGAAACAATTCTACCCTTCCCCATTTTTTCTTGTAGAAAATGCCTTCATGTTTCCTTTTGTTGCTTCTTTAAACACGATGTTATGTTTAGCTGCAAATCTGCATATTTTCATGTAATACTTATTATACTTTCAGGTGTGTGTTTGTGTGCACATCTGTTCACATGTGGGAATATATATATATATATATTCTAGAAGTCAACAATGGGTAATTTCTTTCGTCATTATCCTGGGATTGATTTTCAATACCCATACAGTGGTAGTCACAACCATCTGTAACTCCAGTTCTAGGGAATCTAATGCTACCTTTTGGCTTTGTGGGTACCAGGTACACAGGTACCTATATATACATACAAGCAAGTAAAAAATACACACATATTTTCTTGGTCAGTGTTCTATCACTGTGAAGAGACACCATAACCATGGCAACACTTAGAAAGGAAAGCATTTAATTTCTGCTTGTTTACAGTTTCAGAGGTTACTTCTTTATCATTATGGCAAGGAGCATGGCAGCATACAGGAAGACATGGTTTTGGAGAAGTAGCTGCGAGTTCTACATCCTGGTCCAAAGGCAGAGAGAAACTAGTCTGGTATGGGCTTTTGAAACCTTGAAGCCCACCCCTAGAGATACATTTCCTCCAAGGTCATACCTACTGTAACAAGGCCAAATTGCCCAGTCTTTCTATTCCTTTCAAGGGGTTCCACACGGTAGTGACTAAGCATTCAAATATATGAGGCTATGGGGGCCATTCTTATTCAAACCACCACACACATAGTATGAAAATAAATAAATCTTTTTAAAAAACCTGGAACTCACCAATTCAGTGAGCTCCTGGAATCCACCTTTCTCTGCCTTCCCAGCACTGGGTTACAGATGAGTACTGTCCCCTCGTCTGCATTTTATGTGGGTGCTGGGGATTTGAACTCAAGTTCTCATGCTTGTAGCCTCTTCAGTCAAACTTATTACACTTTCAAGCAATTGTTTGTTCTACTTAACTATAATCTCTGTGAGGGTAGGAACCTAGTACATCTTTTTCATCACTTTCTTGCCTGTAATTCGCACAAGGGCCCAATAAACATCTAGTGAAAGACTGACTTATTGAGGAAAGAAGTATTGCAGGAAAGAGACAATAGTGAGTACTTACATATCCTTTATTTTTTTTTTGCCTTCGAATGCATGATATATTTTTAAAAATATTTTTTATTTAACTTTTTACACATGTCACTCTCAGTTCCCTCTCCCTCCGCTCTCCCCCACCCCCAATCCTCCCAACCCCTCACCCCCACTCATCCCCCTTCTGCTCCCCAGGGATGGCAAGAGCTTCCATGAGGGATTTTCAGAGTCTGTCACATCATCCCGGGAAGGGCCTAGGTTCTTCCCTACATCAAGGCTGAAAGAGCATCCCTTCATGTGGTATGGGTTCCCAGAGTCCATCTGTATGCCAGAAATAAATACTGCTCTACTCTCCAAGGTCCCACAGATTGCCAAGGCCTCCTCTCTGTCACCCAGGTTCGGTGGGAGGGATGGCTGAATCATTCCCATGCTGGCCCCTCAGCTGGAACCCAGTTGCAAAGAGGAGTGATGACCAAAGGAATCAAGATCAGGCTGACAAAACCCACAGAAGCAGCTGACCTAAACAAGGGGGAACATATGGACATATCCTTTGTTTTTACAAGACATTTTACAGCCAATTGAAAATACTAGAAGTTATTCAAAGACTTGATGATTTCTTTAAAGGAAATTGCTCTAATCCTTAGAGAATTGTTGACAAAAAAAGGTAGGCCTGCTTTAGATGAGGAATACAAAATAACTGTAATGACTAATCATCAGGATCCTGAAGGGCATTTGAAAATGCTGTGACCATGTGTCTGAAAGGCTCTTCTCCATGAACAAAGGCAGTAGGATGAGGAGTTAGTTGATGAGGCTCATGAATGAGAGAAAAGATACCTAAGGAGCATCCCAGAACTGGAAAAGGAAGGATGTCACGTTTGGTAGTGGCAGGGAGAGTGATCCTGAGCTTAACAGTGTTCAAAAACAGGAACTGTAGGTGCTAATGTCATTGCAATACTAACTGTAAGTTGCTAGGAAATTTTGGAAATTTTCTGAACTGCTTTCATTAACTCAGAATGAAAAAAAATGTGACAACGAAATAGGAGATTCTTTGTACTTGAGCTTCCACTTTGGGCATTCAAATAAATACATATAAATATGTATATATGTATATGCTATATACATACATATATATGTATATATACAGTGTATGGTGCTCATGCTTGTACAAGTGCATGTGTCTGATGTGTGCCTGCATCAGCCTATACTGTGTGCAGGTCAGAGGACAACTTTGTGGAGTCAGTTTTCTTCTTCCACTTTAATGTGTATTCATAAGGGAACCTCAAGTATCTTTAGCTGCTGACCAATGTGATTGGCCCACTTATGACCTTTAGTTTTGTTGTTGTTCTATTTTGTTTTTTGAGACAGGGTCTCTTTGCATAATACTACAACTCACTATGCAGACCAAGCCTCAAACTCACAGTGATCTGCTTGCCTTCCTCTGCCTCCCTAGTGCTGATACTAAAGGCATGCACCAGCACACCTACCTTTTATGGCCTTCTTAATTACATTCCCATGAGCAAACAGAATAATATTTTCCACTGCATCAAGGGATTGGGAAAGACGATCAAGTGCTTCACTGTTTTTTGTTTGTTTGTTTGTTTGTTTTGTCCTTTGTGCTATGACAGTGAGGTATCTGATAGATATGAGCACTCCATTCCCTTCAAGTTTTATGTCTATAGCTCCATACAAAATCTTACTTTGTAGCCCATTCTGCTCTCAGATTCCTGATCCCCATCTTCTCAAGTGTTGGGAATTACAGGCATGAGCTACCATGCTTGGTTTAATACAACCCTTTCAAAGAGGAGTTGCCTGACACCCTTCCCCAGACAAAGTGAGTCCTTTCCAGCTGCTTTCTTTATAAACTACAAATGGAAAAGAGAGACAGAAAGAAAAAAAAACCCCTCGGTTTGCAAAAATGGATGCCAAACGGTAAAGACAGAGAAAAGAAATCAAAGTTGGCACCTGCATGTTTCTGACTGAGAAACATCTTTCCCTGTAATCTGAAGATATTTGATTTTGGAGCAACAAAGTTCTAGAGAATTCCAAATGGCATATTGAGCATGTGTAATGCCATATTGTCTTCTGTACCTTTACAGAGACATGCTGGGCTGTGTTCCTTTGAATGCTCACACATGTGGTTATTCGAATGTGCGATTCAAAAGGAAAAGGAAAAAGAAGCAGAAGGGAGAGGACCTTGAGGTAATATTATGCACCGTGAAGCAAAATTGATCTCTTTGTGCAGTGTGTCTTCCAGGAAGCTGGTGTGCTCCACAGCATTGCCCAAGGCAAAAGCCAAATCACCTACACTTAATGGTTGTGCTTATAACAACAACAAGATGAATTCATATAATAACAAGAAAATGAAATGCGGAGGATATGTTATACTCCTGGAGAGTCTGATCGAGTTCAGAGCAATGTTTTCCTTATTTCTCAATACCTTACTAGGGTTCTCCCTTAATTATTAAGTATATTAATGTTTTATCTGCCTACATTTACAATGAGAATCAATATTTCCCCTGAAAACAGCAATTTGTAAGAAGCAAATGTCATGAAGAAAGAGCAAACATGGTACTCATTTCCTACCCACTCAGACTCCCCCAGCCATGAGCTACTTTTCTGAGAAAGCATATGGATATTGCACTTTATGGTTCACCATGATCTCTTGTTTAGGCAACAATGAACATCTTACTGTAAGAGCAAGTTTGACTGTTTTCTTTAAAACCTGGATTTTATCTCCCTTGCTGTCACTTTCATACCTTCTCTGTCTTCTTAGGATCTCTCCTTGTCAGTGCAACTGTTTGTATTTGTGAGTATGTTCCCTGCTTTTTATTTCTTTGTCCTTCCTTTTATATCACTCTATCTCTACTCTACTCTGAAGAAACCTTAGCTTTAAAATCTGTACCTAAGACTTCTTGTGCCTTTAGCAGCCTTCTTCTGCAGCTGCTATATATGTATAGTTTTACTGTCTTTCTCTTTGGTGAGTTTCCTCTGGCCATTCCAGAACTGAAAGCTAACCTACCTTCTAAGTAATCCTTTTTCTTGACCCATTGTCCCTACTCTTTTGCTCCTTTCATTTGTCTCTCTTGTATTTCTGCACTATAATATGTAATGAGGAGGAAGGCATGGCTGTCCAGGTCTTGTCTCAGGGCCAGCCTTGTACATTGTTCAACATGGTTGAAGAGCACTGGAAGGAATATCTGATTAAGTGGTCTCTACTCAGGTACTTTTATACTAATAATTCTACTGATTGCTGCTGAGATGAAAAGAAAGGTATGTTTCTCTCTGTCTATGGTTTTCAACAGTGATTATAAACCAATGGTCCATGAGCCAGAATAATAATTTCTCAGGTAACTTGTTGTATAGAAGTACACTGTTCCCTGGATACAACAATCCATGCTCTCTGACATTGCACTTATATGTTAGAATGATTCGCCTTAAACTTTCCTATGCATCAGAATCCCTAGGGATGCTTGTTAAAAATACAAGTGCCTCGATCCTACCCAAGAATCAAACTTGGGGAGGGGGATACTGGTATCTGTATTTCTAACAAGCTCCCCAGGGCATTCACAATGCTCAGTCAAAGTTGAAAATCTATCATTAGGGAAGAATTTCTGTGGGTTAAGCATTGATCTCCTCCTGGACCTCATTTAAAGTAAAAATACTTCTAGAAGAGCATCATAGTAAGAAACAAATGTCTTGGTATAAATGAGTTTACGATGAGGGTTCTTATTGGCATGAAGGAGAGCAATAAGAGTGCTCAGTATACACTGTGTACAAGGCACGATACTTCCATAGTGCATGGCAGTTAGGCGAATCCTCCATTTCTGTAGATACATGAACTGTGTTACTATAAAAACAATTGGGAACTCTGCTCACATTTGCTTGTTGTTTTTTTTTTTTGTACAGTGAATACTATTTCTAGAGTAAATACTATGCACCCAAATAAATTCAACTTTTATACCAACAAGATCCTGGTAACATTAGCATACCCTTAACACTATCCAAGGCCTACTTATACTAAGCATTACTCATAGTTTACCTAAAATTCATATTTGACAGTGTTCTATAGTTTTGCATCTTAAATCTAGAAATCCTACCCTCAGGATGAATGAGTGTCTTCATAGATCCATTGGTCCATATTTTGTGATTTTAGACGTAAGAGGGAATTCTGAGTGTGTTTTTCTACTTTATAGACTCCAACTCCCTCTGGTGAATTACCCCAAAGACAAGCAATGGAGAAAACTACTCAAACTATTTGGCTATACCTCACCCTTATGCCCTTCAGTTCAGTATTATTGGAATTAAGGGTCATAGTTTTCTTTTCATTTGCCTGAAGCCTATAGCTTATTTCTCATGTGACTTTGAAATTACATGCTAGTCACCTTATGAACCACAATGGTTGCCATGCCTCCTGGGATCCTCACTGCAACTGTGAGGAAGGTGCTGTAATTCCCATCTTACCATCATAAGCATGGCCAGGAATTAAAATAGGGACCATGGGGAGCAAAAGCAAGCTTCCCAATAGATTGTTTAGCCTGGAACATTTGAAGCTGACATCTCAGTCTGTGTTTGATTTAGTTATTAAAATATACCAACCTTAAGTTGTGAGAACAGAAGAACCCTTCTCCACTAACAGTGTCTCTTTCCAGTTTAACAAAAGTAAAAATATGAAGTGTCATCCTTTCACTCACTTTCTATGCTTTATGAATTATCAAATAATGTGCTATTTTAATCAACAGCAAGGCCAATGACCAAGATAAAAGGCAGCATGTATAAGGAAAAAAAAGCCCCTCCCCTCAAACATCAATTAGAAACGTTTATTAGTGGTATTCAGTTGGCAGTTCCCATTTATTTCCAGGAAAATAGAAGGAAATCTCTTAAGGCTAGAATGGTTCAAAGGTGGCAGGTAGGATGTAGTGCTTCTGAGTAATTGCTAAAGACAAGTGACCTTTGGAATCCAGCATTAGTCAGTTGCAGGAGGAGAAAGAGAACATAGGTAAAAGACCTGTTCAAAACTCATCTTCAGATTTATTCAACAGTCCTTCACTTTTAATGCCCGACTGAAATATTAGCTTTCCAAATAAAGTACCAAGAGGAAGGAATAAGCAGCAGCCAGTTGAATGGTGATTGGGTGTTGACTCTGGAATGTGGATTTTTTTTTATTTTTTGTGTAATTGTTTTTCATTTTACATACCAACTCCAGTTCCCCCTCCTTCCCCTTCTCCTGATCACCACCTTTCCCCTTTCCACTCCCCATCCACTCCTCAGAGGAGGTAAGACCTTCAAAGGAGAGTCAACAAAGTCTGGCATACCAAGTTGAGACAGGGCCAAGCCCCTCCCCCTGTATTAAGGCTGATCAAGGTAGCCCACCATAGGGAATGGTCTCCAAAAAGCCAGTACATGCAACCGGTATAGGTCTCGGTGCCACTGCCAGTCCTCCCCCAACAAATCAAGCCAGACAACTGTCACCCGCATTCAGAAGGCCTAGTTCAGTTCCATGCAGGGAGTCCATAGTCCCTGAGCTCCCACTAGCTGACCAGTGCAAGTGGAATGTGGATCTTTCTAAGAGTCTACACTTTTGAGTGAGAAAACTATTGTATGTATCCAGATGTTTCTATACATATTAACTAATCTTGACACTGTAGCTTGGGAGATATACCTCCCCTCAGTTATATCAGATGAATGCAGCAAAAACACCCAATGCCGGGTCTACCTAGCTGGAGTCACTAAAGCAATGTATCTGCAGGGTTGACTCTGCCAAGTTATTAAGCTAGTGTTCACCAGGGCAGAAAATATGTTAACTACACTAATAGTTGAGAGCTATAGCTATTGCTTTTATCCTAGACCTATTTTCTCTCAGGTTGGGCATGATTCTTGCATATTTTTGTGGGGTGCTGATTCCTCACTTTGTATTTCAGATTGGATCCCTCTGCATTCAATTTTCTCTCACCAGGGTGAAACCCAAGATTACCATAGCTCCTCAGATTTTCAAGGTTTGTATTCAGAGGTAAGTCCTGTACACCTGTCTTCCATTATCATTCAAATCCCCATCATCTTGTAGCAACTCTTTGTTCCCTACATATTGAATTGTATGACAATTTGCACACACACAAACATTTCCTGAAGGGTTCTAACAGGCCCAAGAATGGCAAACCCAGGCCTTAGTATGGTAGACATGGTGACAGGCAGGTTTTTTTTTTACCCTTCCCTCATTGCTAAACCTTAGATTGCGTTCCAAAAGCTAGTCACCAAAGTATATTCCCTTATTTGGCCACTGACTCATTCCTGAGACTGATCGCAAAGGTCCAACTATCAAAGCATCAAGGTTCATCAATCAAAATCCATTATTTTGACTAACCTAATTAAAAGACCCACTCAGAACGTACCAACACATCCTAGCTCACACTAACTCAGGTATCCCCATTGTCCCTCTTAATATGAACTCTTGCACGGCTATTTTGTTGCTGTCTCTGTGTGATTCAGATTCAACCATCTCGTCTCTTTGCCTTGTTTAATAAAGGATCTCTTTGTATTTGAATTGTGCTTAGAAACTGGCATTTGGGTTTGATCTGTGCCTAATTTGGGGTCCCTTCATTTCCTATGTCAGGTCTATTGATGGGCATCACAAACAACCTCTGCTTTTTCCTCTTGCAAAGTACAGATATTTTTCCTTCAAATATGAGGACTCAGTGTCTCAAAGGTACAAAGGCCACTCACCATACCTCTCTTGTTCTAGCTAGTATTACATCTATGCAATGTAAACATTTGGTTTGAGGGCTGGTCACACGGCTCCACATGTAAAGATTCTCACCACTAAACTGTCCAACGGGAGCCCATTCCCTAGGATCCTCATAATGGAAGAAGAGAACTGACTCCCACAAGTTGTCCTCTGCCCTCTACATGTGTGCTGTGGCATTTGCAGTTGCACACAGACACATAGCACACAGTAAATCCATAATAAATGGAGAAAAGCATTATGGCTTAAGGAGATCCTTTAGACCACCAACATGGCTTTTATTCTTGCAGTGAGAGAGCATTTTTGGTATGCTGCGGTTTCACATAGAAATAATATCTTCTTGGTTGTTGGAGATTTTTCTGTATTTCTCAAATTTTCTTTAATGAGTTTCTTTTAGCCTTCCCACAGGCTTGAGGACCATAAATCATAGATCATAGATTTGCTTTACCTTTGTCTTGTGTTTTGGGCATATTCAGAAATACTTTCTGTGATACTGTCTGTGTTTCTTAACTAGATTACAATAGCACTAGAGACTAGTAATGTTTATAGTGATCCCCAGATCTAGCCTTCATGCTAAGGTGTGTGTGTGTGTGTGTGTGTGTGTGTGTGTGTGTGTGTGTGTGTGTGTGTGTTATGCATTTAAGCTTTAACACTAACCTTAACATATGAACTTTATGTTCAGGACTGTGGATTCCTTATCTGGCTTGTTTGATGTAAAATGGTCAATGTATAGCACCCAGGAGGCTCTCAAAATTGTTGAATGAATATGTGAAGCTAAGTTGTTATAAATCATATGCTTTACAAATGAAGGAAATGAGGCCTAGAAGTTTACCTAAAAACATACAAGTAGTAACAAAAGAGTCATGGCTGAGATTTTTAAAAATACTTTTTATTTAATCTTGAGAATTTCATACATGTATAAATAAAATATGTTCATACCTCCCCATCTTCTCCCTCCAACTTACCCCAATTCTCCCTAAATTCATGTCCTTTTTTCTGTTTTTTTAATCACTACGTCCAATCAGCACTGCCCATATTGTATGGGCCATCCACCAGAGCATGGAAAATCTACCACTGGCCACACATTCAAAGAAAGCTATTCTTGCTTCTCCAGCCTCTGCCAACTGCTAATAGCTCCTCAGTAATGGATAAGGCCTGAAGAGCACCTCTGCCATTTGTTCTAGAACTTTGGTTGGATTCATCCCTTGCAGGTAACTACTGATGATGTGGGTTGATATGTACAGAGGTTATGTCAAGTCAGAAGACTATTTCACAGCACTCCTCTCCATCCAGCTCTGACATTCTTTCTGCCTCTTGTTTCACAATGTTTTCTCAGCCTTGGGCTAGAGGTAGTGGTAACTGATAAAGTTGTCCCAATTAAGCCTGAGGACTCAGTCTCCTACTCTCAGCCCATTGAGCAGTTATGCATGTCAGCATTTTCTGCCCACCATTATATATATAAACGGCTTCTGTGAGATTGAGAGCAGTGCAAGTCTGTGGGTGTTAACATAAATATTTAGAGTGAGATTTGAAAACATGGCTGTTTAGCGAAATAATAATGGACAATTCTACCCTAAAGGCCTGTGACCTTCCCAGCCTGCAGCTTTTGGACAGGCATGAAATTCAGTCTTCTGGAGCAGTCCTCAACTCCAATCAGAACCCCGTTAGCTATCATACAACAGATATGGTGCTATTGCTCCAATGAGCACATCTTACCTGATCAGTATGCAGGGCACAGTACTGAATAAAATCACTGATGTCTTTTCTCCCCATAGCAGCCTGTAGAGCACCTTCTGCAACTATAAAAACTAATGGCAAATACTTCTTTTTTTTCTTTTTTGAGACAGGTTTCTCTATGTAGGCCTGGCTATCCTGTAACTCACTTTGTAGACCAGGCTAGCCTCAAACTCACAGAGATCTGCCTGTCTCTGCCTCCCAAGTGCTGGTATTAAAGGTGTGCTACCACCAAACCCAGCTAATAACTGAGATTTCAATTACTTTCACACCTGAGTTCTTAGCTACTATGCTATGCTCTACCCCACTTCAGTAAAGTATTCTCACTTAGTGTGTACTCACCATCTTCTCAACCTTCACTAGAGAATCCTGACTGAGAGTTCTAAAAGCATGCCTAGCTATATGTGATGGCTCTTGCCAAATTCCAGCTTAAACAGCAAAGAGCTTGTCTCTGAAAGCAAAGCAAAACAAAACAATGAAATAAAGCATGCCTACAAACCCTCGTGATATCAAATGGACACCTTCATGAAAATGATCATCTCTTTGAGGAGATATCTACTAAGTAGCTGTTAGGTTAACATACTTGTATGTAGTTACTCTAGGTTATAGAGTCCAGGAGATGACAAGTGACAATCTGAAGCAATATGGCATAGACTGAAGAAATGTTCTTATTTTAGACTTTTAAATAGGACACCACAACACATGGGTTTCCCTACATTTAGGGATATCAAGAGACACATTCACTTTTTCTATTTAGCATATTGTAAAGCAATGTCATAACACATGGTATGAAGTAATATAGCTGTGATGAAACATCACATCTGTCAGGACACCATGCAGGTTTTACCCAGGGAGTGGGACAGAGGATAGTATAATGTCAAGTCAGGAAAAGTCCCTACCCTTTGAGCTTGAGTTTTAATTTAAGAGGTAACGCAACTTAGAGTGAAATCTGTTCCATAATATATGAGCTGTCACAAAGGCCGTCTGTGATTAACTTCCAGATGAGTACTTAAGTCAATGAAAGGCATGGAAAGTCTATGTGCATTGAGATGGCTTCCTTGCTGAGTTGAATCTCAGGAAGATCTTGTAAGAGCTGAAGTTAACCTGTAAGACCCACGTACCCAAGGACAGAAAACTTCCTGGAATGTTGAGGATTATGGTTCTTGAGAAATAACAAAGCCACATGTTTTTGCTCCCCTAAAGAAGTTTGTTTGCACTAAATACGCTTGATTGGATGTGGGTATGCTTGATTGGATGTAGGAAGGAAGTACATATGCAGGAAATACATCAGGGTATATGCTTGTTCCTGATTGCAAATACAGTGGCCCCATGGTTTTGCCTTTTTAATCCTCTGAAAAATGTGAATTATGGCTATTTCCTGGGAACCCAGGAGTGGTCCTGGCCAGAGCCCATCCTCCTGGCCAGTATTTAATTAAAGCTTGCTTCAGATTTGGCTCAAAGTTGTGGAACTGGTTTTTCTCTTGAGCTGTCACAAGGCTATCTGTGGTTAACTTCTTGATGAGTAATTCAGTCAATGAAAGGCAGGGAACTTCCATATGGACTGAGAAGGCTTCACTGCTTAGTTGATATCTCAGGAAGCTTTATCCTTGTCTCCTGCTACCCTGCCCATTCTTGTCAAAAGAACACTCCAATAGTGCCTTTTGCAAACAGGCTTCTGGGAGTCCTCTACTGAGTACAGCAGCCTTCAACTAGTGACTTCCCTTGTCTGGTTTTTGTTTTCTAGTTAGGAAAAGGACTAGCAAATGTACATCTTCTAAAATTTTGTATATCCAGTTTGCCTTAGTTATTTTTTCTCAACCAATTGAAACGAATTTCAGGAATTTTCATTTAAAAAATAATTAAAATGTATTTTGCATTTTGGAATATTTATGCATGACATCAGCTTCAAAATAATTCAAAAGACCTAACTGGCTGAGATATAAATGCACAAGGTTGACAAAGGATAGTTAATTATAGAGGCAGGGTGATCAATATCTTGGAGTTCTTTGCAGCATTCTCTCATTTGTTTACATTTGAATTCTTTTGAAATAAAACGTTTAATAAAAACGAAAACCAAAATGTCTCCAAAGTCCCCCAGGTAATTTAGATGCAGCTGGTTTGCAGGCTGGCATTAGGGAGTCTTTAGACAAGATTATCTCTAAAAGCTTTTCCAGATAAAGCACACTGTTTCTTTATGAAGAGGATGAGACGTGAATAGGACCAATCAGGACTTGCCATCTTGGCCAGGGATATATGTTAGTTTTTCTCTGGATGAATTTAGATGTAGCCATCAAAGGTGGAAGCAGAAACATGAAAAAGAAATACTGACTGTTATTCTGCATAGAGCTAAACCCTAGATGCAAAGTGCTGGCAGGAGAAGGTGATAAATAGAAGCCTTTCCAATCAAGATAACCAGTAAGCACACAGCCAAGAGGCTCCTTTGTAACAGCTAGTAATGGCATCATTCAAATCAAAACAAAGACTGATGATGCTAATACTTGTAGCTTTCTTCTAAGTGCATTTATGCTGTTCCATTTGAAGCTCATATCTTACCCTGGGGGTAAAGGACTAAGACTGGCTAAGTTGTTCTAGGATAGGGAGGGGGGCATGGCAGATTTTATCATTCTCATTTTACAAGTGTGGTCACAGAGGTTCAAAGAAATTCAGTGAAAATTTCTTTTAAGCCACTTTGATTCTGTAGGATAGATGACACTACCAGTATTTTAAAAGTCTTGGAACAAATTTCACTAGTTCTGACATGACGATACACTAACATTTTTTTTTGCAGGGTTAGAAGGTTTTGAGTTTGAAAAGTCAGTATCAGGGCTTCACATTTTTCTGTTTAACTTAGGCAAAATTTCCTTTGTCCTGGGATAATAACTACTAGAAAAGTGGCATCTTAGGAATTATCTCAGAAAACAAAAGAATCCATGAAGTTGTTTCAGAACTGCCAACAGACATACATTTAAAAATTTCTGAACATGCAAAGTCTATTTAAAACCTTATTTATTCTAAAGTATTTGAGAACTGTTTCTCAGTTGAAGTATTAAGAATTAACTGTGTTCTTGGGCACAGATTTCCATGGCCAGGGCTTGGGAAGATGGTTTTCACATGAAGGTTTTCTTCAACTAATTTCTAAGTGTGCCATTTTGTCAATCAAATACTTGAGCCATTTCATCTAGACATTCCCCTGTAATTTCTACAATCATTAGGAGACCTTTGTGTACATAGTGGAATCATGATGTTGATACAGTCAATAGTGGTAAATCTGAAGAAATAATAGCTCAACTATGTTGACATCCACGCAAACGAAAACCTGGCCCCACCTCTTGGTGACTTGGCATGCATGGCAGGCAGTACCCTGGCTCTGTATGCAGCTGTGAAGGTTCCTTTAAGAGACAAGCTCCTCCCACTTTTGCTTTCTGCTGTTTCTCCGAGGAAGCAGTCCTCCCTCTCTGTCTCTGTCTCTCTGTGTCTCTCTCTTTCTCTTTCTCTTTTCTCTTCCTTTCCCTTACTCCCTTACCTTCACCCAATAAACCTTCCACATAAGTTCTGCCTGATGGTATATTTGTTTTTAACCCGCCATGGGATTCACCAAAGGTGCCATATTCATCACAAGCTATGAATGATATTTTTAAAATTAGTTGATAGGTAAAGCTTTTGTGATAGGAAATAAAGTTCACCATGCAAACAAGATCAAACTGGGAATGAGGAGACCTCAGTTATTTTCTTTTATTTAAATTAGAAACAAGCTTTCTTCATATGCCAGTCCCAGCTCCCTCTCCCTCCCCTCCTCCCCCACCCCCACCAACTCCCCACCTCATGCCCACTCTGCTCCCCAGGGAGGGTGAGGCCCTTCATGTGGGATCTCCAAAGTCTGTCATATCATCTGGGGGGCAGGGCTTAATCCCATCCACATGTGTCCAGGCTGAGAGAGCATTCCTTGATGTGGCATGGGTTCTTAGTTCAGCCTTTATTTGATCTATATTCAAAACTATACTTCAGACAAAATTAAAAAGTGGATCCATGTATTACACAGACTAGTGATAAAGCTTATATCTTGGTCAATGAGAGTGTATCAATAAAAAAGCAGACTATCCAACTGTAAAAAGAACTTGCCCATTGCTCAATGTGAAACAGTAAGCTGTCCTATGTCTCTATCCTGTTCTGCACTGCTATAATGTTATTGAATATTCTGTCTCTGATTAATGTGCTGGCGTTTTTAAATCTGAAGAAATTCACTAAGAGTGACTATCTGATTTGATAGAATTTGTGTGTGTGTTTGTGAGAGACAGAGAAGGAAGGAGAGGGGGAGGGAAGAAATAGCGGAGGAGAGGGGGAGGAGGAAGAAGAGAGAGAAAGAGACAGAGAGAGACAGAAACAGAGACAGAGACAGAGAGAATGTGGAAGCCAGACAGATGACTTCAACTGCATACTTTCAGGCATCATCCACAGTTTTTTAGATGGGAAGTCTTTCAGTGGCCTGGAACTCACCAAGTAGGCTAGGCTCCTTGGAGACCAAGTCCCAGGCATCAGTCTGTTCCTGCATTACCAACACTGAGGTTATAGGCCTGTGTGCCACCAAGCTGTAGGGAACAAACTCAGGTCCTCGTACTTCTAAAATGAACATTTTACTGATTTGAGTGGACTCCCAAGCCTCTATTGGATAGAATCTGTCTACCAGAGCACTTTATAAGTCAGCAGTCCGTTCGTAAAATTTGCCTTTTGACCCAGTGTTTATCCACCATTACCTCTGGCAGGGTACCTGGGCTAGGTAATAACTCATTAGCTGGCTTTGATGATTATCTCATTTTAGAAGCTCTTTATGCATATGTCATAGTTAGCTTCAGCCATCAGTCAATTTGACACAAATCTAGAATCACCTGGGGAGGAAGAAACAATTGAACAACTGTTCAGATTACATTGACCTGTTGCTATGTGTGGAGGCATTTTCTTAGTTTCTAATTGAACTAGTTAGGCACAGCCTACTATGCGTTGTGCTATTCTTAGGCTAGTAGGCCTAAGGTAGCTAAGCTAGCCATAGCGGCTAAGCCAGTAAGCTGCATTCTTCTAGGGATTTCCTTCAGTTCCCATCTCTAGATTCCTGCCTTGGCTTCCCTCGATGACAGATTGTAAGGCAAAATAAACCCTTTCCTTTCCTAAATTGTGTTTGGTCTGAGTGTTTTTATCACAGCAGCAGTAAACAAGCTACAGAAGCATATTTCAATGGAGTTTAAACAAAAGATATAGACAACGAAAAATTGTGTCTAGTGAACACTTTCCAAACATTTTCTAAATGAACTTGTAGCAAACAGGACGATTGCTTTACACAACAGATGAAGCCTAAAATTATGTGTAAAGCAAAGCCTGAATATAAACAAAGAAAATATTTCCAGCAAGCTTCTTAACGGTAGAGAGCAGGAGAAATATGAGCAAGTGAGCAGAGGGTGGGGTTAAGATTATTTACAAAGCATGGCACTTTGACAGGCTATTTCTTTTCAAAGTTTTATATTAACTCCAATTTTGTTAGATGTTTATTCCATTTGCCAGTTATAATCTAAAAAGGAAAAATCAGAGCACACACAAAAGCATGCTTATTTAAAGAACCATTATATTAAAAGGGCTTCACCAATATCACCTAGGTCACTCAGATTCATAGATCTTGCCAACATCATCTCTGATATCAAAGAATATGAATATCACTAATTTCATATTGTAGAGGATAGTTGAAACAGTTACAATTGGAGGTGGGGAGGAATCCAAGTATCAGAATATTTACACAAAAGAAGTATTACTGAGAGCAATCACCTTTATGGTTTTCCTATGGCATCCATTTCCTCAGAAGGGTCACATGGCTAGCATATGATATTAAAATGTTTGGACCTAGAAAGGTATTTGAGTTGTCAGCAGTTCAGAAGTTAAGGTTTGCACTGACAGGAACATTAGCATGTTATGCTGTCATCCACCCAGAGTCACAGGATTACCTGTGTCGAAGCCTAAGCAAGCTCTTGTTGTCTCCACCTGAGACATTGAAAATCATCCCCTAGGCCAAGTGTCTGGAATCTTTTCATATCTATTATTTAGTGGTGACTGGCAAACTCAGAGACAGGGAATTAATCTCTTTTACCTTCTGGACATCTCTGTGCTTGAGCCGAAGCTTTCCTGGATATATTGGTGGATCTGTTGTACAGTGGTAACTCAGTCCTTAGACAGAATTATGAAGAGCATCTGGTACCAAGAACCATCACACTGGGGTTAAAGAGACGGCCCAGCAGTTAAAAGCACTTGCTTCTTTTGAAGATGACCTGGATTCAGCTCTCCCCTTACCTATATGCTGGCTCACAACCACCTATAACTCCAGGTTCAGGGCATCTTGCACACTTTTTGACTCCTTGGGCTCCACACACATGTGGAACACATATATCCGCACAGGCAAAACAGTCATACACATAAAATAAAAACAAATCCTTTTGTTTGATTGTTTTGTTTTTAAGACAGGGTTTCTCTGTGTAGCCCTGGCTGTCCTGGAACTCACTTGGTAGACTAGGCTGGCCTCAAACTCAGAGATGCACCTGCCTCTGTCTCCCCAGTGCTGGGATTAAATGCTTGGGAAAGAAAACAGCATGTTACACCACACTGACAACCTATCACCAACAACTTTTTTGTTTTCACTTCTTAATTTTACTGCAAAGGCTGTAATTACACACAATAAAAAAGAGTGGAGTGTATAACTTAAAGTAAAATTGTTGCATGTTTAGCTTTGGAGCCACTTTATATTAGCAAGGTTTGACAATATTGTACTGTAACTCAATGACTTGAACAAGACTACCATTATTACCATGTGTCTGGGTAGCTTCTAGAAAAATGCTAATTACTTGGTATAAAACTTAAAAGCCAGGGTCATCATGTTATGCTTATTTTTTCTATCCTTAACTGTCAGAACTAGCCTAATGCCTCAACAATATTAAATAGTAAATATTTGATGTATCAAATAGTACTTCCATGACCAGGGTCTTCCCTGTAAGGATGTTAATGCTCGTGCTACAAACACTCCCATAGGGTGTTGGGATGATATTTTCTCTGGAGAAAGGCAGAAGAAAATTTGAATCAATGTGGTCTGTCCTCAGAAAGAGCCAAGCATTCACTGAACAAGAATATGATCACAGAGTGACTATAGCAGGTATAGTTGAGATTTTTCAGGGAGCTCACCATCTTGAAGAAAAGTGGACTTTATCCAAACAATAACATAATAATAATTGGTTAATCACAAACTGCCAAAAACATGCTGAAGGAAAGAACTGTGATTCTCTGAGCAAAAGATGCTGATGTAGAATAGGATGTCAGGGAATATCTCTTTGGAAGAGACAGTTGAGAGAAGATCCAAATGATGTGCAAAGAAAGGTTGCCTTAGAGTGTGAATGTATATGTGGAGTGAAGAAGTATTATGGTTTTGGGTATGAATCATCCAACAAGTGGTTCATGTGTTCAAATATTGGCTCTAGCTTGTGGGTGGATCCAATCGTAGAGAAGTGAATGGATCATAAGAATAACAACTACATAAAAGAATTAACCCCAATTTCATGATTTCATAGCAGAATGGGTATTTAGGAGGTGTGACCTGCTTGGAGGAACTAAGTCACAGGAGACATGATTTTGAAGGGTCACTTGTTCCTGGTCCCTTCCTGTCTATCTCTCTGCTTCCTGAGAGCTATGAGGTAGTACATATTTTACCTGCCATGCATTCTTGGTACCATAAAATTCTATCTCCACATGCCTACATCAATGGAATAAGTTGACTATAGACTGATACATCTGAATAGTGAACCCAAATTAATTTCTCTTCCCTCTAAGTTGTTCTCTTGGATATTTGTCATAACAAAAACAAAACCTAACACAAAAAGGAATGTTGAGAAGAACATTTGTATTTGACGATAAAGTAAACACACAGACTCTTTGACAGGAGGAATGGTGTTCAAATTGTGGAACTAAAATAAACCATTAGAGTGAAAACGATGGAACCAAAAAATAGACAAAAGCTAGTATCTGATAAGCTTCTAGACTGTCATATAATATTTGGTTGTTCAAAAGTCATGAGCGAAAAAAATTGAAAGATTTTGTTCAGTGACTTAACAGATTTTTAAATTTTATTTTTATTTTATGTGTATGTATGTTCTGCCTGCATGTTGTTTGTAGTCATCACCATGTACAGGCCTGGTGCCTTGAGATTCTGGAAGAGGGAATTGTATCTCCTGGAACTGGAGTAACAGGCAGTTGTGAGGGAAATGAACATTGCTTCTCTGCAAGAACAGCAAGTGTTCTTAATCACTTAGCTATCTCTCCAGGCCAGATTTTTATTTTTAGAAGTCACATATGTGTTTGTGAGTTAAGGGAATAACTGGGCTCCAAGAATGTGAGTGGGAAGACTAGATAGGGGGATAGAGAAATGATTCAAGTGAAAGAAAATGGTAGCTGAGGTCCTGAGTTGACTAATCCAGGAACTCTCAGTCAATGAATAAATCAGCAAGGAATTATTTGGCACCTATCTCAAAATGCATGGCTGGCACTACTCATCTTGAAGGGAGATTCATCTTCAGCTTCCCACCTTTCTTTTTGGCAGCCTGACTTCTGCCTAATTATCAAGCATCCCAACATAATGGGGCTGAGTTAATAAAGTGTTACTTTATTAAAAATGATAGCATTTAAGGAAATAAAGAGAAAGAATTGACTCAAAGGATTTCAAATAGTTTCTTTAATAGAAGAGTATTCATCAATCTGTGATCCAAAAAAATGTTAACATTCTGAGATCCCATAGAAATTTAATGGTAGAAGAGGCCTTATTTTTAAAAAATCAAATTTCTAAGCCTATCTTAAATCAGAATCCAAATCTGAAATCTCAATTAGAATTTGGAGCGAAGCTCAGTCAGTGGTAGGCTTAATCATCTCCTTAGGTGATTCTGCTGAACATTAACAACTGAGGAACATTGCTTACCGGGCTAATTTGGAGATTGGTGTTTTTAATTTTTTTTTAAGAAACAAGAAAAATCACTGTGAGAAGAACAGAGAGAGCATTCCAGGTTGACAGTAGTCCTGAGGAAATGCCAAGAAGGAAGAATTAGCCAGTTTAGGCTAGGAACAAGTAAGTGGACTGATTTGTTGAGTGGGATGTGCTTGGCCAGATGTAATGTGAAGTCACCTCTAGGAGGAGAAGACAAAAGAGAAGCTGAAGCATGCTTAGAGAGTGGCCCTGCTATGCCTGGCCTACAGGAACTAAAGCAGTTTTATCATTTCTGAGTCATGGGGGAGGAGCTGGGAACTACATGTGGAATTCCCTTCTCTTGTTCAATGAATAGAACATAGCACACTTAGTTAACTCTATGAATATGAACACTCGTTTCCCCTTTCCTAAACTCCTGTGTTGAAATTCTCATCTTTAAAGTGATGATTTTAGGAGGTGGGACGTTTGGGACTTGATCAAATCTTGTGAAGAAAGCCCTTGTGATTTGGGTTAGCCCTTCTAAAAGGGAACATAGGTTGCTCACCTCTGTCACCATGTGAGGAAATGGCAAGAAGGCATTCTCTATGAATCAAGAAACAGCCTTTCACCAGACAATCTGACAGCACCTTGATACTGAAGTGCTTAACCTTTAGAACCATGAATAACAAATTTAAGTTGTTTATAAGCCATCAAGTGTATGGTATTTTGCAATAGAAAACTGAATGGACTAAGAAAGTACAGTAACAATAGCCAACTGTAATGAGTTTATACTCTGTGCCAGTCAAGTTGCAAAAATATTTTACATGTATTGCACCATTTAGTCCTTATATCACTGGGAGGTAAGTGTTATATATTACTTCTTTGTCAATAAAGAAACTCATGAATAGAGAGGCTAAAATATGTGACTCAGGGTCACTTAATTTTGAAGTGGCTAAGCCAGAATTTTATTCTAAGTCTGTCTCTAGAGATGACATGTTTAGATACAGGGCAGAGTCACTCATATCAACTCATGCCCATGAGAATTGACAGACTTTAGGGAAGCACACACACATTCACTTAGTAGGAGCCATTATGTATGATGGAGGTTAAGACCTGTGGATTCAAAGACAATTTAGACCCTAATAAGGCTTGACATAGTCCTGGGTAAACACACAACCTCATAGAGATTCATCTTCCCTTGTGGGTGAAAGATGGCCAAAGATGGCAAGTGAGAGATGTTGAAAGCAATCGTTTGGGAGTCTGTCAGCAAGTTGGTTGGTGCAAACACACACACACACACACACACACACACACACACACACACACACACACGGAGTTTTAATTACTGGGATTTTGTTTTGTAATTTGTTTGATTTTAGTGCTGAGGCACAACAATCGGAAGACCTTGCATTTGATATGCTAGCTCTGGACCACCGAACAACACCCTGGCCCTAGTAATATGCCTCTTTATATTTTAAATAAGTTTCGACATATTGAAAATAAAAGTAAGCAGAGGAGGAGGAGGATGAAGAAGAGGACAGACAGATTAACATCATAAAACTAAATCAAGCCATTTAGTTCTCTAATGCAGATAGTTTCCAATGCAAGGGGTATGATACAAGATAAACAATCAACCTTATGAAGGGCATTTTAAATTTAGATGTAAACTGTAGGCTGTCTAGTGGAACTGATTTGAGCTTTATTTTGACCTGGCAGCTTCTTCTAAGTTACTGAATCAACCCCTTGAGGATTACCATGACAGCAGATTAGAGCGTGAAACCAGTCCTTTTCAGTAGCCATAGATTCATAGAAGTCATGCATTCAGTTCTGAGCAATTACTGTCAATTTAGAGATTCACGTTGAAAGAAGGAAGTGTATAATTAATCAAGCAGAGACGTATAGAACCAGAGCAGGAACGATTCCATGGTATAATAGACAGAATTGGGGGTGGGGAGAGAAGGGGACTCTAGTCGCTTTTTCTTAACACTCTTCATAGTTTGGTGTTAAAGAATTCAAGAACTTCTAATTTGGACTTTTGCTAAACAAAGAGAAAATTATGCAGAAGCCCTGAAGATGTCCTCTTCTGACACTACTTAATCATTCATGTGTTCAACAAGGGTCACACCAGGAACTCTGCGTGGCTGGCACTTGTGGATGTGGAGAGTAATCAGGTCGAAGGCCTGACCTCACGGTAAGGGCATAGCATAGTGGGATGGATGAGGAAATAACAGGAAAAGAAATTTGGTAAGTAACATAGGAGCAAACTTTTACCCTGAGGGGTCTACGTGTTTGAGAATGAGAGTAGGAGAGACATCATTCAGAAAAGCCTAAAAATATGACACCGCCTCACACAACGGGGAAGAGATGAGCATGAGCATAGAGTTTTCTTATTTACAGTAGCGATTTTATTTTATGTGTTTGTATGTCTGTTATACATGTGTGCCCTGTCAATTCAAGAGACCACAGAGATCACAAAATGGTGTTATGTCCCCACGGGACAGGAGTTTCCCAGGTGATTTCCACCAGTTTCCCAGGTGATTGCCAGCTGCCCGATGGTTGCTGGGAACCAAACTTAAGAGCAGTAACCTGTTTTAAGTGCTGAGCCATCTTTCCAGCTTATGCACTGATTTCCTCTGATAGAAAAATGTCGCCTTCTCTTAGGGGTAAGATGATGCCTATTATGAGGGAGTTTGCATTCTGGATCGAGTATGTGTGTGAACACCAGTGTCCCTTTAGAAGGAACAAGGAGGGGGAAAGGACGGAAAAACACTCCAAATGCTCATGGGAAAGGAGCAGGTTTAGAAAGTCTAGAAATACTTTGGAATTGACATATGAAGAAGTGGGCTAAAATATGATAAGTGCAGAGAGTTAAAATTCTGCCTGGGGTTACATGGAAGGAGACACGAAGAAAATTGTCAACAAGGTTACAAATCTTTGGTAAGGAGTCAGTCTTCAGGAAATGCAGAGCGACTGGAGAATCAGGAGGCCCCTGCCCTCCCTGTTCCTCCTTGCCACTAAAGTACACACTGTACCTCTATTCTTGCGAGTAAAAGAATAGAGAATGTCAACTGCCTTGAACACCATCTGCAGTATTGAAAGCTGCTGTCCTTGAGGCATTTGAGATGTAGTAAAAAGAAGCAGGGCACGGGAGCCAGAAGGCCGGGCTTTCAAATGCCGTACTTTCATAAAGCAGGCATGATAACCTCTGTAGACTGCCCAGACTTCTTGTGAGGCTCAGACAAGATGCTAGATAGAAGAGCATTTTGTGAACACTTAAAGAACCCATGCTGGGATGTCGACTCCCTCTGTCCTATGAACCCCCTACAGTAATCAAAAACCCTCAAGGATAAATGAGATAATCGATGGAAAACACTGAACCCCTCTGAAGGAATTTAGTGTAGGGAAATATTAATAATAGCGATTCACATCTGCTTTTTGCTGATAATGCCTCCCTTTAAAGTCTGGACACCAAAAAAGCACAACATACAAGGTCCTCTGCTGTTTGTTGAAAGCCCTCTACTGCTGAAAGGCGACAGCGGCGCCAAGTTTTTGCCACTAAGTACTTTGCTTTCAACTCAAAAAGAATGTTGATCCTCCTTCTCCTCCTCTTCTTTAAGTTTTCCATTGTTCTTGACAAAAACTGGAGAAGGACATATTTGCATAAATACCATAAGCATATAATCATGGCTGTCTTTCCATCTCCTGAGGTCATATAGCAGACAATAATAGATTATGATAAGCAACTGGTCAGATCTGAACAGAGCCCTTCAAAGCACTTTGACATTGGATGGCACAAGAAGAAACCATCCTGAGTGAGGGGTAACACAGTCACAAAAAGACAAACATGGTAAGTACTCATTCATATATGGATTTTAGACTTGGACCAGGGGAGTGCCAGCCTACAATCCCACTGCCAGAGACTCTGGGAAACAGAACCTTCAACCAATGGCTGATGGAAGCAGAGGCAGACACCTATAGGTAAACACTGAGCTGAACTCAAGGAACCAAGAGATAGAGAGGAGCAAAGGGTCAAGACTGGGCTTGTTTAACCCACAGAAACAGCTGATCTGAGCAAGGGGGAGCTCTTTGAACCCCAGACTGATGACCGGGAATCCAGCATGGGACTGATCAAGACCCCCTGAATGTGGGTGTCAGTGAGGAGGCAATATATGGGGCCTTGGGTAGTAGATCAGTATTTGTCTCTGGCATACAAATGGACTTTGGGTGCCCATCCCACAAGGAGAGATGCACTCTCAGCCTTGATTCTTGGGGGAGGGTCTAGGCCCTGGCCTGGATGAAATTACAGACTATGGACACCCCCAAGGGAAAGCCTCATCCTCCATGGAGAAAGGAGTGGGCATTGGGGGAGGGAGGTGGGGGATTGGTGGGAGAGTATGGGAGGAGGGGAAGGAGAGGGAGAGGGACCTGGGATTGACAAGAGAAGCAACCTTGTTTGTAATTTAAATTTAAAAATAAATTAATTAATTAAAAAAAAAGAAATTCTGTATGGAGCAGAGCACCAAACATGAAGTGTTTTTCTGAAGGTAAACTGATGGGATGCTGTCAGCCACATGTCTTAGAGAGGGCTAGATTCTTTTAAGTTCAATTCCATGCTTCTGACTGAAGGCACTGCACTGTGACTGGCAGCTCTAGTCGTTGTCCAATGACTCAGACAAGAATTGTTCCCAATGTAAAACCAGGTGTAATTCTTCAAAATGAGGGACAATTAGCATAAAGGCAGGTGGGAGTGGGCAGGGGTCCAGAAGCAAGAATAGTTGGTCCATATCACCACAAACATGTTTTTCCTACTCCAGGGGCTCTCTGGTGAAACATGAAAGCAAGGTCCCAAGAAATCCGTGTTTGTGTGTACATGTTCCTGTGCATGAGTACATGTGTGTGTGGAGGTCACAGGTCAGTTTCTTGTGTCAACTGTAGAGAGAAGCCTTCCCTCCAGCCTGGTTCCAGAGCTGCATCAGTCCCAAATGAACACACAAGATGCTGTATTAATTATGAAGCTGCTGGCTGTTGGGGAAGTCTTATGCTAATAAAGCACTGTCTGGCCAATAGGAATCTAGATAGGTGGGGCTAGGAGTCCAGGAGGACTCTGGGTAGGAGTAACACCAGGAGTTCGAGATGTAACCGCCATTGGGGTAGGAAGCCTGGAACCTCTCCGGTAAGAAACATACTTAGATTAACAATTATGGGGTAATTACTTAAGGCAGAGCTAGCCAGTAAGAGACAAACAAGGCCAACAGCTTCATAATTAATATAGCCTCCTGTGTGTTTATTTGGGACTCATGCGGATCTAGAACCAGGCTGGCGCAGCAGAGCCCAGGCGACTGGCGGGGGATACACCAAAGCGGCTAGCAAAAGAAAAAGCTTCTCTTAACATAATGGTGATCAGGAGTGGGATCATAAATTTCCACGAAAAATAACAGAAGATTTGAAGGAATTTTAGAAACAGAAGAACGGAGAGAAGCACAGATTTTTGGTAGCAGCATTTTTCTCAGGTGTGCTCTGTTTTGCTATCAACAAGCCGAGATTCACGTGGCTCGTTTACCGGAGTCTTCCTGACTCGGCATAAAAAGAAAAAAGAAAAAGAAAAAACCAACAAGGTTGTTTTAAGAGACTCTGCTAACGATTGAAAGGTGTGTACGTACAGCTGGAAGTGGCAGCTTTTGCTGGATGTCAGCATGGACTCAGGCGGTAAGCTGGAGTCATGCTTACGCCCGCCATCTTGACGGAAAAACCGACAGTTTAAAACAGCCACGGTTTTACAGATAAGACACGTGGCCAGAAAAACATAAAGATTTACAGTAAAGTCAGACTTGGATAAAAAAAAAACTTCTAAAGGTTTACAGTGTGTTTAAAAATATATGTGAGATTGAGAGAGAAACTGAAACGACAAAGTGGTAAATAAATACAAAAGCCGGCTGTGGTGGCGCACGCCGGTAGGAATTGCCCCAGAGGCAGAGGCAGGCAGGTTTCCGAAGAGAAACCCTGTATCAGAGAAAAATAAATAAAAGTGAAAGAAATAAAGTAATAATAGATAAATAAATAAGCCACGTAAAGATGGAAAATACACAGAGAGTCTGGATACTGTACACTATTGTGTTTTTCAGTTTTTTGCTTGCTCAGGAAGGAACTGATACTAAAGTACACTTGCTTATAAATGCTGCTAAATTAATACAACTTATATCTTTTGAAAATACCTTGACTTCAAAATTTAAGCATAAGGATATGTTACTCGGAAAAGGAGTTTTTATTTATGTTTCTACAGAAAATGAAAAGCTGAAGATTTCTTCCAGGCTTCTGTGGTTGCACGAACCAAGACCCCCGGAAGCAGTGGACCAGGTGTTCCAACAATTGAGACAGCTAAGATGATGCAGCTTTACAGACCACGAAAATAAGGACTTATACAGGTTTCTGAGTTTTGTCATGATCCCCATGGTATGAACAGCGCCCCCTTCCAGCAGGAAGCAGTTTGGAATGAGCGACGTCCCAATTCCCATCTTGTTTATAAATCTTTGTTTTCATTTAAATGGGATTGTTTATAATTGGCTAGTGATCACAGCCAATCTCCTTTTAATGGTAAAAAGGGGAATTATGGTATGGGTATTGTTTTTCATTTATTGACACAAATTCAAGGTCAATTTTGTGATGCTTATATTTCTCCTCTTGATTAAGTATTGTGCTTATACTGATCTTTTACAACGTAATGCATAATTGAATACAGACTATAGATAGTTACTTATAATAGAATTTCTAGTTACATAAGTTAGGTTTCTAGATATACAGAAATATATTTGAGATGGACAGTCTTCAAACCTCTCAAAGACCTTCAGAACATGGCATTTAAAATGGTTTAGGGTTTGTCTTGACAATGAGAAATGTCTGCTCCTGGCAGCACCAATTACGTCTGAGAGGAAGATGGGCATCGAAGAAACTCGTTATAAAGTTTGCTTTCAACATGGCAAGATTAGCCATTTGGGCAAGAAACTGCTCTTGCCTAGATTGTTTGACTGTTGTTGTATCATCTGGACATGCAGGACCTACAGGAAAGTGAATGCTGAACTCAGTCTTACAGGGTTCCTGCTTCATGGAAGAGTCCGCGAGACTTTCTGCAGGACAAAGAAAAATGAATGATAGACTGCCAGTGCAGATGGACAGTTTGAAATTTCCTGCTCTGCTGAGAAGTGTTCCAGACACATTGTGGCCTATGGGCTGAAGATGGATGCCCCAACGTTACAGAGGAACTTCGGGTGACTGTCCAGGCAGTAAGATGTCTCTGTCAATCCTAGTGTTTATATATTATCCTTCTGTGGTCTTTGATGGAGTTGAAGACAGATAGTTATAATTATAGTTTTCCTTAGTTATGAGAAAAGATAAGCTACATATAGGACTTTGGATGATATTTTCTTTAAATCTTGCTAAAATATTGTAACTATGTTCTTATTTGATAACTGTTCTGTTATATACAATTTGACTGTGTTAAAGTTAAGACCTTTCTTTTTGTTTAAACAGAAAAGAGGAGATGTTGGGGAAGTCTTATGCTAATAAAGCACTGTCTGGCCAATAGGAATCTAGATAGGTGGGGCTAGGAGTCCAGGAGGACTCTGGGTAGGAGTAACACCAGGAGTTCGAGATGTAACCGCCATTGGGGTAGGAAGCCTGGAACCTCTCCGGTAAGAAACATACTTAGATTAACAATTATGGGGTAATTACTTAAGGCAGAGCTAGCCAGTAAGAGACAAACAAGGCCAACAGCTTCATAATTAATATAGCCTCCTGTGTGTTTATTTGGGACTCATGCGGATCTAGAACCAGGCTGGCGCAGCAGAGCCCAGGCGACTGGCGGGGGGATATACCAAAGCGGCTAGCAAAAGAAAAAGCTTCTCTTAACAGCTGGCCTTGCTTGTTTCTTATTGGCTAGCTCTGACTTAAGTATTTACACCATAATTGTTAATCTAAGTATTTCTTTTACCAGAGAAAGGGTCTGAACTTCTTACGCCTATGGCAGCTACATGGTGATTCCTGTGTTTTCTCCTTCCCAGAGTTCTCCTCGAATCCTAGTCCCACCTATCTTGCTTCCCTATTGCCCAACAGTGCTTTATTGACATATACACAGGACTTCCCCATAATCCCCTTTTTTCTGTCTAAATAAAAAGAAAGGTTTTAACTTTAACATAGTCAAATTATATATAACAGAACAGTTATCAAGTAAGGACATAGTTACAATATTTTGTCCATCAACATTCAGCAAGATTTAAAGAAAGTATCATCTATCCCATCCTTGTGCATTCAAAGTCCTATATGTAGCTTATCTTTTATCATAACTAAGAAAAACTATAACTGTCTTCAACTCCATCAAAGACCACAGAAGGATAATAAACAAACACTAGGATTAACAGAGACATCTTGCTTCCCGGACAGTCACCCGAAGTTCCTCTGTAATGTTGGGGCATCCATCTTCAGCCTATAGGCCACAGTGTTTCCAGAAGACTTCTCAGCAAAGCAGGAAATTTCAAACTGTCCATCTGCATTGTCAGTCTGTCATTCATTTTTCTGTGTCCTGCAGAAAGTCTCGTAGACTCTTCCATGAATCAGGAATCCTGAAGGACTGTTTGAGTTTCACAGTCACTTTCCTGTGGGTCCTGCATGTCCATGTTTATACAGCAACAATCAAGCAGTCTAGGCAAGAGCTGTTTCTTGCCAAAATGGCTAATCTTGCCATGTTGAAAGAAAACTCCATGATGAGTTTCGTCGATGCCCATCTTCCTCTCAGATATAATTGATGAGCCAGGAGCAGACATTTCTCATTGTCAAGAAAAACCCTAAACCATTTTAAATGCCATTTTCTGAAGCTCTTTGAAAGGTTTGAAGACTATCTATCTCAAATATATCTCTATATATCTAGAAAATCTAACTTACCTAACTATAAGTTCTGACTGTTATAAGTAACTATCTATAGTCTATATTCAATTATACATTTTAAAAGATTAATATAAATGCAATACTTGATCAAGAGGAGAAATATACATATCACAAAATTGACCTTGGATTTGTATCAAATGAAAAACCATACCCATACCAAGTATTCATTTCCATACCATAATCCACTTTTTCCTTTAAAAAGAGATTGGTTGTGATCATTAACCAATTATAAGCAACCCCATTCAAATGAAAACAAAGATTTATAAACAATATGGGGATTTGGATGTTGCTCATTCCAAACTGCTTCTTGCTGGATGGGGGTGCTGTTCATACCATGGGGATCATGACAGAACTCAGAAACCTGTATAAGTCCTTATTTTCGGGGTCTGTAAGGCTGCATCATCTTAGCCATTTTAGATGTTGAATCACTTGGGCCACTGCTGGGGTCTTGGTTCATCAAACCACAGAAGCCTGGAAGGAATCCTTAGCTTTTCATTTTCTGTGGAAACATAAACAAAAACTCTTTTCCAAAGTAACATATGCTTATACTTAAATTTTGAAGTCAAGGTATTTTCAAAAGATATACGTTGAATTAATTTAGCAGCATTTATAATCAAGTGTACTTTAGCAGTTTTTCCTTCTTTAGCAATCAAAAAACTGAAAAACATAATAGTATACAGTATCCAGACTTTCTGTGTATTTTCCATCTTTACGTGGCTTACATTCTTCTATTTCTTTTACTATTTATTTATTTTTTTTTTTCTGAGACCGGGTTTCTCTGGAAATCAGCCTGCCTCAGCCTCTGGAGCAAATCTTACTGGTGTGTGCCACCATAGCCGGCTTCTCTATTTACCATTATGCTGTTTCTTTTTCTCTCTCAAGCCTACGTATATTTTTAAATACACTGTAAACCTTTAGAGGTTTTTCTTCATCCAAGTCTGACTTTATTGTAAATCCTTATGTTTTTTTGGCCAAGAAGTGTCTTATCTGTTAAAACTGTGGCTGTTTAAACTGCAGTTTTTCCAAGATGGCAGGCATAAGTTTGACTCCAGCTGACCCGTCTCAGTCTATGCTGACATCCAGCTAAAGCTGCTGGCTTGGAGATGTGGTCACTGCCACTTCCAGCTGTACGTACACACCTTTCAATTGTTAGCAGAGCCTCTTAAAAGAACCTTGCTGGTTTTTTCTTTTTTTCTTATGCTGAGTCTGGAAGACTCCCTTAAGCAAGCTGCGTGAGTCTCTTCTTGTCGCTAGCAAAACAGAGCCCACCTGAAAAAATGCTGCTACCAAGAACCCATGCTTTTCTCCATTCTTTTGTTTCTAAAATTCCTTTAAAGCTGTTGTCATTCTACATGGACATTCAATCCCACATCCTGACACCAGTCAATTGCCTTTGTTTTTTGAGACAATGTCTCTTGGCCTGGATCTTGCTAATTAGGTTAGGATGGAGGTCCAGCAAGCCTAGCGGATCTGTTTGTCTCAGCCTCACCAGCACTGGGATTACAACTTTGTGTGTTCCACCATACCTACCTTGGTACTGGGACTCTTGTAGTCTGAAAGCTTGTACAACAAAACTCTTTACCAGCTGATTCATTTCCCTACCTCCCAAAGCAGAGGCATCTTTGGAAATAGCAGCCAGAAGGACTGCCTAGAACCGTGATCCAGAAGTAGGTGTGGTTGACTTCTTACATTGCAACTACCCTTCCTCTATTTTCAGTCCCATCCAGCCTGTCTTCTCCCCTGATGCTGAGTGCCTTCTCCAATTAGATTCTGGTCTGGACAATTTATTAGAGCTAAGGAATTAATAGGTGCTAATGGCTCTGCTTGTAAAATGGGCTCTCTATCTTCAAGCAGTGGCAATTAGATGTTATAGGTGGAGCTACCTTCTGGATCTTGCCTCATCTGTCATATGGATAGTATGGTGACAGGATAGTACTAGAAGACAGAATTTCACTGTGATTCAAAGCTGTGATATACAACACAGTGATATTTTTTTCTTACCTCAGATCGGTAGGATACAGAGAGTTAGGATTAAAATAATTATTGTGAATTAACTTAATCATTCCTTTATATGTCTTCAGAGATGGGTTTTTGTTTTCTTTAATTCTATTGTCACCAACAAATAAATGAAGGTTTGTAAATACAGATAAACTTAATTTTTAGAGAATTATCAATTCTCTTATATTTTTGGTTGTGAACCTAGCCTTTAACAGCTGAGCCATCTCTCCAGCCCAGATTATCAATTCTCAAAGGTAACAAAGCTTTAAATTAAAAGTGTCCCCACTACATATAATCAAATACCTGTGTTACAGTAATGTAAGATACAAAGGAGAGCTTTCCTGATGTACAGGAAGGCTAATGTTTTGTTATTGTCATTTTTGCCCATGTCTTTCATGTTCAAAAAACAGCAAGTTCTCTCAGCATGGCCTCACCAACTGGAGTTACCTGAGGCCAAAGAATAGGGAACAACTAAAAAAAATTGTTTTCTTTTATTCAAGCCATGGCTTATAGACTTCTATGTCCAGAATGTTATACTGAGAAATCAGTGAGAGGACAAGATGTAAGATGCAAAGCAAGCTTCAGTGTGAACTCAGATTATGTGAGCATTTTTCCCTTTTTAGAATATATTTTTGGAATATTTTATTTACTTACAGTTTTTATGTCTATAGGTGTTTTGTCTGTGTGTATGTAGTGCCCACAAATGCCAAGAGCAGCTAGTGTCCTTAACCCTGCAGCCAACCACCTGGAGAAATCATCATCAACTTCTTTTCCTCCTCCTCCTTCTAGTATTCTTTACACAAATGTTACATTGACATGCTTTTTTTGTACCTCCTCTTCTCTCCCCTCAAGCTCCCTAGGTGTCTTCAACTACCTCTAAAATACCTGAGTACCTTCTAAACTGCAGATTCTGATGCATTCCTCTGGGATGATGCCTGAAATATTTCATTTCAAAGGAATTCCTAGGTGCTACTGCTCATGCTTTGAGCAGCAAGGACCATTCTAGACAGAGAGTCTATTTTAATTTTATAAATTTAAGTGGGTTTAATTTACTTTGTGTGCATGAGTGCCATCATCCCTGTGGACCACTTACATGCCTGGTGCCATGGAGGCCAGAAGAGAGTGTCTAATTCCCTGTAACTAGAGTTACAGAGAGTTGTCAGCTGCTATGTGGATACTGGAAATTCAACTGGGGTCTTGTGAAAGAGCAGTGAGCATGAGCACTCAACTGCTGACTCATGTCTCAACCCATTGACTCAGAGTTTAGAAAGAGAGATGGTGTTGAAGAGGCTCAGTAGGAAAGTCGCACAGTGTTTTCTGGACCAAATAAGGACTAAGGAAACAAAAAAGGAGGCAAAGATAAGGCTATTGGTGCCCCTGATCCAGGACTTCAAATATACTAGATTGCAAGTGACACACACCAGAAAGAGAGCATTTTTTGCAAGTTTGGCTAGGATATGCATCTTGGAAACCATACTGCATGAATTCAAATTTCACCTCCACCTTATCCCTTGAGCCTCAGCTGATTCATCTGTAAAAATATTCATAATAGAACCTAGCTGAGAAGGAAATGATATGAAGAGTGGAAAGCCTTAGAATAGCCCGGACACATAGAGCTCTCTAAGTGGTAGCTATTATAACACTTCCATCTTTGAGTTGATAGTGTTAAATACTACTGTGCTTTATTGAAGTGCTAGCCAGCCATGGTAGTGCCTCACTGGTGTTTGATCTGAATCTCAAAGCAGCCTCCATTGTTTGAGACACATGGAAAGTCAGTGTTTGGGGATTTAAATAAATGGAATTCTAGACAAATGTGTTAAAAGGGGAAGAAAAGCTTGCTCCCAGAAACTATACTTGTTTTGTGCTTTGACCCCATCACCGCCTCTGCCCATAGCTCCTCTGACTTGAATGAGGAATAAATGATTAAAAAATGAAACTGGATTAGAGAAACCAACTGCCTTCTATCTCTGCCAAAAGGAAATGTCGAATCTGGACAATTATCATTCAGCCTGGGGCATGCCAGGCTCAGGGGACAGGGGAGGGGAAGAATAAGGCTTGGAGAAAGATATTTACAAGCCCATGAAGAATGTCATGTGCGTTACTGAGTTGCATGCACTGTCCTAGGATAAGTAAAAGCACTCAATAATACCTCAGTTTCAGAGATCTACGGTTTAGAAGAGAAACATTAGAGTAAGACAGACAGACAGACAGACACACACACACACACACACACACACAATTATATACAGTAGGCTGTAACAATTCTCCAGTGAGACCTGTTGGTTAAAACAGTGGATGTATTTCTTGGGAGTAGCAATTATTCTGGAAAGAAAAGTTGTTCTTGACTCTAAAGGTCCTTGAATGTGAAATGTGTGCTGTGGGCAATTAGAAGTTAATGATGTTTGTATGTGAGTGGGGGTACCATATGCAAAAGAGAGTTTCAGGAAGATTAATCTGGCAACAGTTTGAGCAATTTAATTTAACAACCGTTTACTGAGTAATATGTATAGCACTAGAGTCCAAGGTACAGAGTTCTGCAAGGATACAGAAAAACAGAGGATATGCATACATAACCTCTCTGAACTGAAATCCTTGGCAGGGAGATAGACATAAACACAATGAACTGAGGCATGTAAGAAAAAGAGAAAATTCTTGTGTTCCAGGGGAAGTATCTCTAAGTTTGACTGTAAGGTACGTTTGTGGAATAAGAACGTGCAGGGAAAGTACGCATTACACATTTATGTAAAATTTATCTGTAAAGTTGCACAAAAATCCAAATAACATAAATCACCTCTAAGGAAGGGCATTGGGATGTCTGTGGTAGGGGAAATAGGAGTGTTGGATGTATTGCCTTTGGAACCCTCTTTGAGTTTGAATCTAAACAATATATTATTTACTTAGAACACTTACAAATTAGAGGGACTGACAGTATAGCTCAGTTGGTACTTACTTCATAAGCATGAGGCTCTGGGTCCAATTCCTAGCACCTATACGCAATGTATTATAGCCATGAAGGGAAAGTGATGAATATGAATTCTCATTGAGCAAATATGGAAAGGTTCTTTGGAGCATGTGCATATGAAGTTAAATCTTTAAGTGCCGATATTTCCATGAATGATCTGAGTGGAAGTCATATTAAGCAGTAGACAGAGCTTATCTGAAGCCCTAGGGGAGGAGCTAGATATCTGCCATCCATCACTGTCCCTCAACTGCATACAGATATTGAGCAAGGGAAATATGGACAGTGTATGTGTGTGCATTGAAATTTGCATAATTCATTTCTGTGCATTTTATTTAACCCTGTGGCATGTAATAGCAAAACTACTGGTGGCCAATTTTGCACTCTCCTTTTCATTTGATGTCTCTAAAAATCCCTATTTTATATTTGAAACAAAGACTGATAAATGTACCAATTCATTACATGGACTTTATTTCCTTGATATTAACTTTCTACAATTTCTTACTTTTCATCTGGTTGGCTTCTACTAGCCCTTTAGGTATTCCATTAAACATTACTTCACCAGACAGGCCTTTCGGAGTTGCAGATGTAACTTGGTTGGCAGAGTACTTGCCTAATATGCCTAAGCTCAGTGTTTGATCCCTCAGCACCACAGACACAGAGAAGGCTCTCATGAGCACACAGTCTAGCCAATACCCCTTCTCACCACACTTATACAAACAATTATTCTTTTTTCTCCCAGTGTCTGCACCCTCTCCCTAGATACTTAAGATGATTATAATATTATAATGATTTGTTTAACATTGGCATGTGTTTTACTATAAAGTCATGAAGACCTAGAATACAACTCCATTTGTTATGCAGTATCTAGTATGAAATCTGGCATAGAGTAGACGTTTAGTGAATATGTGTGGACTGAAAACTGGGGAGACACATAGTCTATTGTTAATGTGTCATGGTAAGAGTCTGAAATGTCCCTTACATGTTCGCGTTGTGAGAGCCTTTTTCCAAGCTGGTTTGATGGTGCCTTTCGGCCACTAGAGGCAGGCTCTTGAAAGATGTAGCCCAATCTTAGGGTCTGGTCCCGCTGTCTCTTATCTGGCCTGCCATGTGTAAAAGCCTCTATCATACACTTCCACTGCCAGGAACTTCTCCACCATGGACTGCAACATCTGTAATTCTAAGCCCAAACTTCCTGCTTTAGTTGATTTCTGGATGGTATGCTATCACAGAGACATGAAACATACCTAGTATAATATGGTTTGTGAGTCACATACCCAGAACAAAGGAAATTACTCTAATTATGGACAAGAAGAACCCTAAAGTACTTTATGGGTCCAAGAATGACCTATGCTTTCCTTTCAGACATTCTCTTTTAAGGAATCTTTGAAAACAGTAGCAGTTCTCAAAAGCCTTAAGAAGAGGTCAACTTTCCAGAATACTTTTGTGGTCTGGGAGGTATCTCTCCTATCTAATTCCGTGGAAGCCTGCAAATTTGTGTTACTATGACTCCCCTGAGAGAATAGAACCTGTTGCCTTGGGATGCTTAGTAACATAACCATGTGCTGTTCTGTTTCTGAGTTACTGATGCAAAGTATTTGGGCATGAAAAGGAAAAGGATATTGTGGGGTTCAGGATGATCCAAACCAGGAAAATCAGGTCAGATTCCCATCATTTTTCTATACGCGTTACCTCACTTAAGATGTCTCTAGACTGTATTGCACCACGCTACCAATAAAGAATTCCAAGGCTTTACTAAAAATGGTCAGCTTCTCTACAACAGAGCTACACACACGCCCACATGCTCAGGAAGAGAGAGGAAGGTGGCAAGGAAACAATTCTACTTCAAATAATGGAATCTCTTGTGTGGAGAAGCTCACAAAATATCAGCTTAAACTGATATATACAGTGAGTCCTGATGGAAAGTATCAGTGAATGGTGTCAATGGCCAGTGAGGTCACTTCCTTATTGGAAGTGCTCATTAATACTGTGACCCTAATGTTTCTGCCTTTTGTGACTTTGGAAGCCATATCCAGCCTAGGTTTCACAGGCAGCACAGAATAGGGAAAGCTTTTAAGGATATAGTGCACTTTTAAGAAGTAAAATAAATGTAATAAAAACCAGGCAGCATAATTGTCATGACTTATACCCCATGACATTTGATAATAACAAGGTTGGTACATTGCAAATAAGTTCCACATTTACAACTCTGCCTTGGTATTTACACTTATTAAATTGTTTAGGGAGGTGGTTCCTGGATGCTGGAGGACCATATATAAGACATATTAGCATAATTGGAGTACAGCCAAATCCCTTAGTGTACATTGCAGACACTTGTTAAAAGCTTGACCTTGGAGGAAACAACTTCCTACTTGTCTTCAATCAGTTAGCAGCTGCTGAAGTCCTCTAAAGTCAACTTGCAAACATCCAGTTTGGGGAAGTTGTCCTCAACACTGACCTTACACAGGTTCTCAGTTCCCAAGACTGTGATGAAGGTTATGTTCTCACCTGGCTGAGGAATTAGCTGCAATTTTCTATTACTTGGACCAAACATTGCTTTTCATTTGTTTAATTCCCTGAGAGTTGACACTACACATTCATTCATGGAGCAATTGCTTTGTGTAAAGGCCCAGAGATGAATGAGACAGTCATTGCCATCAAGGAACTTACACTTCTGTCAAGGACACAGAAAGCCAAGTATAGTAGGAGGCAGAATTTAAAAGGCCATAATAGAGGTATGAACAAATTGCTGTGGGAGCATTACATAACACCATTTATTTTAATGGTGAAAGGAAAATTAAGAAAGACTTCAAAAGGCAGCATTGGCCCTTGAAGGATTAATAGGAGTGAGGTTAGGTAGTGAGGCAATACTAGTCTGAGTAAACTGCAGGTATACATCATGCATGAGGGTAACATGTATATCTGAGGTTGGTAACATATTCTTGCATATTAAATCTGATGCAGCATTGTTGTAAGGATGGAGCAGAAGAGACTTGAAATCCACATCTGAGTATGCTCTTGAGACCTTGAAGGTCACACTACTTTTGTTGATAGAAACACTCAAATGTTTTCAAAAAGCCAAGACTAGGCAATTGAGGATGCTATCTCTGAAGGTGAGAAGGAGAATGAAACACAGAGGCCAAGCTCCATGCCTGGAAGATACCAGGCTTGGAGGGAGGATAACAAAAGATACACTAGGAATTTCTCATCCTAAATTTAGAAAAGGGATTGTGCTAATGATGTCTGGCTGGGAAAGTGGTTTCCTGGGGAAAAACATATTTGCAGATACATTTTAGTTCAGTAAGGAGGTGGTGTTGGGGTGCTGGAAATGTTCACAGAGTTACATGCTTGAAAGTCATGGACATGACTAAGACAACCCTGAGCGTGAAGAGAACAAAAATGAATAAAATTGGGGTTGATGGCTATATTCATGGGCCATGTGATAGCAACCACCAATAAAGGGGACTAAATAATTTTTGCAGTATTAAGGGGAGACTGGGCTTGGTATGTATGCGGGAGATTGGAGGTAATAAGCAGAATGAACTTTCAGAGGCATTCATAAGCTTTAGCAGGGAGGTGCTCATGGTGTCCTCAAGTAGCCTTGAAGAGATTCACAAGAAGGTTGCTCTTTAATAGGATCCTGAGAGCTCAAGATATTTGAAGACTGAGAAGAATGAGATAATGGAATAATGGATAAGAAAAATGGAAGTCCTTTCAAAAGTACAAAGTGCTGTACAATGTAAGGTCACAGCAAGTCAGCTTTTTATCACAGATGCTGAGAAGTCAAAAAGTCGCTGACATCTGTAAGACACTTTCATTTTCATCACTATACTGAATTCTACTAGGGGCACTTAGTACATGACCTCTTTCATTTCTCCTCTTCATTCCCTAAGGACCACCAGTTGTTCAGCCAGGTAAAATACTTCATTACTTGATTTTTGTCAAAAACTTCAGGCTACTGTGGTATTGTATGCCATGGATTCCCAAAGACTATTGAATGAGGACTTATCATATTTAAATATTTTCCATTTAAGTTTCATTGTGATATTTGTGATTTAGTAAGAAAATGAAAGGGAGTAACATGAAATTTTGGAGGGAAAGAAAGGTAGAGAAGATTGAAAAACTACAATAGTTTTAGCTTAAATAAAGCTATTCAGTGTCATGTGACTAGAGATATAAGCCTCATAGTTCTTGAGAGAAAAGGAATTAAGCATAAATGCATATTGGAAGCCTGAGATTCTTATAAAATACTGAAATAAGAAGTTTTGCTGTTTGTTTACTGATAGTTTTTCTTTTTTTTCAGACAGGGCCTTGTTTTGCAGCTCAGACTGATCTTGAACTTGGGGTGATCCACATGGCTTACTACCCAAAGAGCCGAGATTACAAGCATGAAGCATTCTGGCTGCCTGCTGCTCCTGGAGAGAGTAGTAATTGCTTAAGAAGCTCTTAAATGTACAGTTTGAAATATTAAGCAGACACTTAAGAAGCTCTAACTCTGAACTAATTAAAGTCTTTCCCATAAATTAGACTTCATCTAAATGCCTTTCTTTCCTGTTGGTGTGAGACCAAAAGTAAAGCAGGACATCTTAATGTCATCTCAGTCTTTTCTGGTTTCTTACTTCTTTGAAGAATTGTTCCAAGGTTTGGTTTTCAGTATCACTAAAAAGTGGGTGGACAGGAAAAGGAAGCAACCCAAAGAAGTTAGCTTTCTTTATTACTGTAAACACCAGATTACTTTTTAAGCTGTGGGGGAATCCTGTTCTTTTGTCTGATTTCTTTCTCCATGAACTCATGATACACATTAATCCGGTTTGCACGAGAACTCAACACTATATAGATAGACATGTGCTGGTTACTTGTTTTGGTGTTGTTGTTATTGTTTGTTTTGACAATTTGACATAAGCCAGAGTCACCCGGGGAGAAAGACACCTCCATCAGGCTGACATGTAGGAAGTCTGTGGGAGCATTTTCTTCATTGGTAATTGATGAGGGAGAGGCAGGTGGCTTTGTGTGCTATAAGAAAACAAGTTGAGCAAGCCACAAAGAGTAAGCCAGTAAGCAGGCTCCTCCATGATCTCTGCTTCAGTTCCTGCCTCCAGGATCCTGTCCTGTTTGGGTTTCTACTTTGCTTTCTCTCAATGAAGGACTGACATAGACTTACAAGCCAAATTAACTATTTTTTCACAAAGTGACTTTTGTTCATTGTCTTAGTAACTGTTCTGTTGCTGGGATGAAACAACATGATCAGGAAGCATTTAATTTGGGAGCTTGCTAATAGTTTCATAGGGTTAGTCTGTGGCTATCATGGTGGGAAGCTTGGTGGCATGCAAGCATGCATGCATGGTGTTGCAGCAGTAGCTGAGAGCTAAAGGCAAAGAGAACAAGACTAGGTCTGATGTGGGCTTTTGAACTTCAAAGCTAATCTCTAGTGACACTCTTCCTCCAAGAAGGTCACACTTCTCATTTCTTCCCAAACAGCTCCACTAACTTGGGACTAAGCATTCACGTATATGAGCATATGGAGGCCACTTTCATTAAAGCCACCAAAGGCATGCTGTTTATCACAGTATTACAAAGCAAACTAGGGCAATAAGATTACAATACATCTCAGAGCTGCAGCGGTGTATGTTCAAAATACTGCTGAAAGGATCATTTCTTCTGTGTTCACCTTTGCTGTGGGATGTACATCACTTGCCACTCAATCTAAAACCTTCGGCTGCTCCCCTTCATCATGATCTCAATGACCCACCGATAGCCAATTTGTTTGCTGTCACTTGAATCAACAACATGCGCCTTCACTTCTCAATAGTATTACCGCAATATCTTCCAGCAAGGTTTGCTTTCTATGGCCCCCTTTCTTGTCTCTCATTCTCATTATTTTAGCAACATTAAGGATTGACTAAGGTTTCATGCAGGCTAAGTAAGCACTCTACCACTGAGCTGTAACCCCAGTCCTGCCACATTCCCTCCTACACAGAATTTCTGGAATCATCATCTTCCTTTGTATTTCATACCTTTTCTTTTTAAAATTTTAAAAATGATTTAATTATGCATATATGTGTGGTGGTTTGAATAGATATGGCCCCCATAGATATGTTTGAATGCTTGGTCCATAGGGAGTAGCACTATTAGGAGGCGTGGTCTTGTTGGAGGAAGTATGCCATCGTGGGTAGGCTTTGAGATCTCATACATACTCATGCCCAGTGTATGACAGTTCACTTTCTGTTACCTGCAGGTCAAGATGTAGAACTCTCAGCTCCTTCTTCAGTACCATGTCTGCCTGCATTTTGTCATGCTTCTTACCATGACAATAATGTACTAACCTCTGAAACTATAAGCCATCCCCAACTAAATGTTCTTTTGTAAAAGATGTGGTCATGGTATCTATTCACAACAATAGGAACCCTAACTAAGACAGAAGTTGGTACCAGGGACTGGAATATTGTAATAGACCTCCCCATGCTTTTGTTTGGAGGAATGTGGACTTTGGGAATTTCGATTACAAATGCAGTTGAACACTTTTTTTTTTGCTTTTTCAAGGCAGTGTTTCTCTGTGTTGCTTTGGAGGCTGTCCTGGAACTAGCTCTTGTAGACCAGGCTGGCCTCGAACTCTTAGAGATCCGCCTGCCTCTGCCTCCCGAGTGCTGGGATTAAAGGCGTGCACCACCAACACAGTTGAACACTTTAAGTGGCACTTAATGGGCCATACTGGTAGAAGCATGGAAGATAGTGATACTGTGGGAGATTTGAACTGTGGCATCCTGGCTCAAGAAAGTTCAGAGAAGAATAATTTTAGTATGATGCCTAGCGATCATTCTTGTGATATTTTGGTGAAGAATGTGGTTGTTTTTTGCCCTTGACTGAAGAGTCTGCCTGAGGCTAAAGTGAAGAGATTTGGATTAGTAGCATTCACAAAGGAAATCTCAAAGCAGCCTAGTATAGACTCTGTCATGTGGTTACTAGTGTTCATGCTTATAAAGATTTATAATAAAAAGGAGCCAGCTGAGCAAGGAAAAATACAAAATGTATCAACTGAAGTGCAAAGGGACACCAGGAAGTGGAATGGAGCTAAATCCTGTGTTCAAGGAGATAAGCAGATTGAGAAATGAACTAAAGGGAGTGGTAACCTCAGGGCAATATCCAACCCAGCTTAGCTTCCAACTTGCTGGTGCATGACTTTAATTTAAGCAGTTAGGAGGCAGAGGCTGGCTCATCTCTGAGTTTGAGGACAGCCTGGTCTCAAGATTGAGGTCAAACCATCACAATGGGTCTTTAATTCTAGTATATCGAATTGTTTAATGATATCTGTATATGTACAGAAGGGTTCAGATTTGTACCTATAGCCATGACTTCCCTTTCTCCCTGCTAAAAAAGAATTAAGTTCCATGAGAACAGAGGCCATATTGATCTGACTTAATTCTTTGCTATATTCTAAAAGCTTAGCCTTATATGTGGCAGGTAGTAGGTATTAAACTTTTATGTTAAGTAAATATATAAAGTCATCATATAGCTATATCTAATTACTTTTTAAATTCTAGTTTAAAATGCTATGCCTTTAATATCTTTACATTGGTGCTTGTTTTCCACTTTAGTCTTCTAATACTTAAAAAGTTATTTGATTTTTTTAGTATTTCAACAGGTCTTGTCTATGCCATGGTTAGGACACTGATCAGTATCTTTTCATTTTAAATTACAATTCTTTTTTCTTTTCTTTTTTGGAGATTCATTTATTTTATCTTACATGTGTGCCCTCAGAGGCCAGAAAAGTGTCATATTCTGTAGAACTTGAGTTAAATATGGTTGTGAGCTACCATGTAGTGTTGAGAAACAAACCCAGTTGTTTACAAAAGCAATACGTGCTCTAAACTCCTGTTGCTCCAATTACATTTATGTTTTTCTCCCCCCCTCCAGGCTGACATCACGATGGTATGAGCTACATTCAATTCATAACTCTTTCCTCAAAAGGTGACTTCCCTGAGTGGGTACACACTGACTAGAAACAGCCACACCAGGGGTAGGGGCTGATGAAGCTTTAGCAAAATGCAAACTTTGATGACTCAAGTAATTTATTTAAGAATTATTATATCTAGTAAGTTAATAGCTTGTATGCTGTGCACATAAGCGTCAAAAAGTGAAATTATTGATTGGACCTTAATTTACCAAGGTAAAGTAAAAATATTATCTGTATCTCTGTTAACCCAGATATAAGGTCATCGTGGCTAAAGACTAATGCTGGCTATTCAAGAAGTGGGTACAAAGTCATGGTTTATATAATGTATGTATCTGCAATTTTTTTCTTCAGTGGACACTAACTATAATTATATTTTACTTGTAGCTATTGGGATGTTAAACATCTAAATCAATTCTCTGTGTAAATGGGATCTTTGGCTATAGCATTCGTTTGTTATAAATCAAAAGTATATAGCATAATATGTGTTGTATTCTTCAATTTCCAGCTGTTTTCAGTTCTTGTTTTTCAATTCTTGGCCTTAAGCTCAAATTCCCCTGTTGTGAATACTCTGCTTTTTTGACTCCTTATTTGGGTCGTGGGGGAGACAGATAATGTTTTTGATTTCTGGAACAAACTATCTCAAAGGACACAATGGGTAGGCCAAGATCGGGACTGTGTCATTTGCAGATCTGTTTATTACATCGTCCAGTACTTGATCTTGACACACCACCCACAAGGTGGGCTCCTTTTGAAAGCTCTCCAGAGAATAAAACCCTGCCATTCTTCATTACTTTTCCTGGACATTATCCCTCTGGGCATCTGAAGCCCTTTTGCTTTAGCACTACACGCAATGTACAAATAGCTCTGCCAAAACAGTTCGTGTGTTGCATGGCTTTTTAGTTGTAAACATTTCTCTACTATTCTGATGAGCAGAATGCATGAATGCTAAGGAACATCTTAACGTTCTCTTAAGTATGCAAGTCTTTGAAGACAGTTCATGATGACTACTTGAACTGGCCCTTCCAAAAACACTCCCGAAGCTCTGTTTAGCTAAAGCTTTTCCTACAATATCCTTGCATCCTCTTGACACTTCACCATCCATGTCTTTTCATTCATATTTAGTCTGAATCATAGACAGTACAACATTTAATGCAAATCTGAGCTTTATTGAATTAGTAGGCATTATATAGAAATTGCAAGTCATTATTGGTCCAGCACAGATACAGGTGTTTATTCCGAGGTGAAACGAGAGCACAAATTGACAGATTTTTTTTGCTACTTGAACTATTTCTTTAAGGTGGCTTGCTATGGACACAATCTCCCTCAATACCCATTCAATACAGTCTTTGCTTTTACCTTTCCCTTCAGCAGAGGGATTTGCAATATATAAAGGAAGCTTGTAAAGAACCCTTCTGTATCAGAGGTAGTTTTGTGCCTGCATTATGCATCATAGAAGACATCTGAACAAAGACTTCATAAAAAGGGTAGAACAGATACACTAGAGCAGAGATCCATGAATTTTTTTCAGCTAATTGACTACAGTGGCAAAAGCATCAACCAAAATTTAGAATAGCCTTTTGTCTATATAATAACAAAGCATGCAGTATCCTGTGCAGACATTAGCTTTTAATAAATTTGGCTTGGGCACCAAGGATGCATTTTAAAAGGTATAAAGTACATTTATTTGCAATGACTACTATAGTGGTTGAATTAGGTCCCCCACAAAAAAGACATGTTTGGTCATGTGCTAATCATCAGAATTTGAGATGTTGTTATATTGGTTAAGCAGGTATGGGCAGGTGTAACTAAATTTAGGCTGTGTGAGGATGTTGTCATAGATAATCTGGATGGTTTATCAAAATTATCCTACAAGAGAGAGACAGAGGTAGATTATATATACAGAGGGGAAGATTTCAAAAGACAGAGCAAAGTGGGATGAAGCCACAATCCAAGAAATAATTTAAAAAATCATACAAGACAGACAAAGAGTGGATTTTCTACTAGAGCCTGCAGAGGAGTGCTGTCCTGCCAATAACTTGGTTTTGGATTTGTGGCCTTAAAAAGACTACAGAACAGGAAATCTACTTTTTTATCCCACTGTGTTTGTGGGAATCTGTTACAGTAACCATAGGACTCTAATAGGAATTTTAGTATGAGATGGGGTATTGATATGACAGATACCTACAGATGTTAAAGTGGCTTTGGGATTGGAGACTGGGCAGAAGTTAGAACAAGTTTTGATGACGAACTTATTAGAGAAACTATAGATTGCGTGAGCCAAACCACTGATGGGAATGTGGATGTTAAAGGTATTTCTGGTGAGAACACAACAGGAAATGAATATTGTTTTGGGAACCAGAAGAAAGGCAGTTGTTATATAGCAGCAAATCAGAAAACAAACAAAACAACAACTTATGTGAATTGTCTCCAATAGTTTTGTGGAAAGCCAATCTTGATCTTGTAAGTGATAAAGTTGGGTATTTAGGTGAGGAGCTTGGCAAGCTAAGTGTTGGAGGTATGAGCTAATTCATTCCTGCTGGGGGCAGGGCAGAAGTTTTAAGGGAGTGGGGAGGAAAACAGAGGATACTATATGAGACATGAAAGTGAAATGGAAGTTACTGATGGGTTTGTACCCTGGGGTAGTGGTGGAAGTGAGGGGCAGGAGGATAGAAGTTGGGGAGAAGGGTCAACAGAAAAAGAAAATATGCATGAAAATATCATAATTTTTGTCCTTAAAATTTACAAAAAAATCTAAATAGAAGGAAATGAAAGAAGAGGCAATTCAAGAAAGAATTGTGTGTCAATAAGGAAATAGCACTTAATTTGGTAAAGTTTGTTACTCTTAAAGATGGTAAAATGAGGAAATTCTGTGTGAGGACTGCTGTGGCGTGAAGATGAAGGTATGTCCTACCAGCTTTTAAAGGATGTCACTGAATGGATCAGGAACACATTCTTGGATTCATTCAACTATCTCAGAGAAAGCCACACACGGAGCTGAAGCTAGCTATCTAGGAAAGAACTGTGAGGTCACCCCTTTCTAAAGGTATGGGTTGACATGACCTACATAGAAGTCCCACATGCTTTTTGAGAGTATAATAATTATCAGAATACTACTGGCTTGGCTTGAGGAGGACAGGTAGGAAATGAGAGAAGGCTGCCAGATAGATCACCACGGGCAGAGAACAAGCTAATACAGTTATTCATCTGCAAAAATGTCATCACTTTCAAGTTATAAAAGGAGTACCCCGATGACAAGACCAGCTATGGGTACAAAGGCAGAGACCTGAGCCCTGGAACAGAGGTCTAGTCCTATATCCAAGAGAAAAGAGCTGCAGTTCCTAAGAGTGTTATCAGACAGAAAGCCATTGCCATGCCTTAACACCAATGGACAACTTGTTAGGCTGGCTTCTTTGAGAACTGTTGGGGCAGTTGACTCCTATCTACTTTCTGTTCTTTCCCTTTTGGAGCAGGAGTGTCTTTGTTATTAGTTCATGCCTTACCCAGTGCTATTTTAGAAGAAAATAGCTCATTTTTATTTGTTTTGTCATTGAGTCCCAGGTAGAAAAAGGATATTGTTTCAAGATTGGGCATATCACTCATACTTCATTAGACAATCTAGATTATTGGACTAGAAGAAATTTGGATGAAAATTAGGATTAAGTCTAGGGAATGCTGAGATTGGGTAAATGCACTTTACATATGGGACAAACATAAATTTGGGGGATCTGTTGGCAGACAGGCCAGATAAGAATGTTAGCATGTTTGGAAGAAGAGTCAGAGAGAGATCATAAAGTTCAAGGTCTGTGGTGAGGGGATTATCCTGTTTTAGCATGGTGGTCTCTAAACGCCAACATCAGAATCCTTATAAGAGAGGAAGAGAGAGACCAGATACACAGAGGACAAGATGATATGAAGAGGAACAGAGAAAAAATGTGGTCATAAGCCATATAATGCCTTTGGCCATCTGAAGATGAGCAGGGCAAAGAAGGGGCCTCTGCTGTAGTTGCTGGAGGTAGCATGAATGGTCTGATGCCCACATGTCAAGATTCTAGCCTCCAGGACCATGGGAGAATACATTGCTGTGGTCTTACTTAAACCATCAGATTTATGGTCAAGCATTACAGTAGCCAAAAGAAACTATTCTAACCAGCTATCTTGTTTCTGTAACATTCTAGAGAAAAAAGTTGTAGAAATGGTGTTTCTCATCTGTGGCAGAAATAAACAAAAAATAAATAAAATACTTCAGCCTAATTTGGTTTTAAGAATGGCACTATGTAACTTTTTGGATGATACCTTTCAACCTAAAACAAAAAGTGCAAGTAGCTGGAACAGGACTATTGTAAGCCATGTAAGTTAATTATGTGTCCCTCGAAAGGTTTTCTAATGCTTGTGAAAAGCATGTGGAATGCATTTAAATACAAATATATAATTTATCAATAATAGTACTTCATTCATTCTTGTTTACAAACTAGAAAATAAGGCAAGTTCACATCTGGAAAAGGTGATACATGTAACTATTTCAACCTTGACCAGTTAGATAATATGGCAGGGCAAATGCCCCAAATTTCAGGCAAAGTTTACATTTCAACATCAATTTTCTACAGCCTGAAAAGATATAAAAACAAAACACAAAACGTCAAAGAAGCCATACCACAATATTTCAGAAAATACTTTGTAAAGTCAAAAATGCCTACAGTAGTTATTTACATCAAATAGTAGAACGTAAATTTTGTGGTTATCGTTTTTTAAAAAAGTGTGTGAAAGTGGTATGTTCTTAAGTGTGTATTGTGTGTTCATGTGTGTAGTTTCACTTAAGAAAAGATGGAAAAAGACTCAGACATTTTTACCTTCTGATTTCTCTACTTAATAGCAGCTCCAGAGTATTTTAAAGTATAATACCCAAGTAAGAATGCACTAGAGTGAAAGGCAACAGTTTAAATTACTATACATCTGTATAAAGATTCTGTGAGCTACTGGTCACTTGTTTACATTATCTCAGAAGGTGGCTTGCCAAGTCAGCCATTTGTTCTTTTCTCTGAATGTTTATAATGTGCTTTGGAGAAACAGAATTTTCTACATAAGAAATATACATACAAGCAATCTTTTACAGCAATCACAATCATCTGCATGAATTAATCTTGAAATTACACTCCAGAGAACTTACACCAATTATTACGAATGCACATTGTAAGAGAATAGACAGGTTAAGTATAACTTCTGCTCTCTTACACATTTAAAACAATGCTGAGCTTCTTTATCTGGTAGCGTTGTTTTGGCAGCATCACTGAAATGTGTTAATAATATAAGGTAAGTAAGTATGATGATGACAGAGAGGTTTGCCTTGTTACTGGGGTATGGAATTACTACATGAAGAGATATAAACACACACACCCATGTGCACATACATGTACATGCACACATAGGCACGCTCACATGTGCACACATACTCACATACACTTGCAGGCACAGAAATTTGCTTTACTTCAACCACCAAAGTAGAATGGGAAAAGGGGTCGAAAGGGAGAGAAAACAATTGACCTTTCCAAAGTTTCCTACTGCCTCCTGTGTAAAGAAATCCCTTTTCTTCCTCTGAACAGTTCTATTGCTCTATTCCCTAGTTCTCAGGGGCGAAGGGAGAAAGAAGCACTGGAGCGAAGAACCGGAATCAATATCTTCCTCTCCAATCGAAAGAAAGGCAATAAAATTTTCAGGCTCATCCCTAATATATGCATGAACATGTAGAGGTTTTCTCAAAAATATCTATATAAAGAAATTCTGTAAGGCAGATTTTTATGCATAATTAGAAAATACTTGTTAAATAAAGTTGAAATCTAGCTGATTCTGTTAAACTTTGGTTTATTTTTAGTAATGGGTAAGTGTGTGTGATGTCATGCTGAAACACTAGACTAACGGTAGGATGAATTTCTGCCAAATGGATGACTCCATCAGTTTTCACTTGAGAACAGTTCTAAATACTTTGATTGGGGCTTCTCTTCCAGAGTGTGCTATGTGTACCTTGTCAATCATTAACACACCCATTCTCTTGGACTTTACACTATATACATAAGAAGAGCTAGAAGTAGAGACTGAAAATTCTTCCCATTGATTGCACTTTCCCTTCCTTCCTTCCTTCCTTCCTTCCTTCCTTCCTTCCTTCCTTCCTTTCTTTCTTTCTTTCTCTCCTTCCTTCCTTCCTGTTTTTTAGGGGAGGGTGGGGTGGAGTGGGTAAGTATGACCAAGAAATTTCAGTTTTAAATTCTTTGACGGACTGGAATGTTTGTAGAAGCCTTATGATTTGTTTTTCATACTTTCATCTTCACAGTCAGGCCATCACACACAATGACAAGTAATGTGCGTCTTTATACTACAGAGGAACAAATGTTTTCTAATCATGACAGCTGGGTTCAGATTAGTGTACTTACAGTACTCCTACAAATACACATTACTTCACCCAGCTCAGCTTGACCTTTGTTAAAATGCATTTATTTCCACTCAAACCCTTGAGTGTATATTTTATTCTTCTCAAGATGGATGATTTTGTTTTCTTAAATGTCTCCATTCTCTCTGGCATCAGGAATCACTTGGCTGACATGGCTCCACTGTGGCGAGAACGTGATCTTTCCAGAGGGGTCCGTCTGTTATCTATAGGACAAACAGAAGAAGAAGGGAACACACAGTGAATTTTAGATCCTGACTATTGCACAGTGTCAGGTCAAGAGAGGTTTTCAAACAGTCTTGAAAAATCACTTCAAATGAATATGGAAATAAGCTGCAAAGAGCCCGGATCTGAGGCGTTTACACTGCAGCTGCCAGGCTGAGTTCAAGAGTTCTGCAATCAGCAAGAAATGATTTTTCTTGGTAAGCAGAGGCAGAGTGATAAAAGAAATGGAAGAATTCTCTCAAGCACAGACTCCTTGGAAATAAGCAGGTGACAACAAAATTCCCTGGTGAAGATGTTAAATTGAAAAGATCTATGTACAGTGCCTTTTGTTAAAAACCTCTTCAATCCCCCATGAATTTTCAATTTGTGTGCTGTCTACCTCTAAAGGACATCAGTGTATGCAGAGTGGGGGCAAAAGTTTTTTTCTTTTCTTTTTTTAAAACAATGATTGCAATACATGGCAATCAAAGCAGCTACTGAGTTTGCCTGATTGTATGATGTAAACAAATTCAATACATTATATAGTCATTACAGGAATGAATAATGAATGGGACCTATTCTTGGTCCCACTCCCCCTACCCATCACAGGAAGAATAATCACTATAGAGATGACTGTTGGCACGAAGCTTGGAAAGCAAAGTTTAAAAGCATTGAAAGTTGCTGAAAATAGTTTTTGCTTTAATAGGGAGAAGGCTTACAGCTCTGCATTGTGATGATCACTACTATATTATTATCACCTCTGTTTTATGCTCAGCTTAAATGCAATTGATGTGGGTGAAAATCTCTTCCTGGCAAAAGCATAACATACTTAGATTCTCTATTTAGAATGAGACTCAGTCCCTAGAAATAATGACAACCACCAGCACTTACATAAATGCTAACACTTTACACTAGTTAATTTGCTAATTCACACAACATCCCCGGGAGGTAAGCCCATTTCATTCCATCCTATTATCTCTGCTTTAGTGATGAAGGTTACACAGCAAATCAATGGTATGATGGGAGATTATAATGCAAAGTTAATGCCTAAATGTCAGGCCTGCTTTGTTCAGAAGTAGATGTTGGAGCCTCCCAAACTGATATTCATTTCCTCCCTAAGATGATGATGGCCCACTAGCATATCCTGTCTCTTCATGGGGAGCCCGGACTGAGAAGTGCTGAGGTTTTGTCATGATGCCTTTCTGGCCTGTGCTATCATCTCTTGACTGATTCCCGGTAGTCTGTGGTCAACACACAGCAAAACCTTCTTGCACTCTTGACCTTGGCCTCATTAACACCACCTTGTGAGTGCACCGAGCAAGCTAGTCAGAAGTTTAAAGCATACTCAATCCTTCAGAATGCAATCATATTGCAGAAAGGTGAGAAAGCAAGAGGCTTTCTGTACTTGGAGATACATCTGAGTGATGGATTATTTGGGTATCCTTTTGAAGATACCATTAAAAAATCCATTATTTAATTTGTGATATGGATCACAATTCAACTAAAAATGTGAAGATAACATTCCTGGATAAAGGGCTTATTACTTAGATGGCACAGGTTTGCATACAGATTAGTTTGGGACTTCTTAGAAGACATTTAAAACTTAAGCTGCAATCACATGGTTCCCATTGCATTGCAAGAATTAAAACTTAAGTGTTTTTCTCAGATACAAGAATGATGGCAGTATTCCCACAGCGTTGTGCCAACTCTCTGAAACAAACAGGTACACTGGAGATCCTACAAATTGAGGTCAACAGATATTCATGCTTCCCTCCAGGAAGACTCTGGGACCCTATAACATAACCAATACCTAGTACATCACTTCCAAAACTCTGGTGTCACAGTATTAAATGATAGGATGTGAGGATTCACACTAACTTGCAATTTATTAGTGGCATTTGGTGTGACAAAATGCTTTTGAGCTGAAGCAAACTGACTAAAGGATGTTAAAGATTTTAGTAAGTAGCCGGCAGTGGTGGCTCATGCCTTTAATCCCAGCACTCTGGAGGCAGAGGTAGGTGGATCTCTGTGAGTTGAAGACCAGGCTGCTACAAGAGCTAGTTCCAGGACAGATTCCAAAGCCACAGAGAAACCCTGTCTTGAACCCCCCCCCCAAAAAGAGGATTTTAGAAAGTGACATAAGCATTGGTTCAGGACCCAAACCTGGCTTTATAGCCAATAGAAAAGAAAACTACTTTAGATTTTCTTTTTCTCTCCCTTCTATCTCTCTCCCATAGGAGCCTAACAGGTTCCCAACTTAGTAAGATAATTTCATGAAGAAGAAATTCTGTAAAGGTCACAACTCATAGTTTTGAAATATCAACCTACAACCTTGTTTATGAAGAAAAAGCCATTGAAAACAATGGCAAAAATTGCTGATCTGAATTTTTAAAATTAATTTTCAGTTCTTTATATTTATTTTAAACCTAATTTTGTCATAAAACATATATTTGTACCATAAAGTTCTATGGATTAAGCCATAAGTGGAATTAAACACATCTCATAAAACACACACACACACACAAACACACAAACACACACACACACACTTCTGTATTTTCATATGCTTACACAGATTTTCCATCTGTCTTCACATCTAATGGCTAATAATCTAGCAATCACAATTTTCATGCTCAAGAGTGACTTCATATTTTAATATGAGACTGAAATACTACTAAAGGGATATTTGAAACATAACTTCTATATTTGTGGTATTCAGTACTAATAATCATAAGGACCTCATAAGTCAGCATCACATTTATAATAAAAGAGCAACCATTAGATATTATTGCTGTCAGAAGTAACAGTATAATTGGGGTGATTGTGAAAATGATGGCAGTTTTTGTTTTGAAACAGATAGAGAGAGTAGGTGATGTGCTATACGATTTGAGGGCTTGGTAAGACCTATTCAGGATCAAGTTCATTTCCAAGTCAACCAGAATTCTTCTTATTCGAGAGAGACAAGTTTTTGAAATAAACTCTATGTGTAGGTGATGCTACTATGGAGATTGAAATCTTTAAAGAGTGATATTGGAGAAAAGGGTATACTTTTACAAAGAAGCATGCTATGGAGGCATATGGTCTTCAGGAAATCTTCCAAATCTTTCACCAAAGGAGAACTTAAGCCCATGTCTTGCCTTTAATATGGTTCTGCACCTTCTATTAGGCTACCCATGTCAAACTAATGTCAAAGTTGTCCTTGTCATAAGAGCAAGAAGCTCCATGCCTTCTCCAAGCAAAAGCACATGTAGTATTCATTTCTAAACCTTGAGGAGTATTGTAGTAAATGGATTAAACACATTGTGGTACTTACTGTTCTAGAAACCACTCATACAATAATTTATTTAGTGACAGTGTAAATAACACATAATGTAGGATATACATAAATGTTATTATGTTTTAAATCTATACTTACACTTACGCCAATAATTTTTCTGTTACTACATATGTCAAGTAAAATGACCAAAGACTAAAGACAGGTCAAACATAGTCTAAAACTAAGAGGACATAAGTCAGACTAGAAGTCTCAGTTCTGCAGTATGCAACCTGGGGGTATACAGTCAATACCCTAATAAAGTGTATGCCCAGGGCTATATCTTGCAAACTACATGAGATGGTTAAGTTGAGACTGAAATTATGATAAAAGATGCCATGTCTTTTCTTAGTGTAATATGCCTCTGTAGTCCTCTAAAGAGTTAACTAGACATGCAATGTGGTGTTCTATCTTTTCTTTGTAGAAATTTTCTGTTATTAAATGTCTGACATCTAATATTGAGAACACAATCTTTAATGGCCATGTATTCATTTTATATTATGCAAATATATCACAATTTACTAGTCATTTCTCTTCTGGAGAATATGTAAACTGGTCCCAATATTTTGCTACTATAAAAGTATAGAAGTAATGGAGAGATGACCATCCTTATAGTTACATCTATATGTATGCCATGAATAGAAGAAGCATTACTAAGGTATGCAGAAGTAACCCCAAATGGTATTAGAGAATAGTTGCATTAATTTAAATCCAATTGGCAGTACATGAATTTGTCTGTCTTATCTCTTTGTGTAATAATCTTTTAAAATGTGCTAATCTAAAAAGTGAAAAATGACATGATTCATTCCTTTCAAATTTTTTTTCAAATATTAGTAAGGTGGAACTTGTCATATTACCATCCATTTATTTTTCCTTTTCATGCTGGCCTTATCCTTTGACTGCTATGCTGTTTGATTTGCACATGATATACTTTAAATAGCAACTAACTGAAATATATATTAGAAATATTTTCCTTTGTTATTTGCCTATTTTGTGTTGTGGATATTTAGGACTGTATGGTTTCATTTTTTTTACTATTTTTATGTAACTAATTCTATCAAAATGTAAATTTTGATATGTTATTTTATTCTCAACTTTCTCTATAGACATTTTCTAGTAGACATGTCTCTAATATTCAGACATTTTATAAGCATCGAGTAATGATTCCTCATGGTCTTTAATGTTTAATCCATTCATATGTAATTACTAAAATTATCTTCAATTTATTTTGTTTCACAATGCCAGATGTACTTCCACATTACTTTGTTACTTGTTTTATTTTTCTTTGCAAAGGACCTAGGCTGTTCCATCACAATTTGGTGAATAATCATTAATTGCTATACAGATTAATTATATCCTTTTTATCGTATTAAAATACTAGAGTTTCTATTATTTTAGCATTGACATTATTCTGAATTTTTGTATAAGTGCCTTCTCATTTCACTATTTGAGCCTCATAATTTCTCTTTCATTATTATTATTATTGCTGCTATTGTAATAATTATTTGACAGGCATGTTCTTCCGATCTAGCCCAAGTTGGTCTGGAATTATAATCCCCTGGCCTCTGTCTCTTCAATGCTAGGATTATGCATGTGAGCTTTATGGTATGTTTTAGTGCCTGTTGTAGCTAGCCTCGTCATTTATATTTTCATTTTAAACATACACTTTGGCTGGTGGTATAGCTCAATGGTAGAATACTTGGCTAACACATGAAAAACCCTGGGTTTAATTCCTTAAACCACCCCCATGAAAATCCTTCTGAGGCACAATTCAGCAGTAGACATTATGTTACAATGATAATAAATCCAGCAACACTGAACCTGTTAGAAGAGAAAGTGGGAGGTACCCTTGAAAGAATTGGTACAGGAGACTACTTCCTGATCATAACACCAGTAGCACAAACACTGAGATCGACAATTAATAAATGGGACCTCCTGAAACTGAGTAGCTTCTGTAAGGCAAAGGACACAGTCAGCAAGACAAAAAGGCAACCCACAGATTGGGAAAATATATTCACTAACCCCACATCTGGCAGAGGGCTGATCTCCAAAATTTACAAAGAACTCAAAAAGCTATTCTCCAAAACACCAAAGAACCCAATTAAAAAGTGGGGGACTGAAATAAATAGAGAATTCACAATAGAGGAGACTAAAATGGATGAGAGACGCTTGAGAAAGTGCTCAACATCCTTAGCCATTTGGGGAATGCAAATCAAAACAACCCTGACATATCATCTTACTCCTGTCAGAATGTCTAAAATCAAAAACACCAAAGACAGCTTATGCTGGAAAGGTTGTGGAGAAAGGGGAACACTCCTCCACTACTGGTGGGAGTGCAAACTTGTACAGCCACTTTGGAAATCAGTATGGAGATTCCTCAGGAAAATGGGAATCAGTCTACCACACGGCCTAGCGATTCCACTCTTAGGCATATACCCAAAAGATGCCCATTCTTACAACAAGGATGTCTGTTCCACTATGTTCATAGCAGCATTATTTGTATTGGCTAGATCCTGGAAGCAACCTAGATGACCCACAACTGAAGAGTGGATACAGAAAATATGGTACATTTACACAATGGAGTACTACTCAGCGGAAAAACACAACGGAATCTTGAAATTTGCAGGCAAATGGATGGCACTAGAAGAAACCATCCTGAGTGAAGTAACCCAGTCACAAAAAGACAAACATGGTATGTACTCACTCATATATGGATTTTAGATATGGATCAGGGGAGTGTCAGCCAACAATCCCAGAGCCAGTGAGTCTGGGAAACAGGGAGGTTCCCAAGAGACATGCATTATACCCCAGAGAAGTGGAAAAGGCAAGTTCTCCTGAGCAGATTGGGAACATGGGGGGAGAAGAGAGGGAACCAAGAAAAAGAGAGGGGGATAAGAGGAGGGTAGAAGAAGACATGGAGGAACAGGAAGGCTGAGTCGGGGTAAGAATAGAGGAGACCAGGATGAGAGATACCATAATAGTTGGAGTCATTATAGCTTTGAGGAGAGAGCTGACACTAGTGAGATTCCCAGAGATGTTCAAGAATAACACCAACTGGAAAACTAAGTAATAGCGGAGAGACTACATTAATAGCCCCTACCTGATGATAAGGTTGGTGACTACCTTATGTGACATCCTAGAACCTTCATCCTGTGACTGATGGAAGCAGAGACATACTCACAACTAAACACTGAACTGACCCCCTGGAGCCCAGTAACAGAGTTGGAGGAGTGATGAGCAAGGTGGTCAAGACCGTGCTAGTGAAACCCACAAAGACAGCTGACTGGACAAGGGGGAGCTCTTGAACCCCAGACTGATGACTAAGAGGCCAACAGGGGACTGATCCAGACTCCATGAATGTAGTGTCAGTGAGGAGGCCTCAGAAATCTCTGGAGCTTTTGGTAGTAGACTACTGTTCACCATGCCATACAAATGAACTTTGCGAGCCCATTCCAAATAGAGGGATGTTCTCTCAGCCTGGGCACATGGGGAAGGGCCTAGGTCCGGCCCTGGATGAAATGACAGAATCTGGAGATCCCGCCTAGGAGGGCCATACCCTCCCTGGGGGTGGGGGCTGGTGGAGGGAGAAGGGGGGAGCCTGGATAGACATTTGAAGCATGCATGTTTCTAATTTAAATTAAAAACATACATAAAAAATTTTTAAAAATACATCAACTATAAAAAAAGAACCTAAAAAAATAACAGAACTCAATAAATGGTGGCGCACGCCTTTAATCCCAGCACTCGGGAGGCAGAGGCAGGCGGATCTCTGTGAGTTCGAGACCAGCCTGGAATACCAAGCGAGTTCCAGGACAGCCTCCAAAGCCACAGAGAAACCCTGTCCCGAAAAAACCAAAAAACCAAAAAACCAAACAACAACAACAAAAAAACATAACCAATGGATCCTAAGTTTACCCTAGTGATAACTCAGTATTCAACTGGGAGTATACTGATGCTCAGGTCCATGTGTGTATCTGTATCTGTGTGTCTGTGTATGGTTTCGGTATGGAACACAAGGCTTCATGCATGCCAGGCAAGTGCTTTACCACTGACATATGATTCCTCCCCAGCCACTTTTTGGAGTTTCCAGGATTTCTTGAAAATGGAACAAGGCTTTTCCCCCTCACTGTCTTCTGATCACTTTTTCTAACAGCCTGGTCACCTTTTTTCGTGAAATAGAGCAGAGTCCAGAAGTATCCAAAAGAGCATCATCAATTATACCAAGACAGCGAGCCTTGTTGTTTTGCCTTTGTCAAAAGTGTAACTGAAATTAAATGTATAGTTTTGTTACCTTTGATAAAGTCTAGTGCTTCCAGTTTGTGAACTTCATGTTCTCCTATTTTGTTGTATGCTTCAAATTTTGGGCATCTACCAGATATCAGTATTTACCAGCTTTATTCCAGTGGAATTGTTTTTTCCCTCAATATGTTTTTATTTAAATTAGAAACATGAATGTTTCACATGCCAATCCCAGCTCCCTCTCCCACCCCTCCTCCCTTGTCCTACCACCAGGCCCCCCACCGCCCCCAGCCCAATCCCCACATCATACCCTAGGGAGGGTGAGGTCCTCTTGGGGGGATCTCCAAAGTCTATCATTTCATCCAAGGCAGGACCTAGGCCCTCCCCCATGTGTCCAGGCTGAGAGAGCATCCCTCTGTTTGGAATGGGCTCCCAAAGTTCATTCATATACCATGGTAAACACTGATCTACTATCCAAGGCCCCAGTGATTTCTGTGGGCTCCTCACTGACACTACATTTATGGAGTCTGGATCAGTCAAACACTATAATTCTAGTGGAATTGTATACATAGGATGTTCTGCGAAAGTGCATGTGCATTATACACTCAATTACATCCCTGCTTAACAATTAAAAAGTTCTAGGACTACCAACTCAAATGTCAATGATATTTGAGTGTATTCAAAGCTTGAAACAGGCCACATTGTATAATCCATATTCTTACAATAAATCCATGCAAAGACAGCAGTAACCTAGAATACTGTGGTAGTTCAGGTTGGCAGAAGAGTGGAAAGTTGTTTTAACGATTATGGTAATGGAAAGCAATAATGTTAAAATAGTTCAGAGGCTACTGTGACTATAGATACACAACACCCATTAACTATAATTGGAGTTAAGCACATGTAATGATAACAAAATAGACCCCTAAATGCCTTTCCAATTGGAAAATAAGCAAATACGTTCTGAGAAACAGCATGTTTTATGTGGGAAATATAGTATTCTAATTGAGATGCACAAATTATTTTCACATTGATATTGCTGAGGGTATGATGTTGGTAGTTTTTTATGTTTAGGGATATAGATCTGCTAGAGGTAACATCTGTACAAAGAATGTATTTCCTCTTCTTAACACTCAGCATTCGTTATGTTATTAAGGGAAAAGTCTCAATAGTTGCAATGGATTTATTAATTCAGGAGCTTGTTATCAGCATGAAACTCTGCTGTGCTAGGGGAAAAACAAATTATATTCTATAAAACTGCAGTACTGAGATTAAATCACCTTTCTATATTTCACTTTCTTCTTATCCTTCCTGCCAGGTAGTAACTCTACTCTCTATCTCTATTATGAACTTCATAGTTTGCAAACTACCAAGTCTTGTAGCAATATAAGGGTACATTATTAAACAAACGCAATTATAGCAACTTTAGGAAGATAGAAATACAAGATAAAAGTAAAATCACACAGTACAATAATATTACTTTAAGGCATTAAAAATTTAATCCATATTAAGCTACAAATGTAGAATCTATGTGATACTTTCATCTTTCAAAAACATGTTGCTTTTATAACATGTATACTCAACTTGTTGGTATTTTAAATGGCTGCCATTTACATAATTGATAACTTGGTATTTCAAAGGATCTTAGAAAAATGTGGTGCAGATAAAAGAAAATCAGTCTACTATTCAGTATTTCAACTGCCACTGACCTTGTTATTGATTATCTTTGGACTCAATGTCACAGCTAGTGAATAGATTTTTTAATGTCTTTGGATTTGTACATTAGTCAAGCATTATATTTGCTTCTTAGCTAGAGAATCAAATTTTCTCTCTGTGAGGATGAGAGCATAATGAGGACATCTGCATAAGAAAATATCAAAAATACAAACAAATAAAGTAAGAATATTAGAACATACTAGGAAAATTTTAGAGGAAATTCTATAAGTAAAACTCATGCTGGGGAGTAAATACTGGATATTTTGAAAAGTGTAACAGGGCTGTTCAGGGTGTACATCATAGTGGCTCATATGCAGAAGTTTCTTAAAAACCGTTAATGAAGTCATCATCCAGTCACTAGCAATGAATCAGGCATTGATCCTTGACTTTACCTTCAGCTATGCTTCTTACACAGAGGGCATATATCTTTGCCATGAATACAAGGAAAAACTTCTTTCTACTCTTCCATCTAGCTACAAATTGTTACTGCATAACATATCCACCTGGTACGTAACGAGTAACCTTACACATTACTAGAGTGGGAAGGATAAATGTACCAAGAGCAATAACATTAAATTAATTATGTGCTTCCTGTAGCATCAACTTCATTTTAAATGCAGTGCAGACTCCAAGTAGAGAAAAAAATCATATCTCTTGAATGCAGGAGTTAGAGGTCAGGCAAAATTTTACCCTCATTGGGACTTAAAAGATAGGTGGAATTTAAACACAAAGAAATGGAAAGATAGCTGATTAATAAAAAAGTGAGTTTTAGTTCTTTATATTGTAGACCATTCAGTTATGCAAATTTTGTATTTGAAGGTATAAAAAAGGAATGGATATATAAAATGAAAATCAGAATAACTATACATCTTAACTTGCTTTTCCCCAAGGAAAAGAATAAAATGACATAATGAAAGGAAAGGAACTGTTTATACTTGTAGCTATTGTGTTTGGTAGCTATTTCTATAAGGACATTATTTTAATTTAAATTCTGTTTCTTAAAAACAATTTTCAAGTATTTATACATAAGCTGAAGTTCTACCTTGGAACGATGGGGAAGATCACCAGAAATGAGGCTCTCTGAAGTCATCTAGAGAAGTTGTTGAAGCCTACATAGCAGTATCGAGAGTGGTAGTACAAAAGATGATCAAGGTAAAGATTACAATGATCTGGGCCAGAGTGTTTAGCAGGGTGAGAGACTGAGTAACTATTTGGTTTGGTGCTGAATAAACGAGTTGCTAAATGGCACTAGGAATCTGGGGTCAACTCATTACTACCACCTGTCATCTGTGTGACTTTCTATTCGATGGGTGGCATAGATTCCTGTGACTAAGAATACTTGCCATCAGCCATTTCTCAAACTCTGATCATATGATGGACAATCCACTGTCATTCTCCATGGCAGTTGTTTGTGATCTGCCTGAGGTTCAGTGCTGATATGCTGACCTAGAATATACTCACCTGTCATCTGCTTTTGTTTCAGAATCACTCTAAGGTTAAACATCTAGTCTTACTGTTTTTAACATGTGCAAGCTAGCATTTGTGTTTTCATTCCCTATTTCTAGATGATGTTGGAGGTTTGGTAGTATTCAGGCCACCTATCTGGCTTAAGTAGTTCCTGTGTGGGAGGTGTGGGGGGAACTAAAATACCCTGGTTTCAGTATTATGACAGAAATGCCGGCCCTTTCTCCTACACAATATGTCCATCTCCCAAAAGACCATACCACAGTAACAAAGCCCTGCCTATGATTTTGAGAAGATGCTTAGCCTACAGTTTACAATGCAAGAGTCTATAACCAGGTGTTCCCATCACTAATGATCCCCATGCTAGCCTGTGCTTAATTACTTAACCAGTTGTGTGGACAAAGACAACCTGTGTGGTTAATATTACAGACACTTTAGCAGCTGTCAGTGCCATTGTTTTTAAAATATAAAGTGTCCCTTCCGGTAGAAGTCAGTCAGCAGTTGTTTTAAATATGAACAATTAAGAGAGTTAACACACAGCTTCTCAACTTTACATTCACAAGTGTCTCAAAATCCCTTATAATTTTAGTGTCTAATACAGCCCATGTAAAACTGAGCATTAAGCCAAGACTAAGTGAATAAAGATGGCTACTAACAGCTTATTTTGCAGAAGAAGCCTCAATGAATTATTTTAAGTTTACTGGGACAATGCCAGTCATCATCTGATCAAGAAAAGGTGAAAACACAAAAGGCTGTTTGATGGGGGAAGTCCTTCTGTGCATGTGCTTATCTTATTGGTTGTTGAATAAAGCACTGTTGGCCAATAGGGAAGCAAGGTAGGTGGGACTAGGAGTCAAGGAGGGTTCTGGGAAAGAGAGGCACAGAGTCACGATGTAGGACCTGGGAGAATTAAGAGGTTCAAACCTTTCTCTGGTAAGAGACAGGGAAATATTCAGATTAGCAATTATGGGTTAAACATTAAGTCAGAGCTAGCTGATTAGAAATCATAGCGAATGGCCAAGAGCTTCATACTTAATATAGTGTTTTGTGTATTTTTGAAGGGCTGAAACTACAGCAGGGCCCAGGCAGGAAGACTACATGTTACAGCTGTTCTTTCAGATGCTTTCTAAAATGCTGTTTATATTCTGTATAGCTTATAGGTCATCATGAGATTCAATATAGTATGCAAGTTATATATAGTGGCTTATTCTACAGCCAGTCTAAATTATTATATAGATGTATACATACTAGAGACAAAGAAGTTCCCATTTTAAAGTGAGAAAGATATGCAACCAAGTAATGTGTCATATCCCCATTAGTGAAAACATACAATTTGTAATTCTAAAGTTTTTGAAAGGACATGTACTAGTAAAACCAGCAATAACCTCTAAATAGTGTGAAAATGATTTTTCATTTAGGTTTTGAAGGGAGCTACATGGCCAGACAATGATTTTTCTTTTATGTATTTTTCCCTAATGAATAGTATTTTGGTATTGAATAGAAATTATTTGTTAAATTAGGGGTAAATCCTAGATAGTATGTTAAATTCTGTCTTTAGGTGCAAATCACATACTGTTTTCAACTTTTAAAGAATAGAAGCCCGACAGTGTGCAAGTGAAAGCCTTTGGAGCATTCACCCCTAAAAGAGATTTCTCTGTCACCCTCTTCCCTCAAGGCTGAGGGATTCATGCTGAAGGAGTTGAGATGAGCCAGTATTGGTAGATGACTTCATGACAACAGCATTTTCCACACACAACAGTACTGATGCACATATGGATTCACTGTGATAATATGCATTAGACCTGCACAGGTTCAAAACAAACAGAATCCTAACACTGAGATGGGGAGGTAGCACAAAGTCCCACTCCTAAGCAAGAAGCTATTTGTAATTGATTCTTGTTGGGGAAGGAAAAATCAATTTTCTTCAATAGAGTGTCACTGGCTCTATCAACCAGACTTCAGGGCAGGCCCCAAATGGACCCAATGTTTTCTATTATACTCTTCGTTTTGTTTTGGTAATTTTGTTCTTCTTGTTTTATTTTTATTTCAGTTTTTGTTTTTTCTTTTTGAGAGAGAGAAATAACATGAAGTTGGGATGGGTAGGGAGGGAGGGAGGGAGGATCTTGGAGGAGTTATTGGAGGGAAAATAATATGATCAAAGTACATAGTATGAAAAATATATTAAGTAAAAAATTAAAAAGGTGTCTGTGTCAACTCTTGGTTGATTATGTTACTATTTAATATATTATAATGAAGAGGGAAAATAAACGGACAGAAAACAGGTTCGATTACCTGTTTTGCCTAAGGGCTTCAGAATATTTTGTGATAGGAAACACAAATTTTAGAGGCTAAACAAATTTGTTTTCACAATTATCAATTATAAATATATATCACATACCTTAGATTCTAACTTCTAAAACCTTAAGGGTTAAAAAGTGACTCTCCTTAAAAGACTGTCTCCACAAAGATTGGTCAGGACTTAAAAGATAGGGAAGTATGCAATAACATTATCTGTAGAGAGATTTTGTCTTACCAATAAAATCACATGAGATACCAAAAGAAATGACTAATTCAAACAGTTAAGACTCTTTCCATAGATTGTAAATGACCCCGACTGACCCATTTTTCAGAGGACATCCTGATGTGTTGGCTAATTTTGGTCATCAACTTGACACATCTGGGAAGAAGGAGTCTAAGCTGAGTGGACACACACACACACACACACACACACACACACACACACACACACACACACACACACACCAATCAAGAAGTCTCAAGTAAGAAATTATCTCTACTTATAATGGATAGCCAGAGCTGAGTGTTGCACATAGTTCAGATTCTCACTGCATGGCCACATAGGTTTATATTTTTGTTTTTTTTGTTTTTGTTTTGTTTTTCAAGACAGGGTTTCTCTGCCTCTGCCTCCCAAGTGCTGGGATTAAAGGCGAGGTCTACCCCTGCCTGGCAGTTTATGTCTTTGTTTCTTAATAGCTGTTTCCTCATTTATGTTCATCTTTGCCATCATGGAAATAATAAATAATATGAACTGTCTACTTAAACAGCATAGTTACAATGACTAAATAATGGCAATGGACCATGATGGCACCTGATAAAGAATAAAAGCTTAGTGTCTTTAATACATGCCATTACAAGAGTCAAATTTCAAAGATTTCAGTGGACAGATTTTACATATTTTGAAGTCTAGACAGACTAATTACAGCACCATGTCAATTTTTAGCCACTTTTGAGACAATGACAAAGTTTGCAAATAGATGTTTATAAAAAAATCTTTTTCACATTAGCCCAAAAAACAAAGACTTAATAAATATTAGACAGGAAATCAGAATTTACCAAAGTTCTGACTTTTTATTTATTTCACAAGTCATCACAGGCTAGGATATTTTTATGCCCTTGGGAAGCAATGAAAATCTTTTATACTATATATTTATTTTTCTTATTGTCATCCAGTGTGTATAGAAATGTTGCCAGACTGCTTTCTATTATTTCTCTGCTTTAGGATTCCAGTTGTCTGGACAGATTTGTCCCTAAGGGTAGAAAGAGATTATTTCTAGAGATTCCAGCCTGCTTTGAATGACGCATCTAGTAAAAATGGTCACTCATTTTCTTCCCTCCTAGGAGAGCAGTTTTACCAGGCAACCTGCTGACCTTTAATTTGCTTTCCTGTGTAGTCTAGTCACTGGAAACGGCATAGGAGTGTAGGCCTGTCTTTATCAGAAGATTCTGTTCCACGCTGTGCATTTCTCTTGCTATACCAAAACAAGCATGCAATTTACTTCAATTATCCTTTCTGAAGAGTGACTATGTGCCTTGCATTGTGCAACAACAATAGAGAAATAAATGTGACAGTGCCTTCTTCTTTGGCAGCTATGGTGTAGTGTTTGTAGTCTTTTGGTTTAAAAATTGGTCTGTCAGAGACGTGTTAAGGCTTCCTCTCAACCCTGCCACATAGTTCTCAAGGAGTTTGGTTGATAACTCAAAGGCTATATTGGATCTGGATATCATAACGAAAAGTAAACCTTCTTACTAAAGATATTTTTCACTCAACTTGGGTAGCATACAAGGATGTGACCAAGATTAGGGTCTACTCTTTAGGAACACAAATAAAGTCTTGGGAGAGAGAGGCATGACTTGAAGGAATTTCAAAAGTAAGTAATATTGTAATTGCTTGAAAAAAGTTAAGGCTGAATTGACTGGGAGGAAATGTATAGCCTAAGGGGGAGACATTGTATTGAGGAGAACAATGAGTATGTTTCTGTGAGAAAGCCAGTAGTGATTAAAAAACAAGACATTATGGTCAGATGACTGATACATCTTATGTACCAATTTTAAGACTCTTGAATTTCAGATATGCAATAGGGAGTGAATTGTAATATATAGTGTTATTTGAAGACCATATGGTAGATTAATTTAAGAGAGAACAAATCAGAATTATGGATTAACTGGACATGGTAGATAAAGGAGTAAATGATGACTTGAAAGTTTCTAGTCTTATACATATGTGAGAATGGTGGCTCCATCACCTAAGGTAGGACTTGCAGCAGGAGGAAGTGCTTTCAAGGAAAAGGTGATGAGTTCAGTTTGGTATTTTTCAAGCTGGAGATGCCTTTAAATCATTTGAGCAGAAATGACCAACATGCCATTAAGTATCATAGGACTGAAGTTCAGGAGAGAGACTTGGCCAGAGATAAGAGCAATTTGGGACTCACTGGATGCATGGTAAATTAAGCCATCACATAGGAAAGTACACAGAATGAGCTTCGTGGCTTACTGATCAGATTCTGGGAATTGCTGCTATTTAAGAGATGAGCTCAGGAAGAGGAACCCTTAAAGAACATAGACAGTAAATATTCAGAGAGGCACAGAAAGTAAGTGTGCATTGTAAGCAGCAAGGGAGCTGATTTTGAAAAATGGAATAAGCAATAACATCATATACTGTAGAAAGATGCAGTTAAATAAAGACAGAAAACTATCAGATTTAGAAATATGGAGGTCATTAGAGACCTTAATGAGAGCACTTTCAGTGAAATAAGGCAAGCAGAAGCCAGACTACAGAAGGTTGAGGAACAAGTGGAGGCAATGAATATAACTTACACTTGCATTTTCATGACCGTGAAAGAGGTGATATTTTCTTAGAGCAAAATCAGTTACTTCAGGTCACTGTGCCTGACATATCCAATACCATTTTCAGCCAGAAATTATATATACGTATATGTATGTGTGTGTATATATATATATATATTATATATCCTCCTTCCATACCAGCTGCCATTGATGAGACCATGGTGGACATCTGGTCCCCTTGGGGCAGTTAATCCTTAGGTTGCCTAATAAGCAACACATGGCATTGTTTGTGATAGCAAGATAATGCTTAACTGGGTAGTAAGCCAGTTTAACATAAATAGAAAAGAACGAACAGATATGCAGAAAGAAATGAAGCCTACTTTGTTTCTTAAGGTGCTCAGAGTGTTTTTCTGTTGCAAAATAGTCCAATATGAAAAAATAATAATAGATAATCCAGGTTTCATAGCTAATGCTATTAAAAATATTCAGTGATGGCCAGTAGGCTATTATTTTCCAAAGGCAAGTATATTTAACATTGTTTGTTTTCATTTATAAAGTATAGTGAAAACTATCAGCATAGGTATATTTATAGCATTATTTTGTAAGTAGCAAATTGACAATATCAAGGCTTTTTTATACATGTGTTTGCTTTACATTGTCGAGTTGTACCAGGGTTTGATACTATTTCACCTAACAATGTAGACAAATGTAGATCAGCACCATGATCAGAATGAGAGCCAGTGTATTATGACACTGCAATAATCATTGTGATTGACTTTCAACTGTTTACTTGTTATGAACTGAGTGAAAAATACACATTAAATAATTCTCCTGTCCCTGACTCAAACAAAAATGGATTAGAGAGTTATGCAAATTTCAGTACTAACCTAGTCTCCATATGAATAGTTCAATTTTTACAAAGTTTTCTAGTAGATACCCTTATTTGAACCACAATTTTTAAGTTTCTCTATCAGTTTCCTTTCAATAATGGACTCTGGTGATCCCAAATTCTATCACAAAGCCTTGAATTTACAATGTGGGATTCTGTCCAGCCTATTTATGCCACACAGATTTGCTACACACATATCAATGAAGTGGAAATATATAGCTAGATCAGAAGCCACATCTTTCTAGTATTAAGCCTAGCATCTATGGACCAGAAAAATAATATTGGATTTATTTTTATCAGTTTTGTAGTGTTATTAACTACAACAGAAGGAATTCACATTTCTTTCTGTATATATTGTCACCAAAATGGTCGTGTATTATAGATGATTTTCACATCAAATATTGTGGTCACCATAGGTTTCTATTCTCACTGCATTGTGTCCACAATCTCTTTTATTACTCCTAAAATCTGGAAAATAGTGGACTGGCCAGATTAATCACTACAGTGAGGTTTCCCATCCTTCAAGTCATCTTCCAACCTGCCTTTGTAAGCAGTGTTCTCAAAGAGACAGCACTCCCCAGCTCAAAAGGCCACAGTGGATTTCAAATAAGACTAACGTGGCTCAACCTTAATTTGAAGTGGTTAAAAAAAGAGACAAAACTGCAAAGGAAATTGTTACAAGTTAACTTTCAGAAGGACTTCAGAGGACATTAAAATTCACTGTAAGATAAAACACATGAGGATAAAAGTGAACAGATTCACACTAAAGGAAGTAGCTTTGGGAGATTAGAATATATGCAGGGCATATTTGGCTCTAAATTCTGTGGCAGCAAAAATGCCAAGGAGAAATTTGGAAAGTATGCATTTAGTGGATTCTTTTTGTTTGTCCACAAATCCCATTCTACCTAATCTGATTCCTCCCAAATCTTGACTATCTCCATTGAATCTAGCTAGGTTTGCCTTCACAACTTTTCTATGAAAATAACCAGTTATCCATATGTTAGATTTTTATGCATGCACTTTGCTGTTTCTTCCCTTCTATTAAAAACTACCAAATAGAATGTCATCTTCCTGAAACTTTAACTTTCATTTATCTTTCTTTCCTCTTGACTCCAATACACAAATGTTCTGTGAATCCTAAAATTCAGCTTTTAATTTATAAGCAGTTTCAAAGTCCACACTATCATTTTGTGTACAACCTTTATGAGAGGACTGAATTGGGATAGGCCAGAATGCACCTCTACTACCTCTTGATGAGCTCTCTCAATACAAAGCAGGCATGAATTAAATGCACATCGATTCTTTTTTTCCTTAGTAAAACTTTTATGAGCATTTTAGATATATAAATATGTCACTTGTTCCCATAAATACATATTTGTGTGGGACAATAAATAGTTTATAAATTTTATGTTTTCAGTAGAGACTTTTATTGTGAGTCTAATTGTAAACTGTTCTAGAGATAGTCTTGCATTTTTAGGACAAGTGAGAGAAAAGGATAATATGTATGGTTAAGTTGTGAAGTAGTGCATGAAATGACATTTAGCGGCCTGGGGTGCTCCAAGGTTGACTACATAAAAAGAGACAATGAATTGAAGTGAAAGAGACTTCCTTGGAAGGCTCTCTCCTGACCAACCACATTATAGTCTCATTTTGAGATGCTCCATTTTATCCTCTTCTGGATACTAGTCACAAAGAACCATAGCCATATATATCAAAATCTCAAGATCAAGGCAAAAATTTGTACACACTGCTTTTAACCAATTCTGTCAGGATTACTAAACTACTTTTGGAAAGATGCTTCAGTAAGAAGAACTGTCTTATGGATTTAAAAAAAAAAGAATAAGTGATCTAGGGGAAAAAACTCACTATTTCCACAAGTATAAAATGTAAAGTATAAGGAAATTTCATAGAGTATGATTCTACTAAAATACATGGTATTTTCTACAATGACTGCATTTACAAATAGGCTTACCTTGAATCCATATCATTCTCCTACAGTAGTTTTCTTTTTCCTTGACTTCGCTGCAGTTCATGATACCTTTAACAGTTAATCCTGGCACAAAACACTCTTCATTCAACTTGTATACCATTACTGTTCCTTCATCTTCAAACTACCCTTTTGATTGGTCTATGTTTTTAAACTACTGTTCTTTTTTTCCTCTCTATGTATAAGTGATCTTGTGGGTTTTTATTCTTTGCCCTTTCCCACATTATCCTATGTATTTCCCATGAGCTACTTTTCATGCGTATATCCATCTGTGTGGAAAACTTCAACTATTCTTCCTCCTGTATGGTAATGGATCTAATTTCTGAATTTCCTAGGCTCTAAGTTATAGCTTCAATCATCTTTCAATATTTCTCCTGATTGTGATAAAGCTACCTTATATTCAATATGCAAACTAGACTGGTTTCTCCTTTTCCATTTGACTTTCCCCTTTTCATATTTCCTTGCTTTGAGCATTTGAACTACATGATTTGTTGAATTGTTTCTCCTTAAAATTCTTATTTTTTAGTATGTAACTACTTATATATAAGAATAAAAGGTCTTTATTTTAAGATAATAGTATCTTTGCTGAGGTACAAGATAAATGAAGGTGTTATGTTGAGTATGATGTAACCTCAGTTTTCAGGAGGCAAAGGTAGGAGCATAAGGAGATCTAGTCTAGCCCAGGGTACATGGTAAGTTTGAAGCTAGGCATGACTATATAGACAGGTTAAGGCCAGCAATGCTTGCATAGTAAGTCCTTGTCTCAAAATAAAATTAAATCATCTCCATGGCACTTAGTATTTTATAATTCATATAATTATAACAGGGAACAAGTTAGAAACAAACATACATTGAGAGAGAGAGAGAGAGAGAGAGAGAGAGAGAGAGAGAGAGAGAGAGAGAGAGAGAGAGAGAGAGAGAGATTGATTTGAAGATGAAGGAAAGAAACAGTGCAATGTTTCTACCTTTAAAACTACCAGAAACTAGGAGATAGGTCTGGACCACGTCCTTCCTTTTTTGGATCTTTTTGTTTGTTTGTTTCTTTTGTTTTGTTTTTCGAGACAGGGTTTCTCTATAGCTTTAAAGCCTTTCCTGGTGCTTGTTCTGTAGACCAGGGTGGCCTCAGACTCACACAGATTCACCTAACTCTGCCTCCGAAATCCTGGGATTAAAGGCATGCGCTGCCACCACCATGCAGGTCCTTTCTTAATGCCTTCAGATGAAGCATGGCCAGTTTCATACCTTTAACCCAGTTTTTCAGCATCCAGAATTAAAAAAAGGCTACATTCTTATTGCTTATGACACTCAGTTTGAGGGATTTTGTTATAATAGTCCTAGAAAGCCAGTATAGCCATTCTATACATAAAATGAATTAATACACAAATAAGTAATCACAGATATCTATTTCTACTCAGCAAATCAGTTACTTGTAATTATTTTATCATTTTCTTTTTGAGATGGGGTGTTAGGCCTTGAAGTCATATTTTCCCTCCCTGATCCTCCTAAGGGCTGGAATTATATACCATTTCTAGCTCCTGACCCATTGTTGGATCTGTTTCCTCATTATCATGCCCATTAAGCTACTCCATGTCAAGCTTTTAATCTCCCATTACCTCCATTTCTTTTTAAAATGAAAATATTCATTATTATTATTATTATGATGATGATGATGATGATAATGATGATGAAGTATGTGTATGTACACACAAGCATTGCCATAGCTCACCAGTAGAGGTTAGAGGAGAACTTTCAGGAGTTGGTTCTCTCTTTCTACCATGTGAGCCAGCTTTGGTCACTATTGCCTACATTCTTAGACAAGATTCTTTATACATATTTCTTGCCTTTGGTCTTTCCCTCATTTAATCAATCTTCCACATTGTTAGGAAATAGTCATTTTATGAGGACATATTTGATCACATTACTGTAAGTAACAATATCCACTTGACTTCCTAGATTTTGTATCTATATTCCAGCAATGCTAAGCATTTGGTGTTTCCTATTACCTGCCTCTTTATTGGATCATTCTCCTTCTTCTTTTTTATCTTTTTCCATTTCTTATCCAAGAAATTCTGTCTTATTATTAGAACTTGGCTTGAGGTTTACAACATGATTGTCCCTGTCTAATCCCTGCCCCTTTCATTACAAAGGCAGAAACTTTCATTTTTCCTGTTTTCTTGGTACCTAGAATATAATAGGCAAGGAAATTATATATAAATGAATACACAAGTGAACACCTTCCTTTGTTTCTTCCCAAAGAAAGTAAAAATATTATAGAGTGCAACATTCATTTGAATTATTAAGTTTATATGTATCTGTACCCATGCATATGTTTGTGGCATGAAAAGTATTCATTTGTTAAGTCAGTTCAGCCTCAATTGCCTTTTCTGGTAAAGAGAGAAAATCATATCTGTCTTTCACAGTTGTCCAAGAAACATTGCATTTCTATTAAATTTTCCATTGTGCTTTGACGCCTTCAATATTAGAGGTCTATTGGAAATAAATTAGCTCAATGGTTAATATAGGGCAGAACTAAATTCATTTCTCCATTATTTAGAGTTTTTTTTGGTCTGTCAACTCTCCTTAGTTATCTTGTGGGAGAATCACAGGCAGTCACTTTGTTCTTCCTGTGCTACAGTGACACCTGAAAAATGAAACCTTGCCTTTCTACAGAATGCCTAATCACTACTTTCTTCCACAGTAACAGAAATCCTACTTGATAGCATTCTACTTTACGGAGAGAAGGGGTTAAGTGGTTAAGTGGTCTTCATTTTCTAATAAGTTGTAGAGGATAACAAACCCTTCACTCCCCCTGCTTCCCAAAACTTCAGTGACTTCAGTCATTCTGTAGTGCTTGAGATCATCTTTATTATCTTCAGATGGTAAGAAGATCGTGCCTAGGAAAGTAAATATCGCTCTTCTTGTTCCCCAGGTAGGCAAAGAGCACACACACACACACACACACACACACACACACACACACACACACACACACACACACACACACGCACGTACGCACACACATGCACACACACACGAGAGAGAGAGAGAGAGAGAGAGAGAGAGAGAGAGAGAGAGAGAGAGAGAGAGAGAGAGAGAGAATCTAGTTAACTCTAGTTAACACATCACAAGAAAACATACTGCCAAGAAAAATTCAGTGCTTTCTTGTGAAAACAGTAGCGAGTCCCTTCGGAACACAGTATTGAAAGTGTTCCACTAAGCCTTTAATGTGAATTTGCTCAATGGGACTGTGCATACAGGTGTACAACAATTATTAGATTTGATATCTGAATGAGCTCAGGTTCCCATTAGAGCTTGACTGCTTCAATGACCCCATTATTTTGCTTCCACTGCTCCCCGAACTGATCAACTTAATTATTCTGACTAACGAAACATTTAGGACATGAATTTCTGATTTGTTTTAAACCATGTGGGACATCTAAAAGTGCTTCACTTAAAAGAATCACAATATAGAAATGACTATGAGGATATGTTAGAAACTGGGAACTAGAACAGACCCATGATCCATGCTGGACACACAGATACTCTACTTTCCTGGAATGGCTCTTCTGCTTAGATTTCTCCAAGGTGCCAGTTATGCCTTGGCGATGACTCTTGTCCTTGGAATATGCAAAGATAAAAGCATGGGGTCATAGTCAGGGACAGGGAGGAGGTGGGAGTTAAATATTCTATTTTCTGTTATAAAACATTCCAATTCTTAATGTAGCTAATGTTCAGGACAAATGAAATGCTTTGCAGGGCTAGCCAATCATAGACATTCTTTTGTAATGATAAAGAAGAGAAGTCAGAAAGTGGTACCAACTTTAGGGTTGATGTGTAAAGAACACAACCTCTTATTAGTTGAATGTTATAGTCTAATTACTGTCTTTAATATAAAGCATCATAGCCATTAAATGGATTTAAGTACTAGGTATAAGCAACGGAGTATATCAGTAGTTGTATGTCCCTGGCATAGACAACATCATCATCAAGAGAGAAACAAGTCATAGTCAATCCATAATTGGTCTCTTTAAAAGCAGCTCCAACATTCCCTATCACTTTAGTTTTCATTGATGACTCTTAAAAAGCTGCATGTTTACCTAGAGGAAAAGAAAGCATTAAAGTGTCACTGGTCCCTCAAGTCTTACAGATGCCAGTTTATCTCTCATCAGTGAAAGCATTTGTCCTTTAAACAAATGGAACTGACATCAAAATGGTCCCCCTTGTCCCTTGCCTCCTTTCACTAATGATATGGCAAGGGCGACCGAGCCTGCAGTAAACGTGTTTGTGTCCAGTCATATTCCCGTCACTTTTCACCCTAATTGGACTCCTTAAAAAATAATAATTAAATAAATAGATGAGAAAGGGAGCCACAAGAGAGTAGCACAAGTTCCTGCTTCCAGGCACTCCCTGGCATCAGCTTTCACTTCACACTTCTGTTCAAAGTACCTGATTTGACAAAGCACACAGAAAAGTCTCTTTACCCTCTCTCCCAAACAGTCTGACAGGAGTCAATAATGATTCTTGAACACAGCTACAATCTAACCATCAGAGATGAAAGTGTGAGGGGAAACTTTCAAGCTATGCCTTACAATCTTTTATTAAAGAAGGGTGTAAAAATACATTTGCCTTCGTGGGGCAATTTTCCTCCTCCGGTTCAACTTAATCCATTTTAACAGTTGGCAGTTTAAATAACAGAAGTTATAGGCTGCCATGAACAGACGCTTTGCATGCCACATGAAAGCAATGAATTCAGAGGCAGGAGCAAAACCAGAAAGAACCTGAAAGAAAAGAAGCCCTTCTTCTATATAAAAGGATTTCTTTAATAGCAGCGGCAGGAAAATTTTTTCTGAACTTGTGTTCTTCTATTGTTTCACAGAAAGAAGTTATCACATCCTGTATCCCAATTCTACATGTACCAATGGACTGTCGGGAGCCAACAACTCTTCCCCTAATATTACAATACTCATCTACTCTGTTTTTAATGCAATCAAAACAAGTTTTCTTATTGTATAATAACAGGGACAGTCCTCTTTTGTTTGCAATGTAAAATCATATATTTTAAATACAAGAATCTTAAGATCAGTCTATCCATAACTACTAATTTTTAGGCTAAATAAAATATTAACATTTTTATTCATGTTTGGGTTAACATTTGCAATTCAGCTTTTTGCAATATTTAAATGGAACTGCATATGCTATAAAGAAATTTTTTAAAAAATGTGGAAAACTTTAAGGTTGGTTCTTTCTTGAGTGCCTTATCATCCTTAATGTCCACCTTTAGTTTATAGAATCCTTAAAGAAAACTTTAAAGATCTCAGATTTGATATTAGATTTTATGGTCCCATTATTACCTGCTCACTACATATTTGTGTCCAAAAACCATTACTATATTTTGAAACTGTGAAAAGTAGTCATTTAGACTCAATGTAAGTATTTACAAAAAAAGATTTACTTATGACTTGAGAGAGGGATGGCTCAGGACTTGCTGCTCTTTCAGAGGACTGCAGCAGGGCTCCTAGAACCCATGTGAGTAGTTTTACAGTCATCTGATAACTGCAGCTTTTGGCCTCCATGAACACTATACACACATGTGTGCACGTGCACAATGCATGTTTGCACACACATGCACATGCATAATAAATAAAGTAAATATTTTAAAATAAATAAAAGGATTATTTGTGTGTCACTGCATATGTACATGTGTGTGTGGTCACCTGTGTGTGGAGGACAGAGAGGGTGTCATACACCTTCTATCACACTGCATGACCTTTGAGGCAGCTTATACTTGGGTGCTGAGATTCAAACTACAGTCTTCATGATTATATAGCAAGAGCTTTTGATTATGGAGCCTTCTCTTCAGCCTCAACAGAAGTACATTTTACAAAATAAATATTAGTATTCATAACATAATCCGCAAGATCCTAGTATATTTGGACTATAATAATACCATGAAGGGGAGGCAGTAAGTTTGTGTACATGTTCGTACATAAAAACTAACTCCCTACATACTTGTCCCCTGCACTAACTTTGGTGGAAATGATGATGCCCATATTCTTTGAAGGCCAATAATAAGTAAATCTTCTATAGGCCAAGTGTGAATATTTTCTTTGGAAGATACAGATGAAAAATCAATAAAAATTAGCGAGTAGATGTTAGTACATAAAGTACATTCTTATTGAGTTATGGGATGTTATTTTATTCTAGTTTTGTATCTCCTTCCATGTTTTAGCTTCCTGGATTTAAGGTATATTAAAGAGAAGCACGGGCAGAAATTTTGCATCAAATGATCATTGGTCCTGAAGTATTTTCTGATACATCATAATATTACCTATTCTTGTGTTTGATAATATTCAGTCTGTTAGTCCTCAACTGATACTTTACAAAGGAGTGAAAACTATCTACTATTTAATAATCAACTGAAAACTGATTGCCCCATAACTTTCTTTTCACAGACTACACTTTCTTTTTTTTTATTTTCCATTTTAAATTTAGATAAGAAACAAGGTTGCTTCACAAGTCAGTACGAGGTCCCTCTCCCTTTCCCTCCCCTCCTCCCGTGCCCTCCCCCCATCCCCCCCCGTTATCCCCTCATTCCCCCAGGGAGGGTGAGGCCCTCCATGGGGGTGTCCATAGTCTGTCATTTCATATAGGGCAGGGCCTAGACCCTTCCCCAAGAGTTCAGGGTGAGAGTGCACCTCACATTGTTCTATGGGAGTCCAGAGACCGTGTGTATACTTGGGATGGGTACTGATCTGCTGTCCAAGGCTCAATAGATTACCTAGGCCTCCTCACTGACACCCAGATTCAGGGGGTCTTGATCAGTCTCATGCTGGATTCCCAGGCTGATGCCTGGGATTCAAGAGTTAACCTTTGTCTGGTCAGCTGTTTCTGGGGGTTCAACCAGCCCAGTCTTAATCCCTTTGATCATCAGTCCTCCCTCTCTGATACTGGCTTTCTTGAGTTCAGCTCAGTACTTAACCAGCCAGTAAATGAAGTTTCTGTTTCCCAGACTCTCTGGCAATAGGATTGTAGGCTGGCACTCCCCAGATCTATGTCTAAAATCCATATATGAGAGAGTACATGCCATGTTTCTCTTTTTGTGACTGGGTTACCTCACTCAGGATGGTTTCTTCTAGTGTCATCCATTTGCCTGCGAATCTCATGATTCCCTTATTTTTTTCTGCTGAATAGTACTCCATTGTGTAGATGTACCACATTTTCTCTATCCATTCTTCGGGTGAGGGACATCTAGGTTGCTTCCAAGTTCTGGCTATTACAAATAAAGCTGCTATGAACATAGTGGAACAGACATCTTTGTTATATGAATGGGCATCTTTTGGATATATGCCTAAGAGTGCAGTTGCTGGGTCTTGTGTTAGGTTTATTCCCATTTTTCTGAGGAATCTCCATACTGCTTTCCAAAGTGGCTGAACCAGTTGGCACTCCCACCAGCAATGGAGGAGTGTCCCCCTTTCACCACATCCTCTCCAGCATAAATTGTCATTGGTGTTTTTGATTTTAGCCATTCTGACAGGAGTGAGATGGTATCTCAGAGTTGCTTTGAGTTGCATTTCCCGGATGGCTAAGGATGTTGAGCACTTTCTCAAGTGCCTCTCAGCCATTTTAGACTCCTCTATTGAAAACTCTCTATTTAGTTCTGCAGCCCACTTCTTAATTGGGTCCTTTGCTGTTTTGGAGACTTGCTTCTTGAGTTCTTTGTAAATTTTGGAGATCAACCCTCTGTCAGATGTGGGATTAGTGAATATTTTTTCCCATTCTGTGGGCTGCCTTTTTGTCTTGCTGACTGTGTCCTTTGCCTTACAGAAGCTTCTCAGTTTCAGTAGGTCCCATTTATTAATTGTTGATCTCACTGTCTCTGCTACTGGTGTTATGTTCAGGAAGCTGTCTCCTGTACCAATTCGTTCAAGGGTACCACCCACTTTCTCTTCTAAGAGGTTCAGTGTGGCTGGATTTATGTTGAGGTCTTTGATCCATTTGGACTTAAGTTTTGTGCATGGCGATAAACATGGATCGATCCGCATTTTTCTACATGCCAGTCTCCAATTATGCCAGCACCATTTGTTGAAGATGCTTTCTTTATTCCATTGTATATTTTTAGCTTCTTTGTCAAAGATCAGATGTTCGTACGTGTGTGGGTTAATACCCGGATTTTCAATTTGATTCCATTGGTCTGCCTGTCTATTTTTGTGCCAATACCAAGCTGTTTTCAGGACTATAGCTCTATAATAGAGCTTGAGGTCAGGGATAGTGATGCCTCCGGACGTTGCCTTGTTGAACAGGGTTGTTTTGGCTATCCTGGGTCTTTTGTTTTTCCATACAAAATTGATTATTGTTCTTTCAAGGTCTGTGAAGAATTGTGCTGGGATTTTAATGGGGATAGCATTGAATCTGTAGATTGCTTTTGGCAGGATTGCCATTTTTACCCCATTGATCCTACCTATCCAAGAGCATGGGAGATCTTTCCATTTTCTGAGGGCTTCTTTAATTTCTTTCTTTAAAGATTCAAAGTTCTTTTTTTTTTAATTTTTAATTTTTTTTAAATTTTTTTTTAATTTTATTTTCCAGTTTAAATTTAGATAAGAATCAAGGTTGCTTCACAAGTCAGTTCCAGGTCCCTCTCCCATTCCCTCCCTTCCTCCCGTGCGTGCCCTCCCCTCCCCCCCGTTATCCTCTCATTTCTCCAGGGAGGGTGAGGCCCTCCATGGGGGTGTCCATAGTGTGTCATTTCATATAGGGCAGGGCCTAGACCCTTTCCCAAGAGTTCTGGGTGAGAGTGCTCCTCACATTGTTCTATTGGAGTCCAAAGTCCGTGTGTAAACTTGGGATGGGTACTGATCTGCTGCCCAAGGCTCAATAGATTCCCTAGGCCTCTTCACTGACACCCAGATTCAGGGGGTCTTGATCAGTCCCATGCTGGCTTCCCAGGCTAATGCCTGGGATTCAAGAGTTAACCTTTGTCTGGTCAGCTGTTTCTGGGGGTTAAACCAGCCCAGTCTTAATTCCTTTGATCATCGAAGAAGAGGCAGACTCCCTTGGTTAAGTACTGAGCTGAACTCAAGAAAGCCAGTAACAGAGAGGGAGGACTGATGATCAAAGATTCAAAGTTCTTACGATACAGGTCTTTCACTTGTTTGGTTAGCGTTACCCCAAGGTATTTTATGTTGTTTGTGGCAATTGTAAAGGGTGATGTTTCTCTGATTTCTCTTTCAGCCCTTTTATCATCTGTACATAGTAAGGCTACTGACTTTCTTGAGTTGATCTTGTAACCTGCCACTTTGCTGAAGGTGTTAATCAGCTGTAAGAGTTCCCTGGTAGAGTTCTTTGGGTCATTGATGTAAACTATCATATCGTCTGCAAACAGTGAAAGTTTGACTTCTTCCTTCCCAATTTGTATCCCCTTGATCCCCCTTTGTTGTCGTATGGCTATAGCTAGAACTTCGAGTACCATGTTGAAAAGGTATGGAGAGAGTGGACAGCCTTGTTTTGTTCCTGATTTTAGAGGAATTGCGTTGAGTTTCTGTCCATTTAGTTTGATGTTGGCTGTTTGTTTACTGTATATAGCTTTTATTATGTTTAAGTATGTCCCTGTTATCCAAGATCTCTCCAAGACCTTTATCATGAAGGGGTGTTGGATTTTGTCAAAGGCTTTTTCAGCATCTAGTGAGATGATCATGTGATTTTTGTTTTTCAGCTTGTTTATATGGTGGATTACGTTGATGGATTTTCGTATGTTGAACCATCCCTGCATCCCTGGGATGAAACCTACTTGATCGTGGTGAATGATTGTTTTGATGTGTTCTTGGATCCGATTTGCCAGTATTTTATTGAGTATTTTTGCATCAATGTTCATGAGGGATATTGGTCTGAAGTTCTCTTTCTTGGTTGTATCTTTGTGTGGCTTGGGGATCAATGTTATTGAAGCCTCATAGAAAGAGTTTGGCAAAGACCCTTCTGCTTCTATTGTGTGGAACACTTTGAGAAGAATTGGTATAAGCTGTTCTTTGAATTTGTGGTAGAATTCTGCACTGAGGCCATCTGGACCTGGACTTTTTTTGGTTGGGAGACTTTTGATGACAGCTTCTATTTCCATAGGGGTTATAGGTCTATTTAAATTGCTTATCTGTTCTTGATTTAGTTTTGGCAAATGATAGCTGTCCAGGAAGTCATCCATTTCCTTTAAATTTTCTAATTTTGTGGAGTACAGGTTTTCAAAGTATGACCTAATGATTCTCTGGATTTCCTCAGAGTCTGTTGTTATGTCCCCCTTTTCATTTCTGATTTTGTTAATTTGCATGTTCACTCTCTGCTGTTTGGTAAGTTTGGACAAAGGTTTGTCTATCTTGTTGATTTTCTCAAAGAACCAACTCTTCGTTGCATTGATTCTTTGTATTGTTTTCCTGGTTTCTACTTTGTTGATTTCAGCCCTCAATTTGATTATTTCCTGGCGTCTACTCCTCCTGGGGAGTTTGCTTCTTTGTGTTCTAGAGCTTTTAGCTGTGATGTTAATTCTCTGGTATAACTGTTTTCCTGTTTCTTCATGTGAGCATTTAGTGCTATGAACTTCCCCCGTAGCACTGCTTTCAAAGTGTCCCATAGGTTTGGGTATGTTGTGTCTTCATTCTCATTGAATTCGAGGAAGTCTTTAATTTCTTTTTTATTTCCTCTTTGACTCAGGGATGGTGCAGTTGAGCATTATTCAATTTCCATGAGTTTGTAGGTTTTCTGCAATTTGTGTTGTTGTTGAATTCTAATTTTAAGGCATGGTGGTCTGATAAGATGCATGGAGTTATTCCAATTTTTTTGTAGCTGCTGAGGTTTGATATGTTGCCAAGTATGTGGTCGATTTTTGAGAAGGTTCCATGTGGTGGTGAGAAGAAGGTATATTCTTTTTTATGTGGATGAAATGTTCTATAGATATCTGTTAATCCCAGTTGGGTCATTACTTCTATTAGACCCTTTGCTTCTTTGTTGAGTTTCTGTCTGGTATTCTTGTCTTTTGGTGAGAGTGGTGTGTTGAAATCTCCCACTATAACTGTGTGGGGCTTTAGATGAGTTTTAAGTTCTAATAATGTTTCTTTAACGAATGTGGATGCCTTTGTATTGGGGGCATAGATGTTCAGGATAGACACTTCATCTTGGTGGATTTCACCTGTGATGAGTATGTAATGACCTCCTTCATCTCTTTTGATTGATTTTATTTTAAAGTCTAGTTTGTTAGATATTAGGATTGCTACCCCTGCTTGTTTCTTGGGTCCATTTGATTGAAAAATTTTTCCCAACCTTTAACTCTCAAGTAATGTCTGTCTTTGAGGGTGAGGTGTGTTTCTTGTATGCAGCAGAAGGAAGGGTTCTGTCTTCGAATCCATTCTGCTAGTCTGTGTCTTTTTATGGGTGAGTTAAGGCCGTTAATATTGAGGGATATTAATGACCATTGATTGCTCATCCTTCTTCGATTTGCGATGGTTGTTGTTGGTGGAATTATGGGTGGAATTTCGCCCCTTTGTTCTTTTGGCTGTTGGTAGAGAGGGATTCTCTAATGCTTATGTTTTTCTGGTTGTAGTTAGCTTCCTTGGGTTGGAGTTTTCCTTCCAAAATTTTCTGTAGGGCTGGGTTAGTGGACACATATTGGTTGAATCTAGTTTTGTCATGGAATATCTTATTTTCTCCGTCTATAGTGATTGAGAGCTTTGCCGGGTATAGTAGTCTGGGCTGGCATCCATGGTCTCTTAGTGTAGGTAGAATATCTATCCAGGACCTTCTGGCTTTCAGAGTTTCCATGGAGAAATCAGGTGTAATTCTGATAGGTCTGCCTTTATATGTTACTTGACCTTTTTCCTTAGCTGCTCTTAATATTCTTTCTTTATTCTGTATGTTTGGGGTCTTGATTATTATGTGGCGAGGGGATTTTTTTTTGTGGTCCACTCTATTTGGTGTTTTGTAGGCTTCTTGTACCTTCATTGGCATGTCTTTCTTAAGGTTGGGAAAGTTTTCTTCTATGATTTTGTTGCATATGCCTTCTGCCCCTTTGAGGTGGATTTCTTCTCCTTCTTCTATACCTATTATTGTTAGGTTTGGTCTTTTCATGGTGTCCCATAATTCCTGGATGTTTTGTGTTAAGGATTTGTTGGATTTAAGGTTTTCTTTGGTTGATAAATCCATTTCTCCTAATGTATCTTCAACACTTGAGATTCTCTCTTCCATCTCTTCTATTCTGTTGGTAATGCTTGTATTGGTAGTGCCTGACTGTTTGTCTAGCTTTTCTATTTTCTGCCTTTCTTCAGATTGTGTTTTTTTTAGTGTCTCTATTTCAGTTTTCAACCCTTGCAGCGTTTGCATTGCTTCTTGCAATTTTCTGTTTATCTGTTCGTCCGTTTGTTGCCTTTTATGAATTTTTTGGTTTGTTCTTTCTTCCATTTCTTGCATTTTTTGGTTTGCTTTTTGTTCCATTTCTTGGATTTTGTGCTTTGTTTCTTCTTCCATTTCCTGCCTTTTTTGGTTTGTTTCTTCCTCCATTTTTTTCATTTTTTGCTTTGTTTTTTCTACCATTTCTTGCATTTTTTGCTTTGTTTCTTCTTCCATTTCCTGCCTTATTTGGTATGTTTCTTCTTCTAATTCTTGCATTTTTTGCTTTGCTTTTTCTTCCATTTCTTGCATTTTTTGCTTCATTTCTTCTTCTATTTCGTGCCTTTTTTGGTTTGTTTTTTCTTCCAAATCTTGCATTTTTTGGTTTGTTTTTTCTTCCATTTCTTGCATTTTTTGGTTTGTTTTTTCTTCCATTTCTTTGAGGGATTTTCCAATATCGTCTTTTAGGGCCTCTATCATTTTCATGAAAGTGCTTTTAAGGTCGTTCTCTTCTGCTTCCTTCGCGTTGGAATATTGGGGTCTTGCTGGTGTGGAGTCTCTAGAATCTGGCGGTGTCATATTTGTTTTTCTGTTGCTGACTGTGTTTTTGTATTGTCTCTTTCCCATCTCTTCTTCTAGTGGGTGCAGAAAGAGCCCCTTCCTGGTCTGGGGACCAGAGTTCCCTTTTGGTGGGTGCTAGTAAGTCCAGTAATCTGGTGGTTCTTCTATGCCTTGTCCAAATGCTGGTCCGTGGGTAGAGAAGAAGAACAGGAATCTGGGGCGCTTAGCCTCCTACCTGGTCCCCTGGACCCCATGCTGGGTCCTGTTGTACCTGATCCGGAACAGCTACTCCCCTGGTCTCCCTGGCTCCTGTCCAGACTACACTTTCTTAAATCCATCGATCCCACAGCTGAAAACAGATCTGGTAGCACAGCAGTTCTCAATGCGTCTATATCAATATAGTAAAATATATGCATAGTTATAAGAAGTCTTACATATTTGTATAAGAGTTTATAAATAATAAATGGGCACAGAATTTTAGAGCTGAAAAGAAATTTATGGAATATTTAACTGAAGTTCAACCCTTCATTATATAGACAATGACACTAATTTCCAGAGAAGAGAACTGACCTATCATAAATATTCCATACAATGAAGAAATGAAACTGAGAGGGAGTGGGATGTAAGGTAATGAACTAGACAACCATAATTGGTCTATCATTCATTTATTGGATAATTATATGATTCAAATTCAATAAAATATATATTTATGAATAAAGATAGTGAGAACATGACAGCCAATGATCATCTGATGCTTCTAAAAAATAATCATTCTGGTGAGGCAATTAGGTAGCTACAGTGAGTTTTAAACTCCTGCAATTTTATAGTGATACAATATCCAATGATTTACTTTAAAGTCTCTAGTTATTTACTGATACAAAGATTTGAGAGGAACTGAATAAAATTGTACAGGCTAGCAACTTGTTGAGATACACTTTGGGATAGATGCATACTTAAGGACTTAATCATACATAACTACATATCTGATGCTTGATACTATACCTTTATTAAAAGGTATTAGCCATAATTAAGACTGAAAAGTTAAAAGCCAACTGCATTGCCTTCTCAGGTAATTTCATTAAGTTCTACACTGCTGTCCAAAAGAGTTCAAAACTGCGGCATCATACTGATACTTACTGTCAATGCATTTGTCAATCTTTGCCCTTACCTTAATGCTATTTATGTACAGTATATGCTTTAGTATTCGAGTCACTGTCTACAGCATTTTACTCTGAGCTGGGTATTTTTAATTCAGAGCTGTCAGGTGAACAAGTAAAATGGGATCTCTGTTTCATAAAGTCTCTGTTTACAATGATTTCCCAGAATTTTTATGAGCTGTACATTTTCCACAGAGGTATTAAGAAATTTTCTACCTTTTGTATGCATTCTTTATGCCACTTACTATTGGGTATCTATTTTAAAGTGCTACACACCACGATCCTTTGTTCAACTCTATAATTTTGTGAACAATTACAGCCTATCAAGCATTCTTACTAGTAGGACTGGTAAGGAGATGGATATTATATATGCATGGTTTATGTAAATGAGCCTCATAGAATTTGGCCCAAATTCCTATTGCTCAAATATATCCCTTTCCTTGTCTTAGACAAGACAGCTTTCCAATTAATATGTGTAAAAGATTGATACATAGCAGCAATGCTTCCTAATGCCTCCTTAAAAACTGGTTAGTATGTGGTTACCTTTCCAATCTCAATAACATTCCTGTAGTCATGAAAAGCTACCAATACTGCATCCCAGTGCAATATCTTTGTTTCAGTGCCAGGTTTGGAACCCTGGGTCTTACACATGCCAGTCAAGCATACTAGCAACTGACTTACATCCCCAGGTTAGTTTCTTTCACTTTCATCAGTGAAATCTGTTTTTCTTTTCCTTTTTTTTTTCTTTGGTTTTTTGAGACTGGGTTTCTCTGTATTGTTTTGGAGGCTGTTCTGGAACTTGCTCTGTAGACCAGGCTGGCCTTGAACTCACAGAGATCTGCCTGCCTCTGCCTCCCGAGTGCTGGGATTAAAGGCGTGAGCCACCAACGTCCGGTGAAAGCTGTTTTTCTTAATCTTTGTGTATATGATGCTTGTGCATGTGTACTTTTGTGTGCAGTTCAGCATGTGCATGCCATCGAGAACATATGGAGGTCAGAATACAATCTCAGGTGTTTGCTCTTCCTTGTCTTCTGCCTTATTTTAGGAGGAGTTTCTTGTTTGCCATTCAACTGGAAGCTCCTGTGCATTCTACTCTATCTATCTCTCATCTTGCTGTGGGAATGGTCGGGACAGAAATGTACATCCACTCTGTGAATCTGAACTTAGATCCTTCTGCTTGTGCAGCAAATTCTTTATCTACCAAGAAAATTTCCTAGCTCATTGCAGTCTTAATGATGCCATGTGATAAGTCAGAAAACTCCCTCCAGGTTAAAAAGCATTACTGCTTCAAGCACCCATTGATTGTACCATTTACATAGTCCAGTAGCTCAGTGATTCTTAACTTGTGGGTCATGACCCCTTTAAGGGTAGCATATCAGATATTTGCATTATGACTAATTATAGTACCGAAGTTACAGTTATGAAGTAGCAATGAAATAGTTTTATCATTGGGGGTCACCACAACATGATGAATTGCATTAAAAGGTTCATAGCATTAGGAAAGTTGAGAATCATTTGGATAGCTTATTATTAGTTTTGGATTTATGAATTATTATTTATGGCTTTACACATATTTTCTTAATTTGTATTATTTTGGAATTCATGTGATGATAAATTAACTTCCCACTCTTACTGGTCGCTATGCCAATATCATGCTCTTTTCTAAATAAAACTTCGAAAAAGTTTTATCAGCTCATAACTTTATTTAATTGAAATCATTAAAATAGAGAAGAGTTTCACTTCATGTTTGGACTCCATTTAAATTGCTTATATAATTTTAAACTACTTTGTATCAAAATTTCCAAATGCACTTAGAAGGAAATTTTATAGCAACAATATACATTTTTAATGAGGAAGAGCAGCTAACTTATTTTTAAAAAGATATTTCTTTAAAATATGCTGCTTTCCAAAAAATATGTTATATGCTGTAAACTCAGTTATAACCCCAAGCACGCAGAGCAGCTTCTTTTCATCAGAAAACAGCCATTTATAGGGCACAGCAGAGGAAGGGAGCACTTGCTGGAATGGCCTCTGAGACAACCAACTGTATGAGACCTTAGATGGCTACTATCAAGTGGCATATCCACTATGGAATGATACAGAGGCATTTTCTTCATATATAGTAGTTAGTCAATACACTGAATGTATTACTTGCATATAAATATGACTTTTAGCATCTGAAGGCTCAGTATATCAGCTTCAGGGAGAAATGGGAAGTTTTCTATCATGTTTTCCTTACTTGAATAGCCTGGTGCCATCTGCGTGCAAATCCTCCAAAACAACTGATAAGGTCAAGAAAGAGCAACTGAGTATTAAGAGGGAGGAGGAAAAATAAGGTAATAACAAGCTTATACTGTCTGTATTTATTTATTGGGAGCAAAGCATTCACTCTGTGGAAAGATTTCAAGCATGATAGTCAGGATTTATGAGGAAAAGATTTGTTTTCTCATTACTATAATAAGCAGTTATCAAAAAATACTTGCTCAGACTTCTAGCAGATAAAGAAAGGAGATGCAACTTCAATTAAGTCTTTGATTTATAGATAATGTTGCAACATCATAAGCAATGAACATCATATTCCACCGCAATCTATTTGCAAATATGTGTGCATGTGGATGTGTTTTAGGGGAGGGATGGAGAATAATTTTTTATTTGATTCGCTTCACATTAGTGTGCACTCAAATAAATAACCATTCCAGAAAGAAAATGCAAATGAACATTAAACTTTTATATTCTTTCAAATCCTTTTCCAATAGATGTCAACATACATGCATTATAATAGATATGATCAGTGTTTATATACCCTCCTGTGATTTTATTCTTTCACTTAACATTGTTTCCTATATACATTTTCATTATTTGTCAAGCAATCTTACCACCGTCAAACTGAACCTGTTTCCCTATAATTACTCCAATACCTCACTATAAAAATATATATGCTGCTAGTTTACTGACACTTTAATTTGCATTCCTTTATTTAGCAGCAAAAAGTGCTTTCCATATGATTTATTATATAATATGTTTTACACATAAATTTTCTCTCTCTTTACCTTTTCTCTAATGTTACCTGCCTCATGACACATATCTGCAGGTTCCTCAAACACATTATGTCCAATATGAACATAATTAGATTTGTTGGTGAATTTGTTGCAGACAGCTGAGCACAGGGACTACAAATCACATCTTTCTTTCTGCCAATATTATATACATGGCACAGATTATACAACCAAATATTTTCTAAAGTCTAAAAATTGCCACAATGGCACAAGCTGTGTTTAATCTCTTCAGATCATACAAGTTCTTAATCTGTGGATGCAATACAGAAAAATAAGAAAGAATGTGGAATATTCCTTTACACCGTGTGAATATATGTCACTGTGACTGGGTTAATAAAGAAGCTGATTATCTAATAGTCAGACTTGTAGAAGTTAGGCACAACTTGCAGACAAAAAGAGAGCACAAAGAAGGGAAAGAGTCTAAGAATCCTGAGGTGACATGGAGAGAAGTAGATGAACTGGCCATACTGAAAAAAGGCACCAAAATTCGTGGCAGAGCATAGATAAGAAATATTAATTTTAAATTATTTTAAGAGTTAGCTAGTAACAAGCCTGAGCTATTGGCCAAGCACTTATAATTAATAATAAGTCTCAGTCTGGTTATTTGGGAACTGGCTGCCAGGACAGAAAGTGTACCTACAGAAATAGGATAATTGAAAGTCTTCATTGAAAATATATTTCAGAAAAATTTCTATTCTTAACTTTCCAAATGAAAAGCATACTTTACTCTTGCTTCTTATCAGCTGTCGCTCAGAAAAAAAGTAACCTGCCTGTATTCGAGTTCTTGCAAAATCTTTTGGCATTTTCTAAATTATTTTTAACTTAAAAGTACTGCTTGGAGACCACATGTTAGCTCTGGAATAACTTCATCTGATAAACGTTTCACATGCTTGTGAATGTAAATTGGGGGAAGTGGAAATACTGTAATTTAACATAGAACTAGTAACTGTTTACAACTTAGGATCTTATCTATCTGAATTTTGGATATCATTGTAAACAAGAAAATACATACACGTAGGAAAAATGGCAAAAACATCTTGTGTGTCATACAAATGGACATTTATGGCTTGGGATAAAAATGACAATGATGCTATCCTTCAGGGTTTAAAGTGCTGTATTGTACCATGTACTTGGATAGGAATGCTTCGGAGAACTGTTAGATGGCTCAAAAATCATTGTCAGAGCTGTTGGAAAAACTAATGTCAGAGATAAGAGTGAATGTTTGAATTAAACTATTTTTACAAAAATGGAGTGAAAAAGCCAAATATTTTCATGAAGGTATTTTTTATATCGTAAACAAGTTCAGTATATCTGTGAAACTAAACTAAATAGCATAATTAAGCATTTTATTATTTCAAATATATTCCCAAAATTCCATAATATTCATAATGGACAGTTAAATTTTAGAAAACTTTATTAGGAAGATGAAGACTGAGCCATTGTATTAGTCAAGGCCTTTTGAGTCCATTAAGTAAGCTGTTTAACTGTCATCTGCTCAGTGCCATGTACTGTGTGAAATGAATGACACATCAGTAATTCTCCAAGCAATCCTGAAGGATGGATGTTACAGAAAGATTTTTTCCTTCAAATGGTGAGTGAGCCTCCAAGAAATTAAAAACCTTACTCATGATCATGCAGCTAATAAGTGTGAACATCTGCAGACTTTGAGAGTCCACAACCTGAACCATTATGCCATATGCTTTCCACAAGTTCAGAGTGAGCCCCAGGTCTGTGGTTCTGACAGGATGACGTCTGGTGTAAAACAAAGCTGAAGTCAGAAGTAGGACAAGAACAAGTATCTTTGTAATCCATAAATGCATTACCATCTTCAATTCTCACTCCTTTGATGCATTTTTAATTTTTAATACATTTTTAACTGAAAACATGAAGAGTACTACGCTCATGTTGTATTTAGTCTCATGATTCTAGTTCTGATGAGATTCCTGAAGGAATGCTTTAGAGAAAGGAATGAGTTGCCTTCCTTTGCTTCACTTACAGCAACCGTGGGTCTACAGGGTATGAATTAACCTGAACCACTTTACTTTTAAAAAAGATGCATTTTCTATCTAATTATGTGCAGGTATATCTGTAAAGGGACATGTCCTCAGATCTCCTAGAACTGAAGTTACAGGCAGTTGTGAGACCCCAGTGCGGGTACTGAGAGGTGAACTTGGGTCCTGTGCAAGAGCAGTACAAGCTCTTAATTGCTGAGCCATCTCTCCAGCCCCTCACGTTACTTGTTAAGCATATTAGTTCTGCACAACATCCCAGGTGAGTTACTCCCTAAGTTATATATACATCCCCTTTCCAAGCAGTCACATATGGTATATTACTAGTTTACTCTTTTCTGTGGTTTAAATATCTGTTTCCCTCTAGGATTTATGTTGACAATACTAAGATATAGGAACTACAGGACAGCGATTTAAAAAAAGAATCAGTAACCATAATGACTTGCAATATTTTCTATAGCCTATGATCCAAACATGAACTAATGAATAAGATACCTCCCATTTGGATGTCAGTGTATGTGCTGATGGTGATCAACAGAATGGCGACCACTGTGCCTTCATCACCTTCCTGTGCTAAGTTTTCAATTGAATAGTTGTCAGCCATTCCAAGTCACTCTCTCAAGATAGAAGCGGAGAAGTCAGAGCCTGGCAGCCTGAGAAAGCAGGCTAGTTTCTCTTATTTTCATTTTTTTTCCTAAATGCATTACCACATCCACACTAAAGCTATTCTGCCACTTCTCGGCCCACTCAGGAACCTCACAAGAGCTTCCTGCCGTGGATCTCTGGCAGCTTGGCATTTTACTGTCAGTGAACTCAGAATAGCTGAGTGTCAACTGCAAACTCTTTACTTCACTTTCTATACCTTTTTCATGCAACAAATTACCTCCTCGAATTCATCAAAGTGCTAATGTTTAGAATTGAAGGAGAAATGTTAAGTATAAAATTATTCCCTAATTAAAAAAACAGCACATCCTTATAGTGATAGATGTTATTTTTTCTTTTTAGAAAACATTCACTCTGTCTCACATTGATAATGAAAAGTACACCATAATAGCATCCAAGAATTAGACATGTTAGTTGCCCTTCCTGGCAATACTGAAGGATTAATCTACTAAATATCCAATTTTATTGTCATCAATCCTTACAAATGGTTCCCCTACCAGGTTGCTTTCTATTTCCATATGCCTCCTACTTACTTCAAGAGTTTAATGTTTATCATTACTTCATTTTTAAAGTTTTATTTCTTACTCCAGGAAGTCTTATTAGTTTTTATAATACTGGCTTTTCAGATGGTAAGATTACAGAAAGTGCATTACTAGTTTTCTTAGAGATATCTCAGTTGTATGAGTGACAATTATGAAATTAAAAAATTCAGTTAGCAGAATTGCAATTTTCCTGTGGATGTTTTAACTGAAAATAATGAAGACGAGATTGGTAAAGCCTGATGTAGCTATTTTACCACACAAAAGAGATATACTAAGAGTGTGCTTTGTTTTGTACTGCCAAAAACAAAGTTAATTTGCACAATCCAATTATGCTTACTTTGGGTAGTGACTGTGAATTTGAACCAAGTGTATTGGAGTAGTAATAACTGTTTCGCTCTGCATAAGGACAATTTTGAAGAATAAGTTCAAACTGATTAAGTAGAAGTAGAAAAATCACTGAATTAGGGCTCAAGAACCTCGGGGTCAAATCTACCTCAGCCTCATTCAAGCAGGAAAACATTAATGAGTCAGGTGGCTTTTCAAATTCTCAGTCTCTAAAGCTGAGAAATGAAGAGAATATTTTTGTCTTAATATGCTCATTCATTTCTTAAGGGCATGAAACAGAATGCTGTGAAGTTGTTTATAAACAGGGTATACTAGCTTCACAGGTAACTCTAAAGTTTCATTGTAATACACTCTATTCAGAACAAATCCCATTTAAAAATAGATCCTCTTTTCAAGTAGGTTACTATCTATCTTCCTTATTGTTGGTTCGCCATAAATGGATGCTTTAAGATAACACATGGTTTTCTGGCTATAGTCATAGTAGACAACTGCTACATAGTCTTTAAAAAATGAGCTCAAAGGAAACAGCTTTGTTTTTATTTTGCCATTTTCTTTTTATTCTTCAGCACAAACCATTCTGATGATGTTTAAAATGGTGATATCAATTGACACTGTCATGATCTGGAAATGTCTGCAAGGTCCAATGGGAAGTCTTAGCAAATGTCAGAATACCTCTAAGGCAAAGCAGATCCTCAAGATAGATAATGATTAGAAAGTTTAATACTAAAGATACAGCAGGGTGATGGGGAATGGTCTGCCTGATGCTCAAAGGTCAGGCAGCAAGCAAGTTTAATGCCTGGGAAAGTTAAAATAAGTCAAGTATCATTGTGATTAGTGATGCCGAATGGGTACAGAGCAATGTAGGAAATATGAAGTCAAATATCACCTTTCAAGATGTGTCAAAACATATATATTAAAATACACTGCTTCCTTTCTGACAATTACTTAGAAAAGTCAGCAACTGTACATTCTGGATAACAGTTATCTATCCAAAAATGGGTTGACTACTATAGTTGGGCAGCATTTAGAAGGTATCATAGGAGAGGATAATTCATAGACTTCCAGAGAAGAAAGCTTATGTCTATAAATCCATTAAGACATCCTATTAGTCCTTCACACCCATCAGTGTCTGAGGCAGATGAGAGAGTTGGCCCTGTGGTGCTAAGAGTCTTACAGCTGTTCCTGATCCTCACCAGTTGCAACAAAAGGGAGAGCAGACCCTGCACCTTGCCAGGGCAACGCAATAGAGCCACCAGTTAGATCAGGTGTGGGTGAACCAGCCCTAAAATTGTGAGTGTCATGAGTGTGGGAGAGTAGTCCCCATTATCCAGCTATGTTGTGGCAGAATAGACAGGGAGAGATGCCCTCCTGCCAGCCCCTACACCCATAAATGCCTGGGGCAAGTGGGAGAGCTGGTCCTTTGGTCATAAGAGCAGGAAAGCTGTCCCTGACCCATACTAACTGCAACACTTGGGAGAGCAGGCCCTGTACCTAGACAAGGCAGTACAATAGAGCCAATCTGGTTGAGGCATGTGTGGGTGAGCCAGTCCAAAAATTGTGAGCATGGAAGAGGTGTTCCTATTACCCATCTGTCTTGTAGTAGCATGGTCAGGAGAAAATTGCCCTTTATATGTCCTCCTCATCAATTCCTGGGGCAGGTGGGACAGTCTTAAGTCATAAGAGCAGGAGAGCCAACCCTATTAGCATAGGTGTGGGTGAACCAGCCTCAAAGTTGTAAACATGGGAGAGCTGTACCCATTTTTCATCTGGTGAACAAATCCAACAGCCAGAACCAGGGTTACACCTTGCATCACCCCAACATCCACCCCATCTATAACCTGCAGGAGCATGTGAAGGCATGTGACCCTCAGACACAAACTGCAGGATCTACACAACCCAAGGCAACAACATGATATCCAAAAGGGGTCCCAGTGAGGACCAAGAATCAATAGTGTAGTAGAAACCAGAGTTCTCAAACCAGACCAATGACTCTTTGTAAAGAACACTTGAAAGTAAAGATATATGAACAAAAGGGATTACACATGACTCACTGTGACACACTGCAGTTTCCATGACGAGATATTTAGTTTCCTCACTTTTTAATTTTTTCCTTTTTCTTGTTGTAAATTTTATTGGGGGGGTGCAAGGACAGAGGGTAGAAGCAAAGGGGCAGGGAAATGAATTGGATCAAGATACATGATATAAAAGATACACAGAATCAATTTTTAAAAAGATATCCTATTGGCATGTTCATGGCTGGCAATTGTTGATATTGAAGTGAAACAAATGCATGCATCGATATAACACAGATTTGAAGGAGAAACTATGCATTTTAATTCTATTTTTAATCTGGTCAGAATATTAAACTCTTTACCATCACAGGCAAGTGGCTATTTTGCAGTTTATTTTGGTAACTCTCTGAGGTTTCTACAGGTTAGACTGCAAACTGCTTGAGGACACATGAATACTTTTTATCTCTTAGCATCTATATAGGGCTTGTCCCAAAACCTGTGCTTAAAAAGAAGTAGGCTTAATTAAACTTGCAGATACTTTTCTGTCAGACTTCATAGTCTCATAAATTGATAGAGAGATGATCAGATAGCAAATGAATAAAAATGAATATCAGAGATTTAGATGAGGTGGCAGGAAGTCTCTTTTCAAAGCATTGCTTGCATTTAGTGTTCATGCTGGCACATGGGTGGCCCTCAGGAAAAGCTGAGGTACTCGAAAGACAAGGTGATGCTAAATCTAGCTCTCTAGAGGTGGGCGAAGATTGAAGAATATCTCTTCCAACACTGTTGACAGAAGCTTACAGTGGAACTAGAAAGGGGCATCCTTCATTAATGTCATACAAGTTTCTTCATTATTAAAATATAGTGTGTTCTTCCATGCAGTGGTAATCTATCCCAATTTTCAGGTTGACTTAGATCATACAAATCAAGGTTAAAAGTGGACTATAGTACAGAAGCCAGAAAATATCTATCTTTCTCTAGAACTACTTCTGACTTTACATGCCAAGAGCTTCATGCCATTTAAATAAGTATTTTGTTGGTTATATTTTCACTTTTTTCTTGATCAGTTCACGTCAACAGAAATGTACTCTGTCTAACATACAGATAGGACCAAAAAGTAAGCACATAAAATAGAATTCTAGTAGTATTCTATGAGTACCTTTAAACCATTTTACTTTATAAAATGTTTGTTATAATTATTTATGGAAAATAATGTGAGCTATATTGACTCTTGTTAAATATTTTTATTTTCTACTCTGTCTGTCTTTACAATTCCTATATCAATCCAACTGAAGAGTTCCCTGATGTAAGTTAGCTGTTATAATTTATAGTATGCATTACTGTAAGTAATAATATTACGGTATAGGGGATGGGGTAATGGCTTAGTGAGCATTGCTGGAGGCCTCCTGAAGGTCTGCAGTCCCAGTGCTTGGAGGTAGAGACATGAATATCACTCGGGTTTGTGGGCCAGGTAGTCTTATTAATTTGCTAAGCTATAGGTTCAATGAGAGACCCTGCCTCAAAAATTAAGGTGGAGAGTAATAGAGAAACATCCAAAGATAGTCTCTTGCCTCCATAATTACACCCACATTAACATATACACATTCATGAAACACACACACACACACACACACACACACACAAAATTATCTTTGTAATAAATACAACTACAGGTCTGAGGAAATAGTGAAATAGTAGAGTAATTAACTAGCATGCCTGGGGCTCTACGTTAAATTACCAGTACCAGAAAACCAAATTTAAAACAAACGAGTAAATAAAATGATACATATTTTGATAATGAGTCTATTAAAACATAGGAATTACCTAATTAATAAACCCCAATTTGATACTTTTGAGTTTGATACAGCCTATTTTCATTGACCTCAAAATAAATAAATGTTGTACACTTGAACATACACATTCATTCTAACAAAACTTCTCTTTAATCTTTCCTTTAAAAAAATCTTGGTTAGATGTTAGATTTTCATTGAAACAGTTTTCTCTACATTTAAAGAAGTGTTTAGAAAGACCTATTCATTCAAATTGCTCCCAAGATCTCTTTATAAAAACTAAATTTGATCATTATATTATTCTGTTTAAAATTTGTTACAGAGTAAAAAAATGTATTATTTTGAACAGCAGCTACAACAGATTTGTCAATACATCTCATAGTACATAAAATTTCAAAGTTGTCCAATTTGCCAGTCTCAATTCCTACCTTTTTCAACCTAATCATAAATTACAGACTTGCAATTTCTTGCATTTCTGGGATACTAGCATAGCCTTAATTCCTCTGTTTTGGGGGATACACACAAAGCTAGAATGCTTGTCCTACAGATGAATGCTGTTCCTAGAAGTTTCATCTGAATGGAAAGCCTTCCCTGATTTCTTTTCTTCCACACTCAAGAACTGGGTGTTACTTCAAGTGTGTTCAATTCAGATCCTCTCCCCATCATGACTATATAACTCAACAAATGTAAATGTTTTAGTTTGCTTGTTTTAACTTTGCTTTCTCTAACTAGACTGTGGGTTATCTGAAGATGGCAATATGTACATCCTATACCATCATTGAGTTATTGCTACTCAGGACAGGATCTGGCTCACCAATATTTACTAATATATATTTGATAATTAAATAAAGCATGGCTAATTTGTATTTCATCATAGTTGCCTAGGGACTAGTATTGATGATTACCTTGGCTTAGTGAACCTTTTCCCCACAGTTAATGCAAAATTAATATTATAAATAGAGATTATACAGAGAATATTTAAAACGCTTACGAGAATGAACTTTTCAAAACCCCTCAAGTACTTTATAAGCATCAATTTACATATAAATAATTGATATGCTAATTATAATTTAACCATATTTGTTCATTAATACTGTGTCCTTAAGGATTCTACTAGGCATGGATTGAATGACAAAATCATGTTAACTTAGTTTGTGTGCCTACACATATTAGAGATAAATTAAAAAGCATCTCCTTAAAGAATTCCCCAATTCAAATAATGTTATCAAAATCAAAATGGCCTTTCCAAATACTTAAAATAATTTATTAACTATTGCTTTACTTCACTTTAGGAGTTGAATATATTCTTACTTAAAGGTTCAAAACACATTCACAGAGGGTATTAGTAGAGACATTTTAGTTTATTTCCTATCCATTCTGCCAATGTATTTTTTCATGTTCAAGAACTAACTATAGTGCCTCGTTATATGAATTTGTCTTTCTTGAATGCTGCAAAGGTCTTCACAGTCCCACATTATTGTATGCATGACTGCTTTTCTCTGGAATGTCCTCTGCTAATGTTTCACCATAAATTTACCTATCAACTCCAAAATCGTACCTCTGAACTCAAAGAGCATCACAATAAATTTTTGTTGCTACCTAACACAATTTTAATTTACATCTTCTTTACTGTCACAGCATTTTCAGGCATATATTCATGTACTTGTGATATAATAACTATATATTTATGTCTACCCCAATTTGACGGAGGCCTATGAATGAAAACATTGCATGTGATTTTCATCTTTCTATTTCTAGCATCTAAGGTTTTATCTGGTACAAAGAAGGCACATGTCGTTTGGGTTTTGTTCTCCTAAAAGATATATTGAAGTCCTGAGTGCTGGTCTGTATGTGTGTAGCCAATCAGATTTTTTTCTGATGTAATCAAGTTAAGATGAAACCATACTGGATTCAGAAGTACTCAAAACCCAATGACTGAAGTCTTTATCAGAGGGAAGTAATTTGGATGCACAGAGGAAAGGTGATCATGTGGTGAAGAAGATACAGATTGCACTCATGCAGATGCAAATCAAGAAATGGCAAGGATTGTTGGAAACCAGCAGAAACTAGGAGGGAGACAGAGAAAGGATTATAGTTTACAGTTCCCAGAAGGACCAAACTGGCTGACATCTTCATTTCTCTTCTCAAGTATTTTAAGTCACTTAGTTTGTGTGAGTATATTGCACTGATTCTAAAAATCTAAAATGGCATCCACTAGCTTTTGTTGACAAAAAATAAATGGATGACAAATAATAGAGATACTTTTCCTTAGTAAAATATCTTAGTCTGTTGAATTTTGTAAAGTGTCTTTCCATGCCCACCAAGTTTCATGGTGTTCAGCATAATGGCGAGTTCCTTTATAATCATTTTGACATATGTTAAATTACACAGTGATTCTGTCTGTAGGGAAGGGCATAGTCTTAAAACACATAGTTGACTGTTTCTACCACTGCGACAGGGCAGAGCTCTCAAAGGTGCAGATGAACAAATAAGGATCACACATATCCAGTTAAAACAGCTTCTCCATTATGGGAAACTCTCTTTCCAACCTTGGCTAGGGTACTGTCACAGTCTGAATATTAAAGGTCCCACAAAAACTAATGTCTGAATGTTTGTTCCCTAGCCAATGACACTATTTAGAAGGTTATGGAACCCCAGGAGGTAGGGCCTAGCTATAAGAAGTAAGTAGTTAGGGACTGGGCCTTGAGGTTTAGCCTGACCCCAAGATTCTTTTGTTCCTGTGTGCCGTCCAGGACATGATTATTAACCTTATATATCCACTGCCATGGTTGGAGTCCAGCCATCCTGCTTTCCTCACTATGACTGGCTGTATCTCCTAAAACCATGAGCTAAAAGAAATCTCTCGGGTTATTTCTGTCATGTGTTTCATCATAGTGATGAAGAAAGTTACTAACTCAAGTAATGCTCTCTACCACAGGCCATATCACAGTTGAGCCTTTATGCAAATGTGCAGAATGGGATTGTTCTAAGACTTATCAAAGAATGATTTTAAAATAGAAAGCACAGTGATGAACACAGTGAACCCAAATTAAAAGTTACATAAGATGTTACTTCTCTAGTGATTTCATTAACATGCCCTTTGATAAACAAACACTGACATTTCTTACAATCATATAAAAGGTTGTTTACAAAAGGCTTTGACATACAGTCTTACAGAACATTGACATAAAATATCTTTTATTCATTTTTTCATTAAAAATTCCTTTTCTACCTTACTGTCTATTTTCCACTGATATTTTAGGTTTTCATTTGACGTCCTTCTCTTTGTCTGTTTCTAATTTCCATATGCTTTTCTCCCACTTGCCCATTTATAACTGTAGTATATCATATTCGTTGTAATGGTGCATCTGTAAAAGTAGTTGAGATATCATCTTTGTTGCTGGATCTTTCTTCTTATATCCCTTATTTGAAAGTTGTACAATGAAAAAATCCACAAAATCATAGGTAAAGAGATATGGCATTTCTTAAAGTTCACCATACACAGTCTTTCCTGAAGAATGCAGTTATTGTTTATAGCCAGTGGGCATGCAACCATTTGTAGGTACTAAAATCACCACCACAAGGAAGCAATAGAATTCAGTAAGATTCATAATCTTCCTTCTTTCCAGTGATGGGTTGAACTCAAAACAGAAGCAGTTTTGTGGTGATACCTTTAAAGGCCCCAAGTACATGTATTTATGATGTATATACTGGAAACAGAGATTGAAATGCATCAAAGACCCATATTCCAGTATCTGACCAGTAAGTTTCTTAAAATAGCCACAGAAAAAAAACTTGGCAAAAAGCAGTTTAGTCTGTTTGTGAATAGATTCTAACATTAACTCTGATAGACCAACAACAGCCTTGTTGAGAGATCTGTACTGGGAAAATACTGGGTCGAGTCTTGACCAGAGTGAAAAAGTTTGTGGGTCACTGTTGAGACACAATGCATCATTTGCTTTTATTTTTGTAGTGAGTACTTAAATGCAATCATTGAATTTGTGTGAGGAATTAGTCTACATAGATGTTTCCTTATTCTTCATAAACCCAGGAAATGTATATTTATCTTTACTGTATATATGAAGAAAATGAGGCAGAGAGAAGTCAGCTTGTCCAAGTCATGCATATACTAATTGCAGACGAGTCGAATTTCCATAATCATTTATCTGTAATTCATAATCTATAACATCTTTATGTAATCTATTTTACTTCCTTTCCCTCTCCCTTCCTTTCTGGGATGGGAGCTTGTGTTTATCCTTTACCATGTAGCCTGCTATGACACCCCTGCTTCATTCTTCTCAGGGCTAGTATTATAGGAATATACTTCCACACCTGGCTCTTTTGGCGATTTCTTGTAGCAGAGTACATAGGAATGAATGAGGAGAGAATTTAGTCTTTCAGTTTCTTGATTTAAGGGGTTACTTTCAGGATTCTGTCAGTCAGCCTTCTTGGCTAGCCCACACTATGGTAAGGATGAGTATTCTAAAGATTTCTAAATGTTACAGATTTGTTCCCTAGCCTGTGGTACTCCTTCGAGATGGTAGAACCTTTAAGTGAGAACTAGTGGGTTGTCCTTATGTCAGTGTGTGGGGGGAGGGGATATAATCTTAATAGGAATGTTGGACCTTGGCCTCCTTCTCTTTCTATCTGATTCCTGGTTTAATATATGAGCCCTTGCTCTGATATGTGTTCCTATTTTTGTCATCTACTGTTTTCATCAAGGATCAAACCAGCATGCTATCTTTTCTTGGATTTGAAATTCAAAAATATGTATTATGCAAACGTTTCTCTTTTCAAGTTAATTGTCACAAGTATTTTGTAGTAGTGGCTTGAAGTTGAATAATCGGGGCCTTAGTGTTTCTCACATTTTCTTTTTAAGTTTTTAAAAGGTTTCTTTTGTATACATGGCATGTTTTGCCTGTGCATCGCATGTGTCCGTGGAAATCAGAAGAGGGTATTGCATCTTGTGCTACTGGAGTTACAGATGTTGTGAATAACCACGTGGGCGCTGAAAACCAAAACTAGGTCCTTTGCAGGAGTGACAAGTGCTCTTCACTGCTGAGCAATCTCTCTAGCCCTTCTCATATTTTCTTAAAACCCCTTTGCCTTTTTCCTAATAATTACATAGAAAATTTTAAAATCATGTACAGAAGAGATTAATAATTTGGATACAATGTCAAAAGCTTCAATGCTGTGTTTTAGTGCAAACTGGGTTATACTAGGTTTGGATATTTTCTCTCTTGTCTTGCCTATTTCTGATTTAGACAACTGCTGAGTACAGGAGAAGAAGATCATGGTTAAGAAGTCTATTGTGTTTGTACTTAAGGGAAGCTATAAAATTTGTCATTGTTTAGCTACAAAAATCCTTATCAATAGAAAATATAGAAAAAATTTTGGCTTATTGGTTAATTTATGGTATATGAATGGCATCCAATGCTGATATATTTAACAAGGAAAAAATAAAATGCCATGAAAATGTTGTGAATATTTAATTATCTTAATTAGGATGGATCTTAATTAACATGTATTTTACAGCAATACATTTCACATTTTTGGCACATGGTGATGAGCTGATGCATGTGTGAGGCACATTATATAATCACAGTTAAAAACACACCCAGTGCATGAAACAGTGGAATAGCACACATCCTCATTTCTTTTTGTAAACATAGTGTTTGTGCATAGTAAACTGTAGACCCCTTCAAATGCATAGGTTGAAGCCTTGTCCCCAAGTACCTTAGAATGTGGCTTTCAAAACGACATCTTTCATCAAAAACATTCTTCAGCACTACAGTGAATTGTGCTTTATAGGTGGAACTGGGATTATGTATGCATATGTATATAGTTGGAGATAATGTGTACCATAGCATAAACTATCAGTAAGGCAGTATTAAATTTTAATTAATTAATGCTTTGTGTGTTGATAGGTGTATTGCCTGCTTGTATGTCTGTGCTCTGGATGAGTGCCTGGTGCTCACAGAGAGCAGAGGAGCAAGCCAGATTCTCAGGGACTGGAGTTACAGGCAGGTGTGAAGCACCATGTGTGTGCTAGGAATTGAACTCTGGTCATCTGGAAAGACAGCTACTGTTCTTAACACCTGAGCCATTTCTCCAGCCCCACTATTAATATTTTTGAAGAGCAAGGGCATGTTATTTGTAGATATTTGCTCAATATTACATTGTTATTATATTCAAGGTATGCATATTTTACAGCAGAATCGATGGGGATATCCTTTTGTATATATGTTTCTATTATTGGTTGATGAATAAAATACAGATTGGCTGTAGCCAGGCAGGAAGTATAGGCAGGGCTACCAGATGAGGAGAATTCTGGGAAGAGGACACAGAGAGTAAGCCACGATAGAGACACCATGTAACTACTGGGCAGATAGGATGCGCGACATTCTCCGGGAAGATAAGGCCATGTGTGAATATATAGATTAATAGTTATGGGCTAATAATTATGAAAGAGCTAGCCAGTAAGAAGCCTAAGTAATTGGACAGTTTCTAATTAACAGAAGCCTCTGTATGTTTATTTGGGACTAAACTTCCATGGGATCAAGTGGGAGAGAAAACTCCATCTACATAAAACAATTTCATAATTAAAGATGGTTAAGAGATATGGTAATTAAATATAATATGTGATCTAGGATTTTTTCTTTTGTTGTGAAGGATATTAGTGATCTTATCTAAGTCTATAGATTAATTTTATCAATGTTGACAAATTTATGTAAAATAATACTAGTTTGAAAAAAATACAGTACCTCTACCCCAAATCTAAGATTTCATTTTCTGTGATTTCCTTTGATAGTCACAGTCCAAAACATTAAATCCAAAATTCCAGGAACAAATCATTTCTAAATTTTAAATTGTATACTAGTCTAAGTAATGTAGTAAAATCTCATGCCATCTCTCTCCATGCACGTTATAAATATTATGTTGTATTATTATTCACGATTGTGAATTTCTTACCAAACTAATTTATAAATTTCCTATAGGTAAGCATACATGAGAAGAAAAAGAGTATGTACATAGTGTAGTACTGTAACCCATGGTTTTTAGTCATTACTGGGGTCTTTTAACACATTTCCTTGTAGGCAAGAGAGGAACTCCACATATGCATAAGTTTTAGGGGTAAGGCAGGAAATTTACTTAGACATCCAGAAAAAGATAATTTTGTGCATATGTATATAAACACAGAAAAGATACCAAAATGTTAACATTTTGGAAAATAAGATGAATGGCATCTAAAAATCTGGAGTATTTTTGTAATTTTTCTATAAATCTAAATTGCTTGAAAATAAAATATTCAAAACTAGAATATCTTATGGTGGTGCATATTATGTTACTTTAAATTTTATAACACATACATATACATGCTCTAGGAAGAATATTAAAAGGTAAGTTTTATATGAAATTTTAATTTCTAAGATCCATTTTAGAGTCAATTGAGCCCAAATACCAAAAGCATTTAGTGAAGTCAGTGTATTACAAAGTGGATCACAGTAAGGTGAACAAAATCAAACTGAAACAAAGTACATTAACAATCACAAAATGGAATGGATTAGAAGTGTTTTAAAATTAGGTCATTTTCTTCTAAAATTTAGTGTAAATATTTGGCTTTAAGGCACAAAGAAGATAGTAAATTTCTTAAATATTTTTTTCAAATAAGAAACACAGAATTCACTATTTTTGTTGCAGAGAAGTTAGTTCTTTGTTAGGAAACATCTTCAGCTTTTATTATGACAAAATCCCTTGCAAAAGCCTAGAGAGTTTAGAGTAATGTTAGTGTACAAATTAAATAAACCCATATTGATGTACTCATATGAAGATAGGTTATCTTAATCTTTGACAGATGATTTTTAAGTTATCATCATGCACAGATAATGCAAGCAAAATTACACATGACAGATACATAGAACCATTCTCAAGAAATGAGCCAAATAAGTTACTTTTCTCCAAAAGCACTGAGTTTAGATATACTGTTGTATTGAATCCCAAATGCCCACATCCTTGTACATTCAATTAAATTAGATGAGAAAACTGGGCCATGTCACTGAGCACTGGTGCCCTTTCATGATTAAAAAAAGCAACATGGCTTACATAACCCTCTTGACATGTCATCCATACTAGGCATAGGCCATCTCTGCTTTGTAGAACATATTTAAAGAGTCACAAAATTAGAACTCACAACAAAGGATATCCTGAAAATAACTGAATGAGTCATACAGTATTGGTCAGGCTGTGTGGCAATACAATCAGAGAAGAAGAGGACAAATGCTCTTCAATTCATGTAGCTACCTAAAATTATGGGGAAGGAGGGAGACAGAAAGGGGTGGTAGAGAAATAAGAGTGAATGAGTAGGGAATTCAACTTTGATATTCATAAAGCATTTTGCCCTCCTCCCTTATCTATATTCCTTTTTCCCAGAAAGAAGTGATTTCTATTTCTCATCTGTGCTGACAATGCTTCTTCTAAAGGATGAAAAACCATCTAACAAATACCCCAATAACAGGCATGAAAAGCCCTCTTTGAAAATGTGGTACATTTACACCATGGAGTACTACTCAGTGGTAAAAAGCAATGACATCTTGAAATTCAAAGGCAAATGGATGGAACTAAACCATCCTGAGGGAAGTAACCCAGAAACAGAAAGACAAACATGGTATATACTCACTCATGAGTGGATACTAGACATAGAGTAAAGGATAACCCATCTACAATCCACAACCCCAGAGAAGCTTGGAAACAAGAAGGACCCTAAGAGAGACATACAGGGCTCCCTAAGAAGGGGAAAGAGACAAGATCTCCTGAGTAAATTGGGAGCATGGGGGAGGGTTAGGTTCCAGAGACCCCTGACGTGAACCTGAACTTCAAGCCTCCTCCGTAAGGACTAGTACATTAAAAGCTTCCAACAGAAGGGAGCAACCAAAAGTTCTACCCAGTTATGATGCCTATGAATAACCATGACCAACATGGCATGATAACCCTAGAGTACAGTAGTGGTATGCATACCTTGGTAGTAACCAACAGCTCTCTAAATGGACTTTAGAGCCATTCAACAAGAGGGAATTTATGCTTAGTATTGGAAAACTAGACAACTACCCAGGGCCAGAAAGTCATAGATGTTGGAGAAGAGCCGACAACTTACACTTTTCCCAAACCAGTCTAATCCCTAAGTACATTCAAAATAGTTGTCCTTATACCCACAAGTAAGTATAGACCTCACTCCTCATCAAGGAAACTACTCTTTGCAACAGAGATCATCCCAGAAAACTATAACCAGTTACAATTCAGAGGTGTGAAGCCCAGTCCTAAATGCTGTATCCACAACACAATTCCTTTACTCAAGGCTCAGGGATCACTGCTGACAAGGGAACAGAAATATTGTAAGAGCCAGAAAAACAGGGAGTTTGCTGTGAGATCATGTCTCTTTGGAATTTCAGATGCTACATTAATAAAGTCTTACCAACATGATTATGGAAACATGAGCTGAACAAGAACAACAACACACTGCTAAAGTAACTTGCTGAAAGACCACACAGCCTCAACCCTCCATAACTATAGGCAATTAAGAAATGCTGAAAGCAAGAGAAATAGTCTTTCCCAGGGAAGACCCTACAAATTGGTCATTCAATACATATTGTCAGCCCTGAAGACATACATACAAGATAACATTATATAGAAAGGTATGATCTCTATACTCAGGTATTAGAACATGTGGTTTAACTCAACAATTTTGCAGTGGTTCCTGGAACACTTCCACTGTTATTGGTTAGGGAAGCACAATATGCAATACTTGATGATAAACTCAACATGGCTTATTTGTAGAAGGAAGACATAAATAAGATTCTCAATGAGGAAAAGATTAAAAGTTAGGCAGGCCTGGGTAAACTTCTACCTTTTCACTTGGTAGTTATATGACGTAAGGCATAGTTTATCGGGGTCTAGATTTTTCATGTATAAAATGGGTATAATAATAATTACTCTGAGGAATACATTAATTGCCACACATGTATAAAAAGAATGCATTGTTTGTGTGGTAGCAAATGTTGGAATGTTGTAAACTGAAATGAAGCATGAAATTACCAAAATACCAACAAAGGAAGCCCTGGCATTAAAATTATTTAAAAGAAGCCATTGACTTAAAGGAGAGGCTTCAGTAGAAATCCAAACAGCGTCTATGCCAAATGGGAGCATGTTAGTCATCTTTTAATAGCCTTTGAAGCAAAAGATGACAGATTTTTCTGACAGCTGTCAAATATCCACAAGCAACTATCTCTCTACCACTTGTCCTATCCTACTTTAAGAAAGAACAGCCTTGAGTCATCACTGCATTAGCATGTCTTGCAGTCAGTACTCCTTTGTAGATCAAAGGCTTTGCAGCCTGGTTGATTTTTATTCTTTCATATATTACATCCCAAACACAGTTTCTCAGCTGTTAAAAACAATGACATCATGAAATTGCAGGAAAAAACCTCATCCTGAATAAGGTAACCTAGACCGAGAAAGACAAACATGTTATATACTAGCTTATAAGTGGGTAGTAACTGTAAAGTAAAAGACAATCATGCTACAACCCACAGACCTAGAGAGGCTAAGTAACAAGGTTTTAAGGGTGGGGCACAAGGATCTCCCTGGGAAGGGGGAAATATAACAGATTCCGTAGCTGTGTTGGTTCTTACATTTCTCTTTTGGTAGCATGCATAGTATCTTCCTGTATCAAAGATGCTGGAATGTAGGGGTGAAGGCTCTATGTAGCCACCAGCTTGACTGTTCCATGTTCAATGAGTTGTATAAATGTTGCTTTCAGCAATGGGGCATTACTGTCACTTTGTGTAAAGCAATCTATTGTCTTGGTAACAGCCCGAGTTGTTTGGGGATTTCCATGGGAACCCTTTGGCTAATAACTCAATTAGATATAACTCAATCTTGTACTATGCAGAGAGTGAGAGACCTTGGAGTACTCAGCCCTAAATGTGAGGTCTCCATCAAATCTCTCCCCTCTGAGTTCAGAGAACCCAGTGGAACAAAAGGTGCGAAGTGTGTTAAGAGACAGAGGGAATGTAGAACACTATGAAAAAAAAAGCCCTCTAAAATCAACATGACCAAATTGCAATATGAACTCACAGAGACTGAGGCAGCATGCGCAGAGCCTGCATGGTTCTGTACTAGATGCGGTTATAGAGCTGAAAGGAGAAGTGGACACATGCTCCCATCCCTAACCCAGAAGCTATCTCCAACCGATAACCACTTGCAAATGAAAATTTACTTTCTCCCAAAGGAGAATCACTGGGGAAACAAACTACTCTTAAGTGTAGACTACATACCCTGCAGTAGATGGACAACATAAAATGAACTCAATGGCATCTCTGGAAGTTTCTTGACTCATAATGGCATATTTGGGCTCTTCTTTCTTTTTATTTTCTTTATATACTCTCTCTCTCTCTCTCTCTCTCTCTCTCTCTCTCTCCGATTTTATAGGTTCTTTGTGTAAAAATTATGCTTTCCAGTTTAGTTTGTAAACCCCTGAATCTCTTATTTCTTGTGGCTTCTTTTGGGCCTTTTTACTTCTGTTTGTTTATTTTGTCCAATTTTAATGTGTTAGTTTTTATTTTATTTTTGTCCTTTAGAAGCCTATCTGTTTTCTAATGAGAGACAGAAAGGGGGTGAAACCAGATAGGAGGGGAAGAGGGGAGAAGCTGGGAGGAGTAGAAGGAGGACTAACCATAATCAGGATAATTTATCTGGGAAAAAATGTTTCCAATAAAGGTAAAAAAAAGAAAGTAAACGTTGAACAAAGGAAAGGTTTAAAGTATGCCAGATAAAAGAGTCCACAACCAGGGAGGAGTCTGAAGTAGGTATTGGTATATCTGAGCTATAGAGAAAACAATCACTTCAGTTGTCCTACCAGTCTAAGTGGAGATTATATGGATACTAACAAGAGTGGCATAAATATGGAGAAATGACAGCACCTACAAGTCTTCAGATCTTTCTGATTGGGGTCCTTAATCTGAGATCTCATTCCTTAGTACAAAGTAAAATGTTGGTTGTGTTACATGAGTGAGCAATATCCACATTCAAAAACTTAGTACAGAAGTTAGTTCTGGATACAAAATAATTTGGAGCTGTGTTTCTACCTAATCATCTTCAATTACACAATAAGAGAGTTAATTCAGTGTCTGGGGAAAAATGTGCTACGGAGTAACATACATGAAACCACACAACAAAACCACATAAAAAGAGATACACTTGTCATCTTCCTCACTGAAAATATAATTGTTCATTTTCTAGTGATAGGCCATCTCTTACAGCAGCCTGATGCTAGCTAAATGCACTGAGGAATGATACATGATGGAAGCTGGCTAGGGAAAAAAAAGGAGTGAGTAGAGAGGGAAACTTCACAAAAATTTTATACCTATTTATCAGTGTCTCTCAACTCTTTATAAGTTCAAAGGACTTTAAAGGTGAGATCAGGGTTAAGATATAGGTAGTGGACACTAAACTCAAAGAGCTATATTTTATTAGTGCGATATAAAATAGCATCTTTATGGCAATGAAAGTATAGTTTTTCTTTGATATGAAGTACCATTAATTTTTATCACCAATTTAGAAAATAAAATTCAATTGAGAGGATGTAGGTCAGGGAGTCTTTAATTTTAGGGGAAATATCCTACTTAAATTTCATTTGAATATATTTTTGTTATTGTTATTGAGCACAGATTTCTTTTCCCCCCAATTTCCAGACTCAACCATTTGGATTATCCATACATTAGGTAGCATTAGAATTTGCAAATTTTCTTGAACTTAATGAAAACAGATTTCCCCCAGTACTGAAAAAGTACTATACCCTTCCATTTTAATCTTGTTAAAAGAGGAAGAGATATTAAAAAGTAAAGACCAACTTCTAAATTCAATCTATTCTTTTCTTATCCATTAAGGCTAAGTTGAAAATTGGATATCCAATTTACCACCAAGAGGGTATTCAAATATTTCTGCTCTATCCCTTATTACTTCTAAATTCACTCAAAGGCAAGATTATTAATTCTTTCTGACATAAAATCAAGATTTAATGAGTAGCTGACAGCCCTTAGGAATTATAAGGAAATTTAATATGATACTTTTGACTTGATACTTTTGACTAAATAATGTGCTTTTACATATATGAGAAACACATACTTCAAAGTGAGGGACATGTTGATTTAGCTGCTAAATTCTGTTTGTGATTAATTTATAAGAATGGTTATATATCTATACGTATAACTATATCTAGAGAAAGTGATTCTTTTCCAATACTTTCATCTGTTGTATACATTGTGGCAGACAATATTTTCTTGCATTCATCTTCAAATCAAGTTAACACTTATTTTGAGTTTTATACTAAATGCATTGTACTATAGGCCACAAAACAAAATGATGTTTGTGTTATCTATTTATTTATTTATTGGTTTTCTGAGACAGGGTTTCTCTGTATTGTTTTGGAGCCTGTCCTGGAATTTGCTCGGTAGACCAGGATGGTCTCGAACTCACAGAAATCTGCTTGTCTCTGCTTCCGGAGTGCTGGGATTAAAGGTGTGTGCCACCAATGCCCAGCTGATGTTTATGTTTTTATGAGTTCAAATTGAGTGAATTGCAGCGAATATATAAAATGATAGTATGATTCAAAGAAAAATTAATGTGGAGTTCAAGAGGGACAAAGAGACGTAACATTGAACTTGAGGGTGAGTGAGGGGGAATGGTTTGTGTAATCAGATGAAAAGTGAACATGAAAGCAAGCATGTTTGCAATAAGCCTTGAAAACTAAACAGCAAAGAGTGAAAATAATGCGTGAAGGCATCCAGGTGGGAAAGGCAAGGTATAATAACAGAAAAGACCATGACTATTCTGGGTGAGACGAACAGCGCTGTGTACATGAAAGGGGTAGTGAGAAATTTAGATAGGAAAGATCTACCTAATGCCAATAAAACACTGTAAACATAACTGAAGGGGTAGTGAGAAATTTAGATAGGAAAGATCTACCTAATGCCAATAAAACACTGTAAACATAACTGACTAACTGGTTTATAGTCAACTCTCTAGTGCTTATCTCACCAACTAGATTTTGACATCTTCAGATACAGAAAGTATTTATATGTGTTTGCTATTCTGCTGTGAACAGACAACATGACCAAGACACCTCTTATAAAAGAGCATTTAGTTGGGACTTGCTTACAATTTCAAAGGTTTAGTGAATTATCATTATGGTGGGGGTGCGGCGGCTGGCAGGCAAGCATGGGACTAGAGAATTAGCTGAGTGCTACATCCTGATCCATAAGCAGAGAGAGAGAGAGAGAGAGAGAGAGAGAGAGAGAGAGAGAGAGAGAGAGAGAGAGAGAGAGAGAATGAGAATGAATATACCTTAGCCCTGCGTGAGCTTTTGATACCCCAAAGCCCATCATACACTTCCTCCAACAAGGTTACACCTTCCTAATCCTTTCAACAAGTTCCACCCCCTGGTGACTAAACATTCAAATACATGATCCCATGGGGCCATTATTATTCAAACCACTACACATACCATACTTGGATACACAGTAAAAGTGGAATAAAATCCCAAGGAAATGGAGATGTCAAAATTATTTTTCAATGGGCCTTACTTTTCCCCTATATTTTCTTGAGTCTTCCTCTTAGAGTTTCTTTAAGAATAAACTTTTAATGGCCTGTGTATGATGAGGCATGACTGGCTGCTAATCTAATGATTCTGCAGCTGTTAGAGCCCAACCTAGAAGAATGGTTCTGCTAAATTCAAAGAGTATATACAGCCAAAGCAGTTCAAGTAATATTGTTAGGTGCATTTTATAGGAAAACTGACTTTTAGTCAGTAAAAATGACATGGCTTAAGTGATTTCTGTATAGGTTTTTTGCTCTTAGGTAGCCTCCATAGGGAAACAACATCAAAACTAAAATTGTTGTAGAAAAATGAAATTGTAGCAACATGTATCCTGTGCATTATTTGGTTTCTGGCTTCTAGCTATATAGGAACTGGTATAAATCTTGTATAGTTGTGGGCATTGGCAATTGAATCATATTTTTTGGAGTCAGTCTACATAATGGTTAACATGGCATATAAAATAATATGCACTTAACTATATGTTGTATTGATTTTCATCTTCTACTAACTCCGATTTCCTGGGAAGAAGACATGTTTTATATGCCCAAATGGGATTTAAATAATTCCTACCAGTTTCTCTCTATCCAGTCAAGGGCCAATTCCATGGGATATGATTTGTTTCTCTGAGCATTAGAGGGAGTGGGGGCATGATAATTGTTAACAGTTTGATAAGGAAGGGCACCTCTTGTGATTTTGATAAATTAAATACAATGTGAAGTAATCTCTTTCTGTATCAATGGTGAGCAATTCACTTACAAAGAACATTCAATAATTATTGCAGCAAACAATTTACATTTAGGTTAGTAATAGATAAATCATACATCCTCTGACCTCCACAGACATGCAGCGCTTAGAGAATGAACAAAATATGCATATTTCTCATTATGAGCAGTTTTAAGAGATTAACATAAGCCAAGATAGCTAAAGCATGTTAAATAGAGGCTCTACTAAGAGTACCAAAAAGCACTGGACACATAGTGAAACAGTATTTGCTGAACATGACAGGGTCATCACATACTTGAACACACACTGGCTGTGACTACAAACGCATGACCTGTACAAGATTAAGCCAGCCAAATCCTAGCATGTATGGCGGAGGTACTCATGAAAGCCCATCCCTCGCTGAGGAACTATTGCCAATTGAGGCAGGGATCATCAGTTTTCTTCAGCTATGAGGACCTTGAGGCTATCATGTTCCAGGAGATGGTCCCACACTAATGCACAACCGCAAGCACTAAGGAGTGTTGGTTTTTTTTTTTAAGAGAAAACATGAAGTTGTGAGGGAAAAGTAGTTTGGGGGAGAGATGAGGAAATCGAAGGGGAAGAGAACAGAAGTGGATTTGATCAAAACCATTGCATGTATGTATGAAATTCTCAAACAATAAAGAGATCATAAAAATGATTTAGTCTCAGACTATGCTAAATTTTATATGACATTATTTTATAGTACTTAAATTCTGTAACAGTAGATCTAGACACATATTATGTGAGTTACTCCTATCTAGAAGGAGAATCAACCTCTGTGGAAGACTTTGACCAACAGAATGTAGCACAAGTGACATGGCGGGACTTTTGATCTAGACCTCCAGAGAGCCTGTTTCTTTCTTTTTGAATTCTTTTGAACATTGTGCTTGCCACACAACAGCTTGATTGTCTGTCTTCTTAGGCAATACGATTTTATAGTTGGGTTGCTAGCCTCAACTAAATAACAGACATGTGACTAACACTATGCTAAATGTTTATGTCCCTGTACAATCTGAAGACTGAAATTGCCTAAGTGGCTTCAGGTGATAGTAACCTTGGGAACTACCTGGCTGAGGCAAATGCACAAACTGCAGTTATTTACGCCATTACATTTTTGGCGGTTTGTTGTACTGCAGTAGCTAATGAATCTCCAGTCTCATAGCAGTTTTGCTTCTTGATTCCTCATTCTTCCTTGATGGGGGATGTCTTTCTGTGTGTTGTGAATAAATGTTTCTCTTACTGGATGGTCAATAAATGCTGATTGGCCTGTAGCCAGGCAGGAAGTATAGGCTGAGTTATCAGCCTAGGAATGCTGGGAAGAGGAAGACTGAGAGGAATTTGCCAGGAAGGTGCCATGTAGCTGCCGAAGGAGTAACATGCTGGAGCATTACTGGTAAGCCACAGCCTCGTGGCAACACATAGTTTAATAGAAATGGGTTAATACGTAAGAGAGAGATACTAAATAAGAATCCTGAGCCACTGGTCAAACAGTTTATAAATAATAGAAGCCTCTGTGTGTTTATTTGAGAGTAAATGGCTGTGGGATCAGGTGGAACAGAAACTCCATCTTCATTGCCTGGTCTCTCTTGCTACTTCTTTCCATTGTTTATCTTTGTATCTGCCTATTTAGTCTGTATTTCTCAGCTACTAAAATATCATCTCTACGTCTTCTTGAGCATATATTATGTTTGTGCTACTGAGTATAATATATATGATTGAAATCAATACAGTAAATTTTTTTATTCCTGGATCTAGAAGGACATAATCATCACTATAAACTGTCCTGGAGACAGATTATGACACCTGTGGCCATATGTCATAGATATGTGAGAGTATGTGCAAGTGCAATGATCTAAAATTTCACTAAGAAAAACACATTTAGAAGTTTTGTTTCTTTGGACCATGACTACGTGAAATGAATCACCTTTTCTGAGCTGTTACTCAGGATGAAGTATACTAATTTACAAACAAACCAGTAAACCATTATAGCTATATGTATTTATTTATACATCATGTGAAGAAGATAAATGTAATACTTTTGAGTTCTTCTGTCCTGAAATTCTGGGCATTTAGCACTTATTACTTAGTAGTTCTAATATCAACTACAATAGTCATGGGATTGTTGTATTATTTTGAGTTTACCAAACTTCCTGAAGCATCATAAAAATGGATCATTAAACTATTTGGTCAACATATTCTAGAAGACCTCATTTCTCTCATTGCAATGTGATCTCACATCACTTATAGGGTAAAAGAAAGTTGTAGTGCCCATGGTGGTCCTAAGTGGTCATTTAAAGATTTGTATTTTGGTTCCTTTTAACAGAACATAGAAAATATGGGTTGAACATACTTTATTTAAAATTAAAAAAACAAGACTCTGAATTGGTCAAAAACCAGAAAAATTTTCAAGTGTCTGTGGTGATATTTTGTTGTGCTGTAACAAAATAAGCTTGCCTGAAAATCAGAGTGAGGAGCTAATCACACTTGTTAGCCACAGAGGCCAGACAGTGGTGGTAAACACATTTAATCCTAGCACTTGGGAGACAGAGGCAAACAGATCTTTGTGAGTTCAAGGCTACCCTGGACTATCAATCTAAAAGAGAAACAGAGATCACGCCTTTGATCTCAGAACTTGGGATCACATGCCTTTAATTCCAGAACTAGGGAGGCTGAGACATGATTGATATGGCTGGGTGGAGAGAGGAATATAGAGCAGGAGGAGAGAAGCTCAGAGCATTCAGACTGAGGATTCATAGGGATAGGATTGGTTTAAGGATTCAGTAGAGATAAGAGATCTCTCTTGTGGCTGGCTCCTTTACTTCTCTGACCTTTCAGTACTTACCCCAATATCTGACTCTGAGCTTTTATTATTAAGAGCTATTAGAACTGCAAGTGCCAACACAGGATCCTCATGTGACATGTCACAGTCAAAACATAAGCATGCTAAAAATATTGAATGAAATTACCTTCATGCTGCGCAAATGAGGTAGGAAACAAAACACCAGAGCTTCATATTTAGAACTGTGTCCTATCCCTATTTTATGGTACTTATGTAAATGTTCCCAAATCTAAAACCTGCTATTTGTTGTTCTAAACATTTTATATAAGGGATATTCCATATGTAGTTCGTCTTTAGAATTAGACAAGTACATTTACCTCTATTTTTGTTACTATGTTCCCTAATTATCTTCTTGTACAGTGATTATAAAAGAGAACTAACTCTACAAAGCAATCAACCTAGATAGCCATGGCATGTGTACACACTTGCATTTGTACACGTACACACACACACACACACACACACACACACACATATATATATACACACACAGAGACATGCTCAGGAAAAAATACACACATGCGTGAGTAAACATATGTACAAACCATATGCAAACTATGTAGAAAAAAGAAAAACACTGACTCTCAGTAGATCATCTGCTTCCCATCTCAAGTACATGATTAGACAGACATATAGAACAATTCACATTACCTTGAGATGTGACAAAAACAGAGAGTCACTAAGGCAGTGCCCACAATCATTAGACTTACGCTGTTTTCATACTACATGTGATTTACGGGCCATGGTAATTGTAAAGATGACTTAAGACAGCAGACTTTAGCTTTCCTCTATGATGTGAATGTGCTTTTTCTTCTCATGATACCACAATTTTTCTTGGTAATATCATAATGATTTCTCTCCAGTGTGCATAAAATTCAATCCATCCCAATTATAACATATTTAACGCAAATGCTGCAGTGGGAAAGTGCTGCTCACCCAGGTGTGTATTCAAGTGGATAGGAACCCTTGCTAAATACACTTAGCTCTCTGACTCAAGTTTTCTGTAATTTCCTTAGCTTCAGAAATAAATTTTGAGACTGACAAGTTTAGAAAGGAAATGTCATACTAGGTTAAGGGGTTAGAGGAATGAGCCATTTTTACTATAGGTACAAAGTAGTTTATCTGTCTTATTCCCCTACTTACGCTCTGGTCCTTGTGTACATGTGCTACCCACTATCCTTCTTGTTCCTTCACACATACATGTCCTCAAGAGAGATTACTGAACATGTATCCCTGTTAGAAAGTTGAATGTAGTCTTATGAACAACTACTTAAAAGCGTGAAATTAGTGATGTCAAATGGTACATTAAAAAACACAAAAAACTTAAATATCAATCTGATTCTTTAAAAATGAAAAACAAATATAATTTCAAATAAACCTAGCAGATACTATTTACTTACAATTAGCATGATGAACATTACCAGAAAATTCTAGTAAAAACATTTTCAGATCAACCAAAATCAGTTTGACATCTTATTGCAACTCCTTGTAAGGAGCTTCCAGTTAGAGTTTCAATTGCCTATAGTTTACTGTTCAATTAAACACACTGTCCCAGTTAGGGCTACTACTGCTGTGATGAAACACTATGACCAAAATAACTTGGGGAGGAAAGTGTTTATTTGGCTTAGACTTCATCATTGGAAGAAGTTAGGACAGGAACTCAAACGCAGCAGGAACCTGGAGGCTGATTCAGAGGCCATGGAGGGGTGTTGCTTACTAGCTTACTCTCCATAGTTTGTTCAGCTTGTGTTCTTCTAGACCCAGGACCACCAGCCCAGGGGTGCCACCATCTTAATGGTTCGTCAATCACTAATTAAGAAAATACCCTAAGGCTTGCCTAGAGCTGAATCTTACAGAAGCATTTTCTCCATGAAGACTACCTCCTCTCAGATGACTATAACTTGTATTACGTTGACAAAAAAAACTAGCAAACACACCCACACGCATGCACGTGCACGCGCGCGCGCATACACACACACACACACACACACACACACACACTTACTTTATGTAGGAGCAGAAAACAAGACAAAGGTAAATAAAAAAAACAGGAAATTGTGTTCATTCATGCAGACCTTACATTGTAAAATTTCTCACTCGGATCTTATCTAGGATTTACTGTAGCTCATCTATTTCTATTCTGGATCTTGAATTGAGTGATTTTGAGCAAATATTTGCTAATGCCAACAGCATATTGAGTATGACAAGGATAAAAGACAAGCATTGTCTTTAGGGATCTTAGGCTCCTAGAGCAGATGGATAATCATGGACTAGCTGCTTAAATTAATGCCTTTGGAAGATAAAACACTTTGGATCTGGTAGCATTTACTCCCTCATTTTCTTCATCTATATATTCAATATGATCTTAAATAACTGGGTATGGGGCAAACATGAAATCTGTAACATAATGTATGGATGAAGTTTCCTCATTTGGTAGAGGTAGTATAAAAAGTAAAAAATGGTATAGTATTTCTCTAATTGCCCCTTTAATCCTATGCAGTTGCCCAAAACATGATCTCAAGTCCAAATTAACATCAATTAAGGAAAATTATATCTCTAATGTTCCATTATGTGTGCTTGTGTGTTACATAGTCTACATATCCATCTCCAACAAGGAAGTCTTAACTTACATACCATGTTTGCTGCTTTTCCTTGTGACATTGCTTTACATCTCAATTATCCTTCCTCCCCCTAATGACAGAGGCTCATACCCAACTTTAAACTGAATGAAACTCTAGAGAATTCCAAAGAGGAAGATGTAAATTTTCTAGGATTTTGTTTACAAAACCACCAATCCATTTTAAAGTCACTAGTGAGAAAAGCAAACACGGGCTCTATTGTTTTAAGTCAGAATTAATCACTCCTTTTATCCATCAGAGAACCTTTGGCCTCTTGCAGAGGCCTTTATGTAAAGAGATCTACTCTAGTCAGAATTTAAAATACTGAAAATTTCAGGTTACTATACCCCTTACTACCATTATTATAACTAAGACAGAACACAGAGTGGGAAGGAGTAGGAATAGATTTGATTACTGACAGAAACATTTGGCAACTGAACAAGTTTTTGATAAGCTACATATAAAAGTATATGGTACTTAATTAAAAATATTTTTATTTTATTTTTCAAGTGTGTGCCTGAGTACACGTATGTGCAGGAGTCTGTGGAGGTCAGATGATATGTCTGATCACCTGGAACTGGAGTTACAGAGGGTTGTGAGCTACCATGTGTGTTCTGGAAATCAAACTGGTGTCCTCTGGAAGGGGCAGTCAGTTCTCTTAAGCACTGAGCCATCTCTTCAGCTACAACACTTAATTTCTAAATTTTAGTTTTGTTATCAAATACAACAAACAATGTTATTTTTTCATTCTTCTATGTATATTTATCATCAGAATTTTTTAAAAGTCTGTGGGCAATAAATGTAAAAAACAAAAGTAAAACTAAACACAGGCTGATTAGATACTAATTAATCTCAGTAGTACCAAAATGCAGAATGCAGAATCCTCACAAGGAGTAAATTTCGCTATTCATTATTTCAGAGATGGATCTACTTAGATAGAAATCAACCACAAAGGGAAAGTCAATTTTGTTTATCTTCACTTTTGACTTGTCTTGAGAGGGACTTTCTGGCTAGCACAGCATCCTTTTCAATTTGTTTCAGTATAATGTGCAGCAGATATGTTTGATTAATGAACTGATTAGCAACTTTGTTAATTATTTTTTCAGTGGTTTTTCATTATCAAAGCTGCTGTGAATCTTTTAAGTTAGTGTTCTTTAGCTGTGGCAGACTGAAAGTATAAAATTATGTTGGCTTTTATAAAAAGCTATGGACAGAAAATATGAAAATTTGTCATTTTAAAATAGAATCCTAAGAAGATCTGTCTTATATATCAATCCTATGTATGCTTCATTTCTCTACATGTCATAAATATGTGGGATTACAAAGCTTTTATAACATTCTATTACTGTTATAGTATTACTGGAGAAAATCTTAGATTTTATTAACAATTCAAAAAATTTAAGTCATGTTATGCACAGAATTCACAGAAATGAAACAGCTGACAACTTAGCATAACGATAAAAAACTTAAGTGGATATTGAAGTTGCTCTTTGTGTTATTCAGTCATTGTGACCCTAACAAATTACCCCCAAAACTCAGTGCCTTAAATGAACATTTAGTATGTTCATCTATCAATCCATCCATCCATCCATCCATCCATCCATCCATCTATCTATCTATCTATCTATCTATCTATCTATCTATCTATCTATCTATCATCTATCTATCTATGTTTTTTTTTCAAGATATATTTTCTCTGTGTAGCTCTGAACTTGCTCTGTGTGCCAGGCTGGCTTTGAACACACAGAGATCTGCTTGCCTCTGCCTCCTGAGTACTGGCATTAAAGGCATGTGCCACCACTGCTAGACCAAGTATGTTCATTCTTATTCTAAACTGTTTGAACCGGTGTTCAACTAAGGTGCGATTTTTGTCATAATGTCTATGAGCTTGCATTAAAAGTTACAGCTGGGGAGATGTCTCAGTGGTTAAATTGCTTGCCACACAAGAGTGATACGGAATTTGAATCTCCAGAACTCATGTAAGTATGTACGTTCTGAGTGGCTACATTAGACCTTGTGTGTGTGTGTGTGTGTGTGTGTGTGTTAATAATGCTAAGATATGTTACTATGTTACTGATATGTATAATGTTAACAAGACATAGTTCACGAAAATGCTAAATTCATTTTTCATTGAAAAGTAAAACTGCTATTTATGGAGGATGCTAAACAATGATTAAACTTTTTAAAGTCAATTAGTAAAATTAGGGCCAGTGAGATGGCTCAGGGAATAAAGGCACTTGACATACAAGCCTGAAGGAAAGAACCAATGTCTCAAAAATTTCTCTGACCTTCACATGTACACGGCGGCACTCCTTTCTATCATTCCAATGCAGTTAAAAATGACAAAAACAACAACTAAATTATGGTTGTTATCCTGAGTAGAAGTTGCCTTTAACACACTAAATTTATAAGATTTGTAATAATTATAAAGATCTTTTATTAAAATTCTGATGTAATTTTTTGAGATGCGAATTCTCTGTGTAACGGCTCTGGCAGTCCTGGAATTTGCTCTATAGACCAGGATGGCCTTGAACTCATAGAAATCTACCTGTCTCTGCCTCCTTAGTGCTAGGATTAAAGACATGCATTACTACCACCTGGCCTAATATTGATATAATTTTAATGTTTCATTATGATGTCAAAAATCTCATTTGTAATTCCAGAACATTTGTTTAAGTAATAACAAAACATTCAGTAACAATAATAAATAGTTACTATGATTTATAAAATGATGTGCAAGTTTGAAGTTTTAAGTAAACTTAGCCACAAAGATTGTGGACAACATGTAAAAGCAGAAAAGAAAGAAAGAACAGAATATATAAATTAGATTACTAAAGCAATGAGGTAGGAGTCATAGACATGGGAAAGAAACGAATTGGAAGCTATAGAGTACATAATATCCAGAAGAAAGTAAGGTGATTGGAAACTTTAGTATTCATCCATTAAAGCATTTAAATGTATTTTAATGTTTTCCACAAGCAATGAAATTGTGTCTATACGTATTTGAAGTACAATTTTCTGGAGAGTATATACATAGCTTAGAGGAGATGTACTTATACAGCTCATTTTAATTGAATTAGAATGAATATGTTGAGTGGATACAGGTCACTATGATTCCCGAGAAACATCTCCATTGCTACAATGCTGTCAAAGGGAATCAACTGAATTCTTAAAAAATTACCAGAGTAAATTATTGTTTTTGTTTTCTGTTCTAAAAGAAATTAACATAAAATTACTCAAAACCATTGTAAAGATTGATTCAGAAATGAATCATCGAGTTAGCACAAAGCAATATATTTACATGGTCTTAAAGTGCCTCCCCATGGATTGTTAATTAGTTGGAGCAGGGAAAATCACGCCTATAAAGTGGAAGTACCTAGTGGTAGAGTGACCGAATAATCAAACTTAACATCACCAATGATGGACAGAGACACTGTGTGCTTACAAATGTGAAGCCCTAAGAAGGACAGTGTTTGCTTTTGTAGTGTTCTGGGTAGGAATACATGATGTGAATTAATCATGAGAGAAATGTAAATTGATATGAGGTATAGATGATAACCAAGCAGGTTTTCTGTATTTAACAGTGTGATACAGTCCCACAATTCCATTAATCTTGAAAAAATAAAACTTTAAGTGAATTGATGGTAGACTGAAAAGGCCTACATGCAAATGCAATACATAACACTAGGCTGGATGCTGTACTGGAACAGTAGCTATAACTGGAGCCCAGGTGGCTGAGTAGATGAATGTGTTGATTACTGACAGATTTCCTGAATTGGCCAACTCACTATTATTACCTGAGAGACTAATCACACGCAGAAAATAGCCAAAGTATTAAAAGGCAAAGGGATGCAAACCTGTAAACGTGGTCAAACATTTAGGACCAATTATATCTATTCATTTTCTGTTGTCAACAACACAATTCCACTGGCTAGGTATATTATATAGAAAGGAAGTTTACTTTTGCCCATGGCTTTCAAGGTTCATAGTCTAAGGCTTTGTCTGCTGATGGTTGTCTTATGGGCAGTGAAGGCAAGGGACATGGAGCATACATGCATCTGTATGACTCTTCAATTCTCTCTCTCTTTTTTGTGTGTAGGAGCACCAAACTATAGATAAGGTGATCCCAGCGAGAAAGTATACAAGAATATTCATTATTCTTCTATCTTTTGTAAATTTGTGAAGTTATTTCAAAACAAAAACATTAAGAAATAACGACTTTTGGGAACCCAGTCTATTGGGCTTACCAACTAAAACAAAAGTGTAGTCATTGAACACAGCAGGCATCTGCTATAGCTCACTCTACTGTAACTGTTTGCCCTCTGAACATGTACAAAGTCTGAGGAGAGCCTCCACCTCCGGACAAGGAAGAACTGGTTTCTTAACATGGGGTTTATTTCATTCAAAGCAAGTAGAAGGTATCTTTATGTGTTTAAGATTGTCTCTTAAGTATGTTAGTGACTTTCACTTTGGTTATAGTCACTAGATACAATTCTTCAAACACGATCACAAGAGAGAAATAGCCCAGAGTTAAAGGTGCCCAAATTCTTGGATTTATGTTTTGTTTCACTAACCTATTTATAACTCTTTCCCATTCTTACTAGCTGCTTGCTGGCAGGGTCACTTGTTTTGTTTCAAATCGGCTTTCTGACCAGAGTGGGGTAGAAACCTCTTTTGGAGGATGACTGTGAGCCACAATTCAAGTTGGAATCAGATTTAGTGACACTACTTTGGCCTAGACTAGAATGCAAAACGATGTGGAGACATTTTACAGCTCACCATACTGCCCATGCATTTACTTGGAAAAAAAAAGTGTTCCAAAGCATTAATGCGAGCTTTTCAGAAATATTATAGTTGTAAAAATTGTGACACCAGTAATAGTTGTGCCAAACACAGGTTTTATTTTAGTAAGTTGTTTACCTATGCCAATATTTAAGTGTACTTCTGTGCAAAAAGATGTGGATAATAGTTCTCTTTATAGAAAAATCAATGTACCCAAATAGTCATAAAATATAACTGTGTGTACATGTACATGCATTATGCAAGTACAAATAGATCTGCATTGTGCCAGATGTGATCTAATCATACTGGAAGTTCTATTTAGGTATATGATATTAAAAAATGCTGATCAGACCTTTTTCTTTAGAGCAAAGCCATACATTTCACATTACCACTAGCAAATTTTATTTGACATGTAATTTTAAAATGAAGTTACTCTAATCTAAAGTAATAGTGCGACAACACGGATAAGCAATGAAGCCTTTCATAAGACAAAATGGATTTTAAAATTCTAGAGAGTTTTAGTTACAAGTAATTAGAAGTGCAATTTAGAGCACTTAAAATGTATTTCTTTCAATGGTTAATTACATTATAACAGCCATTGTTTCAAATAGTGATGGACTAATAAATTGTAATAATCACCTCTGTAAAAATTGAATTGCAATGTTTTAATAAGCAGTTTACATGACTAGAGGAACCTCTTTGCCCGACACTGGAAATTTACTTCAGCATAGCAGAACATACACAGACACATACAGATACCCACACATAACAGATTAAATATGTCTTGCTAAACACAGTGGGCCTCTGAAAGGCATTTTAATTGGGTGTGTGCCTTGTCTTTAAAAATTCAAGTGGTAGAATAGGTTTTAGCAGAATATATATAATTACTTCTAAAAATAATCTCAGCTTTATAAACGTACGGCAGGTCTGTTTTCAGGCTCCATTCTTCTAATCTACAAATGTGGTCCTTATTTCTTTTAGAAAGAGACCACTTCCTGAACTTAACACCAGTGGCACAGACACTGAGATCGACAATTAACAAATGGGACCTCCTGAAACTAAAAAGCTTCTGTAAGGCAAAGGATATAGTCAATAATACAAAAAGGCAGTCCACAGAATGGGAAAAGTTATTCACTAACCCCACATCTGACAGAGGGCTAATCTCCAAAATTTACAAAGAACTCAAGAAGCAAGTCTCCAAAACACCAAAGGATCCAATTAAAAGGTGGGGGTACAGAACTAAACAGAGAATTCTCAATAGAGGAGGCTAAAATGGCCAAGAGACACTTAAGAAAGTGCTCAATATCCTTAGCCATCAGGTAAATGCAAATCAAAACAACTTTGAGATACCATCTTACTCCTGTCAGAATGGCTAAAATCAAAAACACCGAAGACAATTTATGCTGGAGAGGATGTGGAGAGAGGGGAATACTCCTCCACTGCTGGTAGGAGTGCCAACTCGTACAGCCACTTTGGAAATCAGTATGGAGATTCCTCAGGAAAATGGGAATCAATCTACCACAAAACCCAGCAATTCCACTCTTAGGCATATATCCAAATGAGGCAAATTCATACAACAAGGGCATCTGCTCCACTATGTTCATAGCAGCATTATTTGTAACAGCCAGAACCTGGAAGCAACCTAGATGCCCCTCAACTGAAGAGTGGATAGAGAAAATGTGGTACATTTACACAATGGAGTATTACTCAGCAGAAAAAAAAAAAACAATGGAATCTTGAAATTCACAGGGAAATGGATAGCACTGGAGGAAACCATCCTGAGTGAGGTAACCCAGTCAAAAAAGACAAACATGGTATGTACTCACTCATATATGGATTTTAGACATGTATCAGGATAGTGCCAGTCTGCACTTCCACTGACAGAGAGTCTGGGAAACAGGAAAGAACCTAAAAGATATGCATTGGTACCCAAGAGAAGAGAAATGAGGCAAGATGCTCTGAACAGATGGGGAACACGGCAAGGGGTGAGGGGGAGTGGGAGCTGGTAAACAGAGAGGGGGAGAAGAGGAAGAGAGAGTAGGTCATGGGGGAACAGGAAGGTTGAGTGGGGGGGTAGGATGGGGTGAAGGGGGAATCATAGGTTAGAAGATAGATCAGGCAACATTGTGACCTCTAGTGATCTAAAGGGATGACACCAATTGGCAAGCTAAGCAATAGTGGAGAGACCACCTCGAATGCCCATTCCTGATCATGAACTTGATGTCTATAACCATCCGGGAGCCTTCATCAAGTGACTGATGGAAGCAGAGGCAAACACCCACAGTTAAACACTGAACTGCACCCAAGGAACCCAGTGACAGAGAGGAGCGATGAGCAAATTGGCAAAGAATGGGCTGGCAAAACCAACAGAGACAGCTGATCTGAACATGGGAGAGCTCTTGGACCCCAGACTGACAGCTGGGAGGCCACCATGGGACTGATCCAGACCCCCTGAGTGTGAGAGTCAGTGAGGAGGCCTGGGCAACCTATGGGGCCCTGAGCAGTGGATCAGTGTTTATCCCTGGAATACAAACAGACATCGTGTGTCCATAGCACAAAGAGGGATGCTCTCTCAGCCTGGACTCTTAGGGGAGTGCCTGGACCCTACCCCGACTGAAATGACAGACTCTAGATATCCCCTATGTGGAAGGAATTGGCAATAGGGTGGAAGGCTGGTGGGGATGGGGGGGTGCGGGAGGAGTGGAGGGAGAGGGAACTGGGATTGACATGTAAAACAAGCTATTTAAAATTAAAATAATAAAAATAAAAAATAAAAAAAGAAATAACGAGAAGAAGACAGGATAGGAGAGGGAAATGGAGTCCATAGAAAGAAGACAGACTAGATAGAAATGAGAAACAAAGCAAAACAGATCAGGAAGGGAGAGGAAGAGAAGGTATAGGGATTGAGGAATAGGGAATGAAGGGGAAAGAGGAAAGGGATGGGAACCCCCGTTTTTGAAGGCTGTCAAAAGTCACGTGGGTGGTTCCTGTAGTCACTCTGAGCCATTTGTTTCTCCAGTCTCATGAAGCTGAAGTCTTGACTTTGCTGTTCAGTCACTTTCTGCTTTACTGTTTGAACTTTTGTGTGCCATAGCACATTAAGTAAGAATGTGACCAACACCTGAAGGTAAAAACTACCAAGTGCCCAATTCATTGGTCTACTCCTCCAATTGTTTAGGAACTGGTCCCCTTTAAGCACTGAACTGACAATCTCTTTTGTTTTTCCCTCATGCACCCTGTGAGATAGTTGAAATCTCTGCTGACTTCTCTGGTACCATGGACCCCAAATCAGCAAATGTACCAAAGGGAAATTTCATGCCTCATTTTCACACACTTCTCTTGTGAGTTTAACTTTTCAGGCTTTGGCTGGCTTGGCAACTTTCTGATGCACTGAAACAGAATTGTCTTTTATTTGGATTGTGTGTATGTTCTTGGGAGAGCATCGTTCTGCCATGAGTTCCTACATTGTTGCCAAAAGTAGAAATGTACTCTGCTATGATGCTCACCCTTTACTGTTCTCTCTAGGCCTTTGGTCATGTGATAGAGTCCTATATATTATCTTCTCTGATAGGAACATTTGTCTATCAATTGTCTTGTCTTGTTTCACTCCTACACATCATTTAATATCATTTTCATATGCTCAAAGACGCTGGATTGTCTGTTTTAAACACACAGAGCCTTGTTGCAATGTTCAAGCTGCTCTCCAACTCTTGGACACAAGGGTTTCTCCAGTGTCAACTTGTAAATAAGTTGGAACTACAGGTGTATATGACCTAAAACAGAGTTAAGAGAATTTCCTATTAATTGTTAGTAGTACCTCCACTTTGATGCGTCACAACTCACTCCCATTTCTTATCCTGTTTGTCCCCTTCCCCTACTTTGTCAAGAAAATGAGAACAGAGACAATATCAAGTTTATTACAGTATTCTCATTACTATACTTCAAAGCACTCAGCACTGTGGGGAAGGTAGCACAGTGACATTTTTATTAAATGAATGGTGGGCAATCAGCTGGTGAACAGCAAATAAATGGCTAGCCCAGTGTCATGTCTTTCCACGATTCTTCTTTGCATAGTAACCACTCTATCACATCTGTAAAATTTGAATAAGTCAAGCTACCCTATGGTTTCATACTTTCCTCATGTAAAAAACAATATGAATAAAACAGGACTGAAAATTACAAAATTCTTTCCAAGAATACCAATGGAAAATTCCATTAATAATATGAACAAAAAAAAGGTTTTCTATGTTTCTCTGTGACTCAGATTTTCACAACTGCCTTGTGGCAGCACAACTTTAACATTTTCCTTCCTATGCCATGATCTGTCTCATGCTATCAGAAAAAGAGCATATACATGTGTTCTACCTCATTTAAGGCATATTTGGGTTTAGCCTTTCCTTCCTATACCTTCTCTAGTACCTCAACCAAGCCTATCTAATTTCTTTCAACTCCTGTACACACACACACACACACACACACACACACACACACACACACACACACACCAAACCAAGAAACAACCTACTTCAGATGGAGTACTTTTGGATTGCTAAAATGTATATTCTTTATTTTTCATATTCGTGTATGTCTTCTCTGTAAAATTTTCTTCTGGTACCATGTCAAAGTATCTTTAACTTTCTACATTGCTTTATGTTGACCATTATTTGAAAACTAACCTCAATTACAGTATAGTAGTCCTATAGTAATGCAATTATAAGCAAAAAAGAAAACTAAAATTTGCAAGTTTTAACATTCACTGAAATATGGCAGAATATGTGTCACTTAAAGTTCACTAGATTAAAAAAAGATTCCTTTTTTGAGAATCTATATTTTATCATACTATCACTGAAACTGAGCATGCAAAATTTTCTTATTTGATGCTATCTTTTTTGTTTTATTAGCAGTGTCTCAGACATGTTTGTCCCCAATTCACTGCAGAAGTATAGTATTACAGTGACATCACTGGCAATCCTGTGGGAAGCTAACTACATTTATAACATTGCTTCAGTGGGGAAATGCATTCTGGATTCCAAACAACTAACATCCAAAAAAGTTTCCCTGCATGAATAATCAGGATTCAAATGTTAATATGCCCTACATCTGCAACAATATGCCTTATAAGTCATTTGTAAGATGGGGACTGCATATATTTGAAAATCTCATGCTAGTATATGGTTGGACAATGAGGTTTCGTGCTTGAATTTTTCTTCCTCATTTCATATTGCATTTCTCCAGTCTATCGAATTAGATTCATGTAAATCCTATCAAAAATTTTGTCAGTACAACAGATGTTCTATTTTAATCTTTTAAAAATAATTTTCAACATGTAAGATACCAGTTAAGTATTCAGGTTACACAAACCTCTCAATAATTACATTAATCATACTCTTATAATCAAGTAGATGTACTGAGGCAGATGCTTACTTTCCACAATTCTACTGAAAGAATTTTAAGTTTTTCTTTTGCTAGCAGTGGACTCAATCAACCATCACTGTTGTGGGTCACTGCCTACCAGCATTAATTATCCTAGGAGCAGCAGAGGAGAAATTAATGAAAAATGACCCTGAATATGGAGCTGAAATGGAGCACAAGGTAGATGTAGCTGTGCTCAAAGAAGAGGTTTTTAGAATACATCAATAATTTAATTTATCCTAAAGGGGAAAATAGTGGAGAAAGAGATGAATGTTGGGCATGGTGTCATACACCTGTTATCCCAAAGTTCTCAATGTTGAGGCAAGAGGCCACATGTTTAAGAACGTCCTAGATGAGATAGTGAAATTCTGATAGCTTCCCCCAGAGAAGAAACACACAGACACACACACACACACACACACACACACACACACACACACACACAGACACACACACACCACAGAGAGAGAGAGGAAGAGAGAGAGAGACAGACAGAGACAGAGACAGAGAAAGAGAAATAGAGACAGAAAAAAAGAAAGACAAACTCAGAGAGAGAGACAGAAACACACATAAGAGAGACACAAACAGGGAGAGAGAGAGAGAGAGGGGGGGGGAGGGAGGGCAGGAGAGAAGCACACACAATGGGGGAGAGAAAGAGAGACATAGAGAGACAGAAAGAAACACTCATAAGCAGGGAGGGAGGGAGGGAGAGAGAGAGAGAGAGATTTGATTTGTGATCTCTGGATCTAGGAAATCAAGGAACAGTTTGCATTAAAGCTCAATCCTGAGAGTTTGAACTGAGGAAACAGCTCTATTGTTCTGGAGGTGGGGAAGGTAGTTGCAATGTGACATTGCTTTCTTTTATAAATAGCCTGACCACTGGCCCCTACTTTCGTTCTCATAGATTCAATAAGAAGAGAGTGTATCCAAAGACCCCCGCACAGCAGTAGTATTTTGTTCTTTAGTTAGATTGGGTTATTTAGTATTACCCTTGAAATCAGCTCCACACTCAGAGTCACTGTCATCTGTCTAATGTATACTCTGTATGACTGTTTCAAAGATGTTTGTAGAAACTATGATCTGCTCAGGGGAAGAAGAGCTTTCTTAGAGAAAACCACACATTCCTGCTTGAGGTCATTCTTCTTAGGAAAGGAGGGCTGACAAGGATCCACCAATACTAACTCAATCTGCCATTCTAGAGTACAGTCATGTGTGGATGAACATGAACTTCTCTGCGCAGTCCAAAATATGAAAGGACTGCCAGAGACCTGGATTTTGACATTGATCAAGGTCGTTATTTATGCACTGGAAGCACTTCATTTCATAAACTTCTTTATTGCAGTCATGTGAATTAGGTCCATACATGGTGGTTCATATAATGAATCCAGAATTTCTTATCAAAATATTTAAAATACAGTCCAGAGAAGAAGTAGTTTGTCTATCTTAATATAGTCTCTATATCAGCAATATCTGAACAGTGACATCATAACAAATGTATTGTAATATCTGATTATATATGAACTGTTAGGTTACAAGACTACCATTTTTTTGTGTGAAGTAGGAAATGCGTTATATTCTGTTATTTTAATACTGCACAGTAAATACATCCCTTCTTTGAGGTTTGCTTTTTGGTTTATTCATCTGTCCATATATTCAAACATGTCTGAAGTGCCTAAGTTCCAAATGACATGTCTAATGCTGTATCTGTGCAGATAAATAAGACATGCTGCTCCCAGTGGACTTCCACTGTAACAGAAGAGACACATAGGGGAAAATATTCCAAACAAACAAAAAGCCCAAACCAACCAACCAAAAATAACATAGAAACCAACACTGAGTGGTGATTGAGTCAAATAATTTTACATTGGTGTTGGGGAAGTCCTGTGCATTTATCAATAAAGCACTGTCTGGCCTATAGGGAATCTAGATAGGAGGGACTAGAAGTCCAGGAGAACTCTGGGAAGGAGAAACACAAGAGAGTCAACATGTAACACCATGGGGTAGGAAGCCCGGAACTATTCTCCGGTAAGAAACATACTTAGATTAACAATTATGGGGTAATTACTTAAGTCAGAGCTAGCCAGTACTTAAGTCAGAGCTAGCCAGTAAGAAAAAAGCAAGGCCAACAGCTTCATAATCAATATAGCCTCCTGTGTGTTTATTTGGGACTGATGCGGCTCTAGAACCAGGCGGGCGGGAAAGCTTCTCTCAAAGAAAAAGCTTCTCTTAACACATTGGGGGGGTTAGTGAAGGATAATAATGGGGCTGGTTGAGCACTAGAAATGAATGGATTAGAGGAAAGACAAAACTAGGAGGCTGTTCTGAAGACTGGCACAGAAGTCTTGGCAGAAGGTGAGATGGAATTAGGAGACCTGTAGATTTTCACTGCTGTTTTTAAAAGTGAGCGGATATAACACATTAAGTGATTCTCATGTGCTGAAGGAAGAGCAGGGACTGAAGGTGGAAACCGGTGACTAGGGACATTATAAGGAACAGAAAGAAAATGAAATAGCAACAGTGAGGAGAAATAAGAAGGTATCAGAAAAATTAGAGAAAGTGTGAGAAAGTGTGGCTTTCTAAAATAACACTGACACTTAACTCTGTGGAGAAACCTACAAATGATTATGGACATTCATTTGTGAGTGTTCGTCACAGCACTAGAAATACCCAAGCTAAATGCCCAAGCTGTACAGCTCAAGCAGACTAATTACTAATATGGCAAATACTAGAAATGTTTGCCAGACACTCTGACGGGCACCAGGAAGTCTTTACGTACCTAGAAGAGTTAGGTGTCTTTTTCTCATCAAGTCGCCATTTCAGGGGGAGGCTCCGCTAATGAAATAATCATATGGGAATTTGAACAGACCCTAAGAATCAAAGAAAGCTGGAATAATGACATAGGGAGGGGAACTATCCTATGGTTTTATATTAAGGCTTAATTAATTCTAATTAAATCCAAAAATGATTTCTTTATGTGTGTGTGTGTGTGTGTGTGTGCGTCCGTGTGTGCAAGTATCTGTGTTTGAGCACATGTACTCCCTCACACAATAGTACTAATGTCTTAGCACTCAATTAGAGGCAAGAAAAAAGTGTCAGGTGTCCTCCTGGCCTCTTTCATCACTACAGCCTAGTCCTTTGAGACATGGTCTTTCCCTTAATGTATCCCTTAATTTCAGCTAGGCTATAAGCCAGCAAAGCTAGAGATTCTGCTGTCTCTGCTTCCCTCAGAGATGTGGTTACAGGAGGAATGCCTGGTTTGTTACGTAAATGCTGCGATCTGAAATCCAGTACTTATGATTGCTCAGCAAGAGCTCTTAACTGCTATCTCACCAGCACAAAAGTCTAATTCTTATTTTTCACATAAACAAGATTTGAAATTTTATAAAACACAGCATGCAAGATAAATGTAGGAGTCAACTAGAGAGAACTGTAGCAGTATCAATAGCTTAAAATATTTTTAAAGTAACTTAGAAAATAAAAACAGCCCTAACATAGTAATAATTGGAAGTGACAGCTGCTATTATAAGTACTATTTTTTAATGAGTAAATATTGTTTTGAAAATGTCCTAAATTCATTTGAATGAATAAAATTCCTCACCCCTCCTCAATTTTTGTCTAAAGTTGAGGGTGGGTTTGACAAGAGAAATTATGTTATGACATAGCTTCCACAAAGTGAATCCTGGTAACTGTAGAAGCGGAGGCAGTAATTTCCCTTGGCAGGCAGTATTATTAACAGTGCTGGCATCTTTTGGCTAATTGGAATTCCAAAGGACAAAGATAACTAGTTAAATAAAATAGGATTATGAACTGGAATTGATATGAATGAAATGTTCAGTCTGTTTAATCTTGGTCATTATCTCGGGCTTGTATCTGAGAGGTTAGTTAGACTTCTTTCAGATAATTTCTATATATATTAGAAAGGACAAGGATTGTAGCTAGGGGTCAGGGACAAAGGATTCTCCGGTGAATCTCTTTATTTGTAGTTGCTTTCAATAACCTTGTGTTGGGGTAAGCATGGAACTGTAAAGAGACACAAGAGAGGAAAGCATTCCAATTTTCCACCAATTTGATTGCAAAGCTCAACAGGCAGTAAGAACAAAAGTTTTAGAAGAAAAGGCCTCCTTCCTTGTTTCTATATTGAAATGAATTACTGTTCTCCACAGAACCCCTGTGAGACAGGTATGACTCAGCCAGCTCTGCTTTCTCTGGGATCCCCAAAGGTATGAGAGGGAACAGCAACACTTCAGATAATAAAGTAGTCAGACCTTGCTGTAACGTGGTTTGAGAAGCTCAAAAGCCTTGTGTTCTTTGCTTATGAACACCAGTTCCATTTCCTTGGGCTCATGACTGTTAACAAAAGTCCACCAGGGAAGCTGAATACTTTTGAACAAAATCTCCATTCCTCTAAATAGGGAGAGACTGCTTCTGGCAGGAGGTAATATGCTTAACTGTTCACAATGCAGCTATAGTTCCCTTCTCCTAACCAAAGCCAAGAGCAAGTAATATTAGTAAAGAATACAAAAGGCAAAATCAATGGCATATTTTAACCCAATATTTAGTAAACCCTAGTAACTCAATTTTGCTCCTCTGAAATATAGAACTTAGCTAATTAAATTGCTAATGAAAGCAGTCATGATTTTTTTTGAGACAGGGTTCCTTTGTAGCTTTTGATATCCTGGAACTAGTTCTGCAGAGCAGGCTGGCCTCGAACTCAGAGATCCACCTGCTTCTGCATCCTGAGTGCTGGGATTAAAAAAAGTATGCCACCAAAAACCTGGTTGCAGTCATGATTTTTAACCACATGCACTTTAAATTAGAGTTTAGAAGTATTTGATGACTGAATGCCACACAGACATGTTACATAGACATTTTAAAAAGAGAGTCTATATACTATCAAAAATATGAATTGAAGACCACATGAAGCTCAGATTTATCACATGCATGGATATAAACACTGTTTGGGTTTATTTCTAATCCTTTAAACTATCATATTGCAGGATAGAAAAAATGGAGAAATAATCAGAGAAAAGAGGATCTAGTGATAATTTGTTTTTAACTAAACACATATAAAACTCTGCAGAAAACTTAAACCATCATGAAGAACAAATGATAATGAAAGCACCCTGGTTCATTTCTATAAATTGCTTTGATTCTGGCATCTATACGCAAACAACTTATATAGGCACATAGGCAAAATCTTATAAAGTTTTTTAACTAGTTATAGGATTAACATTCTTAGTTCACTTACAATGAAAGACAGATATGCACAAAGTTGGTGCTCAACAAATACAAAGACAATTAAGGATTTTATAACTTGCTAGAAATACCTGACAAGTAGGGATATAGTCCACCCAACTATTGAGATGGAAAAAGGCAAGCAATATCCATGTGGGGCAAAGCAGGGTAAATAGTAGGAAGGAGAAAAACTCTAGAAAATATCTGTACATTTTTCACATCTAACAATTTTAGCTCATTCCACATTCTATAACAAGGTACCATAGACTCAGTGGCTTATGAAGAACAGAAATTTACTTATTTCTGGAGGCTGAGTAGTCCAAGTGTTAAATGGGGTCCTGCTTCCTCACAGACTATGGCTTCTTACAATATTATCATATAGTAGAAAAGGACAAAACCAACACTGCCTCCATTCCTAATGGGGACAGAAACACATCACAGAAAGTGTTACTTAATTACATCAAAATTGAACTCAGTCCAGGCTAGATGAAAGCATCCCTGTCCTATGGAACAAGTCACCATGAAGAACATTTTGTTCCTGGATATAATCCTGTTCTTTGTCTTCTGTTCTAAACTGCATTAATTTTTTTCAGATATAAGGGTTACAGAACATACCACATTTTCCTTTCTGATTTTGATTTAACGAAGTTCAGAGCTAAATTTAAAGTTCAATAGTAATAACTATTCTTAATTTTCATGTCTAAAGTCTAACTTTTATTTTATTTTGTCCACTTTTTTGTTAACTAGATGAAATCTTTTGGGGAGACAGAGAGGTGATAAACGCAGACAGGAAAGGAAGGAAGCAGGTAGCCCACCTGCCAATCCATATTCTTTGGATGAAAGGAAGCAGGGAGGTTATCTTGACCCTCTAGAATTGAAATCGGGGATAATTAAAATAATGAAAAACCAGCTCTCTCTTTAGGGTGTAATCAATACATGCCAATTTTCTATCTAAACAAGAAAAACCTGTGTGTGTGTGTGTGTGTGTGTGTGTGTGTGTGTGTGCACATATGCAGATGTATTTGGGTTTATACATATATATGTATATACATATATAATGTTTTCTTGATCTCTTAGATTCGTTCTCTATATATGAATTTCAAAATCATGACCAGAAAATTTCAGTAGAAATAAATGAACTTTGAGGAATTATTATACATATACTATATATCTGTAAAGACACTGTTATTATATGAGATAAATTGTAAGTGCTTACTAGGAGCAGAACACAGAGCATAATACAGAAGATAAAATCAGTGTCTTTAACCACTACTAGAACTACACAGAAACAAAAATCAGATTAGAAAAATAAATGATAATGCTGATAATGTAGAAAATGCAACATTCAAAAACTCTTTGAAGTTACTAAGTTTTAAGTTTTTTTAGAAACAGTCACTATACACATAAAATATCTTTTTATTTCAATACTATTTTCAATTGGAAAAGATGATGGTGAGAAGGAGGAATACTGATTGTGGTGATGTATTGTTTATGATTTAGTAAAACTTGCTTGGGGATCAGAATGCAAAGCCAGACACACTATTAAGCCACAGACTCAGACAGGGGTGGTATACACCCTTAATCCCAGGAATCAGGAGAAAGAGGCAGATGGATCTCTGTGAGTACAAGACCCACCCAGGGCTACAGGAGAGTTAGTCAGTCTAAAAGAGTAACAGAGCTCATACCTTTAATCCCAGCACTAGAGAGGAAGAAGCAAAGGATCTCTTGTGAGATTCAGTTTCCAGGCACAGGAATAACAGGATTTCCATTTCAGCCTTGGTAGAGGCAAGAGCTACTGGCTGGCTGCTTTGCTTTTCTGATCTTTGGGCAAGCTTTATTAAATCATAAACAATATATCACCACAACAGATAATTAGAGTAACTCTATACTCTACTCTACATAATATCTGATATCCAAAGCCAGTTCAGGTGATAAAGCCAGTTCAGACTACTTCATTTTTTCTTTCAATGATATACATGTATGCCTGACCTACAAAACAACCCAGTATCTCTATAATGAGAAATAGTGTTTGCTTTGTGAATGAATTTTCTAGATCACTTTTAGTCTGGAATACTGGAGAAAGAATGTATGCAAAGGACAAAAGTTGTCAAATGAGTTGTAGAAAAATAAATAGCAAATAAGTTATCTGACAAATACAGATAGATGGGAATCTTGGCCTGTGTTTGAATAATAACCTCTGTTGAAAATTGTAGGCTTCCTTTCCAATCATGACCACAAGTGGATCTCACATTCATGGGTATACTGAGGGATGTGCTGGACTAGTATTTCTTTACACATTTTAAAGCCACTTAACATTTTTTTTTGCAGAAGATATAACATCTAGCCAGTGAACACAACATGTGGCAGAACTTTCTTCTAGCCTATCATTGCAGCCATAGCTGAGGGAAGTTACCCATGAATGCTACTTTTAAAACAGATATGCTTTCTGTGTAAGCAGAGGAATGACTAAGATAATACTACAACAAATCTCTTTGGAACATAAGAGAACTCTGATTGGGGGCATCACTCTTTCAGTTTATGAAATCTGGGAAGGAATACCTACATTTACTGGGTTTAAGTAAGGCGCACATGTATATGACTTTGGCACCTGAAACTGCATCATTCAAAATTGGGATTTACGATGTTTAAATCTTTTTTTTTTAATTTTCCAGTTTAAATTTAGATAAGAAACAAGGTTGCTTCACAAGTCAGTTCCAGGTCCCTCTCCCTTTCCCTCCCCTCCTCCCATGCCCTCCCCCCAGCCCCCCCCGTTACCCCCTCATTTCCCCAGGGAGGGTGAGGCCCTCCATCAGGTATTAGATAGCCAGCTCTCAATTATCCAGGCTAATGGAGAGGAACAGTCTCATGGCTAATACAAAACAGCAAATAATCCAGACATTATTTGTGTAGATTTGGAAAGACAGTTTAAAATCAGAACTTAACTTGGAGGTCTGAGCCACTTTCCAGGAAGAACAGACATTGAGCCAGCATCAGGGATCCTGAGGTTCAGAGCACACATGCTCTACGAGTTCTCAAATCATTATTAGTCCTTCTTCTGGAAGGCGTGCAGCTATTTTCTCAGCTAGAGAGAAAAAGCTTAAGAATTGGGAGGGCAGAAGGGCCCTGGAGGATAGTAGCAGAACAAGTGTCTTGTCTGAGCTCGTATTTTATCACTGAGGAGTTTCCCACCTTACTTAGACTGAAGTTGCATTCACTTGTGTTCTAATCCACATACTCTAATCCACGGAGAAGTCCTTGGTGTGAAGAACCACCCGGACTAAATGGAAATCACTGAGAAGAAAATATTGTATATGGGTTTGAAAACAACTGAAAGGGCAATGACCTCTGCATTATGTTTTCCAGTAGGGATTAATAAAATGTCAAGCCCTTGTCAGGGTTCTGTCCCATTTCCATTTTTTCTGTATGTTCTTCCTACAGCAATTACAGGTTTAGCACTACATACAAATGAAGCTACTGAGTTTAGATCTGTGTGAGAAAAAAAATGAGTCTCTTAAAATATTGGCAGGCCTGTGATGTCATCGCTCAGGAGACTGAAGCAGGAAGATGAAGAGTCAGAGCCACTTGTGAGTTTACTCCGCCTCCAGACTATTCATAAATGCATGGGGGAAAGCACTTAACAGTTTGTCATTGTGCATGGTATGACAGTTCTTAGTAAAAATGAGAGACTACAATAGAAAGAAATACAGTAAAATGACTCACTGGGTACTCAAATCTATGCCAGACTCCATGGCAGTGCGTTGGACTTCTTATCCATTTACAGTTTAAGACAAACTCGGTGGTGATCGAGCCACAAGGTTCTCACATATATGATTTGCCACACAGCATTTCATTCTAGGGCCAGCAGGCATTGGCCCCACACATAAGCCATTCATTTTCAGCACCACTTGAATTTGCAGGTGAGTAGTTTTATTTCCAGAGAGTTCCACTACTAGAGCTAACATCTTGTTTACTGTGTAAGAGACACCTATTCCGGGGTCTGATGTGCATCAGCCTTGGGAGGTTTAACTCAGCATTTGGCTCTATATAACACGATTTTGTAGTTCTGACACCAGCCATATGTCCAAGCTCAGAAAAATTACATTTTTTCCTGCAGGGCTTCCTTTAATAAAAACAGGGCTAGAGGAATGCAGAGATGATGTTTGTAAATAGATTTTTAAAAATCATAGAGCATATTGGTTTCTGAGACACTCCAGGAATATGCCTTAGTGAAGTCCTAGCTGCTCAGTATGTTAAGCTTTTCAGATGAAATCCATAAGCTTAAGGTTTTATTAGCAATACATTTTAATAATAACTTTATTAAAATGTTATTGCTCCTTCTCTTAATTTCCTTGAATACAGTTTGTCTTTAACGCTGGAAGAAACAATCATCAGTTTGTCAACAAAAAAGAAACAAACAAACAAAAACATGCCTTCAGTCTCCCTCCTGCATTGGGCCCCATCACATCAGTGACATTTAGGTTTACAGGTGAACATCACTACCCTGCCACAACAGACACAATCTGAATGGTTCATCTTTATTATTTCTTGATATTTTTTTGGCTTTAGAGACAGAGTTTCTTGGTGTAGCTTTGTAGTCCGTGCAGTGGTGGCACATGGCTTTAATCTCAGCACTCTGGAGGCAGAGGCAGGTGGATCTCCGTGAGTTCAAGGCCAGCCTGGTCTACAAAGCTACACAGATGATTTTTTAAAAGGAAAACAGCATCATGATAAGCTCTAGAACATATGGTTGTAAAATGTCAACAGAAAGCAACTTTCTTCTGTGTGACCAAAGTGAATGGGCAGATTTAACACATTCAAGAGCTCCACAATGATTCTGTACCATCGCGAAGTACCAATGCAAGATATGTATGAATGAGGATCATCGTAGGAACCATGTTGGAAAAAAAATTTCAAAATACAAGACGTTGTGTTGTGCCTAATGGCACAGAGCTGCAATCCTAGAAACTGTGGAGACTCATGTAGGAGCATTGCAAATTGAAGGCCTCTCATGGTGACAAGACAAGTTAAACATCAACCTAGACAGCTTAGTAAGAAAAAACAGCGTTATCTCTGAAGACACTAAGTCAATGAAAATATTCTGCACAAAAAGGCCCTGCCCAGTAGTCCTACTTACTATTACTAAAATACTACTTTTGTCCAACCATGTATTTCCACAATGAACTTCTTATCCAACACGGGTTTTTGTTCTTTGGATGTATGAAGTCTACTATACCAAGTAAAACTTAGAAATAATAAATAAATTGGTATGCTTTCCTTTTATTAATTTATGTTTTGGTAAAGCACCCAGGCTATGAGACCATCATGCAGAAAAGAAATTTCCCCCTAAGCTATAGGAGATAAACATTCAAACCAGGATGACGGAAGACGGTTTGCTCAAATACCAGTCCTGTGCTAAAGTTAGATTAAAAATATATATTGCTTTTTCATTACTATAGAGCTTTTTCACATCCTCCACAAGAAAGTTCTGTAAATTGCAAACTTTGATAAGTATGAGCTATCTACCTGAGTTCACAAAACTAAGCCATGGTTTTAGATGATATGGCTTTCTAATCTAATGATTGCATATATTAACTCCAGATAGGAGAGGATGTTTGCAGGAGCAGGAAGTGCAATTCAAGGGATACCACACATGGGGTTGCTTTTGTTTCACAGAATTCTTCACATTGAAATTCAGGCAGGTCTATTAAAATTTCTGTCTGTTCTCTACACTAGATAAGTAAGCTCATTAGTTTTGGCAAAGGTCAAGAAACAGAGGAAATCCATGACTACAGTAGTAGCATGTTTCAGATTCTTTCATTTGTAATCAAAAGATTGTTACGCCATGTTAAAGCTTCGTTTTGTCAACTAAATCTATGCACGGAATGAGGATTAAGCAGCAGTTAGATTAGCGTCTATTTAAGACAGGAAGTTTATTGGACAGTCATAGGAAGTAGAACACTTTCAGTTTAAAAGGGCCTTGATACTTCATGGTAGTACAGAACCACTGCAGAGCTTTGGAATGTGCTAAGTTTGCCCATTCACTGTAGTCACACAGAAGAATGCTGCATCCTATTTTCATTTTGTAAACATTTGCTCTAGAGTTAGAAGAAGCAAATTATTTAGAAATGCCCAAAGCCTATCTTGATGCTGTTTTTAAAAAATAACTTTTAAAATAAAAAGTCACACTACAGTTCTTTTTGAACCACAAAACTAATCTGCTTCTGTTTTTGAATGTGGAAAAGCTAGAACAGAATAAGAAACCCACTTGGTGGTAAGGCCTTATAGAGAGTGTTAGAGCAGAGCACTGATTTGGGTGGGAGCACTGCCATAGAGATCATAGTTGTCTTTATCACCATCATCTATGGCTCATTAAATCTCACACCTTTCATTTCTAGGTTCCTTAAAATCTGCCCTTTCTTTCCCTCCCCTTTTCCAGCAATCCATAGTATCAAACGACTAACTTTAAAGGAGTGTGTGCTCCACCAATTAAGTGCATGCACTGCTTAGTTGCCATAATGTTACCCAATTCTGAGTTTAATGCAAAAGATTATCTTTAAAAGCAACAAAAGAGGATTGCATGTGAAAGTAGGCTTCCCAATGCCATAAACCTGGAGAAGTACAGGGGGGACACATTTATTTATTCCTTTATTTGCTCCACACATAAAATGATCTCTCTTTTTTTAAAGAAAAACTAATTCATTTTTATTTGTGTTGGTATTTTGCCTGCATGTATGTCTGTGTGAGGGTGTCAGATCTTAAAGTTACCAACAATTGTGAGCTGATATGTGGGTGCTGGGAATTGAACCCTGGTCCTCTGAAAGAGCTGTCAGTGCTCTTAACTGTTGAGCCATCCATCTCTCCAGTTCCTAAAATGATCTCTTATGAAATGAGTATTACTTTGAAAAAATGTTCAGAATCAAAAGTATTTATGATTACTGTTGATAAGGAAACTAGATAATCAGGACCTCATCACAAATAAAAATTGCTTTAAGATGAGATATTATTATTAAATATCAGAGGAGGAGTAAATAGTGTTTAAAGTTTTTCTCCAAAAGGATATTTAAGCCAAGAATGTAAAGATTCCTTAATATAAGCCTGTGACAGCAATTAATGGATAAAGAGGCCATGAATTTGAAAAAGAGCATGAAAGAAAGGAAGGGAGATATGATGCAATTATATTACAATCTCAAAAAATAAAAGAAATATATTTTTATACTATTTATTACATTTTATGCAAAATCATGGCAGTATCATGTAATATTGAAACATGAATTCTATTTATGCCTCATTAAATAATTTAAAATACTTTTTTGAGAATGTGTTATATGAGGATATGTGGAAAATAACTAAGATGTACACTCATTCTGAAAATACACCATACAAACAGAATGTTTACTAACATCACAACAAGGGCCAGGAATCCTCTTCTTAAAAAAACCCACAAGACAGCAAATATTTTAGGCAAGAGAGCCACAAATGTTATCTGTTGAACATTCTTGATTAAGCACTTATTTTTTATATGCCTTAATGTTACGAAAAACATTCTTAGGTCTAGTATGAGTGCATGTGACTCAGTGAGTATAGTGTATTAACTGGTGATACACTTCATGGTCTAGCACAAACATGAGCACACTGAATGCGTGTTAACAAAAATAAGTGTATTCAACTAGCTGATCTACATCTCTGTCGTGCAAAGGAATATGAAAATAAAAAAGACAGTATGATTGATATGTTCAAAGACCTGAACCATAAGGAACAGACACAAGCGAAGAACAGTATATAGAGAATGAATTGCCGGGTTAAGACATAGAGGAGGAAAGCTGGTGCCCACAAAGAACATGACATTTGCACAGGACTTTTAATGAAAAGGAGATCAAATGACTTCTATGTGGAAACAGGGAATTTTGGAACTCATAGATGAAATACGTAGTCTTCTGTACCTCTGAGAAATCATAAACCATGACAGAATTATAGCACATACTGAAGCAACAATTTTAATTCTTTTTAACTCAGCATCTAAAAAAGCCACTGGAAATTCTGAAACATTGTGCTGAAAATTAACATGACGATGAATTCATTTTTGTAACATACAAATGTCACTATCAATGAAATGAGGTAAGTAAAGTATTGGAACCGTGACAAATCCTTGAAGGCTGGTTAACTACAGTCAAAGTGATGCTATTAACAACAACAACAAAAGAGTTGGGAGAGACAAAGAACTAAATAGACTCAGAAATTCACTGAATGTTTGATAAACAGGAAGGACAGAGAGAAATCAGAGTAAAACTTAACCTTGGAATTTTTATGCAAATTAACATTTTAAAATATCAGGTGTGGAGTTGGCTTTATACTGCTGATCATTTAGATTACAACTGATTCAGAAGATTAAAAAAAAGAAACAACTGTAATTTTCTGGATAAATTTGAATGTGCTAGGGCAGATGAGTGAAGCCAAAGCATTCAACCTCATTTGCTGCATGATACTTCAGTGATTGCTATGGCAGGACTGATGTTTCTTATTAAATCCTGCATGTGTTCATTCTTTCCAGGATATCGAAGTTGATTCAAAAACACAAAGAGGCTATTGCCCCTATGACTAACAACTCCATGATGTGCATTTCCGTTTTTGAGATATTTGATTGCACTGTGTAAAGATACTATAATTGGTTTAATAAAAAGCTAAATGGTCAACAGCTAGTCAAGAGGTATAGGTGGGGCTTCTGGACAGAGAGAGCTCTGGGAAGAAGAAAGGGGGAGTCACCAGATGGATGCAGAGGAAACAGGACATGCAGGAGGAGCATAAGAATCCATGAGTCACATGACAGCATGTACATTAAAAGAAATTCGCTAATTTAGGTTATGAGCTAGTTAGAACGAAGCATAAGCGAGGGCCGTGCTTTCATAATTAACAAGAAGTCTCTCTGTCATTATTTGTGAGCTGGTGGAACAGGTATCAATTCCTTACACATTTTTATGAAAGGAGTTGTTCAATTTTTGTTTTCCTGCAGTCTGAGGCTAATCTGCACAATTGATGATGCTTGTAATCCTACTCAAACGGCCAGCTGTCTTTGCTACTGTGGACTCTGAATGTTGGATTTCCCCCTCTTCATCTTATAAGATGATGGATGCCCTTTTCTTACTTCCTTCTCCCTGTGGACAGTCACGACTGTCAGCAGCATGGCCTAACATGACTAGTGTCATACCCCATAATGATAACTATTCCAAAGTATACATGTCACAGAAAAGAAAGGGCAGCACAGTCACAAAAGAGGCCTGCTTTGCAATGTACAAATCAAGAATTCTTTGATTTTAAACACATCCTTGTTGACAGATGTCTGAGTTTATTATAAGCATGACCACTTTGTACTCCATTTTCCAGATTTCCAATTATGAAAGATTTAGTGAAAAGTATTTTCTCATATTAGACTAATTTTGAGCCACAGTTCTGACCTGTTTATTATAGCCATATTGCCTTGACATGTGACACATTTTCAATTACGTCAACATGTCTATTAGTGATGCCTTCTTTTAGGTGCACTTAAAAATTGAATTTCAGTTGTAAGAAAGAATATGATGATCTCAACATGTCCTCTAGTAACATGAAGATCCCCCAAACTTCAAATTGGTGCATTTTTACTATTACTCAGTTTGTTGGGGGCAGGGGTAGGGATGAACATGCATGCGCAAAACTTAGATTTCTCTTTTCCATTTCACCTGGCATCACTTCTAACACAGAAATTGACCAAGTAATAGTCAATTAGGTTGACTGCTGTCACTGTATATGTGAAAGAAACAGTAAGTATAGGAGTTGCCTCCCAAAGGCAGCTGCAGCAGGCAATGACTTATTTATTACAGAGATTTGTGTGCATGCAAGAAAACAGATCTAGGATGCTTGCCTGACAGCTGACATTTATGAAAAGGACATTTGAGAGTGATGACACCATAAACTTCCTTTGATACTGTCCCAATAAATAAATAAATAAATAAATAAATAGATAAATAAATGGATCTGTAAGAGAACAGAAATTAAAATAGTCTATTTACATAACACAATTTTATAAGCATTATTGGCTTGAGATGGCCAACAATCAGCAGGATACCCCAAAATTATAACAGATTATATTTTATAAATTTTATTCAAACAGAGTCAAGACCAATCAGAAATTCAAAAAAATCCTAAAAGATAAAACATCTAGAAGATGAGATAAAATATCGATAAGACAAGTTGTCCACCAATCTTTCTCACTTCAGTAAAGCATTTACTAAGTGGCATAAGGTGCATTCAGTGATAATTATTGGAATTATTTTAAGTGTATTCATTTTCCAAGAATCTAGATATAAAATAAATAAAACTAGCCTGAATATAAAAGAGTTATCTAGTGTTGGTTCAAAAGACACTTCTGAGCACCACACTGTCTTAAGGTCATTGTTAGATATGTCAGTCATCATTATGCTGCAGCTACACAATATGCTAGACAACAGATAGTTCTTCCATTTAAGGTGAAGCTACCTAACAGAGGTGTCTTATTTATTTTGCTAAGAAACATTTTGAATCAGATTTAGTTCTTGCAATTAGATTTATTGCATTTTACTTTCTTTTTCCTTAAGATTGTATTTTGTTAATTTTTAAAATTTTGTTTTCTTTTTATTTTATGTGATTGAGTGTCTTGCCTGCATGTATATAATTATTCCATGTGTATGTATGCTTAATGCATACGGAGGCCATAAGGGAGATCCCTTGGAACTGGAGTTACAGACAATTGTTAGTCATGATGTTGATGTTGGGAACCCAATCTGAGGCCTCTGAGGAGCAGAAAATGCACTCCATCACTGAACCATCTCTCTAGTCTTATTTTCGGGTTAATTTTTAAACTTTTTATTTTTTAGGGGATCTTTCTTGGGTTTCCTCTATTTTCTTTCTCATCTATATTGTTTTTATAACTCAATTTACCTGTTTTTCTTTTCAGCCTGTCCTTCATCACAACAATAACAACAAAAGCAGCAACAACTTCTTTTTTTTAAGGAATAAGATATAGTTTATTTTAGAGACATTTTAAATGACCACAGCTATAGAACAGACTTAGGTTAACCAAAATTCCGTATTTCAAGATAGAAACAGCTTCATGAAGTTTTATATTTTTAAAGAGAGACGGGATATTTTTATAGTCTCAAGATGCTATCTTATGACATTCTTAGCTTTTGAGACAGTGGAAACTTCTGGAATTGTTTGTTAATAGATACCTAAGGATTTTATCTATTAGACAGAAGACGTTGTTTCCAACACAGAGGTGGGCAAGGAGTGGTTTTTTTAGGGACTAAAGCTATTCCAAGATAAGGTGACCAGCCCTGGGACCTGCGACATTTCAACTTTTCCAGGGTACTAAAATTCTAATCAGTCAGTCAGTCTCTGCAGACACAGTTTCTTTCCAGGAGTCATCATTCACAGTTCTCCCTATTGACCAAGCATTAGATCTTGTGCATACAGAGGCCACATGTTATTTATTAAATATTAGAAGGTCTCTCATAGTTAAGGGTTCTCAATTTTAGGATCTCATGTAGAAGAGGCCAAGTAGTAGGCACTGTCCTTCAATTTCTTTATTGATTCCACAAGCACTCAATCTATGGTTTGTTTTTCCTATTTTTTTCTGTTAACATCTTGAATTGCTGCTTTCATCATTATAGTAGATAATAAAAAGAAAGGTTAAACATGTTCATGTTTACCATTGCCTGAAATATAGACTAGAAAGTAGGAAACATGAGTTCTAGTCCCGACTGTCATTACCTTGCTTACGGTTTCCAGTAAATGACTCCAACCTCCCTTAAGCCTGGTTTTCTTACATAAAATGAAAGACTTGAATCTGAACACCTCTGATAGTGCATTGTCTCTACTATTCCTCAACATTGATTTGTCAGACACTATGTAGATCAACAATTATGTATGCCAATTTGAATACACATAAACCATACTGTAGACCTTGGGTTGTAAGTTAATCCTATTAGTCCATAATACATTAACTTGCTATTGCTCCTCTACTCTAGGGTATTGGGAGTGTTTCTACTCACAGTCTAAATTTTCAAGGAAAGGGACAATTTCTGATTTATCTCAGTATCTCTAGTAATTACTGCAGTTCTTGGAACTTCTTACATCTATAACATAAACTATTCGATATCAATGGGTTTCTGCCATCTTAGTTATCAACAAAGTCTAGTTTGTTGAATATGACATTTTTCTGAGAAAATTGACAGACTGGCGGGAACAATACTAAATCAGGATGAGATCAGACTGACTCATAAGGGAATCAATGTTTACCTCCTAAAAAATTTTACTAGAACTTACTGCTAGAATTTTATGTAAAAATGTACTGACTACTTATGTGACGACAAGTTCGGTTCCTATGGAAAATTGTGACTCTTGGGGGTCTAAGGTTTTGAAAAAAAATCACAACTTTTGGAAACATGAAAAGAAAGTTATAGAAATAATAAAAGATTCTAATAATACATTTCCCCTCAAATTCCAGAGGAATAAAATTACTGCCATGACTTAAATTTGCCCCTAACAATAACATTTTAGTGAAGGGGTTCTATTAAAAGAAGTTCTCAGAGTCATAGGCTGATCTTGTAAAGAGCAAAGAGAAAATCTCCAGACCCATTATAGACCTCCAATTAAAATACTTGTATTTGTCTTGGCCACTTTATTTAAAGAGTACACATTCTCTGCATCTTAGATTTTATATTTCAAACACTTAATGATGATTAATTGTAAAGGACACATGTAAGAGTAGAATGCAGCTAAATGACGCATTTGTAATTCATGTGAAACAACATAATTAGTTCTCCAAGGGTTCATCAATATATTATTCTACTAAACAGAATACTTGAAAGTCCCACTTGAGTTTTAAATGCAATATGAAGCCTTTATTTTAAGCATGGCTTCCTCTGTGTAATATTCTCATAATTATTTTCCAGCAACATGAAATATTAGGTTGATTATTTCTATTCTAGCTGTTAGCCCCTCATGCTGCGAAGAAAGCAACTTCATGAATTCATTCATTCATTTCAAGACAAAACTGAAATATTTGGGAGTCATAATTAAAATAAGAAAATGGGGAAAAGATCTGATTTCAAAATAATTATGAGGTAGTAAGTTGAAGGAAAATAACAAAGTTAGTAGCCTATATTTACTAAAAGGCAAAAAAATATTCTTGCTGTCTCTACTGCAAATATAAATAATATATAAATAAATAGAAGTCAGTTTTATGTACCAATTTTGACTCATGGAAATAAATTATAATCTTCCAATCTACACTGACATTTTTGTATGTACTGTTTAGAAAGCCATTTTCCTCATCTTGATATGTCGGTATGCAGAAGACAAACTCCTCTTTACACTGCATATTACATAAAAATAATGTCATTACATATTTGTTAAAATTCTAGGAGTAGTTAATGAGAACCATATAGCTCATGGGTTTTGCAAATATTCAACATCTGTCTTTAGAAACTTGTACAACTTGGAGTCTATACAGTGCTGCTTATAATAGGGTTAACCTAAATGATGTGCCTTTGTTAGGCAAGCATTCTTCTCTGAGCTCTAGCCTTGAACTACAAGGGGCTTTTGATAAAAGGTTGGTTACGGTCATTTATCTCTCATTCCTTCTAGACTTTTGGTAAGGTAATTTTCATATACTCTTGTCTGTTTTTAGAAAATCCACTACTTCAAAGAGTAGTTTACATTTCTGTGCTATGCCCTTGACAATATGGAAAGTCCTATAAGAAGAGGACTCCAATTAGCGAGAATTATGTCACTGAGGATATACATCTATCCCTGATGTTGGGATTTGGGGAAGGATGACAGGGAGAGAGTATCTGCTAAACTACTCTCAATAACAGACAGTATTCACTATTTGCATTTGCCATTTTCTTTATTAAAGAGTAGAAAATACGACGTTGTAATAAAAAAAGAAAGGAACATGCAATTGAGTCCACAATGACAAAGCAAAGTGGATACCTGATGTATTTGTGTGGAAGTGGGGGAGGAAGATTTAAGAACATATTTAAGTATGTATGTGCAAGTAGTTCCAGAATTCACCTACATGCAACGTAACAATGTATTTAAAAAAAGAACCATATCACTATATGTTCAACTTAGGCAATTTAAATAAGTAAATAAACCATTTCAGAATGCATCACTTTTCTGAACCCTCCAAAGCAATCAAAAGCAGTGTCATTGAATGGCTACTGTGAAATCAAAAACTATCTCATTCTACACTATGTATAACAGTGGTACTTCTATTTTGTTGACATAAATAATGAACAGAAAAGTACTATGTAAGAGGAGAAGGTTTTCTTAGTTAGGCTCCCTTAGTTAGGCTCCTTCTTAGGATATACAAACTTTGGAAAAAATCAGTCTGCCTTACTAAGTGAGATAACAACAAAGCTAGGGATTGGAATTCCTTCCCCCAGAACACAACGGAAAGTCTGTATTAATTAGCCTCAGAAACTGAACTGGCCTCCTTCTGAAATTCCCCTTAGAAAGTGTCTGGCAAAATGACACATATAAGTAGGCATTTATATATCTTGATGAGCCAAGTTTCCTCTTCCTTCAGAATTTCAAAAAAAATACCCTTAAGGCTGAGCAGAGACCACAGTAGTTTTGAAGGAGATAGGAAAGGATAAGATATCATAGGTGCTCAGATAGGAAAAAAATGGGCTTCAGGAGACCAACTTGAAAGTCATATTGTCTATGTTGAACTATAATAGCTGTGGGAATATATGAATGGCAAGTACCTAGAGATTCAAATCTAATTAATTAACTTATTAATTAATTTGTGTGCACATGGGTGTGTATGGGTCACAGTGCATGTGTGGATGGCATGTGCGTCCCAGTGATCACATTCAGGTTATCAAGCTTGGCTGTAAGTATCTGATCCAATGCAGGTCCTACTGTCAACAACAATTCAAAACATGCTACATAGAATCTCTTGTATTTTAGGTAGCACTCAGTTTTTCAATGACGAGGGTTTGAACCTAGGGCTTTGTGAATTATGAGAAAGTACCCTATCCCTGAGCTATACCATCATCCTTTACCAAGAATTTTTATACAACATAGTAACAACAGATAAAATAATTATTCACTGGAAACCTCTGAGTTGTGGTCCTTAAAAAGAGCTGTCTCATGATATTACAGTTTATATATGAAGGTTCTTCTAAAGAAGTTCATTATTGAAAGCATTGTTCCTTGCTAGCTATTTTTGGAGGTTCTGGAAAGTTTGAGAGGTAGAAACTAGCTTTAAGAAATAGGTCATTGTCAGTTGGAGATGGAGAGTCTGAGGACTGTATCTTGTCCTAGGCTCCCCTCTGTCTCTGTGCTTCCTGTTTGCCATGAGATGAGCAGCTGCTGCTATATGCTCCCACCACCATAATGTTCAACCTTCTCACAGCAGCCAGGAACTATGGAATGAAAAGGATGAAACTTTGAAATCTTTCCTCCCTTACATTATTTTCCTCACGTATTTGATCACAGAGCTGTAAAACTAACCTGATGTACCTCAGATCACTGAGAGTTGCTCTCTGAAACAGCACCATGTCCAGCCAGTAGGTGGGACAGCAAGAGAAATTTGGTAAGAACGGTTACATGACAACATAGGAGAGGTAGGAGAAAAACGTACATATTTGTGCTTCTGGTTAAAGGTATACTATCCTTCTAATAACAAAAGAAAAGTCAACACCTAGAGATTATTCATTTTTGTTCCATAATAAGACCTTAGGTATCCTTCGATATGCTATTTTCAGAGCGTAAGAATCAAAATATTTCACTTAATTTTCAAAATGGCATTCCATCCAAAACTATAGCTAAAACAGAAGTAATAACAAGGTATGTTAGAGAAGAAAAAACATAGCCAAACAGTTTGCAGGATGCCAGCATCATGAGAAACAGAACTCTGACAAGCAATTATGAGAATGCTTCACTACTTGGGATCAATTAGTCAGTTTTCTGATGTACGCTGTCATCTGAATTGGCGACCAGACTCTTCCCCATGCTTTTCTATTCTGTACACGGTACCTTTTGACCTCTCAGATTAGTAACCCAACCCCTACTCTACAGCATTTGCCCAATTTGGGAATTTTCTCTGGGGAATTGCTTGATCACATTGATCAAAATGTCAGATAGAAGAAAGACATATTAATGTTAAATTGAGAGTAGTGATCACATTCTTTGGGAAGAAAATATAAATAAATAAACATATTGAATAATAAAAACCAGACCAGCCGAACCACCCTGATGGCAAAGCAACAAGAGTAGAGGAAGGTATGACAAACATATGCTCTTAAAGCATGATCATAGATGTGTGGTTATTGTGTCACCACCAGTGGCTTAAAGACTTCCAGTGCCCATGCTGTAAGTGGAATATTCTAGTTTCGATAAAACATGGCTGAAAAATTATTGCAACAGTTTTTAACCCTACACCACCTAAGAAATGCTCATAACTCATATCACTTCTGTTCTTTGAAAATAGAAAAACATCTTTTACACAATGTTAAGCATCTAAAACAAATCACAAGACAGGATACAAAGAGAATACTATAAAGGAGATGATGAGAGCTCCAAAGTGGTTAATATGGGTTATTTCAAATGCTTCAGAGAGATAGGAGCATACAAGAACCAGGTCAGAGATTGAGACCAGAGTCCATTCAGCTTCTACTTTGTATTTTCTGAAAGATTATCACCACAGATGATAACTTCTTAGGAATAATATGTCGCTGAACTCAGACCAAATCCTAAATCAGACTCAAATTCTCATCCTTAGCTACCATACTCAGGGGATGCAATACTCAGTTTAATTGCCTTCCTCCATTTGTACAAATCAATCCACCCTTTCTTCCAGTAACAAATCTCACAATATTCCAACTTCTTTGAATGTATTCAGCCAAACCACCACTGGCTAGTGTATTGTTTATATATCCAACATTCCAGAGATGGGTAAACTAAAATTTAAAGCTGTAGTTTTCTATTCAGTTTGGAATTTTAAATATGAAAAAAACATTAGGCCTTTAATTTTCAATTATAGAATATATGACTCAATTATTTTATAAGAAAACATTATAATAAAAAACTTTTCTTAATTAAGTTCTAAGGAATTACTTACCCATGGAAGAATCAATTTGTGCAAGGGTTTTACAAGAGAATTTGTCTCATTGTAGCATATCATGTGAGGATAGAAAGCTAAAACATAATATGATTTCTTTATTTCTTTTTAAACAGGTGAGTTTAAGACTGAAAACACCAATAATGCAAATACAATTTGCGTTACTCTTCATCTTTATAAAGGTATAATCCTCCCACTGCTTGTAATATCTGAATTCTACCAGTAGCAGTCTGGAATGGTTTCTACCACTTAACTGTGATGGTTTTCTTATGTTTCTCTGTTTTTCAGAGGGACAGTTCTTATTTCCTTTAGGTATCTTTACTGCTGTTTCTATGGTTCAGTGATACAGAGTAAGCAGTGATTTACCTGTAGTTTGGCTATTTAACAAGCAACGAATTCCAAATACATCAGTCTGATGTTTTTATTTGGCTGGTTATTATTAGGGAAGGGTAAAATGAAACAAAACAGTAACCATGACATAGATATGTATTTTTTTCATCAAGAAAATAGAGAGTGCAAGATATGTGTCCATCATTGGGAGGGGTTGCTGGATATCAAATCTAGGAATGTATACATGTATAGCACATTCTTTACCAAAAGCATTGTCTTGAAAACCAGTTTTCAAAGTTTTGATCAGCCCTTTCTTTTTTAGTCTTCTCTCTTATTGCTTTGAATATATTTAAAAGTTTAAAATCTAAGATTTTATTTTCTATCTTACTTATTAGTAAAACTTATTATGCTGTTGTAAGATTTCCAGACTGTCATCCTATAGACCTAAAAGGAGTAATTTTTTTATATTCATCCCCAAACGGCCATCATGGAATCCTGTCAGTTTCCTAGGTACCACTTAAGGCATCTCCATTTTTTTTTTACTTTTTACTGTAATATTGATGGGTGGAGGGGGAATTCCAGATGACCTTTTATAAGTTAGTCATTCAAGGAGAGAGGCCTATATTAACTTATATTACTCATCTAGGAAAAGGAAGGTTCCCATTTAAATAACAGTTTGCTGATGTCAACAAATGGTGACATAGAAAGTTCCATATCAACAACAACAAAAAAATCTTACTGAGAAGACCACAATCCAGTTACAAGGTTACAATAATCCAGATGAGCACAAAACCACAAACAGTTGTGTTACATAGGTATAAAGTAATTTAAAATTATCTGTCAGACCCTCCCCCAAACCATTATAACTCGGCACTGACATGTTTCCCCATGTGTAAGAGAACAGGAAACATGACTGCAACTCACTGGCCTTTTGCTATACTGAATGAAGGGCATGTTTCTGTCTTGTCTCACATGGAGCACACAGATGATTATAGCTCAAATGTTTGAACTTTTAAAATGGAATGAAGGAAGGGCAGCAGCTTACTGTGTTGATCACGTGTCTTGAAGACTGAAGGAAGGTACCAGAGCTGAGAATAATCAAACAGAATGTAGGGAGAGAAGCAGAACAGGCCTCCACCAACTGGCTGGTTTGGGCTACTACCTGAGGGGTTAATTATACCTCACTTCAGGTGGAGCACTGAGGGAATTGGCATAGCTGAGTGGGAGAAGATAAAAAGGAAGGAAATGGAGCTGCTGACTTTCTGAATCTAGCATTGCCATACAGCAGTAGAAGTAGGCAGTCATCTTATGGTTTCTCCACATGGGAAAAGAAAGCTTTGAAGATCTATGCTTAAATAGCCTGCTGCCAAATTCCCTGTGACTGAGCTATATCCGCAGTCCTAAACATAACATGCAGCATCTCTAGGATGGAAACACACCAAATGATTCATGTGAGACTGCCCATTAATAGAATGAATAAAAATTACATGATCATCTAGAGAAAGCATTAATAGAATTCACAAGGACTCTCAACAAACTACATGTGGAAGGAATTTACCTCACCATTTAAAAAAAGGCAAAAAAAAAATTTAAAAAGGCTGTACATAAAAAGTCCACACCAACAGCATATGCAGTAGGGAAAACTGAAAGCTAATCTTGGGAAAAAATATGAGGATGGCCATTTCCACCAAATACAATCTAGTCTAAACTGTTCAGAAGGCTAGGCTAAAACAATTAGACTAGAAGAATAAACAGAAGGCATTTTAATTGGGAATAAGGTATAGTTACATTACTAGACACATAATCTAAAAAAAACTACTAGTACTGATAAAAAAATTCAGGGTTGAGGAGGAAGCTTATTTGATAAAACATCTGCCATGCAAACAAGAGGCCTTGAGTTTGGATCCTTAGTACTCACATAAAAAGATGAATGTCATGATATACATATACACAAATGTCTGTTCACACACTCCCACACATAAACACCACACACACACACACACACACACACACACACTTCAGCAAAGTCACATGATATACAATCAACATGTAAAAATCAACTATACGTATATATGGTAACAGGGAACTACAAAAGATTAGGGCAGTAATTCCATTTATATAGTAGAAACAGTGTAAAATTATAGACCGACTGTAGGTAATAGTAATATCCTTAAAAATAAAATTGGAAGAAATGATTTTTAAATGTTTCTATCATAAAGAAACAATGTTTGAGGAGGTGGAACAATGGCTCAGTGGTTAAGAGTATGTACTGCTCCTGCACTGAATGAATGCTTCCGGACTAACAGCCATTTTGGGCAGCTCAAAGCCATCTGTAACTCCAACCCCAGGGATCTGACACCCTCTTCCATATGTCACAAGCCCTTGTACACACACACATGTGAACATGACAACTCAAAGATGCACACATGCACTCATAATTAAAATCTAATGTAAAAGAAATGATGTTCAAGTTCCCCATCACTTCTACACTGGAGGATGCCCTTGAAGAACATATTGGGAACACACCCCACGGCTGCTCATTACCAGGAGGCTAGGAATTCTGAAACCTCTGAAACTGTGAACCCAAATATTTCTGTCTTTTGCAGTTGTTTATGACAGGTACTTTGTGATAGTGATATAAAGCTGGTTAACACAAAGTGTTAAAACACCAGATAAACTCTAGGCTGACTTTGCCATTCATTTCTCTATCTCTAGACTCCCAAGAAGAACCATGGAAGAGTGGCACAAGGGAGGTCATATTAAAACCATAAGTCACTCACTTGGTCTACAGTAACACTAGAGAATAAATTCAGCAACACAAACTATAGCAGTGTGATGATTTATATAATTGTAAAGCTGTTTCTCATTAGTCAAAACTATTCATTTGTCTATGTTATGAAGCATATTACTGGAAATGAAGTAAGAGCTGAGAAAAATGCTGCCATTTCTGTCAACAATTTTGTTTAAATTACTCAGGATAACTTGTGTATTTCCTTTCTTTTTCTTTTCTTTTAGAAAAGAAGTATAAATCAGATGCAGTTTATTTTTCTTGAAAAGAAATGCTGATCGCTATTCAGCCCTTACTAATAGTATTCTTTCTGTTTTCTTCCTGTACACAGAGGAGATGAGGGGAGGGGGAAGGAGCGGAACCTTCTGAAGATATATTTTTTGTAGAAATGGTTTCTTGCACCTTCAATTACTTCATGGCAGGTGTAATGACTACTCTGTTCTCTCTTGAGGACATAAACGGCGTTTTGTACTTACAAATATGTAACTGCATCAGTAAAAATGAGACCATGGTGAAAATTTGCCCTGAGACGTTTAAAGAACACTGGCTTTTGACTAAAAGTTACATGTAAGTCAATGCCAAATGAGAAATTCCAAGTTTCAGAAGTTCAGCCATTGATCAGGGAATTGGAGTTTCCAAGCCACAAAGCTGTATAAACATGCATCAATGCAATCTGGTCACCTCAAGCAAAAATCAGCCAGGCGCACAACAGTGCAGAATTCTAATTGCATCTATTTATTTTAACTTCTTAGGAAAATGAGAATGCTAGCCCAGTCAAGAGGTGATAAACTTTCAGACAGACTCCACTTGTTTGTGTGATGCCAACTTTATAAGTTTGCCTGTACGCACTGCTACATTTCTTTTCACTCCAAGATGGAGAGTAGAAGATATAAGCTCATTCTCAGTTTATAAAAGAGGACACTGAAGCTAAGCGATTTGACTGGCACAAGAGAAGTAGGAAATGACGAAACTGGATGTTTTAAGAATTGCAAATTTAGGGAGATTTTCTCCATTCTAAGCTATGAAGAGAGATTCTAAGGCAGAGATTCTGAGTCAGACAGGTTAGTATTTGATGAATTACCTTTGGGTGTGATACGGCTAGTCACACTGAATTATGTCTGGTATTTACAATATCACTTTGACATCCAGAATTTTCCTCCTTGCTCATCAACTCTACAACCTTAATGGTCTTTAATTACATATTCACCTATGAATAATGTGCATATCTTATTTATTACATACAACTGCTATTAATGGGTATTCTACTCTGTGCTATTAAGCATGTGCTATTGTTTTAATCTAAGACAGGTTTATTTCCCCATTGTGTAAGGTACAGTGATAAACATGATTTTTAATTTTATGCATTCATCAAGGCATGAAAGAATATTGTCCAGATTAATAAACTATCAAAGCAGAATCCAATTTCTACTTTATGTCAAAGCAATATGAAGAATCACAGAAAATAACCTATGTGTAAATCATAAAAGATACACAATATCAATAATATTGGCTATGTATTGGTACTATAATCACTAGTTACTGTACTAAGTTATTTATCCTCATTATCTGATTTAAGTCTCAAAACAACTCGATTAGATACATATTCTTATATACATTTTATGCACAAAGAAGCCACGTTTAAGTGCAAGTAGGTAATTTGCCTAACTTCCAACACCTAGTGATGTTGAATAATGGATCAGAATCTAGTTTGTCTTGTTAAACACTGCTCTTTAACCACTGTATCACTGACACGCAAAACTCAGTGGTATCTGAAGAACGAGCTGAGATGCGTGTTAAAATATATACTCCTTTTTGCTTTATACTACAATTTAGCAGATCTTTCTTGGGTGCAGTCTAAGATTTTTCATTTTCGTAGCTCACCAAATCATTCTTATAATGATTTGTTTTTGTGATGGACACTGAGAAATACTGCCGTATATTACAGTGACATATATAACACTTTTTACCTCCATAGTAATTTCACATGAGTCATTTTAAAGCAAATCAAACATTTGAGGATCTCTCTTTCTCTCTGGATCTCTCTCTCTGAATAATTGTCCAGTTTTAAATTCATAAAGCTCGCTGGCTCACTGTAGTTGAGAACTTTAACAGAACAGATTGTAATGTGATGTGATGTTAGAATATTGCTATTTTCATAATGGCTTCTGATACATAGGTTTAGTCTGATTCAATGAGACCAAACAAAGCTGTCTATAGGTATAAGCAAAGGTAGCTAAACAGGGGGAGAAGGGGGAAAGGAGAAATGAAGGTAAATGTTGGAATAAAAGAAAGGGAACCAAACAAGAAGATTGAGTTATTTTTGAACTTAAATAAGAACATTTCATTCAAAAGACAAAAAGGTTCTGATTAAAATTTGTGTTTTGACAGCCCTGTCTTTTGCTGATTCTGTTTAGGTCCTTAAATGGAATGACAGGGCACACAATCCAATTGGCAGTTGTGATTAAAAGGTCAGCCAGTGAATTCAGCACCAACAAACAAACAAACTTCCCTTCCCAATTACTGGCACTTTATTCATGTCAGCAGCAAGCAGCAGAGAGAAGACCAGCACCCCTCTCTCACAAACGCAAGGAGAGGTTCCACTTTCTCCTGGTGATTTAAGGAAATAAATTCAACCACCTTTAAATAATCCCAGCACACATACAGGTTTTTAATCCCAATGACTGTTTTATTTCTCTGTTTCTGAACTATTAATCTAGTAGGGAACCCTTAGAAAATTAAAAGACTTCTTAGAAAAGGAATCATTTTGTCCCTAAACAAAAGAACAGTGAAGAAGGTCCTCCCACAGACAGTCTGTTAGAAATCAGATTATTTCCACCATGCTCCCCTATTATTCACCTGTCAGTAAAATGTGTCCTCTCATTGCTTTGGTTTGAATGTCTATTTTTATCTGACTGTAGCTATATGGTCATTTTTGTATTTATTACCAAGTTCTTTAGGTTATCTCCTGCTTCTATGCCCCCACCTCAGCATATGTTTTTCTCTTCTGAAAAACTGGGCCACATGCCTCTGAGGAGAAAGTAGTGCATTATTTCATTCCCACCTTTTCTTCTCTTTTGGCATCTCTGAGGCCTGCTATGCCCAGAAGTGCTTCTACTCAAGCTGGACCATCAAATCAATTATCACAGCAGCCTGCTTTCCAAATATGAATGGCAATGAATGACAACAGGCAAGGCAAACTTTCAGCTTTGATTTGTCATTGGTAATGTAAATCTGTTTTGGGTCCTCTTCCCTTCTCCTTTCATATCTCTATTTCTCCCAGTATCTGCCTTTCTCTTTCCCCATTCTCTCTCATTCTCATTCCAGAGGGTCTACTGTTTGGCCAAATTCTTCCCCTTATTTTCTGCAGCTACAGAAAATCAAATCTTCAAATAAAAGCTTCACCTTTGTGAGTGAAAGTCACAGGAGGGAAATAGTGCTGGCAACTATTATCACTCTGAGATCTCTCCCTGCTAACCTCTGGTCTGATTATTACTGCCAGGGAAGGAACACAAGAGTGTTGCATTCTTATTCATTGGGGCTGTTTAAAATTCTTGCCTGCTTCTGCATTTCAAGTTTCAATTGTTTTGTGCTTAATGTTACTCATTTCATATCAAGTTCTTGGTTATTGGAAATACTTTAATTTTTAAAATGTTATTATATTCTAGCTGTTTAAAAAGATTGAGAATGCTATAAAGCAAGAGACTGGTTTAAGCAAACTAGAACTAGCATTCATAATGCTGTGTGTACTCATTAATCCATCAATTTTGTGAGAATGTCTGCAATTTCTAGTATGCTATAGTGCTTTACATTTCTTTCTTCAAGCTGACAGCAATTCTTCTCATTGGCCAATGACGCCAGACATTCACCAATTATATTTATAAATATTTCTTTAAAAAATGAGTTCAAAGCAGTAATACCCTTTGAAAGAACAGGGAAAAGAATAAATTATGCCAAACACTGTTGAGTAGAAATTCTGTGGTAAATGCTTAGACTATAGATTGTTTTGATTTTGTTCAGTAATGGGGAGTGGCTAACGCTGTACTTTTAGTTTAAGTTTAGTTTCAGTTTAAGTGGTGAATTAAGTTGTCAGTTCTCATAATTAGTCCTTATATTCAAACATAAGTTACTTTACAATGGGCATACATTATTCTTTGTATGTGTAGGGCATGGGTAAAGATAACAGCAGAGTATGAATTATAATTCTTATTACCTCAAAACAAGCTAAGGGAGAACATAAGTCTCTACTTGGCACTTGTTATATTGATAGTTTTCAATCCTGCTTCTTGACTACACATCTCCCTCTTAGTGAAGTCTGCCTCACCATCCTCAACAAGCTCCAAAGTATTATTTCATAAGAATCCAGATATAAAACAAGACTATAAAATAGTATTTGATGAGTATTATGGTCTAAATCGGAAATGTCCCCAAAGGCTCAGGTGTTGAACCATTTACCCCCAGCTGGCGACACTGTAGAATATTTAGGAAATTGGTTCTCACTAACAGAAGGAGGTCATCAGGGGTAGGCCATTGGAGGTTATGTCTATTCCCTGATTCCTTGTTCTTTGCTTCCTGATCTGTGGTTACATGAATGCCTCTTCCACTCGTTTTTACCTCCACAAAATGAGTAGCTACAGTGGAATGAAAGAATCTGAAACCATTAGCCAAAGTAAATCTTTCTTCCTTTAAACTGCTCCTGACAAGTGAAAGGGAAGTACACTAAATGTCAAGAACATTCCACAGAAAGCCTAGAGTATGTAACTTTAGCATGGGGTATCTGACACCTCATGCAGTAAATAAGATCTAGCCAAGCATGGTATAAATATGGATTGGGTTTTCAAAGATAGGAAGTCAGAGGGATGCTACTACTAGTAAATGTATTAAACTAATTTACTCATTGTCTGTTTTCTGAAATACATAATGTTGAGCTAAAAGGTCTTTGAAATTATTTTTATAAATGGCTAACTATATAGGAACAAAAAGCTTGCATAAATTAGAAAAGGCAATAAATGTAAAATAAGGAAATCTTTATACGGTTTATTCTTTGGCATATGGATATGATATTCTAGGTCAAAGGCCGTTTTCGGTGGTACAGCAAAAACTATAGCAAATATGAGTCTAGTTCTGCTTGAACAGTGCTTGTTTCTTGTTTTAAGATGTTTCCCCATGAAGCTCAGGATGGTTCAGGTGTTGAGATTATAGGCTTGGATTATCAAGATCAACTTGGTTATTAAAAAGTTCTTGTAAAATAATGCCTAATCTCTTAAAGAATTATGAGTTATTCCAATGGACTCTTTCCACCTGAATTCATAAAAACATCCTGCACTGTGAGTATATACTGTATAGCAGCTGCAATCTTACGAGTGTGCTAATCAGAGCTGTATCCCTTGGAGAGTCCTTCCTTGGCCAGCACCTACACCTTCTATTCTACTTTGTTAGGTGCATGAAAACAATATATAGCTAACTGAGTGACTTACAGCAGGAGTGTATTTATTCACAGTTCTTGAGCAAAGAATTTTGAAATAATAGCCAGCAGGATTGGTTCTTTCTGGGGGCTCTAAGGAGAGCTCATTCCATTCTTGTTTTTTCTGGCTGCCAGTAACCCTTGGGATTACCTGGTTCATGCATGCATCACTCTAGTCTTTGCTTGCACAGTCTTATCACATTACTTTTGTGTGTCTTTGTGTCCCTGTGTTTCACAAAGGATTCTTAAGAGGATTTAAGGTATATCTTGATCCAGGATGAACACACTTTTACTTGAGTACATCTGCAATGACCCTACTCTATACAATCATCTTTTGCAAATATACTCTTATTCACAGACAAGGGATCAGTAATTCAATATATTCTGGTGGGTGACATATTTTAACACAACTCTTTCACAGCCAAGTGCTAACTTATTATTTCCCTATGTGGAATTACACAGTCTATGTCCAGTGATTCATTTCCCACACATATTTCTTTTTAAACAATCAAGTTCATACAACACATATACTAAGCCAACTGACTCCAAATTTTCAAACTAAAATGTCTATTATCTAATTTGGTTTTGAACATATTGGAGCTGTCTTAGAAATACATTTTCTACTTCACATAGTAGGAGGAAGGTAGTACACTGAAAGTTACATTAGACCCTGCAGGGAGATAAAAAAAAACTGATTAAAAAAATTGGTTTCTACTCTCAGTTTACAGCCCTGAGGTTTCACAGAATAGAATGTTCCGCAGTGGAAGGGATCATAAAGATCATCTATTCTAAACAACTCATTTTATAGATGAGGCCTTTGAGGCCCAAAGAGGTTAACTAACTTGCCCACGGCTCACAAAGTTAATTGCAAGGAACATGCAAGGGAAACAAATGAATGGCACAATTTTAAAGAAATCCAGCTAGTATTTTGCTTCCAAATTGAATATACACTGAATGTTGATGATGTGCTGTGAAGAGATTAGATCAAAGTCTAGCAGTCATGAGCAATTCTGGACTAGGTGCCAAGCCTCTTCATCTTCTCCTCTGCTGTGATCTCTGAAGCCATACAAGGGAGCAAAATGACTCCGTAATCTTTTTTCCCCACCTGGGGCTTGGGTTTAGTTTCAGTTACCTGGGAAAGCAATACCTTAATAGTAGAAAGGTAAAGGGATGCTTTTCTGGCTTTGCTCTTCTGCCTGTTGTAATTCTCTGATGCCCAAAAATGAAGGATAGAGAGTCCCTAGAGCAGCAAATCGGTGGAAAGGCCTTGAGCATTTGCTAGAAAAAGATGACTATGACCCAAAGTTCATCCTGTTTTAAAGGGAAAACATGCATAATTCCTGATATTTTTAGGAAACAGGAACGGACATATTACTTCAAGTACATCCAATCCTTGGGAGAATTTATAAGAAGTCTGCGGGTCAGGGCTCCTTTTTTTCTGAACCTTTCATAAAACAAGATGATTGGTATGTGAAATTGAACTGCCAGTAATGGAATTATGTGTAGTCTGCCATTGTTATAGAACAATATAGTATCATGGCATTCTAACCAAACTAAAGGTGTAATAAAACAAAACCAAAAATATGGAGGGACTGGAGCTCAGTAAATAAAAGCACTTTTGCTTTTGCAGAGGACCTGTGTTTAGTTCCCATCACAGATAAGACAGTTTAAAACCAATATTATCCTCCCCTCCATGGACACCATGCCTGCATGTGATACATGTACATACATGCAGGCAAACGCTCACATAGATAACAATAAGTAAGTCTTTTAAACAACAATGAAAGAACACCTGAAAATATATAAGACATCACAGGAAGGAACTAAGAATTTATTTATCTCTTTTGTTTCCCACAGCACTAAATTATGTATGAATTAATGGAACTGGCTTTTCATCTGTCTTGCCTAATATATGGCAAAGCTTACTTCTTGCTCAGAAAATGGAAAAGGTTTCAAATTAAAGTGGAAAAGCACCACTTTTCAAGTATACTATTTTGGGATGCATTGAAAAATTAACTGTGTTTCTACTAATTTATTCAGTATTTCATTGAAAATATTCTTTACATAATTACATTTCTCAGCACTAACTCTAAGAACTGCAATTCCAAATTAGGTGATTTCAAGTACACCTATATGCAAAGATGTGAATTTAGCAAATTTGAGCTTCATCAGCTTGAAAATAGACCTGTGGAGCAATGAAGTAATGTGTTAGAGATTAACAAACAAATTTACAAAGTAAGAGATTCAAACACACAGTAAAATGTCACATTCTTTGGTGTTTTGACAAATGATTTGACATTGTAATGACCATCTTCATGATGGGTAGAATCTAATTATGGGCTTTCTGAGTCATAAAAAGTTTTTGAGGGATCTTATTTACTTGTGACAGTACTGCAAAACTCATTCATGAAATGATCACCCTCACAAAAATGTTCTAACTTTGGAAAACTCCACGATTTGATAACTTATTAGAAGACAGACTCCCATGCACATCTCATCACTGAGTTATGTCCAGAGAGCTGTGATGGTTCTGTCCTTTATGATATAGCTGAGAGGAGGAACTTTTTACTGTAAATTTTCATTGCAGACGTCACTAAGATCTGTACTTGGAAAAGCAGACACTACACAGCTATTAAATCCAAACCCCACAATTTACTTCATTGATCACACATGCATAAATCAATGTAAGGATCCAGTAAGAAATTGCTAGTGAAATAATTCTGCATATATTTCAATGTAACAATATTGTTTAATTATCTAATTCACCTCCTGAAAAGGATACAGCTGAGTCAATTGCATAACATTTCCCCAATACAACGGATTATGTAATTTGAAAAGGATATTTTTTAAAGTAGCATTATTTAGCTAATAAGAAATATATTACCTATTCAATGGAAAAATAATTCTATAACTCAGGATTTTCTGAAGCCATATCTCATACAAGTTTTGTACAAAAGCGCTATTAAGCCCTTACATATTGGTTGAAATTCAGAATTTCATTCCTCAAACCCAAGAGACATGCAATTCAATTTAGATTAGGCAACGTGCACACAATGGTGGCAGACAGGATTTTTATTGTGTACCTATATCTTTGCTATTTGCTAACACAAGTCTAAGCTGAACTCTGCTAGTTTGCTATGAGAATGCTGGCTGGAGAAGTTGCTTCAGTGTGATATTAGACTTTTCCACCACTAATACTACGCAGCTTCTCTTCTTGACTTCCTGTGAACATGTAACTACAGCTGGTCACTAACCAAATGCCATGGCCCAACATGAAAAAGCATTCTGCTATTTTAACCCAAATATGAACATGACTTTATCAATATTTACCTTAATGTGATGTAATTTATGGCTATACGCAATCAGAATGATGAGTGAATATGGACATTTCATTTTGAAGGGAAGACCTAGATGAGAGGAGACTTGTCTTAAATACTAGTATTAATGTGCTGGTTTCCAATAACACACAGTAAAGCTCCAAAAGAACTAAACTTTACATATGATGTATATATGAAGCTTTAAAAATATGTGTTTGGTAATTTTGGCAGTATGTGTTTGGTAATTTTTGTTTTCTCTCCTTTTCTAAATGGGCATTATATTTCCACTAGGTTTATAGTAGTAGTACTGTTGTGCAATTAATTAATTTTGGAAATATTACAGTATTTCTGAAAATGACCTAGAGGTGCAACTTGGCAACTGCATTCACTTAGCTAGTAGCATGGTAATTAAAATCTACACTTGCACTTCAAGACAGATTTATGCTTATACAGGACTGACAACAAGCCATTTTCTTGGCTAATACCTGATTGATGGGCTATTCTTAACATGCTTGGAGAATGATACTAATAAGATAGTCCATGCCTCTTTTTATTAATAAACCTTGCAATATCTACAGATGATCTCTATTTCAGATGGCTCTAAGTAACTAAATACGAATGAAAAAGAACACCTTTCTGGCTCATTAAGGCAATTGCTCAAGCTGTCATTAGCATTACCTCTCTGAAACTGCAGTACATGATGCAGCAGGCCTTGTCTACTGCACAAACTAATGACACAGAGCTACCTTTTGACAGCAGGACTAAATTTACATACTTTAATATTCAGTGACTAAAGGAAAAATTTACATTAATCAATATGCTATGTTTGGGGGGATTTTGCCCCATTTGAAATGTACCTGTACACTTTGAGGCCTAGTTACTGACAACTATATACAAAATGAATTAATTATGTCAAGGCAAAAGAGGGGCTTTACCTCTTATTTTGTCCTACTCACTTTTTATAGAGCAATTGTGAATTATGCTTCAGAAGATAAATAGCAAGTCATGCCTGAAAAGATGAGATGCTCTGGTTTTCATCTTCAGACCTGCAAGGCTGACTACCTGTCAGATAAGGCTGAAGCTAGGATTATGTCTTGAAAAGCTGACAAACCACAGATTTTTATCACTAAATCAAACCTGCTGGTTTTAAACTCTGTGAACTTTAATTATCTCATATTTAATGAAAAGAACTAGATTAAGCTAAAATGGAGGGCAGGGGGAGGTTCATGCAAGGATATTCAAGGAGCTGTTAGGGCTGAAGTGATTTCATTTTCACAAATCAATTTTCTCAGTTCTAATAAAGCAAGTTTACATATAGAGGAGATTTAAGGAATCACTGGGCCGTATAATACTAGAGGTTATCTAGTCCATCCCTGAATGATAATCGTCTACTTTGTTCTTTAGAGTCTCTAGAGAAAGAGGCTTCTGTATATGGTGAAAACATTTCATATTGCTAAGGGCTGTTCACCAGAGAATGAGAAAATGGCGATTTTTAGACTTCACTAACTAAGAGACAAGCACATTCTGTGTTCCAAAGGTTGCACTACTATTACTTTACTTTTATTAGGTAAAACAATATGATTACCAGTGTTTTCACATTGCCGCTTAGAAGAATAATTACACTATTTAAACAGGAAGTCCTCATTGATCATCTCTTCTCACAGTTGACAAACTTTTTATCTTGCAGTAAATGTTTTGGGTTTTAAAGGATATAGGGTCTATGTCATAACTGCTCAACTCTGCCGTAAGTAATATGTAATGAATGAATGTGGCTATGTTCCCAAACTTTTATTTACTCTTATTAGAGATGTTTTCTAACCATTTAGATTTTAGCCTGGATTCGGTTCATCTCCTAGTGTATTCGACATATAAATCATTATGAAGAGAAGGGAAAATAATATAAAACAGAGACACTATTCACAGTGGTTGGGAGACAAGCCCCCCTCACCAAAAATTAAAGAACTACCAAGTGATATAAAACATCCTTACAAAGGGACTATAAAATGTGGGATAGCCCACAGGATTAAAAGAGGAAATGGCTGTAGTGGCTACTGCAGAGTGGTTGCAGCAGGATTCATGTGTAACTAATTATGCCAACAGGAACCACTGCACTTGTGTAAATGGAGACAGAAAGAGCACTCCAAGTGGGGGAAATATGATGACCCCTTTATAAGGAAGTAGAAGACCCTGTGTAAGCAGAATCAATTAGAGGAATTAATTCATTCACTCAGTAGATAAGGATTGATCACTTTTCTGTGCATTAGGCGTTAAGCTAAGCATGAAACAGACTAAGCGTATAATAGGTGAGTTATACGCAATTCTTGTATTTTCATCGCTCAGTCTTGTTAGAAGGACAAATAAGCAAACAATTACAATTCAGGACAAAATATGATCAGTTGTTTGCACTGAAAGCTAAAGCCTTATGAAAACACCTGGGATAATTTTTAAAACTTGCTTCAGTCCTCAATATCCTATTCATTTACATTTAAAGTACAGGCCTGTGATTTACAACGTAAAAGCAATGAAATAGTTATTGAACAATCCTTTTTGTGGTCTCTCTTAGGACTGACACAATGACCTTTGCCACAGAAGTGACAAAATTATATGACTTTCCTATAAAGAATTTTCAGAGACACTTTCAAGATTAAAATTATAATCCTAAACTTGGCAGGGATTATTGTCTTTTTGGTTTGTGTCACTGAAATTGAGTATTCTATCACTGGACCTAACAATGGCCGCATGCCTATCTGAAAGCCTTTTTAGCAATGAGGCAAATGACTGCGGAAACCAGTAGAATTTGTTTTATTTCATCAAAGATCTTTTAGAAAGGATTTATACTTACCTGCATGAGATGGCTCAGAATCAGTATTGCTTGGAGAACAACACGAATTTTCAACTCTGATTTGAAAAGTCTCAAAAGAATTGCAGTGACTATTTCTACCGATTAATCAGTCATTTGAAACAAATAGTGGGGTTGCTAGTCTTGTTTGTGGCAAGAACTAAAAATCTATCTAGAAGTGTTCCTGACCAAGGAAACTATGAGCAATCCCATAAATCTTGATCATGATTCCCCAAGTAAAAGGCAACAATGTAAGGAAATAGCATGTTGTTTGAAACCTGACAAACCAGCTTTCAGATTCCTATTCAGTTATTCACTAGGTATGATATTGGACAAGCTACTTAACTTCTTTAAGCCTCCATTCCTTCACCTCTAAACTAAAGAAGACAAAAACTGATGCTCTGGCACAATGTGCAGATGGCAATGAGATGGCTTACATAAGATACCTGCCTGCCTACCAAACCCAAGATGCTGTAGAGCCTGACTTCCTTTGTTCTTTCTTTAGTGGAAGCTCTAACACAGTTGCTTTTAGGGCACTCAGCGTGAGCAGCAGACATGAAGATGCCATTTGCTTTATAAAAGACACAGGAAAACTCATAGCATAAAAGGGGAACAGGCCTGTATAAGGATAACTTTTCTGCTAGGGTTATTATGGATACAAAATGAGCAGTGCTATTTACTAGCCAATTCAATTAGAGTCTAAATGTGTAACTGCATTTTCACACTCATGTTTAAGTTATCTCTGTCATAGACCCCAGAATCTAAGTGTGTAACTGCATTTTCACATTCATTTGAAAGTTATCTCTGTCAGATCTCACCTTTTTTGGCTAGTTTTTCGAGACAGGGTTTCTTTGTGTATCCCTGGCTGTCCTGGAACTCGCTCTGTGATCAGGCTGGCCTTTAATTCAAAGATCTGTCTGCCTCTGCCTTATAAGTGCTGGGAATAAAGACCTGTGCCACCACTATATCCCTTTTAGAAGGCAGAGTCCTTAGTGACAGGCAATGGTGAGAAAAATTAGAGGAAAACAAAAATTTACTAGAAATGCCTACTACATTTGAGATGTAGTAGAAAGTAGATGCATTTTTGTGCCCTTGGCATGTTGGAATACCAATATTGCCTCTGCTTAAGGATAGATAATTCATGCTTCTATACTCAGCATTAGAATGAGACTTCTTTAGTAAAGAATACATTTGGAAGGCTCTATGAACTAGAACAAGTCTATCCTACTGTGAATAACAGCTATCATGACCTGGGAATATGTTCTGCTCTTCAGTTTTTTTCTTAGCCTGAATATGTCACACACATTGGAGTTGAGTACATTGCACAGATTTTTAAAAAACTTAGTCTTAAATCTTCATTATGCTGCATTATCTCCAAATAGTTTGTCTTTGTTTGCCACTAAAGTACATTCACTACTGCCACTGCCCAATGAATGAGTTGTGAATAGATGAATTATGAATCCAAGGTTGTATTTCTCTACATAAAGTCAATAAGATTCCCAAAATATCACAATAGTTGAATAACAATAGGTAAAAATAATCACATTGCTATGGCCCACACCAGAAGGGGTGATAGTCTACAAGAAAGCTTAAATAATCAGAACTATAAATACATAGCTCCTTTCATACATAAATAACTTGAATTCATAACCTTCATATATGCAAACAATGGAAATATTTAATTAAGCACTATATCAGTTATTTGAAATTACTTTAAAAAATACCTAGAACATACAACGAAACTATGCTGATTGTGATGGTACATGCTTACAAACTTTTAACACAGAAGACTGAACTGGGAGGATCAAGGCTAATCAGAAGTATATTGCAAGTTACAAGTCAGCTATAGTGACATAGTGGGACCAGCTCTCAATAAGCAAAGAAAAAAAAGAATCAAAATAAAATCACAAAGTGTGTTATAAAATTAGTTTATGATTGAGCTGATACAATATAAATAAAATTTAAGTAAAGCAAAGCACAGACAATACATATTTCTCACTAGTTATCATCCAGTCTGGCTGAATGCATCATATAATCAAGGAATGAGCTGGTTATCTTCAATGTTCCAACTCCAGCTGCATTCCTATTTATTTCTTTGGAAAGTAAGAAGTTAATGAATAGGTGCTACTTTCTATGATATGGATGTCCTTCACTATCAAAATTTATTGAATTCCACAATGAATACATATTCATGAATGTTCACTCTTCTCAAAACAGGGGTTTAGACAGTCTACTCCATTAAACATAAGTTTATTTTTCTCCCAGCTATCAACCAGGGAATCAACATTCTGGTCAGTGGCCTTTTCATGATGTTTGTCCTAATAGATGCTACCTGGAAATAAAACCAGCTGATGTTTAATGGAATAGAATTTAAAATCTCCACTCAGGGAGGGTATTGTTTCATGAAGAACTAATTAATTCAAAATGTTAGAAATGAATATAAATTCCTTAGTAAAACTGTGAAGCTGAAAGCAATGAAATCAGGAGTTTAACAAAACTATATAATTTACTTTATATTATATACTGACATTCTATTGATTTTTCTAGTAATTGTTACCTGTATACTATCATCAACTTGATGTTTTCCTAGTTGGACTATTTGCATTGCCCTCTCAGGGTTTCTGGCATATTTGATGATGACAACTACACTGTCAATTTGCTTAACTTGTAAGAGTTATGAAAAACAGATATATGTATCCTGGTTCAGTGATCTGTTGCATGGGTATACTCTCAGCACACAAACAATCATATAGGTAGCTAATGAGTACTAACTAATATTTTAGTGTTAAATAAAACCTAAAAGAGGTATGTACCTGTGAATCTTGGTTCCCTTTACAAGGAAGTAATAATTATTATTATTTTAAGAAAACTGTGGGGCTGGAGAGAAGTCTCAGTGATTAGGCACACTGGCTGCTCTTCCAGAAGACCTGGGTTTGGTTCCCAGCACCCACACAGTGGCTCACAATCATCTGCGAATCCAGTACCACAGAATCCTATACTCTCTTGTGGCCTGAACAAGCATTGCATGCACATGACACATTGACATACATACAGACAAAACACCCACATGCATAAAATAAAATACATCTTTAAAATCCCTAATTCAGAGCATTCTATGTTGAAACACAATGGCAAACTATTAAACTAAAATAATACTATCATTAAATATAAACTACACATGATAATATGAAAGAAATATAATGAATCATTTTTCCAAATTTTGTTAGATTAAGAGGGAGCATAACTGGGATAGTGAAGTCCATAAACATGATTTCTGTTGGTGTTCAGCTGAAAGCAAACAATATTTGAACAACTTCAGTTTCTGTCACTATGAGAAGATACTAGAGCTAATGCATATGACACAAATCCCTACTTCCTTACAGACTTGGGTACTTGTGTTCATTGAAAAAATTCTATCCTGTTCACCCTAGGTGCCCATGATGATTATTATGAGTAGGGGTCATGTTTATAAGTGACAATGGCCAAAGGCCTTTATTCAGAATATTATAATAGCCCATTTTTCTACTCTTGAGCAAAAACTATCTCTGGTATGGACTGTATGATGGCAGTAAGGACACAATGTACACGAATCCTAAGTGGAAAACCTTTACTTCATTTTTCTAAAATGGATTTTCCTGACAGCTTGGTATGATTGACAGTTCTTACACACTGACCTAATGAACCTTCAGCCTGGAAGCCTTCACACATTGCCTGATAAGCAGTGAACTAAGTTTTACTATAGGCATCATTGCTAAGCCCCAGTGATCTGACTAAAGTGACATGGCCTCCAAATACCACTGTGAACATTTATTGCAGGCCAGTTGCAGCAGGAATGTTATGAAACTGACTTTTTTCCAGCACTTATAATCTTTCTATGAACTAGCACAAATTATCTGTTTTGGGTTTAGATTAAACATTTAATTGCATATTGTCCATGGAAAATACACAGTATGTGCTAGGATTTTGTCTCTGCTATTATTATGCAAAGGGATAAACTATGGTATGGGAAAATAACATAGACACAAGTACATATGCCAATTCTTTGCTTATTCTATTGTAAACAATGAAATAAATTCTAAAATAATTAAATATATGTACTGTGGGACTGGGAGATAACTCAGTGGTTAAAGCACTCACCACCATGTCTGAAAACATGAGTTCAATCCCTAGGACCCACATGGTAGAATAGGGAAACAGACTCCAGCAAGTTGTCTTCTGACATCCATGTTGGTCTTTGACATACATACAATGAATAAGTAAATGTAATCATTTTAAATTAACAATATATTGTTCTTCTAGTGATTTTTAGGTGGTGTTTCTTCCTTAGCCATTAGAGTCACCTTATATGAACTAAAAAGAAGACAGGACACAACACCAGTATAGGAATGACTCAGAATTTCCCTTAATACCAAAAATATGCCCTTTAAAAAGCAGTCTGTCAGAAAGAGAGTAAAACTCATTTATTTGAAATATTTGTGTAACACCAACAAAAAGGAATTAGTATATAACTGATAAGTGACTTCCTCTGGAATTCAATGAATATGATGGGACTTTTGTATACATATGCTGTGGTTAACATTTTTAATTTCTCAAAACCCTTTTTGATGGAAATTTGACATCTCATATTCTCAAATTAATTAAAACATTCATTAGTTTCTCTAAGTCAGAGATGAAGGAAAGGGTGTGTTCATCAGATCTACTGTATACACAGAACTTTAATTTTAGCTTTAACTTGTCTTTCAGTCCTCTAAGAAACTATGACTGATTTGATGAGGAGGGCTGGCTTCCACATTTTCCCCCTGGAAGTATACTTTAAGATTTACTCTATATAGGGTATAAGTATCCTGCAAATGTAACCAAGGTACTTATCTGTAAGGGACATATTTGGGGTGTTAATTATAATTTTGAGTCACTACTATACTGGTATTGTGTATTAACATAAGTTCATTTGTCTGTCATTCCCATACTTACCTACTTTCCTTCCTTCTTTTCTCTTTTTCTCCCTTCCCTCCCTCCCTCCCTCCCTCCCTCTCTCCCTCCCTCCCTCCCTCCCTCTCTCTCTCTCTCTCTCTCTCTCTCTCTCTCTCTCTCTCTCTCTCTCTCTCTCTCCCCCCCTCCTCCCTTTTCATACAGTCCTTATAAGTAGCAGTTTTATGTATCCTGTCACATTATCTCTGCCCTGGTCAATTGGACACAGGTTAGACAGCCAACTCAAGAGGAACAAATCCACAGGCCACATTAGTGCAGTCAGATGCTGTCATGAAAATCTGAACTAGGTCAGACCAATATCATACAAAACAAGAGCCATTCTGCATTGCAGCTCTGACAGTCTTGTAGTTATGTTCACATAGGAAACCAACTGCCAAAAAAGGAGAAGATAGAAGTGATAATGAAACCAAGGTGAATAAAATCTCTACCAAAACACTAGCTGTGGAGGAATGCAGCACTACTTTGAATGGAGAGCAAGGATCCCATTTCCAGAAATCTAGATCAAGATGTGATGTATTTCTTGCCTTAAATTCCCTTAAGTCTCTTTGTAGCTCTTCAATAAACACTCAGTTTAAATAGCTTTTTTTGTCCCTTGCAATCAGAAGAGGCTTAATTAAATAAAATGTTTATTAATATTTCTTTAACTACTCATATAAAAATGAAAAGTAATTACATATATAGCGCCTAGAAGATAAGGGATGCTCTAGATGATTCCTTTTTCAAATATACTTCTCGAACATTCTCAATACCTTTCCAGTGCTGTCAATGCAATACATTCCTCTTTCCCTTTCTGGGTCAAAGTGCTTTATCACTATCTTATCACAAGGAACTAAATGGCATAGGTCTTAAGAATGAACAATTAATCATTCTATATCCATATAGCATCTATGGATTCATTTTGTTTAACATGGTAGATAATAGTTTAAGCCTATATTCTTCCAATTAAACTGCGAACATGTTCCTTACTGAGGTCCTTTACCTTTCCCAGGCTGAGAAAACTTAAGAGCACATTGTATAATTACCACCTTGAAAATACTCCTGAAAGCAGTGAAACAGCAACCAGAGCACAAACCGGAAGAAAGTTGTAAACAGCTTCAGATGATTTATAGGAAAGGAATTCTACAAAGCTTCCTTAATGGTAGGATATAAACAGTTTTTACTGCTATTTAGTTAAATGATAATTAGGAAACTCATTGAACTGAATGAGAATTAGGATTGTCAGACAAATGCTTGTAAGGGGTTAATTAATTCATACGAACCACATGGCTCAGCTGAAAATGGGCTCATTATTCTAAGCCACTAACATTGTCTGCTCCTTGGTACTGCCTTCCTTTCACCATTTCATTCACCCTACTGCACCCCCACCCCAGGAGTAAATGTCAGGAGACAGAATATTTAAAAGGAAATGTGAACTAAAAGCATTTTGCAAGGGTAAATCAGGGAGGGGTACAAAGATGTCTGCTGGAACACTGAAATGGAAAGATCATTTATTAGTACACCATGGTTCAGAACATCCCAAAGGGTTCAATATTTTCATTACACACACAAATATACCCCCTCCTCCTTTTCAAATGCCTCATTACAGCTAAGCCTGGAGCTTTTTTCTTAAAAAGCTTTCCTCTGAAATTATTAATAATATGAAGTTCCCTACAGGCTAAGGGTATTATTACAGTCAAAATACATCAATATGTATATATACGTATATACTTATATACGCTCTTTCATAGTATTTTAAATAACAAAGTATTTAGTGAGAACAGTAAAGAATTTATAAGCTATACACAGAGAAGCCTAGAGGAAGATGGCAATATCCCAGACTCAGAAACAGCTCTTGAAGCTTATTAGGTGGGTGTAGGAGACTGTAATAGGATTATGAGTTTTGGTTTAGCCTGTCCATCATTTCAAAATCCCCATAACTAAAGGAAATATCTTCATAGGGGTCTGAGTTTAATATTGAAGCCGCTTTATTTAATTCTTCCTATTTTATAATGCTGAGTGCTAATTAGTTCCATCCACTTTCTTTAGGCTTGTCAATAAGGCAACTTGGAAGCCAAGAACCTGCTGAATTATGGATTAACCAGTTCTGTAACAGCATATTCAAGCAACCTAGTTAGCTGCTCCAAAGCAGAATGGTATTATAGGCACAGAAAAGCATAAAATATTCTTTTGTTATCTTCTTGTTAAATACAGAACAATTACTCCCTGCAAGTAAACTGTTGAGTTTTGATATGTTAACGGACACTTTAGATGCATAAAAGCTAAGATAATATTTACTTTTAAGTGTCTGAAGAGCAAATTAGATTCAGAATATCTATAATATCTGTTGCTAAAAACCACAAATGAGTCTTCGTTCTTGCTTTCTTCTTTTTTAAATGTAAAGGCAGGAAAGATTGAGACGTGGCATGACTGTAAAGTCTGGCTTCACTTTTAATGAAATTTAACTCTGGTCTCCGAGCTTTCCTACCATTTTCCAACCTTAGTATTTCAGTGGAGACTTTCCTCATCCAGGTATACTCTGGAACTCACCCTTAGGGCTCATGAGTTCTGGAATCTGGAGTGTTAAAGATAGATTGAAGTGGAGTTCTCATTCTGGAATGAATTTACTGACATCCACAGGTTAAACAACTAGTGTACAGATAGAAAAGCGAGATTGGGAAGACGAAGCCAAGCTTTTGACTTCTCTGTCTAAAACTCCTTCACTTCTGTTTGTCATAATGGCTCTTTTCCACTATGGCCAGACTTGCCCTCCAGATAGGCTACTGAGGGACGCTTTCAAAGATCTGGGATACCCTCACTTAGACACTAGTCTTCTTAGCCATGAAGAATTAAGCTGTCATCAAGACTTCACAAAATTTGATATGTGTAACTACTGCATATATCTTGCTTACTGCCAGAGTATGCCCACACTTCCCCTGTCTCCACAGGCTACCTTTCTTCCTTATTTCCTTTTACCTTGTCACAGTTTTACTACTTCATTGATAATGTCATATGATGCACTTTGGTCACATTTCCCCCAGTCTTGCCATATACATCCTCTTTCCTAACTACCCAACTTTTTGTGTCCCCATTTAAGCCCATCAAGTACAATTTGTGCTGCCCATATATTCTTGAATGAGTGATTTTTCTGCTGGAAATTGGTCAACCTACCAGGGGGGACACACACTTAAAGAAAACTGACTATTTTCCATTGGCTAATCTGGATTTCAACTGTTTTAAGAGTGAGTCTGTATCACAAGCTTCACTATTTGCCTTCACTTCTAGAGCAATATCATATGTCCCTCATTTCTCCATTCCCTCTCCTAAAGGTCAACATTTTTCTAATCATTTTCTTACTTTATTAGCACCTCCAATCTATTTCTCTACTCTTGATTTTTTAAAACAATTATTCAGGAACCAGAGGGATGGTTCAAAGTTTAAGAATGCTTGCATATTTTACAGAGGACCTGAGTTGGTTTACCTCACAACTGCCTATAAATCAAGCTCCAGGAGGATCCAACACTATCTGACCTACTTTGGCACTAGGTGCATATAGACAGAAATTTCTTTACTGCCTGATCCCATAGTCCCTTAGTTCCAAATAAACACAGAGAGGTTTATATTAATAATAAACTGTTTGGCCTATTGCTGAGGCTTATTACTGTCCAGCTCTTATAGCTTAAATTAGCCAATAATTCTTATCTATGTTTAACCACGTGGATTGGTACCTTTTCTCAGTAAGCCATTCTCATCTTGCTTCCTCTGTGACTGATTGGTTGGCATCTCTATCAATGCCTTTCCTCTTCCCAGAATTCTCTTAGTCTAGTAGCCCTGCCTATACTTTCTGTCTGGCTACTGTCCAATCAGAATTTTATTAAACCAATATAAGTAACAAATATTTACAGTGAACAAGAATGCTATCCCACATCAAGTACATATGCCTGCACACAAGCACATGAAATAACAAAAAAAATCTATTATGATTGTGTGTATGGTGTGATGTGAGTGCAGGCATGCTTATATTAGAGCATACATATAAAGTCAGAAGGAAACTGTGGTGTCAGTTTTTCCTTCCATATTACATGGCTTCCAGGGATCAAACTCAGCTTGTAAGTCTTACACAGCAAACGGTTTTACCAATTGAGCAATTCTTTCAGCACTACTCTTGCCCCTTTTCAAACCAAAGTCATAAAATAACTGATAATAGTAATAGGAGCAATGATATAATCATAACTGTCTAGTACTGAATGTTCTAATAAACCCTTTTAGGTATTTACAGGCATGCACTCTTCTCATAGTAATTCATGAGGCCACTGTATGATTTTTATGAGTGTTCCCCAAAGTCTGTCGTTGACTTTATCAGACAAATAATCAACAATACAAAACAGACAGACAAAGAAACACACACACACACACACACACATGCACGCACGCACGCATGCACGCACGCACACCTCTAAGCCCACCCCCACTACTATATCTCATCTAACAATGCCATACCTCCTCATCCTTCCCAACAACTGTAGACCAAGCATTCAAATATATGAACCTATATGCATCTTACCTGACATATATCTAATTTATATGTGTATCAACACAAAATATTAATATATACTATATTATGCTATGTAAAATCTTAGGAAATAAGCTTTGTAAGTATGAAATCTACAATTTTATATTAATCAACCTAGTAGGTTATTTATTGTTGTTCTTTGTTTATAATAAAACCCCATATTCCTTTGTGACAAGGTCAATCTTTGATATACATATATGTATGTATGTACATACATATTATATATGTGTATTATAGATATAAATGTATATATAAACATATACTTGTGTGTGACTTCTATAGTTATCACTTTTTAATATAGGGTGCTGTTAGATAGCTTAGGCTCCCATAAATCAATGCATAACCCAGTTTGTGTGTTTTGTGTGTGTGTGTATTTACTAATTACAAAATTTATGGTCTGAGATATCTCAAGCAAATCATGCTTTGTACGGGGTAAACAGTAGGTAATTCTTAATTCACTTCATTTACTTTTCTGAAATCTTTTGAAGATGGAGTCGTCCTGATTTAGAAGTGTATGCATTATACATAGAAAAATGTTTGTGACAGCATTATTCACAGTAGGAAAAACTGGGAAAACATTCAATGTCAAATTTAAGGGGAAGAAGGTGTGAATTATCATATATTTATTTATCCATTATAACAATATTGAACTATTAAAAGCAGAGATAAAATGAGATCCACTAATGTGTGAAAACATTTACAAAGTTACGTGAAAAGCAAGGTACATAATCGTATTTACGGTATAGCCTGAACAGTATAAAATATGCATAGCAATATATGAGAGACAAAAATAAACCAAAATGTTAATCATAGTTGCTTTTGAATATTGAGAATAGAGACATTTGTCTCTGTATATTTCATGTGTTTCTAAATTTTCTGTAATGAGAATGCATCATTTTTATAATGCAAGCTATTTTAGAATAGAACACTACATTAGTAAAATACTTCTAGTTATTCAAGAAAGAGGGCAAGCAGGAAGATCACATAATTAGTAAAATGGAGTGTCTATTTACTTAGAGAATGCAGTCAGTCACTGAAGAAGTTTATTGAAGGTACAGTATGTGCCAGGTACAGAAGGACTTTTTGCTGTTTTTCATATGGGTGACTCAGAAAATCTCCAAAGCCCATTTCCTTTGTGCTTTGTTTTAATTCTTAGAAAATGGAACTAAAATGAATCATTTTAATCCAACTATTCTGAAATAGGTCACTGACTAAATTGTAATTTTAAAGTGTTCTTATTCATGTAGCATCATTCCTCTTCACAGAAATATTGGCAACTATCAAAATCAAATATAGAGAGAGAACTTCTAGCACTTAAGAATAAGAATCCATTCGGAGCCATTTCTCAGGATGGCCTAACACAGGACAATCTCAGTAAGAATATCAAGACTTTTTTTTCATGCTGAATTTGTCATTTCAATACAATCCCCAGAAACCTAATAGCTTCTGTTCATAGGTTTCATGAAAGCAAATGGAAAGCTTAAATATTAATATTATGTTTCTGCTCTCAGCAGAGTTTGATGGCTATGAGTTCTCTAATCAAAAGGCTTAAAATGCATTTATCTCTAATGATGGACACTTAAAATAGAGTTGCATGAACATCTTTATGGAGGAACTATTAGAAGAATGAATATTTTGTGCTTCTTAGATGCATCCTCAATTATATCATGTTCTGGACTGAAGAAATAAGGATTGCTTTTACCATCCACTTCTAGCTAAAACTTAGGTAGCTACAATCTATTAAACCAAATTGTGGTGCTATATTTAAAAGTTTCCCCCTAGATTGAAAAATAATAAGAGAAAAAGTAATGAACTCCTGAACTTATTTTCACTTCATCTAAAATAAATTCATGCTCAACTTTTAGTTCAATAGTATAGCTTTTCTAGGCAAATCAAACATCGTTTGATTTAACAACAGTCGTACACCAAAAAATTATGGTAGAACATGAAGACAGGTATAGACAATGTTTTTCTAAGTTTGCATATTTGTAATTATAATTATTTAAAACTTTGGCTATAGGCAGAAGGCTTCCTTAAAACAAGATTTGCACTCTCTAGAAAACATCAGATTTATTCTGTATTGAATGAGTGTGATAGGCTATGTAATTGGACTCTCAATATACTGCATTTCTGGCTTACATTTTTAATGTTTTTTTTTAATTTAAATTAGAAACAAGCTTGCTTCACATGTGGATCCCAGCTCCCTCTCTCTCCCCTCCTCACCCCAGTCCCCGCAGCCCCCCAGCCAATCCCCACTCTCTTCCCCAGGAAGGGTGAGATGAGGTCCTCCATGGGGGATCTCCACAGTCTGTCATTTTGTTCAGGGCAGGGCCTAGGCCCTCCCCCCAAGAGTCCAGGCTGAGAAAGTATCCCTCATTGTGGGATGATTACCCAAAGTCTCTTTGTATGCCAGGGATAAATACTGATCTACTACCCAAGGCCCCATAGATTTCCTAGGCCTCCTCACTGACACCCACATTCAGGGGGTCTGGGTCAGTCCCATGCTGGCCTCTCAGCCATTAACTGGGGTCCAAGAGCTCCCCCCTTGTTCAGGTCAGCTGTTTCTGTAGGTTTCTCCAGCCCAGTCTTGACCCCTTTGTTCATCACTCTCTGCCACTGGGTTCCAGCAGTTCAGTTCCGTCTTTAGCTATGGGTGTCTATCTCTGCTTCCATCAGTCCCTTGGATGAAGGTTCTAGGATGGCATATAAAGCAGTCATCAAACCTATTATCAGGGAGGGGCATTTAAGGTAGTCTCTCCGCTATTGCTCAGTCAAGTGTAGATACAAATAAAGTCAAGCACCACCTGCCTGCTCCTCCCTTCACTTCTCCAGATTGGCTGACACCAACTTCCCCTAACCCCCTCTCCTCCCCACCCCCCCTTCCTAATAAACTCCCACAAGTGGATTTTGTTGAGTCCTGTGGGTCATTACTCACTGATGTTGCTGCAGCAAAACAACAATTACAATCTTCCCTTTCTTTTAAAGAATATAGACCATGATGTAGGATGATTATTCTCAGACTTAAAGCTGCTACTCAAAATGGTCAGTGCATCTTAATGAAAGATGCTACTCAAATTATTGTACTAGCACAGAAAAGCTCACCATGTATGTCAATAAAAGATCCAGATTATAAATATAGCACTTTAGTAAAATTGTAGGACATAGCAGCTCCCAGGTTTTCCTGGAAAGTGGTAAGAGAAAGAAGAGACAGTGAAGTTGATGAGATCAGGGTCAGCATTGCAGGGAGGGAGAGTCTGCAAACTTACAAAGTCTCAGAACCTAAAAGAGCAGAAGGGAAGGATTAGATAAATTCTAGAATGACACCTGGTACTCTGACCAGAGACCAAGGGAGTTACATATATAGACACTGCTTTTATCAAGACTGCTTTTTCATGGAATCTTTTACAATGAAACTCCCCACCCCACTTGCTTTGATAAAAAATAAAACTCAAAAAGCATAAAGCCATTTTACTAACCATGTTGTACGTTAAAGATTGCCTACATACTAACTTAAGACATCCATAGAATACCCCTTAGGTTTGGCCCACTGTAAAAACTCAGCTTTTTAACAAGATTTTATAGTACATTCTTAGATTTTTTTACCTCAACATCTAAGTGTAGATTCCATTAACATTAATGTGCAGATTTATAGTTCTCCTCTATTGAGAATTCTCTATTTAGTTCAGTCCCCCAATTTTTTTTTTTTTTTGGTTTTTACAAGACAGTGTTTCTCTGTATTGTTTTGGAGGCTTTCGGTCCAGCCTGGCCTCGAACTCACAGAGATCCGCCTGCCTTTGCCTCCCGAGTGCTGGGATTAAAGTCGTGCACCACCACCGCCCGGCCAGTCCCCCAATTTTTAATTGGGTCCTTTGGTGTTTTGGAGAGTAGCTTCTTGAGTTCTTTGTAAATTTTAGAGATCAGCCATCTGTCAGATATGGGGTTAGTCAATATCTTTTCCCAACCTGTGGGTTGCCTTTTTGTCTTGCTGACTGTGTCCTTTGCCTTACAGAAGCTTTGCCTTACAGTTTCAGGAGGTCCCATTTATTAATTGTGATCTCAGTGTCTATTTTACTGGTGTTATGCTCAGGAAGCTGTCTTCTGTACCAATTCCTTCAAGGATACCTCCCACTTTCTCTTCTAACAGGTTCAGTGTGGCTGGATTTATGTTGAGGTCTTTGATCCATTTGGACTTAAGTTTTGTGCGTGGCGGTAGACACAGATCTATCTGCAGTCTTCTACATGCCAATATCCAGTTATTCCAGCACCATTTGTTGAAGATGTCGAAAATCAGGTGTTCATAGGTTTGTGGATTAATCTCAGGTTGTTCAATTCGATTCCATTGGTCTACCTGTCTATTTTTGTGTGAATACCAAGCTGTTTTCAGGACTATAGCTCTATAATAGAGCTTGAAGTCAGGGATGGTGATGCCTCCAGATGTTGCTTTGTTGAGCAGGGTTGTCTTGGCTATCCTGGGTTTTTTGTTTTTCCATATAAAGTTGAGAATTGTTCTTTCAAGTTCTGTGAAGAATTGTGCTGGGACTTTGGATAATCCCATGGAGAGCCTCATCCTCCCTGGGGAGCAGTGGGGGGGTTGGGGAGTTAGTGGAGGCAGGGGAGGAGGGGAGGGAGAGGGAGCTGGGATTGACATGCGAAGCAAGTTTGTTTCTAATTTAAATAAAAAATAAAAAGACATAACAGCATTTCAATGTTGAGTATTTTCAGGAGCAATGGCAAGAGGTACTAAGCTATACAACAGTGGAATCCTGGAAAGGGGACTATGGGCAAACACATTCAGATACTCTTTCTTCCTCCCCCAGCCTCTGTTTTTTTCTAAAACAGATCTCATTCCTTGCTTGCCTTTTGAGCGGGGATTTAGTCAGATCTAGGATTATAAGAGGGATTGTTTTGCTAAAAGCCTCATAAGCAATTGAAAAACATCACCTTCCCTCCTCTCTTGCCCCACAAGATGCATAGTTTTTAATGACCCTAGGTTGCCTCAGAAAGGAAGGTATATGCTTATCTGATAAGTAACTGAAAATATTATTTAATTTTATTACTTTAATTATAAAAGTCATAAAACGGACTGCATGTGCAATAAAAACAGGTTATAAAACAAATACCTGTTTTCAGATTGACTCAGGACTATTTATGGAGTGGTTTGGCCTTAGCAATGACTAAAATCAGATTTGAATGCTATTATAAATAAGCACAGACTGTTCTTACATAACTCGTATTTATATTTATCAATAAAAGCTGAGACTTACAGCTTGCAGTAATAAATTTGTGGAGAAAGCAGGGAAAATTTATTATCTCTGATCCCTTCTTTATCTCTTCCTATTACATCTGGGACAACTGTAGTACTTAGGTGATATGACTGAGTCTTAGTGGAGAGCTTTTCTATTTTAAGCACAAATCATGCACTAGAAAACCCCAAAGTAAAAAAATTAACATAGCAAATGTCAGGAAATTAAGCAAATTAAATGATACTGTCAATAGTAGGCAGCACTGTCAAAGGACTAATAAGTGCAGTTAAATAGGATCAGGAATGGGTAATAGAGCTTTGGAAGTAGATAGGAAGGCAACAGAGACATTTAATGTCAAGGCATAAAAGATATGTCGAGCACAATAGGTATTATATTAAACCATCAGACTTTTGATTATTATTTTATCACTTGGATAACTGACACAGATGGATACAAATATAAGTAAAAATCTGTGATGTGTTCCAAGTATTAATTTGTACAAGTGTTAAATGTCAATTATAAGGAAGAATTTGTCCCAATTAATGCATTTATATAATTTCAAAACAAGCTTATTTCCAAAAATGCAAACTACAAAAACTGTTCACGATATATAATCTTTTAAAGCAGGATTGTTATGTTTAATTTTAAACTATTATTTCTCTTTTCATAAATGTTCATGTGCCAGCTATCCAGTGATATGTTTGTAAATTTTATTGTTATTAAGCTACAAAGAGTCATAAATGGGAGTGGGGGCTTAGTTAACTTTATGTTATTTTAGAAAAGTAACATTTATATATAAAAATATTATTTCCTTTGTTCTTCTCATGCAATCTTGACATTATTAAAGTGGCTAGAAGAGAACACTTTGGAGTACATATTGAATTCCTCACTTTCATAATGAAGATGTGGTCCTTTGTAATCTAAAATTAATTTAAAGCTAGCGAAGAAGTAATATTCTACTATGTCTGTTTTGTTCTCTCTTATTCAAATTTAACAAGTTGTAGTAGCTTTCAGAACAAAACTCACAAAAGATTTAAAATTAGATGTCCAAGTTAAATTAGTCCAGTTTGCCTTACATTATTTAAACGGGACATATTTTTCATATTAACTACTTTGAAAATTACTTTCCTCTCAATAAGACTTACACCTCTGCAGAGAACTTCAGAAGCAGTGGCTATTTCATAAACTGCATATTATTCAATTGAAGATTAAGGAAATGACAGGTATGGTGGGAGAAGAAAGAGGAAGACCACAAAAGAAACAAGCCTCAGCACTGCCTCTGTACTCTCTGTCCCAAATGTAAGTCTAATAAGAACAGATACTCTTCTTTGACTAAAGGTATGATTTTTTTCTAAGTGACTACAGTTTGCTTTGCATTCAGTTTTGATGGTTCACAGCTCATTCGGCATTTCTTTATAGCACATTGACATCTAAGGGTGCACTGTTGTGAGACCAAAGCAGGAACAAGAACAACACACATTGCAAGCTAATGGGAAACGAGAGTGGGAAAAATGTACCTTGCAGGTTCAGAGTTCTGTTTGCACCTAAGACAGCTATGTTCCTTCTTGTCCTATGTTTGTTTGACCCATCTGCAGTGGATGTGCTTTATCACATTTGGGTGGGAGGTATGTGGCCAGGAACTATGTCAGGATGTATGTTTGCCCCTGATTGGAACTGATGGGAAATGCAGTGGCTTTGTGCTTTTGCCTTTTTAATCTCCTGCAATATATGACTTTCAGTCATTTAACCCAGGAGTGGACCTGGCTGGTCTGTAATCTTAGCCCGTATGGAATTAAATCTTGCTTTAAATTTGGCTAAAAATTGTTTAACTGGTTTTTCTCTTGCAAATCTTAGGATTAACACTGTAAGGGGGTAAAATTAACCTATGAGCTCTACTTGCCCAAGGACATATAACTTACTAGAATGCTGGGGGCTGTTCATGTAAGACAACAATCCATGTGCTTTTAACTTCAGTAAACGAGGTTACCTGCCCAACTGCACAGGATGTGCTTGATCACATGTAGGTGGGAGGTACATAGGTAAGAAGTATGTCAGTATGTGGGCTTGCCCCCATTGGGATGAAGGCAGGAAGTACCATAGCCTGTGGGTCCCGCCTTTAGGAGCACCCGACTAACATAAGTCAGCACTATCTTCTAGGAATCCTGGATATGGACCTTCTTGGCAGTGTTAAATAAAGTTTGCTTTAATTGGACAATCATGGATTTGGTCTTTCTCTTCATTTTTCAGGTTTAATGGAGCACATCGTATATACTGTTGACACTACTACGATAATATTCACAGAGTTCTTGATCTGTGTTGTTTTCTAATACGAAAGACTGATTTGCAATTATTTATTTATCCACTCTCACCAAGACTGTCTTATTCTAGTCAGCTGCTACTAAGATGAACTATGCTAACAAAGAAGGAGGATGGTTGCCTACACTTCACTGAGGCTTTTGCATCACTTAGAAAGTCAAGATCTCAGAGACCTCACCTACTAGTGGTAAAAGCACTGGGATCTACCTTAAAGCTCAAACTTGCATAGCCAAAAGAAACAAAAGGCATGATGGCATGTAAAACTACAGCAGCTGCAATATTTTTGAAGTAGGACACTCAGAAAAGGGTTGTTCAATTCCTCTGTGAAAGAAAATTTGCTTAAACTAATATTAGAAAGACAAGAATTCAGAAATGGTTGCCTCTAATAATCTCAAACCCCAAGGCTAGCAGAAAAGTTCCATAGCTAATTGGTACAAAAGTAGTTCGGGATACCCAGTGATGAGCTTTACCACAATACTACCCTTTACCTGTGAGTGGTACCCAGTGATGAGTTTCACCAAAATACTACCCTTTACCTGTAATTGTGCCAGGAGACATATTACAAATCATAGGGCCCAGAAAAGAAAACAGAAAACGCCACACTTCAAAACTGAACTTCTTTTCTATTTAAAACTTTTTTAAAGTCACAATTAACTTTCATAGTCTGATCATGTAGGAGGTCAAAAGCTATCAATGGTAGAAAACAGAAGTGAAGCAGTAAACTGAAGTCATACATTATGAAAATAATTCTTACATAATTTCATTTAATACAATCACAATCAAAGACAGTACTTTTCCAGCAACATGCTAGTTTAGGTAAATAGTAATACACATTGTAGATCTTACTATAATCAAAATTAGCCTTTACATTAAAAAGGGGAGGAGAAGAAGAAGAAATAAAAAAAGCTATGTTATCCAAATATCAGAAAAATCTGAACATATTAATTATCTTATAAGGGGCCTAATTTGTACAAACTTTGTTTTATACACCTAGTAATAAAGACTTCTCTTTAGAATAGAATTTAATTATGACCTGTCCAAGTAGGTATTTGTTTTATTTGGAAGACTTGTGAGAGACAAAAGTAAAATAATAAATCTACCCACTTGCCTATTGAAATCTAGAACGTCTTCCTTTTCACAGAACACACGAATATCTGCCAACCTATCAATGAATGTGTACTCTGAACAGACACTTTCCTTTTTGAGGGTTGTGTGTATGTGTGTGTGATTTGTAGAGAGTAAAATATTCAGCCATTATATAATTGTCTATATTAATCATGGATATAATAATACAAAATTATGACGATTAACCAGATACCCTACTTATACAAGCATTTCCAGTGGTAATAAGGTCAAAATATAAAGCCAAGAATTTTGGTCAGGAGTTTCTCTCTATTCCTTTCAAACATCACTGACTCCTTCCTGCCACCCAAATCAGGATTATTTTTCAGGAAGTAAGAGAGAATTTGTTTAAAACAATATGTATTGTCATTCTCACCTCTCGCCTTAAGGATGCAATGGCAAGACTTGAGACAAATAAAACTGGCTTCAAGCAGCAAACAATGCTGATATAACTAGATTCCCCTGATTTTCCTATTTTTTAAACTCACGGTCATTGTATGGAATATCAGGTTGAAAAAATTGAAGACGAGGAATGGTTTTGTGAGAGAGCATGAAAGTAGCAGAACTGTTCTACAGCAGCATCTGAGAAGAAGGCAAGTGTTGTGCAAAAGGCCCAAGAGTGCAAAGCAGACGAAGCCTAAAGAATAGAATGTGTAAGCATGAGAATGATGCATAATACAGAGTGCTGGGCAGATAGGATTCGACTTGATCATAACACTTTCTCTGTGCTTTGCATCTTTCTCTACTAGGAAGTTTCCATTATAAGTAAGACATGCAAATTGATCAATACTATTTGTGACAACTGAAAAAAAATTCAAATTGTCAGATGGGATCAATATTCTTTTCATGTGTATTTCTTGGACCATATCACACTTGAATTCAATATTTTATTATTTCTAATAGTTTCCTAAAATTTACTATATTGGAATTGTTTTTCTAAATTTATTTTCTGTTTTGGCCTATTATCCACTAATCTGTCATGTTTCTTCACTAAGTATGAGCATCTCCTGGGTCTTCCATGTGAAGTTCTTAAGACCATTAATTGAGATTTTTAATGTTTGCTATTGGTGAATAAGAGTTAATTTAAGGGGCTGGGGTGATGAGTTAACAGTTAAGAGCACTGGCTATTCTTCCAGAGGACCAAGGTTCAATTCTCAGCACCCACATGGCAGCACACTATTGTCTGTAACTCCAGTTCCAGGGGAGCCTACACTCTCACACAGACATACAGGCAAAACACCATTGCACATTAAAAATAAAACAAAAAAAGTTAATCTAAATTTGCACAAAAATAAGAATCGGAAATTTTAAGTCTTTTTTTCTTTTCAGAAAAACTCACGAATGCTTGATCTTAACCATCTGTTGTTATGTTGACCAAGTCATATAAGAATATTATGTATGAAGCACCTTCATTTTCATGATGCTATCACTTAAGATATTACTGATACACATAATTGACATGTTTTCTCAAACATATGTAAAATCAATATTGGATTATCCATATATAATTATACTGTTTGGCTATAGGCAAGTTCCGCATATTAGAAGACAATCTATCAATTACTTTATTAGGAACAAAAGTAAATATTTACTTTAGATTAATAGTTATAAAGTCGAACAAGGAGCTATTATAATTTTTCAATGTAGAAGAAATTCACGAACAGTAGTATTAACTTTCCTACAACTATATGAAAACTTTATACATTGCTTTGTTTTTTTCATTTCTTTGTGTCCAGAATGTACCTTGCTTCCCTGAAAGCACTGCAGAGTTGTAAATAATGTATGAAAAAAGTTCCTTGTTCACTGCCCAGAGAGTACTATACTGCTTGCCCACAGTGTACCTCATCTATGCTAGACAAACAACAAAACAGGCCACTAAATCTGAAATCTCAAGTTAAGATCTTCCCAAGTGAAAAGGGAAAATACCATCTTAGATTCCAGAAGGCCTTCAAACAAACAGTTGAAATCCTCAGGATGCTCCTACCCAGCAGATTAAAACCCCTGAAACTTCAGAAAGGGCTGTTTTCCTGAGTAATTTTGTGAGAGTGTTGAAAGCAGAATTAATCACTTAATGTCATCTCGAAAGGCTCACCATTTCTGAAGCTTTCTTCTTGCTCTTAGAGGGCAGATGACAAAAACAGATGGGAGAAGATGGTAAAGCTGGAACAAAAGGCTCTAACTGTCATTCCAATTTTCATTTTTTTCTTCTGATGGTATTTAGGACTTTTGAGGAACAAAATGTGATTTGAGGATAACAAACAGGCAGAAGTCAAGTTCAAGCACAACAGATATAAGAGTGATGGTGTACAGTTAGATTCAGCTTTTTAAAAAGATTAAAGAACATCACTGTATTTCTTCACTTGTCAAGATTAAACATTACTGAATAGAAAGGTCATATGAAGGTACCTTACACAGGAGACATTCAAGTTCCCCTATAAAATAAACTCTGCTTATATAGAATTCCATTCATAGTGATGTAGACTCATATTTCTATTTCCTTCATGCCTAAATTTCAAGCTTCATAAACAACTTTAGGTATAGTGAGGAGACTTTCTGGTGGGTTCAACATTTCTTATTATTGTGAAGGATTCAACAAGCAGTTATCAACAGCATATATCACAATGAGTTTGCCATTACAGGCTAAAAGTAAATTTTCATCATTTAAAGCAAAATATGACTATACTCCTTACAGCAATTTTTACCACAAAGCATCATCTCTATCTTAAAGAAAGTTCACACCATCCATAAGCTTAAAAGCTTTCCTCAGCTATGCATGGAAACACAGGACAGTATTCCTAGCATTACAGAAGTTGAAGCAGAAAGTTTAGAACTACTTACACAGGGAGACCTTGTGTCAAACAAAACAAAACAGAAGAGAACAAGCCAAACCAAGCCAGATAGAGATGAGCCCATAATCAGGGCCACTGATTTTAGAATAATTTTTAAGCATTTGGTTTTCTAGAGGTTTTAGGTACTCAGTCTGAAGAAAACTTTGCCAGTGATTGTAGTTGCATTTACAACTGCCTAAACTAGACTGATTTCATATATCCAACTATTTATTTCCAAAGGAAACGTTTGTAAACAAGCAGGTAATCTTGTGAGTTTAGTTCCTCAGTGTTAGTCTGACTATGTATTGTTGACATGGATACAAAACTACCAAGAGGAATTTATTGCTGCATAATAATTGCTTGTCCTAATTCCTCCCATACTTCAATATCTAAAGAATGCCTGCTACATCCATATTTTCATACAAATCATGTTGTATTGGCCTTAGCTCCTACTGTCTTAAAGAGATCAACAATGAAGAAATGCACAGCATAAATGATTGTATTGCATTAGAACAGACAAGCAGAAAGTGATTGAAATTTCTGAAGAGAACATCATCAGTGCTTGTTTAGAACAGTTCTGCATATAAATCAGGAAAAAATGATCTGTGCTCAACTTGTTTCACTAGTGGTCAAAGAATCTTCAAAAATAGACAACACAGTAATTCTCTATTTCTACCATCATTAATGCAAACCTAAATCTTATTAATCAATGCATATGTACTCTAAAAGTAACATGTAGTTTTCATTGAGAAATGAAACTAAGAAAGCAAATATTATACAATGACTTTAGGTATACATTTCATCTTATGATTTACATGGACTGCTAAAAATAAATCTAAAGTACTTGGACTTAAAATTAATAGCATTTTGGAACTCATTGCAAACTGAAATCTATCCTGTCTCAAATTCCCCACACCGTCGCTGCCATGCCCCTTCTTAAAATGATTTTTAAGGTTTAAGGCTACCAATGAATTTCTGATAGTTAAATCCTTTTTTAAAAAATTTAATGGGATGTTTCTATTGTTTAGTATGGTTTTAAACTCATTGTTATGATATAAAACTGAAATCTCTCCACAGGCTCAGTCTCTATCTTGTGGTATGTACTCTAAGAGCCTAACCCTATTAGCTGGTTCTAGTACCTGAGTACTAAAAGTTATTTGGATGGATGGCATATTTTGTTTCTTTGGTTTTTGTTGCTACAATGAACACATGACAAAAAAGCAAGTTGGGGAGGAAAGGGTTTATTCATCTTATACTTCCACATTGCTGTTCATCACTGAAGGAATTCAGGGCATTAACTCAAACATGACAGGGACCTGAAGACAGGAACTGATGCAGAGGCCATGGAGGGGTGCTGCTTGCTGGCTTGCTCACATCAATTGCACAGCCTGCTTTCTTATAGAACCCAGGGCTATCAGCCCAGGGATGGTACCACCCACCATGGGTTGAACCCTCCCCCATTGGTCACTAATAGAGAAAAATGCCTTACAGGTGGTTCTCAGAGAAAATGCCTTGAAGCTGGAACTCATGGAGGCATTTCCTCAATTGAGGCTTTTTCCTCTCTGATGATTCTAGCTTGTGTCAAGTTGACAAAAAATCTGCTAGTACAGTTGTACTTTTATTTATCAGAATTTCAGTGTAAAGGATAAAGTAAAGAAGAATCTACACAGTAAACAGCATTTTGTAAGCTAATGTAATATTTCACTATTACAAACTAGAGACTGATGAACTTTATGCGAGAGAGGTCATCTTGAGTGACATAGAGCTCAGTCTTGACCTAGAGATACTAAAGTAAGAAACACAATATCCCCAAGAGTTTAGTTACCAAGAAATAAAGGTGTTACCCAATTCTACATGGTATGTACCACAGGATTGCCTTTGGAACTTGTTTAATGTGGCCACATTTGATGGGAAGAGTTGTGAATTAATCAGCATTCTGTTCCTCTAAAATTCTGTATGAATCTGAGGCATAAGCAGTGCTACTAGGCACAACAAAGTACAATTACAGAAAAGAGAGGCATCCTGCCTTCACTTCATCCAGGAGGACCATGAAGTTCTGATACCATGAGTATTCCAGTTGTTATAGCAAGCAGCAGGCATGGGGATGTGTGTTACAAAGGGAAGAGTAGTGCATGCATCTTTCTGTTTATGAAGTGGCTCCTGAGAACTTCAAGAAATGCTTCTGAGACCCCTTTCCATAGCTGAAGTGCTGAGTGTATAGAAGGAGGCTGAGCCAGCAAAACAGAGGATTGGGGAAATGTGAGTTTTATTTAAAAGTAATTTTTCTCTAACAGGGTTCGTTCCTTCCTCTGCTGTATACAACACTGTTGTTGTCCCCTATCTAGTATCAAATGGTAAATTATACATATCATTTATACTGTTATTTTGCTGATATGTAAAAACTAGGAGTGAGTATCTCCTGAGTTTCTTAGTTTTTCAAGTGCAGTTTTCTTGGTTGCTCTGTGTTGTTCTGAAGCCCAAAAACATTGACTCTGTTCCTTGGTTTCGTCACTTTGTTTCTCTTATGAGTATTATTAAGGTGAAAACTATATATTAAAATCTAGTTATAACAAAAGTAGCTATATGATATATCTACCTATTGCAGAGATACACACTTACTTTTTTTTTTACAATGGACAAGTAAAGAAGCTGTTGGTTTGGCTGGAGCAGAAGCAGAGAAACCAGTTCTAGATTTCTATTACTATCTAAAGTAAAAACCAGTGTGGTGCTGTGTATTTGTACTTTAAGTATGTTTTTCATTTTGTGAGGTCTTGCTCTTTGTCCTTCTTTTACCTCAAAAGCTTATGCTTGACCTTATTAGGGCAAAATCAGGAATATTGATGGGCAATTATCATCAAAGTGAATTGTAAATTCACTGAAATTAAGTGTTATATTAAAGGATAAAACAAAGAGGGTCAAAATAAGATTAAGCAAAATTTTAATTGATAAGTCTATACTAAAATTGTTAAGGAAAATAGTACTTTTATGCAATAAACTTTGAGGTAAAAATATTGTATTCTAGGGACACAAAGGAGAAATGACAGAGGTTGAAGGATATTTCCCTAACTCCAGTGCCACACAGATACACTATTCCTTCATAGAAGACTAAATTCTTGTTTTCCTAAAAGACAAATATCTGGTTTGGCTTTTGCAGCTAGAATATCTTAACCTGTATATGGCACTAAGGAGGCATTTAATAAAACTCTACAGTTGAAGTCATAATATCTGCTCCTATAGCTTTAATATTTCCTCTCAATCCTGTCACAATATTGGAAAACAGCCAAGTGTTGATGGTATATACCTTTAATCCCAGCACTTGGGAGGCACAGGCAGGCACATCTCTGTGATTTTAAGTCCAGTTTGGCCTGCAAAGTGAGTTCCAGGACAGGTACCAAAGCTACACAGAGAAATCCTGTCTCAAAAAAGTAAACAATATTGAAAAAGACTCATTTTGTTTGGGTGGATGTGTGTTTTGGACAAGAGAGCCTCTCACTGATCCAATTCAGCTAGGTCTCAAAGATGTTCCTGTCTCCATATCTCCTCCAGCTTTATGTTTACAAGCACAAGCCACTTCACCCAGCTTTTACATGGGTGTTGGGAATAAAAAGTCAGGTCCTCATACTCGCACAGTAAGCTCTTTACAGAGCCATCTGCTCAGGTCCTGAGGGAGGTTAGTCTTTAAGGAAGGAATACACAGCTCTTATCTGGCTTCTATTCTACACTGCTTGCTATTGTGAAAAAGGCTTTACTGTTCTTATTTCCACGTTTTTCTTTATGATATTTCACTTTACTGTGGCCATGACCCTCACCTCCAACTTTCACTCCTAAAACCCTTACACATTCTTCAATAATTTTCTTCTCTGATTATTTTTCTAATAATATATAGTAAGACATGCTATCGTCTTCCTCTAAATTCCCATAAAGATTTATTCATTTATTTTATGAAGATGAGTGCCCTATCTCCATGTGCAAATTTAGGCAAGAAGAGGGCATCAGATCCCACTTATAGATGGTTGTGAGCTACCATAGAGTTGCTGGGAATTTAATTCAGGACCTCTGGAAGAACAGCCAGTGCTCTTAACCACTGAGCCATCTCTCCAGTCCCCAAATACTATATATTAACCCCTCTTGCTTAACACCTAATATCTTTTGCATTATTCTGTAGTGTTTCTGAGCCTTTTATCTTTCATAAAAGATACAGGGGTTTTGTAACTAAGAGAATCTTATCTTAATTATTTCTACATATTTTATCATGTCTAGCACAGTGCTTTTCATGGCACAGATGTACAACAAATTAATGGGTATTTCCTAACCTGAGCTTGATATCAGCAAAGCCTTGTGATATGGGTTACTACTCAGTCAGTGAGTATCAGCACAACCCAAGTAATTATCTGTTGTCTTTATACATTCTGACTTGGAGCTTACATAATACTGTTTATTGGTATTTTAGTAATATTTGTTATATGAGAATCTACCCCGAACTACCTCACAGTACTTCAGCTGTCAACTTGACATAGGTTAATATTACTTGACAGAGGCACAATTGGGAGATTGCTACACAGTCAGATTGACTTGTGATCATGTTTGTGGAGCATTTCCTTGATTTCTAATTGATGTGAGTGTTCAGGCCACTGTGGAGGTGCCACCCCTGGTCAGGTTCCTGGTTCCTGCCTTGAGTTCCTGTTTTGGCTTCTCTTGGTGATTCACTGGAACACTGAAGCTGAAATAAAGCTTCTGCTTCCCAAGTTGCTTTTGATCATGGTGTTTTATCACAGAAACAGAAAGCGAATTCGAAGTGTTCCAAACAAAACTGGTGTACTCAAGTGCACTTAGTCGCCTGAACAGAGGCAATAGTTGGGAATGCCTTTTTATTTGGCTGTGATGCTCGTTGTGGGTCTCTGTGTATGGTGGATAACAGGTTCCACTGTAAGACTTGTAATTTAGGCAACTCCTCATATAATTTATCAACATTTTGACTTTATAGTACCTTATTTGTTTAAACATGGAATTGAAAACAATTTTGCATTGAAAACGTCAGTGGTAGAGCTCCAGGTTTGCATACAGCAATTCCATGTGTACTTGGTGATAGTGGAGATAACAAGTAGAATGGCAGAATCGTACATTCTCACTGCTTCTGGTCAGTTGGTTGTATTTTGAAGTGGTTATTTTAGGAACTTGGCTGTATTTTCAAACTAATCCTTCCTTAGGAAATTAGTATTATTCATAATTTTGCTTTTGTGCTTTCATCTTGCCATATTGACATGGCAGTTATACTTAAGGGCTAAGAATTCCATTGTAGAATGGGGAAAATTTTCAGAATATTAATCAATGTGATATTGGAATGGCACCAAACCATGCAACTAAGAAACTATGCAATTGGCAGGCAAGGATGAGCTAGCTCAGAAAGGAAAAACAGGCAGAAACCTGTAGAAGTTTATAGCTCTGCTCCAGAAAGACGAAAGAAAACAGGGGCAATCTAGCTATAAACTGATGGGCATCACAATTTAGATTACTTGGAAATAATATAATTATAGTGTTCATGAGGATACTACTGATATTTCAATTGACAACACTATATTCCATTGAGTATCAAACATATAGAAAACCCAGTAAATCAAAGACATCTCTGTCTCATAGAAGCACTCTGGAATCAATATGACTTACCAAATAGGGGCTTTAGAAAATGAGTATATGTAGAATATACAGACTAGAAGATAATGACACTTTTTTGATGGTCCAGAAGAACATGCTTTAATTTACAAACTTGATTAGTTTCTTAACTGAGAAATACACTGATTAAAAATATTATTTCAATTTGTCTGTCCCCAACTCCCATCACTAGTGCTACTCTTAATGGACAGAAGAAATCTCTGGTAGCATGTAGACACCTAAGAGTTTACACAGAGAGATGAAAGATGATGAAATGACTGCCTCCTACGTGTTGGTGGGCATTTCTCTTAGCCTTCTGTCATACAGAATTGCTTAAAATTTTTGTTATGAATATACAAACACAGATTTTTTAAAAATATTCTTTTTTCAAGTTTTACAAAGCTGTTAAAGGGCATATTTAATGACTATCTACATGAAGCAGTCTCACCTTCCAATCAAAACAATTTTCTCCTCTCAATCAAACCTTCACATTCAGCTAATCTTTATAAGCCTTTCATGAAGGGCAAACATGGAATATTAACTATTACCCAAACAAGAAATTTACCCTAATGGGAAAAAGATGAATATAACTTAAAGGAATTCCGCTATGAATTTCAATATTGCCCAAAGCTTTTATGGACAACTCAGCATTGAGTACCACTCTGTCTGTCAGTTTGTTGAATTTCAGTGGGTACAAAATTTCTATTCCACTTGCATACAATAACTTTAAGTTCAAACACAGAACGGTAGAATAGGCTAGTTAGCTCAAATGATAGCAATTTATATTAAGTAGCATTTACATATTTAATATTAATTTTTATTTTTTCATTACTTGTCTAAAACGCTCATGAAGGGGAAACAAAATTAATATACCTACTTTCTCTTTTTCTAGATCAAGAAAGATATGAAGGAAACATATGAGGAAGTGATCATCTTAGAAGGAGTGATCAGAAAAACTGATTCTGATTACTCTCAGTGGAGTTACTATTCTCCTTACCCATACTGTCTGAACAGAGAGAGAAGGATGACTATCTAGTTCCACTTGTCATGCTTCATTTATGTATCTCCCCACTGAGACCAGTTTTCAGAGCATAACTTTATCTGTTGCTAATAAAATACAAAAGGAAATAAGACAGCAACTCCACTACCAACAACAACAACAACAACAAAAAACAAGGTTAATCTATTACTTTCTGATTTTTATGGATCATGACCATTATCCCGTTATTAACAACAATGGGCAATACAGTATAGTGAAAACCAAAAATGAACTGTAGAAACAAGCTAATTACATTTATGGTTTTTAATCACCTTCTACCCAAGCCTCGTGCTCATAAAACAACAACTAAAATATTTAATATTAACCACAGTGGGAGTCCTTATTTCTGAGTTTTTCAAAACACATGGCTATTTTAAGATACATTTATAGGGTTAAAATTTGCCAACTATTTACATTAGGGGCTTACACAAATTGCACACACCAACTGAGATCAGCTGAGAAAAACCATCTTCCTGAGAAAGTTTACTCTTCTTGTTTTGGAAGAGGGACTTGGCATAGAACATTCACATTTACCAGGCTACAGCAGCTAGAGTGGGTCTTACCCGGATTCCTTGGCATTCGCTTTCTGCGGTCTCTGAATGCTGCACCTGACTGTAGGGCTTCCAGAAGATTATCCATCACTCCGGTCTCATCACCCTCTGGAGGACGAGAGAAATCGGAATTAATCTTATGGCAATTAAAGTTAAACTACAGGAAAATAAAGGGAAAAACTCCTGTCAGATTTACATAATACCCTTAAATTAAAGACATATATCTATTTTAACATAATGGGTCCTGTCAGTTTCTGGCATCACAGACTACTTTGCTTATTACGCACCATTAAGCAAAATTCATGCCAATCCCACTGTTCTTTCAACTTAAAGACCTTGTCTTTTGTATTATTGATGACACACTCAGTATGCAAATAAACAGTAGCTGATCAGCTACTGCAGCATTTCTGTTAAGATTCTTCTAAGATATTCCTAAGCAAGAAACCACTGACCTGGCTTAATGCAATCAATGTGCAGGGTGTGATTTGATGAAGCGGAGGTACACAAGGTTAAATACTGATTGTATTAATACCTTCAGCATTCAACCATCATATGCGATTATCTCAAAAGGCACTATTTGCAAAACACATTTGCATTCAATTCTTACCTAATCCATATCCTTTAGTCATTTTGAAATGCTGACATTCTATAAAGAAAAGGTGACCACATCATCTGAAAGGCCACATTTTATATTGAGAGACATCAGCCAAAAAGTCTTCTTTGCTATTTAGAATGCTGGTGTGTGCCTAAAGGCTTTTCGTATGGGCAAGAACTATTAGAAACGAGAATGGTGGAGTACTCAAAGGATGCTCATGGAATTCCCTAACAGACACAGCATTTAAGACATTACACCTTACTCTTACCTTTGACAACTCTGATCATCAAGCACACTCCTGATATTTGTAACAGGATTTATAATAAAGTGTCAATTGACAGTAATGTTACAGAGACCTGCACTTTCTCACAATAAATTGCTTAACTGCTGAAAAGAACCCTCACTAGGTGGGTCTTTTGAGCTAACTGTACAGGATCTAGAGTATGGGTTTTGTGGGTAGGAAGGATAAGAAAAGGTGAGGAAGAGGTGAGGGGGAAGATTATATCTCCCATTCTAGTCCAAGGTTAAACTTAAATCCTATTTTTCGTTAAGTAGGCAGTATTACATTATAGGAAAATTTCTTTTATAGGATAAGAAGAAGCTAAAATCACTATGCTCTACAAGTCAACTTGAAATTTCTTCAATGTTACAATTATTTATCCTTTTAAGATATGCTACCTAGGATAGGATATTGAGTAAAAATGGAAAAGAAACACAGAGGTTCTCAGATCCAAGAGCTGGTGAAAATTTAGTAGCGGCAGTATCCCCAGTGATTACAGAAAGATGACCGTGCTTGTAAACATTAAGATCAATGACATATTTGGATCATCACACAGTATTTCCAAAAGAAATAAAAGAGGAACGAAGTAGTTAAAAGCTTGGTATAGATAGAATGTGGCTGGGATAATTAAACCTCATGTATTAGATGCTTTAAATTTCTTATACCTCTTCAGATAGGAATAAGAAAACCAAGACATCACACAGACAGTATTTAAAGGTATCTAGACATGAACCCCATATCATTCATATTAATGAAAACACATTTAAAAAGGATGATATACTTGACATACTTTTGTCAGACCAAGTCTTAGAAATCTAGTGCATATGTACTTTTTAACAATTTACTGGAATTCAGGTGTTCAATAGCACATATGTTTTGTGGCCAACATATTCGGCAGTAAAATTAAAAGCAATGGGAAGCCATGTTACATGATCAAACTTGAGTTTTAGAGAGGCTTGTCAAATAGCATTGAGGCAAAATGGGAGGCAGAAAAATGACTAAGAACATAATATATTTGTCTGAGTAACGAAAAAATTGAAATTATCAATATACTCACTAAGACTCCGCCCTGGGGTAGAGAAGGCTGAGCAGGAGGAGTCTGGATGATTAGGAATAATTAGGCTTAGGAAAACCCGAGGACCTATGTGAAATGTTCCAGGAACGTCCCCAGTTGTGTGTATGTGGGAGGGTGAGTGTGTGTGTGCCAAAGCACACAAATGCAAGCTAGAGCAGAACTTCAAGTGTCACTCTTTCTACCATATTGGAGACAACTTCTCTTTGTTGTTGTTGTCTGTTTCTCCTTTGACCCTAGTTAACACGAGGCTTCTAGAGATTTGCCTGTCATGTCTGCTTCTCACCCCAGCATAGGAGCTCTGGGATTGTAGATACTTTATTTTTGTTGCAAGCAAAAAGTATTAAACATACATAGGTGCTTTTTAAAATAACTTTCAGTAGCTATTTTACTGAGTAAAGGAATATCAAGAGATAATTTTCTAATGTTTTTAGCCATTAAAATGATTATACGTGGGCATGGCTGAGAAGTAAGATTTTATAGTTCACTTTATAACCACCATTGCACAACTAGTTACAGAGAACACCAAGGAGCTCGGTGGGCTGCATATAGTTTCAGGACTCTATGAACAGCTTATTATCTGATAATCTGAAAGGTGTGGCTGACACCTTCTGTTTCAAGTTTCCCACGGTATTTGTCATTCAGTGGATGATAAAGCTCAGTTTTTAGCACCTATTTGGTATAGACTTACTTCCCCCAAAGAGTTTGGGGATGCTACAGATTAAAATAAACACTAGGTAAATTAATATTCTCTGCTATACTTTTGTGCAAAACTATTCCCTGATGGCTAGCACATACTTATGTGAGAGTATTCTCTATGGGCTTCTCACAATTTTACACATTTTTAAAGCCTATTTTTATAGCAATAGTTTTACATGACACAGAACTTCCATCTAAGGTAAATGGTAGGTTTGTCCGTTTAAAAAATTTATATGTTCCTCCAGGGCAAATGCTAAGTAGCTTTGTTTTGAGTCCATTATAATATATTAGGGATTTTCTAAGCTTAGGGCTCCTCTGGAGTGTTGCAAACCCACTGTTTGTGTAGCACCATCTGGCAGCACCTTTGTTCCCCTCTATCAAAGTTGAAGAGCAAGGAAAAGAATTAAGAACATGAGAACACATATCTCCCACTACTTACTATACTATGTGTACCATATGTACACTGTGTGTATGTTTGACCTCTGAGCTATGTACCTTCCAACAACATCTGTTAAGTTGTAGCATGCCAATTTGTTAGCTACACCATTTCTGAAACGATTCTTATTCTCTGCTTTAATTCTTATATCAAACATTGTTAATTAGAATACTTCTTTTGTATCTAGTAACTGAACAGCATCTTGGGCACTTTCATTATTGAAGACTGTACTGCAATTCACCAGGCTTGAGAATTACTAACCTAAACATAATACAAGTTCAATGTAGTTTATCTTAAGTGCTTAGGAACAGGTGTTTGGGGTTTCACAGTCTGTTGGATTTTATAATATTTGCATACACTTTATCGGTTGAGCATACCTAATCCAAGACCCAAATCTTTTCAAAAGTTTCCAATTTGGGAGCAGTACAGATTAAGGATGTCATTTCTTAGAATCTTAAAAACCTGAGCATAACGGCTTCATTGCAGCTTCCTGAAATTTTCAATTTTATAATTAAAGATCTCTGTCAAAACTGAAGAAAGCTGCTAGCAACTAGCAACAAGTGACCCCCCACAAAGAAATAAATGCTTCTTCCTGAGGGTAGGACCCTTCTATGTGAGATAATACCTGCATAAATTCACTTTAAAACTGAAAATGTGTACTCTGTGAACTAGAAAGGCAGGGAAAGACATAATGAATGAACAGGGTCTAAACTAAGACTCCAAAAATGTTAAACGTCTGTAGTAATTTAGGTATGGTAGTTATATATAAATGAAACAGAATGGGAACAAAACCACCAAAAATAACAACCAGTTCAAAGATAGTCAAATCTAGAGTGCAATTAGAGCATATTTGTGGGTGTGCCCATTCTCTCTTTCTGTATGCTATGCAAATTTAAAAACTCACAAATACTGAAATGCACAGATCTTAGGTTAGGTGTAGAGTTTAACTCTTAACAGATTGATATACCCATGTAACTACCACCATACCAAGATACAATCACTCTCCCTTTCTTATCCCTACCACCCAGGCAAACCTCTGATACTAGTTTTGATTGTTATCTGATATTAGTTTTGACTGCCCTTATTATATGCTTTAAAAGAGTGTTTTAAGCTGGGCGGTGGTGGTGCACTCTATTAATCCCAGCACTTGGGAGGCAGAGGCAGCTCAAAGCAAGCCTGGTCTATAAATCGAGTTTCAGGACAACGAGGGCTACACAGAGAAGTCTGGTCTGGAACAAACAAACAAACAAACCAAAACTTACTTTAGTATTTATTTTACATGTATGGACATTTTTTCCGTGTGTCTGTGTACCATGTGTGTGTCTGGTGCTCATACAGGCTAGCAGAGGGTGTTGGATCTGCTGGAACTCTATTTTCAGATGGCTGTGAATCACCACATCAGTGCTGGTGGTCAAACCCAGGTTTTCTGGAAGAGCAGCAAGTGCTCTTAACTGCTGAGCTATCAGTCCAGCCACTTAGCATATAATTTTATGGTGCTGGGGTTTGAAACCTGGACCTTGTGCTTATTGAGCACGCACTCTACCAATGAACTACATCCCTAGTTCCAAACCATACATTTCTCAGTGAGTAAAAGAGCAGTTGAATCATCATAGTCATTTGAAAGAAAGTAAGTATGGCATGAGGGAGAAAGTTGAAGATCCGCATTTACAATGGGATAGAAATGATCAAAGCATAGATCTAAACAGGTTTGGTTATCAAAGTAAGAAGATTCCAAGGGTGCCAAGCAACTCTGAAAATCCATGGTGAGATTTTCAGGAGGACAGGAATGTGATGAGGGTGACATTAACGATCAGCCTCACAGCAGCGTGCAAAACAACAGACCAGCTTGGGAGAGAAATCAATTGTATTCTTAAAGGAAAAAAGAATAGACTTTAATCCACAATGACAAACACTGTTCTGCATACAAGCTTGGACCAAGCTCAGCCATTTGGACACTTTTGGGCAAGGCGTAAGTAGCAAAGTCAAATCGGTTTTGTGAACAAGGTCATCAGCAGTAGTAAATGGAAGCTGACAACATTAGAAGGCAATGACAAGTGGAGGGAATGAAAAATCTGTGTTGGATTCAATCTTTCTCACATAAGCTATCAAGGTCTGGATTAAGAACATGTACAAGATGTATGGATTTGCACATGACATGAAATTAGAAGACTGCTCACTTATCAAAAAGAAGGAAACAAAAATCCCTTCTCAGGGATCTACAAAAAAAATGAAGGCCCTGGGCTGATAAACGGCTCTTACAATTGAATATGGAACAGCAGGAGGGAATGAGGACCAAACGGGAGGCCCATGCAATATGGTACCAATGGCATACCATGCTGCAAACACTAATATCTCTGGATAAGTGTAGCAGTGGTGCCATGAGAGAGTCAGAATAAAGAGAAATCAAGCCATTATGCAAAGCACTTACTCCACAGATGTAACAGGTATTGTAGTCCACAGTACCAAGAAAGCCCCTATCTGATGGCAGGTTTTGTTAGTTTGTGGTTTAATTGGAATGGAGTTAATGATGATTTGGAAACACCAACAGATGTTCACTAAAATAATGGTCTATGAAGTTGTTTACAGCCAGAAAGTATGGTAAAAGAATCAAGATATTATTCCAAAGAGATTAAAAGAAGGTATAAATAGCAAGCGCAGTGTTTTAAGAGAAGGGATGAAGGCAGATGCTCCTGTTCAAAAGAAGAAAAAATGCAAGAGAGCAAAGCAGACACAGGAGCTTAGAAGAAAGCACTAGTAACCCTGAGCTGAGATGGGGCTGTGCAGCGATCATACTAAGCAGTGACTAACATTTTTAAGACAAAATAGAAAAATATTTGACTCCTAAGTAATAGCCTTTTGGAGAGAAAAAAACGTAGACTCAAGCTCCTGCAATTAATTTTAAAAGTATTCTTGGACAATGTTCTATAGACTTCACTCATTTTGTTGGCTTATCTCATTGTCAGAACAGGTATCCATCAAGTTTCCCACAATGAAATGAACCACGGAGTCCACATAAACTTCAAAGTGTATAGCACTCCTTCTAAATAATTTAAACGTAAGGTTACTGTTTTAGTTTCTTATAGTCATGGATAATATTTTTTGGGTGGGGGATGGATGTCATAAGTAGATATTCTGCTCCAAACTCATGAAAGATTAATTGACTTTCCCCCACCTACCTACATGTTGTGTGTTATGTAAGAGTTATAAGGGAAATTGAGTTGGAGAATTAAATGGTGTCTGATGTATTTGCATCTTAAAGAGAAGCTTGTTAACACAAATGAATGGATTTCTAGTGGCAGACTTTTTGTGGAGGAACTTTTTGACCAGAGGGATATTTCTGGTAGCTTGCCCTGAGGTAAGAGAGCTTAATAGTATATGGTAGCTAAAAATAATCTTTATGCTTACTCATTTTTTCCTTCCGTTACCTATATGCTAGAGGATTGGAAGTTGAAAATTAGGCATTCTATAAATACACAAACTCCCAATAATCCTGGATGTTAATATTTACCAGAAAAACCATTGTTGATGCTACTGGTAAAATATCGCACATTCAATTATTTTAAATAATTAATATTATTTTATTAGAATCTATCATTTACTAAGGGCATAAACCACTGGTGAAAAGAAAAGCAAGGAAAGCGAATCTTTCAGATATGATAAAGCAAAGATACTTTGGGGGTAACAATATTGGTAACATCTAGCATTTATTGAGAGCCTAGTATATTCCAGGTGATATAAATCCAGTTTATATCAAATCCTATTTAGTTTTTTCAGGCAAAGAAACTGAATCAAGCATAGATAAATTGACTTGCTCCGGTTGACAGAACTGGAAACTGCCAGGCAGAACCAATAAAAGAACCATAACTAACATCACAAGTTTGTTACAATCCATCCACATGTTAAAGACAGTTTTCATATTTTGTACGGCTTTTAAACTTAAAGAATATCCTATGCTACACGACAATGTCAAAAATTCATATTTCAGTTCCAAGTCCTATGGAAACACACCCACTCTCATTCATTATGCATCATTTATGGTGGCTTTTGTGCTATAAGAACAGATTTTGGTTGTGTGTGGCCTTTGAAACATAAAATATTTACCAGTTAGCTCTTTATAAAGAAAGGTTGTCCATGCTTGCTTTAGAGCACATGCTGTCAATGTAAATAGTATGTGGATCTTCAAATTTGCTTCTGAGTTGTTGAAGGACCTTGGTGAGGGCCAGTCAAATGAAACAGGTTTTACCATAGGGGAAAGTATCTGAGAATATCAGCATTCAATATATGGCTACTTGCAATTGAGATGCTTCCTATTTCAGTGCAGAGCCAGCTATGAAGTATCAAATACATACATACATACATACATATATACATACATACATGCATACATCCTTCCTTTTCCTATCTTTATCTACCGATGTACACTACTATATTAAATTGTGCTCATGAATACCAGAAGTGCCTGCCTGAGACAAGAGATGCAGGCATCCCTTTATACTTTGTGATCCTCTGCTAGTTTAAAATAGGGAAAGACATATGTTGCTTTCTAATCTGAAGACAGCCATCTATCTGGTAAAATGCATGTAAGTGATAGTTTGAATTAACAGCCTCTGCCTCTTTGTCCCTCAGTTTGTCCTTTCTCTAGGTGACATAGGTGGCTGATGGACTAAAGGACACAAAGTCTTCTATGGAGACTTTACATTTAAGACTCCTCCGTTTTCCCTTTCTATTTGAGAACCCACTCTCTCACTAATGCTAGGCACTTCCAATTGACATATATAACTTCTTACCTATCAAATACAATAAGGTATAGAAAATCTCATCATTTTCATAAAAAAACACAAAACTAATAATGATACAGAGAAGACAGACAGAAGGGTTAATTTTGGCATCCAGAGCACAAACCTGAGGCCAAATGCGCTATGTTACTTCGTGACTAGCACAAGCACAAGTTAAGTGTGGAATGGAAATGACTTTGCAAAAACTGCCATTGTGAGAGTATACACAGGAAGTTGTAATAAATGTCCTACGTCCAGAGGTAAAGGTAGTCCAATCACTAAGTATAAAAATGTTGTAAATGAGGGAACTACAACTCTTAATTGCTGATGGTTGGCATGGAAGGAACAGTGGACAATCCATCAGCTGTCAATCTTACTTTCAAATTGTAGTGTTCTTTTCTTGCTCATCAGATTCTATAATGAATCAACTTTCCCACCAACTTCCTGTGCAACTGCAGCAAAGCAATTAATAACTTCACTGTTGTTATTAGCATATATTCCTTGTCACTCCATATTTTTGCATAGCAACTTAACTGATATTTATCTTTTAAGTGCAGGAAGTTAATGTGCATATGATATATCCTTTTTTACATAAATTAATTTTAGAAAAATGGTGTGTGGCAGGGGGAGGACGGTTTTCACACACATGCCATGGCACACTTGTGGAAATCAGAGGACAGCTTTCCAGAGTAGGTTCTCACATTACACCTTGTTGAGGCAGGGTCTCTGTTAGTTCTGTTGCTGTGCTCCATACTTCTTGGGAGAGTGATGGGAATATAGATGCATGCCATCAACTGACTCTTTAAGTTGGTTCTGGGGATCAAACTGAACTTACACAGCTAGTACTTTTATCCTCTGAGTCATCTCCCTGGCTCCTGTATTTTTCTGACCACTTCAGCTGGAGAGTGCACACTGATGAATTACTACACTTCAAATTCACGAACATATTGAACATTTTTAAAATGTAGTTTTTATTAGCCTTGGCTGTCCTGGAACTTACTCTGCAGACCAGGCTGGCCTTGAACTCAGATAGCTTTCTTTGTTGTTTAGCCACACTGACATACTTTAGATGTGCATCTAGTTGACTGGGACAGCAAACCTTTGCCAGAAACTTTTATTTTTTTAAAGAGTATGCATATGTGTGTGCTTCTGTTTGTAGATTGGTGCTTGTGAGTGCATTAAAAAAGGCGGATGCTAGCAGCATCAGAACTCCTGGCTATGAAGAAATCTGACATGGGTGCTGGAACTGAACTAAGGCCCTTGGCAAGAACAGTAATACATGCTTTACTGCTGAGTCATTTCTCCAGACCCAATACCAGACATTTTAATAAAAGATAATACAGAGTTTTCTCTTTTAAAAAGCAAAATCAGTTTGGGGAAAAATCAAGCAAAACAAAACCCATGCATAGCCACATGATTTATTCGGAACTCTCACCTAAGGATGGATAAAAACACAAAATTGGTTTGTTTGTTTGTTTCATTGGTTGGTTTGCGTTTTTGCCATCACTGCTTCTAGACATGGAACACCAAATCTACCTTCCCAGAGATTTCTGTTTGTGGTTTCAATATTAATTTTATGTGTACTCCAAAGAGTATCATTCATTCACTATTGCTTAGTTATTTGGATATGCCTTACTGAAGGAGCCACCACTCTCACTACCCCTCCTTCTTATTCCTGAAGAGAAAGATGAGAGAGAAAAGAGTGACTGTCTACCATTTAAGTAACTACTGCTTTAATGTCACTCAGTATAAGGATCTGTGCAGGAGTAAGGAGGAACGGGAAACAGTTCTGAGCAGCTTCATGGTCAAGCGTCACAGTGCACTGATACACACCATTCAATATGCAACCAAGACTATCCCTCCAAGTACAACAGTCCTATTGATTCACTCCTGTTATCACTTCAATGTTTTGTTGTTACTACTGTTGTATTAAAAAAGGGGTCATATAGGCATCCAGGAACCTGAGAGATACAGTAAAAGGCAGGTATCATCAAATCAAGCTAAATAAATACTATTTTCTTTATTTTGCAGTGGTGGGCATCAAAAGTATGGCCTTCAGTATTTCTAATAAGCCTTGAGCTACCTCTCTAGCCCTTTACTTCAGTATCTTTGATGTTCATTCTTATCTACCCATATTCTCTATATATGTGCACCACTGCTATCATTTACTTTTATTTTCTCTCCAGTGACTTGCCAAATATCCCTTCATCTTTGTGTCTTTGAGTCTATAGCCATCTATGTCACACACACAAAAGAAGGCAAACTGATTGAAAGGGGATGAAGAGGATTTTCGGAAAACCGTTCACTTTGAGCTATCACTTACAGGCATGCTACCTTATGGATAGCTCTCTTCTTGCCCCATTTGGAAGTATCTGAGGAACACAAAGCATGTGCAAAGCATAAAGGGCTGCCTGGGCTTCTTGGCTCAGTAAAGGAGCTGATGACAGACACTTATAATATATATATACATATATATATATATATGACAATACAATTTAATATTGTAATGCATATCAATGGAGCAAGATGGAAAAAGGAAGGATTTTCTTGCTCACTCCTTTCCTTCCTCTCTTCCTTCTTTTCTTGAGAGTCATGAAAGACTGTTCCACGAGAGAGACACTAAGATTCAAAAGCATAGCTAGATCTTTCTCTATACCCTGCAATAACTATGTCCTATTAGCAAATTCACTGGCATCTCCTGATGAAGTTGAAACAAGATGCTCAAAGATAACTACATAGACAGCAGACCAAAATGTCTTTGGATAGTCTATGGCCTTTGTTTTCTCAGACCCTGGGAGCTTATGGCATCTTCAAAACTTTCATGGTTCTTCAATGGAGGAGATAACTACACTTACACTCCCATGATGAACTCTCTTTCCTTTGAAGACCCAAATTACCAGTTATTCCTCAATCCTCTCATTCACAAAATTTCACATTATCTAAGATTTTCCATGTCTAAAGCTTATTTAATCATAAGGAATTATTTATCATACCCCCTAATTACTTCTTTTTTTAAAAAAACTATGTAATTTTTATTTTTAAATTAGAAGCAAGGTTGCTTCACATGTCAATCCCAGGTCCCTCTCCCTCTTCCTCCCCTCCTCCCATGCCCTCCCATCAACCCTCCATCCCCTCTTCCCCAATCCCCACTCCTTTCCCCAGGGAGGGTGAGGCCCTCCATGCAGGGTATCCATAGTCTTTCATTTCATCCAGGGCAGGGCCTAGGCCCTCCCCCAAGAGTTCAGGCTGAGAGAGCATCCCTCTTTGTGCGATGGGCACCCAAAGTTCATTTGTATGCCAGGGGTAAATACTGATCTACTACCCAAGGCCCCCTACGCCTCCTCACTGACACCCCCATTCAGGGGATCTGGATCAGTCCAATGCTGGTCTCTCAGTCATCATCTAGGGTTCAAGAGTTCCCCAGTGTTCAGGTCAGCTGTTTCTGTGGATTAAACAAGCCAAGTCTTGACCCCCTATGCTCATCAGTCCTCCCTCTCTGTCCCTGGGTTCCTTGAGTTCAGCTCAGTGTTTAGCTGTAGGTATCTGCCTCTGTTTCCATCAGTCATTTATTGAAGGTTCTGTTTCCCAGATTCTCTGGCAGTGTGATTGTGGGCTGGCACTCCCCTGATCCATGTCTAAAATCCATATATGAGTGAGTACATAACATGTTTGTCTTTTTGTGACTGGGTTACCTCATTCAGGATAGTTTCTTCTAGTGCTGTCCATTTGCCTGCAAATTTCAAGATTCCATTGTTTTTTTCAGCTGAGTAGTACTCCATTGTGTAAACATACCACATTTTCTCTATCCACTCCTCAGTTGAGGGGCATCTAGGTTGCTTTTAGGTTCTGGTTATTACGAATAATGATTCTTATCCTAATTGTTTTGTTTATCCTTAGTCCCTAGGCCTGGAATTCGTGAATGTTCTCTTACATTTTTTATCCATCTTTAAAATCTGTAAGAAATTTATACCACAACTTTCCCTGTAGAATGTTTCAAATCAGCATAGCTTTCCCAACTGATTCAGTCATTTCTTAACTATAATCATTACTACTTGAAAACGACAACAACAGCAACAACAAAACCAAAACCAAACTTGCTAAATTGCATGATTGAAGTGTAAGCCTTTTCTAAGACTCAGGGCTTATCAGACATGGTCTAATACATAATAGAAAATTAAATTACTTTTTATTTTTCCTTGGCTTCTGCTATGCTAATTCTGTTTATTATTTAGTATTTATCTTGAGTGACCTTATCTTTGTATGTTCCCTTATGCATCTCATTTAAGAAATGAAAGATTAAACCAGATACTTTATACTTAGAAGTTCAAATGTGTATACATTTAAATGTATATATAATTTAAATGTGAATATATTTGAGCTTACCAGACCTATTGAGGGGTCAAAGTATACAAGTATACATTTCAGAAACATTTATAAAGGTAATTGACATATATTAACCATAGTACACTTTATTAAATAATTAAATTTCAGAGAGGCACTAATTATATACCTCACAAAATAAAAGGGAATTTGATATAAAATGAGAAATAATTAATTTAAAGATAAATAAATAACACCCTAAGGCAGAACTCAGAGTGAAATTTAAATATCATTATTACTATTTAATTTAATGTGACTGCTGAATTTTAAAAGATTCTACATTAAAAGCAATGTGACAAGTGTATATTAGACCTTTTGGTGTCTTAAATAATCAAGGCAACATTAATTAACCCCTTGAGTACTTTACAATTTTTACTTGGTGAAAAAAAGTTGCTTTTCTGGCTTCAAGCTTTCTAAAATTAAATCCTTCAGTGTCCATGAACACAGGCAGGGCAATAAAACATAGGATAGTTCCTTAGAGAAAAATCTATAATTAGAAATTAGTGAGCAAAGACTATGGGTTATATATTGAGTTATATGAGTTGACTGGTTAAAAGAAAATAGTACAGAACTACAAAATTAGGCACCAGCACCTTGGATTATATAATCATGTCAACTTTTGAACATTTTGTGCATCTTTTAAAACAAAGTCATAGGTAATATTAATGTTTAAATAACTCCCACTAAAACCTAGTGAAACCAGAGAAAATGCTGGCATTTAAAGATTATCATTCCTTAGAATTTAACATCACAAATGCCTGAGTGTGAGATGTTTATTTGAGTTTTGTATCACTTTGATTTTAATTCAAGCACTCCCATGGCTTCTATATCATACTATGTTATAAAGCAACTACGCTATTTTATTCAGGTACTATTCTACCACTCTCACAAATATTTTTATTTTTTATTTTTTGTTTTTCGAGACAGGGTTTCTCTATGTATCAGTCCTGGCTGTCCTGGCATCTGCTTTGCAGACCAGGCTGGCCTAGAACTCACAGAAATCTGCCTGCCCTTGCCTTCGCAGTGATGGGAATAAAGGCATGCACCACCACCACCTAGTTCCATAAATATCTTTATACTGAATTACAATGGATAGGCCTGAATAGGTAGGCTGTTTTTTAAAATATTATTTATTTATGTATGCAGGCTTTATACTCAGACTGGCCTTGAACTCCTCCTGATTCTCCTACATTGCTTCCTAAGTGCCTAGATTATAGACATATGCCACCACGACTGATAAAAATTGGAACATTTTTTGGCTTACTAACTAAAAAAGATTTAAGATTCCAAACAGATTGCTGCCCTGGACCTTTTAAAAACGGTTGGCTCCAGAGAGGACAGCAGAGAGAGATGCGATGATGAAGTACTGCTTCAGTTATCATTCCCTCAGCATGTTCTTATGAAGTTGCCATTGACTCTTCCAAGCTACCAGTACAGAACCATTGGGTAATTACTCACTAGACAATACTGGGTCAAACACAGAACTAACGGTAAGGGATCCTCCTGAAGTCATGTATGTTTGCTCCCCTGATGCAGTTCACATTGGAAGAGAGTTTGCTTTCATTTGTTTTTATTTCTTTCTTTTAAATTTTCTATTCATTTTACATACCAACCACAGTTTCCCTTCCCTCCCATCCTCCTGCTCCAAGCACAACCATTCACTCCTCAGAAAGGGCAAGCCCTCTCAAGTGGAGTCAACAAAGCCTGGCACATCATGTTGAGGCAGGACCAAGCCCCTCCTCCTTCATCAATGTTGAGCAAAGCATCTCACCACAGGAAATGGGCTCCAAAAAGCCAGCTCACACACCAGAGATAAATCCTGGGCCCACTGCCAGGGGCCCACAAATATGTCAAGTCACACAACTGTGATCCACATGCAGAGGACCTACTTAAGTTCCATGAATGTTTTCCAGCTGTCAGTCCATAGTGAGCTCCCACTAGCTAGGGTCAGCTGTCTCTATGAGTTTCCCCATCATGATCCTGACCCCTCCTCCCTCTCTTCCACTGGACTCCAGGAGCTCATCTCTGAGCTAATTTGCATTTAATAAAAAGTTTCACTGGTTAAGTTGAGTAAAAATAAGTTCTTTATTGAAGATCTCTGCTTAGTTTATATGTAATATGTCATGAGAGAAAAATACTGCATAATACTAACCAACTTTCAGATTATACTTTAGGCATGGATCAAGTACTTGCAGGAGTCAAGTGTCTGGTAAGACAGTTGTTTTAGTATGGTTCAAATACTGATAAATTGGCTCAGACAAACCTACCTAAAGGAGAAAACTAGTGATTTTATTAAATAAGGTATCAAATACTTTACCTGGCTTGTCCACTGAACAGTAATAACTTTTACTATTTACAATTATTTTTTCCTCTTCAAATAATGTGCTTTAAAAACTGGCACTTGTCAAAAGGGTAGGAGTGAGGAGGATACCAAAAGCTCTTGCAAAGATTTAGGTCAAGGCAATAGTGTTCCTTTTACGATTTGTTCATCTAAACTCATCACTAAAGACTTTGCATACTATCTGATCTCATTCAGGACGCTTTCTGTCCTATTTATAGCCTATATCAACAAAGGGAAATTGCAGTCCACAAAGAAATGATAAGGACCATTTTTCACTCAGAGCTTTCATGGCAGCTAGTGATTTTTAGTATAGGGGAAATTTATCCCCATCCTTTCAAAGAAATACACTACTTGTGCTCTTGTGATATGTGGGATTCTGGGTCTTTTATAGGACTATGGCTTCTATGTTGGGAAAAAGAAGAAAATAGGAAGGATTTTGATTTCTTTAAAGGAATTACTCAAGCAAGGAGGCTTTAAAAGTTTCACTGTGTTTGTTTCAGCAAGTAAGCATTCATATTAGCACTGCCTTCAAAAAAGAAGGGAGAAGATGGTTAAGGAATCTGTTAACTGCTGAAATTTGGTGATATTTTCAAGTTTATTCTGAATTGGGAGGGCAATAAAAAAGATGTAACTCCTACATCAGAGTCAATCCTAGAATGCTTAAGATGTGCTAGATAGATTAATCATTTACTCAACCTTAAAGTATAATTTGGATACTTGTGCTCACGTATTCAAATATTGCTTGATCTAATTAGAATGATCATAGCATATTCATTTGGAACAAAGACAAAAACAATGTTAAATGAACAAAATATATTGAATATTTCTCTAACAAATACTGTAGAAACAGGAGAAATATATCAATGGGAGACCAATATATCTTTAGGTAACTCTTTGAAGGTGTGTTTCCCAGAGTGGCCTTGCAGTAACATGAAGAGAGTTTTCTTACTTAAAAGTTCCTTTTAAATGCCAAAAATCTGCAGTGGAATTCTTTTAAATGTCAAATAACCTATAAATGATCAACTAGGGTAGAACAGAATTTGAGCTTCATCCATAACCAAAAATGATTATGGAATAGCAGAATGTTCCTTTTTTACTGGAGAATTAGGATTTTTATTAGCTTGAACTACATGAAGCTGGCATTTTTATAGGTCAAAAGTGGTCAAACTGCAGCAATTTCATATGATTTGAAATAAGATTTAGCAGCACAATTAAGCCAGTTAAGCTATTACTAACTCTCTAAGAAAATATTTATAAACAGCAGAGAGGTAGGCAAATACAAGTGAGAGACAGCACAATGTAGAAAGCAATTCTAAAGTATACCCCCTTTAAAAACATGAACTTATAGCAGTTCTCACAATCCGCAACAACAAACTCCATATTTTAAGTCTACATGAGCTACTAATGCAACCACCATGACAACAAGATCACACAGCAAGTCAAAGCTTGGAACATTATCAGCTTTCTCTTTGGGCTATTATTTTGATGATGGAGATGCTGTCCATTTTTACCGAGGTTAATACTTTTTGTTTCTTTCCCTAAAATTCAGGAACAATTTACAAGATCTCCTAGATTCAGCCCCTTTTCTAACTTCAGCATAGGGATACAAGGCAGCTTATCTTGTCATTTTAATGAAACATCTTTGAGGTATGATTTCACTGGGGAGAGATTTAGAAATCAAAGCTTTAGCAGGGTTTGTGGAAATAAGTTAATGCAGTACTGAGAAAAACACAATCTCCAGAACACATTTTTTCCCTCAGCAAGCATTAATGAATGTCAAACCTTTATAGATTAGTTAATATATTTAGAGATAGAGAATACTTGTTTGTTTTTCTGAAACCTTAATTCAGCTACTTCAGTGAGAATTGAATAAATAAATCCAATTATTATAGTGGTTTTCAGGGGAAAATTCATCAACATTTGCAAAAAAAGTCAAATTTACTTTTTCTATTCTATGTACATAAAATAATGACAACTGTTTTAATATTACCTAGCATATCAATATGTCTGCCACATTTGCTCTCTTATTAATTGCAATTTTATTTTTGTGCACTTGAATTTATCAGATAGGAGAACAAACCAACCAACTCAGTTCAAGAAAACACCTAATTACATTTTTCATGCTCTTTGTCATTTTGGTGAGTCTCCTGTAAAAGAACATCAGCATGACTTTTATTAATGTCAGAGAATGCATTTTTTTCTTTTGATAGAAGAAGAAAAGACCTTTCACATTCAGAATTCAATTTTTTCTCCTAACATTTCCAATGACACAAACATATGGTAAATAAAATTATTCTAATAAATATTAGAGCCAGTGGACCTGTGAGACTCTGAGCATGCTGTGAATATATCGAAAACCAAGCTGCATTTTAAATATAAAAATCATTGAACTTTTAAGAAATACTGAATAATTCAATAGTTTTCTGTAAAAGAAAAAAAGAATTGTAAACAATAATAATGATTAGTCAAGCTCTGTCTATGTATCAGAGACGTGATAAGAAAGTTTCCAAATTTAATACATTGGTTATAAAAGTCTGCTTTTGCTGGGTGGTGGCGGCACATGCCTTTAATCCAGTACTCAGGAGGTATAAGCAGTAGATCATTCAATTTGAAGCCATCCTCTACAGAACAAGTATCAGAACATCCAGGGATATGCCCTGTCTCAAAAAAAACATAAGATAGCCGGGAGGTGGTGGTGCACGCCTTTAATCCCAGCACTCGGGAGGCAGAGGCAGGCGAATCTCTGTGAGTTCGAGGCTAGGCTGGACCGACAGCCTCCAAAACAATACAGATAAACCCTGTCTAGTAAAACCAAAAAAAAAAAAAGCAAACCATAAGATAAAATAAATTAAACCAACAAAAGTCAACTTTCACTGATGTGAGCAGACGCTGAGACCCACAGCCAAACATTAGGTAAAAAGGGAGCCCAAATGGGAGATCTCCATCGGGTCTCTCCCCTTAGAGTTTGGGGTACCCAATGGAGGCGCTAGGTCCTCTGCAATATATGTTATCATTATGTAGTTTGGTGTTCTTGTGGAATGCCTAACTGAGAATTGGGGGTGGTGAAGTCTCTGACTCTTTTGTGCGCTAGTGGGACCCTTTTCCTCCTACCGCGTTGCTTAGTCCAGCCTTGATATGAAGGCTTGTGCCTAGTCTTATTGTATCTTGTTATGTCATGCTTGGTTGGTATCACTGGAAGGCCTGATCTTTTCTGAAGGGTAATTGAGTAGGGGTGCATCTGGGGGAGCTGGGTAGAGGACTTAGAGGAGGGGAGACAGAGGAAACTATAGTTGGAATGTATTGTATGAGAGAATACTTTTTTTTTTAAAATCTGCTTTCAGTTTTCTTACCAAGAGTAGAATTACAGTTGGGTTTAAAAACAAAACATGCTGGCCAAAGGAAAGAAGAAAGATACATGGAATGATTATAAAATAGTGAATGGAATAATGATTGCATTTAAGAAAAAAATGGAACTTGTAAGGAAAAGAAGTACAGTTTATGTTTCTCCAAATATCCCTTACTATAGAAGAATCACCCATGCTTTTACACTGTTGTTGTCATGGGACATTATGAAATAGCCCCTTTGTCTTACAGAGTGATATGCAGACACGCGTATGGGTTGAAAACTGGAGTATACCATTTGGAGGGTATCCTAATGTTTTATGAAAATCAAGCCATAGAAAGTAAATCCAAAGAATTGATACTGCTCAATATGAACCCCATATTAAGCACAGATAGAGAGACATGAAGTTCTGGAAACCAATGTCACTAATGCTATGGTTTGGATATGGTTTCACTATCCCTCCCCTGCACGCAAGGATTCATGTGTTGAAGTTTAATGCCCATTGTGAGGTACTGAGAGTGCAAACTAAACCAAATGAAGTGTATAGAAGTAGGCTATTAGGGAGGTGCTAAAGCTTAGATAAGGTTATCAGAATAGAATTCTTTCACTGAATCTTCATGGCTTTGTCAGCAAATGATAAATATCAGTACCAGCATACATAACATTTTCTCCATTTCCAGCTACATGATGTTCTGTCCCACCTCAGGACTCTGTCACTGGCAGGTGGTTCACCAGGTGCTACCCACTTTGGATCTCAGGAACCAAAAGCCTAAATAAACCCTGTATCATTAAATCTTACCCAATCTGGGTTATTGTTTTATGAGAAACAGAAAATGGATGAAGAAATTTATGGAGAATGTGTTGTAAACTCTCTGTTGATACAATACTTAAATCACTGGGGATTAGAAAAGAGAAAGGAATCTTGGTGGTGAAATACATGAGAAATTTGAAGCCGTTTGTTTGAGTATGTAAAGTATTCATCAGAGAAAAATGTTCAAACTTACTTTAAGAGAGATGGAAACTATTTCTTTATATATCCAAAGAGGGTTGAAGATTATTTTTTTGACAGAAGTTCTCATGGGAAAAGCTCTCTCTTTTTTATTTGCTACAGAGATCATGCTAGAATTGATAGAAAAAGATAGAGATTTTAAAATAAATAAAAGAGGTCATTTGCAGGAAGAGGCTTTTAAGAAGTGTGGTTTTGTGAAAATATTCTCACTTTTATTCAAGTCAAAGTATTCATTTAATTTTTATGAGCAAAGTATGCAGACATTGTACCTCTTGGTACTCCTATTACTTATGTAAATCAGGGGCTTTGTGTGCCTGCAAACCGCATAGTCAGGGACAATTGCCACTTCTGCAATAACACAGGAGCCCCGGCTCTTGAGAGCCCTGAACATAGTGCTTTAATGAGATAATTCATAATTTTTGATCCAACTATTAGATGCAATTGTGGCAAAATAAAATGTAGCATAAGAATTTATCTTGATTGTCCATTTTTGAGAAAATTTATTTTGGACATCTGATAAAGGATTATAAAACCTTCACAATGATATACTACTTACAATTTCTGATAATTTCTAAATGATATTTTCTTTACTTTTATATTTATAAAATCCTATTAAGGAAGAATTTCCTCCTTGTTAAGTCACTTCTCTGACAGGCTACATAAGTTTTTATATGCAATCAAGTGTGATTCAGTAAGAAAATGGTCTCAATGACCCAATTCCTTATCATTGAAAAGAAATGCTTGTTAAAAATATATATGAAAGTGTCCATTAAGAGGGAATAAAAGACCCTTAAAGCACACATACACAGATTATTATAGTAAAAACATGGGGATAACTGGTAGAAGGTAATGTTCTTTTTCAATAGATAGATTCCAGAAGAGTTTCACAATCATTATCTATCTCCTTTCCATTACGAAGGAATTCTATTCTAATACTGAAATGGAAATGCTACTTAAGAAATTTCTCTGTAATTCATTTTTACAAACTAAATCTACACATATGCATATATCAGTTTCCTGAATTCATTTGTCATGCTTTAAAAACATAAATATATGTATCAATGAGAGTCATACTGAATAACAGACATCTGGGGTCCCAGAAACATGCCCAGTATCAAGAGTATTCTCTCTGCCTCTCTCACCCATGAACCTATTAATGCCTGGGGCAGGTGGGAGAGCTGGCCCTGTGGTCATAAGAGCAGTAGAGCTGCCCTGAACCCTACCAGCTGCAGTACTCAGGAGGTAAAGTCCTGCATCTTGCCAGGGCACCAGAATTGAGTCAACACTGTTAGCACAGGTGTGGGAGAGCCAGTCCCCAAACTGTGACCATGGGAGAGCTGTCCCCATTACCCTGTCTTGTGGTGACATGGGTGTGGTAGAATTGCCCCCCATCTACATCTGAGACAGATGGGAGATAGAACCATCCTTAACCCCCCCCACCAGCTGCTACATTTGGGAGAGCAGGTCCTGTACCTTCCCAGGGCAGCACAATAGAGCCAACCCTGTTAGCAGAGGTGTGGGTGAGACACTCCCAGAAATGGTGAGCATGGGACAGCTGTCCCCATTTTCTATATCGTGAACCAACCCTACAGCTGGTCAGGCCCAGACTTATGAGGTGGCCAATGGGATGTCCAAAAGAAGTCCAGCTAGAGTCCAGCATCAATAGTGTAGTGGAAAACAGGGTCCTTGAACCAGACGAATGACTCTTTGCATTGAACATTTCCAAGTATTGATGTAAGGACCAAGAAGTATACATGATTTTTGGGTTGCACTGCAGCTTCCATGATGAGACTTTTTAATTTCTTCCCTTTTAAATTTTTTCTCTTGAATTTGTTTTATTCGGGAGAGGGATGAAGGGGCAGAGGGAGGATGCGAAGGGACAGAGATTGACTCTCACATGATGTGAGAAATACACAGAATAAAAAAAAACGTATCTCCTCATTTTGTCACAGAAAGCTTCTTGATTCTGACTGATTCTGTTACAGTCAGTAGATTAAAAAAACTGAAACACAAGGCAGGTAGAAAAGGGTCTCTTGTAAATGCACAATGGTATCACGATTCAGTGTAAAAACATAATTAAAGACATTTGCAAGCATTGGCAATCAAGGACAGTGGGAAGAGTCAATAGCTCTAATCTCTGCTCTCCTTTTGTGTACTAAATAGCAAGTGCTTTGTGGCTTTAACTGTGTGCTGCTTCAGCACAGTTGTCAACCTATAAAATGGGATCAGGTGTCATTGGATTCTTGGGGTCTTAAACTTTAGTTGCATCAGAAACATCAGGAGAGCTTACAAAAGAACAACTTGCTGTCCCCATGATCCATCCTCTCCAGTTGCTTATTCAGTAGCTCAGGATGAATCCAAAAACTCTACATTTCTACCAAATTCTCACGTTATGTTTAATCTACTGCTCTAGGGACTGTATTTGTGAACTACTGTCCTAGAATAATTCTAAGAGAAGACTCCAAAGTGTTAACACCTACAGCAACAGAATGTTTGAAGAAATGGGACAAATGGAAAGAATAACTGTTCCTATAAGGTTACTAAGAAGGAGATGTCTCCCAAAGTCCTGAAGAGTCATGAGCCTGTGTGCGTGTGTGTGTGTGTGTGTGTGTGTGTGTGTGTGTGTGTGTGTGTGTGTGTGTGTAAGTTAGAGGTCAATGTTTTCTGTCTTCCTCTGTTGTTCTCCTTATATGTGGGACAGTTTCTCTCACTAAACATGGGCCTCACGGATTGGCTAGGAATTGGGATTCTCCTCACTCCATATGGAGCATAATGCTCAAAGTATCTGTATCCCTAGCATTCTCCTAGAAAATTAGTAGCTATTAGTTTATTGCTCAATTCTACATTCTGGCATGACCTAAATATATAAAGCACTAGAAGTATATTATGACATATGGGGCATTACATTTCTAGGAAAATTTTGAACTAACCAAATGTTCTTTAGAAATGGAAAGAAAGAGGAAAAAGCCGTTCCTGTAGTACCTAATATAATTGTGAAAACACAGAACAGAGGGAAACGCAAGCGAACACCAAGAGATTACTTAATTCATCCCAAATAGAAAACAAATTGCTGAGGCAGTTCTCACCACCTTATTTATATATCGGATTGCTCACAAATCATGATGTCACCTACCAGGCAGCAATGCATCAAGAAGTGTGTGACAATGCTGAAGACAGAGGGAGAGCCGCATAGCAGAATGATGAAAAGGCATCATCAAGTCATAAAATCCACATGGCCATACGGATAAATATTACATAAAAGCATTACATGATCATCAGAAACTCATTCCAGGAACTCCTTACCACAAAGAAAGTAATGCTTATATCAAGGACTTATATTTGGTGAACTAAAGGTTGGCACTTCTTGAATATCTTGAATTTAATTTACAGATGGTCAACAGACAGTAATCCCTTTCCTACCACATTTGTGAGACAACTGACAAAAATGTTCACACAAACAAATTGGGATATGGTCTCATTTTTCCACTTAAACAGTATGACACATGACCACCACAGCAACATATGTAATTTCCAGTTTTACATTGGTACCTAAGCAACAACTTTACTTTTTAGTTCCTGTGTATTTATTTATTTGATACAAGGCTTTATGTAACCCAGGCTGGCTAGAAGTCACTACACAGCTTAGAATGACCTTGAATTACTGATCATTTCACCTTCATCTTTCAAGTATTGGGATTACAGGTATAAACCACAGTTCCAGGCTCCAGTGTTAATTCCTTTTAAAAATTTTTTGAGACAATGTCTCACTATGGAAACAAGGCTGGCCTCCAACTCAGAGATCTACCTGTCTCTGCCTCTGCCTCCCAAGTACTGAGAATAAAGGCATATGCCACCACACAAGGCTCGTTTCTATATCCTTCAATCATACTGTTTACTACTGAAGTCCAGAGTACATAATATATTTTTCACAAGTTTATACTTATGTGTGATTTTTTAATAAGGAAATCCCATATCCTTTCTTATATAATTGTTTACCTCACTTCTCTGGGATGTTCCAATCAGAGGCAGGATGAAGAAAGCTAGGCCGAAAGCGGCACACACCGCCCCTCCTACTCCTATTTTGAAAAGTTAGGAAAGACACAGTCCTTTGTGGTTTTCATTTATTGTTATGGCTACTGAAGTGAAAATGGATATTTTCAACATGATTTAGTCGCTGCAGCTTAGAGGATTACTTAAAAGTACAGGTTAAATGTGCTGTGGGGGAATGGACAATGGTTACATTTAAAGATTAATGCAACTGTGGTTCATCTTTAAAGGCATCTCTACAGTCCCAGTATCAATTTCCCCTCCCAATATGATCAGATAGCCCTTAAAACATAGCTGTATTGACTAAGAACAAAGAAAAAGAGATGCAAAGCACAGTATACCCGGACCTAATAACACAATGGATTCTGCTTACAATGGCTAGAGCTCTGCCTCGGAACCGGTTGCCTCAAACAAGCAAAGCACCTTTTTAAAACACGAGGGAAGACACAGGGGAGGCAGTTTCATATACCACACCTCAGTTCCGTAGAAAGAGGTCAGTTAAGCACTCTGTCCTGAGACATACACCTTTCATTTTCAATTGTTTTCAAATAAAAAGAGAGAAATTCCCTTTTCAAGTTGGATTGTTTAAATGCACCTACAGCTACTCCTGTCTGGCAAAGGCTAGGCAAGCTCTCCCTACTGATGCATTTCAAAAAAGGTTCAATTGGCAAACGAAAGCAAGTGCAAAGGGTTTTTGACAAAAGAGGACTAGAGGGAACACATTTTCCTTTCACGGAAATACTGTTCTAGAAAATCAGACAAGGTAGCAAGTCAACCAAGAACATATAAGATACTGGTGAGAGGAAAAAGGAATTTGAAAATTTGCAAACCGGCAACTGCATAGAATTAACTTAAATATTCAGTTAAGGATCATGCTATAACAGTAGTAGGCTAGACAGTCAAACAAAGCTATACATTTCACCTTGTACCTTACAGCACAGCCTAAACCACCATTTTTGAAAATGTAATTATCTTAACTTACACAAGTATACAAATCTGAAATAAAATTTCCTGGATCCTGTCTGATCATCAACACAGCATATTTTAGACCTACCAGTAACCTGCAAACAGAACAGGTTAAAGCAAACTCAGGAGCTCTGAAATATCTATTCTGATAAAGAGAGGGGTCATTTTTTAAAAACAATGTACACTTATATTCCAGAATTAGTTCTAATAAATAAAAGTGTTCTCTGATCAACAGTTAATTGCACATCTAAGACAATAATTATTTTTGATTCCCAAATGAATTATATTATCTTCTTCTATGCTTTTGCTAAGTAACACATTAAACCTATGATTTATTAGGATGACAGTTAGATATTCTAGGATCAGGTTTTAATGTTTTTTTAATATCACTTTAACAAAGACACAACTAGTTTCAAAAAACTATGACATGCTTTTATTCCCAAACTAGCTATGATATTTTTGACTTAATTAACATTTCACATGTTAAGGGAATAACTGATGACTGAGGATTGGACATTTGAAAAGAAGAAACACAGAAAGTTTTCAACATAAATATACACCATATTTGTGGAAAGACATTAAATTTACATATTGAATGTTCTGCACACTCTCTGAGAGTATACACATCCATAAGTATGTAGGTCCTTCTTACAGCAGAGGTACCCATAGACAGAGTGCCTGGTAGCTAATAACACTTTAAGTAGGATAATGCTTCTGATTTGTAACATAACAATGCTATGATTAGGGCGTGTCACTCTGTTCAGCACACTCTGGGCACTCAATTAAAAACTTGTAGAATCAAAATTAAAGAAAATATGGAAATTTTTCATCTGGAACAATACTTTTGCACATTTAATGCAACACTAGATTTTGTCCTTTATGAATACCAAGGCTTCAAGGACATGCTGTGCATGGAAAAAATATAATTTTTTTAAAAAAGCATTAGTAGAGACTCAAATGGACTCAGTGCAGTTTGCTGGTTCTCTGGATCTGTTAGGTATAATTACTGACATGAATCCAAATGCATTCAACTGAAAAGAGAGTCAAATTAGCCACAATGTGGGTATATAACAGCTGTTATTCGTTTCATAATTCTCTACAATAAGAATGAAAATCTTAAAATATGGAATAAAAGTATATCTCTAATAAGTGATTAGGAAACCGACAATGCATTTTGATCATTTCTTATATGTCAATTTTATTGTTTTCACCCACCTGCTCCAATATCCTCATAGATTTTTTTTCCTAATGAAGACACATAAGGCATACATAACAACAATCATACTGTAAAGAAAAGCCAAATTTGTAATTGTTAGCTTAACTTATCTCCTACACAGGACTGATGAAATCTTGCTAAATGCTCAGCACATACAAGACAGCTCTTACAGTTTTTATGAATCTGAGGTTCTGCATTTAGAATGTAAGAACGTGTAATGAGACCTAAGTAAATTACCTATCTTGTTTCACATATTTATTTTTGTCTTCCCATTTAAGAGTATTTTTAGTAGATGTAGGAACTTGTTTTCTGCAAGGGCTGATAGAATGCGAGTTTACCACTTATTCCCACTGAACTGATTCCATACGTGTAATTACTATGGTATGAGGTCAGAAAAAAATCAATAATGGTATGGATAAATTGTGCTACAGGATAAATACTTAGAACCTGATAATCTAGACTATATTCTGGAAGTAGTTTAGATATTAAGTACACTCTCATTAACTAATGTGGTCACTAATACTCTTAAAAATGCCCCGCTAGAAATGATAATAAGATCCCAGTGACCTACCAGTAAGTTCATTATCTGCCCCAAATTATATTTGACTGTCATATGCTGTACATTTTCACTTGTATAAAATATAAAGGCAAATTCCTCTCAGTGGTAAGGAGATTGGGAGTGCAGAAATGAGAGCTGTACACTGAGAAGACTTTAGAAAGACAACACATGTTAAAGGTTGATATACATATGGCCTCTCTGTTAGTCATAAATCATAGTAATCAGAAGCTCTCTTTAGGATAGCCAGTTATATGCTATCAATAACCACCTTTATATATCTACTGAAAACAATTTTAGTATTTACTATTATATCGTTATTAAGTGCCAACTGTATTCTAGAAAAATACTCAGTGATTTGTATATGTCCTCACATATACATGTAATGGATGCTATTACTTTCTCTGTTCTTTAAATGAGGAAGCTGAGGATTAGTAAGGCTAAGTGTGCTGTCAAGGATACACTGTAAATGGAACACTCAAGTTTGTCTGGCTTCAAAGATAGGGAGGTAAATTGATTTCAATTGCAAGTTAAGTCAGTGATGAGACATCTGCCTGAGGTGATAGAACATCAAAAGTCAACAGGTTATTCGTTATTGCTACAGTGTGAATGCTGCATTTCAACATGTTAACAGTGTTTCAATTTTAAAAATTAAAAAAATTCTTTATCAAATGAATGACAACATGGCATGATGTTTTCTGAAAATGGACTCAAGGATGTTTCATTAAGACAACACAGTTCAGACCCAAAGAAATGGCTCTTTGGTAGAAGTGCTTACTATACAAGCATGAGGAACAGAATTCCAATCTCCAGCAACTACGTTAAAACAGAAAAATCCAGGCATAGATGGCAACCCCAATACTGTGTAAGGTGGAGACAGGACAATTTATGGGGGCTGATGGAGTCTAGCTCCAAATTCAGGAGATCCTTTCTTGAGGGAATGAGGTGGAGAGTGATAGCAAGACACTCAGCATTCTCCTCTGACCTCCATCTGTTCATGGATGTGCACACAGTACACATACCTTAGTGTGCTAAAAGTGCCAAAGACCTGGGCAAAATTACTATGTTGAATAATCTTGAGAAAGCCACCTCCAAGTCTCTATGGAAAAGTGCCATCCTAAAGAACAAAGAGAAAAAGCTCTTGTTTTGAAGAAATACAGATTTCTTTATGTGTTTGGTAATATAGGGAACAAGGTAGTTTATGTAGGGCATCACCCTGATATTCATCTTGTCTACAAAGACAAGGCTTTAGTAAGTCATGATTTTCTTTTAGTTCCACCAAGTATATGAACTTGCTTAACACTGCATTAGCACCTCTGAAGTATTCATTAACATATGCAAAATATGCAAGATTGGTGTTGTATATTACTTCAGTAATTTATATTATTAGAGACGCTTAAATACTATTTGAATAGATTCCATCATTTGTGGGGTTTTGCATCTGTAATTTGGGTTACTGTCATCTAAGGTCTGGAGTATGACAGCAGGGAATATAGTTTTAACCTATGATTACAGGTGTGCAACACCTTGCCCAAGTCAAGAGATAATTATTTTAAGTTTTGGAAAATAGAGAAAACCAAAATTGCTACGAATCATTATCCAGAATTTACTTCTTTGCGAAATACAGTTGATATTTATTAAGAAAAGGTTTCATATAACTCTAAGAACAGGCATTTGTAGAGGGGGATTGAAGACATGTAAGAGAAGGACATGTTCTCCATTGGGGAAGGCTTTCTGGAGAGAATATACCTGTGCATTGCATTAAAACACTAATGTATATGCATCAAAACTTGCTATTCTTCTCTGTGAAGACTGATTGATCCTCATTTATTATCAATGTACTAGAAGGCAACTGGCAATACTAATTTCCATATATTATATAAGGAAGAACAAAACCATTCCTGATTAAATAACATTTATACCAGAATCACAGCTGTAGTTTGCTATTTTAAAAATCAGTTTTTTATGTATTTTCCCTATTGCTTCCTGCAAGTAACTGCAGGTAATTTGTTGATTACCATAAACATGGAAAAAAGAGATTTATTTGCAAATATTTGGTAAGCTTTCTTTCTCTATCCACATAACTAATTAATGGTTTTTATGGTCCCTAAGTTAATTATCATCCATATCAACATAAGTACAGGTTGGAGAATGCAGATTATTCCCAGCACTTTATGTAGTTCGTATACTGTGCACACACATTTTTGAGCACATTTATTGATTTAGCATAATTTTTGCTGCATGTAAATTAGCTTTCTCCATTTTACATTCAAATAAATACTATATTACTGTGCATGTTCTAATTATGATTATTTGGGAAATGGTGCAATAAATGTTAGTTGGATGAATGAAATAACCTAATACACTAAAAGACATCAATATATAATTATCTATTGGTAAAACTGTGCAGTTCTGAAAAAAGAAGTCTCTTGCTCTCTAGAAAAACTGCAGCTTGCAACTCACACTGTCTTTCTTCATTCTTTCATGAATTTTTTCCTTCCTGCTAGCACCCTCATAAGCTGCCACAGGTTTAAACTCCTTTGAAGAAAGAATCAGCTACCAGATAACTCCTTTTTCTTCACCTTTCCCTGTTCTTTCTTGGCTACGTCCTCCTCGTAGTCACCTCTCTTTTCTTGTGCTTCAGGCTTACTACCTCAGCAATCTCCGAAAAGATTTCTTCAATAACCTGGTCTCTCCTCCCTCATCATGCCATACTCTTGTGTCTCACTTCCAAGGACTTTCATAGGCTGGCTCCATCCTCCCTTTCCCACAGTTCTTCAAACCCAACTGTCTTCCTGACCACAGTAACAACAGAAAATATCCACTTAGCATGAAAGCATCAGAGACAGAGAATATGTTAAAATACATCATTATATATTTGCTGTGTAGGCTAGAATACAAATAATGCTCACTTCTGGCAATTTTGTTGGTTCCCACATTTAGTACTCACAGTAGAGAAAAAATACTGATATTATTCACTTTATGAGGAAACTCAGGCACAGAAAGCTGCAACACATTGACAGAGATTATAGCCTAGGAAATGATGAAGACAGGACTTGAATTTAGGATCTCATCCTCTTCATTTTGTACTTTCCCATGATCCAGTAAACATAGCTTACATAAGGCCCTGTTACGTGACGTGCTGATGTGTAGCACTGATGATGTAATTTTGCTTTCCTTGAAATGCTTGGCCTCTGTAGAGCAAACATTTTTTATCCATTTTTCAAGGAGTAGTTCAACTAATATGCACACAAACTACACTTGTTCTTTTCCATGATGAGTTGACATTTTGCCAAACCAAATTGATTTCTCCCTTTGGATAGACCTACAAAGCAAATAATCTCTATCATGTATCAGCACACAATTTCCTAGCTGCTGGTTCAGCTTTATTAAATCTCTTTGGCAAAACTGAAAACTTCTTAAAGGTGGGAACTATTCCTTGATCATTTTCCAGATTCTTCAATGAACATTAAAAGACACATCAGCATTAACAGTGAGTGTATTCTAGGCCATGTGTTATTATACTTATTATCTCACTTAATCCTGACTAAACCTACAGAAGATGAATGCCATTTCCCCATATTATAGCTGAGGGACCTGAAGCATGAACGGATACAGGAAAAGAACATGAACATAAAGCTAGTTGGTGGAGCTGAAATGGACGCCTTAACACAGAAGTTACATTTAATCAGGCTCACAAATTACAGGCCTTCTTAGCATATAATACATATATTCTCATTTACAATAAGAAATATGATTTCCTGTCCTGACTTTTGCATTCTGATCTCCAGGTCTCTAAAAATGGAGATTTGATACATGATATTTTTATGTTTCTATCTTGAACATTAATATTTTCTTCTTGGCTTTTGTGATGTCTGTACTTATTTCTGAACTCAGTTGATGATATTTAGATTTCAGATATAATCTTTTATGTTATAGTTATTCTATTCCTTTTGAATAATTAAATCTTAGTACATTTCTCCATGATAAATGTACATAATTTTGCATGCCAGATTACTATATTTCATTGTTTCTACACAGTAGTTTTGTGAGCTCATGAACCATTGCTCTACAATAATTTGTCCTTTTCTTAAGTTGATATAAAATAGAAATTGTTAAGTAACATGTGTAATTAGAAATGGTTTAAAATGCATGTATTTTTACTTAAATGAGAAAAGATTTTTAGTTATTATTAATTTTGTGTTACTCGAAATGGAACCCAGGTCCTATCAAGTGGGAGAAAAGGATATGACTACTGCATTATATCCCCTATTCTTCAGTTACTGTTTTGAGTGTATACATTTACAGGGTACAGTGTGATGAATGTATATGCAATATCCAATGATCACATCAGAGTAATTGACATTTTTACCATTTTTGATTAATGCATAAAATTATACATATCTATGTGATACATGGAACTCCATCTTTACATATAAGTATATTCTTCTTCTTCTTCTGCATGTTTTCATTCTTAAAACTTAGACTGCACCCACATAATCCTAGAGGATATCTTTCAAAATTTACTCTGAAGTATGAACCTAGTCAACATGTAAAATACTATTGAAATGTATAATAATTTATATTTGTAACACATAGGCCACAAGTTAAGCAGCTAATATTGAAGCTTGCTATTTGATTGACCTACATAAGGTAACAGTTCTTAAAAGATAAATATGATTTGTTTTAATTTTAAAATTAAATGTATGTCTGAGAGTGGGTTGTTGCATGTGTGAGTACAGAGCCCATGGAGGTCAGAAGAGGGCATAATATCACTTGGAACTGGAATTCTAGATGGTGGTGAGTTGCTACAAACTAAACTTGGATCTTCTAAGAGACCAGTATGCATTTTTAACCACTGAGCCATCCATCTAGCACAGATGAATCTTATTTTAAAATGCATCTTTTATGCTCACTTCCCTCAAGTTCAGCATAAGCAGAAAAAACTTATTTGAATTTTTACCGTGCTTCCAATGATACTAGAAGATATAAGTGTCCATATCTTGATCAAATGTAGGCATATTTTCAGGAAAATAGTAAAAGACTGGTAAATACTGAAGGTGATGAGAGGATTTAATGTCTTCCAAAGGAATGTAGCCTGGTTGGCATTTTGATCTTCAAGACTCCAGAAATGGAAGATAATAGATCTGTTATTTTAAGCTACCAGTTTTTAGCATTTTCTTACAGCATTTCTACTTCACAAATCTAATTCTTCACAACTTTAATATTCAAACAAAACCCTGTACATGTAGTTTAGACTGAATTCCTGAGTTTCATCCTCATGTACAGAGTTGCTTCTTTTAAAAAAGATTTTTTGAAGATCTCCTTCTTAAAGGTTTCTTTACAAGACATTAGAAAACTAAATATGATCAAATGATACTGCTCATTTTAACCCTCACAACCAAATCTGTTTTAATACTGATTTTTCTTTCTCTGTGAATATGTTACCTTCTTCAGTGCCTTCACCTCTCAACTCCTACATGTAAGCAATCACCAGAGACTGTCAGCTCTACTTTTCTATGTGTCAACTTGACTGAGCAACATGATCCAGAAATTTAGTCAAACATTAACCTGGATGTTTCTGTGAGGGTATTTTTGGAAGATTCTAACTTTCAAATTGATGGGCTTGAATAAAGGAAATTGCATTCTCTTATAAGAATGAATCTCACGGATCAACTGAAGATTTTAGTAATATGAAAGGACAAATTTTACTCAGGCAGGAGGAAAAAACAGACGTAGACTTTGCTGTCCCCAGATTTCTAGCCTGTGGATCTTCCTTGTTGACTTTGGACTTGTCAGTTTCCATAAGCACATGGGCCAATAACAAAAATGTCTGTCCTGGACCATAGTAACAGTTGCTATTAATGGTGATTGATAGAGGCAAGGATAAGTGTAAAGATTGTGTAGTCAGACAACTTCCATTCTATTTCAGTGCTAATACTTGCTGTTTGTGTACCCTAATGGGGCAAATTACTTAATTTTTATGACCCTCAGTTTCTTATCCAACCACGGTGGCAATTATAGAGCCTTGATTTGAAATTTGAAACTTGTCTTAGGATGTAGTAAATCTTAGAATAGTGCTTGATATATGGTCACTATTATAAAACTGCTTGCAATTTTTATTATTGCTAAATACAGTAGGGAGTGCTCCAATATCAAGCATACTGCTTTGTATCTCGATCAGATTTGGTTTTGCTTTTGCTCTAATTTTACATTTTGGTCCTCTTCATCCTGAAAAAAAGAGGGGCGGCTCCTTTCTCCCTACAGTGAAAGTTACTTTCTCAAGGAAAACAGCCATGTCTTCTATTCTTAATATTTCATAGAAGTCACCTGAGTCCTAATGACCTTTCTTTGTCCATCTGTCCCCTCATTGCCCCATCTGATTTTAGATAAAGTATAATTTATTCTGTAGCTCAGTCTGGCCTTACAGTTGTAATCTTCCTGTTTCTACTTCCTTAGTGCTGTGACTACATATCTATGCCACCATTCTGAGCATTTTGCCCTCTCTTCCACAGAATCTAAGAAAAATAACCCCCCCTCTTCTTCTTTTTTTTTTTTTGTTTTTATGAGACAGGGTTTCTCTGTATTGTTCTGGAGGCTGTCGGTCCAGCCTGGCCTCGAACTCACAGAGATCTGCCTGCCTCTGCCTCCCGAGTGCTGGGATTAAAGGCGTGCGCCACCCCTGCTCGGCTAGAACCCCCCCCTTCTAACATATGGTCATGTTTGCTAGTTGGGAGAACATATAGTGGATATTACTGTGGAGGCACTGGGACTACATACAAGCTTAACAGCTGAGCAAGATGCTCTGCAGTATTCTTTTTTCCACCTGGTAATAGTGCTGTCAATACTTATTATGACTTGAAGTGTACAAGCCCCCAAGGAGAACTGTTGTTACAGTACTGTCAACAGATACATGCCTACAAAGTAAAATGAAGGTCTGAACCTCATCTTCCCAGCCCAGCCTTTTACTTCTCATCTCACTCTTTTCTTCCTCCATAATGGCCTTCTCTAGATCATATGATCATAGCAAATGCACAAAAAGCAAGACGTCAGCAACACAACATCTCATATTGATTACCTGTAATTTGCAGTGTTTAGTGTAGAAGGAGACGAAATAAAAAAAAAGCAATATGAGATAAATGTAACAGAAAAAGTAGTAACAGCCTGAGTTTTCTACCAAGAATAAAATCACTTTATAATTAAAAGTTTGCAAAAAAAATCAAATCAATTTGTATTTCATGCATCTTCATAAAATTTAATTGCTTTTATGGGAAGAACCTGAAGATAGAACCTAGGGTAAAGTTCATGCTAAGTAAATGCGCCACCACTCAGCAGTATTCCCAGGTATTAGTTTTTAAATAGAGGCACAGTAAGATGTAACAAGTTGTCTGGAGACTGTAACCTTCATGCCTCCCAGGCCTGTGATGTCACAGCATACTCAAAGCATTGGAAATGTTTTCATACCTTTGTTTATATCAATGAGCTGCTTCTTCTTCTTCTGGCGTTCCTGCTTCTCTTGTTCAGCTTTCTCTTTTGCAAGTTTTGCCCTCCTGCTCTTCTCTTCGAATTCTTTTCTCTTATGGTTTTCTTTCAGTGCTTCCTAAACACAAAATAAAATAAAACAAATCTCCTATACACTGTATGATGGAGAAGGGGCACAGTTTAAAACTTCTACAAGTTTGAAGAGATGGAAAATTTTCATAGCAGCCTCAAAGTGTGGGCATATATTCTTTGTTGACAGAGAGACAAATAATTAGCCTTAAGACATCACTTCTGGAAAAAAATATTGAAAATAATCTTTTCAATTCTCATTATGTGTTGTGGGTGCATTATCTATGTTGTAGGTTTAACAATGAGAATACTTTCCTCATTGTTAAAATGTGACTACTTTTGATACACAAGCAAAGTGAGTATTTCACCTTGTATTGAAAATTTTCCTGTTATCTGCAAAATGGGTTAAAAAAATCTACCTCACAGGATATCTGTGATGAGAAATGAGATGTGCACTTGAAGTGCTTTCAGCAGAGCCTAATACATCATAATCAAGGTATTTTAGTCTATGCTGTGGAGGTGGTTGTGTTGCTAGTGGAATGATTACACCTAATGATGCAGGACGAGAAACAATCACCTGGAAGTTTTAGAGCTTTTTATATGGTAAGACTATTGGAAATGATGAAACAGATTTCAAGCTCTTCGATATTTATGAAATTCCAGTGAATGAGTACATTCCAGTACGTAATATTTGAGAAAGTTGAAGCAATGTGACCAGATGAAATAATGTCAGCTTCGTGGGAGCTCAAATAAGTCACTACATTTTAAAGACACATCAACTACATGTTCATTACTTCACGTTCTGTTTTTCCCCCATGATTATGATTGATTGGATATATTTCATAGTATGTGCTTATGTTTATACTTTACAAAAGTTACACTTTCCCTAAAACTATATTGTTCCAGCAAATATAAAAAAGAAGACAAAACCCCAAGAATACCCCGAGGTTTTTGTGTTAAGGAGTCTGAGTCTATACTGAATGTTAAAAGTGCATAATAGTTTAAAATACACCCGAAAACCCCTCTAAACAATTTTCCTGGCCTGAAAGAACTTATTTATTCCTATAAAATCTAACTGATTTTTACCTCTGTGGCATCTATTACACTAGTTAGGCAAATACTCCCCACATTAGGCTAAGAGCACACAACTATCTGGCTACTGTAGATAGAATCAAACATTTCCACTTAAAGTTATAAACTAGATTTTACATTTCGGTGCAGCCTCTCAAAATTAGCACTGCTGTCATTTTGGGCCAGATGACTTTTGTTGTTGTTGTTGTAGAGGTTGGCTTATGCACTGGAAGATGTTTGATGGCATCTTTGGTCTCCACCCACTAGATGCAAATTGCATCTCTTACAACGTGGCAACCAAATATGTCTCTTGAGACTGCCAAATGCCATCGGCAGGGCAAACATACCCAGATTGAGAACAAGGGGTTTCAGAAAGAAACTTCAGAGAGCAAGTGAGCAGGGACTAATAAGCCTTAAATGGCACACATATTTACTCTTCCAAGACTAAGGGAACACCTCAAAATGGAAGGAAGGAAGAACATAAGTGATGGAAGATATGAAGAAGGACTGTGAAACCCTGTCTAATGGTCATGACATGGCCATGGTACTCCTGAACTCATAAGAACTATTGTTGCTTACACAGAGACTGCATAAGACCAAGTCCTTCAACCTTGATCCACAGATGGGACACACCCAGGGGATCCAATGGTAGTCTATGGCTGCTGAGGGAGAGGGACGTCATGGTTTTCAGTGATGTGGCCACTAGTGGGTTGCTCAGGAGCCAGTGAAAAGTTTTATGTCCATTCCCTGATGAGCAGCTCTGCTTAGTCCCAATATATTTTGAAGCAAAAGCAAAATAAAGCCTAAGACAGGAAAATAGAATTGGACCTGGTGAGAGGTGGGTGGGAGCTGGTAGGGATAGAGGAGGCTCAGAGAAGGTAGAGGGATTAGTACGACCAGAATGTACTGCATACATGCAGACTCACAATCAGTTTACCTTTTCTAAATGTGGAAACATCTAAATGATTTTAAAGTATTTTGTCAGGGTCAGTCATTTCTATGAACTAAAAAAGGCATATGCAAATACATAATTCATGTAAATGTTCTTTTTAGTACAATTAAAGTTTTAGGAGAGAATAAAACAAAGATGGAAATTTTATAATATATATTCAAATACATGAGTGTGAATGGGGTGACTCTATGCAGGAGATGATAATTCTCTCACTTCAGGTGTGGGATCCCTCCCCTTGAGTTGTTGGGAGTCTTAGAGACCACTCAAATGGTACAAGCTATTGCCATTGCTCTTTATTGTCCACCATAATATGAGTGTAATGCCCTACTGTTGAAGATAGCATTTATATTGGCCACGGGACATGAAGAAATCCAGTTGGTACTTCCCTGCTGGCTAGCCTTCATAGTACTGAAAGGTATTCTGTAGGCATGTGGGGAACGAATAATTAACAGTCTTACTCAGTTGTGAATTCTGTGAAGTACAATAACAATCAGAATGGCAAGATATACCCATGGGTGCAACAGTGGAATATGCTATGGGGGTAACCGACTGCCTTATGGCCTCCTGTATGGCCTATTCCACAGGAGGAAATTCATGTATGGCACCGTAAATCTATTCAAGAATCCACGGTTTGGGAGTTCACAGGCCCCATAATATCAGACTATCATTAGATTTGTACCTTTCTAACCATAGATTAGTATACCTCTCAGCCGGGCATTGGTGGCGCACGCCTTTAATCCCAGCACTCGGGAGGCAGAGGCAGGCGGATCTCTGTGAGTTCGAGACCAGCCTGGACTACCAAGCGAGTTCCAGGACAGCCTCCAAAGCCACAGAGAAACCCTGTCTCGAAAAACCAAAAAAAAAAAAAAAATATACCTCTCAGAACCCATCAGAGGAGTTTATTTGTGTAGTGGATAGGGGCTAATGCAGAAACTTTCTAAACAAGGAGTTTGCATAATTTCTTTATGATTTGTCTCAGAACAGGGGAGTCACTTGTTCTGCTGAAAGATTTACAGAAGAACCCAGGGAATCAGACTACATTGCCTACCCACGGGATGGTGTCAACCATGTACACAGCTGCCCTTACCCATTTTATTAATCCTTTTTCTCAAAATGTCCTCTCTTTTCTTTTTCAAATTTCCTCCACCTAACATTTTACTCTGCTTTGTGGATTGCCATTAACTGTCCTGGCTGTTAGTGAGTCTTCTAAAATTCTGGACATTTTCCTCGAAGCCAGATCAAAGGGCTGTGAAGATACCATTCTCAATGTATTATGTCACAAAGTAATGCACAGGTAAGCTTAGCTGTGGTCTTATCTGTTAGTTTGATACATGAGGGTGAAAATCCTAAATACTTGAGGAAGCAGTAAACCAGGATCCACATTCGTTCAGATTTTCCTCTCTCATTTTAGAATGATAACATCAGGTTACAAATGAGAAGCTTAAGATGAGCTTTGCAGCATTTGACTGAGAAACTGAAGAACCATATGATTGCAGGAGGAAAGCACTGTAGTCATTCATTAGAATTTTCAGCAGCAATCATGATCAAATTAAGGCTTTCCATTAAGGAAAGGAAGAAATCCTATTCTTTAATTAATAGCAAACAACATTAGATAGTCCTTCTCTATAGTTTCATTGTGCTAAAAGGGCATATTGGATTGAAGAAGTCACGACAAAAGCTCAGGGCAATGAGTTTTCAACTGCAGCAACCACACTTGGAGAGTCAGAGCCTCTTAAGACTTTATAAGCACTATAATACTGCTAAACTTTTTCTTTCCCAGAGATTTCCACTTATTATGGTACAAGTGACCTTTAAAATTCCTCTTATGAAAGATCTCATGAATACTTCATCAACCAATCAGCTACAATTGCAACAGAGGTATAACTTTCTTACTTACAGGCGTAATTGAAACCTTGATTAGCTTCCTCAAGTAGTTAGGTGACTCAGTAACAGACACTGAGCAAATATACTGATAGCATAGCTAGATGGTGCTTAGAGACTTGCACTTTAACCTCTGTAAATATGGTATGAATCACAGATGCACCATGTGCCACAGGTAATGCAGAAACAAAATAGAACCTTTCTCTTCTCTTTGATTCTTATGATCCTTGCTTTTTATTTTTTTATTTTTTATTTTTTTCCTCCCCTCCTCCCGTGCCCTCCCACCAACCCCCCAATATTTCCTCATTTCCTCAGGGAGGGTGAGGCTCTCCATGGGAGTGTCCATAGTCTGTCATTTCATCCAGGGCAGGGCCTAGACCCTCCCCCAAGAGTTCAGGGTGAGAGTGCATCTCTCATTGTTGGATGGGAGACGAAAGTCCATTTGTATACCCGGGATAAATACTGATCTACTACCCAAGGCTCAATAGATTACCTAAGCCTCCTCATTGATGATCCTTGCTTTCTATATACAATGTTGGTCTTTGTTCATCTCCTTTCTGGATTATAATTTCCTCTCTCACATTTTATTGTACCTTCCTCTCAAACTCTGCTGTATTTGTTTTTCTGGTAAAAATCCATTTATTTCTATTCAGTGTCCTTCCAATAGTTTACAAAGCCTTATATAATCTCACTCCATACAAAGACTCTGACCTTGTCTCACCATTGCCCATTATCCTCCAGTCTCATTAGTCTCCTCTGCTTAGCTTGAAATTTTATATAAATATTCCCTCTTGGCTCTCACACACCTACATCCAGTCTCACTTTTAATGTTCCCTCTCTCACTACTTATTCCCCAAGCATCGTTTACAATAGAACCCCCTAAACTCTGTCTCCCTCATCCCTAATGTAAAATTCAGAACATAAAAGGTCAAAACCTAGTTAAACTTTCCATACCCTTCAGTTTCTTAGAATTAGCAGCTGGAGCTTGTTGATTTACATAACAGTTTTCAGCCTGGGAGTTCTCAAAACATTAAATTACCAAGAACATCTCCACATATAGTTCCCCATAAACCTCATATTTCTTTATTGTAAAAAATCATAGCAGCATTGAAATAAACACTATGGTAATTTGGAAAGATGGCTTTCTTCTAATTATCTATAGGCTTTGTGTCATTGACATCTATGCCAGTTTTCTTAGAAATGCCAATGCTGTAGCAGCATTATTTGTAATAGCCAGAACCTGGAAAATACCTACATGCCCCTCAACTGAAGAGTGAATAGAGAAAATGTGGTACATTTACACAATGGAGTACTATTCAGCAGAAAAAAAACAATGGAATTTTGAAATTTTCAGTCAAATGGACAGCACTAGAAGAAACCATCCTGAGTGAGGTAACCCAGTCACAAAAAGACAAACATTGTATATACTCACTCATATATGGATCAGGAAAAGGCCAGCCTATAATCCCACTGCCAGAGAGTCTGGGAAACAGAACATTTATCCAGTGACTGATGGAAGCAGAGACAGATACCCACAGATAAACATTGAAAAGAACTCCTGGAACCCAGTGACAGAGAGGGAGGACTGATGAGCAAAGGGGTTAGGACTTGGCTTGTTTAACCCACAGAAACAGCTGACCTGAACAAGGGGGAGCTCTTGGACCCCAGACTGATGGCTGGGAGGACAGCATGGGACTGATCCAGATACCCTATATGTGGGTGTCAGTGAGGAGGCCTAGGCAATCTATGGGGCTTTGGGTAGTAGATCAGTATTTATCCCTGGCATACAAATGGACTTTGGGTGCTCATCCCACAATGAGGGATGCTTTCTCAACCTGAACTCTTGGGAGAGGGCCTAGGCCCTGCCCTGAATGAAATGACAGACTCTGGAGATCCCTCATGGAGATTGGGTGGGGGACTGTGGGGACTGATGGGAGGCGGGGTAGGAGGGGAGAGAGAGGCATCTGGGATTGACTTGTGAAGCAAGCTTGTTTCTAATTTAAATAATAAAAAAGAAATGCCAATGCTGAGTGTTTCTGAGGATTGATATCTGTTACTAGTTTTAACGATGTAGCCCAATTTTCTGCCCAGAAAACTCCTTTGGACAGAGATTAGCACTTACTCAGAGCCCCCAAGGTTAAGCAAAAAGATGCACGCTAATTTCAAAAGTGAGGTGTTTGCTTTCAAAGAGATGTTTACAGGGTCCTCAAGCATTAACACCATACAGCTTCTCAGCAATCTTTTAAGACAAAATGTTTTCTGATTTGGGTAGATGGTTTATATAGAAAGTTCTGTGAGTTGATTTTTATAAATGACAGGGGACAGACTCATGGAAGGAACTAATGTGCTACAGGTGAGAAAGGAAGCTGAAGTGAATTCAAGTAAGTGCTCACCGAAGAAGCCCTCTTTTATTCTGCACAACCAGCTCACTGCTCATACTCCTTAGGAAACAAATAAAAAATTAATGTGTCTTTCACTTGCAGTACATATCAGGAGGTTTGACAGACAAACAGATCTCTTCACACCAGCATGGTGGTGAAGAGAATCTCAAAGGTAAATTATTAAAAACAAGAAGAAAGAAAAAAAGAGTGTTATGTGCAAATCTCCTTGGGTATTAAACTTGCAGTTGGTTACAAAGCGGTCATGCGCCAATAATGATGGCTGGCTGTGATCCCCAAGGCCTTCTTTTAAAATTTGCCTTACAACTGCAAAAACATGTGATCTGAAGTTGGAGGGAAAACTGTCTTTCCCGTCACAGTCCATTAGAGTGCTGAACTATGATTAGCTAGAAGTTAATCTGCAATCTGTAGCATAGAAAAGCTTTTCAAATGCTGCAGGTTTCAGCTGACATTGTTGTAGGAATGTGAGCACCCATCTTTGCATCTCAGAAAGCAAAACAATTGAGTTCAACATGTTTCTATGGACCACTATTTGATTAAAACCCATGAAGCACTTTGATTGACTATAGGAAATTAATCTATAGCTTTTTTGAGCTAAAGGAAGAAAATGAAATTCTGAAGTGACCGATACAATATTTTAATGGAAAAACATTGCAGGGATGTATGAATGCAGGACAATATAGCAGTGTTAAGTTACAGTTCTGAGGCCTGTGTTTATTGTTTTAATATTGTCTCTAAGAAGCTAGGAGCGACAGCACAATCAATATGCTTTTGTTGCTTTGCTTTTCCATGCTGAGGATTCAATGCATGGTCTAATGCAAGTTATGAACCACCAAGCAACTGTCCTGGCCCCTCAATAAGGTTCTAATGTAACAAACTGAGGTGTAGTGAGAACTTTGGGGAGTCTTGGATGAGTATATCAAGTTGCCTTGAGAAGTAGAATTTATAGACTTGCCCAATATGAAAGGTCCTCAGGAAATGTGAGCATGAGTCCTCTTACTGTAGATAGAGTTCCATGATTTCCCCCCAGGAACCTATTCTAACTCTATCACTTGTAACATGGAAATACTTCCTTATGGCTCAACAAAAGCTGTCCATTTTTAAACCCGTGTCTTGTTTATTGACATCTGTGTAAAAGAAACCCAATCAAGCATGTGTCTTGTTTATTGACCTCTGTAAAAGAAACCCAATCAAAATCTTCCTCTAAAATATTTTCCTAGAGGTGTAGCTTGTCTTTAGGACTCACAAAAGTGAAGCTAACCCTCAACAGCAAGACAGGATTTTCATTTCAGTTCACACTGGAAGGGATGGATCTTAGGGGCCTTTGGGAAAAATCTGTGGTCTTGATCCCTCCCCTCCCCTCCCCACACCAGGCTCAATCATCCTGCCTCAGCCTATCGAATGCAGGGACTACATAGTTCAGAGTTAGTTTCTAGAATAAAAACTCCCTCATTGATATATTTTTCCTCAAATTTAATAACACTTGGGTATCCGTCTGGGTCTCTTCAGTTAGACATTATTTTTCAACTCTAGGTTTCTCCATTATGATATGCCTTCCTTTTAAATAAGAAAACAAGGATTGAAACAATACTCTAAAGAGGTATGCCATTCTATTTCTACCAGTTTTTAATGCCCAAATTATTCTAAAACACAGCATGTATTTTGTAACATTTTCAAGTGCAACTGTAAAGTTAGTGTAACTATAAAGTTAATTCAGTTCCAATATATCTGTAGCAGCCACCAATTCTCTTTTCAAACAGTCTCCTTGGGAAGTCATAAACTTATTTTGGTGAGGACATTAATCTGTGTTTGAAAATCCTCTTTCCAAACTGAACTCCAAATCTATTGAAGTCAGTTACATTATCTTAGATTCACATTATTTTTAAGCAGAGATTTGGTTACCCAGTTCTATCATCTATTGAGCTATAAAACTTGGTCTAATATAATTTTGGCTATTTCCTGAAATGACAGTAACCTAAATTTCCAAGATTAAGTGTACCTGGCAGGTTCTAAAACATATGCTATAGAACACTTAGAGAATTCTAAAACAGGAGTTCCTTAAAATTGGAGGACAAAGTCATTGTCTTTTAATAAAGATAGGATCTCTGTCTTTTTTTCTTTTAAAAAGTCACATTTCACACACTGCCTAATGTATGGTAAGTACTGTTTCACTAAAATGCAAGAATCCTTATTTTGTGGTGTATTTGTACCTGGCCTTGTCTCTATACTGTTTGCTTGATGTCCTTAATTTATACTTTAAGTCCTATCTAACTGAACTTGATTCTATTTTTGATGCAACATACATATCTAATATTTTTTTATTTCTACTCCACCTTATTTTGAATGAAATGCTTGAAATCCCTCTGAATATAAAGCCATTTAGCTCTTCTTTGGGTGATGGGAGAGACAGGAAAAGACAAAAGAGGCAAGGAAGATAAGACAAAAATACTCTGGTTACTATCTAGAGAATTTTTTGTCTTAAGTGATATTCAGGAAGTTATTCATTCACTCATTCATTCATTAACTCTCAACCATGTTTATCACGGGTTCTAGTCCCTGAATAATCAATGAGGATAGTCACTCATGGTATTGTGCAGTGATAGAAGGAAGCCCTAGAATGTTAATTCTCTGTGGCTCTCTCTTCAGATGCAGGTCAGGTACAGTCTTAATGGTAGAAGGTTTAGTATCCTGAAGTTTACCATCTACTTCTCTTTAATCATATTGATAATGAATGTCACTCAGGAAGGAATACAAATCTTAGGGAATAAGGAGAAATTTCTTTCTCCTGGACTATGGGGAACTGATTCTTTCATAGAAATAAATTAAAATGGTTGAGCTCAATTTTCTTTTCACAAAGCTATCTTGATTACCAGTCTCAACTCTGTGCTTTTCTAAGTACAAAGTGATTGTTTGCTGATTTGTTGTGCTATCTTCTGAACTATTGACAGCAAGGTGTCCTTCAAGTAATTACGGGGTTGCACCTTTCCCTTTATTGATGCTGTCTGAACAATCAGTGTAATTTTCACACACACACACACACACACACACACCACCACCACCACCACCACCACCACCACCACCACACCAGACAACACAAATTGTAAAAAATGAAGCCCCAGTAAAACATGGGAAAGTATGATGACATGGCACCTATGGGTCACATTAAGCCAATACCAGTTAGACAGTTGGAAAGTACAATAAAATTTCTATTAATTAGAAAGCCATGGGAATCGTTATACATCTTATCTTTTCTTAAAAGGACTGCTTCACAAATGACCACTGAAAAATGCACTCACCTTTTCTTATTTATAATGCTATTTATTATACGTGTTTCACATTTCACATGCATTTGAATGCCTGTCCATATATTTCATTTTATGAAAGTTTACTTCAGTCTTGCCTAATCTACAGCCCTCTGAGAGGGTATGCTCACTGACAGTTCACTTCAGGGGTGGTATTATTTTGTACAGACATCCTTTATTTATATACTTAAGTATTTTTGAGTCATGGCCTTTAAGACTCTAGCTCAGGCTGGGCTCACTTATGTAGTGTATGTTTGCCTTAAACACACAGCAACCTCCCTGCTTTGATCTTTAAATTGCTGGCATTATAGGCATGAACCACCTCTCTTGACTCAGATAAGCAGTCTTAACAATAAGTTAAGTATGTAGAACACTTAATACAGATGAGGCATGACTATTTATTTTTATAAATAATTTATTTAACCTTATTTTATATGCAGAGGTGTAAAGGTGTCCAACACCCTGGAAGTGGAGTTACAGAAAGTTGAGCTGCCATGAGGATGCTGGGAATTTAACCCAGGTCCTCTTGAAGAGCAGTCAGTGCTCTTAACCTCTGAGGCATCTCTTTTGCCTGGATAACTATTTCTTAATTAATAAAACCTGAGCAATTACTTTAGTATAAATGCTATCTGAACACATAATGGACAAACAATATTCTTGAGGTTTTTTTTTATTGGTAGTTGGGCCCCTCTTTTTTTATTTTTCAGTTTAAATTTAGATTAGAAAAAAGGTTGCTTCACAAGTCAGTTCCAGGTCCCTCTCCCTTTCCCTCCCCTCTTCCCGTGCCCCCCCCCCCGACCCTCCCATTACTCCTTGATTTCCCCAGGGAGGGTGAGGTCCATAGTCTGTCATTTCATCCAGGGCAGGGCCTAGACCCTCTCCCAAGAGTTCAGGGTGAGAGTGAATCTCACTTTGTTGGATGGGAGTCCAAAGTCCGTGTGTATACTCCGGATGAGTACTGATCTACTGCCCAAGGCTCAATAGATTACCTAGGCCTTCTCACTGACACCCACATTCAGGGGGTCTTGATCCCTCTTAAGGAGCTTAAATCATGAGCTGAACAACTTATGTGCAGAGGCACATGCACATACAGAGTCTCACTCTTTAAGAAGTCTACTCAGACTACCTTGTATGCCATCTTAGAACCTCCAGCCAGTGACAGATGGAAGCAGAGAAAGACACCCACAGATAAACACTGAACTGAACTCCTGGAACCCGCTGACAGAGAGGGAGGACTGATGAGCAAAGGGGTCAAGTCTGGGCTGGTGAAACCCAGAGAAACAGCTGACCTGAACAAGGGGGAGCTCTTGGACCCCAGACTGATAACTGACAGGCCAGCATGGGACTGATCCAGAACCCCTGAATGTGGGTGTCAGTGAGGAGACCTAGGCAATCTATGAGGCCTTGGATAGTAGATCAGTATTTATCCCTGGAACACAAATGGACTTTGGGTGCCCATTTCACAATGAGGGATGCTCTCTCAGCCTAGATACTTGGGGGAGGGCCTCGGCCCTGCCCTGAATGAAATGACAGACTCGGGAGATCTCCCATGGAGGGCCTCACCCTCCCTGGGTATCAGAGTGGGGATTGGGTTGGGGCTGGGGAGGCTGGAGGTGGGGCGGGAGAGGAGGGCAGGGAGAGGGAGCTGGGATTGACTTGTGAAACAAGCTTGTTTCTGATTTAAATAAAATAATTTAAAAAAGGAAAAAAAGTCTGTGCCAACTTGAAAAGAAATTTGGAGAAAAATTAAGAAAACATGTCAAAGTTTGGAAATGACAAACCACAGACAAAAGATGGGTAGTTAATCTCAAAGACAACTGGACTAAGGAAGAGAACTATATCCATGGATATAAAATGGCTACTTCCTTGAAGAGGAAGCTCATTGACGAGCTTCCAGAAGTCAGAATGTTAGGCTATACAGTTATGTTTTAAGAAGAGACTTAAAAAAGAACACTACTGTACATGTGATAAAGCAATGGAACCAAGTCAAGAAAGTGCTTTCTACTGAAAATGATTTGGAAGATTAGGTAGTTAGCTGCAAAAAGGTACAGAAAACATGCTAGAGCCCAAGTCATAGGAACCCTTAGATAACCCCTTCATTTATATCCTAGGATATTTTGTTTCCATAATTAATTATGTCTGAGTCATTACCTAACAAAATAGGAAAAATAAAATGAACATGCAATTTAATGTCTCTTATTGACATCTTGGGACTTGGGAATGCCATAGACGAGAGTGTTGATCTCATAAAAATATCTGCAAACAATACACCATGGATCATTTAAAAAATGAGTCTGAATGATGAACAGGTCAGAACCAGAGACATTTTGTTTCAAAATCATCCCTCCCTAACTAGAAATAATAAGGGTACTGTTATATACTAGTGATTGCATTCTGGGAAGCAAGCCATTCCATCTGTATATGCAAACACTAGCTCCATTCCACAATGTAAAACACATCACACTTGTGATTATATCTTTGATCATGAACTAGATTTGGCTGAATAACACACCTTATTTAGTTATGGGAATATCCTTTGCTTACTTCTAATGCCCTCTCCTTTACCTTCCTCCTCCCGAGGTAATATGCCATTATTTATAGAGGAATTTTCTGACCTCACCATGAATCTTCTACTTAAGTTGCCTTATTTATTGGTAGAGAGGGATTTTTGCCATTAGGTTTGACATGTTGGACAAATAACTTGCATGAGGATTTAGGGAGTTTACAGACACACTGGGTTTTACATCCTGTACAACAATTTGTGATAATAAATGTCATATTTTAGACTTGAATTCTTTCAATGTGAACTTCTGAACAAAATATCATAGATAACATATTAAGTGAAATAGAGAGATATGGGGATTTTTGTTTCCTTCCAAGTGTCTTAGAAGAGGGCAAGTGTTACAGAACCAGAAAGACAGGGAATTCAAATGATAAAGAAGGCAGGGTTTAGGACAGAGAGTGGTGCTTCTCTTCTCTAATCTGGCACTTGGCAAACCCAGAAAGGAGAATCCCCATGAGTTTGAAGTCCATCTAGGATACATATAGAGTGGGTCCCAGTACAGACTGTGCCATATAGGGTGACTCTGTCACAAAACAAAACAAAGGACAAATAAAGGTGGGTGTGCATCCTATTAATAATTATGTGTGGGCTGTGATCAAGTTGTATTCACAAAGCAATAGGAACATACAAAACGTAGAACAATTCATTCTCCCTGGTGTTGTATAGTAAGCAAGACATAGCAGAGAAAATAGCCTTTGAATAGAATCTTGAAGGACAATGATTTTTCCAGGTGGAAGACAGGTTGAAAGTATGCTAATGCACTGTTTAGTTTTTGTCACCTGTTGTCTTAGTTGGGGTTTTATTGTTGGGAAGAGACACCAAGACCATGGTAACTCTTATAAGAAAACATTTAATTGGGGCTGGCTTAAAGTTCTGAGGTTTAGTCTATTATTGTCATGTTGGGAAGCATGGCAGCATGCATGCTGACATGGTGCTGGAGAGACAGCCGAGTTCTACATCTGGATCCACAGGCAGAAGGAAGAGAGACAGTGTCACACTGGCCAGGCTTGAGCTTCTGAGACCTCAAAGATCATGCTCTAGTGACACACCCCCACCAACAAAACCACACCCACTTCAACAAGGTCACACCTCCTAATGATGCCACTCCCTATGGGCTATAGTGGTCATTTTCATTCGAACTACCACACCTGGGAAAGAAAAAAAATGACTGAAAAAACAAACTACCTCTATCAAATTGGCCTGAGTGCATGTCTGTGGAGTATTTTTTGGATTAGTGATTGATGTGGGAGTGCCCAGCCCAGCGTCAGTAGTACAGGTGGTCCTAGGTTGAATAAGAAAACTAGTTGAGCAAGCTATAGAATGCAAAGCAGGAAGCAGCATTCCTCCATGGTCTCCACTTCAGTTCTGGCCTCCAGGTTTCTGGCAGTTCCTGTCTTGGTTTCCCTTGTAGACTAAAACCTATAAGCAAATAAACCCTTTCCTCCCCTTTGTTGGTTTTGGTCATGGTGTATATCACAGATATAGCAAACCAGGGCAGAAAGCATTTCATGCCCAGAAGATAACTTAGATTTCCAAAGGCTTCCCAGTGTTACTTTAGGCTTCATGTATGGGCAGTCACTGAAAGTTTATGAAAAGACAAGTTTCCTAAAAGTATCTATAGTTTGAAAAAGCTATCTTAATGTAGCATGAAGGCAGTTGGGAAAGTGCTAACAGTAAACTCAGGACAAGTTAAAAATCCATGGGAGAGATGATGAATACTGAAACTGAAGTATTTTAAAATGAGGATAAAGATAGGATGGATAGGAGAAATATTTAAAGGCATAAGCAATGTGCATTAAAGACTGAGCAGAAATCAATAGTGGGGGAAAAAAAGAAACCGGGTTGTGTCATTCACCAAAGACAATATACTGAATTTGTATAGTTGTAGTGATTTTAGCTTGAGATTATCAAGCAGACAATAAATTTGAGTCTAGAGTTGAAGATTAATGTTGTAACACAGAAAAGCACAGAAATCAGAAGAACATGTACTACCCAAAAACGTTACTTGATATCTCAATCAAACTGTCATTATTATACCCACAGTGAAGCTTCTATTTAAGATTGAAAGGAGACTATCGCCTCCCTTCTACATGGTAATATTATTATCACCTTATCAAATGCCATCTCTATCATGTCTTAAATAATAAGCTCTTTCCAACTTCTGGAGACATATTTCTACTAAAAATCAAGGCTAAGAAGCATTGTCTTCATTGTGGAAACTGATTTGTTCTGGTGGTCATGATAAATGTGTATACTATATGTAAAATATGGGACGAATGGAGTAAGAGCCATTTATTGTGTACCTGCTACACTAAAGGCACCAAGTAGTTTTTGTCTCCATGGAAGAATATGTGGTATGCATATTATAGGCTGGACAAGACTGTAGTCTCATATGGTAAGCCTGAGGTCACCTCTATAGACATGCTGCTTAACATGCAAGATGGATGCAGTTTCTGCTTAAGAGGCACTATACAAAGAAGTAAATGTCACCGAAACAAATGGGAACTCACCAGCTAGTCTGGCTATCTTTCTGCCAAAAAATTGGAAGTTCCCATCCCATTAAAAAGTAATCCCTTTCTTTCTTTCCTTTTTTTTTTTTTTTGGTTTCACGAGACAGGGTTTCTCTGTATTGTTTTGGAGGCTGTTGGACCAGCCCGGACTCGAACTCACAGAGATCCGCCTGCCTCTGCCTCCCGAGTGCTGGGATTAAAGGCATGCGCCACCACCGCCCGGCAAAAGTAATCCCTTTCTAAGGGGGACTGTACTTAAAAAGTAAAACTCAAGAGACTGTCTGATTTCTATGAATTCCCTATGAGGATTTCCTCTTGTATCCTTACTTTTAGTCTTCCAACATTTTTTTTCAGGACTAGGAATTGAAACTAGAGGTTCCTTCATCCTAGCAAGCACTCTACCACTGAGCTCTCTCTCTCCAAACCCTACAAATTTGTAAAGGAAATTAGAGGAATAGATGGTGTTTTTAGCCCCTTACAAACCACAATCCATGAGAACAGAGACTTTTGTGTATTCTAGTATAGTAAAGAAAATTAAAGTCACAGTATCCAGGCCCAGATAATTTTCTTTACAAGTAAGCACACAATAAAAAAATAATTGAGTGAATGATAAAAAGTGAGCAAGCAACTAAGAAAAGCAAAGCTAACTTCTGCTGAAGATCGACAGGGAGGGATAAAGAAAAGAAAATATATGATGCTTTCTATTTTCATATTTCCCAAGGTACCTTCTTTTACTATTTAGCTCACAAGCACTAGTATGCTTTTTCAAAGAAAAGTGATTGGATTACCAATAGTATTTCCAATACCATCACCTGTTTGCCATAATCCAATCCTGTCCCAAAGAATTTGAAGGTAAAACCTTCATAGAAGGAAAAAAGTTTTCACAATATGTAACATCCTTTTAAAAAATATTAGTGTATGTCCATCTGATGCCTGGAATAACTATTTTGCAAATACGAGTCAATACTAGCGACAAAATAGGCATTTTTGATAATTTTGGTTCATAGATATCAATAAGCTACTGAGTTAACTGTTTTTCTTCCAAATTTCTACTGATTTAAGAAAGCAAAACTGTATTCTTCAGCCAATTTTTATCATGCTTTCTCTCATTTGGCTTCCCAAAGCACCCTAAAACACTATGAAAAGGAGCAAACACCAAAATAAAACAAACCAATCATTTTCAAACATAAAAATACTTGAGCATAATTCATATATTCATAAGCAGTTACAGTAATAATTATAAATAAGTTTCACCTGATTAGTAAAGCTGTTACCGAAGGGGCTACCTAAAACTTATTTTTCTCAATGTTCAAATGATATACATTTTTGAATGTCTATTCTTAATTTCTAAAAACATTCAAGTGAGGAGGAGACTTCATCTTAAAGTTTTATTTATATGTCTTGTATTTTAAACTAAAGAGCAAGTATCTGTGGAAATATTTTCTGGCAGATGTCACCTAATACATGGGGATGGTTTATGACACTAAAAGTAAATGACATTCAATTTAAAATTTAAAGATTGTTTGGGACATCAATTTTTATGTTCTATCTAGAATAGTATATTGCTCACCACTGTAATTATGCTTATAGTTACATACACATTTTAGATAATATTGTAGTTTTTATACTTCTCTAATTTATTTGATGTATCAGCAATAGAGGGGAAACAAACATACCAAATCAAATTACAATCACTCTAGTTTTGGTCATTTGTGTATTACTTGTGGAATTTGAAAATTAAAACACAATAATGCTATGAATTTTAGCTATTCATCAGATGGAACAAGGATCAAGAAGGTTCCTCAAAGAACAGACTTTGTGTAGCTTCCATTTCAAATGCATAGATTTCAAATGCTGACTGTCCCCTTTTCACCTTTTGAGGAATGTCATTGATTCCTTGGTTCTCCCCTTACAGACTCATAAATAACAGCAGACAAGTCTGAATGTCATAAAAGAGTTCTTGTAGAAAGCAAATCAAAGAGATACATCAACACAAATAATACTTGTTTAACCATTAAGATTATAATATGGTTCAAACATCTAAAACAACCAAGTTTAAGAGACTTTATTCCATGCTATTGAAATTTGGATCAAGAAGAAAATGTGAGGGAAAATATATATTCACAGATATATTCAGGATGCCTGTTCTCATTTTAAATCACAGCATTAGTTTTGTTATGGAATTTTTTGTGATTACCAGTTTTACATTATAAGTAGTTTCATTTATAAATAGACACTGTAGTTATGTAAGTAATAGTTTTAAACCAAAAGGCACAGCAGGTACTGATAACATAGTTCTAAGTAAATGATAGCCTGAACAGGTCAGGTAGCCAGCCACCAATTATTGATTTAAGGATCCTTGTCTTGAGGAAGTATGATGGGTGTATTGTGTAGAAAACAAAAGCAGGATTCCACTGGTTCCTTTGCAGGTGGCTTACAATGCCTGTGATTGTCAGCATGCTGCCAACACCAGGTGTTGGTAAAAAGACACCATCAAATTAGCCAATTAACATTTTTTATCTCAACTGAAGACATCACCCATGGCAATATCTATTAAATTCTGATGGACATTTCTACACAGGCACGGTCTATTTTCACAAGCTAAAACCTTTTAGGATTTACAGTTTCATAATACATTTAGTTTTAAGACAAACTTACACTTTAGATACATATATGTATGCCTGGAAGGATATATGCCAGGATATTAATAGTGATATTTTGGAATGAATCACCAAGTTTTTAAAAAAATGTTGTTATAATTTTCTTTCAATTTGCACACATGGCTGATAATAAAAATATTAAAAACTATTTGAACCATGAAATTTTGAATAGTATAGAAAATATTAGTAACCTAAAACAAGGTTTCCAAAATGTTTTAATTTATCTAGTACAGATTTGCTGATGAATTTGGATTTTCTGAATTATAATAAAAACAAAAATCCTTAAAAGATAACCCTGAAACAGGGTTTGTTTTGGTTTTTTTTTACTCATACTGATATTTCTTTGTTTAAGGAGGCCATTCTGCATATTATTGGCATTTGTCACATGGTGGGCTTTATCTCCCAGATGCCATTAGTACCTATCCTTAGTTGTGAGAACCAAAAACCGTTTCCAGATCTTGCCGAATGCCCCTTGGAAAACAAAGTCACCCTTGGTTGAGATCCACTGGCCAAAATTAAGACCATACAAATTAGTCTCTAAGGGTTGCTTCTGCTATATAATGTGCCTCAATTGCTCTATTGTTCAGTACAGCTGTCAGTCCTTAAGAATTAAATGAAGCTTGGTTACAGCTCATCTAAGCATACGGTGAATAACCTCTAGATCATAAAATTAGCTGGTAACTACTTCTCTGGTAATCAAATTGTTGTTTTCCACTTTGAACTCAGCATGGAGCTCTAGGAAACAATATATATTTACCACTAAACTTAAAACATCAAAAAGAGGTTGAGGAGAATAAAAGAAAGAATTTCTTTGGTCATAAAGGAGCGAAAAGTGAATGCACCCATTTTGCATATGCCTCCCTTTCAGAGCCTTCCTTAAATCCCACAGAATGACAGCGTGTCCTCCTCTGTTCTTACATGATTTCTCTATGCATGTATTCTCATTCAATTTGTATCAACTGGGGTGTTGTTCTGGAGGGCAAACATTTTCAACTTCTTTTGTTTGGCAATTTAGGTTCATTTATTATTTTCTTAATTCATTAAATCATTCTAATATATCAGTAGTTATTAGCACTGTACTTAATCCATACAAGGAAAATTACAGCACTATGGAGCTAGGGAGATGGAAGAGTGTTGGGGAGGCCTGCTTGGAGGAAGTGATTTGAACAATTTGATCAGTAACTAAAGGAGGTAGGAGGCAGGGGAAAAGGAAAAGAGGGAGCTAAAAATTGCTCAGTGGGCATGATTCTAAGCAGTACTGCTTTGAACTGGCTTATACGGTGGCTAGGGAGGCTTTTCTGATTAAAGATTGATTAGTGCATAAACAAACAAAGATGAAGCAGAATGAAAAAAACTGAGAAAGTTGAGAGGTAGCACAGCTTACATTAAGCTCAAGAATTTTCCGGTTCAGGTTACAGGATGCATGCTTTGATACATCTCCAAGAGACCTTAAGGTATCTTTGGCCAAGCTCAGGACCCCTAAGAAGGTCAACTTATATTCTGTATTGCATATCTTAATTCTCCTACTTCTTGGACATGACCCAAAGAAGACTTATTTATATTAGAACACTTCTATGATAACTTCTACATGACATGTTGCCATAACTAAAGATACTGCATTTTGTATAGTGCTTCCAATTCTTACTAGACTTTTATAGGAAAAGAGCATTAAAACATTTTGCTAATATTTTCAGAGTTAACTATTACATGGTCTTCAGTTTTTAAAGTGCAAAATTTAGCTTGTCGTATGCAGTTCTGACAGATTTTATAAACATTTATGATACCTTTAAGTTTTATAATTAATGAAAACATTCATACTAGTAGATCTTTTTACTATGTCACAGAATTTGTGTTTTTTATAAAATATAAAAATAAATGCCATTATTACATATTCCTTTAGTTCTTTATGGCATAATGGTTAGTTTTTCTATACAAAGAACAATCATATCAGGAAAAAGGACATCCATTTCTAGCCCAAAGTAAATAGTCAAACAGAATACAACAGTTGATAGCTGACATCTTTTTGTAAAGGAGAAGTCAATGATAGCTGTATATAATACACTCAAGTCTTTCTGATACAGCTGGGGAATAAGGAATTCTGGTCAAATATTCTATTTAATAGAGTTACCATATATTTTACATGGATCTCCAATTTTCAAAGTGTTGCAATAGATCAAAATACACCGAAGGCTATGTAGCTAGGGTGGTCCCAGCTGAGCTCAAAGGGAATTATCTGGGTGTATGTGATTAACTAGAGGGAGTTGGTAGGCCCTTAGGGCTCTATTTGCATGACAGGATTTATGCTGGCATTTTATTTATTTCTGGATTCTAGGAAAAGGAAGATATAAGCTTCAATGACTGAACAATAGAGAAGAATAGGGAAGTGAAGGCTTTTATGGTATTAGAAAGTGTTTCAGGTAGCTAGCACTTAAAACACCTTTAAAAACCTCTAAGGAGAAGAGGATCGGGAGAGAAGGGAAAGAAACTGTTTTTTTATGAAGTGTTCTATAAAGCATGACTACTTAAGCACCAAAGGATTTGTGGCAAAAATTGGCACACAAGGAAACTGCACCCTTGGACCTGTGGTCCATATTTCTGTGGAAGGCAAGCCCAAACAGCTTTTTAAAGAAAAGAATCTTGTCCAGTTGTGAACTAGAGAAATATATGACACATTGAGAGAGACAAAGACTTTTGTTTTGCTCAGTCTCATGGCTTACTTGTGAGCAAATGTCAAAAGGTAACCATAGATAACATGTTGTTAGCATGTATGCATGCTTGTGTTTACTCCAGATGCTCCCATTGGAATACAGGCTGTAGGAGTTTGAGTTCAGTTTGAAGGCTGGGGGAGAAGAGATTATTAGAAATATTTGGATTATTGTTACTAAGGCAAACTGCTTCTGCATTCCTAAGTGATGAGACTTGGAGACCTTTAGCTTACAAAGAAAACTAAATTATTCAAGACACACATCAGGATCTTGCAGTTTCTCAAGGTCATCTCCACAATACCAATTAGCAGTTTATTCGCAAAGCCAAGAGAAATAAGCTTATGAGGCCTCTACTAGAGACTTGGGAGTGATAAGACTCTAGATAATGGTTTTATTACTGATTAAGACTTAGTTAAACAATGTATTTCATTTCTTACAATGTCCAACATGTCCCCCCCCCTTTTAAGGGCTACAGCACTAACCATCCCTTCAAATGCCAAGAGCTTGGGAGATGAATGTTTTTAAATGTGTCACAGTAACTTAGTCCTCTTAGATCAGAAATTATAGACAGTCTTTTTATGTAAAAATTCACCCATGCCTCTTTAAATTCAAATTGCCTTTAGTGAAGGAGGAAATTTTTCTGTATATTATCAATTTAGTCTTGAGTCTAACTAAATGAAGACGATCATTTTTGTTTTCCAGTTACAGTTTAGACTCAGGGACAATTAAGAGAGATGCATTTTAAGTATAACCGTAAGTGAACATGTTTACACAGAGATTACAAACAGAATGTTCAGATTTTTTTCATTCTGGTTGGTTTTTCTTCTAGAATTTATGCAGTTTCCTACAACATTTCATATAGTTTGAGCAGCAGCTTTTCTGTGTTTTGTTCTATTTTTGTAAAATTAAAGGGGAAACTTGGAAGTGTGGTGTATGCACATAATCATAGCACTAAAGAGACTTAGGCAGGAAAACCAATTAATTTGAGGCTAGTCTGAGCACATAAAACCATGTCTCAAAACAAAGCTAAGAGTTTAAAGGTATCATTTTTTTAAACACAGATGGAAGATTATTTCTGAAAACGACATATATTGGCCTTAGTTGTTATAATTCCCTGTAGCACCAACTAACTAGTTTAACAATAACATGTTACCCTGTCAGGCTTTCTTTAGTATTGATCCTGGATTACCAAAGTTTCTCTCTGTTCTGTCAAAGTCTAGAGTTTCTAAGGAACCCATTGTTGCCTTTTTCTGCTTCTACCTTCCAGATTTGGTGTTTCCTAATGTAGAAGGAATACAGTCATTCTTATAGTCAAGCTGAGATATGTTAGAGTTTTCAAACTAACATAGTGTCCATATTTAGAAAAAAAATAGATTAAGTCAAAAAGTATTTCAGAAGTTGCATTATTATATAAGTACCTAGAACTTCATGATTACCTGATACTATTTAGCCTCCTAACACTTTACCATTTTAATGCTTATTCAAGAGCTGTTACCAGGTTTATTTAACAAATAAATTCTTACATGTATTTGTTTGGTTGGGGGAAAATCTCCTGGAATAATTAATAGTTATGAAAACTTCTTCTCAAGTTCGGTCAATAATTTAACAACTTGGCAAAGCTTTATTCCTATGTTTCTAGTTTATGAAGTGTAGAATGAGGACACACACAACAAATATTTATTGAGTTCCTGGGTAACATATTATTTATTAAAACACTCACACACACAGACAGAAGCAGCAGGAAACTGACAGATTTAAAAGAGAAAAGAAGTATTGTCTCTAATTTATTTGGAGCGATGAAAGTTATTGAGGTAAAATACTAGCCTCAAACACTTTTCCAGCAGCTGAAATTAATTTTTGTATTGTATGGTGGTGAAACACATAAGGCTCACTGGTTTTGAATATTCTATTCAAAATAGCTCAAAAGAAAAAAGTGTATTTATGCAGTCAACTATTTGAAATAGTCGATGATTGAAGCATAAAGAAAATAAGCAAAAAAGATATTTAGACAGCATATAAATATGGAATTGAGGTTCTCCCATAAAACATTCAATTTGAATTTAAGAGTTATTAATTAATGCTGTCTATATGCCATTTTAAAAACTGATAAAAATTCAGCTAAAAGAACTAAAAAGACAGTATACATTATGAATTTTGAAATGTTTCCAATTATATATATGTAAATATCAGATACGTATATATATACATTTTTAATAATTTCAATATACTCACTAGCTGAATGATAGACAATATTAATTATATTAATAACGAATAGAGCACCATTCACTAGATATTATCTAAAGTGTTTTTCCTCCATTTGAATGTGATAATTTTGAAAAAGGACTTAATCCGTAATGTCAGCTCTTTTCCTTTATTTCTGTATTTCCTATCACTCAGAAGATGGCTCTCTCAGAGGAAGCTTTTTTTGGTATGTGCATTTTGTTTATGCTACACCTGCCAAATAGATCTCCCAAGATGAAACTCTAAGCTCATTTGGAAGTCATTTTTGGTAGCACATGAATCAGAACTCTTATTTTCTTCTCAGCACTACTGGTATTTTATTGCTTCCATCTATAGTCCAATATGCTTTTAGCGCTAAGAACCCTGAGGCCAAACACACAAAGCACTAAGAAAATGGGAACTTCTAGCGATTCCAATTTTTGTCTCTCTTTCGGGGTTCTTCTCTCCCCTGAGAGAGTGAAATCACTTTAAGCTCACCATGAAACAGGAACATGGTGAGCATCAGCGATTGACTGATGCTGGAGATGTTGATTTTGGAGTCTTTGACTTATAGGTCAGGTGTAAAACCCTTAAACATGCTCGTCAAAGCCTGCTTGTCAAATTCCTATGGATTTTTCCAGACTCTACTCAAATGTCAAGGTCCTTATGAAGGCTTTTCTGGCCACCACAGGCAGAATTAGGCACTTCCTACTTTGTATTATTACTATACCTAATATATTACTGTATGCTAGGACACAGTAAATTCTAATGCATGTACTGCTAGTACTCATGGTATAGAGACAAACTATTCCTTCTCTTTACTACTGACTCAGCACATCAAATAATGTTGATTCTCAATAGATAATTGAAAGAATGGTCAGAGAACGAATTATAATACCCTTCATCTGCACATTATAGATTACAGGAAATCAATGCTCAGAGAGGTTATATGAACAAACCCAAGATCAAGACTGCCAATAAGTTGCACACAAAGTTTGCATGTCAGTTAAGTTAGCCACAGTAAGAGATTAACAATAATAATGAAAGAAATCAATTATAGCAATATCTTATGACAAAAATTATTTAAAACTTAGGCTGTCTATGAGACCTCTAACAGTGGAACCAGTATTTATCTTTAGTGCACAAATGTACTTTGGGAGCCCATTTCCTATGGAGGGATACTATTACAGCCCAGATACATGGAGGAGGGCCTAGGTTCTCCCCTAAATGATGTGACATACATTGATAATCCCCATGGAAGGCCTCACTGTCCTTGGAGAGTGAGTGGGGGTTGGGTTGGGGAGGTTGGTAGGGGGCATGGGAGGACTGGAGGGAGGGGGGATTGATATGTTTCTAAATTTAAAAAAAGAAAAAAATTATTTAAAACCTTTGAGTTGTTTACCTCTTGGATCTTTAATTATTGAAATCTATAATTGATCTGAACTACAGAAAGTGAAGATACAGAAAGGAGTGTTGTTCATGTGTTTATGTATTCATAGTATATTTATAACTTTTACATTTTGAAAATTGATTATCTCTTATGAGCTATCATATTGTTAGCAGATCACAATACTAATTATAGGTGAGCTGAAAAGTTAAATATGTGTCTTGTTAAGGGTCAAAGGCCAACATCGGCTTTTATTTTCAGTAAAGACATGAAAAGCATTTATGGTATTTAACAAAGTTTGTGTACATTGTACTATTATCAGAGTTGTTGGTTCAATTGCTGAGATATACCCTGATATGTATCTTAAGAACTAGGAAGAAGGGTTCCTCCAAGCCTGTTCTTATCAAAAATTGTCTAAATCCTACTTTCATGGGACAATATCACTGATTAACAGAGTCCCACTTAACAAACAACTGTTGGGTGCCAAGAACACACCTCAAATGACAAATAGTGTGGCTCTTAACTGACTTTCCTGCTGGAGAATAAAGATCTATAACAAGAAATCAGTACAGTTATTAGATATATAAAGATACCAGTACAAGTTCAAAGAAATAAACAACACACGATTCACCATGTTTTAAATATATTACTCACCAAAAATAGGGTTCTGAAGTTGTTGAGATCACCAAAAAAGTCTTCTATGAGTATTGTGTTTGGGTCAAAAATGAAGTATTCTCCAAGGTTCTCATAGAGCTTCACCATATTGCTGTGCATGGTGGACAGTTTCTCAAATTGCTCTCTGGCATTCTTTGAAAAGCTGTAACTTTGCGTTAAGGAAATATTTCAGAGGTAACCACTAGATGTCAAGACTTAATAAAACCATTTCTTCTGTAAATAAATATATATATATATATATATATATATATATATATATATATATGTTTACTAGAATTACCACTATAAGGTACCACATACGGTATGTGTGTTTTCAACAACATAATTTATTTTTATTTCATACATCCACAGGTTAGAATTCTGAGTGAAAAATTATTGGGATATTTAGTTTCTTATGGCTTCTTTCTCCTTGTCTTGCATGTTGCTGCCTTCTTATTGTGTCCTCATATAATTGTTTACCTGTTTGGTGTGTTCAAATCCCCATTTCTTAAAAAGTCACCTGTCATGTAATATTAAGATATACCTTAAATTTTCTAAAATTTTATTGCCCTTTCAAGGCCCTTTCTTCAAATATACCCTTTCAGAGGAACTTCCAATTCTGAGGGACTTAGCTGTCTGGCCTTCAATACAGGAAATATGAGGTATGCAGGGCATGTCTCACAATTCAGTACAAGAGTTTTTATAGCTATATTGCTTACCAAGTTTGAAAATCTTTCATTTGGACAGAAATGCTTAATACATAACATGCAGCCATGTTTGCTAAATATACATCAGAAAACTACCTCCATTTAAAATGTGTCCATATAATAAAATATAAAATATACATATCCCATATGAAGAGGGAAGGAACAGAAGGAAAAAAGGTGTCTCTGACATTCCTTTCACATTTTTCCTCTAAAGCAGCCCAAAAGAGAACTTTTTTGGAATTACCACCTGAACAAGCCCTAAGACTGTCAATCCAGAGATGCCCACTGCGTACCTGTAGGCAAAGGATGCCATTGCCTCTGAAGAATATCATAGAGAAGCAACTGAGTGTGTCTTGTTAAAATCATCTTATTTTACATCCCATTTTCTTCTCACTGATGATTCTCCATAACTGTGTATTCTTCATCAAATATGCTTAAAATATACACTGATCCCACATTGGCATTTTAATTTTGTCATCTATCGTGTCACATAAAATGTAAATATTTATGTGATGGCTTATGCTTGTAATCACACATTCAAGTTTAGCCTGTGCTATACAGCAAGACCTTGACTACATGTAATAATCTTTTCTATCTATCTATCTATCTATCTATCTATCTATCTATCTATCTATCATCTATCTATCAATCTATCATCTCTACCAAATTGTATTTTAGAACTATTGAAAATGTAACTTTCATAACTAATAAATATAAAACCATGAATTGCCGACTAAAATTTTGAGGTCTGGTGTAAGTTTTATGAATATTTTAGAGTATTTGCTTCTGGTCTTTCCTCTTTGGCTAGGTAATAGTTGAATACTAATTCATAAGAGTGATTGGGAGAACAGTAAGGGAATAATTATGAAGAAAAGAGGAAACCAAATCATTATTTAAATATTAGAGTTAAGTTCATTAAAAGTGTTTGGTGATCACAGAAGTAAAATTGTAACATGGGTGCAAATGTATCTTTGTTGGCATACCACTTTTGTTTTCGTATTGGAAGCAATGCAGAAATCGGGACATTTCCCTAAAATTACTTTGTAGTTGACACTTACAGCACATACCATGATTTTGAAAATGAGATATCATTTTTAATGTTACCTAACTATTAGCATTCACTCTCTGCTAACAAGTGTAATTAAGTCATTCAACCTTCAAGCCTATTTTGACATTATCAGACCTGAAAGAATGAATTTTTTATAACTGGATTTTTTCATAAAATGCACATGCTTCATATACATTTTGATTTTATTAAAGAATAGTATCACCATATAATTTTTACTTTTAACATTGTGTTCAGACATTAAAATTTCTGTTACAGTGGGGCAGAAATTAGCCACTAGTCTTTATTTCTAAACACAGAATTAAAGTCATTGTTGTAGTTCCTTAACACCCCCCCCACACACACACACAAAGGGAAATAAAAGAAAAAAAATCAGGCTAATGCCAGAAACTTACTGGGCAGGAACACATTGCAAAGGTCACTTATGTGCAATTATTTTCAATGAAGATTACTCAAATGTATATTTTAGGAGGCTCAACTTCTGTAAACCAGTGGAGAAGTGAAAGTTAACAAGAAAGACAAAGGTGTTACCCACCTCATTTATCCTAGCATACTTTTTGGGAGGCTGAAATATGTTTGTGTAGTGATGCACAATTTTACCAAAAACTGATTTCAGAAATTTTGTGTTCCAAAGTGAGAAGTTGCAGAATTCCACGAATACTTGATCTTTGCAATAACAAATGCAAAGCAGCGCAGCTTTACTTACACTACAGTTATTATTCTCTAAAAGGGATGGATATTCCAGCCCTGAAATATTTCAGAGTCACAATCATGCCACCAAATCTTACATGGGACTCCACATTAAAACAAAAAGAGCTGAACGTGTTGGGTATGGTGGTAAACACTTTGAGGCAGAAGCTCGTGGATCTCTGTGAGTTCGAGGCTAGCATGTTTTACAAAGAGAATTCCAAGCCAGACATGGCTATACAGTGAGTGTCTGTCTCAAAAGCAAAAATGAGTAAAAAACAAACAAAAAAGAAAAACAAAAGTAAACCTAAAAGACATAAAGAGAAACAATTTAACTATACAGCTGTTTCTATACAATGCTACTCTTCTTACCTTTATTTTACTTATGAAATGTAATTTTTGAATCGTCACTAATGCAAGATTTTACTTGGCACTTGACAGGGATAAAATAATAATCAAATCCTTAATCTCTACCTTGAATAAGTTAATATCCTAATATTACAAATAATAATGACATCCTCAACTGACATTTCTATATGACTAAGCATATATAATACACTTTTCTTGGTATTATGTTTCGTATTTTTTTCAAATCAACCTTTGCTCAAAGGCAATGAAATTGCACTGTGATAGTATTAAATTTGTGGGCATTAAATAGAAGTCACCCATCCATCTGGAGTTAGAATATATAGTAACAGCCTCTGACATGCGAGCTAGATCTTTTCATAGAGTAGAATGACAAGATAAATTTGATGGTTGGGAGTTGATTAAAGCTGCATTTTGGACCTGAGATCCAACTCCTTCAAATTGTCCTCAGCTCTCTTCCACACATATGGTGTTTGCACACTTGCCACTAAATAAATAAAATGTAATATGAAACAATACATTTTTCGTTTATGTAATAGGTGACACAAGCTAGGATTGCTGAGGCAGGAGGAATTTTTACTTATTTATAAGATGAAGCAAGTATCTCCTTAACTGGAATATGTCTATAGTGAAGGTCAGAAATGTCTTTTATTAGCAGAGACTTAAACTGTTCCTATTCCATGTGACTATTTAAGATTGAGGATAATGGATTTCAGAACATATGCTGTATGATACTGTGAATGATTTGACTAGGCCAGAAATTCTGCTCTAAGCTGGGCTTTGAGAACACTCAAAGAGAAGAAGATGGCCATGTTCAGAGTGCAGGGGAATGCAGAAGGAAGTCTGCTGGTGGGCACAGCGTGGAACTATAGTCAACTTCTACCATAGCTCTCTCAGGTACCACTGAAGACATTTGTAAGAATGACAGCACCAAGGGGCATTTGCTCCTGAAAGTCCAGATACATTGGTTTAGATGCCACAGAAAAGTGACCAAAGGTCTAACAAAATTAGAGTAGGATTCTATGAGGAGAAGATCTCCTGGGTTCAAAAAATGCAGTGCCCTCTTTCATCTATTCAAAAATCCTGAGCTATTCAGAGAGAACCCTGGAAAAGCCATGAACTTCCTATGAAGAGGGCAATTCAAGGTAATTCACATGCCACATTAAATATACTTGTATGGTGGTGAGGTGGGAAAGATCCATCATATAAAGCAATCAAATATGAGAGGGCGAAAAGTAATTCCAAACTCCTTTCCTTTCAGCAGACTGCTTGCAAATTCTTTTTACAATAAAGAAACCCTTCTGAACATTTAAACATGGAACTTACTTAAGAAACTAAGAACTAGACAGGTGGTGGTTTGCATGCCATTAACCCCAGCACTAAGGAGGCAGGTGGATTTCTGAGTTGGAGGCCAGTCTTGTCTACAGAGCAAATTCCAGGAGAGCCAGTGTTACACAGAGAAATCCTGTCTTGAGAAAACAACAACAAAACTAGCTGAGAACTAAAATCATATCAAGCTCTCTCACACAGAAGTGTTATTTGAAGGATTTAAACATGCTTAGCATTTTTAAACATTTGTAGTTGAGATGCTAGCCATTTTATAACATGTTTAGCATTTTTAAACATTTGTAGTTGAGATGCTAACCATTTTATAACATGTTTAGCATTTTTAAACATTTGTAGTTGAGATGCTAACCATTTTAGTGTAGTATTAATTTGAAAACTAATTGGTTCTCAATCATGAGTCTGAAAAGTTAATTTATAAAATGTGCGTCCTAAGTCTACAAAGCATTTTCATATTAATTCATCGAATGGTGATCTAAGGAGGGAGTGATCACAATTTCCTGGGGATGTATATAGAGTTATCTTAAAACTTTTTGTTATTGTTTTGGATTTTGGGATGGGAGATTTTTGTTTGTTTGTTTGTTTGTTTTCAAGACAGCCTTTCCCTGTGTAGCCCTGGCTGTCCTAGCACTCTCTCTATAGACCAGGATGGCCTTGAATTCACAGATATTTGCCTGCCACTGTCTCCTAAGTTGTATGCCACCACTGTCTGGCTATCTAAAGCTCTGATCATTTATATTTTTTGTGACTATATTTAAATTTCTAAACCCCATATGCCTATGTAGTACAAAAACAGTATGAACTTAAAATTCAACCTGAAAAATCCAAATTTCCTCCATAGTGCTCATATAGAAAGAAAATTATTTTTTTTACTTCGATGTTCATTTTATACCTATTTGGGTTATTAAAAGCAGTTATATCTACCTGCCAATGCCTGGATGCTCTCCAACTGGAAACAAAATTATTTCCGATGAGGTAGAGAAATCTGTTTCTCATTTTATTTAACTTTGATGGACAGAGTAATTATTACTAGAGAAAAGTGCTTTATTGTAAGTGGAATGAGCATTAGCAGGGCACTGGGGGTGACGGGGTTTATATATCATGTGGCTAACTGAGTCAAATCAGTTCTTAAAACTTTCATCTTTGTAGGCAGCCCATTAGTTACTAACAATTTTAATAAAAGCTTGAAATATTAAATATCATTACTGGTGGATTGTTGGAGAACATGGAAAAATCAACTTGAGATCCACTTAACCTTCACACAAGTTTTGTTAGCAACATAGAATAATTGCCCATTTAAATAAAAGGATGTCATATATGCAGACTCTATTGAAAAGTAGTGTTTGTAATTTTTATAACATCAGAAAAATTCCCATACATGCTAAAAATTATGAATTTTCCATGTAACTTGAATAATTTCTAGTATTTCAAAGAATTAACTTTAAAATATTATTGTCACAACTAGCTTAAAATCACACAAAACTATATATTGTCAGGTGAATATATCTTGACAAACATTTTAAAATGTGAAACATTAATAAGAACAATATGGACAGCATTGGGTATTATTATAATACTCCATGATAGCTCTAGTTATAGAATAAATTTTCTTTTAGAACTCTTATTACAAAATGGAGGCAGACGACATTTGAGTAATAGAAGCTGCCTATTAATGAATGATATTGAGCTCAAATTCCAAATTTTGAAAATGTAGAAAGCATTTATAGTGCCAGAAGGAAGGATATATTTTGTAATAACCAGACTTTTTCACAGATAGACTAAATAATCTAGACTTTTACAAATGCTTTAAAATCAGCTTCCATACAAATAGAAGTCCACCCTCTAATTTTCCTTTTGTCTATTTTTTATTCAATCCATTTTGTGCATTAATTAAGTGCCTACTATGCACCAACTATCTTTTAGAGAATGAAAACACTGCTATCAAATTTAAAGGTCATTGCTTTCCTAGAAATTTTACTCTGATCAAATAATCACAAATTATATTTAAAATTTCAAATCAAAAGACGTGATTAAGAACCATAAGTTTTCAAATAATGTACATTTGGGTGCAATAAAACTCGACCTTGGGAGCAACAGAAGTAGAGAGCAAGACTAGTAGTGCATCATTAAGAATGGAGTTTAGCTGGGTGGTGGTGGCACACGCCTTTAATCCCAGCACTCGGGAGGCAGAGGCAGGCAGATCTCTGTCAGTTGGCTGGGCTGGTCGGCCTCTAAAACAATACAGAGAAACCTGTCTCGTAAACACCAAAAAAAGAATGGAGTTTAAGGGAGGGAGAGGGAGCTGGGAGTGACACGGGAAGCAAGCTTGTTTCTAATTTAAATATATAATAAAAAGTGGAAAAAATAAGAAAAAAAGAATGGAGTTTAAGCTGAGCAATGAATGTGGACATCCAGTTGAAGGAGCACCGAGGCAAGAAAAATGAAGGGAGGGTATTAAATATTCTAGAATCACAAAAAGGACTAATGTCTACAATACTAAAGTCCATGAAGCAAGTGGAAGAAAGAAAGCAGTTAATGAAGCAAGTAGGGACCAGATTTCATGTGTCTTTTAGATTTCTTACTGAGGAAAAATGTCAATGAACAGTTTAAAGGAAGTACTATTCAGACAACCAAAATTCACATCCTAAACTTCTAGGTCTAATTGAATACAGAATATTGTCCAAACCTACTTGCATATGAAGACTACACATTATATAAATATCTCTTAGGGATATATGTCATTATTCACCTCAAATACCTAGAAAATATAGATGTTAAGCAATTAATAACTACTAAGACTGGCATATAAGGAGTTGTGATTGAAATTATACAAGAATTATGATTACGTAATTTTGAGATTTTTATAGTTCACAATGTATTATTTAGTATTCATAGTATGCTTAGACAGGTGTTAATTAAATGATGTTTTAACTATAGTCTTAGCTTACATTCAGTATTCTGCACTATTTATCAGATGGGCTTAGGGTGTACAACCATTGCTAAGGAGTGTATAGAAAAAAGAAAAGAAAAGGGTGAGACTCAACTTCACTGAATTCATCAACCAGGGCTGAGAGATGGATAAATAATGGTAAAGGAATGTGTATTTGGTGATCTCTGACAATGAACCATGTTCTTAACTAAATGTTTAACTAATGGTTTTGTATGTAACCATTCCACATGACCATATGAGCCATATGTGCTATTATTACCTCTAGTTTATACTTGAGGAAATTAGTATCGAAAAGGCCAACTGACTTTCTGAGTGTCACGTAGAAAATAATTAGGTTTAGGACTTGACCTTGGGACCCATCTCTACATCCTTCCAATGCAAAATTATGTGGTGATGGAGCATGTCATCATGCTGCTTCTGTTTAAAAGAAAAAATCACAATAAAATAAAATAAGCTCTATGAGATAATCCCGGAAAATTATGGGAACACACAAGAAGTGATTCCAGTATCATGAGGAAATATTTTATGAAGTTTTGGGCTCCACCTTGAAATACAGCTACCCTCTGCACTGGCAACAGTATAAGCAAAGGCATCAATGTATCTGGAATTCTGAAGCAGCTGTTTACATGGTGAAATAGTTTGGACACACATGGCCATGTCAAGGGAATAAGCATGGAAAATAAAAGAAAATGAATGTTAAGATTCTGAAGTGGTCTTTGTAAGCAATGAATAATCAGTGTTTTCTATGCTGCGAGGTAATGTGATACTATGAGTATAACTGGAAACACAAATGAGGTGGTATGGAAAGTATGAAACTGGATCCAGAGAGAGCAGCACCTAGCAAGCCAACAGACTAGTCCTGCAAATGGAACACCAGGGATGGATGGATGGATGGATGGATATAATAAGTACATGGAAAGCAAGACATGATTGTATAACCCTGTAGACCCAGAATCAAGGAGGCAGAGGCAAAAAGATGAGAGTTCAAGGTTAACCTGGGTTATATGGTGAGATCTTACGAATGAAAACAGAAATGGAGGAGGTATACTCCATGGGCTATGAATTAATTACATATGTGCAGTTAGAAGCAATTGCAAAAGAGGATGCCACTTGGATTTTGAGTGTATATGACTCCAAGTATGTTTTTCATAAGTTTTAAAACAATTATTTTATCATTTTTAATTATGTGCATAGGTGGGTATGTATACATTAGTTCAGTGTACACAGAGGATAGAAGAGGGCATTGAATGACCCTGGAGTTGGAGTTACAGGAGGTTGTGAGCTGTCTGACATGGTTTATGGGTAAATAATCCAATCCTCAACTATTAATTACTGAGGCATCTCCAGATACTGAACAGCATTTAAAAAAATAAAAAATAATAATTAAAAAATGACAATTTGAGAGCCAAGAGAGGAAACATCATTTAGAGGAAGAGACTGACTAGTTTTGAACATACTGAGCTTAAGACATCCATGAAATATAGGGATGGCTTCTCAAAGTGAGTTGAACTATGTGGGTTCCTTGATAAAATAGAGATTTGGAATAAGCAGGACAGAGCATCGCAATGTCAAAGCAAGACACAGAAGCTGGAAGACCTCATATCCTGTTATCAGATCTTGATAGAAATGACTTATTGTTCCTATGTTGGTTCAAAGAATATACCTTTAGTTCAAATAGGATTGGCTTAATATGCCACTTCATCCCTAATAGAGACATAAAGAATATTCTGGCAAGCCTAGTTACCAGAGCAGAATATCAAATTCTGTAGTTAAAACTTCTAGTGAAGGACTAGAGAGATGGCTCAGCAGTTAAGAGCACCGGCTTTACTTTACCGTTCTTGCTCACTTTATTTACTTAACTGAAAGTACCAAAAAAGTAAACAAGTGGGGAAAGACAATATTATACGTTGTAAATCTTTAACAATTGCGACAGATCTAGATCCCTCCCTTGCCTCTTTGTCATGAGTAGATTGGTCTGTAGGACTAATTTCCCACAGTTCAGTAGGAAAACAAAGAAATTACCATAGAACTCCTGCATGGTTCAATCTATCTTTTTTTTTTTTTTGGTTTTTACGAGACAGTGTTTCTCTGTGGCTTTGGAGGCTGTCCTGGAACTTGCTTGGTAGTCCAGGCTGGTCTCGAACTCACAGAGATCCGCCTGCTTCTGCCTCCCGAGTGCTGGGAATAAAGGCATGCGCCACCAACGCCCTGCGGTTCGATCTATCTTTAAAATACCACAGCGCATAAATAAATATCAAGGTGAAGTAGAAACACAACCATTTTGGAAAAGATGAGTATGGTGAAAGGTTTTATTCAAAAGAGAAAAAAACAGCAAGATGGCTCCGTCTTATACATATATACATATATACAAATATCTGTACATATCTATGCCATGTATCTGTGTGTATATATTTATACAACACACACATACGCACACACACACACACACTCACACACACACACACACACCGTAAGGTCTCAAGGAGCCCAGGCTGCCTTCAAACTTGCTATAATGGATATTTGATTTTCTGATGCTCTGAACTCCACTTCCCTGTTGCTGGAATTAGAGATATATACCACCACATCCAGTTTTTTTTAGTAGTGTGCATCACACTAGGGGCTTCATGAATGCTGGTAAAACACTCTACCAAGTCAACTACATTCCCAGCAGGTACACTGATCTTATTCAAATGGAAATATTAGAATATATTACTAAAACTGGTTGCTTAACTTATGTAACCCTTCTATTCTAGGTTGTAGGCACTTGATGAAATAAACAGTCGTAAGGACCTTTTAAAGTACATGGCAACGAGAATTTATCCTAGAGCAAACTTGTTCAAAGACAGAAATGTTTCTGTAAAATAAAATAATGGTACTCACTGAAGGACAACTTTACATTTTCTAACCCAATTGCCTATTGAGGACTCTTCATTTCGTTTCAATTTAGGCTGTTTGTAACCCCTGCCACTAAATTTCCAACTCCTAGTTCCTTAAGCTTTGAAGACCTCTGTTCATTTATCAGAATCTATTCATGCTATAACCTTATATAAATTATCCCAGATGATCCTATAATACCCTTTTGCCTTAACTTTGATGTCCTCCTCAGTTAATATAGTTTTTTTGTATTGTGGAAAGGAAATGCATTTCAAGATATAAAGAGCTTTAATCTAATACATCAATCATGACAGTCAAACATTTCAGAATGATTCCCTGAATTTATTCAATATAGATGATAGCTTATTCTGGTCCAACTCAGAGGCTGAGTTTCTCACTAGGGAAATTTTATTTGTGTTTCCAATTTACTTTTCTGAAAGTAGTTTTTGTAACATATTCCTAATATACTTCAGGAAAGCTTTATTCCTTAAGGCCTCTATAACACATAATTATTTATATGCATGTTTATATGCATGTATATATGTAAGAATCAGTTATTCTAGTTATTAGTGGGTTTCTGATACCAATTTAATGTATGTCTTAATATGAAATGGCATTAGTTAATTCTGATGATATTTTAAGATTCCTTACATGGAAGAATCTTTTTTTAATACCATGGCATTACCTCCAAAGGCCATGCTCCTTTTCATTTGCTGGAGACATAAGAATACAACTGTGAAAATTTTCTGCTCAAAGGAAAAAATAACAACATTGTTTCAGTAGTGTCATTTGTAGCATTGATATAAAGTGAGCTGCAGATCTACCTAATGTGTTTGCTGTCTCTAGGTTTCTAATATCTCAAAAAGTAGATGGTCTTAGGAATCACATATGTTCCCTTCATCAATGTGCTATTCAAAGATAGAACTTGAACTTAAAAAAATAGGAAAGGGCAAGAAGTTTAGGTATCTCTTTCCTTTCTCTCCTCTGTTCTTCCCTGAACTTGACCTTCCTGATACCTTCATGTTCTCCTCCCCCTTACCCTTCTCCTCTCCTCTTTCTCCTAACTTTTCCCTCCCTCCATGCTCCCAATTTACTCATGAGATTGATGACTACCTTAAAGGACATCATAGAACCTTCATCCAGTAGCTTATGGAAGCAGAAGCAGAGGTTCACAACTAAGCACTGAGCTGAACTCCTGGAATCCAGTTGTAGAGAGGGAGGAATAATGAGCAAAGTGGTCAAGACCATGCTGGGGAAGCCCACAGAGACAGCTGATCTGAGCACGTGGGAGCTCATGGACCCCAGACTGACAGCTAGGGAACCAACATAGGACTGAAGTAGGCCCTCTGAATGTGGTTGTCAGTTGGGGGCCTTAGGCAGTCTATGGGGCCTCTGGCAGTGGAACCAGTATTTCTCCCTAGTGCACGAATAGGTTTTGGAAGCCCATTCCCTATGAATACTCTCTCAGCATAGACACACATGCTGTTACAATTATGTGACCGACTTTGTCAATCTCCCATGGGAGGCCTCACCCTCCCTGAGAAGTGGATGGGGGCCTGGAATGGGGGAATGTTGAGGGGAATGGGATGACAGGAGGGAGAGGGAACTGGGATTAGTATGTAAAATAAGATTGTCTTTAATTTAAATAAAGTTAATTTAAAAAAGCACGGAGACACTGTGGTATACATTCAAGATTGGAATTCTATGCCAGTATATACACCCGTCTCTTCCTGTTTACTTGTTTTGTTGGCATTTCAGCTGAGTAAGAATGAGAAATGGTAACATAAAAATCTGAATTTGAAGCTACTAGTTAAAGTGAAAGGACATGAATAGAAACTATCTACAAATCAGTATTACAAATTTGAAGCCCTGAGTGTCCTATTATTTTTGAAAAAAGACGTTAATCTTTTTTATTATTTTAATTTTAAATAGCTTGCTTCACATGCCATTCCCAGTTCCCTCTTCCTCCCCTCCTCCCACACCCCCTCCCTGGCCTCCCACCATGTTGCCACTTCCTTCCATATAGGGGATATCTAGAGTCTGTCATTTCGCTCAGGGAAGGGTCCAGGCATTCCCCTAAGAGTCCAGGCTGAGCGAGCATCCCTCTTTGTGCTATGGACACATGAAGTCCGTTTGTATGCCAGGGATAAACACTGATACATTGCCCAGGGCCCCATAGGTTGCCCAGGCCTCCTCACTGATTCTCACACTCAGGGGGTCTGGATCAGTCCAATGCTGGCCTCCCCGCTGTGAGTCTGGTGTCCCAGCGCTCTCTCCTGTTCAGATCAGCTGTCTCTGCTGGTTTTGCCAGCCCATTCTTTGCCAATTTGCTCATCGCTCCTCTCTCTCTGTCGCTGGGTTCCTTGAGTTCAGTTCAGTGTTTAACTGTGGGTGTTTGCCTCTGCTTCCATCAGTCACTTGATGAAGGCTCCAGGATGGTTATAGACATTAACCTTGTCATATGTGACAACACGGATGGACTGTCAGAACACTAGAGTAAATAAACAGGCTAGTTACACAGAACTGATACTGCATGATTTCATTTACACTGAGCATCAAAAACAGCCAAAGTCACAGAAGGTCAATGGTGCTTTCCAAATCCTGTGTTGTGATTTCAGAAGTTCAGTTTTGCAAGCTGCAACAGTTCTGAAGAGCTATACCCCAAGTTAACAATAACTGTATTCTGCATTGGAATAGCATTAAAAAGGAAGACCTAATTTTATGGAGGATTCTCCATGATAAGGAAGGACTAGCTATACACATGCACACCGGAAGAGAAACAGAGGAGACCAAAATCTGACATAAATCTCTAAGCTTTCTCATGCCTATGCATAAGTTCAAAGTAGAGTATCCAGTGACTTCAGTTTTCTCCCATTAGCAATTATTACACATAGACTTTGTATTGACTCCAAGAAGTAAGTAAGTGGTGGTGGTGGTGGTGGTGTGTGTGTGTGTGTGTGTGTGTATGTGTGTGTGTGTCTGTTTCTATGACTGAGGGAACATAGGAAAATTTCTAGGAGGTAAACTTTGACATTTACAATGTAGATCTACTCTCCAACTCTGCTAGGAGAAGGTCACTGAGTATTATGCAGAGTTACCCTGAGAAGAGCAGTGGAGCTGGCACTACCTACTACAACTGAAAAATTCTGACTCCGCTCATCAGGAGTAGAGGATCTTCCAGATACCCTACCGGATTTCCATTCTTTGGAAAGCAATGGTACCCTTAAAGTAGCTAAACAGTTAATAGAAAAAGAAAATAATATGGTGTTTCCAGAGGCTGAGTGGAGGAGAAAGAGAAGGGTTGCTGTTAAGTGGGCACAAAATTTTGGTCCTGTAAGATTAAAAACTTTCTATCGATCTGTTGAATCACACTGTGCCTATTGCTACAGGCTGCCTAAGAATACTGATAGTAGACCTTGGCTGGTCTAAGTCAATTCAGTTGGAAAGAGATACTCCAAGCAACAGAACTTTTGTATTAGGTGCAGAGGAGCAAGGTTAGGGGGAGATCATACAAACAAAAAAGCAAGAAAACACCTAAAACAAATAAATAAAAGAAAAACAAATAATACACCAAGACCACCATCAAAAAATACCAATATTCACATGCTCCTTATTCTTTCTGTAGTTTTTGTTTTTTGAGACAGGCTCTCAATTTGTAGTACAGACTGGCATGGAAATCACTATATGTCCGAGGATGGCTTTAAGGTGATCCTCACTTCCCAGTTTCCTAAATAGTTGGGTTACCAGCAAGACCTACCACTCAAGGCTGGGATTCTCTCTTTTTCTTTCCTCTTTGGAATGCATTCTGATTTAGCAGGGTGGGTAAAGGGAAACAATTTTCACATACACATACAATAATGGTATTTTCTTTTATCTACAAGTGCCTAAGCATTGTTAAGACATAAGAGCAAAGTGTGCCAAAATGTTAGACTGTTAGTTCTTTTGCATAAAACAATCTAAACACATATTAAGTGAATAGCAGATGGCAGAGAAAAGAAAAAGTTAGATTCTTGTGTGGGTGAAACACACCAAGTAAATTCTGTAAAGATGGAAACGTGGGCATAAAAAATACCACATTGTAAAAGCAAATGGAATGTTTCATATGACTTTTTCATCTTTTGATTTATCCTGTCTTTACAAATGGATATATTCTCTCTCTCTCTCTCTATCTCTTCCTCCCTCCCTCCCTCCCTCGCTCCCTCCCTCTCTTTCTGAGACAAGGTCTTATGTGGCCCAGGGTGGCCTTGAACTCATTCTGTCTCAAGTATTGTATTAAACCTGTGTGTCACCATACCCAGGCTTACATTTGTATATGTAAAAAGTATCTTGAATTCAGGAGGAGACACATTAAATTATATATATATATATATGTTTTAATTAATATCCTAATAACAAGTTGCTTTTTAATCCAATTAAAAAAGTGGAATAAATAGGAGCAGGTATTAAAAAAGTGTGCTAAGTGATTTATATAGTTATCTTGTTTTCATATTTTTTTGTATTTGTACAGTTTACTTTGTTTACAACCTAATTTTGTTTCAAATAATAATAAAGGTCAGCATTAAAATGAACATGTGAAAAGGAATCATTAAAATATGTGCATTTACTATTTGCTAAGAACCTCCTGCTAATGAAAGTAACATCTGATCTAAATTACACTGAAACTGAGATGCAGAAACTAAACAAAAGCAATGACAGATGCTAGATCTAGAGAAAACAATGATTCTTTTAAAAGAAGAATTTAATATTCAAACTGATAGTTCTAGAGAAAACAATAAGATAACTTACTAAACAGCTAATTCATGTATTTTTACAAGCAAAGAGTTACGTGAAGAAACCAGACCCCAAAATACTATTTAGCTTGATGTTTTGATAACAGTATAAACAGGAAGGCATATGCCCTGAGCTAACAAAAACTGAGGAAAACTGGTTTTGAGAGACATGCTTGTTTTTATATGAACTAAGAAGGAATTGATTAAATAAATGGGTTAAAACAAAAGATATGAAAAATGCTATTTAAAAAGGCATGAGCTCTCTGAGATCTCCTGACCTGGAGACAGCAGACAGGTCTACTTGACTCCAGACTCACTAAGCAACCTCTAGTTTGCTGATAGCACTGTGCTAATCCAGCTCCAACTCACCTGGAGAGGGAGTACCTCAAGCCTGCCTGCACCCACCATGAGACCCATCAGAGTATTCATTGACAAAAGCAGATTTAAACAATACATATCCACTAATCCAGCCCTACAGAAAGTACTGGAAGGAAAACTTCAACCTAAAGAAGGTAACCACGCTTATAAAATCATAGGCAATAGATAATCCAAATTTTCCAAAAGCCAAAAGAAACAGTGGGGTAAATCCACAATCAATAACACCACCACCAGAATTAACACTTAGTGGTCCTAAATCTCCCTCAATATTAATGGTCTTAATTTGTCCATAAAAGACACAGACTAACAGAATCCATCCTTCTGCTGCATACAAGAAACACACCTCAAATTCAAAAACACACATTATCTCAGAGTAAAGGGTTGGGATAAGATTCTCCAATCAAATGGACCCAACAAACAAGCGGGTGTAGCTATCCTAGTATCAAACAAATTAGACTTCAAACCAAAATCAAGCAAAAGAGATGAAGAAGGTCATTTCATATTCAACACAGGAAATATCCATTAAGAAGAAGTCTCAGTTCTGAACATCTATGCCCCAAATACAAAGATACCCACATTTTTAAAAAGAAACATTACTAAAACTCAAATCACACATAAGAACTCACACAGTTATAGTGGGAGACATCAACAGCCCACTCTTATCACTAGACAGGACCACCGAGACAGAAACTTAACAAATAAACAAAGGTACTAACAGAAGTATGACCCAGTTGGGTTTAACAGACATCTATAGAACATTCCATCCAAACACAAAAGAATATATCTTCTCCTCAACACTACATGGGACCTTCTCTAAAATCGACCATATACATGGCAACATAGCAAACCTCAACAGGTACAAAATATTGGAATAATCCTCTGTATCTTATCAGACCACCAGGCTTTAAAGATAGAATTCAACAACAAAACAAATTGAAGAAAATCTACAAACTAATGGAATTGGAAAAACATGCAATTGCACCATTTCTGGGTCAAGGAAGAAATAAAGAAATTCAATGATAATGAAGACACAACATACTCAAATTTATGGGACACTTTGAAAGCAGTACTAAGAGGAAAGTTCATAGCACTGAGTGCTCATATGAAGAAAATGGAGAATACTCACAATAGAGAATTAACAGCACAACTGAAGGCTCTAGAACAAAAAGAATCAAGCTCACCCAGGAGGAGCAGAAACCAGGAAATAATCAAATTGAGGGTTGAAATCAATAAAGTGGAAACAAATAAAACAATATAAAGAATCAATGTAACAAAGAATTGTTTCTTAGAGAAAATCAACAAGATATACAAACCTTTATCCAGACTAACCAAAAGTCAGTGAGATAACATGCAAATTAACAAAATCAGAAATGAAAAGGGGAACATAACTGACACTGAGGAAATCCAGAGAATCTCCAGGTCATACTCTAAAAATCTGTACTCCCCAAAATTCGAAAATTTAAAGGAAATGGACAATTTTATGGATAGTCATCACTTGCCAAAATTAACTCAAGAACAGATAAGCAATTTAAACAGGCCTATAAACCCTAATGAAACAGAAGCAGTCATTAAAAGTCTCCCAACCAAAAAAAAAGCCCATGTCCAGTTGGCTTCAGTGCAGAATTCTACCAGAAATTCAAAAAAGAGCTAATTCCAATATTCCTCAAAGTGTTCCATGTGATAGAAGCAGGAGGTTCTTTGCCAAACTCTTTTTACATGGCTACAATTATCTTGGTACCCAAGCCACACGAACACACAGCTAAGAATGAGAACTATAGACCAATATCCCTCATGAACAATGATGCAAAAATACTCAATAAAATACTACCGAATCGAATCCAAGAACACATCAGAAAAATCATCCACCAAGATCAAGTAGGCTTCATCCCAGGGATGCAAGGATGGTTCAGCATATGAAAATCTATCAATGTAATCCACCATATAAACAAATGGCAAAAAATCGCATGATCATCTCACTTGAAGCTGAAAAGGCCTTTGACAAAATCCAACACTCCTTCATGATAAAGTCCTGGAGAGATAAAGGGATAACAGGAACATACCTGAATGTAATAAAAGCAATATACAATAAACCAAAAGCCAACATCAAAGTAAATGGAGAGAACCTCAGCACAATTGTCAGAATTAAAAGGGTTAGATATAGCCTGGAAGTGGTGGCACATGCCTTTAATCCCAGCACTCGGGAGGCAGAGGCAGAGGCAGGCGAATCTCTGTGAGTTCAAGGCCAGGCTGGACCGACAGCCTCCAAAACAATACAGAGAAACACTGTCTTGTAAAAAAATAGGGTTAGAAATATAAGAAAAATTTCTTTTGATCTTTAATTGGCATATTTTGCTAAACAGATTTCCAATCTCTGTTATATATACTTATATATATGTATATATGTATATTCCAATCTCTGTTATATATATGTATAAATAAATAAATACATATGTGTGTGTGTGTGTATAACCATCCCTACCTACTCTTTTTTCCTGTTTGTATTTAGTCTGCTGTCTATGTATACCTTCTAGAAATACCCAATAAGGAACATAACAGTGATGCCTGTAAAATACAACAGAGTCATACACACTGCTCCCCAGTACACATGTACATCAAATACCATGGCAGGCCATGAGGGAATCTCTGTTACTATACTACTCCACTTACTATATACATATTTGCAAAGCAACAGCCGATTCATCAATCACAGACTTTCAATATAGCTCAACAGAACTGCAGACCACAGTGCTGCTCTCCATTGAAGGGTCTTGGCTGAAACCTCACTTCTAGTAGCAGTTCTGTCCTTCTGAGACCAGAATTTTGTGTGGTATTGAAAGTCTGAAAATGCCACTGTATCACGCCCTTATAATTTTCATAGCAACCACCTCTAAGCTCTAGGAATCAAATCTGTTTTGCACGCATACAACCAAGTCCCAAGTCCTGGACAGGTGGGTAGCTTGCTATTTATGTCTTCCAATTTTGCTAAGATTCTAAAAATAGTTTTGCAATAATTAGCTTTTCTTCTGAGTTATTTTGATACTAATAATATATGGCTGTTTCATTCTGTGTACATGTTCCCAAACAGTGATACAAACATTATTAAATCTAATCAGTGTTTATGGAGTATTCCATATGCTACCCACTGTGAATCTTTCAAAATGTCATTTTTGTGGATAACGCATCAAGAAAGGTTGGTATATACAATGACATGCTTTTGTTCCTGCAGTCAGTGATTTTTATAAGAAAATTTCTACAGATAGCAGTTGCTTTCAATTTACTTTTGTCCACAATTTAAAAGAGTATTTGGTTTGTTAACATTCTATAGAACATATATTTAAATTTACAAAGCAGAGTATAATTATTTACATATTTTACCACATTACAGAAACAATGCTCTGAATGCCTTTAAGTGTATTGCATTAAAATGAAGCATCTAAGAACCATGAATTGAGGAATATTTAGCAGGATCTGAGTGTGGTGGTACATGACAAATCCCAGCACTTGCGGGACAGAAGCAGCAGTATTGCTGTGAGTTCCAGTTCAACCTGGGCTACTCTGATAGCTCTTTCCTCCAAAAGAATATACAACAAAAATTAAAAACGTGATACCCCATCTAAAATACATAAAATATCACTAGGGAGAAAAACTACACAATTCCAGATTTCACTCTTACATAGGACATTTCTATTACTGCCCAGACTGGAATATTTGTGTGTTTTATAATGTCCTTCTTGATTTGTATATTAACAATTGTATGAGTTACTTTTCTTGTTTCCATGACCAAAAACTGACAAAAATGTAACTTAAGGAAGGAGGGGTTGATTTTGGCTTACAGTTCAGAGTAACACAGACCATCATGGCAGAAAAAGGCAGCAGAAGGAAGCAGAGATTGAAGTAGTCTTGTTATGTTACTAGCTGGCTACATCAGAGAGCTAGTTCCTGCCTCTCAAAGCTTCCGGGTTTAAATACATTAAACTGTGTAGGACATTTTACATTCAAACAATAGCAACAACAACTACAAATATTCAATATAGCCATTGAATATAATTCTAACTAGATGATTCTGTATTCCTGAATATATGTATATGTACTTTCTTTCTTTGCATGGTGCTACATAGTATATCCTACCTCTAAGATACAAATTCCACTCTTATCAGGTACAAGGTCAGTCCTGAAGTAGACAATGCAGACTGTCAATTTGATTCTTCATGTACTGCCATAAGCACAAATAGACTTGTGGGTTTTAAACTCTAATATGAGAAATGTGTGTGTAAGAAAAATGAACTGGTTATGTAAGCGGTAACAGTCTCACAATGCTGATATATAGGTTATCACTGCCTTCACAGAGGATATAGAAAGAGCCAATCTGCGATAGCCTCCAAAACAATACAGAGAAACCCTGTCTCGTAAAAACCAAAAAAAAAAAAAAAAGAAAGAGCCAATCTGACATTTTCTATTTGGGAATTAATGAAACTTTAAAGGTATATGGGCCTTTCCTGTTTGTCTACTGCACTAAATGTAGTTTCTTCTAGATCTCTCAAATATATGTGTTTAAGTACAAACCAATACAATTTGTCTGCTAGATTAGAAAGAACAAGATTAAAAATTAAGATAACATTATTAAGAAGTACAGGAGACTAAAATAAAAATAACCTTCAAAAACAGGTTTCAAAAATGTATTATTTGAGTAGTTCACTGTATCTTTGCTGAATGAGGGTTTGACTGTTTTGCCACTTTGCTGATCTTAGGAAGTTTTCTTAACACCTGGCAGGCAGGCAGGCATTGTTTTCATCCTCAATGAAAGGAATTTTAGATGAAATGACAGTACAGTCGCCACCTGAACATATTATTTGTGTGGTCCATCCAACTTTTAGCTATGTGAGGCATTTATATGCTCCTCTTATTCTATGTCCTTGTATAGAACTAAACAGAGCACTCCTTGTCACAAGTGTCCCATCACCCTTCCTGAAGAACCATTAGAGAAAGTGAGTTCCCAAATTCAAATATCATTAAAGTCTTGGAATTACCAGTCAAGCACTACCTGTTTAATATGGTTCATTGACAGCAGATTCATCCGTAGGCACTAGAGTGGTTCTCTTACAGTTGCTTATTTCTAGATTCAATAGTAAAGCCATATACAGTTGAGTACTAAGTACAAAAGGTGAGAGTAGAATTGCAGAATTGGCTTCAACAATTTCCTTGGTTGAGCTCACTGTTGTAAAGGCATCTTAGTTCTGAGCACACTTTTTAAGGACTGAAGAAAAGTTTGAAAAACGCTGCAATGATGAGGAGGCAGGACCGCCTCAAATGCTAGGACAGCCTGTGCTATATAGAGATCTCATTTCAAAAACACCAAAACCCCACCTATAAATCCACCCAAAGTAAGGTCGGAATAAATTTTAAAGGACTTCAATTGGTAAAGATGTAACATGGTTTACAGAAATGCAAGAAACCTTTTTGCAGTAACAGCATGAGTTTTAATCAGGAAGAAAATATAAAAGCACAACCTCTAATCTAATTTATATTGTGGTTGGAAGTTTTCATTTGAGAGGGTTTCCTTTTCTTCTTAAGAACCTCATCAAAATCATTAGATTCTGCTGGACTCCCCCAACTTTCCCAAACTGTACACATTAACCCAATGTCTAAGACTTGGCCATGGTCTCCAGTGTTTACTCTCCATATGCCTCAGGCACACACATGTAATTTTGTGCTTCAAGGAGTTAGTGCTTCATAAAAACAGAGACGAATGGTTATAAAACACACACCAGTGCCCTTTGGAAGTAATTAAAAATATGGCCCTACCCTGTATTTATTTTCTCCCCTTTAGGCATTGCCCTTCCACATCCTATGTTCGGCTTCACCTCTAACTCACAAAACAAATCTCATTGCTCTTTGTACTCTTTCATAAGTAATCATGTGCTTAAACATACAGAAATTCACCATGAATGATGATACTAGACATCTAAGTCTATTTTAAATGAATTAATATTAATAAGTATAAACTCACATGAATGTCGGTTCCAATTCCCAAAGTATACAAGACTATGTTTTACCTTGAAAACATAATAATTGTTTGTTTGCTTGTTTTCAGAGGGGCTTTCCAAAGCAATACATATTAAACAATATATTTTCATTAAACACAGTGAGACATGTTTTTGATGACTGCATTAAAATCTAGTTAAAATTAATTTTCTAACTCTATCATGTGGAATTTTGTATTTGACTCTAACATTTGGTAATTCACACACAGAAATAAAATACTTTCCAAATTGTGCTGTGTGCAAATATTATCATTCTATTTGTATGAATATGTCAGAAATCAAACTATGTCTTATATTATTTTCAGTAAACACTGACAGGCAACTTTAAAGATATGACTAGTGGTCATTTCAAACACAGACTATGTTTTGAATAGCAATGCTATAGTTCACTATACATGACCTCGGGCATATTCAAAGCAAACAATGTTATGAAGTTCTGCTGTCCACTGTATTCTTAAAATTTTTGTCACATCACTGAAAATGTAATCCCAATTTCCTAGTACATGATTCAGAGGTTAATTCTCTAGTACTCTCTTCAAATCCCTAGCTTTGAAAGAATTGCATAACGCTATTCAAATGATTCAGCCTAAAAATGTGCTCCTATTCAGTCATCTTATAAATGATATCATAAAGGATAACTGACAACCATAGTGAACTCATAAATACTAAATGAATTAGTAATAAAATTGCTAATCTGAAATTAAAGATATAGTCTTTAATGAAAACAATATTTTATACTTTTCTTTTTGTTCTTCTGATGCTATGTTATGTAATTCAAATAAAAGAAAGGATCATTCTTGTGATTCAGGAACTAATATTAGAAATTACATAATGGTGCACTACAAGAATTTATTGAGAAATATTTACGACAAACAGTGCAAACTTGAGAGACAATGTCAAAAGTGATGAATTTGTTGCACTTGGCCTACCATGTTCCTGGGTTTAGGAAAGAAGGTCTTGTGAGGGAAACTCTTTAGTTTCTAAAAAAAACTATTCAGAACTTATTAATGTAGAATCTATACTTAGACATACGGTCCTTTAAGCTGTTTATCCACTTGTGGTCTGGATATTTTATGAAAATGAATAAGGTTTTTTTTCATAGAAATACGGCTAGCTCTGCCAGTTCCTGACAGTGACCCAAAGTCTCCAAAGAAGATTATGAGGCACCCTGTTTCCTGCACCTGTATTGCATCAACTCTGACCAGTGAGTGAGATGCTCAAAAGTAACACCTGTTGCCTACCAGGACCTGGCCCAGACTGTGGACAAAGCTTCTGGACACTGGAAAATTGATTGCACCCTCTTTGCCTAGACAAAACAAGGTCAATCTTTTCCATGTCCCTCTTTCACAGAGAGAAAGAAAACTCTCACCTTACAGGCCTGGAGAAGTTGATGCTGTTCTTTGATACTCGTGCCGTCAGCGCTAATGGAGACTTGGGTATGACTGTTTATGGACTGGCACCTGAAACTGTATAAAATTTACCCTTCTCAGATCTCTAAAAGTATTAATGCTTGTCAGCTTGACAACATCAGGCAGCCAAATTCACAAGACTATAGTCAACTTGGTAGATCATTTTATTTGTCAGGCCTTAATATGACTACTCAATAAAGATCTAAAGATATAAAAACATAAAAGTTTTAAAGATATAAAAGTTCAGAGCTTACTTAACATTAATAAAGTTCTGATAAGCTGATAAAGCAGTCACAAGCTTAAGGTATTTAGATTTATTTTGGTTGTCATCTAAGTTTAAACTAAAAGGGCTTTTCATCAGGCCAAAGGCACCTCTGTCCAATCCATACCTGGTTCTCTGGACAGAAGACACATGTGCATTCTTTTAGGCAAAATCTGTAGTTTTTACTAGGACTCAAAAGTACAAATACCCAGATATCTGCTTTTTCTGCAATGTGGATTTCAGTGCAGATTGATAATGCTAATGTATCTATAACTTCTATGTCCTTTTATATAATAAAATTCACATAGACTTCAGAGGATCAAAAGTCATAAAGCTTGGATCCACTTCACATGTCAAAAGGACTCCAGATAAGTATAGCCTATGTTATCCCATCTGTTTGTTCCTGAGGATGGGATTATCTCCCCTGGTCTGAGAACTTCCACCATGTTTAGACACCAAAACTATGGGTCTAAAGAGTTCCAATTAAATACATTACTTCTGTTCCCAGTTTAAACATGTTTTAAACAGGTTTTTGCTTCTGGCAAACACATCTGAGCATCAGTTGCTGACTGCAGCCAATTCCTAAGGATTGCGAGGCCTAGACATGCTGTGGATGTGAATCAGTCCCTGTCTCTTCAACAGAGTCTGCCAACCAGCTGCTTCTGATAGATACCCTATTGTCTGAGTTTCCTTTTTGCTTTTGACTAGCATTTTAGCATTCTTGGGTCCCTAACTTTGTCCCAAAATTAGCAGGAAGTAGCATGGGAAAGAATATGTTGCCCCCTTTCCCTGGTTGAGAAGCTAAGTCAAAAGGAAACTCCCTTACATAGGGGACAAAATGATAACAGATGCAAATCTGTCAGCTAATGGCAGTGCCTGTTAACACCCCCTTTGAGCCCCTAACAGGCAGAACTCAGAATTGAGTCATATCATGGGTACTTAGAGAAGGGGGAAATGAAGTGACCAACCCCCCATTTTAGCAGCCATGACAGGCCAACATGAGCTTGCATGACCTTGATGCTCCTGTCCTGGTCACCAGGAGGTCAGATGTCCTTCTTGTGGCAAGGAACCAATCAGAAGTTAGCTGGCTGGCTGTGATTTACGGTTCTGGGTGTGCTTTACGGGACAAGTGTACAACAGTGACATGAAGAGCATAGCAACTGCCCTGGGAGGGCCTATGGGCCATAACAACCAGTTGACCAATCAACACATGGCAGGCTGTCCAAACCTGAAAGCACACCAATCCTGAGACTGTTGCATACCCCTAGATACACCCTTAAGTTGCTCTTTAAGATCCCACCTCATGGTTTCTAGGTGCTTTTTCCGACCATCAGCCATGGTGAATGAATGAAAGGCCTGAGCTAATGGGGTTAGCTCATTAAACAAATACAATAAGAGACTGCTTTTGCATTGAAAAAAAGAAATATGATTAGCTGTAGAAAAACTAACTTTCAGAGAGTACATTTAATATTACCAATTATATTTATAATGTTCCCCATGAGCTCTTTTTATACAAATATGTATTGATCACCTCCTCAGTATCTGATAACATTCTAGAATTCTAGGTACTAGATGATGCTTTTTTGAAACAGGGTCTATGTAGCTCTAGCTTTCAGGTAACTCACTCTGTAGACCAGGTGGCTTCAGATACACAGAGATCCACTTGCCTATGCTTCCTGGCTGCTTGTACTAAAGGTGTGTGTCATCACGCCCATCTATGTAGAAACTCTTATTTGAAACAATATTAGGAGGCTTTTATATCAGATATTCTTTGAAGTGCTGCTGTTCTATAAAAGAGTCAAATATTTTTAACTATTGTGGGGAAAAAGATCATTTTCCAAACTTGGCTGACAACACTAAAGTTTCTGCATCACCCAGGACAAGACAGTGAAAGTAGATTTGAAACTCCAAGGACAGCTACAGAAAGGAGACTCCATGTTGGTTGACCTTGTATCTAATTTTATTTTAACTGAATAACCTGATTTTTCAGCTTTTAAAAAGAAGATCTTGGAGAATCATGAATTGAAAATATTTCAACTCAACTTGTAGATTTAAAGAATTAAACTGAAGCCAGGCAGTGGTGGCACACGCCTTTAATCCCAGCACTCGGGAGGCAGAGGCAGGCGGATATCTGTGAGTTCGAGGCCAGGCTAGACCGACAGCCTCCAAAACAATACAGAGAAACCCTGTCTCATAAAACAAAACAAAAAAAGAATTAAACTGAAAGAGAACATCTTGAAGAACTTCCAACATTACTACTCTGGTCTTTGTTTCAGAAAGAAAAGAAGATCCTGCTACAGGTGCTTCTTAAAGAATCTTCTTTGTGTGTCCTTCTGAGAAAGCATTTTATATTTGTTATGTTAATAATAATGAAAAATGAGAAGCTTTACTTAAGTTTAATGTTTCTTTAATTTTGTTACTATCATTTTTCATTTTGGGGGTGATATTGAAGAGAGTAGCGATGGCTTGACACCTTAAAAACTGTAATCAAGTTTCAGTGATTACAATCACAGACAAGGTCAGCATACGGTGTTCTTAAAGTGGAAAGAAATGTAGATAATTACTATTCCTTTCAGTCACATTCAGGCATAAGAACAGGAATAATGTCGTAACATTCCTTTGTAAATGCAAAGAGCCATAATTCACAATTCTATTAATTTCTCTCTGGTATCAATAGTCAAAAAATATACATATGAAAAGGGCTCGGATCTCTACGATCAAGGTCACTGTGGTTTAGTGACATTTTCCCATTCAAATCACTGTATGAATTGAAATATCTCACTAATTTATCTTGAATTATCATCAGGTAACAATAATCACAAAAATAATACTTGCTTATAATCAACTAAAATACATGAATGATCACCCAAAAGAAAAGAAATTGATATTTCCAGTCTGAATTTTGTTCTGTGTTCTCTAGGCATCCAAAAGAGAGGCATTAGAAAAATGCCCATGCATTCTTAATGTGATGTTTATTTGAAATCGTCCTTACAAGGTTATTAGAACTTCAATACATTAATCAGAAGAACTACTAACAAAGACCAGGCAGGAGTGAAGTACTTACTTTGCAATCAGAAAAATGTGGTGATTGGGCTATATAACAAATGGTTACATTTTAATGTTTTCAGCGTTCACCTGCTTTAGTTCATTTTAAACAGATTGTACCTAGAATGGACACAGAAATCCTTCTGGTTCAGGCTCAACATAAGCCATCCTGAGTTTTCAGAAAATAATAGGAGCATTACAATAGTCATCATGCAATTCATATTCCAAGCAATTTGCTTTCCCATCTTGCCTAGACACCCTGCACTGGTTTCTATTATCCTTCTGTTTCAATTCATGCTGTTCCTATTATGGAAGCTAGTGCACATCTAACTCTTTCATTTAGCATGGACCCCAACACATAAACACATTTGGCCCATCCATACAAGATGGTTGAAGATTTTGCTCAAGGCAAATGGAAACCCAGAGAGAAGCTAGTCAACTTGTCAAAACATATTTTTCCCATAATGAAGAAATAGTCTATCTAAGTAGGGCTTGGGTTGTTGGGGTAAAAAAGAACTAGGCTGTCTTCCGTTTTCAAATCGACATATTCCTATTCCAAGTACATGGTTGCTCTCTCTCTCTCTCTCTCTCTCTCTCTCTCTCTCTCTCTCTCTCTCTCTCTCTCTCTCTCCTCTCTGTGTGTGTGTGTGTGTGTGTCTCCATCCCTCCAAACATCTCTTCCATCCTTCCACCCTTTGTTCTTTGTAAATTAGCATATTTGAATACAAAGTAAGAAGAGTAAGAACAGAAAGGGAGGAAGAATGATTAAAAAAGGAGCTAGAGAAGTAGAATAATTGATAGAACATTTAACTAGGATGCACAAAGCCTGGTTTTGATATCCAGAACTTCATGTCCCAGGCATAGTGAAACATTCTACATTCTTGTCATTCTAGCAGTTGAGGAGATAGAGACAGGAAGATCAAAACTTGAAGGATCAATTCTTGGGTACTTAGCAAATTCAAGACGTCTTAAGCTATATGAGACTCTATTTCAAACAAACAAGAAAGAAAGATAGAAAGAAGAAAGAAAGGAATTGGGAAGGGGAATCACTGTGTTTTTAAATTAATGTCTTCCTGGTATACATACAGGTTGACCATAATTTTTTTGACTCACTAAGGTAACTGGATAAAATTGCTTAACATTTCTGATGCAACCAGCTTGGGGGCATTGGCTATCTAGAGAGCTAAGAGGTTTGCTATCTTAACAGTAAGAGCATATGCTTTGGGAGTAGGCTCTAAATCTTTAATTGTAGATAATTTAGAAAGACAAACTACATAGTACCAAATATAATCAAAATTCTTGTTAATTTTTTCTTATGGAGTTCAGAAAAGTACATATTTACATACAGAAACTAGGATAGACAAGTGAGGAAACATTGATCACCAACTTAACAACTGCTATATTCACTTTGTGCATGTCTCACTTGGTCTTCACAATCGAGCATTGCACTCAGAGAGTTTATGATGGTGACTAAGATGAGAATCTAAGTTCAGATTCTCTATTCAGAGATCCTGCTCTTTCCATCAAAGTTGTGGGTTTGAAAAAATTTACTCCAAAAGAACAATTTCTTTTCACAGTCTTACAATAAAATCAAGTTTATGAAACATGAAAATTGAGCTGGGATGTGTGAATGAACACATGGCTAGAGGAATGAAAATAGATGGGAGTTTACAATTTCATCACCAACCTCCCATGTTTCTTGACAGAAATCCTTTGGAGTCTTGAAGCATACTTTGGGAAATGGCTGTATTATGTTATGAAACTTCACAATTAATACATACTGATGTTAATTTCTGCTAAAATTACAGAAAAACACAACAGTATTTCTCCTCTATCATACCATGCTTCCTATTACTGATTTGTGTACTTAAGACAACTCATTTTAAATGTCTTCAAGAGAATAAGGAAATGAGCAACCCCAAAAAGATAATGAGAAATGAAAATGTAGTCAGACATATATGCAAAGTGTGTACACATACACAAGGTAGAGTTTTGTTTCTCATCACCATCCCTTCCTTGCTTTATAATATGCTTGAGGAAATGAAATGCTAAATTAAATGTGGAGCAATTATGCTTTTAATGATTGTTTAACAAAAACATTTACATCAACAAAGTGAGGCCTGCCTTTCAGTGACTTAGGGCATCATTTATGTCCACACACAATTTGTCATCTTAAAAACAGGAGCCTGAACAAACAGCTTTGATGATTTCTAAATTTGGACAAACTGAATGACTCGTTTAAGTTTTCTGTTAAATCCTCTAACATATTTTTAGTCCAATTCTATTTCTTCTTTCATAAACTCAAATGTAGAATGAATCATCTTCCATAGTACCCCAAAACAGATAAAAATCACAGAAGGATAGACATTCAACTTTAACTAATGGTACACAAATGCTGTGAACTCTAATAAAATTATGTTATCAGCACTCTCCTTAGATTTGATTGTCACTCAACACAATATATTTTCATAATATTATACTTTGGTACAATAAAGTTACCTCATACCTTAATGTACCTAAAGAATATACATTGCTAAATTCTTTGCTTTCCTTTCTGTTGACATACATATTAAACTTGTTCCAGCCAAGTGGCTGAGATGTCATACTGCTCCCATGATACTTGATCACAGAACATTAAGACAATTCTTGAAGCTAAGCATGACTGAAATTCTAGCACATAGAAGTCAGGGAGATCCTAAGTTCCAGAATAGGCTGGGTTACAGAGTGGAGCACTATTATAAAGAAAAATAATACCAAACAACAAACAAAAAAGATAATCTTTCCAAATTGTACGTAATAACATAGACCCTAGCTGAATCTCACCTGATTTAGAGTGACAGGAAGTCATAAAGGAATATAATAAAGCAGAAAGAAAACAAGTTTAGACAATAAAAGTTGAAAGAGATGTGGAATGGTGTTAAAAAAGCATTGGAATCACATTTTTCAAACCATATTATCTAAAAGTAGCATAGTGTCCTTCATATGTGAAGATAGCCACACCTATCAATCATTATTACAAGGGAAGTTTGATTACTTTTGTCACCAATATGAACACATATATGTACACACACACACACACACACACATTCACACAGAGTAAATCATACATATGTTTTTGTTCAGTGTCTTCTTGTGGACATTGTTATGCCGCAAAATAAACACCAGTCCAAAATTAAAGTTGAGGAAATCAACTCTAAAGCTGACTACTTCCAAAAGTGCCCAATTTATAGCCGTGGGCTCACACGATTTCATATAATATCAACTCTACTACCAACTGGTTAATGTCAGAAGCCTGGCAAATTTTTCTTGATTACAGTCCTTTCATGCCCCACACATCTATTCTATTCCTTTAGTAAAATTATACCCATTTTACTTCAAAAACAGAAATATTAGACAACGAAGCTTTTACTGAGTGATAATGGCTAAATATTGAGAATTTCCCATGATTTAAACTGATACAGTTAGGTAACTGACTACACTTTTGCCTTTTGTACTAACACTATTATGATATCAAGCATTATTATCTCTAGCCTGGACTATTCCAATAGATTTTTCTGACCTTCTATTATTCTTGGAGTGGGGTTTGGGGAAGCAGTATAGTAAGGATTTCTTTTATATTCTCTAAGGTATTCTTTAGGAATAGAACACATATCTAACCTTTATCTTTCACTTTCCTTTTCCGTTTCTCCCTAGTAAGGTCATGGCTGCTTACACAGTGACTTACTTGTTATATAGATTAGAATGGACAGAGGAAAAATAGATTTAAGACTTTATGCTATCCTGGATAATAAAAATGTTTCCTATGATTTCTCATTCCAGTGATTCCATCTCTCAAGAACTCAACCTTATCTTTCACAAGAGGATATGACATCTACTACCTTGCACAAGTGTTATTGGATGTTTCCATTTATGAAAGTGGCTGGGATCATGTAAGAACATCCCTTTCCTCATAGACATTAGAAGAAAGTTGTTGTGAAACATTTGGAAGCTATAACTAGATTCAGAAAAATTAATTTCTTAAGATGAGGTTTCTAAATGTTTCTATAGCAGTGCTTAAAATGATGGGGAGAGGGATAACACTGGAGAACAAATTCAGGACTCATGTCATACTAAGGCAAAGGCTCTACCAGTAAACTATCCTCATTTCTAAAATAAGCCATTTTCAAAATGTAACCACAGATCCTTTAGATTCCTCTATGAAAAAGTTGCTGCTAATTAATGTAGAATCTAGAGATACTACATCTGGAAAGTATTTCATTTAAGCATTGAGGATGCATCAATGACAACTAATTATGAAAAAAGCAAAACTGAGGCAAGCCACAGATAAAGGAAAACCATTCAATGACCTTCTGCTTATATAGACTTGGTAAGACATGAGGCTTCTACCCTGAATAGAAAGGACTAGAAAACGGAATACAGAAGCAAAGTGAAGTAGTGGCATTTGAGGATTAGAACAGCCTTGCGACTTTCATTATCAGAGACTGTAAAAGCAGAGCATAGAAGGACTTCTCAGCCTAAAAGTAGGTTAAACAGCAATGAAATATTATGTCATTTAACCTACTGAACCATCTTGATGGACATGATTCTTTTGTACTATCAAAAATTTGCTGAAAAGTACATAACATGGCGGCTATATTTCGATCTATGTTTCAACCTACTTATTACTATAGTCAGGTTTTCACAAGGTATGCAGAAAAATACTAGAGACTCAGGGTATAGCTCAAATGTAGATCACTTGGCTAGCACAAGGCTGTGAGTTCCACAAAGCCAAAACAATCTGCCTCTAAAGGAGATGTAGTCATGCTACCCAAGTGATCTACAGTGACACTTTCTGCCAGCTAATGGTAAGGGCTAAGGAAATAAATACAAGGAGTACTTGCATTATTTTCTAGTCCAGTGGTTCTCAGCCTGTGGATCCTGACCACTTTGGGGATCAAACAACCCATTTACAGGGGTAGAGTATCATATATCCTGCATATCAGATATTTACATTTTGGTTCATAACAGCAGCAAAATTACAGTTATGAAGTAGCAACAAAAATAGTTCTATGATTGGGGGTCACCACAACATGAGGAACTATATTAAAGAGTTGTAGCATTAGGAAGGTTGAGAACCACCATTCTACTCATATGGAATCTAAAACCTGTAAAAGCTTAGTAAATATAAAAAATGGACTACAGAGCCAACTCAAAGTATATTACTGGTACACCACATTTAACTATCTTCGGTTTTTCATTCAAAATTTAATCATAGCTACAATAGTATAGTTATATCACCCTTCCAAAAATTTATAATAAAATGTGAAATATGAGAGGAAAATCTTGGATTAATAATTTCCATTCCCCTAAACAATTAGAAAACTAATATTGCTATATTGCAACTTTATGATGAAGAATGTACTTGTGCCTTGTTTTATTTGTATACATTGAATACACAAAGGAACAAATATTTTACAGACTTAAATGTTTTGTTGAGTAGTTTTGTTTGGAACACAATCATCATCTTCTTTAACCACCTGTGGTAGTTTGAATGAAAATGGCCCTCATAGGCTCATAGGGACTGGCACTATTTAGACGTATGGTATTGTTAGAGTAGGTGTGGCCTTGTTGGAGGAATGTGTCATTGGAGTGGGCTTTGAGGTTTTAAATACTCAAGCTAGGCCCAGTGTCTTTCTCTCTCCCTGCTGCCTGCCGAGCGGGATACAGAATTCTCTAATATCATGTCTGCCTGCCTGTCACAATGTTTCCCACCATGCAGACTATGAACTAAACTTTTAAACCATAAGCCAGCTACAATTAAATGTTTTTTACTTTATAAGAGTTGCCATGATCATGTTGCCTCTTCACAACAATAGAAATCCTAACTAAGATACCACTTGGTCATGTTGTCTTGTAACATTATGATATAGGGTAGCATTGTTTTAAAGGAAAGAAATGGTTTGCTAAATGAGACACAAGGATTAAACTTAAAAGGCCCCTGGATACTCCAAGTTCTTCCACAAATGCTTATCCCCTCCCTCTCTCCCTCCGTCCTTCCCTCTCTCCCTCCCTCCATCTCCTCTCCCTCTCTATAGATAAGGAAGAGATAGATGGTGAGTGACAGACTGACAGAGAGACAGGAGAAATTAGCACATCTTCCTTTGGCCTTCATAGCTGTTTCAAGGGTCAGGCCTAGTGTTGGATAGGGAAACAAGGTTTAGATGTTACAGAGACAGGGCAGCTGCCCTCCTACAATAAGCGGCCACCATATTTGGAAACTTCAATCATACTTATTCAAGTGTTCCTTTTCACACAGAGACTTATCATTAGCCACTCAAAAAGAAATCCCACAGTGTGCATACATTTTTACTGAATGGAACGTTTATAAACCCTGGGAATACTATACCTATGAGGCAAATTCAGTAGAAATATTCAGTGAAGCATAACTATTTCCGTATTATGGGACTAAAACCTCAGTATCACACGACAAGATAATCTTGGTAATTAGACAGTGGCTGTTTCAAGTCAGCCTACTCACTATGTGGCCCTATGCTCAAACTTTATTTATTTACCTAATAAGAATGAATTCTTTAGACACTTGAGACCCTAAGGGACATGGTCTCAATGGAAAAATCCTGAATTTATCTTGTACTACTCAATTCACAATTTGTTACCTACCCCAAATGCAATTAAATGTAACAAGTCACTGCTCCTTTGCTTTCCGATTTTCCCACTTCTCATCCTCTTAAATGTCTCTTTGGTGCAAAAAGTCTTTCTTATCTCCACCCTTACTTCAGATACAAAGCTGAAAGCCAGTTCCTTTGAGATAGAGGATAAAGTTCCAAAGAAAATGTTTATCTATAGCTTCCATAAGGCTAAGGTGGATAAATATTAAAAAAGGACTCTTGGGGAAGTGGATTTCAGGCTCTGGTTCTCCAGAAACAAGGTAAAGTCACAGCTACCATAGGAAAAGGAAAGTAGAATGTGTGTGCATGTGGAGGAGGAGAGGGGCAGTAAATAGACTACTGGGAAATAGAGAAGGAATATGTTTACAGGATCGCTTAAGTGACTTCAAATTCTCTGAATTACAGAATGTCTATTGTTCAATGTTCTGTTCAATAAACATGTATACACATGGTGAGATTTCTTCCTGAATGGGTAAGCAGTCTTGGTGTGAAAAAGAAAAGCAGCGTGAGAAGACTTGACATTGCCAAATGAGGTGACAGCATAGAGTGGTGATTATCAAGCACATTTTCTACAAATCTGTATCTTATTCTCAGGCAGTGCCACCTCTGACCACCGTAGTAACACAGGAGCCAAAGGAAGCATGCTAAATTCTGCTGTTTGCATTTCTGCCATGCCTTCCTTACTTCCCTCCCTCCCTCCTTCCTTCCTTCCTTCCTTCCTTCCTTCCTTCCTTCCTTCCTTCCTTCCTTCCTTCCTTCTCTCCAGAGAGAGAGAGAGAGACAAGGGAGAGAGACAGAGAGGAAGGGAGCGCAGGAATGAGGGAGAGGCAAAGTAAATAAAGTGGGGAGATGGGACAATGAGTTTAGAGTTTGCTGACATTTTGTGACACGTGATTATATATGCCTACAAGGATACTATGCCAGAATACCTTACAGTAGTTACAACAGGATTACTGCCACCCCCTATGCCCTGCTGCCTTCATCCTTTCTAGTCAGTGGTGTTCCAGTAATTTTACAGACACATTTATTTTTCTCTGGCCGAATACAAATGTAAAAAAAGAAAAAAACGACAAGCCACTTAGGCATGGGGTTGTTGAAAGCAGCCCCAGGAGAGAAGAAATATCATTTAGCACAAATAGCAAAGCTGCCCTAGTGACAGTTCCTTGCCTTGTTGCTTTTCCATTTTTGCCAGTTTTCAGCATAGGACCTCTCAGCTCCTGCCCTTGGATACGGCACGGGAGGATTTGAAATTTCAGTTTATAGGGTAGTGGATGTCTAATGATTTTAGATGGTCTTTTCCCAGGAGTCTTGGACAAATTGTGAATTAGATCACAATTAGGTGATAACAATGATACATGGTGAATAATTCTGGCAAAGGGCTGCTCTATTAGTATTTACTATGTGCTTACTGACCCTTATTTACATGTTTTTCTGAATCAAGCAACTTTCCTTTGATCATTGCTTTCTTTGTTACATTTGTGTATAAAAGTGCACGGACATTGAAGGGAGGTTGTCTACAGCATTAGACTGCAGTCTGTCCGCCTCATTCTTTCGGGTCCCCAGACCTCAGGTCCAGCAGACAAGATCTGCACAGGTTGTCTAAAGTTAGCAAGTGGCACCTGAACAGGGACCAAACTGAGATGCTATATGAGGATGTGAAGATCCCTGCAGAAGGAGGTCAGCAGGGATTAATATGGGGTTAAAATGGGCACCATCCCAACCCCACTTTCCACATGCTCATTCTCACTGCTGCGCAGTCCTTTGTTCTCTCTGGATGTATGTATTGTATTACCTACATTTCTATTTCTCCTTGACAGTGTATACTGCCTTATAAATTCCAAAGATACACAATTATCAGTCCTTTCTTATATTGAAACAACACACATACTAATTGATACATTAAACATATAATCCTGCCCCACTGATAGCAAAACACTCACTTTACAATGTAGCAATGACTATACCAGCATACAGAATGCAATTTCTGAAAAGATAGCTTTATGTCAGTGTTTATATGCAACAGCCTCCTTTATTAAAAAAGGAAACAGCTATAATAAACACAAATCAGAGTGACAGCAGGAATCATGCTATCAACAAACCCATCAAAATGGAATCAAACATCATGAGATGAACACCATCATGGGGATATGTAAAAGAGCTTTTCCCATATGGGATTCTCTGCTACTTCATTTTGAAACTACAGAAGTAGGGCAACTGTTTCTAGCAATATATCTATCCAGGCCATTTCCAGTGTTATTTCCTTCTCAGTAATGGTTCACTGAGGATTTTTCATGTCGTGATATGAAGTTTTTTTCATGATCACAGCTTCCTGCAGTCACACCTTAAGGGTGCTACTGTAATTATTCAAGCTCAGCCAGTTATTTTCACATTAAGTGATTATGTTATTAAATACTTTTTGAATATGTTATGTAACTTCTAAAACAAAATAATGTTTACGAACTGACAGTGTTTGGACAGTTTTTATGATCCATTGTTGTAACTAGATCACAGAATCTGAAAGCCATATGCTATTTACTCATCAACATTAACTAACTTGGCAGAACATTGATGCAGAAACTCATACTATTTCCAAATACTTAGTATAAAGTAGTCCATAATTTTTTATTTATATAGTAGTTAAAATCTTTCTATTCATTCTTATGCTTCTAAAGCAATCCTGTTTAGTTTTTATTTCCCCTGAACATTTCAATAAGAATTCCCTATAAGTAAAACGCTCTGTTAATAAGGGCTATATGCACTTGCAATAGCATTTTCCTTTTTGGCCTAGCATTCATTTCACTCACACAATCTACAGATAAAAAGAAGCAGTCTGAAGTCAGGCATGGTGGCACATACTTGTAATCCTGGTACTCAGAAGGCAGATGCAGAAAGATCTCTGCAAGTTTGAGACCAGCGTGGGCTACAGAAAGAGTTCTAGGACAGCTAGGGTTATATAAACAAGAGTTTATCTCAAAAATAAGTAAAAATATGCTTTGATTACCTTTTTGAAAACTACGTGCTATCCATGAGATGTTACTACACACACACACAGGGGTCAGGATGGGTGAAGGACATGGCAAATAACTAATTTAGGACATTGTTTTATAACCCAGCTGCTCTTATAGACTTATAAGAAAAGTATCATATTAAACGTCAATAAGGATTCTGCAATAAATAGAACTCCGTGTCTGTGTTTAACCTGGAATATCCACAATTTATTTGTTGTAGGTATTCCACACTATTGCCACATATTATCTTTTCTTTTTCAAAGCTATTTTAACATCCTATGGAACAATAATGTATAGAGTACAGTTTAAGGGAAAGCACCAAACCCAGTAAATAAATAATATCTCCCATGGATTATTTAACATAATTTTAACATCTTAAACAGCAAGGTATTGTAATCCTTTTTCTTGAGAATGCAAATTTATCAAGACTGTTATGAAAAATTTTCTGAATAGTACAATACTAACAAATAGTATATATCCAAATCTAGTATACAAAACTATAGTTGCTTGTCTCCTTTCAGTAGCAAAACTAGATCATCTAGTTTTGTAGTGTATAGATGCAGCTGGAAAAGTAGACACAATTAAGAAATGGATCATAATCCACTGGATGCTAGTCTAAATTACTTTTTGTGAAATTATCTGAATCAATAAATGTGAAATTCAAGCAATAGAAATAGATCTACCTATCTGAACACTATGAGAATATCAAATACAGTCACTACTTAAGCAAAGGCTATTCATCCAATGACTTAAAATTTCACATTTGTCACATTATTAATAAATATGGAACTTGAACTTTTATAAAAAGTTAATTTATTACCTGTTACTAATATAATGATTCATTTTGCACATGATAGAGTAAAAGAATTAGGTCCCAATAAAATTGTGAAGTTCCACTGACTTATTCTCTGTCTAAAATACATGTCGCATAATTATTATATATATATTCCACTGCCAATAGAATCCATTCTATGCAAATTATGAGAAATGAAACATTATTTAGGTTTTAGTTCAGTGGTGGAAAAGCTAAGTATTTTTGTCATTATTCCTGAAATAGAATCAGAGAGACACATTTTCTAGAACATATAGGATAAAGCATCTTCTTTCATTTTCTTACACACTCCGTACTTGACAGCTCCTTTCCTTTTGAAATGCAAATGACAAGAGATGTGAATAACAGAAATCTTGGTGCTATGGATCTGGAGTGTGATGACTTGTCAACTAGAAAAGGAATCAAGAGAGCATTCAAACCTTTCAAATTGGTCATTGCCAATCACAATCTGGTATCAAAGTTAAATGAGTAGTTCTCGACATATATTATTCTGTAGTTTCTTCACTATGCACTCTTCTAAGAAGTTATAACACCATATGCACGACCTAGGCAATTACAAACTCAAGGAAAAACCATGTACAACTTGTTAACTGAATTGGTAAATGGAAAGTTTATAAGATTTGGGGCTGCCAGAAAGCCCAAAGCAAACTTAAATGCAAATTCTTCAGAATACAAAATATGATACTACTGTAAATGGAACAGAATTCTAAATTGCCTATTTAACATTAATCCGATGTTTCTGTCAGTCTTCCGGCACATAAATGGAAACAGAATTTTTTTGAGTCAGGGTTTCTCTGTGTAACCCTGACTGTCCTGGGACTCACTCTGTAGACCAGGATAGCCTCGAACTCAGAGATCCACCTACCTCTGCTTCCTGAGTGCTGGGATTAAAGGTGTGTGCCACCACCACTCTGGTAAAAACACAGTTTGTGTCTACAGTCTTATTATCAAGCCTCAGCATAGTTTTTGTTCTTTCACTCTAAAAGAAGAGATGCAATAAACAAATCTCAAATAGTATTTGAACAAAAAAAGAAAATTGCCATGGCTTTTGAAAGTGGAGTATAATTTAGCATTGATAATTCATTTTGAATATTTTACATGGAATACATTACCTATTGATGGTACTTATTTAGTATCTTTGTCCAAAAGGTCTTAATTTTTTAATTTTATTATGATGAATACAGGCACATCACTATATATATATGTGCATATATATATATATATACACACAAGACTTCATTGTCTACTTGGTACAAAATTGTGTGACTTTGATGTTCTATAGTTCCTTTATAATATCACTTTTGAATTATGTTGTTAAATAAAATATTGATAAGAAAACTTATTGTTCAAGTGTTCTTAAAGTACAACACAGGAACCTCTGCCCTTTCCTTGTAGTACTGTTCTTTTTCTGTTTGTTTCTGGTAATAGGGAGGGAGCCCAGAGTCTCATACATACCAGGTAAGTACTCTACCACTGATCTACATACATGGCCCATTTCCCATTTATTTTGAGAGAAAGTTTCATCAAATTGTCCAGGCTTCCCAAAAAAATCTTTATCCTCCTACCCAGCCATGAGCCGTACTGCCTAGCTCTTTTTAATATATTCTACAAATGCACTGCAAAATGAAACATCTTAACTATATGTCTTGAGGATAATCTTCACTGAGATCCTTTATTATATGTGAGCCAAACTTACATTTTCAAGTACATGCTTTGTTCCTTGAAAGTACAAAGGCATAGACAGTACTAATTTTAACATTTTTTACTATTATTATTAACGGTGAATCAAGAATCTGAGCCTCACCTAATGAAGGGCTTATTGAGAACAATGACCACTATTTACAGAGCACCATGTAACAATAAGATAATTACGTCTTACCTTAGTTGGGATGTCTAGCTTACATTATTTTTTCTGTTTATATATATTTTTTCTTTCTTCGGCTAAAATGCATTTTTAAGTTTATTGCAATTAATTAAGTCGCACTTATTTCTGATTCTGCCTCAGAGATATAAAAACCAGTTCCTGGGAAGTAGGCCAGCAAACAAATATCCTTCCAAATTAGTGGTATAGGGGCAAGCCCACACAGGGAGATCACATGTGACAGTATCTTTATAGTAAATACAAAAAATAGCCTCAAACCTGTATTTTGACAAAATAAATCTTTCTGCTGAACTGTGTTATGACAGATTTTTAGACTTGGGAGTATCCAAGTAAGATATGAAAACATGGCTTCTTAAATATCTTCATTTTCTTTTAACACTAAGATTTTAAGTTGAGTTAGATAGGTATATTATATTAAACTCATGGTAGATTCATTCCATATTAAAATAAATTATAATAAGATTCCCTAGACGACTGTTCCTTGTTATTTCTAAGTATAGATAGCATCGATGCCAGATACATCCATTTCAAATGTTTGTCTTGAGCAATCTCAAAAACAGAGCAAAACCAAAATTATTATAAACACTCACTGTTTGTTTCAACTAAAAGATTTTCCTAAAGTTTGGAAGCATTAAAGACAATTAGGAATCAGGAATAGGTCTTAATTTTCACCATAAACTTACATCAAATCCCATCATTATAATAATATTCATCTTTGTAACTTATTTAACCAAATCACTGTAACTGTACCATGTTCTCCATATTCTCTACTTCAGTGTAACACACAGAAAGAAAAAGATGAGCAAACTACAAATCAACACTGAAATAAACTGGCAGAGCTGTTTGGGGAACTGGATATTTTCACTCACTAACTCACACCGGCCACCAGTGGTATTTTCATGAATAAAAATCTGCAGGAAAATTGACAAGTCCATATTACCAGCAGATGGTCAGAACCCTTGTTTTATATAAATCTAAATTGTATGTAAGAAAGGAAGTAGTGTGTTAGGGTGACATCCCTTATTTCAATCTCTACTGATGTTGTTATATTGTTTTCATCCTTAAAATGGAGCAAGTCCATGCTCAAGAATTTATATAAGCTGTTAAGTGAAGGTCAGAATTTTGATATGTTTCTTTTAAGATCGTTTCCCAATGGACCTTCTTACCACTTTGTTTTCTCTTATTTGTTGCTTGTGGAACTTGTATATGTCAGAATTGGTTAGCTCACGATGATAATGAGATAATGAGGCCAAGGTCATGAGTCTGATTCTCATATGAACCAGGTAGTTTTATACAAAGAAAAAGAAATATGTTCTATAGCTTCTAAAACCAGGAACTGCCACTTCAGCCAGTCAGGATATGAATTTATGTCCTTGGCAAGAATAAAAACCACAAGAAAGGGCTGTGGAAAAACACCTAAACACACTTGTCTTGATAGCAGCACATTCTTACTTGAGAAGATTCTTCATCGTGTTCAGAAGGAGAGTACTGTTTCTAACGAGTTCACACAACAAATTGGGAGATTAAAGTGGAACACCACAATCATGCAAATTATACATTAAAATATTTTCAGAATAACACGTGCTTACATGTGAAAGAATTTTAATGCTTCCAGAGGGAAAAGAATTAATATATACATATGGTGGCAATTACATGCTCCAATTATACATGCACATAGGATAATGTATAATATGGATAATTATAAAATCTTACACATAAATAAGAGCACAAAGTTAACAATTTCAGGGATAGCTGAATCATTGTGTAAGAACAAGTGTTTCAGCAAATAATTAGGTTTGCTTAGAGCACAGGCTAACTGAGTGTTAACAGTAAAATTCCTATGTAGGCCTAATGAGCTTGGAGTTGCTCCAGTTTTACTTTGATTTTTCTTTTTTTTTATTTCGGGTAGGGGAATCCCAATGCACTATGCTGAGATTTATCCCAGGACAGTATAAAAATGGACTGGTGGGAAGAAGAGTCTGGAGAATCTGCTTAGATGAAGACTGTTAAGAAGTAAAGAGAGCCTGGCATGATGGTACAAATATTTATGCTAAGTACTTCACACTCTAGATGCAGAGGCAGGAGGTTCTCTATGAGTTTGTGGCCAGCCTGAGCTACATTCTAAGTTCCAGGACAGCCAGGATTACATAGAAAGATTCCCAACTAAAAATAAAAAGAAATAGAGCTTACATAAAAATAAGCATTGACAATATGAATGTCAATCTATTATAGAAATAGAAATTATTGCATAACTCAGTTTAGAGAATATTTTCACAACAAGATTAAGAGTTTCATTATAAAGTAAGGCTATGTGGACGTGAAACCTTGTTCTTTCATTTACTGTCTTTTGATTTTAGACAGCTATCTAATTTCCCTGTATTACTGCAGATTCAAATGGAAAATGGAGATCAAAATAACACAATTAGTAGGATGGTTCCAAGGATGAAAGCCTCAGTGCTAAATAAACGGGAGAGATGATATCAGTATAACAATAGTTGTTGTTGTTGTTAAATATGGAAATACAAAGAAGCCCCAAACAATTACCAGTGAGTGAAACTACACAACTGAGAAGAGTGGTGTTAACATTCAATGAACTAGGTTTTAGAAGAAGACCAATGATTTTAGTGCTAAAACGCTTAAGTTTGTGGAACTGGAAATGTGTGTGTGTGTGTGTGTGTGTGTAGAATACAACTAATGGTTGAAGAGTGAAGAAAACTGGGAGATATAAACACAAGCATCCTCTGGGTTTAAAGATTGATTGAAGCTTTGAGGCTGGTGAAGACAGCCAAGGGAAATAAGGAAAGAAGGAAATTTCAGAAGTACGTGAAGTGATTCATATCCAAAGGCAACTGCAACGACATTAATGGAATAAATAAATTATAATGTCATGTACTTGGAATTCCATAAACATCGGTTGAAAATTTGCTAAATTATCAAAGCTACTCTCAGTTTTACAACTCAACAGTGTGGTCTACATATTTTTGAGAAAACATTATAATGATAATGATGAATAACAAATAGTTTCAAGGTCCAATAGAGTATGATATATCTCCATTGTTATGTTAAGTACTATCGATTTTCTTTTCATGTGATTGCTTAACATTTCTGTAATTGTCTATGGGAAATAAGTAAAAAAAAACTTGTCTGCCTCCTGTAACTAATATGCACTATTATAACTTAAACAACTCAAAGGAAAATGCAATTTCTTAGAATGCTTTACAAAGCTATGTAGAAACAATCTCCAATAAAATAAATAATTTAGAAACTGTTATTCACTGTAGCTGTTACTTCTTTCTGGGTTTCATTTTATCCATACATAAATAAAGATTTATATGCTACATTATTTCTGAATTATTTTTAGGTCCTCATAAACAACCACCTGTATTATCTTTATAAAAATCTTGTTTAGTCTGGCAGTAGTAAGTGAAAGAAAACAAAAGAAAAGCAAGCAATAATAAAAATATTTATGGATAAAATCAGAGCTTGTCTATGACTTAAGAGGTGAAGGCCAGTATTGACATTGAGGAATGACATGGGGAAAACATAAATTGTGAACAGGATACAAAAAGAGGGAATCCATGTAAGTAAATGGTGGACTGTAGATTGGATCTATTTATTGTCTTCTGCTAAATAACTTCCTTCAATCTGTTTATGTATAATTTCTTTTGTACCAATTAGGTTGTATTCTACAAGACTCATTTGTTACAATTTTAACTTATGTAGTTTTTAACATAGTATCATCACAAGAAGAGTAAGGTAGCTTTGAAATTCAAATAACATTTCCTGCAGTAGCCACTCTGAACTGTAATCACCATTTGTGTACAAATTACAAATGATCTCAGAAAGATAAGAGAATAAAGAAAATGTGAAACCCAAACTATTAAAACAATGTTGTTTTCCCCTAGAGTATAATTAAGTCTAAATGCTTAAATTACAATAAGAAAATAAACACCTAAATCAACCCAAACATAGTGATTGTATAAAAATAATCAAATATTTATAAAAGGAAGATTCCCCTAATTTTGTTATTATACCTACTATGAAAGAGTAAATGTTCAAATACCTAAAGCTCTAGTCTTGTTAGGAGTAACAATTAGAAAAGTGAACACAATAGAGAATTAAACAAAAATTATTAGAACTGAGCAGGAAAGAATGTAGAAATATGAGAGATTTTGAGTTAATACCAGGTCATATCACCACATTTATGGTTGGCATTATATAATGTCTAAGACTACACTTCTTGGCCTAAGTCCTTTGTGGGTTCATATATCTTTTTAAACTTTTTGATTTTCATTCAATCTTCTCAATTTAATTAGAGAACTCTCATTTGATCTGTCAGCTACTTTCTGCTTCTTAAGTTTGAGTGGGTATGTCTGGGATACGACTGCTCAGTCATTTAAAGAATACTTTTTTACATACACTTCCAAATGATTAATTTATTAAGTATCCCTATAGTACTTCCAAATGTATTTAAAGTATCAAATTTTAACATGCAAAATTAAGTATAATGCTAAACTAGGATAACCACAGTAGCCATTGTCTTACATGAGAGGAATTGGAAAAGCTAATTTTCTTTTCATTTTATTTATTTAGTGTTTTGGTTTTAGATCAAATAATTTAATCAATAGTCTACTCCATTCTAATTTACATTCCACCCCCAGGAGAAAAAAATCGACACATCACATACTCAATTTAGAAAAAATACTGGTGAGTTCTTCCTTTGATTTCATTTTTTTTGTAACACAAAGGCAAATGAGAGATTTATGTAACATATATTTTTAGAGGTTGCCCAGAAGAAAATAATCATCACTTCACAGAAGAAGTTTCTGGTATGTACTTAAAAAACACATGTGAATCTATGGATGGGTGGTGCTGAGAACACAATAGACAATGACTTCAGATACAATCTAGTGACATCTCTTGAAAAGCTGCACACATTGCTGGTTTTAAAACTGCTTCCAGAGAAAGAAGAAGTGGGTGGATGCGAGGAGAGAGGGGAGGTTGAGGAGAAGAGACTTCGAAGAGACGAAGGAAGAAGGAAGGGAAAACTGATCGGGCTGGAAAAAGTAATTAACAAAAAACTGCTTCTCTAAGTAGCTGTTAATGATAAACCCAGAACTATTAGTAGAATAGATGCATACCTGTCTGAAAGGTTGATTCAATCCTGTTCTTATCATTGTGTAACTTCTGGCAAGTCACTTAATTGTTCTCTTTCTGTGAACCAAGGATCACAATATATACTGTGCTTGCTCATGAAGATCTTTAAGAGGCAGGCCATTAGAAGCTATTTCAATTACTACCATTACCATTATCACTCCAATAGTTAAAATTATAGAAACAAAGTGAGGGACTCCTCCTTGTGGAAAGTTCTCTGTTCTCAGCATTCCAACTCTTCATGTTATATCACCACCATTTGTTTCTTCATTATTCTATGTAGGCAGCCATATTGATGACCATATACACAGAGGTAACATTATGTGGAATAGGAAGGTTGTATTTATCTTTTTAAGAATATATATATATATATATATATATGTACTTATACACAGAGACACATGTGTGTGTGCGACAACAATTAAACAATTAAAGAAAAGAAGCCATGAATTTGAGATCAAGGGGGTGCATTGGAGGGGTTTGGGGAGGAAAGGGAAAAGGGGAAATGATGTAATTATAATTTCAGAAAAGTATTATTAAAATATGTAAAATTAAGCACATTGGACACATCATGGTTCCTAAAAGCAATTGGTAGAACCTTGCTTCTAGGCCCATGAATCTAATTTCATATCACGTGGTCATAATAATCCTTATGATACTGTAGTCTCTATTGTGTAGTATTTTCAAGGCCCTGATCATCTTTGGGATACAGTTAGAATTCAAGAACTACTTCATAGATATAAGCTGTGTAGTAGCATAGGGGCCCATAAGTGCTTTATGCTTGATGTAGCTTTTTTTGGGGGGGGAGGGTCTTCCTACTGAGCCTAGGACAGCATCAAATTTATGATTCTCATGCCATATCCTCCCAAGTGCTGGGTTTACAGGTATGTACTACCATTGCTGTTTTGAAATTCTTAAGAACTTTTAATGGAGGGCCTCATAAATTACCTAAGCAATCTGGCTGAAAGCCCTTGCCATAAAATCCAAAGTCCTTCAGCACATGGCTCTTGTTTACCTATCTAACATCTCCACCCACTCTGGACCTTTTCTAGGGATCTATGAGACTAAAATGACTGTTCCCAATATCTGCATATTCTGTGCTTTTTCAGTATCTTTTGTACTTGTTCGCAATGGTCCACTTTCTCAGCCTTATATAAGCTAAAGTAAATGAATCTTTTAAAAAATAACTTCCATTATAGTCTCATCTTCAAAATTTTGATGCATGTCGAGGTAAAATTTGAACCAGATAAAAATATTAAGATATTATAAGCCATGAATGTATTATGTTTTTGTTATTAACAAAAATGTCATCTTCCAAGCAAATAAAAAATTTGAGGGATTGAGTAAAGAATCAGAATATGATTTCCATTGCTTCCACCTCCCATTAAGTAGTCTTCTTAGAGGCATTAGTCAAAGGTTAGTAAGTACTACTACTTTCTCTGAACTCCAACCTTCAGATTTAATCGGTCTAGGATGGTACCTATGCATTATCAGTATGTTTTGAAAGTTCCTAAGGTGATGTTAACCTGTTTTGAGGATTGAGTTACAAGAACTTTAAAGAGCAATAAGTTAAATGAGATGTAGCCACTCAAGGTGTTAAGGTATAAATAAGGCAACTAATGACCAGAGAGAATTGCTGGGGAAGCCTATTAAATGGACATTGTAAATGAAGAGATTAAGAGCCTAATGTTAAGGCAAACCAAACAGAAAGGATTACAGGCATTATGATACACATATTATATTTGTGGTTTGTTTTGAACATTCCTGATAAGACAAAGAAATGTTCATATATACTGAACATCAAGCATTTGAACACCCCATACTACAGAATAATGTTATATAAATAAAGATTTGTTTTTATATGATTTTAACTAGAAAGATTTTATATCCTATTTGGCCGTTCAGATTTCCCTCTTAACAAGCCAATAGTTGTTTGGTAGAGTCCACATTTCTTCACACATTTGCCTGTGAGATATCCATGGGTATAGTGGCACTCTAAGGAGATTGGATTGCTCTGAAATCATCTATGAAGAACTTGCAATAAAGTACATGAGTTAACAAAGAAGATTAAAGAATAAAGTCGCTGCAAGAGAAGTGTTATTCACACTACAATTTGAAACAAGAGACCTGAAGCAAATGTCATGGTAAGTGCACGGCTTGCTAAGTAACTAAGAATACCTGCAGTTTGGAGCTATGTGATAAACCAGAAAAACTCCTTCACTATGCAAGTCTCATTTTCAAAAAGCACAACAGGTATTCATTATCTTCTCTGGTTTTGTGCATAGTCAATATATTATGTTATAAACAATTGAAAATAATTCATATCATGATGGGTTATTGTGAAGATTATAGAAAAACCGGAGACTCAATTCCTGGGGAACTTTAAATATTAGTCATCTTTTCCTATACTATATTCTGTTTCCTCTTTGTTTGCACCTTTTTCCTTATATGTATGTTTAATGACAACAACATGCCACTATTACAGGACTGATGAAGATTATAGACATTCTAACCATGATCCAGTATTGCAATTTAGACACATGGCTCACAGACTAATTTAACAGATAATCCTACTAAAAATCACTCTGCATGACTTAAACAGACCTGTCTTTTCTCTGGCACTTTGTCATTACCTGGATGACAAACAAATGTTTATCCCTCCTTTGGAATTTTAAGCTCTAAATCCCACTCTATGGCAGTATGATTCGGGACCCATATTTCTGTCCTATCCAAAAGGAGCATCTAAGAGGGCGTGGCTATTCTACCTAGGAAACTCTGAGTAGAAGAAGCAGAAAGTGTCAAAGCACGTGAAGACATTATTACAAGGGAACACTGGGGAATGGGGAAGCTCTCAAAATGGTGGCTGGAAGAGAGAATTGGATACCCTGGAAGTAGAGACCATTGTGAGCTGTCATGTGGGTTCCTGGAATCAGACCTGGGTCTTGTGGAACAAAAACACATACTCTTAACTGCTGAGTCATCTCACCAGCTCTGCAGTTTCCATTTTAAATATGTGAGTGTAGCATGTTAGAGGTTAGCATTCCGGTGTCTACACTGAGATTGTGTTTACAAATGGAAAACATACTGTGGTGAAATACAGTCACCATACATTGGAAAAGCCATAGTGATTATTAAAATACCTTCATGTAAAGTTAGTAAAAATTCACTGTTGTATAAAGAAATGTCAAAATTTGCCAACTGGGACCAGGCTTCCATTTGAACATAAATGTATGGAAATGGGAATAGAGTTATAAAATGTTCCTGTCTAGGGAGCAATTTGTCTTTGAACAGACACTCATTAACTCCTGAAAAAGTGTAAGGGGTTTGTATTTCAGATGTAACTCAGTCAGATTACTAGCTCCAAAAGTATATATTACCTATGTAAGTTCGGGAACTTAGTGAATTATTATAAACTACTGTTTCAAAAGTGTAAGAACCATAGACTAATATTGTCATCACGAAGGTAGAGGCTATTCATAGTTTCATTTGTGTTAGGAGTCATGAACAAATATTTCCTTGTCAGGAATTAGATGGGCACAGAAATGTGTTAGAGAGATACACATTTGTGCCATTTTTGAGTTGGCGATCAACTGTCTATGTGACCACATGCAAGTTGCATAACTGGGTGAGGAATAATATACTGGGTCAGGAAAGTCTTTGTCAACCTCAGTATAAAAGTAACTTTCATTTCTATGCCAAAGTCTGACATTCAATTTTGTTATGACATTCTAGTATCTCAACAGTTAATAGCTTCCCAGAAATATAATAGAGCATTAAAACATAATAGCACATGAAATCTGCTATGTTCATCATGATCAAAGACATAAACTTTGTTCGTTATTACAGTAAAGACAATTATTGGTAAGATAGAGAAACACACACACACATACACACACACATGCCAAAATTATTAGCATCAGGTAATTTGGAGAACTTCTACCATCATATTCAAATGATTCCTTACCTCACTTGACATTACACCATGATGCCTCCGGCTGAAACTGCTAAAAATCAAAAACATAAAGTACAACTTTCAAGAGGAAAATAACAGGAAAGAATTAGGAATGCATTCGGTAACAGAATATACTTTTCTTAATTCAATTGGCCTGTTATTTAGATATATTCTTTCAAAACTGCGCTGAAAGTGGTTAGTGGGAATTACACTTTAGCACTTCTGGGTGTGATTCAGTTGCAGTTCTAAAAGCACAGGCACATTAAGACAAAATACAGGTGCCTTCTGTTACATAAAAACTCAGGAGACTTCTAGTTTATTGTTGAACTCTGAGGGTATAATTTGACAAATTAGTTTTCCCATTCCCTAAGCTTTACAATTGAGTTCTTAATCAGTAAATAAAATTTTCATACCTCATCATTTTGTTTGCTTTCTTAAAAACAACATCCGATGTGGGTTTTAAATCAAAAGACTTTCCCTTTCCTTAGAGTTTACAGTAGGAAAGGACAGCCTCTTTAGCTAGTCTACAGGACTGCTTGGCATAATTAATATTAATGCAACATTTACCTTTTGTGAATTTATAGATTATGGGAAAGAGCTGTGCATTATACTTTTTCCTACAGAATATGATAAACTCTGATGCAAATATCAATATTCTGAATTGAGCTTTACATTAATTATTCTATGTCTTCTAAAAGATTCTACCATTTCTAAGTAACACAGAAGACATCAAGAAAAATGCATACATTTCCATAAGTTTGAAGAAATCCTTGAAAAAGGGGACCAGGGAAATCTGCTTAATAATGAGTGGCTATAATCAGAGCAAACAGTAACTGCAAATCAGAGCAAACAGTAACTGCATTAATCTATTAGAATCAAATTCTAAAGAAGAACTTATTCTGGATGGATTATGTTATTCCAAAAATATATTTATAAACCCCATGGGTATCCCAAAAGCACTATTAAATATAAAACAAACCCAAGGAGGCATAAGGAGTTTTACTCTCAGAATTGGGTTTAAGGAAATATATCATCAAAGAGAGAGTAGAAAATATTCCAGTTTAGGAAGAACTTATACAAAGTCAAATCACATTTTTTGTATTGTACTTTACTTTTTGTACCACTGAAAGCACACCTGCAAAATAGTCTTTACTCAGCTTAGTTTAGTGGTCGCTGAAAGCTATACAAAGAGATCTGGTGGTTTTAATTTTATTCATCATGTCTCTAGCTCAGGGACCTGGGGAAACACAGAGAAGTGTGCTGCATATTTATAAGGCCTCTGGGACCTTAACAGGCTTCCAAATGCCTTGTTTGTTGCAATCTGCTTGTCAAACTATTAAAGAAGTAAAATCCACACTCTATCCCCAATTGCATATGCAGATTTTCTCTGTTAATTAAATCAACCTACATGATTGCAAGGAGAACTGATGGAAATCCAGTGTCTTCCCAGCTTCTCTGTGAGATAGAAGACATACAATATTTCTAGCACCATTTATTTAGAAAAAATTGACTATTATGTTAAAAAATGTGTTAACCTTGATTGATTACACAAACTGTTCATTTAAAACTTCAGATTTAGAAGGTCTGCTATTCAAAATGTCTTCATGTAACTTCTTAATTATACCTACTGTAATATAATTCTAATTTGATGTGGACTTATTCACCTCTCAGATATAAGAGGTTAAAGACTAAAATGGACTTAGAGTTTCCTTTTTAGAATGTGATATTTAATTTAAAATATCTATTACAGTATTCTATACTTAGTTAAGTATCAGTATAAGAAAAGATATGTATATATCTGTGCCTATGTGTTTTTGAACACAATTATAATGTAGGCAAATAGATACTGGTAACCACAGAAACTGCATTCAAGTCAAAGGGAAGGTTGACTTGCTGACCTTTCTTCTTGCTGGAGACTTAAGTCCCAGATGATTTCTTTGTAGTAAGTATGTCACCTGACTATAAATAGTGGTGCTAGCTTGAGAAGCATATTCTTCTACTTACTCTCAGTAGACCCATTCTTCACATGCTGTGCTGGACAGAAAGAAATAATGACTATCCTTTTGGATCTCGTTTATTATGTGAGATAATCCCATTAGTGGTAAGAATGAAAAGTTGTAAAACATTAGCCTTCAGAACATCAGATAATTGTGTGTTTTAGGAATAAGGCTGGGTGGATATTAATATGCAGTCAAAGCTCAAATAAATCAGAAAATGTAGTTCCTCTCACTTCGACTTTTAGATTATATATTCAAAAATGACATAGAAAAAGCAAAAACAAAGCCACACAGGGTGAAAAATGTTAGGGAAAAAAGTATTCTAACAACAGAAATTAGACTTCTGGTACAAGTAATGCCAAGTCTTTGTTCCACGATCTCACTTAGATCAGTACATTTCTGCTTTGTTTTACTTTTTCTCCTGTACCACCAGGGATGAGCTCAGAGAATAGTATTTCAGAGTTTAGAGACACTAAAGAAACCATTGCACCTCCCTTCATTTTATAAAAGGCAGAATCAAAGTCAAGAGACAACTAAGTCACCCAGTAAACCCCAGAGAATAGATAGGAACTTCAGATGCTTGGGAGCTTGTCTTGTGTTCTTAAAAACTCAGTTGATTTGCCCAGCCAGCCAGTGCCAAGACTCATTACTAATCAAAGGGGAAGTGACACCTTAGTGATACATTGCAAATTGGTGCCAGGGACCAACCCAAACAGGAACATCTCCTGAAAGGTATGTTTGTTTTTTGTTTCATTGAATGGCAATTTCTAGTTATATAAACAATGGACTATTATTTATTGATAAAAAGGAATAAGCAACATGGCACCAGCCTTGTTAGAAACTAGGTTTGTGGAGTAAGGGCCAGGTAGATTTTAGCCCCTACACCACAAGCTTGAAGTAGTGTGGGCCTGGAAGAACCCTGAACTCAGTTGTGCGGTGCATATGTTGTGTGTATGGCATGTGATTCTTGAAGAAGATGCCTACTATCCTTTTTGTTCACCCCGAATGTGGAGCTATTGTATGATAGTTATGTATACAAGCTTAAAGGTGAAGTGGAATGGCAGGAGTTGGGCCTCTAACAATAAGGATTGATAAGAAATGACCTGGACATGATGTTTCATGAATATAATCTCTGGCACACTGATACAGTGAAGATCTGTTTACTAAAACCTTGAGGGTAGCCAGGCTATGACACAAGCACATGTAATTAGTTATCAAGAAGGATGAAGCAGGAGGCCAAGCATGAACAATTTAGTAAAACCAACAGGGGGTGGGCCTGCTAGCAATGTACTCAGTAGAGTACTTGCCCAGCGCATGTGGTGCTGGACTGGAACATTAGTACGGGGTAGGGGATGAGGTTAACTGATAAAGCTTTTTATTATATCTGAAAAAGCAAGTAAAATAATTCTTAGTGTTTGCATAACTAAGGGCTGTCACCTACCCAAAAGTATATTCCAAGTCAGATATCTGAAAACACTACAGAGAATTTTGAATGCTCTCAGTATTATTAAAGTTATAGGAAAGAAAAGAAATAAGCCATTAAGCTTCAAAAGACATGGGGGAAGAGTTATTGACAAGTGTCCTAGTTTCGGCAGACAGGACTAGACACACTCCACAGTTATTAGAAAGAGTGCCAATTGGAGGGTTTACCTGGATCAGGCTGGCATATGAGCACGGGAGTGAGGCATTTTATTGATTGGTAACTGATGTAGGAGGGCCCAGCACATTCTGGCCAGCACCGCCCCTAAGTAAGGGTTCCTGAGTGGTATAAAAAAGCTAGGTAAGCAGAGGGTAGGAAGCAAGGCAGTAAGCAGCATTCCTTGTGGTTTCTGCTTCAAGCTCCTCTTTTGGTTTCCCTTAGTGATGGACTATAATCTGAAATAAACCCTTTCCTCTCCAAGTTGGTTTTGATCTGTGTTTCATCAACATCACAGCAAACAGAGAGAAAAATAGGAGAAGTGAATTGGAAAAACTTCCATACAGTATGATTTCAAATCTTGGGACTTCTGAAAAAGGCATTATCTATGGGCACAGTAAAATGATCAGTAGTGGAGCTGAGTAGTAGAGAATATATCTAGCATGTCCAGGAGTCTGGGTTTGGTCATCAAACTCGGAAAAAGCACCTCCAAATAAGATAAAAGGTCACAGCTGCCAAGGACTGCAGGAACCACAACAGCAATTTATTAAATGTACAACACAAGAAGTGCACTGTAATGTAAACTATCCATGTTTAGTTATTAATACTATGTTTGCATGTCTATTGAAAAAAAAGCAAACCAACTTAATGCAAGGTATAACACAAACTCATTCCTTCTAATGATATTAATTCTAGTTGTCAATTTTTATGGTCTTTCATGCAATTTTCATATAACATTGACATTGAAACTTCAAACAGTTTGTAGAATCTCTGGCAAGAGAATAGTGCCGTACTTTCTAGTTCAACTTCACTTTTACAGATGTAGAATCACATGGATTTTCATATGACTGCTCATCTAGGTTGGTTTGAGGTCAGAATACCCTAAATGACTCTTTAATGGCAGCATTTTTTTCCTGGAAAATTAAAAATTAAGAACACACACACACACACATAAATATTTACTCAATGAAACGGTCCCATACAATCAAAGACTGTAATTTATGTACTTGTTTCTCAGAGCAATAGACCAATTAGTTCATAATAAATGCCTCTAAACCTATTTCACATGTGCAGAAATATACCATCTATCATATCATTACTGGACATGTCATAGAAGTATTAGAGCTCAAATACAGCTCTACCATTAAGTGGATATTATACCCTGGTAATTGTTTCTGAGCATAGGAAATCAGAGAATGCATTTAATAGAACTGGCTAGTAGTAGCTTGTATTCAACATAAGTTACATTCTTTATAATCTTGTCATTTGGGTGACATAATTAGTCATGTTTTCTAAGTTGCACAAAGCTGAAATACTACATGAAGAAATATATTCAGAGCCCAATATATAAAAAGGTATTCTATATACAATGACAAGATAGTTATTTCCTTCTTTTCATAAACCCACAAATGCAAAGAACATATCTTGGTGGGGTAGGGGACTACAAGTAGTCAATTCAAGTTACAGTATTATTTTGTATTATTTCTGGTCTCTTTGAATTATTTTCCTGTCTTCAGTGATATTTTCTGCACCCATTAATTTATTACCCATGAACTTAATTAAAGTGTTGTTTACTGATACTCCTTACAGATCATTAATAGAATGTTAATTAATTATAGCCTAGTACTGTCAAAATCTCCAACATAATGAAGGGACCTCTCCCATCCCATTATATCTTAGGTTGTAACGTGGAGTCACTTCAATGAAGTTCTTGCCTAATACAATACCAATTGATTTTTAAAAGACTTAAAACTTATGATACATAAATATTTCCTATCAATGCTAATTGTCAGTAAATTAATAAATGCTTGATGTTAAGATTTCACCAAATGAAAGAGCAGAAAAGATAACTATCTATTCACAAATAGACCGAGGAAGTTTTTGAACATAGGCAGGACATTTTATTAGTTATTCATACACAATGAAAATACATATGTATTTTCAGACATAAAATGTTATGTTATATAGATATAGATATAGATATATGCACACAGAAATATCTCACTCATACAAAGCAATGTCTAGGAAATGATAACGTTTCAGGGTTAAAATCTGATCTGAACTTGACTGTGTGATGCTTCATACAAAAGCCACTTGAATGGTCAGGGTATACATTCAGTAGTTTTACTGCATTTTCAACTTGGATACAATGTCAGTCAGAATAATTGGCACCAAAGGAGCACCCCATGATGATAACCTAGAAAATGCCTCTACTTTGCTCATGTGGCGGCAGGCAGTTTCTCAGATGATAACAGCAAGTCTTTCAAATAGAGTTGGGGACTGATCAATACTATAAAGACTTATACTTCTGGCTGATGAATTACCTTGCTGTCTTTCAAATACTTCATTCAGATATTTCTGGGGGAAATCGCTAGTTCTCTATTTTTTAACCTGGCAAACTAAACTTTAAAGAAATTCACACATACACAGTAGAACTGTCTTACTGCATCGAATTCATGGGGGCATCATATGAACAATGATATGAAGCACACCGTTAACAAATATTACACTGCAGTCTTTCAGTCACTTATTGACTTGCTCAAAAATTCATTCATTCAAATATTTTCATCATTCTTTATGCTGTAAAAGAGCTGGTGCTAGACACTATGAGAAACACAAGGGTCATTAGCAGTCTATGCATATAGATTTGCAATCTTGTGATGCACCTAGCAAGCTGGTGTTTATTTAAAACCTGACTTAAATAAGCACAGGCAACAGATCTACCCATCAATTTGTATCTTAAAGATAACTGCAACATTTTAGCTAACAATAAAAAACCAGAGCACACGCATGATTATAGATATGAATATATATGAATCTTGCGCTATTCACACTCTCTCCAAGTTGTAGCATCTGCTACATTTTGTACATAATAGTATTCAGTGAAATAATTGGATATTCTAATTATCTTTTTTATTTTTCACCTTTTTTGTATTAAAATTTGCCTGCGTTTATGTCTGTGTGCATCATATCATGTGCATGATCTTGGAGGCCAGAAAAAGGTATCATATTTTCAGATCCCCCGGAAGTTACAGACCGTTGTGAGACACCGTGTGGGTGCTGGAAAGTGAACCTGGGATTCCTGAAAGAACAGCAAGTGTACTTAAACTCTGAGCCATGTCCTAGGCCTGCCTTCTAATTATTCTTTTTTAAATAAATTTATTTTTTGTGTGTTTTTTACATCATGTAACTTGATGCCGTTCATTCCCTGTCCCACCGCATCATTCCACCCATGCACCCCCGAATAAAATAATATTTAATAGAAAAAAGGAAAATGAGAAAAATAACAAAGAGAAGGAATTAAAAATATTGCCATGGAAGCAGCAGTGTGACAGAACAAGTGGGAAAGGCAATGCAGAATTCAATGACAAAGCAAGGGTGATTTGTTTTATAATGCTCTTACAGTTATCATGTAAAAGAAGGTATAGTCTGAGGGATGGCAGCAAAGCACACACAGGAACAATGAGTGAATGTTACAAGGAATGAACATTTGGGTTTAAATTCAGAGCTTTAATAAATGTAGTTGGTAGTTCTAGAGGTACTTAGGACCTTTTCTGTTCTCCCATTAGTCAAAAATCAGAATAACTACAGGTTAGGACATCAGAGCAGACTCAAACAAAGGAATGCACTTCTGTGTCAATGTGTGGTGGTAAAGCGTCTTGGTTAAGATGTTAATTCTAGACCTTCCTAGTTAGAGATCCCAGTTCTACCAGTAAACAGAAGACCTGTGGGCAAATAAGATCCTCTAGACAGCAATGTTCACATCATGTAAAGGAACATAATTGTCAGGCTAATAGGATTAAAGAGTCTACTGCTGAAAAATGTTAGAGAGGTGCTTAGCATATAGAATATATATATATATATATGTATATGCCAATTAAATGATACTGGTGAAAGGTTTGTGTCTTTTGAAGGAATTCTCCCACAAGATTGTTTTATTCTATTTTTCACCTGTTCTCCAACTTCAGCATCAATTTAATACTTATTCTTCCTTCTGGATATTTAACTTGAACTACTTACCTTATTGGGACTTCTATCACAATCACTGAACACAAGGCCCTCCCTTATAGTAACACTGAATTTCATGAATTAGGCCTTTTAGTTTGTCATCACTATTTGTCATTTGTCTGCTAGGGCTCAAAACCATAAATGTTGTTCTACAATTTCCAGATGCTCTACCTAGTACTAACAATAGGGGGAAAATGGCATTTCATAACATTTTATATTTATTGCATTATTATCACTCTGTAAGGCCACAGAAAATAAACATAAACCCCTACATCCTTATGAAACTTATTTTTAAATGATCTCACTGCAGAGCCCACCAGGCCTGAAACTATGTAAGTCAAGCTAGCTTTTAAATTCATGGCAATCTTTTCTCCCCAGGCTTCCTGAGTGCTAACTTTAAAAGCATAAGGCACATCATGTAGCTCTAATCCCTACAATTAAATGAAGAGATCTGAGAAAGAAATGTTATATGACTTTCCCAAGATCACATAAATCAGGGAACTAGAACATGACTAGAAACTGTTGCTCTTTTCCAATGGGCCACATCATTTCTGAAACTATTACTCGATGTGTTGCTAATCTAGTCATTTTTAGGTGACTGAGAAATGCTATAATAATCAATAGAGTACCATAACACAGCATATGTGAAACAGTGAGTAAAGATGAATCTTCATCAGAACAGGGCTTGGCACATTTGATGTGAATTAGAATGAGTTAAGAATAAGCCAGTCTACATTGTTTCGGAAATAGGTAGAACATAAATAATAAATAACTGAAATTCTTTGTAAATGAAACTACTCGAGCATGTGTAATAGCATAATTCAAGGGTCAATGATTTGCTTCATTTTACAAATTAATAACAAGGGGTAAAGTAGAAGAGTTGCTACTCATAACATAGGGAGCTGCCAAGAACAACACTGGAAAAACACAAATTGGCCAGAAATCAGAAATTGCATATTTTCTGCTGTAACTCTTCAATTATGGTAAATTGCCAGGCCTAAAAGTGCTTAACTTTTTCGGGACACAGTAGTTTATTTGGTAAATGACTCTAAATGACACTCAAGTATCTTTCATTTAGTAGTTTTACTAGAATTGCAAGCCATAAGGAAGCAAAGAGTTTACTTTCTTGGTGGGGGTGTTGCATTTGGAACCAGATCTTCCCAGGCAAAGAAACTTAATGGAGGTCAACTTCAGGCAGTGTGCCTCTACTTACATCTACTAAGCCCCATGGTACTATCATACACAAGTATAGTAGCAGGGTATGAGTGTGCTAAGTTACATGCTCTGCACAAGGAGTGCTTACATTCACACTAGTAACTATCTTTCTCACTAAGCAGAAATGGATACACTGTGAGTTTTCTATTCCATTCAGTAAAATCAAGTCCTTATTTCATTTAATCACTGCTTCTGAGAAAAAGGTTTCAGAAATATTATTTCAGGGCCAAATTTATTTCTAGTATAAGAAGTTAATGGGACTTCTTAGACATGAGACTTGGAGACAGACATGTTATTATTTCTAAGGACTATTACTGTTCATTTTAACAAGGGCACAAAGACCCAGAAAGTTATACTAATACTAAGGGCACAAAAAGGCTGAAGGTTAGAAACTTGTTCTTACAGGTCTTTCACCATAAAGAGAGTAAGTTGCATTTTTTCTTTTCTTAAAGAAAAAAGGCATGTTTAATGAATTAAAATATTATGCACAAAGAGTATATGACAGATGGCAAAGCTGAGCAACATTTACTGCAATATTTAACTCGGATTCAGCTGACGCACCCCATTACATTTCATACACAGCATTCTTATTATTGATAACTCAGAAACTGCAGATTCTTAATGCGTACAAGTCAGATGGAACCATCGATAATTTGTGAGTTAATTTATAATACAAATCAACTCTACATTCTATCCGAGTGGCAGCATCCTGTGTAAGAGAATCAGTTCCTTTGTATGTGCATGTTTCTGGTGAAACACATAAATTCATGTATTGATAGCAGATATTGGAAAGCTGATTCTTGTAAATTAGCTATACTTTGAAAGCTCAAAACAAGCAATCTGTTCTATGCCAAGGAATCTTAACTACAGTAAAGGACGTGTCAAGAAATAAGCTCTGCCACACTTCAGAAAACCAAGAGAAATCACATTTTATGTACACTGTTTCAGCTCAAAGAATTAGCCTGTCAGAATTGACAGATGCAGCAAACTGCAGTAATTTTTCTTTAAAGTAAAGCCGAAATGGATTTGGCAATTAAAAGCATAGGCTGGTGAAAGAAAATGCCTACCAACAGGAAAACATAAAAGGCTGTATTTATAATCACGTTTTTGGTTTTATACTTCACCCAAAAGGTGAATGCTTTATCAAGATAAAGGATGGACTCTATATTTATTTCAAAATTTTCTTTTTTCTCACTCCACTTAGAAAAATTTGATCATGGCAGACAACTGCGTGAGTGTAGATGTTACAGGATGTCTAGCCACCAAACAACCATTCGTTCAGATGGAGATAGCATAGCTTGCTTTATATATTAGAAATCTTTGCCAGATGTCCTGACAATGTTCCAACAAGGATGATGACAATCATTTCTCTAATTCTCAGGAACTGCACATAAAGATAATACTGTCCAAACTGAGGGTGAGCAAAACTCACACCTTCAAGATCCATTGTAAAAATAAATGCTGGCAACAGATCCCAATCAGAGAAAATAATCTAGAGAAAAGAAATAAGACAACAGCAAGAATTTGTTTTTTCCAAGTTGTAGAATGATTTTTGTTTTAATCTAGAGGATATATGGGCCAAGTACACAAGCAAAAAGGTATAAAAAAGGAGATACAGGGGAATGAGAAATACATATGCATAAAATTCCATGCAATATATGCATGACAACCTTGTAAATACAATATTTTTAAAAGGAAAAATTAAAATATATAGTACTTGTATTATAAAAACCTCAGGGCAAACACTTTAACATATTCCACATTAGATCTCAAGCCTGGAGCATAATTTTTGGTTCATAGGTAACCAAATAATATTGTTTGAAAAGTGAACAAAAATCACAGAGAATGATCCAACACTTCTTGTGTGTGTGTGTGTGTGTGTGTGTGTGTGTGTGTGTGTGTGTGGGCACGCACGCACACGCGCGCAAGTGTGGATATATATGTGGCATGAGAGGAGGAACCCAGGCAAGCACATTACCAGAGATTTACACAATGGACCACACACACACACACACACACACACACACACACACACACACACACACACAGTTTCAATAGAAAAACAAATGTTCTCTAAAAGAGCCAACTAGGCTTATTTATTCCATTGGTATCATGCTTATTTGTTTTTGTTTGGTTGTTTTAAGCAGTGTGTTTCAAGAAACTCACAGATTGAAAGCAGTGAGACAAGAGAAGTCACAGACACTTAGTGCATGGTGCCATATGGTTTATTCCTAAATTCTGACTTTTTGAAGTTTTTCAGCTTTGGTCATATTCCTTATCCTAACCTGCATGAATATGCACATATCCACACACCAGTCATACACATCCTAATTAAAATAAATCTTTTTAAAAATAACAATAATGCAAATCTTGTCACTCTTATTTCATGCAATCTAAAACCAAATCTTTTGGTATTTAAAAAACTTCATTATTTAATACTTAAACTGTGCACAAGTATCAGGTTTGGTTCTCAGTACGACTAACCCATGGCAGCTGCATTTCATTTTCATTTGGAAAGACTCATCCAATGTTTTTATAGCCCTCCATTAAGCTGTTTAAATAAAAAAGTAAATGTTGAAAGAGGAAACCATTGTAGTTAAGCTCTATGTAAACTAGTAGTAGGCAAATCTCAGATGGCTTCAGAGTTCGGTTTGGATAAATAACTAAATCTATTCGACCTCTTCAGCTGAAAAATTCCAGCTTGCACAGGGTTAGCAGAGCTTCAGATTTTCCAGTGAATCGAATCTGACATAGTTTGTCATAAATACCCACACTCAATGCCTAGGTAATAGTAAAAGCAACTTGGAGTGGAGGGAGAAGTCAGGGACTTTCTCAAGCATAAAATGTCTTCAGTAGTTGTCTCAACTTGAGAGATTTCAACATCCAACTTTAAAATTCCACTAGAAATTTAAATCTAGTAAGACCCAACAAACAACTATATGCACTGGAACTTCTACTTAATATCTAACCGTTGGGACCCCAAATTGCCAAATGTTTTAAGTATCTGCAAACAAGCAACAGCTAATCTTTAGCTGTTCAGTGAAAAATTTTCCCCTAGGTGCTGGACATTGAACCCAAGAATCTCAGGCTTCCTAAACAATCACTCTACTATTCCAGGCAGTCCTGTGACTCCTCCTGCCTCTGTCTCCCTAGGAGTTTAAATTATGGGAGTGTGCCACTCTGCTAGACTGCATTAATTCTTATCCATATTTCACCTCTCAACTCAAACATTACCTTCTTGGGGGCAAGCCTAGCTAATGGAAGTGGCTTTCTTTATGAATCTATTCTACATTTCCTGCCATACAGGCATATGCATTTGTCTAATGTTTATTTCATTCTTCAATCAGTTAATGACTCCAGAGTAATGATCACATTGTTGTTGTTCACTATTGCATGTCAGTTGATGCAGAATTGCTTTCTGCTTAAAATGGAGAAAACCCTGTGTGAATTTAAAGGAACACAAAAGTATTCTGTGTTGATTTTAGTGAGAGTCAGAGAAACAGTGGCAATTGTTTGGTTTCTAAAAACACAGTTTATATGATGGTTTTATTACAGAACATTTCAGAGTAGACTTGATAGAATAGGTTTCCTAAGATGTGTAAACAAAGATAGTCATAGCTGCATTACACTAAAAACTATAGGGAAATAGAATATACTGTTGAAAGGAATGAGATATTCTTCTGTCCCCAACAGACACACACAAACATACTTGTGTGTCTGCATCTTTCTAATACTGGAATAGTTCTGACTTACTTGGACCACTAGTTGGCATGTTGAAACACCATCCCGTAGATGGAAACAGAGACACAAACACATACTTGTGTGTCTTTGCACCTTTCTAATACTGGAATAGTTCTGACTTACTTAGACCACTAGTTGGCATGTTGAAACACCATCCTGTAGATGGAAACAGAGAAGAACAGCAATGACAACCTGGCAAATATGGATGGAACTCTTTAGACCAGTATTCTCTATCATTTGTAACTTCGCTGTTACTCTCTGCTAGGAAAAGTTGTCACTCCTCACAGCCACGTGTCAACTTGACTTTTTTGAAAACATTTTTTATTGACAGAGGCTTTGATGTGCTTGGACTATACCCTTTCCCTAGAACCTTCTTCCAAATCTTCACTCAAAACGATCTTCCCCTGCTCTGAACTGTTACTAAAACCATGTATATGGCACTATATAAATTGAAAACTTCTGGATCAACTAGCTTTCATTACTAAGTAGAATGAATTGCATATTATCTATTTGTATTTATTATAACTTTATCCTGTATATTGTTGACTTTGCTTTCTAATGTAAGATTTTGAGAAGAAATATGCATGTCATCTTTATGTTTAACTCACATTTCTTATGCTTTGTACACAAGGCATATCCAAGCATTACAAGAATAACTAAATATGTGTGTGCATAAGGGAAACGAAATAGAGCAGAAGGCAAAATCTATGTGTCAATTATGTGCTAATCTATGAATGCTTATGCAGATTTGTTAGATGACCTAACATATGCCTCATCATACAGTACTTTAATATGTTTAACCAATTCATCATTTTAACACACTCAATCAGATTAAACTATTAAATTCAATAAAATGCAGATTACAAGATTGAACAAAGCTATTGATAAATTTCTAAGTTGATTGTTCACTTCAAATCTTAAATTTTGAGTTCTTCAATGTAATTAATTAGGAATGCAATACATCCTACGCCCGTGGTGATGATTAGACCCAGAACGTCACATACATTGGGTCATAACCTCATACCCCCAAATAATATTTAATATTAATTTAATTGGGAGTTGTAATGAGCTTTGGTTTATTCAACTAACAAAAAATATTAAATGAATTGCCAAGTATATCAGAATCACATTTTGGATGACCTATGAGAAGTCATAGCAAAATATTTTTAACTATGACCTTAATATATCAGTAAAGGGAAAATCATGCATTGGCTCATTCACCAAAAATACAGTGTGTCTTCCTATGTGCCTGATCTGAGAATCCAAGAGAGGATCACACAAGTTAACATACTAAACATTTCTTTCAGGCAGACAATATGCTTAGAATTTTATTTCTTCATTGAAGTGATTTAAAAATACAACATCCTTTGTTTATTAACACTTAAGCATTTTTTAAATTTCATATACTTAAACTCACACACTATGCTTTTATTCCTGTTTGCTTTTAACTTCGTGTTAAGCTCTGTCACAGCCTCCAGAGTGCTTTGCAGTTGCATTACCTGCTGCAGTTCTGTAGTATATAGCACATCGCAGGGAACTTCTATAGCTACTTAATAAATATATGCTGCTAGACTAGTAGAAACATGGAAAAGACATATTTTTGAACCTGGAGAATTGTTAGTATGCCGAATTCTTAATTATGTGTGACAAAGGAGATAGTTAATTCAGAACAAAGGATAATTTTCATTTTCATTTGTTTTTGGAATGTATTTCCATATAGAGCTGCTCATTTTCCAAGCATATAAACAAGTTTCGGTGTTAATTCTCAAATGTGCTCAAAGCTGGGATGCTATATAAACAACTAAAAATGTGGTAAGGAATATTTTTTTTTGGTAAGGAATATTTAAAATGTCTTTTGTACTCTTACACTACACTGTTTATATTGATTGCAAACTTGACATTATTTAAAGACATCAAGTAGGCAAGGCTCTAGGCATATTTGTTAGAGATCACCAAGATTGGGATAACTCAAGTAGAAAGACCCACTACAAATACTGGTGGCACAATACCATGGGCCAGAGTCCTGGACTGAATTAAAAAGAGAAGAGCTGAGCACGAGTATCCATCTTCCTTTTTTCCCCTTGAATACAGGTTTTGATAAGACCAATTGCCTTGACATTAGCGTCCATGTTGAACGAAATCCTCAAAATTGTGAATAAAAATGAACCCTTCTTTCCTTAAGTTGTGTTTATCATATATTGTGTCATATAAAAAGCAACTGGTACACCTGTATTATTTTTTTGCTACCAGTTTTACACTGCATGTAAAGTAGAAAACATAATCTCATTTTACAGGTACAATAAAATATAGAATATTATCTTTCATATAGAAGAGAAAACTAATCAAATTCACATAGTTGAGTCTCTTTACTAAAGGGAATGGTTAGAGATTATTTTAAGACTGAAGATCTGGACACTATACAAATATATTGCTTCTTCCATGCATTTTCTATATTCAGAGGAATGCACTTTTTTTCTTTTTGATTATTGTAAAATAAAAAAGCAGGCTCAGAATTTAGTTTTTAAAAGATGAATAAAACATAGCTAGAATGAAGTCTGACAGCTCGGCATGGTTGCACTTTTCTGTAATTTCAACATTTGACGGGTATGGGAAGTGGGGGTGTCAGCCTGTCAGACATGAGAGAGCGTCTCAAACAAACCAAAATTGGAACAAACAACACCCAAGACCTTGACTCTAAACAATTCCTTAAGGAAAATAATTTATTTCTCATTAATAAGATTAAAGGGAAAATGATAAATGGCATTTCTAAACAAATTTTCATTTTTTTAACTTTTTGTTAGTTTAACTTAGAAACAAGCTTGCTTCGCATGTCAATCCCAGCTCCCTCTCCCTTCCCTCCTCCCCTACCCCCAATAATCTCCCAATCCCCCACTCATACCCCCTTCTCTACCCAGGGAGGGTGAGGCCCTCCATGAGGGATCTCCAAAGTCTGTCATATCATCAGGGCATGTGTCCAAGTTGAGAGAGCATCCCTCTATGTGAAATGGTTTGCAAAGTCCATTCGTATGACACGGTATACCAGGGATAAACACTGATCTAGTATCTGAGGCCCCATAGATTCACTGGCTGCTCTTCCAGAAGTTCTGAGTTACCAGCAACCACATGGTGGCTCACAACTATCTGTAATGAGATCTGTTGCCCTCTTCTGGCCTGCAGGCACACAGGCAGACAGAACATTGTACACATAACGAATAAATCTTTAAAATAAAACACAAATATTTTATTTTAAAAATCATCATTTAAAGAATCATTGCTTTATTTCTGTTTGTGTTTGTGTATATGTCTGTGTAAGTATATAATACATGTATAAGCAGGTACATACATTTGATGTGTATAGAGACCAGCTGATGTGGCAACTATCTATGTATTTGGAGGGATGATCTTTCCCTGATAGAGGGACTTGTATTTTGACTAGGATGGACAGATTCATTTTTCAACTGTCTACAAAATATAATTAGATGTTGTAGGTTCTGGGTCAGGCCCATGAAAAATGAATCTAGGTATCTGCTCAGCAACATTAATTGTATAGTTCCAATTCTTCTTCTAACTGCTGACCTCTAGAAACCTTGACGAAAATCCTATTAAAATTTTCAGTGTTTTTTCCCACTCTTACCCTTATATCAGTAACCAATATGCAATTTTCACAAATTCTGAAACATGTCTATATATATATATTCATAACATACGCACACGTATATTTATCATCAAAATTTTATAGGATAAGCAATGATAAATCAAGTATTTTCATTTCTAGCACCACAAAGGCACTTGTACATGTAATAACGTATCTTCTTATTTTTGCGAGAAAACAGTGTCATTACTAAATATATTCCCTTGCTTTTTATGTTTTTGTTTAAACTTTTATTTATTTGTATGTGTACATATGTGTGTATAGTGTGTGTGTGTGAACAGAAGTCAGAGATGGACATCAGGTGTCTTTCACTATGACTCTCAACCTTATCCCTTCAGACAGAACCTTTGAGCCAGAAGCTAGACTGTTGGCCAGTAATCCCCAGTGATCCTGTTGAATCCAACTGATACAGTGCTAGGTTTAGAGGTATACATGGTTATACATGGGTTTTTACACATGTTATGGAATTTCTACACAGGTTCTGGAATTTCAACTCAGGTCCTAATGATGCTATAGCAAGAGCACTTGTCCACTAAGCCATCTTCCCTGCTGAAATTTATTTAACTAAGAATTTTTATTAATACTTTGAGAATTTCATATCTTCAACATATTCACCCCAACTCTTCCCCTTAACTCTTCCCATATCTACTCTTACTTCGTTATTCACAACTTAATGTATTCTTGGTTTAAAATGTAAGGAAACCAACAATTTTAAAAGTCACACACACACACACTCTCTCGCAGAGAGAGAGAGAGAAGATATATATATATAGAGAGAGAGAAGAGAGAGATAGAGACAGAGAGACAGAGAGAGAGCGAGAATTTAATTGAAGTAACTCTACACAGACAATTTTTTTTCCTTAAAAGCCGTAGAATGCCAAATAAAAAGCCCAGTTACAGGTGTGGGATATCTGCTTTCATGTTATTGATTAGGAATATCTCAAAGACATTCCTATTGTTCTTGCTTGTCCAACAGAACTTGCTGGTAAAACCTGATTGCACAGACATTGGTCAATGGACAGGTAGAAATCAATTTGTTACTGATCAGGAAGCTTCCTTCCTGCTGGCTAGCTTTCACAATCCTTGAAGGCGCTTTTTAAGCCAGATATGAAACCTGTGAATTGTAATAACGAACAGTGTGGCAAGATATGACCATGTGTGCAATAGTGACACAAATATTATAAGGACAACCAACTGCTCTGAGGTTAGATTGGATGTCATTTGTTTTATAATCATCACCTAATAAGATGAATTTACTACTTGTATCATAAAGTTTAAAATAAAAGAAAATAACAAGTGTTCAACAAAAACTTTCATTTGCCATGTTACCTAAGGTATATAAGGAGCTGATATGATGCACCAATAACTGAACAGTTGTCTCCTCTGAGGAGAAATACTAATTTGCGTTTCTATATGACTGAGAGTTTTTAGTAAGAGTATATTTAAAGACACATACTAATATTATTATTATACTATAAAACTGTGTATTTAACTTAACTCAAATGTCATCAATAACTGATAATATTCTAGTCATTTTAAACTAATGTCAAACTAAACAAAGTCCTACATCTATTATTATATCCAAATTAGCCTGTAAATATAAAAATGACTCATCTTTGTGTCTATGAATAGATATATGCATACTTTACTATATGTAAATTATGCACATACAATTTTTTCAAGCTTTTTCTATTATTTCCACTTAATATGAATGAATCCCATAGACATGTTTTTAATCTCTTAAAATGTAGCTTCTGGTGGCAAGAATGATGAGAAACTGTCAGGTTGAGGGAACATTAACTCTTTCAGACAAATTAAGACCCATTTCATGTTCTGAAAAATATGATTTCCCAGACAAGTCTCTTGCGGCTTGAAAGGGTTTATGCACCCTTTAGCCAGTGATACATTCTCTCCTCACCATTACCATCATGCACCAAGTGTCTATCAAATTCCCTGAACAATGTTTGAAAAATGGAGTTCATGTTCAGTGTAATTTCAGACTGAATTTCAAATGAGCAAGGCTCATCAAACAAAGAACTCTTGAGCACCCGGACTCCCAAAAGCATAGGCTCTATTCGAAGAGTTCCTTAGGAGGCAATTTTTATAGAAGCATTGGCTAAGATATAATTTTTAATACAGGCACTTTAAAATTAAAACATAGTAAAACTAACATTAGATATTAGGGTCATTTCTTTGGACAAACTGAGGTCATCCTGTAATAACAACCTAATGTTCTCTGTTTTCTTGCCTGAATATAAAGTCTCATATCATGATACACTGAGCTATAATGTATGCCAAAAAACAAAACAAAACAAAAAACATTTACGAAGCACTTACCTTTCTGGAAAATATCATGCCAGACTTGTTGCCAAATACTTAAAGATGAAAAGGAGTGCATACCTTAAAGGTGTTTATGAGCCGGTGTGCAAAGCTGGCATGTACATAAACAGAGTACAGGTAAATGAGCAACCAAGATCATCAAAGTATTAAAATATTATGAGAACACGAGGGACAAGGAAATTAATTTTGATTGCTATGATTAGGAAAGGCTTTCTGGAGGAGATGGTATAAGTGAGCAGCCAATTTTTAATTTAGTTTATAATCTTTTCAAAAAGAACATTTTTCCCACTTGCGAGAGACTGCAAGAAGGCAATAAAACAGTTTCACAGAGAACACATGTGGAACTCATCTCAGATTTATGAACCTCTCTGAACTCAAGATTGGTGTAACATCATGGTTAGGAATATGTGTCTTGATATCTGAAAGACCAAAATTTGGGTCAAAATCCTCATTACCATATGTTATCACTTCTATGATTCAACCACATGGTCGATCCATTCTAGTCTTCTCATATTCAAATGAGTTTAATTTAAAAGGCACCTAATAATAGTACTTCACTTAAACAGGATTTGCCTTGGAGATTGCTTAAGGCTGACATAACTGTATAACACACACACACACACACACACACACACACACACGCACACACGCGCGTGGGGGGGGATGAACATCCCTAATCTAAAAATCTGAATGAAAAAAGAAGTGCTGCAGAATCAGAATCATTTTGAGCATTGGCATGATGCTGCAAGCAGAAAGTTTCATACTGATTCCACGGGATAGGCCACAGTCAAAATCAAGGACCATTAAAAATGTTGTATGATTTTACCTCAGGCATATCACCAATCTGAAACCAAACTGCACTTCTCACTTATATGTTATGCACATCCAAATATTTCAAAATCTTAAAATTACTATGAAGCTCTAAATACTGTGGTCTCAAGCAATTTTTTATGTCTATTTGTTATTTGTATTTACTCATAGTGTTAAAGTCTCAAAGAAACCTGGCACAAACTGGCCACCAGTCTCTCTCCCCAGTCCCTGCTACAGAGTTCAGGCTCCTCAGCACTTTTCACCCCCCCTCCCCCGCTAACTACCCTAAACCCATTTAGCCCCAGAGCTTCCCTTCCCTTCCCCACATTCTCTTTCCTATGTGACTTCCTGTGAGCTCTCTTGGCCCTGTGGTTCATCCCTCTTCCTCTCTCCCTCCCTCCAGCCCCCTTTCTTCCCTCTCATGTCCTGGTCTATGCCCCAGTTCAGTCTGAACTCTTCCACACGTCCCTGACTGTTCCCTCCCTCATATCTAACTAAGAACTTTCACTTAACCACACCTATAGGCAGTCATGACCTCATTTTCATTCAGACAGGATCTCATCTAGTTCAGGTTGTCTTTGAACTTACTGTGTAGCTGAGGGTAACTTTCAGCTTCTGATCCTCCTACTTCCACTTCAGGAATGTTAGTTTATGCTGTGCAGTGCACTGCCATACGGCCTCCTGCATGGTGGGCAATCACTCTATCAACTTGTCTACATCTCCAACACTTAGTCTGAAACACTTCATTAGGATACTAAACTATGATATGTGTGTGGGTATCTATATTATATATATACATATGTACATACATATATGTACACAATATATGTATATATACATGGTATAATGGCTGCATATGACATTCAGGATAAAGTGAAAGGACTCTTTGTCAAAGCACCTCTGAGTCTGCTTTTTTATATTAGGCCTCATCTTTAGGCTGTCTGTGGCCTAGAATAGCTCAGTTTTAGCAAAAATTATTCTGTGCCCCTGTATCACTTCCATTGTTGGTATCCGACCACTCTCATTTGGCCAAATCCCTCATTCCCACCTTTTGTTTCCTAGTACTCCAGCCTGACTTCTGGTATAGCCATAATCTCATGACCTTTATTCACTTCCCTGTCTTACCTGTCTGTCCTTAATTTTCATTGTGTTCCATGGGTACAAATCTCCACTTGCCCTTGAGTACATGTAACCTAGTTGCACATTCCTGTCTCTTTTCCACTAGTGTTATAGTTCATGAATAAACTTGTCTCTAAAGAACTTTTATTTGGCACTGGTTTTCCTTGATAATTGTTGCTATCATTACTGTTTAGTTGCCATTTTAATGTGCATATATTACCTCTTATTAACATTCTAATTTAATTTAAAATCCCCCAGATCACTATGGAAAGTGTCTTTTTCATGTTGTGTAGAACCCAGAGGCTTGCACTGGTTGGAGAAAGTAGTCTACCATGGAACTACACCCCTGAATGAAAGAAAAGAAGAAAAAATACAAGAGAAAGGAAAGGGCATGACTGCTTCTAGGTACAGTATAGGAGAAAGTTTATTATATGGGAGAGCATAGTCAGAGGCAGGGACATTTGGGAGAGTATAGAGTGGGCATAATCCTGAGCCAGGTCATATGGGGAGGGTGGAGGGGAAGGGGGAGCACAGAGAGGGGACCAGGTGCAGCATCTAGGAGGCCCAAAGGTAGAAAGCAAGCAAGCAACCAAAATGGTTGGATTATACAGGAAAGAGCAACCCGGGTGCTTGGACTGGAGAGTGGAGGGTAGGGATTTGGTATGCCAGATAAGATATCCTGTTACAGGTAGGGACTGAGGGATACAGGAAGAACCCTGAGGCAAGATCTGCTTTGATATGTTAAATGTGCGCCACAGCCATTTGTTCCAGGTTTGAAACTTAATAACCCCCCACCCAAAGTGTCTTTATTTGAAGAGAGGTAATGATCAACTATTTGGATTTTTGACAACAACTTTCTTTCAATATAAACAGTATATCCATGGGTCTCCCCCTCTTCCCTTAAAAGAAATAAAAATTCCATATTCTCCCCTATCCAAGCTGTTAAATGAAACAGAAGAATTATTTTGAATGTCCAAAGTTTTTAAGTTTGGAGACCAGTAAGGCATAAAGGGTAAGGACATAGTTAGACATGATGTCACTTTCTCCAGCATAGCCTGAAATTCTCAGTTTTCTTTGAAAGACAGCAAATGTCCAGGGCTACAACACTCGTTAAACAAAAGAGGAAGGAGAGGAAAAAAAGTCTTGTTCTTTGTTTTTGTTTTGTCAATTCCATATGACATTTGCTTTAAAAAGAATGGCTTGTCATCTCACTGAAATCTATTCTTGGCTTGTGCTGAAAAGCTAAGATGTGATTCCTCTGGTTGAATAGTATCTAAATTTTCATCTATTTTAAAATACTCTAATAGAAAATAGTGTAATAAAAATTAACAGAATGGCAGTGCTGTGGTGACACCAAATCTGTTCTGAATTGTCTGGAAAGGACAATGTGCTTCCTGAGTAACTTGATTTGTAAGTACTTCAAATAACTCTCCCTCACACTATGAGGAAATCCCAGGTGTTGATAGTTAGTTGACAGGGTGTTAATGTCATTAACATTCTGTCAGCTCTTCTTGTCAATGTGTTAATGGTTCTCCTGCTGCTCAGCCACTCTCTGTCCTCCAGTTGGGGAAATGATTTAGTTAGCAGTCAATCAAAAAGCTAAGCTGATTTTGGGCCAGAGACAGCCTTGCCATTGACAAAAATCTCTGTGAGTAAATGTGGTAAGAAAGTTGTCAACAGAATATAAGCAGTAAGGTCAACACTGTGATTAATGTGCTTTGTTAGACAGTTTCAGATGTTACAGATAGACCACAGCACACACTTAAAAGGAGAAGAAAGCAGGTCATGGTAGTGCAGAGCTTTAATCCTAAGCACGCCAGAGACACTCCACGGAGTAGGAGGTCAGCCTGGTCCGTGGACAGATGTTCAGGCAGAACAGGGCTCCATAGTCAGCCACTGTTTCAAGAGCTAAACAAACAAAAAACCCCAAAAAAGCAGTTTGATTAAAATTACAAACAGATCTCTTTAAGAATGAGTTTCTTTCCTGCCTGAAAAAACCTGGCACAGTAACTAAAATAATCCCTTTCATGAGAGCCTGAGAAGAAAAGAAAAGGGAAAGAGGGCCTATGAGAGTAATCAGGAAGATTACAAGAGTTTGCCTTCACCACAGGTGAAAGTTGTCTGTCTTGCTTCATGGTGTACGGTGAGTGGGGGCTGGCATACCATAACACACGAAAGAATCTTGTTGAGCCTCTCCTCCCTCCACATTATTAACATTTCATACCACTTTTATCTGTAGTGATATATTATTTATGACTTAATAAAACTTGCCTGAGGGTTCAGAATGCAAAGCCAGTCGCAAGCCATAGAGGCCAGGCAGTGGTGGTACACATCTTTAATTCCAGGACTCGGGAGACAGAGGCAGATATATGTCTGTAAGTCCAAGTCCACCCTGGGCTACACAAGAATGACTCACTCTAAGAGAGTAACAGAGTTCATGACTTTAATCTCAGTCCTAGGGAGGTGGAGACATGAGTGATATGGCTGGGTGGAGAGAGGAATACAAGGTCAGAGGAGACAGGAACTGAAGGTATTTGCCTCTGTGAGGATATATGGAGAGCATTGCAATCTGAGGATTCGTGGGACTGAATCACCCATTTTGGCCTGAAGTAGAGGCAAGACTGCTTTGCTTTTCTGATCTTCAGCTTGAACCCCAATATCTGTCTCAGGGTTTGTATTACTTGTGTTAAATTTATCTAATCACTTTTCTCTAGGATTAGACACTTCTTTTTATCAGACTGTATGTAAATGGACATTTCCTCTGGAGCCTTCATGTCTGGAAGGCTCCTTTGACACATAGAGGAGTTAAACACATTTCTTCTCTTGTTAACCTGCCTTTGGCTAAAAGTGATGCCAACCATCAATCATAAGCAAAGATTATTAGGTTTTCTTTTCTAAACACAGAAAAAAAACAAATAACCCAACTTTTTCACAATTACAGTTTTGGCCAAGGATCAATGACATGGGTCTTCAAAGAAAAGGCCTAAGATTGGCAAGGAGTTCATTCTCATAACACTATCTCAAGTTTTTCAAGCATGGGTTATTTTTCAAAGAACAGTTAGCTGGATATGATTCTGAACCTCAGCTCACCAATATCACCAACAGACCTCAAATACAGACACAGAACCCCTGATAACTTTAAAATATGAGGAGAGATGACCTTTGAAATGAATTAAGAATGTGGGACTATGGGAAGTATCTTTATGAGTTATTGAAATTATCAGGAGAAAATTCCTCTCTTAATAAATAGGAGCTTCAAAAATATTAAATATATAAAACTGGTCATTTGATAAATAGTAAACAATCAAGACAGTTAATTATCAACACTAATTATTGAAAGGTTTCTGTCCTCAATCAAGAAGCTGTCTTTAATTGGTACCTGCATGTAGAGGAAAATTCATTTTCACCAATGGCATTTATTGGGTATATTAACCCCACTTCAGGATCCCTCCTATACCCAGAACTAGATGGCCAACATATAACAAACTCAAAGGTATTTTTATAGCCCTTTTGTCTCATTTTTGCTTTGTTTCAGCATTTTTTTGTCTCACTGGTCTTTTGCTTGTACAATTTGGTTTTCAATTTAGTGGATTTGTGTGTGTGCTGTGAGCATGTTTGTGTTTATTGTTTGTTATTTGAAGAAAGAAAGAGAAATGGTATGGATTTGGTTGGTTAGGGAGGTAGAGAGGGCATGGGAAGAGTTGGGGGAAGGGAAAGGACTAATCAGAATATATTGGATGAAAGAACTGTTTTCCAATAAAAAAAACAGCAAAAAAAATCAACAACAACAAAAACCTCAAAAGCAACCAACCAAACAAATAAACAAACCAAAACAAAATTCCACTATTCAATGATTTAAAAAAGAGAGATCTAAATAAAATCCTAGCAAGCTATTTCTTTTCAGTCTCAGGACTAGATGTGCAGCTTGATAGGACTTGCATAATATTCACACAGCATGAGAGCTACATCACCAATTATCTCAAGAAAACAAACATCACCAACAACAAAATTCCAAGACTAGGGTTGTGATGAGCATGTTAGCATTGAAGAACAAATATTTTCCTAACTATGATCTTTCAATTTTATGGTTATATAAAAATGAGTATGCTGAATCTACTTATTTTTCTTGTTGGGAGACTCATGCAGCTTAGGCTGGCCTTGATCTTCAGATCCTCCTCCTCCACCATCTAAGTGGCAGGATTACAGATATGAATGCCATGCCTGGCTCTTTGTTTTATAATCCTATAAAATTAATTTTATTTGTTTGGTTCCTCTCATTTTTGGGATGTAGAAAATTTTACCTCCACATGTGGTTCCTTAAGGTTATTTATGTCTTCTATGTGAAAATATCTGAGATTGAGTAATAGAAATTTCTCATAGCTCTGGAGGCTAAGAATTCAGGATGAAGGCACCAGGAAGTTCATGTCTAGTGGTAATGGTTTGTGCCTTACTGTTGTGTCTTCCTATGGCAGAGGCCCAAAAGAGCAAATTGGCTTGTGTGTGTGTGTGTGTGTGTGTAGGTGTGTGTGTAAGGATCTGATATCTAGTTGTTCTCTAGTGTTTTTATAAGGAACAAATTTCACACATCAAAGAAGAGTTCTTATTCTTAGATCTAATCACTTCCAAAAGACACCACTGCTTTATACTGTTACACAGTAGATCATGTGTCAACAAAAACTATGGATGGCACACAGATATTCAGGCCATAGCAGGAGGAATAATGAGTGTTATAAACTGAAGGAGACTGAGGTAAACTCAGAAGGCAGAACCTTCTGAAGTAGGTCACAAAAAGTATAATTGCCTAACTCTTCATCTCAGGAGCAGGCCATAAAGAAGCTACAAAGATCATTCTTCTTGTCTTCTGTAGTCCTCAGTCATGTGGCATATGCCTTGCCCTCTACTCAGAGAGGTAAGGAATGTCATGTGGAGAACCCAAGAAGTATCTGAACAAACATCTTGCTAAATCATCTCTCATTCCTCTAATTTATTACAGTTGGATCATATCCTTTTGTCTTCAATTTGGATTTCTATTTAAAAATCCATAAAAAAACTGTCCTCCCTGCCTTTTCTTTTTGAGGACTTCTCCTATAGCGGGCAACACATTCATTAACATTATAGCTCCTCTCTTAATCTGTCTTTTTATAGGCCTGTTAAGCCATGCATCCTGAAATGGGACTGTAAGAGACATTTTTTCTTCCCTACACTATTTTATTCTGAATCATAAATAAGAAACAATTTATACAGAAACGGAGAAACAAAAGTGGCATACTTTGTTATAAAGCTGTTGGCATCAAGAAATTAGAAGTAGGGCGACTACATTCACAGGAGAACATTCCTTTTAATTTTTAAAGACAATGTATCATGATGTAGCTCAGGTTGGACTGGAATTTATGGTCATCTTCCTGCAACTATCTTAAAACCACTGAGATTTCAAGCTTGTATCACCATACTGGTACCTTGAGGACTATCTATTTTTCTACCTTAAAAAAAAACAAAACATTTACTTTAGAATGTATGGATCATAACTTCTAAATTGATCATCTTTGTTAAAAATGCAAGACCTAAAACAGTGATTCAATGTTACTTAAATATTTTATAAGGTTTATATGGATAATCCTTCAGAAATAATTATAACGAAAGCTTACTATTTCTTAACAATAGTCTTCTAGTTGAGGAAAGTCAAAGAAGGGGCCTGGATCACCTAATTCCCAATGACTTTATACATATTTACTGAGAGTCTACATTGTGCTAGGTGATAGATATTTGATAGGTATAGAGGTTAACAAATCTGATATAATCCCTGCCAAAGAACAGTATAAATAGAGTATGTAAATGCCAAGCTGCCAGCAGATTGCATTTTATATTGTGTGCTCTGTAGTATTGTAATGGCCTGACAATGTCTAGGTATAATTAGGATTGAATTAATGTTGTGCAATAGTAAGGGTATGCATGAAAACTGTTGGAAACAGTCTGACCTGGTCATCTAGTGAAGATTCATTTCATATGATCAGTAACCCTCATGCCATTGCTGTTACCCATAGAGCTCTTGCTATTTATAGAGGTTACAGACATGGGAGTGCAGTTCTTGTCCAGTTTTTAAACTCTAAAGTTGTTACAGACAGATTATAGTTGGTTAGGTAAAGTACTGCCATATTTACAGATTATAGTTGGTTAGGTAAAATACTGCCATATTTACTTAATTTAAAGGGTCAGTAATGTGAAAAAACTATTGGCAGATGACAGAAGCATCTAGAGTCCTGTATGACATATGGGAACATGGTATTCATCCAGAGGCCAGAAATATGGCTCATTGACTAAGAGAACTGAATGTTCTTCCACAGAACCCAAGTTTGGTTCTAATCTCCCAGGTCATCCATGTTTTCCATCTCTTTGTTCACTAGCCCAAAAGGTACTAAAATACCCAAAACAAAGCACACATGTGATCATTTCGCATATCACTTTGCCTTTGTAGCAGAGGGAAATTCTCATTGAGAATTCCTGAAGATTTTCAGAACAAGACTAATTTAAGCAATAATTTCATTACTATAATTTATTAATTTATAGTTTTAACAGACTAATATTCTATTTTTCTATAATGAATTGTCATATTTTTCTTGGTATGAACTGCAAAGTAACAATTCTATACATTTCGATACTTTCTAATCCCCTTGTAGGCAAACAGTCACACTTTGGTACCATTTAAATGAACAATAGTTGTTCATCAGTAACATAGATACAGAAGGCTCTGGATTTTCATATTAAATTGACTAATTACCTGCAAAAAAGAGAAATAAAATAGGGAGAGCAGGCCAAGTTCATGAGAATTTGAAATTAGTTTTTTTCTCTCTTTTTTTTCAACATGAGCAACAAAGACTCAACGTTGCAAGCTGTCGTATGGCCATAAGCCAACTGTAAAAGAAAATACTCCACAGAAAAAGGGGATCACAAATTAACTTTAACAAATATGAGACAAGAGTCAACATGAAAAGGTGAAAAAAATAAGTTACGTCACCAATGAAGTGAAAGGTTCATATTAAGTATCCCAATTTGTCCCCTTATAGAATCCAAGGCTAGACAAAGACTGCCTGCTTGCAATGCCTCACAAACTTGTTCATCCAATATTCCTGATTACAAATGTAGCATCACTAAAGTACCACACAGAATTATTTTATGAGGGGAAAACATAAGAGTAGAAGCTATTTTTTATATAAATGCCAAGTACCCATCTTAAGTAATTCTTAGGTTCAGTGCCATAACATCTAAGTTGGGTAGGAAAGAAACACAGGAGAGGAGAAAAAGGCAATAGGCTTAACCTTGAAAGAAGGTGACTTCCATACAGTTGTTGAAGGAATTTACTTATTATCTGATAAAGAAATTGCAGTATTTATTCCCTCTAGAGATATAAAATAGTGAATCAATCTGCAGTTCAAGATACTTATTCAAACCCAGAGGAGGAGGATATGGTTTTTATTTCCAATAACCCCAGAATAGAAAAAAAAATCAGCGCTGAATGTAGTTTATCTTCAAACAACAGCTTGACCATTAACACAATTCAATCTAAAGTCAGTTTCTCACATTCTCCTTTCAAATGCATGCATACACACACTCAAATATATACGTGTGTGTATATGCAAGTGTGTGTAATTTATCAGTATACTGTATTTAAAATAAGTTTCCTAAATGCTTATGTAGCAAGAAATACTTACTTTTTCTTTATACTTATGTTACAGTTGACGTAAATACATCAGCTACTTACCAGTTTGTTTCTCTTTCCATTCACTACACAGTTTCTCATTGCTTCTCAAAATGCATTTATACCCTGAGAAAATACATGTGAATATACCCAAAGAAAGAAAATTATAATCCTTCCTCCCAAAATCATTTTCTTATATTGATTCTATCCTTAAGCATTTGGTTACAAAAGAGGATTGTTTGCTTTGTTCTTTCAGGTATAATCAGACCTCCTAAGACTCACCTTGCATATCTTGTGGGCGTTCAAATAAAATTTCTTTGAGAAATTGCAACTTTTCCGATCTAATTGTTCCCTCGCTTACTCTATCAGGTTCAAACCTTGTGAATTGAAATTTATGCTGCTAATATAAAAGCACCTTATGCGCAAATTCATCAATGGTGTAGGCTGGTGAGTCTAGAATAGATGAACAGATAGTTACACAGACAAACACATAAACAAATGCTTAAATAAAGGATATCATCATCTTTTCCACAAACTTATCATGGTGACTTTCTGCTTTGGGGAAATTCTTGATGTCACGCTCCAGATGAAGAATGTTTTGTTCCATTGCTGCAAGGTTGCTCTTGAGAGTTTGAGCTGAAACTAAAGAACAATGTGCAAAGTGTTTAGAACCTTTTACTAGGTATTTCACAACAACCAAAAACAGTATCTGCTGAGTGATTTTTTTAAATGTGGAGAATTGTTCCATGAAGTCATTTTCACATTTGTCTCAATTATAGCTCATAAAAATTCTACTCTCTACGAAGTAAATGAAAATGTGTAATGTAATATACCAAATCATCATATTTAATATTGGAATGCCACTATTTTACTCAGCCATTAGTTAGATGAACCCATTCCTATTTACATTTATTGATGGAACACCTAATATTTCATTCTTTAAAATCTAAATTGAAGATTAAAGAGAAACTAAGGTTCAAAGAGATCTTATATTATTAATGCACATCCTTGGTTATATAAATGATGGGAGGTTAAATTATTTAAAGGGTAAAATGTTTGCTTCTTTGGAAAACCCTGAGTTTTATCAACCAACACTTGTGGTACAAATTCCCACCTTTAAGATTCCATACTTAATAGAGACATGTAAAATAACTGTTGCTCCAGATGGTGAGTTTAGAGCAAACCCTAGTGAATATATATGCACATACACATACATACACATAAAGCTTCAGCATGCCCTCACAAACTATCATTAGTTGTTTAATTACCCCTAATATTCTCTGCTTTTCTCCTTTTCTCTCATTGACAACTAATAATTTGAATTATTGCGGTCAAACTGCTCCTAAATACACATACACTTTCAGGATCTCTCATGGTGCTGTCATTTCTAGAGTACATTGAAAAGCAAGAAAGAAAAACCTTATAACTATTTTCTACTACATAGGACTTTGATTTGCATACACAGACACTTCTATCAATACCAACAGAATGAGATGAAATTCTAGTTGAGGAGAAAAGGGAAGGGTTACAACTTGATACATAGCCTATGACACTGGTTTTTAAATCAATATTTCTGAAACACTGTTTTCATTAAAGACTATGAAACACAAATAGAAAAACACAGATTCTATTTCAGTAAAATTTTATCTGTTTTAGTGACATATCAGCATCACAATGAAAAATTTAAGAGACTGACTAAATCAACCCTCTGGCAAATTTCAGTCAGATTATTCTGATCCAAATTCGCCACCCTGACAAGCTTACCTTTATAATTCAACAAGGAGAAATCAACTTAATATACCTGGAAGTTTAAGTGACTGAAAATCAAATACGAACACTGAAGATTACTTTTTCTATTAATCTGTCAGTATAAACGGTCCTGTCCAATATAGTTCCATTTGTTTAGATCTGACAAGCTGGAATATATTCTTTATTGGAGAAGTTGGAGAACTGTTCTGTATTACCAAAACTTTGCTAATGCTGCAGCAATCACTACTCACAAATAATGAGTTTACTTTGAAGGAAATCGCTCTGATTTTAAAACCGAATCTTTATCATTTGTTTTCTTTCTCTGTAGTCTTCCCAACTATTCAAAATATTTCTCTTTTCCCATCCTAAGTGATAACTGGAAACACAAAGGATGTAAAATTAACTGGTTGTTGATTCACTTGGGTTACAAGAGCATGGTGTGTGTGTGTGTGTGTGTGTGTGTGTGTGTGTGTGTGTGTGTGTAGATATAACAGTCTAAATTATGGTAGTGACAGGTATCCTCTTTGAAAGCAGAGCAGGAGTATCCTGATCTGTGAAGAAGAGAGGGAGGCAATACAGGCCTCCACTCCCAATGTACTACTATGAACATAGATTTTCCTTCTTCCTTTCACATTTCTTAAAATTCTTCATTCTTCACCAAATCAGGTAAAAGCCAATGCTGAGGTTTGGGCTATTTTCTTAAGAAAGCTTCCATGTAATAGAAAACCAGCATAAATTTGCAAATTTTTATTAACCTATGTTTTCTTACTGAATTTTTAGTAAACAAATATTTTCAGAAGTGCCCTTACCAATGTCACATGTCAGATTTTCATTTCTACATAAATTTATCCAGATTTGTTCTCTAAAGTCTCTAAGATTTCACTGTCACCTATACTGCTCCTTAATTTGTCTTATAATTTTACTAAATCTTGAGCTGTGGCTGGGTTCAGAACTAACATTGCTGGAATGCTGATCACTTTGGCCTCAGAAACAACCAGTCTTTGATCTCCTATTCTGACATCTTCAGTTACTGAATCTAACTTTCCACTTTCTAATGCAGCTAACTCATAGAAAGAAGAAATCTTCTTCCTCAGAACACGTCATAGTATTTAGAAAGGTTCCTCTCTTTTATCTTGAAGACTTTCATTTGAGAAGAGTGTTGCTTCATATGTAGGAGAAAGGATTGCTACACAAATAGCATATCGTATTCTTTGAAAGTCTTGATGTAGTGCCCATGTCATTTTATTAGTATTAGATTGTCCACATGACACTTCTACACAGCTCTTTATTTCTGAAGGTTCCCATGCCTTGCAAAACAAATGTATTAATTATATTATCCATGCTTTTATGCCCATTTATATAACTAAGTTGACAGTTGGTATATCAACTAATATGCAACTATTAAAAAAGTGCAGAATTGAAACCTGCCTATAATCACACATAAGATAGAAGGATGGAGGACTAAATATAGACAATGTGAAGTTATGGAAAATGGTGAAGGAAGAAAAGTAATAGAAACATTTATTAGTTCCTCTGTACTACATTTGTAATGAATTATTAATATTGTAACTGAACATAAAGGTAAAATACTTGAAACAAAATAACCTGGCAATTCTACCTTAGATGCTAATGCAAACATTTGTAGCATTACATATTTTTATTTATATTGGGGAAAATCATTTTGACTTCCACTTAGAAATGATATTAAATGGAAGTCAGAAAAAGGTCTTTTATAATGTCGAAGCCACTGGGAAAGAGCTTATGATACAGTTTGCTTATTAGTATTTTATTGATAGACAGGCATGAAGAATAAAAGGAAAAAAGGAAATAGTACAGTATTAAGTTACCGAATTGGTCATAGCCTTATAATAATTACAGATCATTTTCTGGTGTTTCAACATCTTTCCATCACTCATTTCATGAGCATGAGACTTACAGCATCACTTGGGGGACCCATGCTTAAAAGAGCACTGGATTTGTTTAATGTTTTCATGTTACTATTTTGGAAAATAATTTTTCAGTTCCAGGTCACGATGCCATTTTCACCTTGGGTTTTACAAATGATATAGTTGTTCTCTTTACCTCCAAAGCAAACAAAAGTATCTTAGAAGAGTTGACTTTAGGGAAAACCCATTTCAGCAACCTGCATTAGTAAACTGCTTTGGTCTGGGTTTGGAGTTTGGTGTGCATGTATGTTACCAAAATGTTACTTAGAAAATCTAGGGTGTACACATACTAGGATTCAGAACACAGTAGTCCTTATAACCTAAGTGACTTGGTTAGTTTGGGATATTTTTGACAATGTATATCATTAATTTTAAATAAATGAACAAAATCCTCATACTTAAAGTCTTATCCATTAGTCTTAAAACTTTTTTGCAGAAACAGTAATCAAATCAACTCTTGATTTTGGAGGAAAATTATTGGTTGCATCTTCTCAGTTTAGTCAAGCTATAAGTTGTTACTTCAACTATTTTTCATATGGTATTAAATTCCTTTTATATTCCATTTTCCTCCTTTCCATAGCCCACATCCAAGGACAAAACTTCTACTGTACACATGATACTAAGATTGAGATAGAATCACCCGAAACTAAGAAAATGAGGCACCTCCCTTACCTCTTAATCCTACTGTGCTTTGATTGAATTTATTATTAGTATGCTTTCTAATCAAGGGAACTAAACTTAATCTGTGCTTCTGGTACATAGACTTCACAAGGTACATGGGTTTTAGATCTGGGAAGCAACAGTGATAATTACATCAAGGAATAATCAATTTGTTACAAATATAGGGAAGTTAAAATTTAAAGAATATCTTTGGAAACTAAACCATGTACTACAATAGTCCCTGGGGACATTTAAAAGTTATTTTGTCATCCTAGAGTTTTATAAAGATGTCGAAGAGATCCAAAAGTGTTGAAAAAAAGAATGATCACGGACTTATCTTCTGGATTACTTGCCAGGAACACAAGCTGTAATGTTAAAAATTAAGAGCTGGAGTCAATCAGATAGCTAAGTGGGTAAAATGTTTGCCACACATGCCTGACAAGCTGAGTTCAATTACTCCAAGCCACATAAAAAGCCAGGTGAGAAAGCAGGAATCCCAGATCAGATTGTAATCCCCACAATATCCATGGCAAGACAGGAGATCATCCAGAAGTTTGCACACAATATAAGCCAGAAGTTTGCAAGTATGGTAAGCCTGAAGAAGGCAGAAGAGTAACAGAAATGGGAGACTGCCTCCATCAAGGTGGAAATAGGAAGCCTACTCCCAAAAGTCATCCTCTTCATGGACACATGTACAACAGACACACACACACACACACACACCACAGTCTAAACCAGTAATGAATATTTATATAGCTCCTAGCCTACCTAAAAAGAAAAATGAGGGGTGACATTCATTGTTGCTTACAGTTCCTGGTGCTCCAAAATATTTAAGCACTACAAATGGTTAGCAATGCTTGTCTACTGAATAGCCTCAGGCTGAGGGTGTATTTTTGTGCCTGTCATTATATTAGTCCACTAATATAAATTAAGGAGTATTTTATGACAGTGAAAACATTTTCTATACAAGTAAATTCCCAGTACAGACATTTTTAATGACTGATTAGTCAGTCTGGTGGCACTTCATTTTTTTCTTATTTCATTTTTTACATCTGCTATTGAATTACTGATTCCAAATTATGACAGTAAAAATTAAATTATAGCTATCAGGTTCTTTCTTATAGCTTTCTTTCATGTACTCCATAAATATCCTTTTAAGCGTACATACTCTCTTGAGTTATGTACAGGAGAAACTTTCCTTACAAATCTTATTTATCTGCTTGCTTCAGTTGAAAAATATATGTAGGTATTTTCTTGGTTTCAAGAAAATATATGATAGTGGCCTGATTTTTTAGTTAAATTATTTTAATTTATGACTTTAAGACAAGCTAAGTATAAAAAATATTTTAAGTGAGAAAATGGATGGAAAGACTCTTAAATTACTTACTATATAAAATAACTAAGAGGGATTTAAGGAAACAAAATCAGTATGTTGGTGATATTCTCTAGATTGTATTTACAATGTGCAATTTTATATAAGCTTTACACAGGAACTTGGATTTTCTCCCTCTTCTTTAAAGTTTTCTATTACTTTTAAACACTGACAGAGTAACAGAAGTTTTCTTACATTTGAGCTCAAAGAAAGGCCACTTAAAACCTCCCTCTTGTAAGTGATCCCAAATATGACTACAAGCCTTCTTAAATTTTCTGTAACTTTATCTATTCAGTTGAATTACTTCCAGATGAGACACAGGACATTAAAATGACTCTTCCATAAAGCATGTGTGAAAAAGAGAAATCAAAAGCAGTTTGAACAATGGGCACTGCTGTATTATTTTTCAAATGTATTTATAGATTAATAGTTTCCTTTTATATGAATGCTATACATGAAAATGGAGAGAATGTGTTTATATAATAAGAACGACAAAATATAATCAGCATGGGCTTCTTTGGACTTTCAGGAAAATAAATGGGGAATGGAACCTAGATTTGAAATTCCTAATTCAACCACTCCCAAAGGAAATATAGTTTTAAAAAATCACACAAACTTAGGAGAAAATTTTTTGTTTAAAAATAGAATATTCAATTTAGCTACCAGTCTTTAGCATTCGTTCTTCTATTGTGGGATGCTGCAGGGTACTGTTAAATAGTCAACAATTACTTGAAACTAACTCTTCAGCTTTTCCAGGTTATGATTTCACATGTGGACCAGTTCAAGTAGCATGCTTTGTAACTGTAATAAAAGACTATGTGTTCCCTCTACATATTAATATATCCCTATACCATGTCCCCTTAAAGGTAAGGCAGTTTTCTAAACGGAATCCATAACATGGTATGAACTGAAACTGAGAGTGAAGGAACAACAGCAACTAAATACAAAAACTATTACATAGTTTGCCTTTTAAAAATTCAGCAAGGGCATTTCAGCATCTGGTATCATATATTTTTTGTGAGTCTAGGCCTGAAAAACCTCAATCTGAACACATTATTTTTAAATAAAGAAATGAGACTTTGACTAGAGAAAAGAAAGAAAATTTACCAATAACCAGTGTAAGTTCTGAATAAAGGTGAGATGTATTGAGGAGGAAGGAGAAAAACGGCGAAACTTTCTAAATAATGATTTGGTGGGGGAAAAATCCTGTATCCTGACTACAAAATCAACAGCAGTGGACAACTGCCTGTGAAGAATCACACTCCCTTCGCCTGCTGTCTCCCCTGCAACTGTTATTCTGCCTACAGCAAATACTATGTGTGAATTTTCAAATCAAAGGTGAAAACCAAATTGAAATCCCCTGCTTTTGCAGACAGTCTTAGCTCAAGGCCAAGACTGGGAAGTCCATAGCAAGCTGAAGCTCCTCTAAAGCAATTCTGGACAGAGTTTCATTGGAATCATTTGCTCTCCTTATCAGAAAAAGAAACATCATTAAGGTAGTATGTTTTCATTAAATACCAGCACTCAGAAAGCAGGAAAGAGGGGACTCAAGCCATTCAGCATGTGTTATGTATATAAACCCCATTTCACAGAAAGAAGAGAAATGAAAGGAGAGGAAAACCCAAAAATTATCATTTTCTTTTCAACATAAAACAACAGGTCAATTCTTCCATAAGAGTTAATTTAAATGGTCGAAATGCTATTCTCATTTTTTTGTTGTTTTGTTTTTCTATTTTTGAGACAGGGTTTCTCTATTATGTAGTCTTGGCTGTCCTGGCACCTGCCATGTAGACCAGAGATCTCCCTGTCTCTGCTTCCCCAATGTTCCGATTAGAGGTATGTGACACCCTGACCAGTTTCTGATTCTCAAGTTTTTGCTTAACTTATTTTGTTTTTATAAAGAAAATACGGTAACTAATATTGATATATAGTTTTCACATTGATTTTCTTTACAACTGTAGAGTACATCAGTGGATAAGCCCATCTCCAGTTATAAGACTATTAGTATGATGAACAGCTTTGTAATCAGGTGACTTAGTACTTCTAAAAATGAAATTTGACACATCCCCCACCTCTCAAATTAACCTTCAAAGTGTAAGAGTTATCAGAGTCATGGGCATTGACAAGACCAAATCACATATTCTAAAATACAGGACCAACATATATGAAAAAGCTAATGCTATAAAGACACATGGAAGAGAAAGAACCACAATTAGAATATATACATTTTCTCATGTGTTTATTTTTTAATATTTCTTTTTTGGGGGGATTGTAATATGATTACATAATTTCTCCTGTCCTTTTCCTCCATTTAAACAGCTATTCTCAATTTTTATGAAAACTTTGGCAGTGTTATGTAGCAAATCCCTCCTACATAAATTCTTCCATCTATGGGTGAAGCTTCTGAAGACACAAGGTGTTCTAAATGGAGGAGAAACATTTCATTCAGCAGGGGAAACTTGTTAAACTAAGGTAGTGAAGAACTCAAATGGTTCAGAAAGTTCCTGAAACTGACATGACACAGTAGGATCTTCCCTATCCAAGCATATGTAGGCAGTAAGGGCCACTCAGAGACTCTCAGAACAGATTATTCACCTAGAAGAGAGACATCTCAGCTGCCTAGCAAAGTATCAGACAAGTTGAGCTGTCTAGAAGGAACCCAGACTAGTTGAGCTGTCTGAATGAGACACACTCCAACCTGTTGAGGTGAATTGTACAGTGAGCCCAAGGTTTCATGCTTTCATAAACTGTCACTTATGCTGGGGTGGACTTTGATGATGCAGCTGTCTATGAGTCATTAATGCACTTGTCAGTAACCTATCTATCATCCACAATTTTGTGAGTTAACTTGACCCAAATTTACTGGTTTCACCAAGTTGCAATTGGGTGGTTTCTGTACTTTGGTCTGGGGTTAGTAAACACTTGTGCTTGTCTCTATAGAAGTAGTGCGACACAACAGGCAGAACTATCTGTTGAATACTTCATGATTTCCTATCCTAAGCTGTTCACTTCTAAAATACATACAATGTGCTCTTCCTTTTACTTTAGAATCAGAAAACTGATAAAAAGCAAATACTGTCAAAATATGCTACTTAATATGACAAGAGAAGGGTTTAAAATGAATTAGTAAAGTTATACAAGAGGAAAGCCCATAGAAAGTGAGGCCATAGCCAGGCGTAGGTGGCGCACACCTTTAATCCCAGCACTAGGGAGGCAAAGGCAAAGGGTCTCTGCGAGTTCGAGGCCAGCCTGGTCTACAGAGCAAGTTCCAGGAGGGCTCCAAAGCCACAGAGAAACCCTGTCTCGAAAAACCAAAAAGAAAGAAAGAAAGACAGAAAGAAAGAGAGAAAGAAGGTGAGGCCATGTTGACACAGCCTAAATGGAAAAATAATCCAAGTTTAAGAAATCTAAAATTTTGGTCTTGGCCCACCTATGCTGTCTGCTTAAGGCCCAATTCCCCCCACCCCCTCCTTGGAACATACTGGGTCTACCCCACTTGAAGTAGAACTGCCCCGGCAGCCTGAACTATCCAGAATCTGCTGGTATTGCAGTCTTAGCCCCCCTACTCCCTCCAGTTGATGTGAGTCTGGGTTCTGCCCAGGCCCAACTCCGCCCGCCATCCCTTTCCTGGACCTTCCTTGGTCTGCTTGGCCTGTAGCCAACCTGGTTTAGCAGCCCAGACTCTCTGGAGTCTCCCCACGTCTCAGTCTTACCCTCCCATTGAGGTGAGTCTCTTTCCCTCTAGGCCCATCTCCCCTATCCACTCCTTGGAACTTCCTGAGTCTACATAGTGTGTAGTAGACCTGACCTGTCAACCCGGACTATCCAGAGTCTGACAACATCACAGTCTTTGTACCCAGTACGCTGTAAGCTTGAGCTTGAGTCTGAGCTGCCCTATACCCTCTGAATGAGGAGAACACTAAGAGAGGCTGGACCATCTAGATTTGCTAACATGGAAGTCTTGGCTCACCTACATACCTCATGTTTTAAGTACATAGTTTTGTAGGCTTTATTCTAAAGTGTAATGGTGAAATAGCTTGATAGGAGAAGTCCTTCTGTGTATGTATTGCCTTATTGGTTGCTAAAGGAAGCACTGTTGGTCAATAGGGAAGGAAGCAAGATAGGTGGGAAATGTAGTCGGGGTAGAGAGTCACCATGTGATCTGGGGAGTACAGGGCGCAAGTCTGGTGTTTTTGGTAAGATAAGACCTTATAAAACATATATAACATATGGGTTAATAATTAAGTCAGAGATAACCATTAAGAAACCATAGCAAAGGACCAACAGCTTCATAAATAATATAGTGTCCTGCGTGTTCATTTGGGACGGATGTGTCTCTGTGACCAGGCTGGCAGGGAAAATGTACATTATAATAGCTATTACTAAAATGAAAACCATGTAGAAAACAACTTACATTTAATACTGCTAAAGTTGTGATAATCTAGGATGTCAAAATGAGCACTGTTACTCACTGAGACACAAACTAACTGGTTTCTTTTGTTCATTTGTTTATTTGGTTTGAGAATGTGTTTCCCTGTGTAGCTCAGGTTAGGCCAGAAGCTCAGCTCTTCTCATCATTGCCCGCTCCAGTGCTGAGACCACAGGTTACTGATATTAATCCAGGTCTAACTTCTTGCTTTCATGGAAACAGTCATTTAGTAGCAGCTATCTGCCAGTATATTATATACATAGTAAGGTATAAAAAGTGCATATGGATTGGTAAACCATTTCAATGTTTTCTAAGCAGGAATAAAACAGATGTAGAGCATGTGTAAAATGCTAATGTAAAATGCTACATGAAAAGAAATATCGTCTTGTGTCCACTGATTTGTGATCATGGCCAAATACTTCAGGAACTATATTCTTGAACTCATTAGGGAAATTACTAGGGTTGTATGATATAGTTTATCTATTCTTGTACTTGACCTAGTTTTTGGGGGGAACATGTTTAATGTATGAAGTCCCCAGGTAAGTACAAGTACAAAGTCATCAATTTCACTTAAATTGAACAGGGGTTGTCATGGCATCAGTGACATTATGCTGAGGTCATAATGCTGGAGCCATTTCAGTCTATTCCACATTACTCCTTCCTGGATTTGCAATTGTTCAGTATGTAATAGGGTTGCAGGTCAGACAGAAGATGCTTGCAGGGGTCTATTAACCCTATGGTTGCACTTCCTGCTTTATTATCTTACTGTAGAGACTAACAGGATTACTATATGCCCAGATACGCTAATGTAAATTAAGGTAATTCAAAGGAATATCATTTTGATTGTTCTTGGATTTCTTCACTACTGAAACTGGTCCCTACATAAGACACAACTTAATTATTTATCTGATTATCATCATTTCATGAATCTACTAGAAATAGATATTTTTGCCTACTATCAAAGAATGGTTTAAAAACAACACAGGTAGACAAGCAAGTGGGGCCTCATGTAAGTTTTTTGGGTGTAACCCTAACTATGGTGAGAAAACACTGACAGGTTTCCAGCAGATAACTAAAGATAATAGAGATATTTTATATTTGCAGTAGATGAAATGTGAGGGGTAAGAAAGGAATTAGTAAGGATGATGCCCAGTTTTCTGGCATCAGCAATAGACAGAGAAGCAACATGGAAGCGATCAAACATTAACTTTGGCCTACTTACTCTTAAATACAAGGGCCAGACAAACTGAGATTTTAAATAAGTAGCTGCCTGCTGGAGCAGGTCTGCCTGGACACTGGACATCCACAGGCATTTACATATAGATCCCCGCTTTAGAGAAGTTACATTGTTTCAGTATATTTCCATGATATAATTTAGTCTGAAGTTACTTTCTAGCTCTATAAATCTAGGTAATAATTTCTGCATCCCTGCCTCATTTCAAGTACAAACATTTCTAGATGTTGGTTAAGGTCATTTCCCTCTGGGCTATGATTGTAATTTATTCCTCTTTCCTCTCTTTCCTTTTCCCTGAGTTACTCTACTCATACAGACATCATGGATATTTCTATTAAGATGTTTTGCCTTGCTGAGAAGTCTTGCTGTAACACTTCTCTTGAAACAAATGTTGCCAATAACAACCAGGAAGCTAATTGCATTTGGAGGTGACAGGAGTTCATTAAATAAAAAAACTACAAGGCCTGAAAACTATAAAAATACCTGTCAGAATTTTGCCTATGAGCAGGAGGAAACGCTTCAAAGACCCAACTGTTTCTATTCCTAAGTCATAAAATCGGCACATTAACACTGGTACAAGGGAAGGGATCAAAGGTGGCTAAGGCAGTAAAAGTTTCATCTTTCTTTCGCCCCACCTTCTCTTACTGGCTCCACTAGGCATATTGAATATGTCTTCTTCCTGCTTGTAGGTGTACAATTTTCTTTTAGCATATGTATATGTTTCTCACTGTCAATATTTTTGTCTTTTGAAAAATCATTGCAATTATTTGCTTCAGTTCCTTACTGGTAAACTATTTTTGGATTTGTTTTGTGGAAAAGACAAGTGCCCACCTCTAATAAAAGTAGAACAATGTGATGTTACACAAATCCATTTTTTGTGTCCTTGCCAGTAATCGCAGTCCTACCATGGAAATTAATGAAAGTTTTAAAGAAGCTCTCTGTTCATTTTTAAAGTTTGTAAGATTTTTTTGCCTGCATGTATGTCTGTGTAGCACATATGTGCAGGGCCTGTGAAATCCCAAAGAGGGTTGTGGATCCCCTAGGACTGGACTTACAGACAGTAGTGAGCTGTACTGTGAGTACTGAGAATAGAACCCTGATCCTGGGAAAGAGAAGCAAGATCTTAACTGCTGAGCCGTCTCTCTTGTTTATTTTCCAGTCACCCCGACTTCACTTTTCTTTAAAACTCTTACCAACTTCAAGTGGCGCATCATCACCACGGTGATAATCATCATTTTCAGGGTCAAGATGTCTTTGATTCCCATATTGACTGAAATAGAACAGCATTTCTCTTACTTATACCACTAACAAGCAATGCTACCTTGTGCTTCTTATGATTTGAATGGAACCCTATAAATCCTTATATCCCTGCAACCCTGGAATGGGTATATTAGCTGTAAACTGTTGGGAAAAAAGCTTTCTAAAAGAAAAAAAGGTTCATCAAAGAAATTCACAAGGTATTATTTATAATAGTATAAACATGGTGTAAACAGAAGAACAAGCAATAACGGAATGACTGATAAAAACTTAATACAATATTATGAAAGATGTGTAGAGTGATATGGATCAGGAAAGTAGAACTTACAATATTATATCAAGAGAAAAAAATACCAGTTTGTAGACTGTGGTCTTTACTGTGAGTGTTCTTGTTTGAATGAATTATTTAACTGGAAACTCACTTTGAAGAAGGCCTGCATAGCACTAACCCACATGCTTGCTCTACATGAAGTGGTAGAGTAGTTGTGAAATTTGGATGAGCTGGATCTAGGCAAGTGACGATGGACTTCTTTCAATTTGTAGGGAGATACTCTTACTAATTCTTAAAGTTTTCATTGTTCATTCAATTACAAGAGTAGAAAAGTATTTGGCAGTATAAAGATGAAGCAAAAGTCCAGATAATTTCAAGTATTTTGGCAAAATACATATAAGTATAAATAACTGTGCACATGACATACCTAAAGATCCTTTGAATCTTTTGAAAGCTAAGAGACCATTTGTAAATCAAGGAACTAAGAAGGAAAATGGTCACCAATACATTCTGCAAGCAATGCTTTTCATATAATACCCCCTCACTTTCTCAAGATTGGGGGCTGGCAAACAGCTGCATGTAGAAAAAGTTGGGTTCCTGTTTGTTCTAAGATAAGAATGATTTTTACATTTTTAAGGGTTTGAAAGAAAACAGTGCCTTAAATCATGAAAATTGTATGAAATTCAAATTTTAGTATCCACAAATAAAGTTTTGTTGGAATACATCCAGGCCCTTTCATTTATGTATGGGCAGTGGCTGCTTTTGTATTACAAAGGCTGAGTGAAGTCCTTGTAACAGGGGATCTATCTGGTCCGCAAGACCTAAAATATTTAATACCTGGCTCTTTGCAGAAAAACGTTGGCTGATAAAATTTTTAGATTTTTTTAAATGCTAGCTTAGGAGAGACATCATCAATTTCCCAGTCCAGATTTCCCATAAGGATATTAAAAAAAGAAATCAAATATGGAGTGTCATAGAATATAGAGGAACACAGAGTCAGGCTTCTGCATTTTTGGTTCTTATGTAAACACAATGCTACAAGATATCTTTGCATACAGTTCCTTTCCCTCTCTCAAAAGGTCAAATTATATAGTCAGTTCCACAATGTAGTGTAGATTATGTAAGTTTCTGCTACAGAATTCAACAAGACTATAATAATATATAAGAATGGAGGAAAAACAACAGCATTTTTTGTATAGCAAAACTCCAGACAAGAAGGGGAAAGTGACAAGATCTGCTGATCAAATTGAGAGTATAGTGGGGAGGGGAGAGGGAGTTAGAAGAAAGAGAAGGGGAAAAGAGGAAGGGAGAGGAGGACATGAGGGAGCAGGAAGCTTGAGTAAGGGGAAGAATAACAGAGAACAAGAAAAGAGATACCATAATAGAGGGACCCATTATAGGTTTAAAGAGAAATCTTGCACTATGGAAATGTCTAGAGATCAATCTAAGGAATAGTGGAGAAGCTACCTTAAATGTCCCGCCCTGATAATGAGATTGATGAGTACCTTATATGCCATCCGATAGTTGATGGAAGCAGAAGCAGACACCAACAGCTAAGAACTGAACTAAACTCCTGGAATCCAATTGCAGAGAGGGAGGAATGATGAGCAAAGGGGTCAAAACCAGGCAGGAGTAACCCACAGAAAAAGTTGACCTGAACAAGGGAAAGGTCATGGACCCCAGACTGATAGCTGGGAAACCAGCATAAGACTGATCCAGATCCCCTGAACGAGGATGTCAGTTAGGAGGCCTAGGCAGTCTATGGGGCCTCTGGTAATGTAACAGTTTTTATACCTAGTATATGAATGGACTTTGGGAGCCCATTCTCCATAGAGGGATACTTTCTCAGCCTAGAAACACAGGGGAGGGCCTAGGCCCTGCCACAAATGATGTGACAGACTTTGATGATCCACCATAGAAGGCCTCATACTTTCTATGGATCAAAAGAGGGATGGGATGGAGGTCAGTGTGGAGCATGGGAAAATGGGAGGGAGAGGGAACTGGGATTGATATATAAGATTGTTTCTAATTTAAGTAAAAAATCTAGACAATAGCAAAGCATATTCTGGAAAATTTCTTCTAAAAGCCTCAAAGTAAATGAAATACAAACTTAACCAACGTAAAGTACACAGAAATTCCTAGCTAGATCCTATAATGCCAGGCAATAAAAGCAGAAAATTCAGCCACTAGAAAAAAATGAAATTCAATCTTGATCAAAAATTATCACTACAGAAAACAAGACAGAATAATCTGAAACTAATTTTTCATCCCAAGCTATCTCTCTGTTATGTTGCAATATGAGATGGCTTACAAGAGGTAAGAAAGGTGGTGGGTAGAATGGAATCTCTGGAGATACCGCTCTTGGCGGTAGCCACACGGCATGTAATGACAAAGTCTAATGGTCACGTGCTTTGTGGAAGAGACAAATGGAGAGAAAAATTCCTGATGGAACTGAGGTGACACTGTGGGAAATGGTAGTTTTATCACTTTTGAGTTCATCAACCTTTGCTTGGTGTCGATCACTAAAAGCAAACATTTATTTTTTTTCATGATGCTTCTGCATTGATAATATTTTTCCTTGCGTATAGTTTATTATCATTCCTTGTTTGAATAAAATTTTAGAAGGAAGGAGAAAAAGAAGTCTGTTGAAGGAGGTATGATTAGTGTAAGGTGTCAATCAGATTTTAATAGTGAAAATTTATTATCTTTCTGTAAAGATGCAGATTGATAAAAAAGTGTGTTTTGGTTCTCCAATGACACACACTCAAACCTCTTCAATAATCTCATTTTCCGTATTTTCAAAGTAGATAATAAAGAAGTAATTGGGAATACTTTGAAATTCATAATGACATGTTATTGTAAAAGTGGTTTTTACTTATTCAAATTACATTGAATTTACAAGCCACATAGACATGCTTGGATATTTTTAATATGGGACTGTAACTTTAAGAGTACTTTTTTTCTTGAAACATGTATAGTATCATACAACTACCTTGAATTATTCGTAGCTATAGATACTGTTGCCATCTTTATTTTCAAATGGCCACAGTATACAGACATGAATTCATAAAGATAAATAATCCAGTAATCCAGATGTTGAGATGAGTGAATTATTCCCTGGGTGTAAGTCAATTAACACTTTAAAATAGTTAAAGCCTCAAGAGGGTATCAGCAAGGATCCCTTCAAAGACAATTCGTTCAAGAAATGCTAGAAGAAATTAATAGTCCTTAATTTGAATAAAAAATGTCCAACATTCACTTTAGACTCATGAAGAAATGCGTGTAATACTGGCCATGCAGATTTCTATTCTATATAGCAGATCATATGCCTCAATGATTCATTTTGATAAAATCCTAAGGCTTCTCATAGGCTCCCAAGGTGAATGTCTGATAAGTACACAACAACATAGTAGCAGCAAAAGAGAGCTGTTCTAAGACTTAGAAGGCCAAAGCCCCATTTATTTTCCATATGATTTTGGGAAAGATGCACATATCCAATATATTTCCATTTGCAAAACAGAATTAATCCAGCCTGTCTTTCTGATCCTGTGTGTGGGGTGGTGGTGGTATGGATCTATTTTGCTCTGACACTCTTTGTAAAGGATGTGATATAAAAATCTTTAGCTGATAGTACTATTAATGTTGCCCTAAGGAACATACCTGGCAACTGAAGTGGGCAGCTCCTTAACTTTCTATAGAAATAGGTAATATTTAGAAAACAAGATACAGTATATAAAATATTTTTCACATTTAAGACTACACAAGCTGCCAACAGAGGGAAAGCACTTAATGCTCCCACCCAGCTATAACACCTATGAACTATAATGATCACATGGCAAGGTATCCATAAAGGTACAGTAAGTGGCACTTGCATGTCACTAGCAACCAACCTAATTGGAGCTAAGTCCTACTCAACAGGAGGGAGGGAATGCCTGGTACTCGAAACCGAGTCAACTGCTTGTGCCTAGTGAGGTTATGGATCTTAGAAGAGAATCTACTTTTGTGACTTTGCTAGAGCAGCACAATTCATAATTATGGTCTAAATCTTATCCATATACCCACAGATAAGTGCAGCCATTCAAATAATCTTTACTGCCAATGAACACCAGAAAATTACAACTAGACACCATAAAGAGACCAACTGGATCATGAGGAGCCCAAGGTCAACGGATACATCCACATCTCAGCTCTTCTATCTATAGTTCAAGAACAACAAGGAAGAGAAAGTGGGAAGATTGCAAGAGCCAGAATACCAGGAATTCTGCTATGAAAATCTCTTAGAAATGCCTGCACGAACAAGACAGAAACAATGGCAATTACCAACAGACATGTTAATGTAGAAGGGGGAAATCTCATGGGGCAACAGTTCTGGCCAAGAAACTACAGGCAACTGGTGACTGCTCAGAGTTGGAGAGTTTGCTGCTCCTAGGAATGAGCTCCCTAACTGGCTGTACAATACAAAGTGATCAACCTTGGAACCATGCACATTAACAACAAAAATAATATGGAACAGTAATAAATCAGGAAGAAGAGGCTAGCAATTTGAGCAGGGTAAGGAAGAAACTTAGAAGGAGCTCAAGTGAAAGGGAAAGTGATATAATTATATTTTAATACTAATATTTAATAAAAACATACAAAATACTTTTCACAGCAGACTTCACAGAAATCTATGTGTTCTACAACAAAGGACAGTAACATTTATTGTTATATCACCAACCTAGAAAAAATTATGGTTGATTTTATACCATATTATATAATATAAAATGATCTGGGCACCTTTATTTTAATATTTTTGAAGATTTCATTACTTTTACATAAATCAAATGACTGCTTTACACATAGACTACTTATTTGAGCTCAGTATAATACAACCTGAACTCTAAATGCAGATTTCTTTCATACTAAATAAGTTGGGGTTTTTCACTGTTTCATTTGCTGCCTTTTATGTTGCCTCTTGCCATTTAGATGGAAGCATTCCCTAGAACCCTTTGCTCTTTTTTGCTAAAAGCTCTTTTTTCTTAATGCATTTCTTTTTGATAAAGGATTTTGTTATAATATACAAGCTGAAAATCACTATAGCTAAGCAACAACTTCTTACTTAAGGAAGTCTTCCATTCTCATGCCCAACTACACAGTGTCCTATAGCTTCTCAAATAGCATAATCAACCCTAGCAGACCACTGTTCCACTCTCCTATCATTATGTAAAACCAGACATCTAGGCTTTTCTATTTACATTTAAATAGTTCCAACAAGCTACCAAGAAACACACGTCATTAATTCTCAAAACACTTTTTGGTGTATATCTTTTAAGAAATTCCTGTTTTTATTAGTGTGCTCATCAAATAAATTTAATGTGCTCCATTGTGATAGTTTAATTGATGTCCATCTTTCTCATTTTATTGGAAGTGACACTTTTCTGAAGCTTACAATCATCTGTTAGATTTCTGAACCTGGTTTTCATATTTTCAACCCATCCCACATGATACCTTAATGGGAAAAATGACTTTTAGAACAGTGATGTCACCATATGACTCCTGATTTGATGATATAAAATTAAAACCTTCAATTACATTTGAAGTCCCCAAAGCTACCATAGGTTACTGACTGTAATTAGAAACTAATGAATATGATTAATAACCTGAACACAAATAAAGAGGATTTTAAGATAAAGCAAACCTAAGTACTACAGATGCATGAGGGAACTGCTGTGTTACATAAATGTATGTGTTGCCTAAATATAAAAAAAATCAGTCATAATTTCCATGGTGAGCACAAAATGAAAATAGTTTTAATCAACACTAGGCAGCAGCCTTAATGTCTCTGGGGAATGAAGTTTTCAGCTCTGCTCTTTTAACACATAGATGAACCAAGTTTCTCTCTGTGCTGTGTATAATAAACTACAATTTAAATCAGTTCTTTAAACATGCAAATCATGGTTCATACAGAGACTCCTCATTGATCTTGTAAAGGCCAGCTCTCAGCTACAATTTTAGCATGACATAGAAGGAGAAATATCAACTTTGCCAAGATAATCTCATTTTATTGCATTTCGACAGTTTCTTCTCTGCAAATTGTTGGTAATGTCACCCTTTAATGAGCAGAGAGGTACAGGGATTCTAATTTTATTTGAGATTTTATTCATTTAGGGGGAAGAGTTCTCTCTATTACTTTTCAGAAATAGCAAAACTATGTCTTATTTACATAATTGTAAACTGCTCATTTTCTTTTTTCCATTAGCAGGATATTGCTGCTTAACAAAGGGTATGATCTTAGGAAGAAAAAAGTGAGCACACACTAATGAGTATCAGCAGAGCAACAACCAACATTGAATTGTTTTTCTCCTTGTCTTTCTTATCATACATCAACAGATTTCATTTTCCACACCAACTCCTTCCTCATAAAAATATTTTCAAAATTTCTTCTGTACACATGGAATCTTGTTCATGACCTCAATCATTTCCTGACTCAAGAGCTCATATTACTTGTAGTTAAAGTTTAAATATTAGATAGAAAAAAACTGCTATTTCCTACTAAGATTTATGTTCCTACTGCATTTGCTAACATAAATCTGGGCTCACTATGCAGCCACAAATAGTTTATGGATCTAAACTTTTGACTTTTGCGTAGGTCATTTCAAAGCTGAATTGCAATTATAAAATTTTATATAATTAAGTCTTACATTAACTAACCTAAAAGTAATGTATCAGTCCACTTTCTTATTACTGTCTCTTCTTTAACATCTATCTATCTACCTATATATCTATCACTTAGTGTGTGTATGCATGCATGCATGCATGTATGTATGTCTAAGTGCATATATGTGCATTACACTCATGCAGGAACCTATGGAAGTCAGAAGAGGGTAACAGATTGCCTGGGACTGGAGTAACAGAAGTTGTGAGCCACCCATGTGTGTGTTAAGAATTGAACCTGTGTCTGCTACAAGTGCAGTAAGTGCTCTTAATCACTGAGCCATCTTTCCAGCCTGATTATTGCCGCTTCTCATATGAGCTAATGGAACTTCATTTTGTTTACATCTTTAGCTTCAGGTTTTTCTTTTGCAGTAGTAAGGGTCTAACTAACAGCCCTATGCAGTTGCGATGTCACTGCCTTTGATCTCTAATAAACTAATACCTATTTTTTAGGTAAATTCCTTTAAAATTCTTTTCAACAAAAGAATCATATTCCTGTTTCCTGCGTATGGATAATAATAGTACTTTTGTACTTTCTAATAGGCCTAACATAATGTACTATATATAGTAAGAGTATGGGAATATTGAGTGGATTGAACAAATAAGTTACTGTTAAGTGATTAGTTAATTATTTAAGAATGAACTACGATGGGTCTTGAATAATAAACTGATACATGGAAATATCCCTACAAATTCACATATCATGTTGATCAGATTGATTCATGATACTGTAATCGTTTTGTAATCTTTTTAGCAACCTCAGAACACTCAGATTTTCTATTAAGGTTAATTATATTTCATGACTAATCTTATAATATTAACATATTTTCTATATTTATATGATGCAAGTTATATCTGGTTATTAAAAAATAACACATATATGCTAATAACACACACACCCTTTAGTGATTCATGTCCTTTAGGGTATTGTATGTGTGAACTATATGACAGTGGGACTTACGAAGGTTAGTACAACTGTAACAACTTACAGATGGAACAAGTCCTGACTTTAGGCTACCGAAGCAGAATTCCATTTATTCATGTTCTGCCTGATTTTTTTTAACATTATATGATCTAAAGTATGTGCTTATTTTTCCCTGTTCCCAAATGAGCCCAGTCAAGTTTCTAATTACAGAACACAATTCCTAGTGCAGTATTTACTTGATATTCTTTTATTTCATCAGCACTCTCAAATTTACAGTAAAAGTGCTCTCCATTAATAATTCTTACGAATTCAAAAATCTTGCTGTGCCATTCTTCCTTTCATTTAGACATTTGGAGTTGAGTATAGTAAAGGTATTTTCATCCTCTCTCTCTCTCCCTCCCTCTCTCTCTCTCTCTCTCTCTCTCTCTCTCTCTCTCTCTCTCTCTCTCTCTCTCTCTCTCTCCCTCCCTCCCTCACTCTCTGTCTATCTCCCTCTCCCCAGCCTTGCCCATTTCCCTCTCTCTCACACCAGGCTGTCTTTGAACTCAGAGATTTTCCTGCACCTGCCTCCTGAGAAAATTTGTATCTACCCTGTCCCATAAACTGTTGATTCTTCTACTGTACTCTAGATGTTTATTATTTTAAAATCCGTAAATACTATGGCATCCGTAAGAATGTACAATTCCTTGGAGCAATTAAACCATCTTTTCCTGTAGAACCTGGTATGATTGGATCCCAGTGGAAGCCCTCTCTATTCATCACAATTAAAAAACATAACTGGGTAAAATGACAGGAGCCTATGGGAGTTGAGTTTAACTTCCGGGAAAGAGAAAGATTTTTAAAGATACAAATATGTTGGCTGGAGATGTTGATCAGCGGCAGAATTCAGAATTAGGGCCTAATTAGCTAGCAGGTGTGAGGCACTGGGTTTGATGCCTACTACCACATCCACAATCAGAAATATAAACACACAATGACATTTTGCATAAAAGAGAAAAATGGAACGTATTAACAATTTTAATGAATATTAGTGAATAGCAGTCAATTTTTTATGTCTTAGACTTGACTGGAAAAGCTAATTAGAACATCAAGCAAGCTCAGTCTCAGAGGTCAGTTACAGTAGGTGTTCATAAAAGAAGATACACTTTTTAAACATTTAGACAAAGTGGAAATAGTATCTCAATGCCAATCTTTTGGATGGAATGATAACACATTCTGTACATATTAGGATTTTTTGGATGTCAACAGAACCACACTTACATATAACCAGTATAACAACATGAATCTTCTAAACCAGTTTCCAGACTTGTTTCTGGATTTAAATATAAAGGATGCAATGTTCTGAAGGAATCTGGTGACATAAGGCTTTTCAAATTTCAGTCTATGTTTTAAGTTTAATAACTTACAAATGATATTTAAAAAAGCAGATTTAAAATGACCTGATCAATGATATTCAAAGAAATCCACACAATTTTTGTAAAATTAACACACACATTTATGTAATATGATTTCTTGGATCACATAACATTGAACCAAAGTAAATAATTTTACTATGGAAAAGAAATTGCAAATGTATAGTTTCTGGAAAATAAGTACAGTTGAGTCATGGTAAACCAAGGTCACAAATGATGAGCTCATATTAACCACCTTAAAAACAACTTCATGAAGATGATAGAGACCCTAAAAGAGGAAATGAGAAAATTCTTTCAAGAAATGGAAGAAAAGACAAATCAAACATTGAAAGAAATAATTCAAATAGTGCAAGGTTTGAAAGCTGTAATAGAGAGAATAAAACAACACAGTCTGAAGGAATGCAGGAATTAGGAAAGGGGAGTAAACGATCAGATGCAAGCATGACCAACAGAATACAAGAGTTGGAAGAAAGAATCTAAGGCATTGAAGATTCACTAAGAGAAATAGATTCATCAACCAAAGAAAATCTTAAGTCCAACAAATCCCTAACACGAAATATCCAGGTAATATGGGACACTGTGAAAAGGCCAAATCTAAGAATAATAGGGGTAGAAGAAAGCGAAGAAGTCTGACTCAAAGGTGCATAAAATTTTTTTCAACAAAATCATAGATAAAAACTTTCCCAACCTAAAGAAAGACATGCCAATGAAAGTACAAGAAGCCTACCGAATACCAAATAGAGTGAACCACCAAAAAGTCTGCTTGCCTCATATTAATCAAAACCCCAAACACACAGAATGAAGAAAGAATATGAAGAGCAGCAAAGGAAAAAGTCCAAGTAACATATAAAGGTAAATGTATCAGAATCACACCTGACTTCTCCATGGAAAATCTGAAAGCTGGGAGGGCTGGATAGATATTCTACAAATACTAAGAGACCAGGGACAGCAGCCCAGACTACTATACTCAGCAAAGCTTTCAATCACTATAGATGGAGAAAACAAAATATTCTATGACAAAACCAGATTTGAACAATAGATATCCACTAATCCAATACTATAGAAAGTACTAGAAGGAAAACTTCAACCTAAGGAAGGTAACTACACTTACAAAAACATAGGCAATAGATAATCAAACTTTATCAAAAGCTAAAATAAAAAGGTTCATTTCATATTCATCACAGGAAATACCCATCAGGAAGAAGTCTCAATTCTGAACATCTATGCTCCAAATACAAAGGCACCCACATTCCTAAAAGAAACATTATTAAAACTCAAATCACACATACTAACTCACATAGTCATAGTGGGAGACTTCAACACCCCCACTTTCACCACTAGACAGGACCAACAGACAGAAACTTAACAAAGAAACAAAGGAACTAACAGAACTTATGACCCATTTGGTTTTAACAGACATCTATAGAACATTCCATCCAAACACAAAAGAATATACCATCGTCTCAGTACCATATGGGACCTTCTCTAACATCGACCACATACATGGCAACATAGAAAACATCAACAACTACAAAAAATTGGAATAACCCCCTGTATCATATCAGACCACCATGCTTTAAAGATAGAATTCAACTACAACACAAATTGCAGAAACCCTACAAGCTCATGGAAATTGAACAATGCACAACTGCACAATTCCTGGGTCAAGGAAGAAATAACGAGAGAAATTAAAGACTTCCTAGAATTCAATGAAAATGAAGACACAACATACTCAAACTTATGGGACACTTTGAAAGCAGTACTAAGAGGAAAGTTCATAGCACTAAGTGCTCATATGAAGAAACTAGAGAATAGTCACACTAGAGAATTAGCAGCACCACTGAAGCTCTAGAACAAAAAGAAGCAAACTCATGCAGGAGGAGTAGACACCAGGAAATAATGAAATTGAGGGGTGAAATCAATAAAGTCGAAACAAAGAAAAAATACAAAGAATCAATGTAACAAAGTGTTGGTTCTTCAAGAAAATCAACAAGATAGACAAACCTTTATCCAAACTAACCAAATGGCAGAGAGAGAACATGCAAATTAACAAAATCAGAAATGAAAAGGGGGACATAACAACAGACATTGAGGAAATCCAGCTGGAAGAGCTGGCCCTGAGTTCAGAAGTGGGAGAATTATGCCTGCCCTTCACCAGCATTCAAGAGAGTGTCCTCTGTCCCTTGCCACTGTGGCAGCACAGTAGAGCTGGCCCTGATGGTGTAGGTGTTGGTGAGCTGATCCTGAGTGCATGAAAGCACAACTACTAGCTCCACCCCTTGTTCCTTGATGAACTAACTAGGGCAGTGCTGGGAGCTCACTCTGGTCCTCAGTACAGCAGGGAACTGGTGAACTGACCAACCCTACAAGCCAGGCCCAGGACCAGGGCTGAGTGGGCCCACCCCAACATCCACACCATTTATGATCTTCTGGAGCATGTGAAGGAGTTGGCTCTGCAGATCCAAACCTGCAGGATCTCCACAACATAGAGCAAAAACAAGATACTCAAGAGGAGTCCCATTAAGGGTCCACTATTGACAGGGTAGCAGAATCCAGAGGCCTGTAACTAGACCAATGCCTCTTTGCAATGAACATTTGCAAGCAAAGATATACACACACACACACACACACACACACACACACACACACACACACATATATATATATATATATATATATATATACTAAAGGATTCACTGTATCACACTAAAGCTTTCACACAGAGATTTTTCTTTCTTTTTTTTCTATTTTTCTTAAATTTCATGTTATTTTGTGGCAGAGGTTACAAGTGCAGAGAGAGGATATGACAGTATGGGGAGACGAAACAGAGTGAAATACATGGTGTAAAAGCCACAAAGAATAAATAAAAAGTAAAAAAATATACTATCTCATCATATGTGACAAAACATACTTCAGAGTACTTCAAGACATTTCTCATCTCATATTTGACATGTGATCTAGTAAAACGTAGCTGGTATGGATTTCTATACATTATTTATACAGTTTTTTTCATGATGTTTGTCATTCGGCTGCTTGCTATTCTGTTTAAGAATCTAGACTTTCTTTTTCTTCCTCAAATACTAAAGAGTAAACTAAAAGAACAATCCTTGATGTGGTTGATATACTTTTCAAATATGTTGTTTCCTTCAGTATGTGTAACATGTGGTTTGCTACAGAAATGTAATTAAAAACTTCGGACACTGTTGGGATAACTTCATCTAAATATAAATCCTTGGAACAAAACCCAATTTAATTTTCATCTCAGTTCAAAAAAGTAAGCACTTTTAAACTGCAGAGATAGACATTTAGTATCAGCCATTCATGTGCTTTAGAGAATCATTTCATTCCAATCTAAATAGTCTCATAAAGGGTAGCAATGGGAGAGCCTGGTTTGTGTTGTGCAGCCATGGGAAAAGTTGAATACTTTTGCTTGGCACAAAATTTTCAGCAAGAAATCCCAGTGAACCACACATAAATTAATCACCTTACTTTTAAACAAAAGAATACCATATAGTTTACTCTTTGTGTAATCAAATATTTTTGCATATAGCGAAGTTACTATTCGGTAGATATATCACTGAAGAACCTTTTCTTAATGAAGTACATGTCAGCCACTGGCCCCAAAACCCTTATAAGACACACCTTCACACTGCAAACAGTATTTTTAATTGAGCTGGAATGGATAGTTTGGTAAATTGCCTATTTATTTAGCTTCAGGATCAAATATACATTGCAAGGTTTATAAGTCATTGCTTATTTTTCCTTAGCAAATTTTAATATAAGAATCAACTTGTATACACAAGGCTGAAGATTACAAACCTGCTATTTCACAATTTGAAAATCGTGACTTTCAGCAACTACACATGGTTTGACCTAATATGATATTTTACTTCAACCATGCCATCTGGCTGAAAACTTCAAATCAACTCACTATGCATATCCTCTAAGGACACTTTAGGCACTAGGAATGGCAGTAACATTTACAGTGGATTCATTTTTAGGGAAAAAATAAGACTTTAGCCAAGGACTTATTTCAATTTAATTTAGGCCATTTCTTTCTTTTTATTTTTTAATGGAAACCAGAAATGGAACTGAATATGAGACAAGCAATTGCTCATGAGTCGCACAAATGAAGTACAAAAGGAAAAATATCTGCTAAATAGTTTTTCATAGTATTTTTCTTTTGATATAAAACATTCGTATGATTTGAACTATTCGTACAGACACATGTGTACACACACAATTCCTTATCAGTTAAATATGAACTTACTATTCATCTGAAAGGACAAACACAGTGCACTGAATATTTCTTTTCTCGGAATTTTAGTAAGTTCATGTACCACACACATTGAGAATGTGTTTTCTAGAGCTTATACACAACATAAGGAGAAGAGTGACTTTATTTAGGAACTGCTGGCAACAGAAAAATTGTATGACAGCAAATGAGTAAAAGTTTGAGGCCACAAGCCACAAGTGGAGCTTTGAAACATTCAAGAATTGGCACAGCTTGTTAGTACACCTACCTCTCTGTAACCATGCCAACAGTGCCATGGAGTGCCTCTCTTCCCTGCCACCATCTGCTCCCACACCACCTAGCCTGTTCACACCTCCTCATCCCCATTGTACCATGACCCCTGCAGTCCCACCCAGGTATCTCATTCCACAGTAACTGCTATGGGGTGGTGGAGAGCAGATGGTGGAACAGAAGTGTTTACCAATAAACCTCTATCATCAAGTTGTTGCTTTTATTGCTCACCTCGAGACCCAAGCTAAGTCATGACATTAAAGGTCATGGGTGATTTCTCTTTTTACTTTCTAAAATTGATGAGCACTGACTAGGTTCATATTTTTTCAATTAAACTTACATGCATTACAAAATCTTTAAAACATTCTCTTTAGGAGAGAAGCACAAAAGTAGCAGAATCCTAGGAGTCCGATCAGAACTGAACTCCATACAACAAAAGACAGGCATGGTAATAATATTTTGACAGAAATCTGAGTATATCAAGAATGAGGACCACACATGCTATAAGCGAGGTGGCTTAACAATAAATACAGGTGTAATTTCCTTCTTCCAGTGTTTATTCTGCAAACAATCTCACAATACAAACTGCCTCTTTTTACTACCATGAAAGGAAAATAGCTCTAAGAATTTACTGAATCACTTCTATGATTCTGCATGTCTGTTGAGAGACCTATTTCCGGTTTTAGCTTGTCCTTGCCAATCTTCTAAGTGGTCTATAATTCTCAATGATGAGCATTTTGCAGACAGTAAATCTGATAACTCTGACATCTATAAAAGATATTCAGTTGGTGAGTTAGATGAAAAATGATGGTGCAGAAATTGAGCCTACCTTGGCATAATGATAAAGCCATGACTATGGATAAGCATACAGCTTGCACTCCATAGAGTTTCTTTTGAGCTATACCTTTATTTCAGTATTATTGACATTCTTGAAGAACATGCAAAAGTGTGCATGAATATGTAGTCATATTTATTCAATGTATTTCGTTGTATTTTTAATTGTAAGTTCCAAAGAATAAAAACATGCCTCTAGGACATGATTATTTTGAAAATGACAACAATAGAATTTATAAGACAGATCGGAGATATAGTTTATATTTTTACTTTTCTTTTAAAACTTTTTAATGTATCACGGAAAAATTCTCTTTATTTTCTTTCTGCTCCAGAAAAATGAAGAAAATAATTCCAACATTTTACTTTAAGGAGTTAACAAGAAAACTATTTACATTTAATTTTCCAATATAATGCCTCACAATAAAACTTGGTCAAATAACATATGCATGTTTACAGCTCATGATAGAAAGCATTATGATACCAAAGATATCAGAGACTTCAACTCTTCCTATTAAAATAATTAATTGTTTTTTTTGCTTACTCTTGCTTTCAGAAATATTTGAAACTACAGAAAATTTCTCCAAGTATAACAGCTTATATCAGTGTGCTGCTTCCATATATATTTACCATCTTTAATATGTACTTAACTAATTACACAAAGGTTTGATAATTTCTCTAAATACCTCAGGAAGTCTTTATTTGGAAGCAGCATGATATTATTTACTCTGATTTTACTACAGTTTATTAATAATAAGCTACAGTCTTAACCAAATAAGGATACTATTGGAAAATCCACTTTATTTTCTCTTATTGAAAGGGAATATTTAATTTCTCCTATTTAGTAAAGGTATTTGTTGGGGCCTAGCCCCCACAGGATCTCTGAGTTGTTTGTCAGCTGATTGCCACAGGTACATCCTGTTTTCTAGTTCTGGCTTACTGCCCCCGCATTGCCCCACTGACATCAACATCTAGCAGGAGGAAAACATGCTCTCTTCCGCCTGGGGTATTTCTACTGTGTTGTAAGACTATGTATAAGACTGCTCCCTTCTATAAGAGAGAGACCTCTTAGCACTTGCAAAATAAAGACACTTCTTAGTACAAACAGCTGGACATCTTGTCTTTTCCTGATACCTCGGAGTTGCTTGAGGTGCAGGCGCCACAATTGGAAGTCCCACCGAGATCCAGAAACACTTGGAAAGATCGGCTAGAAAGAAGACTCAGGAGAAGAGAGACTCGAAAAAGAAAAGATTTGAAAACAGGTACCTCAAATTCTAACAGTAAAATATAATTGTCAAATCCCCAGGCTTTTGCTTGAGAGATCACCTTCTAAGGAGAAGGTGTATTGGATTAATCTCCAGCCTTTCGCCGGATCCATTGAGGTCAGGAACGTAAATGGGAACTGAGAGATCACCTTCAAAGGCTGGCCAGCAAGTAAGGCTCTGAGGGTATACTGGAAAGGGGTACCAAGTTAGGGGTGCCAGGTTAAATCACCAGGCCTTCGCCTGCAAGGTCGGGAAAGAAAGGGCAACCTGAGAGATCACCCTGGGTTGGAGGGTGGATTGAGTAAATCCAAAGGCTTTTGCTTGAGGGATCATCCTCGGTTGGAGGATGGATTGAAAATAGGTGAATTGAAAATTGGTAACAGTTAGTAAATGAGGTACTGGTATTAAGTAAAAGAAAAGAAAAAGGTAAAAGTATATGGAATGGAAAATACACGGAGAGTCTGGATACTGTGTGCTGTTGTGTTGTCTTTAAACTGTTTAATTGCTAAGAAAGAAACAAAAACTACTAAAAGACATTTGATTATCAATGCTGCTAAAATAATCGAACTTACATATTTTGAAAATGATTTAACTTCTAAATTTAAATATAAGGATAGGTTACTCAGGAAAAGAATTTCTGATTTTGTTTCCACAGAAAATTAAAAGCTGTCAGTTCCTTCCAGACTAGTATGGTTTGATGAACCAAGACCACCTGAAGCAGTGGCCCAGGTGATTTAACATCTAAAACAGCTAAGATGATGCATCCTTACAGACCCGGAAAATAAGGACTTATACAGGTTTCTAAGTTTTGTCATGATCCCCATGGTACAAACAGCGCCCCTTAATAGCAGGAAGTAGTTTGGAAAGAACAACGCCCACATTCCCAAATATTGTTTATAAATGTTTGTTTGCATTTATACAGGGTTGGTTATTGCTACAAATTTAAAGTCAGTTTTGTGAGTCATCCCTAAAAACTTTTTACAAGGAGTGGGTATTGCTGTAGACCCTGAGAAAAATAGCAAAAGCCTATAACATGGCCTGAGAGCCAAAGAAATCTGTATGAAAGATTCTATAGAGTAGCAAACAGTTCAAACAAAATTTCAAAAAATAAAAATGGGGGAGATGGTGGGGCCTAGCCCCCACAGGGTGTCTGAGTTGTTTGTCAGCTGATAGCCACAGGTGCATCCTGTTTTCTAGTCCTGGCTTACTGCCCCCACATTGCCCCACTGACATCAACATCTACCAGGAGGAAAACACACTCTTTTCCACCTGGGGTATTTCTATTGTGTTGTAAGACTATATATAAGACTTCTCCCTCCTACAAGAGAGAGGCCTCTTAGCACTTGCAAAATAAAGACACTTCTTAGTACAAACAGCTGAACATCTGGTCTTTCTTTTCCTGATACCTTGAGTTGCTTGTGGCGCGGGCGCTGCAATATTCAAGGTAATAAACCCAGTGAAACAAAATATCTTATTACACTGATTGAACTTAAAGGATAAAAATGAACAATCATGCAAACTTTTAAGTAGAATTTGATTAGTTACAGAAAGAAAGAATTGAAGGTAGAAAACCCTTAATTTATCATAGCGAAAAAATAGTCTTGAAAAAAGGGAGTAAACCTTATATCAGTGCTGGAGTAGAGTAGGCAGGTGCATGGGGCAGTGAAATAGCTATGTGGTGACAATCTTTTAACAAAAGCCGAACTACCTGGGAGTGATCTCCAGAACCAACTCTGGAAGGAGAGAACCAACTTTTGAAAGTTGTCCTTAAACTACCAGAGTACTCTACCCCATGTAACATGTCCACTCATAGCAACAATGAATACAATGCATTAAAAATAAAAACAAGGGGGTGGGCTGGGAGAGAGGAGGTAGAAGAGACTGTAGTTGAGATGTAATGTCTGTAAAGAATAAAAATAAAGATTAAAAAACATAATGGGGGGGTTGGGGAGAGGGCACGGGAGGAGGGGAGGAAAAGGGAGAGGGACCTGGAACTGACTTGTGAAGCAACCTTGTTTCTCATCTAAATTTAAACTGAAAAATAAATAAATAAATTAAAAAAACTTTAAAATATAAACAACATGTAAAAGCAAGGCAGAGAATGGAATGCACAAGCAGAACAGTTAAGAATGTGACTGTAAAACTCAGTACCTACAAAAACCTAGAAATAGAAGTATATTTTTTTCCTTAGTGTAGCAGATGAGCCTCCAAATCAGGGGTTCAAGAATCATGGAGCTTGTGGAGGTTGTACTGTAGTGAATAATTCATCTCTACTGTGTGGTTAGAGGAAAAGGGACAACTTGAAACAAAATGAGGAAAAAAAATCCCATACGTTTCATCAGTATTTATCCTCTATATTGATAAGTATAAGAGTAGCATTGGAAAGGTGACAATGGTAGGTATTATATATATTGTAGCTTGGTAACTTTGGACAAAATATGTTTTTTATTCCTAGCCTTACTTTCTTGGGTGTTGATCTATACTATAGTATATTTTAAGGCTAATGTGATACTATTATCACTATTAGTATTTTAGACTATATTAGTATTTTTGACTATATGACTCAGGCTAGCTTGAAACTCACTGTGTAGACAATGTTGAAGACAAACTACTCATCCTCCTTCCTCAGTCTCTTAAAATCTGGAATTTCAGGCCTGTTCCACCTAACCTGATGCAATATTATAAAATAACTTCAATATTACACAAACTTTTTTTAATCATGTGTGAGTACTTTATGTACACATGGCAGGAATATATATCTTCCTCCTTCCCATAGGCAAGAAAAAATTTGAGTGTCCTAACAAAATGCTTAAGGAAAAAACAGTCAATGGGCTACTGAAGGTTTGACACCACTGCTCCTAGTGGGCATCACTGGCAATAGATTGGGAAAAAAAGTTTATATTTTGCTCTTGCCTTTAATTTTTCTATGATGATCACACATATTACAGTCTGATTGTTACTTCTTGTTCATCCCTTTCTTCTCTTAACATTTATCGGTTTATTCAGAAAATATGAGCTAATCAGTTTATCTACAATCCATATGACAATCCTTTATATGATGAAGACATAACTTTAACAAAGGGAAATTCTTTCTAAAAGATGTTTGCTACATGTGAACCATGTATTACAGGTTCTCAGTATTTGTACTTCAACAACAGTCAATGCTAAGAAAGACTTTATATAACATCTCTCAAATAAATATGCTAGCTCATGGGCTGATGTGGCTACTAATCTGAAATACTTTCAGCAGATGTTGAGCATAGTGTATTAGATTTATATCACAACCCAGAAGAAAGAAGTAGATTTTGACCTCAGAATTTGACTGCTGAAATTACTGAACCAATTTCATGCTTGTATGTTCACAGGGGGAAAAAGGCCTTAAAGTATGCAAACTTTTCACTACTTGTTCCTTACTAACAACAGTGTATGTGTCTTACACAAGTATACAAAGGCATGTGTTAAACATACACACACACACACTCTCTCTCTCTCACACACACACACACAAAATTTCTGCCATTCACTTCAGCTTAAATTGGAGTACATCCCATTAAATCTTTTTAAAATTGAAAAAACTCAAACTGAAAATGTATTTCAAGTATTTCATCTATTAAATACCGCTCAGCTTAAAACAAAGAAAACTACATGGTATAGTTTGTTACTATATTACTTGCGTGATTAGAAACTGTAGGTCTCTGCTGCTACCCAGTATAGGGGAACATCATGTCACATATTGTTACCAGAGGAAAAGATCAATATTGAAATTGGAAGGATAAGTTCTATTAAATGTATACTGCTTTTACATTATCTGATTTATAGTGGCTTGACTGTGACAATTTAAAAGAAAAAAAGTTTTAAAACAATTACAAGTCAGGAACACAATATAGGTAAACATATTATTTTCCACAATGGAAATCAATTAATTTAGGCAGCAAAAGATAGCCACTGATTAATATGACAAAAGAAGCCAATCACCCAATATTTAATAAATGGATTTTAATATAAAATACAGGAGTTCACAAACCACTGAGTGGTCCCTTATCAATACAGTCTAATTGCCAAAAGGATATATGAAGGTCTATTGGGTAAATGACGGAAGATTCAATAGAGGATTTATTTTGTTAGCCTTCATGTTCAATGTAGGCAGGGCTAATGGTTAGCAGAGAACTTCAGAGCCATTCCACTTTTCCAATGACAGTGATATGATTCACTTCTCAGAGCTATTCTTGGTTAGAACTAGAAATTAAGAGTTTTTGAAGCAACAAGATTCTATTTCGCTCTTAGTATACATGAATGATTCATATCACAGTTAATAACAGAATTCCTGCCTGACTAGGGAAGAAAAATCTCCATGTGAAATGATGTTGACCCAACTAGTAAAAAGGCCTCTAAAGCAATAAAGTGCCAAGACTCAATGAGACACAATTCCATAATATTCACAAAAATCATATTAGAAAGATCCTAAGACAAAGATAAAAAGGCCAATGTCTCTGGGGAGGAGACAGATTTGATGAGGTAATTGTATTTTCTTCAAACATGTTATTAAAAACCAAATAAAACCTAAACCTACTTATGGAGATTGTACACTACATATAAATGAAATACCATAGGACTCATTTTCCTTTTTTGTTTTATTTTTTGAGACAGGGTTTCTCTGTGGCTTTGGAGACTGTCCTGGAACTAGCTCTTGTAGACCAGGCTGTTGAACTCACAGAGATCCACCTGTCTCTGCCTCCCAAGTGCTGGGATTAAAGGCATGTGCTACCACCGCCCAGTTAGGACTCATTTTCTTAACCAAACAAAAGTCTTACAGGAGACTAAACCAATTGCATTATTTTTATTACTGAAATTTCTCCAAAGGACCAAGCCAAACATTTATCTATACTATATTTAATACAACAGGGACAATCCCAACCAATTAAAACAAGAAAAACAAGAAACAAACCAATATCCCTATTTCATGGTAAACATTTTAAATCCTCAGATTCCCTTTATCATGTAGCCTAGGGTAACCTCAAATTCCTTATGCTAGTAGAGCACCTTGAACTTGTTATCTTCTTGCTTTCTCCTGCCAAGTGCTGGAATTACAGACTAGGCAGTTTCTGTGATGCTGGGGATGAAACTCTCCAGAGTTTCTTGTATGTGAGTCAAACACTTTGTTTATTAAAAGAGCTATGTCTACAGGAAGGAAACATGTTTTAAAGATTAGCTCCCCCATGTCTTCTTCTACCTGAGTCAGGGTAAGAATAGAGGAGACCAGGATGAGAGATACCATAATAGTTGGAGATGTTATAGCTTTGAGGACAGAGCTGACATTAGTGAGATTTCTAGAGATCCCACAAGGATAACACCAACAGGAAAACTAATAGCGGAGAGACTACATTAATTGCCCCTACCTGATGATAAGATTGATGACTACCTTATATGACATCCTAGAACCTTCATCCAGTAACTGATGGAAGCAGAGGCAGACACCCACAGCTAAACACTGAACTGACCCCCTGGAACCCAGTGACAGAGATGGAGGAATAATGAGAAAAGGGGTCAAGACTACGCTGGTGAAACCCACAAAGACAGCTGACTGGACAAGGGGGAGCTCTTGAACCCCAGCCTGATGGCTAAGAGGCTAACAGGGGATTGATCCAGACTCCATGAATGTAGTGTCAGTGAGGAGACCTCAGAAATCTTTGGGGCCTTGGGTAGTAGATTAGTGTTCACCATGGCATACAAATGACCTCTGGGAGCCCATTCCACATGGAGGGATGCTCTCTCAGCCTGGACACATAGGGATGGGCCTAGGTCCTGCCCTGTATGAAATGACAAACTCTGGAGATACCCCCAAGGAGGGCCTCACCCTCCCTGGGAAATGATGTGGGGATTGTGCTGGGGGATGGTGGGACCGGTGGAGGGACAAGGAAAGGGGGTAGCTGGGATTGACATTTGAAGTATGTATGTTTCTAATTTAAATAAAAACATAAAAATCATACTCTAATGAAAAAAAGCAAGAAGATAAAACAAACAGAAAAGAACAGGCTGTCCATGGTTGACAAAGTGGCTAGACCAATCAACAGGTCAGCAAAATTAAATAATCGCAAGTCCTCATTTAACTTTTTTACAACCCTAGTTCTCTGTGAATGGGTGGATAAGTTACCGGTGGACTTATGTAAAAACAGACAAAATAAATAACTATGATACTAAAATAAATGCTCAAAATTGTTAAGAGAAGTTTTCTGTGTTATAGGATATGAAATACATTATAAACAATTATTGTGTCTTTTACAAAATAAAAGAATGAGATTTCTAGGAAAATCTAATATGAAGCCCTTTCAATGCATGGTATGTGTGAATGCGGTGCACCTGGAACTCACATTCTTGGACATTTAAGTATAGTCTCTATCACTGAACTATATTACAGTCTACAGTACTGCAGCCTTTCACAATGGCCTAACATACACACAAAAAAGAAAATAATTTTTGTTATTGTTTTCAATGAAAACATATTGAAATTCTACAATTAACATATATAGTAGATTAAATTGAAGACTGGCCATAAGAATATGGGTACAGAGACTTCCTTCTGTGCTCGGACAATCTAATGTGAGATCGTCTTATGACTTCATTTTTAATTCCCTAACTTTACATGCCTTACTCTTTTATTAGGAAATTATTCCGAGATCAAGACCATAGCCATATATTCATGCCAAGAATGTAACTCATTGGTATAGCATTGAACAATAACAACAAAATAAACAAAACAACAAAATAAAACAAACAAGCAAACAAATGTGAAATTCACAGTTGAGTAAAGTTTCCCTAGACCTCACTAAGTCAAGTTAATTTCTGCATTCATTGTACTCCATAGTACTGATATAAGGGGTGGCATGAATTATATCACACAGTAATTTATGTCCTTAGAGATCTGTTTTCCTTACTATGTTGAGAGGTTCTGGATGATAAATACTACATGACATTTCTCTTTGTGTCTTCAAAAAATCAAGCAGACAGTACATGCTTAATAAGTACTTATTCAATGAATTAGTACAAATGAAAAATTCAATCACTTAAACAAAAGGATTCTCTATAATAAATCAAGAACACATTTACATTTTGCCTAAGAACATTCAGTCTCTACTAACTTTATAATAGTTACAAGTTATTGGAAACACTTGGAAAAGATGTATATAAATATTAGCTGCATTGGTGCCCCTGATAAAGGCAACCAAATTATAAGATATAATATATAACAGTATTTATGAACCTTACGTAAGCAATAGCAATTAGATAGGTGGTGAAAGAACTAGCTTAGATATTAACCTTGATGATATTAATATAACAATGCTACACAGTATGACTAAATTAAACATTTCAACAAACAAGTCTCTTAACCTTCAACACACATGAAAGTAAAGAATTCTTAAGAAATTGTGGTGATTAGCATGAAAAGGAGAAAAACTGGAAGTGGCTTTTGAATGAGACTGGCCATACATGTGAATGATTGGCTCACAGTTGTGGAGCTTTTTGGGAATGATTAGGAGGTGTGGCTCTGTGGGAGGAGGTATACCACTGAGGGGTGAGCTTTAAAGTTTTGAGAGCCCAAATCTTTCCAATCCCCTCTCCCCTCTCCATTCTTCCACACTCCCCCTTGTCCCTCTCTTTCTCTGTTACTCTCCTCTCTCACTGTTTCTCATGTTTTCTCTGCCTCCTGTATGTTGTCTCAACATGCCTTCTCTTGGCCACTACTCTAGAGTCATGCTTGCCCGCCCTCTGTCATGCCATCCCCCCAATGGTGGTCATGGATTCACTCTCTGGGTCTGTAATCAAGTCCCCAAATAATTCTTCTGTAGGTTGCCTTGGTCTTAGGCATGGTCCTTTGTCAAAGCAGTAGAAATGTAACTAAGACACAGACTTTATTTATTTAAACTATTTGTTTTTACTTGTTTTGATTAGCTGGAATCAGAATTTGATCAATGTTTTTACTGGAAGACAAGAACTGATTATTATTTTCTTATTTTAACAGATCTTCGTCTCATCTACTCTCATAGTTATTACCCTCAGGTCACATTGCTAAAGTTCATCTGTTCTATAAGAAAAAAACAAAAACAAATTCAACCTCTTTTTTCTATAGTGTCAACATTTATATACAGAACAGAAATTGACTTTTTATTAACATGTCACATACATATTGAAAAATAATTCAAATTGCTACATTCAAAACATTCTAATTGCTATAGATTTCAACTACTTCTTTATAGCTTATCACAAATCAAACCATAACAAATGATACATAATGGTGAAGAAACTCAAATCTGTCCTTGAAGCACGTAAACAATGAATTTTTTATGTAATTTAATTTTTTAAAATAGTACTTCATGTAGCCCATGTTAGCCTTCAACTGCTGAGTCACCTCTTCCCATCACAGAAGTCCTAGAATTCTAGGCATACCCTACCATACAGTCCTTGCTTTGAATTATTTTTGAGAAAGGGCCTTCCTATGTAGCTCAGGCTTGTCTCAACTTGATATTCCCCTACTGTAGTCTTCTATGTAGTAGGATTACGGGAGTATCCCAATCATATGTATAATAACTTCCAAGCTCAAAAATTATATAATGCTGATAAGCTATGTATGCTCTTATTGAATTTAAGAAAGAACTATGCATATATCTTATCTTATTTTAGCAATATTTCCAGTGAAAAAGACAGTTATTTTACCAGAGACTAATGCTGTGATGTAAATAGTTATTCCCAGGGGAGAATCTCAAAGCCAGATCTAAAAATAAATATGTTAGTTATCCTAGTTACCCAGAAGACTTGTAGCTTTTATAATTGTTAACTGAAAAAAATCTAAGAACCAAGTTATTGAATGCCATAAGGTTAATTTTTATGTGTTTTATGTATGGAAGAAAAATACAGGAGCTTGATTAAGGCTAGCTAAAATTTGACAGAATTAATAGATATCTGAACTAGAAAAATTGAAAATCTGGCAACCATAAGCACACAGCAGATAATATAAGCAAACCCACAAATCATAGGCTATCTAGATGATTTTCTTAAATAATCTATGAAATGTAGACTCAAAAATCACAATTCACTTAACTAAAATGCTCCAGAACACTCTAAAGTGATAGAGTTTACATGGTCTTTGAATACCTGTTTGACTACACACTCTGATTCAGACAGTTCTGAACACATACTCCTAAGGATAATGCTATTCAGTAGTGTTGGTTCAAATGGCATTTTACGTATGAAAAGGATTCTTCATACAGAAGACAAAATAATGAATATTATACAGTGATATCCTTTAGCAGTATTAATAATGGACTGCAATAACAGAACTAAGATTTTTCATCCCATTGACAGAAAGAACTTCAAGATGCTATTACACAAATGTTGGAATGTCTCCATGTGTTCTTTTCTGTTTCCACACAAGGAAACTGACTGATAACTAGATCATGTGTCCCTTTTTATTCATGGGTAAATGTTATTATTGTTTTCTTTTAAGCTATATTTACCCTTTATATATATTAAAGCACTATGGCTTAATCTATACTAGAGAGCTAAGAAAGTGTAGCAAGTGAGATGCCCAAAACATATTATAAGCAATCATGCACAACATACTAGGTGGCATTACTGATTTATGAAACATTAATACTGTGAGGCAGCATTCTAATATGCTGTACAATGACTCACAGGAAAGGTAAAGGAACAGAGTTCTTCAGATTCTGAAATGAGGCGGTATATGGCAAGGATGGGAAGGTACAGGAAGTAAAATATTCACTGTGCACTATGGCAGTGGTCAAGTGGATGAATTAGTCCAGAACAATCACTGGTCAACTAATGATGCTAAACTCACAAGAAAGTATCTAAAAAATGTTCTCAGTGGTGTGTATAATCTTTCACATGCTTAAGTATTTAGTGGTTGTTCACAAAGTACTTTATGTTGGTTTAACAGAAGGATTCACCTATTTCTCTACTTCCCATATATACAAACCTAAGACTATGTCCTGCCCTTGATTCTACAACCAAAAATATAAGTACAATCATTAAAAGTTACATTGTGTTGCCAATGTGGGAAGAGGAACAGCCATGGGGGTGGGGACCCAGTGGAAAAGCAAGCCGCAAACACAAGATGTGCTGTAGAGAGAATAAGTGGTCGGAAGCAAAACCTCAAGTCCTCAAAACCAAACAAAGCACTGGGAAAGAGCTGTGTTCCTTTGCATGCATCCAACTAGGTAGCCAGTGTGCAGCTGTCTAGCACCAGAAATACAATAGGCCAAAACTACAGGTTGGTAGACCTCACTCTTTCCAGTGAGGCTTAAGAATAAAGTTGTCACCATTCAAAAAAAAAGTTACAATGATTTTTGGATCAACCACTTATACGTGTAAGAAAAATAACTACTGGGATATACATTTTACCAAAACTGATACCCATACAATTAACTCATTTGCAATACTTTACAAGTGGGTGTTGTCATATCCTGTAATTAAGCAGGAATGATGTTTGTTGAATTAAGGTGAAATGACATTAAAATAATATAAGGTCATACCACATACTATCTGTCTGTACATTCATACTTCATGATGATGTACTTTATGTGAGATTTTAATCTCTCTATCCCAAGGGCCTATTTTAGCAAAAACAATATTTCAATTTGTCAAAGACAAAGTGCGCTGTGCATTGATTTCACTGTCATGTCTGTTGCCTTTGCCAAGAGGGACGGAACAAAATTTTAAGATACGAGTGCTTCATAACAAGTCTAGCCCAAAGTAGCTCATGGCCTCATCAGAGTTTAATGAGACATTCGATCTAAGAAATAAATTAAATGACATTTTGGGATCATGGTTAATGAAGCGGGTATCTACAGAAGCTCTGTATTGCAATAGTGCTCTTAGAATCTATGGAGAATAGGGCAGGAGAATGTCATCAATCATTTGGGAGAAAATGACACTCTGTGGAATAGAAATTGTTGAACCTCACTAGCTCCTGGTCTCAATCATGCCCCAGAACTAGTTTCTTGTTAGGTTAGTGCCATAAAACAGTCTCCACATGCCTACGTTAATTCCATAAGTCAGTGTCTCATCATTGTCACAAGCCTCAAGAAAACATATAGTGTTTGTGATTCTAGAGTTGAACAAAATAAAGAAAAATAATTTTGGAAAACCAAAGTAGAAACTGAGTTTAAGAAAGAAGTTTTCTTATAAGAGATATTAAAAACTTCTGTTAAAACCATAAAAAGCAGTAAGTGGTCTTAACTAAAGCAGTAGGCATACAACAAATTTTTAGCAAATATTATTTCAAATTTATAGTTATGTCACTTAAAAAGTATATTCTTATTTTCAAGTACAAATCTTTCAAAACATAGTTAGTCATAGTTTGTCACAAGGTTGTTTGATAATCACAATCCTCTAACTATAATTAAAATAAACAAAATGAGAAAACATTTATTAATAAAAATTCACATAAATAAAAAGCATAAAATATCATCTCAATCAGAAAATGGACAGAGGACATAGCGTGACAATTTTCAAATGAAAGAAGTTAATTTAAAGAAAAAATGGCAAAATGCGGCTCACAAATACTAACAAGAATTTTAATTACAAAAAATTAGACTATTTATTGGCAGAAGTTTTGATGACTACTTGAAAACCAAAACTTTCCTGTTGAGTTTATGTGTTTGCTTTTATGACCAGCTATGTGTAAAAGCCTGAGCAACATAAACAAAACAGATCAAAGTAATGTTCATGAGGCTTTATTGAAACTCATACTTCATTCTTGAGGATTGTGTAAATGGATGAAATCTTCCCAGAAAACATATTTGAGATTAAAATACATAAAAAACTGTTTCTTTTATTTTTCCCCCAAAATACACAGTTTCAGAAAATAAGTATTTTTCCATTAAATTTCTGTAGAAGTTTTGTTGATCATTTCCTTTTGGCAAAAATAGCTAACAAGAGAAAAGCACCTCTTATCCAAGAGTAGATAATGCACTAGTTGGTTCTACCATAACCTTACAATAGAGTGAGACCAATTAAGAAAATAAACCACTATTCTTAAAACTAGGATTGCAGAACAACTTGATTTCTTAAGAGTAAATCTGCCTTCAGGCAGGTAAATATATAATCATAAGGATAATGATTTCCTATGTTGTTCCTGAGTTTAACTAAGAAACCAAAGCGGGGACCTTGTCATATTTCCTATTATATGCATATCACAAAGGACACTGTTCGTCTCAAGAGTCATTTTTGGTGGGTGGGACAGATACAAATAATATTGATAAGGAACAATACTAGAATCTTTTAATTTACACAATGGTTCATCTTTTTGACCCAAATCTTTTCTATTGCCAATAAAATGGGAATTTCCATATGAAAATTACCAGTACATACATATAAGTTAGTAGCTCTCATATGTAACAGGTTAATGATACTTGAATTTTTGTATTCATATTAGGAGATATGGGGCAGATGACAAGAAAGAAACATATCACTTCAAGTTTATTTATGAGAAACAATGTAATAAAACTTTGACAATTCCTACCTTCACTATTTTGAGTTCATTACTTAACTCCTTGGTGTCTCAGTATGTCAGCTCATAAGATGGGCTAATGGTGGCTTTTATATCCTAAGGTTGTTAAAAGGATTAAATAAATCAATCCATTAAATTGATTACAACAGAATGTACCATACTGTGAAATCAACAAATGACAGCTGTTGGTATGAATAGCAGCGTTTGTTTTGAGTAATGCTATAAATTTCCCATAGATATTCTTAATAAATGCTCACAAATCCTTTCTGAATAAGGTTTTAACCTATTTTGTTTACCCATTGTGTTTAAAATGCTAAAGCATTACAGTTGAACACTGTTTTATTGTATTTATGTAGTTAGAGTGATGAAATTTCTAATACACTGATAAAGTATTATCATTCTAATTAACTAAGTGGGCAGGTATTCAATTTAGCTATTAATTTTGACAAAAATACTAACACAGACACTCCTCACATATTGAAGGACTGGTTAGGAGCAGTGGTTAAAATTCATTAAGGTAACAGTAGGTTTCATTAATGATCTAAGACATTGGCCATAAAAACATCAGGAAGGAATGGATAGAAATGATTAACAGGTAACTAAAATATATGGGAATTAGGCTGAGAGAAATACCAATAGGAAAAAAATCTAGTGGATATTTTGAAAACATAGGCAAGCAATCACTACTACACACACTGATAAATAGTCAAAGGGCATGAAAAGAATTCTGCCAGATTCTCTCATTCCTGGCAAGGATGCCATATATTCCTAAGTGGTCCTAACACATAGCGTCTTAATAGCATTACCTGACCTTTGACAGGAAAACCTCTTTTCGAAATTTTTATTAAATGTAATCCCCCACAGTTATCTAATTTTTAAATACATTTTTAGGACAATGTGAGAAGACCTTTGAAAGGGTCAAATGTTAAATCTATATGGTTAACCATTCCCTCATCATTTGAGTAGATATGAATAAGATATACACATATTATAAACTGGCCGATTAATTAAATGAATTATGTCTTTACACAGGTTTTTAAGATATGAGTTGTGCATTTCAATGTGCTTGTCTACAACAGACCTTATAACATAGTTAACTATTTTCCTTAGTAAAATTCCTGAGTATGATATAGTATTCTAAGGATGCCATCTTAAATAGGGTAGTGTTTATAAGGGCCTATTTCCGGAAGTAACCTGGAATAGGTAACAGCTCAGGAGTTAAGAGCACAGCCTGCTCTTCCAAACAGGCCTGGTTTGATTCCCAGCCTCCACATGGCAAATGGCAACAAGTGCAACTCTGGTCTTGGGGATCCAAAGCCTTTTTCTGGCTTCTGAGGGCACCAGGCACACATCTAGTAAGCAGACATACATGCAGGTAAAACGCACATACACAAAAAATTTTAAAAATGAAAATCAGGAGAATTCCATACATTTAGATTTCTTCATGACTGACAAAGTTTTCAAATGATTCAACAATGTGAAAATGAATGTCCACAGACCTTAACATGAAAGTGAAAATATTAAGTTGTTGTAAAATCACAGGAGCCAAAACATTAAGGGAAACAAAGACATGAGAAAGAAAGAAAGAAAAAAAGAAGGAAGGAAGGAAGGAAGGACAGACATTATCTCAATAAAAAGAAAAGGGACATGCTGTAGAGTGAAAAACTCATTAAACTTTTTATAAATGCTTGTTGAAGGACTTACATTCATAAATGCACACCCATACACAGACGTGTGTGTGTGTGTGTGTGTGTGTGTGTGTGTGTTGCTCTCACATACAAAATGAAATAAAAGCCATGATAAAGCAATGGTGATTTTTCTTAAAAAATCTATATTATTTTTAAACTTAAATTAGAAACAAGGTTGCTTCACATATCAATTCCCGGTCCCTTTCTGTTTCCCTCCCCTCCTCCCATGCCCTCTCACCAACCCCCCCCAATATCCCTTCATTTCCCCAGGGAGGGTGAGGCCCTCCATGGGGGTGTCCATAGTCTGTGGTTTCATCCAGGGTAGGGCCTAGACCCTCCCCCAAGTGTTCAGGGTGGGATTGCATCTCTCATTGTTGGATGGGAGTCCAAAGTCCATTTATATACCCTGGATAAATACTGATCTACTACCCAAGACTCAATAGATTACCTAGGCCTCCTCACTGACACGCACATTCAGGCAGCCAGTTGTGGTGATTTTTCTAAGGAATCCTCATTCAGCAAGACTTATGGATGTCTTTTTATGATGTATGGATTATTGTAAAAATAGCAATAACAAGAATGGTGATTGCTAGGCATAGTGGTGCAATCTGTTAATCCCAGCACTTGGGAGGCAGAGACAGCTGGACTTCTGTGAGTTTGAGGCCAGCTTGATGAACAGAGCAATTTCTATGATAACCAGAGCTGTTACACAGAGAATCCCAGATTTTCTTAAGGGGATGGATTAAAATATAATATTCTACATCTATATAATATTTGATTGACTTGAGCTTGTACATTTTAAATAAAATGTAGACTCTTTAAGCTTCTTTTCCATAATTCTAGAGTCACTCAATCTAGTCAGTATTTTTTAAATGCAAGTTGTGCTTCTCAACATTCATGACATGTACCAGAATTATTCATTCTTCTTATCATTTGAAAGAAACAAATGGCTTTCAGCTGACTCGCATAAATCTGACAGTCTTTCTTTCTGAGTCCCATAAAGCTGTCTCATAATTTGTTTGCTTCAGAATATTGAGTAGATATTGTCTCCCCATTTATTCAACTGTAATTACACAGGCTTGGGAAACAGAGAAAAGAATCTGGTCAAATGACATTAGCAAAGTTTATCTTTTGACCCGCAACTTGGATGTGGTCAAGAAAAATAAGAAGCGAATGACCTGTACTTCCTAACCTTAACCTCGAACAAGAAAAAGCTGGGTAGTGATACTTACATAGAAGGTACTAATTCTGTAAAGATCCATATGATTTATCACACCTACATTTAAAGTACTGATATATGTCTTTTTCTATGACAAAAATCTCTTTGAAAAAAAGTAGGTTAACTACATTTTCTATGCATGAAATCAATTGGTGGGTGCATGAAGGAAGTTCACTTGAAAAGCTATATTCTGTCCTTATATGAGATGAATAATCATTCAACTTTACACCTTATATCACTTTAGTTGGAAAGGCTTTTATAATGAGGCTTATATGTAAACTAAGTACATGTATTTGGTGAGTAAGAAAAATTGAGGAAATACATTTTAAAAGTTCAACTGGAGAAGGAGAATTACACAGAAGGCATCTTGTTTGGCAATAGCTTCATCTGTTCTACTCACTGTGGTTTATATTGTAAGTCTATATCCTCTCATGTAACAGATAAAAAAAGGTTTAGTGAATTCATATGTAGTAAGCAAGATGGTATTTACAATGTGATGTGATCTTAGTCAGTTGGAATTCGAATCTTCTATATGCAGAAATGTACAGACATATAGAAAAAAACATGAATTAGAAAAGATACCTTTTAACTGCTATATGCATTATATAACCTGAAAAGATTTTCTCATCCTGACGAAATCTACCAGTTTGCCTCAATAAAACAATGAAAATGAAATTAATTTATTACCATCAGTGGAATAGTTCCATATTTTCCAAATGAATAACATGTCACTATGTACTATCCACAAATCTGTAGTCTTAACATATAATTCCAGTTTTAAGTAACTACAGTAGCTAGTTACTCTTATTTAAAGGTCATGTATTACCATGACTTCCACTGGATGTCGGAAATTTTGGGCATTACTGATTACTATAAATAAATCATGTTTATATTATGTATAGAAGATTAAGTTTCATTTATAGTTTGTGTTTAGTAATAGATTTACAACAAAAATTAAATAGAAAATAATATCTCATAATAAAATGATATTTCTCAAAATAATTTGTGTACTATATTAGACCCTTTTTAATCATATAAAGCATATACAATATGATAAAGTGAATGATTTGGGCATTGTGATGATGTAGACATTATGACTCTAATGACTTGTTGAATAAAGGCAATTCAATACCACTACAGATAGTCACAAGAAGCCACGAAATGACAGCAGAGAGAAAACTATATGAGTCATTGAAGAGTAACATATACAGTATGCCTATTCTGGCACCATTCATGTACTAGGCAGGCTGAAGTAAGACAATGTCATAGTTCATGATACTACTCAGAATATAATGAAATTTAAAACTTAAGAACTGTTAATTCTAGAATTCTTCAGTAAATATTTTCAGAAGGTATTTGATCTCAAGTAGGAGAAACCAAGAAAAGCAAAATCAAGGATTAGGGATGATTACTTTATACAGTGATATGTATCCCAATTTCTACATGTTAGTTTTGAAAAACATTGATGGCAGGGGTGAGAGTGAACATGTTTTCTTTTTCCTGTAACAATTTTCCAATACTATCTCATAATTGAAGCATTTCAGGTTATTTCTTTCTTGATATTTCTACCACTTCTCTGTTTATTAACATTTGATAACAAATCCCTTGTTATTGCTCTTTGTGAATTTCATACCACTAGAACCATATTTTCTTTCCACAAATTTCAGTTAGCATTTGATGATACCCTAATGCCTACAATCTTACACTAGATTCTCCTCAGCTTCAGAAAAGATGCACTAGGAGTCACATAGAACTGAATGAAGGTACGAGGTACACAAAATACAATGAAAATGCTCTACTTTTATTGTTCTTTTTTCCAGATGCTGCAATATAACAAAACTACAGAAATAAACAGGAACAAACTTTTCTATGTTTATGGCTGTAATTCCAATTTTGAGTTTTAGAACTGGGGATAATTCTGTCCCAACATGTTTTAGGTGACTAACATTTTTGAAGATAAAAGTTGAATTTTTTAATATTTGGTATACTATATTTAAAAACTCAATGCTGGTAGAATTTAGTCATGAAGAATTCCAAGACTGCTTTCGTATTTTGTTGTAAAAACAATGCATCATATCAAACAAGTAATTAATGGTTTATTTATATATGACATCTTTGCCATATGTAAATAACTATGTTTGAATGTGAAATCACACTGGATATTGCTCCAAACAATTCAAGATCTTTTGATATAATAGAATATACTTGCTTCCTTTCTGTTTCATTAATACAAAATAATATTTCAACATGAATATATATCAGGGTTGGGCATGTTGACTCATGCATTTAATCCTAGCACTTTCATGGGAGAAAGTGACAGGTGGATTTTTGGTGAGTTCGAGGTGAGCCTGATAGGCATAGTGAGTTCCATAACATCCATGGCTACATACTGAGACCTGTCTCAAAAATCCAACATCGAGCTAGCAAGCACACATAATGCTTTGGGTTTGATGATTTATATGTTAAAAATCAGCCTAGTACACTGGCGCTGATTTCAATTTACTAGAAATCTATGGTTTTGTTTTTCTTAAACTTCTGTGTTGAGTAAGTCTAATCCTACTCCAATATTAGACAATAGTCACCTGTTCCATTTTCTCTAATTGATTCCTTTTATTAACTTTTATATTTTGAATCAATATGGAATTCATTATAGTATATGGTGTGAGGTTGGGACATAACATCCCAATCAAATTATTTCAAAGTTTCTGTTAAGTAATCTAGCCTCAAGGAAGATTTTATATAGAGTCCAGGATGCCATTTTGGCAGATCTGAAATTAAACCCAGCTTTCCAAGTCTGAATGTGGTTTCTTTCTCTTGCTGACATAATTAATATACCCTTGTATCATGTTAAGCTATAAAATGGTTCATTTAATCACACTTAATTGAATTTTTGATTTTATACTTAATTCAGTTTTAAATCCTGTAACAATACTATGTATTCTGTCCTCTCCTCTCTCATCATAGTGTTTGAGGTAGCTTATCCTACTTAGCAGGTGGGAACACTTTAAATTAATTCAACAACTTGAAAATATTCTAGGAAATGAAAACGGGAATGAGATACTAAACATAGTATCACTATTAGGCAGGGAAGAGAGAACACAATTTAAAAAATAATATGCAATGATAGGCATCAGCTTGGAGCTAGGATATGAAACATAAGTAAGACCTAAGGTCATTAGACTTCAGGCTATATAAATTCTCACATTGATACTTGCAGGTTTATTAATTGTGCATGTTTAGTTTTAATATGTAAGATATGTGAGGTACAGTTGCTATGGTTACATCATCCAAAATGCTAAAGAGAACAAACATTGCTTCACAATGTTAGTGGGAAAATTGTGTGACAACATATGAAAAGGTATATTAAAAACAATACAGAAACTCAAGTTTGTTATACACTATATAAATATAAAATGGTGTGAAAATATGAACTCCATAAATTAGAACCATCATACATGGATCTAAATTTTCCATTTGCTTGATACTTTAGTATTAGCAGAGAAAATACTTAGTAGGCAGTTACTTGGATCAGATAATAACTTATCAAGATGCTAAATATTGCATGATAAACAGCACATTAAAATATATGAACATAACTTGTAATTAAATGCATTATACCAGTACCTATTCCATTCAACTTGTCAGCATAAATTTCACTGGAAAATGAAAGAACTTCCTAACACCAGGAGGCAGCCAAAGAGAATTCAATCAGTGGCTTTATTAAATGACACCATCAGGGAGATGACTCAGGCTTAGTGCAAGGGCAATGAAAAGGCCTTAAATTTTTGAGTAGATAAATGTACCTTTAATTCAGTTTAATAAAATAAGAGGCAAATCAATAATTAAAAGGTACTTGACAAACTAATTTAGCTGCATAATGAGGGTAATCAAAAGCAGCATTTTGGAATATGAAAATGAAGGAAGTATAAATTTAATGAAAGCCAAAAAATCAACAAAGCTAAGGGTAATTTAAAAATAGAAATGTGGTATTTAGGAAAAATATTACGCAATTTTCTGCTTCAGTCAAAGTTCTTGACCAGGAATATGAATGGGGAATCAAAGTTTCCATTTGATGACTGACAATTTCTCTGCAGTGAATCTTTGACCACTTTTTATGACTTCTCTATGCTTTAATTTTATCAGCAATTTAATGGAATATTAAGCTGACCCACATGTTTACAAATCTCAGAATTTTATAAAAATTGTGAATGTAATAAAAAAATGGACAGACATCCCTAAGTTTCTACACTGTCAAATTGAGATAAAGTATTTTAGAAGAAAATTAATATTTCTATTAATGATCACATGTCATAACAAAACTCTAATCTCAGATAATGGAACAATTATTTAAATGTGGTATATTTCTAAGTTTATTCAGCTTAAATTTATTTTATGAATTTTCTAAGACACCCTTAAATTACCAACCAATTAAGGCTTTACAGAATGATACTAGATCCTGGGTCATGTCTTAGAACATTTAGAGCCTTAGGACCCTCTACCTCTCCAGTTATAGGGATCAACGTTTCTTTTCTGGATATTATCTTTTCCACACCAAGACAGGGTTTCTCTGTAGTTTTGGAAGTTGTCATGGAACTTGCTCAGCAGCCCAGGCATACCTCGAACTCACAGAGATGCACACCTGTCTCTGCCTCCCAAGTGCTGGGATTAAAGGCATGTGCCACCACTGCCCAGCCTGGATACCGTCTTATGAAACATAATATTTGTACAGAGTGTGAACACAGATGTAAGCATTAAACCTTAGGTGCAGAAAGAAGGATTCCTCTTTCTGTATGACTAATTCCATATTAGTTTTTTATATTAATGTACAGTCTTTTCATAATTTCATTGATGATTGGGAGAACATCAAAACTCATAATCGTGTCTCCAGCAACTTTTTCTCCTTTTTCTCTTTCATCAGTTTTATTAGAAACTGATACTGATACTATACAAATGAAAATATGAGAGGTCTGACCATAGAAGCATTGTTAGTTCCACACACAGCAAGGTAATTAATGTATAATACTAAATCAAGCAAAACCATAGTTATGCTTTGAGCACCCTTTTCTACTACTGGGAATAGGGTACCTTCCTAGTCTATAGTTTTTTATTCTACTTCCTTGTGAAGATGAAAAAACTAACATAATCTATCCTACTCTAAATTTAAAGGGAAAAATAGTATTCCAGTTGCTTGAAGACAAAAGTCTAACACATATGTAATTTCATTATTATATGTATGGTTATCTAGACCCACAGAACATCAGAAGACCACCACACAGTGTATTGCGTGTAAGGTGGGGGAAGGAAGAGGTCTTTATGAGCTTCATAGCAAGAAATTTGCTTTTTGCTTTCAGATAATGGAGGACAGGTGAGGACTGCTACACTGTCATCTTATAGAATCCAGCTCACTCACAAGCCAGTGTTCATCATTTCCACTCTCACCGTAGTGGAGCACCACAGGTGTATATTCCTGGTACAGCTCATCTTTCTGATATGGTTGTCATCTTTCTTATGCAGTATTTGTACATATATACATATATGTATTTTTCTTAAACATTATACAACAAAGTTTACATTCTACTCGTTGTATATTAAGGAAACATGTTTTATACTTCCTAAACAATCGATTCAAATAAAGGGAAGTTCAGACAAAAACCTCCAAACTTTATGATTATTTTCCAATTAGTATTATGCCAATTCCTTTGCTCAGAAAAGTATACATCTACGATGCTGACAACCTATACCACTCTAACGAAAAACTTTGGGTTATTTAAGCAATGGGCATTCTGGAAGCAGGAGCCATGCACAGACAGAAATAATGGCAGTAGAAATGCCATGAATGAATAGCAAATTTGGTGAAAAGTAGAAGAAACCAAGGCAGTGACTAGAAACCAAAGAAGGAAATTCTGGGTCTGTTTCTAATACTTCTTTTTTTATTTAAGATCACTGGCTGTTTGGTCTTGAGTCTAAATACCTAAGCATATTGCACACCATTTAACAAGCCACACAAAAGTACCCAGAGTTTGAAAAGGCAGTCTTGCTGCACATGGGTTGACAATGTCCACCTCTGGTCTTGACCTAAGAAAAATGCAATCATCAAAACTACCTAGTTAAGCATCTCTCATAAGTCTTGTCCTACAGAGGCAAGTAACTTGCACTGAATGAATGCTAGACTTAAAGGTTACATGTTCTCACAATAAGTTCTACCAGATTTTTGTTTTCTTTGTCTTGTCGGGTGGGCACAGAAAAAATATTTTTAGTTACTTTTTCTCCATCTACTTAAGGTTATTAACCATTTTAGCCTGTCAATATTTAATGAACGAAATGATCTTATACACAGTAATTGAAATAGATACCTTTCATTATCATTTAGAGTGTTCAATTTCATAGCACATGTGCTAAAACAAAACTAGAATGTCAAAAAGAAGGCTAATATGCTCTGTGAAATGATAGAAATTCTAGCAATGTCCCAGATTTTAACATTATGTAATATATTCCACTACTGAAAGACTGTCAAGTAAATTATATTACAAAATGTAACAATTATGCTCTAATTATTTGAGAAAACATGGTTTATAATTAATTGCACATATGCTTGAGATACATTGGAGATATACAATCTTTCTTACTATCTTCAATATCCTATTGTTAGAAAACCTTGAGTCATCAGAGTTATTGATTACACTGGGTTCCTATTTGGCCTTTTGTTAGTCAAAATTTCATTAGGAATCCCCTTTCCAACAGTCAAGATGCTATCTTCAAACTTAAACTTGTTCATACACCTGGATTATTTGCTAACTTTTCTGTTTCCCAATTTTTTGTGTGTCCCTTCCTCCTCATTTTCAGTTGCCTTGTCATAGTGAAGGAAAAAAAATAATCATGTCAAATCTCTGGGTGTTATATACCTTTCTTTGTAAAAAGTAAATCTTTCCACTGGCACCCTGTCCACACATATTCATTTATGTCCATGCAATTCAAAATTGGAGTTGCTAGAGAATATAAATGATGGTGGCAATCTCAAAACAAAAAAATTTAAACGCAAAACTTATAAACACAGGAAATGCTTTCCATGTTGCATGATGAGGCATAAATGTGCTTCTATTACCATAATAAAATGTTTTGAAATTATTTTTAAAGTATGCACATATGAATGTAATTAAAATGCTCTGTAGCATTGTAAATCCAAAGTAATTTAGAGAATAACCTTCATTGCTTTTACTGGAAAACTAACATCTGTCTGTTATTAAAGTTATACAGAGCAAAGAACTCAATTAATTTCATTCCAGTGCTGGTTAAACTATGTACTCATTATTGAACAGTCTGATGTTAAAATCAATTAAAATAGTATAACAAACTTTCAGTAATTTTTCTACAACTCAGTTTATGTAATTCCCCTTCTACTTTCATCCACAGAGCTATTAGTTAAACAGGAAGATGAAAAAATAAAACTCTAGGTTTCTTATACAATTATTCAGATTAGAGAGAGTAGACCATTGATTCTGCTTCTACTGCTGCTCATATAATGCAAATTCTTCCAATATACACCTAATTTGCTCCCTGGCTACTGCAGAAGGTTTCCAATAGCCATGTTGTCCCCCAATTTGATGCCCTTGTAGTAGTTTGTACTTTTCTACTTGGTTGTGGAAGTTGATGGACTTGTTTAACTCCCCGATATTCTGAAAAGACATTCCTTCCTAGTCTTTAAAACAATACCTATTTCCTTTAGTCTCCTTTTCTTTTAAGACTGACTTTGCTGGGGTAACCCAGTCACAAAAAGACAAACATGGTATGTACTCACTCATATATGGATTTTAGACATGAAGCAGGGAATTGCCAGCCAACAATCCCACTGCCAGAGGGTCTGGGAAACAGGGAGGACCTAAGAGAGATATGCATGGTACCCCAGAGAAGAGGAATGGGACAGGATCTCCTGAGCTCATTAGGAGCATGGGAAGAGGAGGGATGGAGCAGGGAAAAAGAGAGGGGGAGAAGAGGAGGGGAGAGGGTACATGTACGAGCATGAAGGTTGAGTCAGGGAAAGAATAGAGGAGAGCAGGCCGAGAGATACCATAATAAAGGGAGTCATCATAGGTTTCAGGAGAGATCTGGCAGTAGTGAGATTTCCAGAAATCTACAAGGATGACATCAACTGGCAAACTAAGCAACAGTGGAGAGGCTATATTAAATGCCCTTTCCTGATGTGATTGATGACTACCTTATATACCATCTTAAAGCCCTTATCCAGTGGCTGATGGAAGCAGAGGCAGACACCCACAACTAAACACTGAACTGAACTCCTGGAACTCAGTTGCAGAGAGGAAGGAGTGATGAGCAAAGGGATCAAGACCCACAGAAAGAGCTGACATCAACAAGGGGGAGCTGTTGGTTCCCAGACTAATGGTTGAAAGACCAATATGGGACTGATCCAGATACCCTAAATTTGGGTGTCAGCGAGGAGGCCTCAGCAATCTATGGGGACTTGGGTATTTATTCCTGGCATCTGAATGGACTTTGTGAATTCATCCTATATGGAGAGATGTTCTCTCAGCCAGGGCACATGGAAGAGGGCCTAGGTCCTGCCTGGGATGATATGACATGTTGGGGAAGTCCTGTTATTTGCCTGTTATTTGTCAATAAAGTACTGTTGAGCCTATAGGAATCTAGATAGGTGGGGCTAGGAGTCCAGGAGGATTCTGGGAAGGAGAAACACAAGAGAGTTCGAGATGTAACGCAATTGGGGTAGGAAGCCCGGAAACCTCTCCGGTAAGAGACATACTTAGATTAACAATTATGGGGTAATTACTTAAGTCAGAGCTAGCCAGTAAGAAACAAGAAAGGCCAACAGCTTCATAATTAATATAGCCTCCTGTGTGTTTATTTGGGACTGATGCGGATCTGGAACCAGGCGGGCGGGAAGGCTCCTCTCAAGGAAAGCTTCTCTTAACAATGACAGATTTTGGAGATCCCCATAGAGGGCCTCACCCTCCCTGAAGAGTGGAGTGGGAATTTGTGGGGGACTGGGGAGGTTGATGTTGAGTGGGTAAGGAGAGGAGGTAGAGGGAGATGGAATTGACATGTGAAGCAAGCTGGTTTCTAATTTAAATAAAAAAATAAAATTTCTATCATGAATGAATAATAAACACCAGAAAATGCAAATAAGACTGGCTTTGCAAATTCTATTCAACTAAAACCTGTACGTAGGCATTATTTCCATTGTATGAAAAAATTAAGAAGCAACAGGGATTATACTAAGATTTGGAGTATCTCAACTTGATTGCTTTTTTCTGTGTATAACCCCCCATGTGTGTGTTTGTGTGTGTGTGTGTGTGTGTGTGTGTGTGTGTGTTCTCTGAATTTTCATCTATATTTTGTCTTATAAAGGTGGGTTAGGTTTCTTGACAATAGCACTATAGTTATTCACAGATGCCATTACCATTCAGAAATGGAGATGGATTACATATCCTTAGATGCTTTGTGTTGCTACACCTTTTGTTATATAGAGAACCAGAGTTTCACTGTGGATAAACAGATCTCTAATGTTCATATCAACACTACAAAATAGGCACTATGTGTTATAACAGAAGGCATACTACATTTTTGTTTGAAAATGAAAACAAAAACAGCAAGACGTTTTAGCTGATCACAGAACCAGCATCAGCTTCCTTCTCCATAAAAGCTAAAATCCAGTTAGAGATTAAATAGGAGGAGGAAATGTAAGAGATGATAACAAGAGCAACATAATGAATAAGGGAATAACTAAGTTAAGGCTGATAAAATGACACCTATGTACTGTAAAAAAAAGTACCTTGAAACAATGAAAAGATAAAGGGATATGAAAATCACATGCAAAGGCTATTGATTGTTTGATAACAACCCAGGGGGAAGTTTATTCTCTGAGTCCCATGGAATTTTTTTCTTGCCATTTTCAACATATTGATAACTAAGACGCTGTTGACAGTATATTTGTTAAGTCTGCAAATGACTCAACACCCAAAGGGATTGCTAATATGCTTTTTGACAGAATGAAGATTTGAAATTTTGTAGCAGGTATTGTTGGTAAACTTAAATCAAACAAAATTACACTAAATAAGGATACACAAAAATATTAGTGCTTTTTTTCTAAAAATGAATTACACTGGTTTAGGCTTTGTTATAATCCAAGTTGTGCACCATTTACTTTGAAAAAATAAAAACAAACAAAATGAGACAAAACTTTTAGTTGACCACAGAACTAGCTAGCATTTACATCCACAGAGATTACTAGAAAAGCTAAGAAATCCTAGTCAGTCATGGATTATGTAGAAAGGGGAATGAGAACAGGAGTGACCACCAATCTGGATGGGATAATCAATAAGGAAAATTTCACATATGCATTGTGAAGATGTACCATAAAATATGGACAAAACAAAAAGATCTTCAAATATTTGAATAATTACTGTGAAGAAGTGGGGCATCTCAGATTCTGTACTGTCCCCAGCATGGATCTAAGAGTTTACAAGATGACAGATCTCAGTATAGGAAGGATGACAGAATTTTAGTGACAGAAGCTCAGGAACTTGTAAAGGAAGGACTTCCATGTTACTGCTTCCTCAGAAGGAAAGGAAGGTAAAATTGGATGATCTTCTAAGGTCTATTTCTTCAAATAAGATTCTATGTGTCTATGAAACAAACAGAAATCCATGTCATGGAACAACCACCAATTCAATATTTCCTACCATTTTGCGTTCTGTTACTTATTATAAATGGTAATTTGGATGGTACATACATAATCAAAATTCCCTACTGCCCTAATATTATAGAATACAATTTGAAGTTTAATTAATATGATTGGACTCACTGAGACAAAATTGTTTGTATCTTCGCATATTTGTAAAATTGCTATTTGAATTTAGGATTTCTGTTTATAATAAGAGACTAGCCATTTCATCACATCAGTAAATTGAGCTAAATAGCTACACGTTATACTGCCTAGCCCTTTCCCTCACAATAATATTGTGATATGCATTTAAACATGTATTTGTGGATGTATATGACTGTATAGTACAGGAAGATACATACATACATACATACATATACACATATATATGATATCACAATAAAGGTAAAGTAAAATAGTGAGGTGACAGCAAAGCCATTTGAAATACAACATGTTTTGCAACATTGGCAAGCTTTTGGCAGGATTTCAAGTGAGAATTTACACTTGTTTGCCTACAAAAGTAAAAATTCAAGAAGAAAAGAAAAAAGAAAGAAAAGCTCATGATTTTAATGACAAAAATTCAATAGAAAAAGTAGAAATGGAAAAAAGTACAACCACAGGGTCATAGAAATAGGATACAATACAACATAGCATTTTTCATAATAATTGTTGTTATAAAATGCTGGATAAGTCAAACCTCTAAAAATAGATTTTTTTCATCTGGTATGGGGGTATATTACTACAAATCAACAGAAGGTCAGTCAGAAGTTAATTCTCCATTTGATAATTATATCTTGCTGCTCATTAGTACATTCAGTCCTCTATCATACAGTCTACAAAATACAAATAATATCCATTTTCTTTCTCCTTTTTTCTTGTTCATGCAGCACATATTTATCTTGATGAGTACATGGATTTTTAAATGATAGCTGTAAAACAAAATAGCACCATTTGCATTTCAGAGTAATCAGTAATACTCATTTTGAATTTTGTCCAGAACAGAAATGGTGCTAAAGAGAATCTGTCTCGTGCTGATCAGTTCAAAAATCTAAAATTGCAGCTTTAAAAGTCTGCTAAAATGATTATTAAAAATGTTTCTTGCATTAGATACTAAAATGGTAGGAAAGACCCGGTTTAATAGCGTGAACGCAAAACAAAACAAACAAAACAACAACAACAAAAAACCCGTTAGCTTCTGAGAAGCCTGCAGAACACAGGACTTTACTTTCTGATCACCCAGGAATTGCTCAACTCCCTATAAACAGGTAATAGAATTTCTCAGTCTACTGAAACTCTTATGGCAGCTCCAGGTATGTGACATAAGCCAGTAACTCCTATTTTCCTATTCGAAAATCCCTTTTTTGGTATTCCTTTTTCTATTTTTACTTTCTTACACTCTTTGATGTAATGATCTCATTCAATCCTATCAATATAATTATTGCGTTTGTATGGACTTATTCAAAATTAGGTAATTATCAAAAACCTGCCCCTTTCCTAAGAAAAACACCATTGGTTTTAAAATCTAGCAGGCAACTCTAGCTGTACTCTGATCTTAAAATCAGAGGGGTTAAGAAATAATTTCTAACTAAACCAATATCCTCCCCAACAATTTGTTGCCACTTCTCTCTCTACACACACACACACACACACACACACACACACACACACACACACACACACATACACACACACACATACACACACAAAATCAAGAGAAACATTTGGATACATAGCAACTCAATCAGGATCAACACTGCATTTGGTCTACTCTGTGGACTTTGAAAAATAGTATGGCTAAATAATACTCCCTAAGGCCAGCTAAAATTATTCTACTTCAGGTTCTTCATGCTTGGGTGATTTCAATATACTAACAATTAGTTTCTCCTACTTTAGTTTTTCCTTCAACTAGTTTCTTCATATTTCTCAGATGATTCTTTCTTATACTTAAAAGAACTGCCTCCCACTCAAACAATGATCATATAACACACACACATTAAAGATTCTATACAGAGAAACCCTGTCTCGAAAAACCAAAAAAAAAAAAAGATTCTTACAGTACTTTACTGAACGTATTAGAACACACAGTAGTGTTTTAAATCTGGATTTTTTTTGCTATTGTTGCCACAACAGAATATCTCCTATTTAACAATTGATACACAAGATAAAACCATTTCTCATAGTTCTGGAGGCTAGGAAGGTCACGCTTAATACAGTGATAATTTATAGATGTGGGCTTAATACAGTGATAGTTTATAGATGTGGTTGAGAAGTCTCTGTGCTTTTAAGATGACACCATACTGCTTTGTCTTCCAGCAGGATCACATGTCTGCACTTGATAGACAAGCAAAAGAGAAGGAGAAACTCCTTACACAACTATTATAGGTGCCTAAATCCATAAGTAATCACTGTCATGATTTAATCACCTTATAAAGACACCACATCTGAACATCAGCACCACACTGGTAATAAAGTTTCTACACATTAATTCTTGGGAACACTCAGTGATGAAATAAGATGAAATAAGAGTAAATTGAAATATAATCATTTCTCAAGTTCAAGGTTATTTTAAATGATTGTTCTGAAATTCTGTGTGCCTAGTAGTCTTTAAATATTAATAATAATCATTTATGACAAAATAATCTTTCCACATCTTAAAATGGAATGACTACCCCAAACATTCTATTCACTAAATATGTAAGAAAGCTCTACATGTCATCTAGACTTTGAAACTACATTAAGCTGGTATCTTTGAAAAACAGAGGACTACTACAATATTGTCATCAAACTAGAGACAGACTTTTTATAGCATTGGTCAGTGCTAGACACAGCATCAAGTTTTTCTTATTTCCAATCCAGTTCTTCATTCAATAAATGAAGAAAAATCGATTAGTAGATAGACTCTTTTGTTGTGTTGTTTTGACATAAGGTTTTCATAGCAAACGATGCATAAATTTATAGACAAAATTTCAAGAAAAAACCTTATATTCTATCTTTTAAAAGTAAAGTAGAGAAAAAGGAAAGATGGAATAGAAAACAGACATAACTGAAGACTACCAGAGACAGTGTGCTGTGAGTACAAATTCAGGAATGAGATGAGTGAGGATGTTGGAAACGCATTTTGAAATCATCAAAATCTAAAGAAATTCAGACATACAAACTCCAGAAACTTGGGAAGGTCTAGAGCCATTTGCATAAAACACTGACCTATCTGAAAAGCTATGTTCTGATCCTACACTATTTTATTGTTTGAGACATTTAAAAAATAGTGAGTTGGTAGAGTTGAAATACTCTCAATGGTAAAAATGAGAGAAAAAATTCATGGGAATCCTAGCACTATTCACATACAATCTAAGACTGCGAGACAGGGGTTCTCCCTTCAGAAAGAAGGACAGGAACTTTTCCAAAGAATTGACAGACAGTGACACTGGGTCATGCTATCACATATCAAAGAATAAATGAAGCCTAAAATCCAAAATCAATTTTATTTAAGTATTATATTTTGCACAAAAATCACTCACCAAAGGCATTTCATCGTATAGTATGTGTATAAAACGAGAAAAAAAGAGGCATAAAGACAAATGTTTCAAGATAATATTATCCCAATCATGGCTCAGAGGTGTCTAGGACTAGGTCCCTGGACTGGTGTACTTAAGAACAACATATTTATAGCTAGAAAGGACCTTCATTCTTCATACTGAATGAAAGCAGTATGAAAACAAAGGAGTTCTCATTTTCATGCTACTGTCTAATCCAGAGTTGCTGATTTTATATTGTGGTTCCTAATATTTTAGATTTTAGGTTACAGAACATAATAACACACAGAAATTTCTAAGCACTCCATATGATGACATGCGAATAGTCTTACAAAGGATAATCAAACTAACTGTTGTAAAAGAGACAATAATTCACAAATAAACACCAGAGAAGACATCTTGTCACTTAAATTTACATAGTCATCGTTATACCTGCAAAGTAACTGATTTCACACATCTCTCCTCTGTAAAAGGATTTTTAGTTTGTCTGGCACTAATCTTTGCAGACTTGTCAAATACTTAAAATGATTTTACCAGAAAAAAGTAGCATCTGGCCAAACTAATCATTAGCAGTTGTCAGCTACTTTACTGAAAATCATTGGTAGAAATGACCAAAGGAAGGGGATTTTTAAAGGTAGCAAATTCAACAGAAGTACTACTTTAATACAAATTTAGTAATTAATCTCCATGAAGGCAAACATCAATGTTACAAATAACACAATATGCCATTAAGATCTAGCACAGAGCTATTCTTGCTGCCATCAGAATCAAGAACGGATTTTACCAACAGAGAATAGAACGGTGCAGTTCTTTGAGGAAAAAAAATACCACTTGTTCATGAATTTTGTACAAAGAAAGTTCAGAGGATTTTAAAAAACATTTTCCTTCTTTTATTTAACTGGTCAAATGGTACATTATGTTTTATATTTTGCATAATGTCAGGCAGTACAGAGTTATGGCACCACCTATTGTGATACTATTTTAATGCTGATGAGAAATGTCAAGTTTATTATGTACTGGAGAACAGCACCTGGAATTCAGTGATCATAAATATGCAAATGGTACTTCCTTCAGCAGTTACTTCTGAGGTCATAAAGCTCTATAAAATATTTGTTACATCATTTGCTAATCTATTGAAAATAAGTTCACAAAAGAGTATATATGTGTCTGAGACAGTAGTAGGATTATGAGCATTAACAATACTCTATCATCCAATGACCAAAAATTTGTGATAATGGTTACTAGACCATTTTGGCTGGATATCTTCAGAAAAGTCCAGATTAATCCCTCCTTTTCTTGTCTCATTCCCTGTGCTCTGCAGCTGCCTATGCTTTTTCCTTCCCACCATCCTTTACAGAAATGCATGGCAGCAAGTAGAAATCAGATGTTTCTGTCATGGTCTTTAATGAGTTAGGATTCTCTAATGGAAGACTAATCCTAAGATATCGCCATCAAATGCCTGGTGGGACTGCTTCAGGTACTTCACCTTCATAAATATTTAAAGTGGTCACCTTGATTTAGAACTTAGAATGCATGACCAGTCAAAAACAATTAAAACATTACAGTGGAATACACTATATTGTAGTTTTATTAACAGTTTTTAAGTCCTACACTCTTAGATACAACTCCAAGAATTGGATTTCTGAAGAATTCCACATCATTTATTAATGAAAACTTTAATGTTTCATGGGAAAACAGGTTTATAGGCATAAAACAATTAAATTATTTTTAAGGACATCTTTCCCATTAATATAGACAATAAATGTGCTGAGTGAGAAATCAAGTGAAACATCACCCTTTACAATAGCCACAAACAACATAAATATCTTGGGGGTAACTCTAACCAAAGAGGTGAAAGGCCTGTATGACAAGAACTTTGAGTCATTAAAAAAGAAATTAAAGAATATACCAGAAAATGGAAAGATCTCCCATGTTCTTGGATAGGAAGGATCAACATAGTAAAAATGTCAATCTTGCCAAAAGCAATCTACAGATTCAATGCAATCCCTATCAAAATCCAAGCACATTTCTTCACAGACCTTGAAAGGACAGTTCTCAACTTCATATGAAAAAACAAAAGACTGAGGATAGCCAAAACAACCCCGTACAATAAAGGAACTTCAGGAGGCATTACCGTCTCTGTTTTACTTCTTAATGATTTAGTGACTACAGTGATTGAAAAGGAAGTTGCTAGGTAGAGAGGCTTCTTCAAGTAATGATGATAGCCAAGTTATTTGCCCTTTTATAAATCTAAATTGAAATAATACTTCTTATTGTCACTTCTGTTCCTGAGCAACATCAACAAAAGGTAAATGTCATCTCTACTGGTCCCTTTGCTGCAATTCACAAAAGAAGTCCCAAGAAATAATAAAAAAAATGTCTTGATTGACTTACTGCACTACATGAGATAATTAATTAGAGTAAAAGCCAGAGTTAAAATGAATTCAGGTCAAGAAAAGAGAATATGCTTACATTAATTATATTTGTTTTTAAAGGAAATCAAATTCCCCACAATTTGCATTCATCTTTTAATTTGAAATATACAAATGAACCCTGTATTCATAAACCAATAGCGAAATATTGGTAAATCACAGAAACCAAATTTCCCCAAGTACAATAGCCATCTGTAATTATATGCATAAGTTAGGTGACACAATGAACAGAAGTAAAACTAGGTCTAGATAAAAGAACAAAAAAGATAGTAAGAGAAATCATACACAATGAGTTTAATTCCATGTAAAGTCATTATGACATGATCAAAACCAACCAAACAAACATTAAACTACATAACAAAAGAAACTTCTTGAGAAAGATTGCTTCCTTTGCAATGTGTAGAAGGAACGATAATATGCACATTTATCCAGTCTCCTTTCCTAATCCTGGAATTTATGTATCTTTTCACAGAATGCCATGCAGCTCCTTGTTTTCTTTCTGTCATACTCTAGCTTGCTACTCCTCAGTTCCTAGGGTATACTAAATAGTTTCTTCCTAGATAGCATTTTGCTTTTGATTCCCATTACCTGAAAATCCTCCATGTTGCATTCTGAGACATTCCTTGACCTCTCCTTGCTCCAAACACAAGAGCACCTTCCATACTTCTCATATCACTTTCCCCAATGCCTGAGTACATGAATATGGATATACTCAGTTTTTCTTTGTGTCGATTAGATGATGAAGACAGGAGCTATGTCTTGTAGTCCACCATCTTAGTCCTAATTGTTAATGTTTAGAGAGCTGCTGTTTTTAAGATGTTGTAAATAGTAAATTACATAAGGAAGACTAAGATCCTAAGTTACAAGGTTTTGTCAATTTTTTTCTTTTACAGTAAGTGAAGCAAAGTAACTAAGCTAAATTTAATCGTTCAAATTCGTTTGATGATAAGTTAAACTTCAAATGGACGCATAAGCAGGTATATTGATCAATATTAATCAATTGTATATTGATCAGCTAGGAAAATCATGCATTTAAAATATAGACAATAATTTTAAGCTTCTTGCCTGCATGCCATAAGAGGGAATCAGATTTCATTATATATGGTTGTGAGGCAACATGCTGGGAACAGAACTCAGGACCTCTGGGATAGCAGCCAGTGCTCTTAACCTCTAAAAACTATCTCCAGTTGAGGACTTGTCTCTCGATCTTGAGCTAGCTTTTGATTATGCAATCCCCAGTCTGGGTTGCCTAACCCAACCTTGATGTAGGGGGATGAACTTGATCCAGTCTCAACTTGATATGCCATGCTCTGTTGACAAGCATGGGAGGCCTGTCCCTTTCTGAATGGATATAGAGGAGGAGTGGATGGGGGGTGTGGTAGAAGGGAAGTGGGGGAGGAAACAGGGGGAGAGGATGGAGGGGAAACAGAGGTTGATATAAAATAAATGAAAAATTAATTAAAAAGGAAAATAAAAATTATACACAAGTCTTTGCTCTTTTGCCGGGGTGGCAGGTGGTGGTGAAATCAGATTGTGACTCAATCTATAATCCCAATTTAAGATTAAAACATATTCTTATATTTGGTAATTTGAAACATTAGTTCTCCTAAGAAGCAAAATTGCTTGATTTTATAGTAAAAATGTTATATTGAGATGTTGTATATCCACTTTGAAAAATATAGTAACAGTTGGGTATGATAGTATGCCATTAGTGCCTGGGAGACTGATGCAGCAGGAACATGAGTTCAGATCTAGACTGGGAATAGCAGAAAGGTCCAGGCCAGTTAGGATCACATAATGAGACTGTGTGTGTGTGTCAAAACAAAACAAAAACCTAGTAGATAATTGCATCTGTGGCTGCAAATAATTTCAAATGCCAGTTAACTCTTCCATTTCATGGCATTCACTAAACTTTGGCCCAAATTAACTAGATATTTGGTCATAATGTTGATTCATTTCTGGGTGTCTTTTTGAAGTCATTACTCAGGTGTTAGCAGGAAGTATTTTTGCATATGGCTTCCAAGGTAAGTTCCATTTTGGCTGGAAGGACTAATTAGATTGAAAAAAAGTTTTTGTTAATTTTGTTAATCAATTACAGTGACTTAGTTAACATTTGTCAGGCAGTTTTATAATGAAGGAATCACAATACGTTATCTGCTTATCATATATACCATAAAAGTAACATATGCTAATTTGAATGTTTACTACATATTTGATCACATTCACAGCCACCATTAGAACCACAGTTTCTAAATGGGTATGCCAATCTTTAGCCCAGGGTGACTTCTAGAGCTGAGTTATGAACCTCAACTGAAATAGTGGATTTGTAATGGGACTGACAATTTTAACTATAGCAGCATGAACAACATTGACGATAATAAAATCCTTGCTTAGATATAACTCACACAAAAAGTAAAAGCCACAGGCTATGAAAAGCTCAGTATATTTAAACCATTTTTCAACCCATTTGAAATCCACAGAATTCTATATTCCTTTCCAAGAACTACCTGGTAGTCTTTCAAAATTCTGTTGTGTGACTAAAAAAAACTGTATACATGAATATGTCATATGACTCCCTGTGAAACATTTCCCTCTTTATCTTCTTCTAATAAGAGTTCCAGTGAAACTTTCATGAAATAAATGTTATTCTTGCCTGTTCTTGCTTTTCATTTCAATATCCCTGGGAATAGACATGGTCAGTGAATCTGCAGAAGTAATAATGTGCCCTGAAGATGCTGATTTTCAATGGCCGTTAAAGTGACAATACATTTGAAAAGTCAGTGTAAAATTAAAATAGGATAAGACTGCTTCACAACAATCTAGTTAACAATTTGTTTTTCTTGTTGAATGCAAAAGGAGTAGGTGCTATTTTCTTTCATGAAAATAAAATCAAATAAAAACTTTGAAAAATAAGTCCTTTACCCAGGAAGCTCTAGCAAGAACAATTAGATGTTTGCTATTTTATTTGCTCGTGTATTTAATGATGCTAGGGATCACACCCCAGGTTGCAGCCACTTTAGATAAGTCAACCACTGAGCCACACCCTAATCGTGTTCTGAAATTTATTGCTAAGGGATTAAAGTACTCATTCATCTACAGCCATACACACTGAACCTTTTGATAGCTGGCAATAACAACGCTCAAGAAAACATTGCTGGCCTGTGACAGAGTGACTGTTCTTGCCTGTAGTTACCCTCTTCAAGTTTAGCTTCACAAATAGAAGAAAACAGAAGTGATCAAAATCATATTAACTGTTATGGGTACACTATTGTAATTAGTTTTGACAGACTGAAGTCTTTTTCCTTCTTAGCTCAGATATTTGCTTGCAATTTAATAATATAACCTTTAAAGATAAACACAGTCTTAAAATCACCTTTCAAATTGCTGTTTGTCACATAAATTTCATATTTTGAAAAGCATCACAAAGCTGGGTGGTGGTGGTAAAATACTTTAATCCCAGCATTTGTTAGGCGAAGGCAGGTGGATCTCTGAGTTGGAGTTCAGCCTGGGGTACAGAGTGAGTTCCAGGACAGCTATAGCTACACACAGAGAAACCCTGCCTTGTAAAAATCCAAAACAGCAAACAAACAACAAAAACAACAATAACCCCCAAACAAACAAATAAGCACTAGAATGCCAGAGTCATACAGGACAATGGAGATCATTAACTGATTATAGTTCTTTGGGATGCAAGAACAATTGATTATAGATGTTTCTTTTCATGATATCATCGATTTTCCTCCAAACAAGGTAATGTTAACAGACAGGATTGTAACTGCCGAAAATTAAATTGCACTTTCCAAAATATTTGCACATCTTTATCATTAGAAATCACAGTATAGATTAGTATATACTTCTACATGCTAACTCTTTCAATGGAAAGTAATTCTTAGAGAAATAATTAGTTTTGGGAGAAAAAAGACATGCAGCACAAAATACAAAAATGCTAATTGTTTGACCTCACAAAAACACTTAAGTATTCAGACTTAGTCAAGCAAAATCAACTCCTCCACTTTATAATTTAATTGATGAGACTGAATGTCAGATGATAGTACACAAGTCTTGAGCTTCATTAGCTCAATTGCTGTCATACTTTTCTCTTCTTCAGATTCATCTAAAACACCCTAAAATGTTAGATGAATGTGTAGTCCTGGCATCCTAGTTTCTTTTCCTGTTACTGTGAGATAAAATAGCCTGCAGAAATTAATGTAAGGGAAAGTTATGTTTTTCCGACTCAGAGCTCATGGTCCAGAGCATCATGGCAGTTAAGTCAAGCAAGGAGCTCTAAGTAGCTGGTCACATCACACTAATGATCAAAAGGTGAATTCATGATGAATTCATGATGCTGCTCAGTTACCTTTCCTGATTTACACATTCTAAGATCTTAGCCAGCGAACTGCATCATGTAGAGCATTGGTTCGTGATCCCTTTGGGAAGGGGGGAATCAAGGTACCCTTTCACAGGGATCTTATATCAGATACTCTGCACATCATATATTTACACTGTAATTCATAACAGTAGTAAAATTACATTCATGAGGTAGTAATGAAGATAATTTTATGGTTGAGGTCACTACAACATGAGCAACTGTATTAAAGGGGGGCAGCATTAGGAAGGTTGGGGACCACTAATCTAGAGGGTATGAGTCTTCACACCTGAATTAATGTAATCAAGACAATCCTCTACAGGCATTGGCAGAGGCCAAGCTACCAGTGAGTCCAGATTCTGTCAAGTTGACAAGTGACACCAAAAATCATGCTTAGGTGTCAGTATTTTCTAGGAGAGTGTTTAGCTAATATGGTTTGCATAAGATAGACACAAGAATGGATGCACAAATTAATAAAAGCATAAATCTAATTCTAAAAAATAGTGATCAAAAGAAACCTGACATATTTAAAAGAAGATACACACAACTACAATTTAAAGACACCAGGTCTCAATGGTAACATCATTAAACAAACATGTTCATTAATGATCACACCATTCAAGAAGGTGGACAACAGAATTGTTTATTATTTAACTAATCATTATAGAGTGGATGACTATTCTCAGTATATGGAGAAAGAAAAACCAATAGGATGAAAACCCTAAATTTTAGGGATCTAACTTAAAAATCATTTGTTTAGTTTTATATTTTATGGGTATGAATGTTTTCCTTCATGCATATATGTATGTGCACCAGGTGTGTGTGGTATCCTCCATGACAAGAGGACAGTAGTTGATCCCTTGTATCAGGAGTTACAGAAGGTAGCGAGCTGTCGTGTGGGTGATGGGATCTGTAGCGGTGTCCTCTGAAAGAGTGTTCTTCAGCACTGAGCCAGCTCTCGAGCCCTTGATGTAACTTTTACACATTTAAAAGATGACAATTTGAAATGGAAACAGTGTTTGTAATTTGTATGACTTAATTAAAAAATATATAATTCCCACAATATACTAATTAAAATGTAGAATAAAAACTGTTAGTGGTATATCTTAAATTTATAAATCATTTATAGCTTTTCTAATTTTTCTAATATAATTTCCAAATTGTTATAGTATAAAATCACAAAATACAGTTTTTAAAGCCTTAGCTATGATTAATTGTGCAATCTTCACACTTATAAATACTAGTGATTATTACTGTCAATTATAGGCATCAGAAAATGCATAATTAAGTGAAGCAACAGTAGTTAAGGTAAACATTACATATGAATTTCCTACTGATAATGCAATCATAAGGCACCCCCTAAACTGTATACCAAAAATATACTTTTGATCATCATTTATTTTTACTATTATTTAATATATATCTTCTATGTGTTTCTAATTTTTTATAAATCATGGAGACTATACAGTTAAGTACTTTATACTTTTTCTTTGCTTCCATGTTTATGAATGTTAAAGTTACAGATAATAGAACATTATGAGATACTGGAACTTTTAATTAAAGGTCAAGAATTCTTCTATTAAGGACTAGAGATGTCATTCAAAGGAACATAACCTTGGGGCTGGGATCTGGGTTCAGTTCCCAGTTCACTTCACAGTAGTATCAGGTGGTGTGCATCACTGAGGATGCACAGATCAAGATTCACAGCACCAGTCTCAAAATAGGTTAATGTAACTTTATTCGGAGGTATGCACTTACATAACAAGCAGGTGACCACTGCTAGTTGCAGCTCCAATGACTCACCCAGAACGCCCTCTGTGACCCGACCAGAAGCAAGAGAGAACCACTTGTCCCAACCTCAGACCTAAAACTCACTCTCCTTCAAGTTCACACCTGTGACCATGCCCAAGCGGGTGTGGCCAGTGCTATTCTGGAGAGGGGGATATATCACTATAGCTCACAACTGCCTATCAGTCCAGTGCAGGGGGATTTGCTGATGCCCTATGGTGTCTGTGGGCATCTGCATGCATGGGATGCATAGACATTCAGAAAGTCACACATACACACATTCATATAAATTAGACATAAATCTTCAAACTAACACGAACCTGTGTATTTTTAAATTTTTATTTCTAGGAAAAAAATCACCCAACTGAAAAGTGTGTGAGAATGTTTAAAGAAAACAATACAAGTTAATGTTATCATACAATATTTCAAAAATATTTATGATTTAAACATTTTGATTTTTATATTTATTTGTTCAGGTACTTATTTATTGTTTGGTGTTGGGTATTGAACACAAGGTGTTCCAATTGATAAACATAAGTCAACCACTAAGATGTAACCCCAGCAATTGACCTTCAATTTTAAATGAATCTGAACAAGTGTAAAACCTGTTCAAAAATCAACTGAAATAAACATCTACATATAAGCTTAAGTAAATAAGTTGTTACATATGTATAACACCTTTTTCTTAAGGCATTTCCACATTGAACATCAAAATTTCTACAGAGAATAACTACTACCGTCTCTAATTTACAACTTAAAAATGTGTACAAATAAGAAAATACATATTGAGATGTTAAATGAACAAACTATGATCAAGGAAGTGGCTGGATGACAAAGGTAAAACTAGAATTTACAGACGTCATTAATCCTATACCTGGACACATCTTTTTTAGTATGTTTCTTTTACATGCTGCTATACCAGCATTATTTGCTGAAGAGCCATTAGCTTCCCAAATAGTACTGGTGGTTCCCATAACTACTTTCGAGATCAGACAAGATCGGGCACATTCAGGGTAGTATAGCTGTAGACTCCCATAACTACTTTCAATCAGTCTGCAGATCAAATTGCCAGTTCATTTCTTCATGCTTTACATGAAAGGCTACTAAAGAATTTGATTCAGATATCAAGAGTTTATATTTTCCATTTACTAAGATCGTCTCACTAACTTGTGCAATCCAAAATTCCAGAAGGAAATCACAACAACAGTGCTAATTCTTATAATTGGATCTTTGTGTTTAAGTTAGTTTGAAATGTATAAAATGTACAGAATATAAGCAACCGTTTGGGTAGTTCTGGAATTTTCTTGAAATCCCTATACCTCTATGTCCCTGTTTTAGGCTTATCATTATTGACAATACAGTAGAGCATCAAATGACTAAGGTAGTGATGAAAATTACAGCAATGGTAAGAAGACGAAGGTCAGATTGCAGTTGTATTCCACCTAATACCCAATTAGGGCCACAATCTTTCTCCCTTTTATGATATGACTCCTGTGATAGGAATGGTTGGTGTTTATGATTCTACCTTCTGCCCCTACCTTCTCCTTCCACTTTGACATTACTACTTAACATCAGTAATTTAACCTGTTACATCAAGCATGTCCTAACGTTTTCATTATGTTTAGGGGCTAAGGAAGTGAGGAAAACTGATGCATAAATACCTGACTTATAAGGAATTACTTGGGATTCAAAATGATATTAAACTGACCAAAAGTTACAAATATTCTATTTCCAGACATTGAAGTAAAAAAAATGACAGCAGCAAGAGGTTCTTTTTTTTTTGTTTTGTTTTGTTTTTGTTTTTTCGAGACAGGGTTTCTCTGTGGCTTTGGAGGTTGTCCTGGAACTCGCTCTGTAGACCAGGCTGGCCTCGAACTCACAGAGATCCGCCTGCCTCTGCCTCCCGAGTGCTGGGATTAAAGGCGTGCGCCACCAACGCCCAGCTACAAGAGGTTCTTGGTAGGAGTTTTAATTCACTGTGTGCTAAGCTATGTTAGGATACATCAGACAGAATCATATTGATAACAACTAGAATAAAGACCTCCTTGATCTTTACTTGTATATAATGTGGTTGATGGATTTTGTTATTTTACTTAGTATAGAAAGCATAAATATCACTCTTAGATTAAAAGATGCTTTGATAAAATCCTAAAGTGACATACAGCTTGCTGAAAAGCATGAATTATTTAAAATAATGTCAAATGAACTTTGACAACACTTGCCTATTTATATTTATACAACACATGTGATTGCTTTAATGAAGCACACATAAAAATAAAATGATCCTTTGAATTAAAAAGCAGTATCTGCTTCACCTTTCATACGCTATGACACATTTTAAAATCATGAATTATTACCGTTATGTATTTTACTGAAGTTTAACTAACATCAGAAAGTGCATGTAGGTGACCTGGTTAATGATTTTGAATAAACTAAATACAGACACAGTATCTAGATCAAGTAAAACAACATGACCAGTAAGTTCCTCTAGAAGCCCTAACACATTCCTTTCCAGTAGAACACTCACCCTAAGCATGCACAGTATGATGACTACATTATTTTAACTACTCAATGAGGATATTTTAAAAAGCAAATTTTCTCTATTAACTCCTTTAATATCTGCAGACATAGTTTTAAGAAATATAAGTAATCATAAAGTCCCACAGTAGGTTTAAAGATAGTAGCAAGATTAAACTGATGCTGAATAAATAATCACTAAAATGAATGTGTTAATGCCAATGCTATGTCAAATATTGCCATAATAAAAAAAAGCCTAATGACATCAATCATTATTGAGAAAGTATTATTTTGGGATACAGCTTCAAAAAAGGAAACTCTGTACTAAATGTATGAAACGAAAAGGTTAGATGTTTTCTCATCCCCAAGCGAAATAAATAACTATTGAAATTCAAAATAGAAGCCCTTCTACAGAAGGATAGGAGTAAAAAGCCACACAGAGCACAAAATTGCTGGGAAATGGAGGTGACATTTCAGTTAGGGAAAAAAAAAGGCATAGAAGTCTAGGTTCTGACATAGTCATAGGGAAAATGGCATAATTCACCAGCCAAAAAGCCTCCAGGATACAAAGGCTAAGGTGTTCTAACAAATGAAAGTTAAAATACCCTGACAAATGAGCGAGGTAAGCATGTAAGAAACGTTTGTTAGAGGCCCTGGAGTCACTAATCACCTGCATCTGTAAGGTGCTGGGCTTGATTCCAAGTACTGCAAAGTTAAACAAATTATTAAACAAACAAAAATGAAGTATATTGCACAACATACTCAAATCCAAATAATGCATCATCAACAATAATATGTTGGGTATTTAATGAGGGTAAATCTCACCATAAATGTGTTCACCACAATTTAAAGAAAATCAGCACACGTTTCTTTTAGACCTCAAATTTTTTCCCTTATTCTAGTTTTGCTATTTATGCTGCTATTTTGAATTCTAAGATGAGATCTCACTCTAAGAGGATGACACCAACTGGCATTCTAAGCAATAGTGGAGAGGCTACCTTAAAAGTTCTTCCCCAATAATGAGATTGACGACTACCTTATATGCCATCCTAGAGCCTTCATCCAGTGACTGATGGAAGCAGAGGCAGACACCAACAGCTAAACACTGAACTGAACTCCTGGAATCCAGTCACAGAGAGGGAGGAGTGATGAGCAAAAGGTTCAAGACCAGGCTGGCGAAACCCACAGAAACAGCTGACCTGAACAAGGGGGAGCTCATGGACTCCATACTGATGGCTGAGAGGCCAGCATGGGACTTATCCAGATCCCCTAAATTTGGGTGTTGGTAATGAGGCCGTGGCAATCTGTGGTGGCCTAGGATAGTAGATCAGTATTTATCCCTGGCATACAAATGGACTTTGGGAGCCCATTCCACATGGAGGGATGCTCTCTCATCCTGGACACATGGGGAATAGCCTGGGCCCTGCCTGGGATAATATGAGAGACTTTGAAGATCCCCCAGGGGAGCAGAGTGAGCATTGGTAGACGTTTGGGTGTTTGGAAGCGAGGGAGAGGAAACTGGGATTGACAAGTGAAACTTGGTTTTTAAACACACAAATGTAACTATGTCAAAAGAAGTAAATTTGTTGAAAAAAATGATGTTTTAAAATAAATATTTGTTTCCATAAAACTTAATGGCATTCTCCTACATGTTAAAATGTTTATGGTATTCACAAAATAGAACAGAATAGAATAGAATGTCTGACAAAAGTTGTTCAAATTCTTTAAAGCATTCTACACACAAAAATCCCGAAAGAAGCTAAGCAAACATTTTACCATGTTTATTAAAACAATATAGTATTTTCTGTACTCAGTGTTATTCAGACTATTAACACTTAACTAAGGTCAATATTCTATGCTAGTAGCAAGATTTCTCAGTGAAAAAAGGATCTATCTTGCAACCAAGCCTGCTAATTTGAGTTCTGACCCTGTACCCTACCCATAGGATGGAGAAAACTAAGTTGTCCTATGACTTCCACTTACACACACACACACACACACACACACACATACACACACACACACACACACAAACACACCCACACACACACCATGCTTTCCCACATTAATATAATATATCCTCAAATTCATATAGTTTTTTGCAAGGAAATTAACAATAGGTAATATGGAAATAATTTTCCAGGCATTAGAATAAAGATAGCAACTGCAGGTGCTACTCCTGACCTGAGATAGTCCTTAAAGCTCCTCATAAACGTCTGTTTGGTGAGCTATGCAAGTTCAGGTTCTCTATCTTTAGTTCAACTGTTTTCACTTTAAACTTTCTCATTGAAAGAGGTGAAATACAGAGTAGGAAATATTCTTAAGCCACAGCGTTTTATATGGACTTGTCTAGCTTCTTCTCTTTATAGCAAACAGTAAGTAGCCAACTATAAAATATTTATCTGATTTTGATAAATATCCCCTGCATTAAAATGGAATCAATTATTTAATTTCAGTTCTTTATTGAGTACTTAGATGTATCTGGGTTGCTATGTGTACACTGTGACTGTGAGTCCAATCAGGAAATAATCTATGAATCTAAGAAATCAGTCTACATGGTGCATATAGAAACTAATATAAAATGTGGAATGTGCTCTATTATCAATAAGCTCCAATACTGCCACTGACACCAATAAAGGAAAGGCTAATTCTGTGCATTTGGAGTAAGACAACTACACAGAGGAGGGGCATTTATGCTATAGTAGGATTTTTAATTGCTTAGGGTTTATTTATGTATATTTTCCAGTATCTTCCTGTGAATCTCAAGTATGAAAATATGGCTAAAATTTGAACAATCTTCCATACAGCTGTGTGATCATTGTCAATTCCTTCATCATTTGTGGGCTCGGTTTCTTCCACTATAAAAGGATGAAGCTAGACTCAGTGCCATTCTTGGTAGATTTACCTCTAAAGCTTCTTCTGGCTCTAACATCCTTGATTTTTTCCGATTTCCCGCAACTTTTATACTTATTCATTGTTACTTAATGTTTTTAAAAATGTTTTGCTTTGCCTGATTTTTTATCTATTCTAATTTACATCTTTAGTTCTTAGAATTTCCAAACAAGATTCTTTTTAATGTGAAATTTTACCACTATTAATCCTGAGAAGAAATCAGTATACATAGTCACTTAGCAATACAACATAGAAATAAGACAGATATCAAAACGCAAGGTTGATTAAGAAAAATATAATTTAATTCATAAGGAATTAAGATTGTTCATGGAAAACTTAACTAGTTTTTATATTGTAGGATGGTACTAATTTAACTGAAGTAAAACCCATTTTGGATTTATGTAAAACCTTAGGATTAATAGTGCCTTCAAATACATTAATATAATTTTCCTGTATTGAATAGAATAGTTTTAATTAAACTTTACTAACCCTTTTGGTTTAATCCCTGGAGCTAACTTATAAATCAGTAAAGGTTTTAAATCAAAGTATAAAAATCCTCAAAGCTAAAAATTAAAGTGATAGCTATGGAGAAGAGAGGGGATCAAGATTTCACCAAATATGTCTAGTAAATTATTAATACTTCATATATTATATATCTAGTATATATAAACATATATTCACATGTCTTAGTTAGTATTTCTATTGCTGTGATAGAACACCATATCCCAAATCATCTTCTAGTCCGTCACTAAAGGACATCAAGGCAGGAACTCAAATTGAGGACCTAGACCTGGGAGTGCTGCTTACTTGCTTGCTCAGTTTGCCTTCTTATACCACCCAAGAACACCAGATGAAAGCTCGCACCACCCACCGTGAGCTGAACTGTCTCACATCAATCATAAATCAAGAAAATCCACCACAGGCTTGCCACAGGCAACCTAAGGGGAGTACTTTCTCAACTGAATCTCCCTCTTCCTAAATGTCTCATTTTTGCCAAGTTCACATAAAGCAAGACACTTCACCACACATGTATAATCATTAAAATGAAAAATTGAGGAAAAGGTAATTGTGTTTATAACAGGTACTTTTTAATGTTGAAGATATCAAAATCTGTACGGCTATAAGATTTTCTTTCTTGAGACACACTTGTATGTTAGTCACTAATTAAAGGATCTGCAGCCTTAATATTCATCACAGAATAAAATAATTTGACTGTAATATTTTATTAACTTCACTGATAATAAGGTTATATCATATACTATTTGCTTCTGAACTTCAGATTTACAAGAACTTATATTTGGAAGAAAACACTGTACTTTCTTACTCTACTTGCTTGCCTCTCCTGTCACAGCAATAATAGCTAACTAAATAACTAAACAAATTCAAATAAAAACAGAACCACTTTCAAAATCTCCAGGCAATGCTTCATAAGCTTCTCCCACAAAAGTACCCCTAATGGAAGCGAAGATTGAACATGCACCCCTAGGGATCTGCTGCAAGTGTGAAATTTCTTTGAAGTCATCTGTTTTATTTTAAAAATTCATGTGGCTTTTGCATTCTACTCAGTAATATATATCTGTTTTAATGTAAAAATGATGTGTTTTCTTCAATATCTTTGAGTTACAGAGCTCTAGGAAAATATGCTAAGTTGTTACCAAAGGCTTGCTTCTTCAAGAAATGCATAATTTTAAAGCTTAGCTTGTGAAGAATAAAGATAATTATACAAATAAAGGTTTCCCTACATTTTACATAATTCTTTGTTTTTCTTTCAGCTCAAGGTGATGGCATTTCCCTCCATTATCAGCAATTTGGAGGCCTATGCTTTTAGTACTGAGTGAGAATATGCCTGTTGTTTGCCATACTAGACAGAAAACATCATTTTCTTATAAAGTAAGTTCCTGAATTCTAATAATCACAAGAGATAGATACTGGTGGTTATACATTTGTTCATTATATATGAAATGTTGTACATTCATTTATTCAGGTTTTCATTATTCCTGTACCTCCAATTAAAAAAATTGTTCTGCCTTTTAATATAAGGGGATCATTTCACAAGATGATCCATTTTCAAAAGCAAATTATATAGTGTTGATCTATTTTTTTACTTCCACTGGGAGAGTGTGGATATGCATACAGTATATGAAACACAGTAGTGAATGTAACAGAATATGACTCAAAAGACCCTGAAATTTATGTTTAGGAAGCAAAGACAAATTAGACTCAAATATTAAGGACAGGTATTTAACTATAAACAACACATATATGACTTGACCTTTCCCCATTTCTTTTTTTCCCGTAGAGACTACCTTAAAAGTATTTTCTCCTGAGGCTTTGGCAACAAGACATTAGGAAGCAAGGAAATGGATTTTGAACAGTGTTTTGGCAAATGATAGTCAGTTGTCTTAGAGGACAAGGCAGGTGAGATTTTCAGGCAGAGGATGCAGCAGGAAATTGTACACACAGACAGGATTATTATAAAGGAATAAAAATGGCTCAAGAGAATATATGTCTGGGTACACTGAAATGAGAACTAGGAGGAAATGAAAGTGGGCCGCAAGCAGGCAGGGTGTGCTTAAGAAGTTTTTGAGTTGAGAACTCTTTGAATTTCACAGGGAAAGAAAAAGAGCTAGTCAAAAACAAGTGAAGAGTAGGGATTGCTGCAGCCCAAACAGTGAGATAGGAAAAGGGTATTTGGCAACAGTCTTGTGAATACACTGGCTGGGTCAATACACAAAACAAGTAATCAGAAAAAATGGGTGAATTTGACAGGGGAAAATAAAGTAATGAAAATGTTAAAGAAAGATATGAAAGGATTTATCAAAAAGCCCAGACATATGAAAGAAACAAAGCTGAATAGACTGCATGTTTATCTGAACTTTGAAGAGCTATAAGACATATCTAAGATCTTTTCTTCTAATCTAACAATCAAAACATTGCAATGCACTTACTGGTGTCTCAATTGTTAATACTACTATCACTTTCAGTTCTAATGACATTAATATAACAGGTGTGTACTTACTAAGATTTTACTGTATGCTTTCTATGTTAGTTTACGTATTTAATCTTAATGTTATTGACAATCACTACCCTCAGTGCTCTAAAACTAGCAAATAATACAATTAGAATTAGAAATTTATAATATCTTAAAAGGTTTTGTTCTGCTGTCTGCCTTTAGCAGTTGTAACAATAGCTAAAAGTATTTGATATTAATGTTTTAGAAACAGCTTAAAAGGTTTTGTTCTGGTGCCTGCATTTAGCAGTTGAAACAATGGCTAAAGTACTAATGATTTAGAAACAACTTAAAAATATAAGCATTATATAAAAATACAGTCATGTGTTATATAACAGAAATGTTTACCAGGTAACTTTACTTTTGTGTCTAATTAAGCATATATTTTAATATTTCTTTAAGATTACCAGAAAATACTGACTTATGGGAAAAACGCTATATTTTGAAGTTCCTTGATCATAAGCTTCCAAACCTATCAACTGTGAGAAATAAATATTTTTCCATTGTTAATTACAAAAGTACATGGTATTCTATTACAGCAAAATAAAACAGACTAAGCAGTATACCTTCCTGTGTGTATGTACAATATCAAAAACAGATATTTAGAATTAAACTCGATCATTCTATTTTATTCAAGCCAAGATATATGTTTTAGATAAGGTCACAACAGGTATGTTAAATACAGGAATTGAACATTATAAATATAAATTTGACAGGACAATTCATTTAAAACTAAAATTTATCTATTTCCTTATAAAATGATTCTACTTATTAGACATATGAAATTTAAAATATTCTGATATAGGACAATTAAAATAGCAAAATATGACCTAATTTATGAACTAGTTTGACTTGTGGTATTCCACATATTTAAATTATAATGTAATGTGCTAATGGTACATGTTATTTGCCAGTTTAATACAATCTCTATTTACAAAGGTACACATTAAAACCCAAGGGATTCAAAAAAGCTATAGCATACTAATAAATATAACTTTCTATTATTCTTTAATGAAGAAAATAATTAATACTATGGAATCACAATGAATCTTCAATAACTAATTTTGGTTCTTGGACCAGAGTGAAGGACATAGTAGAAAAAAATTAAAAAGAAGACAAGGGTCTGACTGGCAATTCCATAGCAGCAGAGAACTGTAGAACAATGCCCACAAGTGACATTCTGGACTTTCCAGAATATTCTTTCTAAAGACATTAACAGGGTTATTCAGTTTGTAGTAAGTTTGGGAAACATATGGCTTTGTGTCTGTCCTTTAAGTCTCCAAGTTACAGACTATAATCACTACAGTACATTTATTTCTCTTATTTAAAAGAAAAATAAAGTTTTTACTCAAATAATATCCAGAAAAGTATTTCACTGATCCATCCTCCTTTTACATTTCAATAACTTGTTAAGTGTGGACAATGTTGATGAAGCTACTCACCCTGCCTTAAAATTTCACAAGCATTCTGCTTCCCTCCTGTCATCATTTCTGAATTCAGTATAGAGTGATATGGGACCTGAGTCTGCATTGGATATTTCTAAGGTACCTACATTGCTCCTATAGGCTCATCAACTATTCCTTTCATCTGCCCTAAAAGACTCTGCTAGTTTACCTGGCACCTGTTGACATCTCTGGACAGCAATCCCTTTGCCATGTTGGTAAACCTCAGCCTCATATTTTACCCATCCCAAAGTCCTTTATTCTTTAACTAAACTACAAAACATTATCTTTAAATCCTTCTCAAGGAAAAATGTGTCAGAATCACTTTGAAATCAACAAAGTATGGTTCCTTTACTGTGTATGTTAAAATTCTTATCAACTTAAAAAATAGAATGTATTGTTTGGTTAGAGGTCCAAAACCTTCAATGACCTCGCACTGTTAAAAATAAAGAAGAGAGGTTATTTGAATGTACATTGGAGTAAAACATCAGCCAATCAAAACTATCTTTCCACTTTCTTACATCAACAAAGAACTCTCATGATTAATAGTGCTCAGAGCTTCCTCTTTAATCTTCCCATCATACTAAAACACACAGGCTAAGAACAGTCTCAAGGCAGCTGCCAATCAATTACCTTTGCTTGCACTTTCCACATGTTCCAACTCATCAGGAAACTTCAGGATATCTCGGTGTTTTTCTTCACAGATTTCAGCAAGAAAATGCAAAAGGGTTGTTTTTTGATCTGCTGATTTTGTATCTCTGATCTGGAAGGGAAAACAGTATTTTTTGTAATTATAATAGACATTTTTCTTAAGAAAGTCAACCAAATGTGTGATTATAGATCATAATGAAGCTCACTTGAACTTATTTTTTAAGTTGGCAGTTGCTTCTTAATGGCTTCTAGTGACATAGCCCAGGATCTTAAAATGAACTTAATATTTTATAAAGGAGAAAAAACACCAATAAAAGAGGCAAATTAAGCCCTAATCTATATTTTCAAAAATGTCTGAATCATAATGGCAAAATGAACTATTCTTTTTATGAGGCACGAACATTCATTTAAGTATTTATAGTAATAGCCTCAGTTAATGTGTGTTGATTCTAAGAACACTGTGGTCTTTGTATTATTATAATATATATTCTTAAAAGATGCATTCATTTGTGAGATTAAATTTATTTCTAGCTATCATCTATGCAAATTAACATAAAACAGTCAGCATCTTTTACATTCCTATACTTGCAGGGGCCATAAGAAAAGAAATTACAAAGTTGTTTCTTTCAGACTTATAAACCAAAATCAGACTACACAGACATGGAGACATGAAATTATTTATTATTTATTTGCTTAACATTGTATGATTTTTTTAGAAATACAATAGAAAAAAGATGTTATCAATAGATTGACAAGAATCTTTAAAGGATAGACCACAAAAATTTAGGAGGGAGGCTCTAATGTTTCCTTTTTTGGATCTCTTAAACTAGACACAGTTGCAAATGAAATCAGAGATTTACTTACAAGCAGTGATAAATACAAGACAGCATTTCACATTTTTCTTCATTTATTGGATGTTTTAATTCTATAATACCTAGATAATATCTTTCTCCACTGGTGTTCATACTGATTTGGGGTTTTAGTTTTAAGGATTACTTTGTTTAGAATAAAAACATCTTCATTACAAACATGTTTAGGAAAGGCTGCAGAGCATAATTAGGTAATTAATGACTAAAAAATCATACTATTTGTTAAATCAGGCATATATCAAGTCTGATTTGTGTTAAACCTTTTATTGACTATTTACATCCTGATGATGTGAACAATTATAAAGAACATTAGCCTCAAGATTCTATGAACAAATGGACACACAGGAAGCATAGTGTTCCGGTGTTCGTTATTATATTTCTTTGAGAAAATCTACAAATACAGTATTCCATATATGGAAAATATTTAAAATGCTGAACTCATGCTCATTCACCAAACACCTTTTAGTACTACAAGGTTGAATCCCACAATCCAAGGACAAGCTGTAAGAACAAAAAGCAACAGGAACCTCAAGGGCAGTTTATCTTAAGTAAGGCTAGCAGCTATAGAAGAATCAATGGAAGGCTCTGGTCCCCAAAGAGAACTCTTTAGCTGGGATCACTGTGTTATATGTTCACAAAGTGCAACATTCTTAAAGTATGTGGGACATTTAAAAAAACAATCCTTTATAACTTTACATCTGAGATTCCCCTAAATAGGTGCCAAGGTAAATTGCAGGAAAATTTCCCCCCTTCCTAACAGTAAGAAAATTGATTTTTTCCAAAGTCTGTGGAGACAAAGACATACAAACAAAGAAGAGAAAAAGGAACAAAATACTCATACACAATGTTCAAGACACCAAATTGCACCAGTATTTTACAGCTGTTAAAAACCTCCATAGATAGCATTGCAAATAAAACAGAAAAATTGTATTGTCATATGTTAATTTTATGCATTTCCTTTTTCTTTGTCTAGGGCTTTGCATTATTATACAGTAAAATCTTCCGCATCAACATGCATTCTTAAATTGCTGAATTTATACATTTGTGTGTATATGAGTGTGTAGCTGTCTCTGTGCTGTTTGCATGTGAATGCACATGTTTGAAGCTGCACTGGTCTGTGCATGCATGTGTTGAGGAAGTAACTCAACATCTGGTATCTTCTATAATTCTCCATCTTGCTTTTTGAAACAGGGTCTGTCAGTGAACATGGTGCTTGCTATTCCAGCTAGACTTGCAGGCCAGCAAGCCCTAGGCCTGCCTCTGTCTCCAATCAACAAGTGTTAGACATTTTTATTTTTGCTTGTTTTGTTTTATGTGCTTCCTAAGGATCCTGTTTCAGATCTCTTTAATCACTGAACCATTTTCAAGCACTGAAAACTGTTTTCATATTTATTCACTCTCAGTGCCACTAACAGTATAATTCTGTTTTGCAATTTACCATGGTCAATGGTTGAATCCACAAAAACAAATACAGGATAACATCTCACTTAAGCTTGTTATTATTTCTATTTAAATCAATGGGCCTCCTAGACAAAATATGCTTGTAACATTTTAGAACCATAACATTCCCTTCAAAGATGGGCAAACAGGGTGAAACACCTGCCTTCTCAATCTGAGAAATAGCTCTAGTTGAGGAGACAAGATGTTTAGTCTATATAGAAATACTTATTTTTGAGAAAACATCACAGATAGAGTCTTTTTGAATGTCTCAAACTGGCAGGAAATGATAACCAATAGGTGGTCTTTATAAATCTTTCTTTTTATGTATAATCTTCAGATAAATTCTTAAAAACTAAATAATATTAAAATATAATGCTAAACAATTTTCCTTAATGCACTGCATTACTTTATACTGTGTCTGCAGCATTTCTTCCTCTGTATCATTTATACACTACCTATAGTCTTTCCTTCTCAGTCCATGTAGTATTGTTCATTTTCAGCACAGAAGGCAACTAAAAGCATTTTCATCAATCCTACTAGTTAATGACATTTATCCAACAGATTGCTGTTGTAAGTAGACAAGCTGGATATATTCATCTCTTGGGTGTAGAACAGTTAATCTAATCTGAATATGTACAAAATCACTTCCAAATTAGCTGGGTTAGTTTATTAAGAGATAAAACTGATTTCTGTTTGTTATCTGATTACTTAAAATCATGTTAAAATTTTATATTCATGTCAAATATCTAAACAAGGAGGTAGCCAACCTCCAGCATGCCTAAGTCTCCGAGGTGAGTATGCTCCAAGCATTTCAAAGACTGGTGTAGCCAGAAGCAAAGTGCATTTTGGCACCTTTGTTGGTGTTTCAGGTTTATTCCTTCTTCAAGCTTCACTGAGGAAGGACACAGGACAGACACCTAACTTATTTTTATAAGCTACCAAAGGATTGGGAGAGGCTAGTCCACAATCACCTATTTTGTCTATATTTCAAAACATTAAAAACAAAATAGTAGATTCATAAAATATAAATATTTTGAAAAGCTGAAACTTTTGTATTATGTCTGTAACTCAACTTAGTGAATATCAATGAAAATGCAAGTGAATTATTGCAATAACCAAGAGCTGTCAGCTAATATACCACATACATAATAGTTTTAATTGAAGTCCCCTGGCCAGTAACTGTTATACACAAAGATTAATAACTAAAATTAAATGAATTCAATCTCCATAATCTTTAATAACATTCAGAAACTGTACATGAATACAAAATATCCTTGGTAGAACACCTATTTCTATGGCCAATTCTGTTCTCCACCCCCTCAAGATTTATTTATTTAATTTACACTGGTGTTTTCCCTGTATATATTTTGTATGAGAATGTCAAATTCCCTGAAACTAGAGTTACAGACAGCTGTGAGCTGCCATGTGGGTGCTGGGAATTGAACCCGGGTCCTTTGGAAGAACAGTCAGTGCTTTTAACTGTTGAACCATCTCTCGAACCCTTCTGTTCATCTCTTTAAAATATGTATAAATAAAATATAGCAAAAGATAATAAATTTTGCATGTTCAAATACAATACTAAAGCTTTAGTTAGAGAGAAAAATAATTAGTAGTCACCTAATTTTAAAAAGTATTCGTTTTTAGGTGCTTATGTGTTTGTGTGTATGCCACATGTATACAGGTATCTTTGGAAGCCAGAAGAGGGCGGCAGATCCCCAGGATCTGGATTTAAAGACTTCTGAGAACAGCCTAGTATGGGTACTGGGAACAAAACCCAGGTGCTCTGTATGGACAGCAAGTGCTCTTAAACGCTGAGCCATCTCCCCAGGGTTTCTAAAAGGTTTTACTGATTCTAACTCTAACTCATTCAAGCCTAGTAACTGTTGGTCATGGCACTGTTCTGAAATCTGGCTATTTACACACAGATTCCTGCACACGACCAGAGAGACAGAAACGTCTTAATGATCAACCACATTCAATCCATCTGTGAAGGACCTTGTCCAGAGGTAATTTTCTTTTCTTCTTGGACAAACCCATTTTTTTATTGTTTTGTCCTCAGTTTGAACTGAAAATAAAAGGGGGGGGGGGAATGAAAAAACAAAACTGGTAGAGCAACTTGTCAGAATGAAATTTTCTTTTTTAAAGTAAAGAAAGCAAATGTGGTTAATTTATTCACTACATAGAAATACCATCCTTCAGTTTCTTAATTCATGGCTAATAGGATTGCCTGAAAATGACCAATGTAAAGGATCTATTTCATCTAGAAAAACATCAAACCTCCAACCTCTTTCTTTTGCATACAAAGCCATTTATGTGCTGGCTCTTGTATTTTTTTATTGAAAATGTCACTTATTGCTCAGACTAGATTACAATTCCATAAATACACATCATATAGTCATAGGTTTGCACAAAGTGCAGTCTTTTTTGTTTGTTTGTTTGTTTGTTTGTTTGTTTCTGAGACAGGGTTTCTCTGTATTGTTTTGGAGGCTGTCCTGGAACTTGCTCTGAAGACCAGGCTGACCTTGAACTCACAGAGGTACTCCTGCCTCTGCCTCCCCAGTGCTGGGATTAGAGGCATTTGCCACCAATGCCTGGCTCAGTGTGTTATTCCTTGTTTAGAAACCCATCTTTCTCTCTACTTGTATTTATTAGTTAAATACCTACTCACACTTTAAGACTAGCTAATTACCACAGCTTCTGTGAGTACTTCTCTCCATTAAGAATGTTCCAGGTGGACGGGTGGTGGTGGCACACACCTTTAATCTCTGCACTCCGGAGGCAGAAGCAGGCAGATCTCTGTGAGTTCCAGACCAGCCTGGTCTACAAGAGCTAGTTCCAGGACAGCCTCCAAAGCCACAGAGAAATCCTGTCTCAACCTCCCCCACCCCCCAAAAAGAATGTAATAGGTCATATTTTCTATGCTCTGGACAACTGAATACAACAGTTTTTGCATGCAATATGAAGTTTGAAAGCATGGAGAGACCATTTTAGTAGTACATTTTAATCACAGAATCTAGGAGCATGTCATAACATACTAGTTCGTGAACAAATGTTTCTTTACAGTAACTCTCATTTGTGTATGGCAAATAGGAATACAGCTAAATATAGCTCTAGTCTCATGTTTATGTGCAAACACATGCACACATGCAAGAACACACTCATACATGCAGTCAGGCAGTGACTACAAAGGCTTGACTTCTCCAGGACGCTGTATATGTTGAGAATTAAGTGAGGATGAAAGCCAGAGTGAAGTTATAATATTCTCCACTGTGCAACAGACAGTGTCCTAAATATTAGCATAAGAGACAAATAATGGTGTGTGATAACTTTGAAACCTCAAGGTTTGAATTTAATAGAAAATAGGCAAATACATAGAAAAGAGAAAATATACAGAGTAACTTTGTGGCAAAACAATTTAGTGAATTAGTTATCTCTATGCCCATTTAACAGGAACCATAGAGCATATAGACAGAGTTCAATTGTTAATAAGGGTTGGTGCCAGAAGATAGCCTGTTCACTTATACACATTGAGATTTAATATCTACTGGATTTAATAATGGGCTATATGTTATGAAGAAGGTGTATGGTAAGGGGAACTATTGCACAGGAAGATGTGTCATTAATAATAATAAGTCTTTTCCAACTTCACTGAGTATAATTAATAAATACCACTTTTGTTTTTTCCATAGAGATTTATACATGCTCTGGTTGTAACATTTATTTCACAGTACATAATTCTGTTTACATGCTCAGTATCACCTACCAGATTGTGACCTCCTTATGAATGAGGACTATGATCAGGTTTCCCCCTGGAATGTTCAATGAATAAATGCACCAGACAAGCCAAAGATAATTAAGCCTAATTTGATGATTAGAGAAATCTTTTGTGACCTTCAAGTATTGTTCCAGAATAGTGCCAAGGACATAAAATTAAATGAAATGGATAGCCCGAAAGAGGAGGTAATGTGTAAGGATAATTTATTCAAAATATTGACTGTGGTAATAACTGGATAATAGAGGGGGCAGTAGAGCCAGCAGCTGGAAAATGGTGAGGCTAGTGGTAAAAGTTATTATAATTATCATCCTGAATAAGTTCAGCATAATTAGGCCAGAGGAGAATAGGCACTAGAAGAAATAAAAATAGAAAATTAAGAATTCATGGGTGCCTGTTAACTACCTTGGCGCAGAACCAGGGTTAACTATTGGCCCACACCAACCTCCATCCTATGTGTGATCTGCTAGAGCACAGCTGGGGGGCGGTGTTGTTCTGAAGACCCAGAGCTACAGGATCATACTCAGAGCACAAGGGGATGCAATAGGATGTCCAGGAAGAGTCCCAGTGAGGGCCCAGTAACTCTAATTTATCAGAGACCAGAAGCCTCTAATCAAATAAATGATTCTTCATGATGAACACCTGCATGTAAAATGTATAGATAATGGGGTTTAATGCACGACTCACTGTGTCACACTGCAGCTTCCATGATGAGATTTTCACTGTTTTCCTTTTTTTTAAAAAAATTGATTTTGTTTTATTTTGGAGGGGAGGAAGTTGTGGGGACAAAGAGCAGACGCAAAGGAATGGGAGATAGGTGGGATCAGCATGCGTGATGTGAAAGACATAAGGAATATATGAAAAACAAAGTGTTCATATGTGGGTGGGTTAACATCTTGGTTTACAATTCGATCCCATTGGTCTGTCTATTTTTGTGCCAATATCAGATGTTTTCAGGACTGTGGCTCTATAGTCAGGGATGGTGATAGCTCTAGAGGTTCCTTTATTGTACAGGGTTGTTTTGGCGATCCTGGGTTTTTTGTTTATCCATATAAAGTTGAGGATTGTCCGTTCAAGGTCTGTGAAGAATTGTGCCGGTATTTTGATGGGGATTGCATTGAATCTTAGATTGCTTTTGGCAAGATAGCCATTTTTACTGTGTTGATCTTACCTATCCTAGAGCATGGGAGATCTTTCCATTTCCTGGTATCTTCTTTAATTTCTTTCTTGAAAGATTCAAAGTTTTTGTTATACAGGTCTTTCACTTGTTTGGTTAGGGTTACCCCAAGGTATTTTATGTTTTTGTGGCTATTATAAAGGGTGATTTTTTTTATTTCTTCCTCAGCCCATATATATTAGGGCTACTGATTTTTATCACACCGCCAGAGAGTATGGGAAATAGTGAGGACACTCAGAGAGATATGCTTTGTACCCTGGAGAAGGCAAAAGGAACAGGATCTCCTAAGAGGATTAGGAGCACAGGGAGGGAGGGGAGAGGGAGCAAGAAAAATGGGAGAGGGAAAAGAGGAGGGAAGAGGAGGACATGCAGGAGCAGGAAGGTAGAATCTGGGGAAGAATAGAGAGCAGGATGAGAAATACCATAATAGAGGGAGTCATTATAGGTTTGACGAAAGATCTGGCACTAGTGAGATTTCCAGAGACCTACAAGGATATCACCAATTGGCAATCTAAGCAATAATGGAGAGGCTACCTTACTTGCCCTTCTCCAATAATGCGACTGATGATTACCTTGTATGCCACCCTAGAGCCTTCATCCAGTGACTGACGGAAGAAGAGGCAGACACCCACAGCTAGACACTGAACCGAACTCCAAGAACCCAGTTGCAGAGAGGGAGGAGTAATGAGCAAAAGGGTCAAGACCAGGCTGGTGAAACCCACAGAAACAGCTGGCCTGATCAAGGAAGTGCTCATGGACCCCATACTGATGGCTGAGGGGCCAGCATGGGACTCATCCAGAACCCCTAAATTTGGGTGTCAGTGAGGCCTTGGAAATCTATGGGGCCTCAGATAGACGATCTGTATTTTTCCCCAGCATACAAATGAACGTTGGGAGTCCATTCCACAGGAAGGGATGCTCTCTCCTCCGGACACATGGGGGAGGGCCTAGGTCCTCCGTGGGGAGCAGAGTGGGAATTGGCTGGTGGGTTGAGGGGGCTGGTAGGTGGCAAGGGAGGAGGAGGATAGGGAGAGGGAACTGGGATTGACATGTGAAGCAAGCTTATTTCTAATTTCAATAAATAAAGAATATATAAAAATGAAAGCTAAAAATATGATCAACTATTTTGCAATATATATTTATATAAACTTGTAAATTCACACAGGTAATATTTACGTGTTGATTCATACTGACATTTACTATGAACTCTTTACAATTATCTTTTAATGATAACATTTTTGTTAGCAAGTCTTTTATTCTCTAACTAAAATTCATAGCTATTTCTCTTTGCTTCTAATGATTTTCTACAAATATTTACATGTTTAACAGTTTCTGTAAATATTAATACTTTACAGCATTTCTTTGGGAATTATCTCTTAGTTATTATCTCTTATGCAGTTTTGTTGTATAGAACCACAAGTTCTTTCTATAGCAGAAACTGATAAATTGAATTTTTGAGAGAAAGTTATGACTTCATCTATTAACCATCTATCTTACACCATGTTTTATAAATTCATTTTGACATAAATACCTTAATAAAAGTGATCTTCTCAAATTAAAAAAAGAATGCCTGGGTGCTAGGCTAGGGATACAGCTCAGTGGGTGTCTTGCACAGCCTGGTTCAATTCTGAACACTTTTAAAAGATGGGAAACTAATTCATGGTTATTGACTAGAATGTAAACAGAAACCCCTTGACCAAGAACATTGGTCTCATAAAGAAAGTTTTTAGAAATTCAAATTAACTAAATCAGAAACACAGTGTGTGTTTCTTGCTTAATCACAGGGAAAACATGTGTGTGTGTGCGGGGTTGCGAAAACCTCCAGGTAATTCTGATGTATACTAATTTCTAAGTGCCACACTGACAAATAAAATTTCCAGGTCAAGTGATACTCAGGTAGTTGTCTACAGTTTACCTACAAACTCTTACAGTATTTTAAAAATAAAAAGTTGTGTTTGGTGTGTTTTCAAAGCCTGATGTTAATTTAAAACTACAGAACTCTAGCAATTTGTGGCTACTAAGGGACAGAACTGCTCTAGCTGTTCTCGGCTAGTTTGTATAAAATGACACTGATCTGTATCACAATTTACCACTTACTTGTCCTAGAGCACAACAATCAAACAAACTGTGCATGCTGTGCTATGTAGGCCTTATAAACTGTCCCTTGTTTTTTCCCTTAAAACAATACTATAATTATACTCACACTAAACTTTAGTGAGTCTGGTATACTGTGTTTCAGTGTAGTGATGGACTAGCTAGCCTAGTAGATTACTCATGCCCTCTTAACTAACTCAAGCTGGTAAGCAAATTGTCATTCAGATATTTTTACAGAAAACTTGAGCTTCAATGTTGGCAACAAAGATACCTGTGCTACTAACACCTTCCTCGGGTTTACATGTCATACTTGCTCCAAGAAGCTCAATGCCTCAATGCCTCAACCCTTAGGCCATACACAATGTACTTACAGGAAATGTGACCACACAGTGTCTATGAAGACAAAAGGATAAAGTACTCTCCATGAGGCAGGCATATGCTGATACTGTGTTACCAGAGTCAGCATCCCAATTTCAAGTATAAAGTAAATTGTGAGAAGGTGTTATATAGGAAAAACAGTGGGTTTTACACATCTGCCCCAAAGCAATCTTACACATCAATTTTAGAGTGTCACAAAAAAAAACATTCAGCTAACTTCATGAGAATGGTTCATTCTGGGAAGTAGTAAGAATTGTCTTGCACAAATGGCTGGAGAATGAATAACGATCACGGCCATAAATTGATCTGCACATATAGAATAAAAGGAATGCAATGGCAAATCACACATATACTTCCTACTGAAATATTTCTGGATGTATTTAAGGGGGTCTAACATGGAAGTTAAAATTTGAGACTAAGGTCCATGCCAATAAACTATATTGGAAGTGAGCCTTTCAGACCTCTCACTTTCTCCTTATATTTATACAAATGGTTAAAGTAACGAGGTGTCATTGAGAAGTCTTGTATTAACAAACAGTTGCCCTCTCCTGGTGTGTGAAGGGAGCAGCCCTAATACACATCTACACTGGATTGATTAACCTTGAAAAGAAAGTAGATACTCATTGCAGACACAGAATCTGATTGAATCCTTGAAATGAAACCATCTAATCTATTACTGTGATCAGATAAGTTAACTCTATTTCTTTTAGCAAAATGTTCCCTAATTGTGGCTTATTTTTCCCTAGTATACTTATATATTCATGGAACAGTTAATATTTAAGCAATTATGAATGCCCCACTGCATATATCAAAACAACTACTACCGCGCGCTAGTCTTCATATGGCATGTGAAATCTAATGTAGTTTCCTTTATTTAAAAAAATTAAGTTCTGTGCTCTCTGCCAAGGGTTGTTTACAAATTATTGCTTTCTTCAACACCAGCACACATTGCAATAACATTGAGAAAGATAATGCACTTTTAAGGATTGCAATTTCCATAAAGATATTGGCTCTGCAGCTATGGCCAGACAGGTCTAATACATGCATTTCTGGCTTTACTTCTGAATCTGTCACCAAAACTTGTTTTTTTAAAGGCATTACATGACCACAGTTGACACTAATTCAGTCAAATGTAATTTACACTGGAAAAGATATTTTAATTCTTTGTGTAGGCTTGATTGTCCCTTTTTCACAGTCTTGATTTCTGTATTATAATGGTACTTCCAACAAAACGGGAACAGATGATATCAATTGTATAAAAAGTCATGCAATTTAAGAGCTTTACACTTGTTAACTTAATTTATGGTAGCAATCTGTGAAAGCAGAACTTACACTTGAAACCATGACAACATTAAATGTAATAAGGATTCATCTCAATTGCCACCTTCAAGCCCAGCAGGGCATTGGTGCTATTAGCTTCTCAGAGAAGACAAATTCTGCTTTCCTACCCTGCTTTCCTCACTGCCCTACCTCTCAGGGTTTTCTTTATAGTATCACTTATTCAAGGAGAATGCACTACACATGCATTAGTCTGAAGCAGCCAGGACCTGTGGCAAATCAACAGTTATTTATGCTCATTTAGGAAAGGCCACAATGAATTAATGAAACATGTGTGTACTTGAAAACAAAAGCAGATCTGCTACTTGCAAATACTTTTAGTTAATCAGCCTGTCTATAGTCAGCCTACTAAACAAATTCTTCTGAGAAGAGTTTTAAGAAAATCAAATTATTTTTAAATTGGTATAAAAATAGTTTACAAGCATATGTATTTCTTGGGTTTTTAACACATTCTCCAATAAGGCTTGGTTTATACAAATTGTAAAACCACTCAACTTTTCTTGTAATGAGCATTTTTACTTAAACATGACTATGTGAAGTTTTAGAAAAAGTGAAACCAGTTCTTTGTTGTTTTTCCCTGGACATAACTTAAAAGATTATTGCCACCAATAAAAGAGAACATGGGCAATAACTCTAGTAAATGAGACTCATAGGTGTGTCATTAGTGTAAGAGTAACTCTAGTAGTCACCAATAAATTCTTTGAAAAGTGAAATGAACAGCATAAGAAATAGCTATAGGAGTTGCTTATATGTATATTTATTTCAGTATCTTCCCTCAATCATTCATTCACTCATCTTTAATACTATAATTTTAATATGAAGTAATATTAATCATTTACTCCTGTTGAATATTTTTCTCATCACTTTCTGTTTTGGCATCTCTGGAAATGATTATCACTGATACCTTATCAGAGACAATGAAGCTATGAACCCTCTTTTCTCCGTGTAAGAAATGTATATAAAATTTAGCATTTTAAACACTTGCAGTTAAGTGACACTAGGAAATTCATAATCAGAAATTCTTCTCATCCTAACCTATAACATTAAGCACTAACAGTATGTCCTATTTCTAACCTTTCAAGGAGTTACATCTCTAGTTTTTATCTGTATAAATTTGATGATTCTAAGTACTTCATATTAGTAAAAGATTCATCAGTCATGTAGAATATACCAGAAGTTCATTGCTTAATCTTTTGGTAGTGATACCCAATCAAATATCAAAGGAAGAGGGCTTATTGAAAAGGATTTCAGCAGTAAGAGAAGAGGGAGAATTGGGGTAGCAATAAAATTCACTGTATAAACATGTGAAACTTTCAAACAACAAAATCTTAACAAAAATAAAAATAAGTAAAGCAAACTGCTAACTGCCTGGAGCTGTAAACTAGATCAGCAGAGCAGGGTTGTGAGGAGTCTGTTCTGGGGACTTTGGTGGGGATCTGTAGATAAATGCCAATTTCACCAAACTTTATATTAATTTTTAAAGTTTTATTGTCTGCCAATTACGTCTTACAAAAATCTCTTAAATAAACTAGGGCTGAGGAGCAATTCTCTTTTAACTGCTAACCAATTTAACTGCTATTAAAAAACAAAACAAACAAAAAGATACAAAAATTAAATTTATGCTTTAGGAAATCAATAAACACTCTGGCTTGTCTTATTCATGTCATAAAAGATGATATTTGGGAGTGCTAATGAACTTGAAATGGGCCAGGCTATGGCTGATAAAAATATCTGACAACCAAGCATTTGTACCACTTTCCCAAATTTGAATAAAATTTATTATACTTTTTCATGTTTCTTCACATCAGGTTTCTACTTTAAAATGTTTTTGTTTTGGATGCAGCAGGTCCTCCCAAAAGGCTCATGTACTCTAGACCTGGTCCATAGATGGCAGCACTTTCACAATTAGAGCATGAAAGATACTAACCTCATAACAGGCTATTAGGAAATAGGCATGGCATTAAAGTTAATATCATATTTCTGTTTCCATCTAGGTTCTCTCTGCTTCCTGTCTGCCATAAGGTGAGTTTCTCTGCTCCACATTTTGCATATACATTCTACCTTGCTTCCATAGGCAAACAACAAAGCCAACCGGTTCGCAACCGAAACCGTGTGGCCCAATCAATCTTTCCCTACAGTAAATTTGTGTTTCTTGGGTGTTTTGTCACTGCAATATCAAGGGGTGGGGGTTAAGGGTGTACAACATAAAGATTTCATTGAATTTAAAGAGTTAATTCCTTTCTCTAAACAGTCAGCCTCCAAATAGTTACATTTCATCATACCAAGATCCTTTACCCTGAGCATTAAATATAAAAATGTTTCATTCATACTCATCTAAATATAATCATGAAAGTCTCTTGGTATGGGAAGCAGTGTTTGATTTTTGCACCTGATTAGTGAAATGGGGGTTGTGCACATAAAAATAGTTTTAGTTATACAATTTATTATTTTTTGACTTGGTAGTGCTAAATGTTATAGAACAATTTTTAAAAACTATTATTTAATTAAGAGTGGTGGAGAAAGAAAAGGATTGTGGGAAGTGAATACATAATGTGCTTTGACTTATAATACTATGAAGCTTATCACTGTATAACAGATGCTAATGAAAATGTGCAAAAACTTCAGAAGGTACATAGTAACTTGAGAATCAGTTTTAAATATTGTAGCATTAAAACAAATGTGTAGGGGCTGGAGAGATGGCTCAGTGGTGAATAGCACCTGCTACTCTTGCAAGAGGGTCTGTATTCAATTCCAAGTTTCCACATGGTGGCTCCCTGCTATACATAACTCCAGTTGCAGCTGCTCCAAAGCCCTTCTCTGACTTCCACAGGCAGCATGCATGCATGCAGTGCACACATTCTCATGCAGGCAAAACATTAATACACATAAAAATAAAAATAATTAATAAAGAAGAGTGTATTCTGAGATCCCATAATGTAAATGAAGAAACCAAAGAACAGGGAAATGGAAAAAAAATTAAGGCTTTGTCATCATCCTCATGTCAGAATTCAGGAAAAATCAAATTGAAAAGAAAGGAGCAATGTCCATGTTGTACACAGGACTGGAATTATCCCTACCCTTTGCACAGAAGTGCGGCAGCTTTACAGTGTGGATGTCACCACACAGAGTGCTTTATTGCCTGGTAGTTAGTTAGTTAGCATTTATGAGCAACATAATTTGGTTTTCATGTGCGTCCATCCTCCCCATTTACAGCCGTCCCCACACCCTTTTCTCCCTCTCTCTGGGTTTAGCATTACACTGTACTGTATGTACCAGTAAGCTCATAAAAAAACCAAAATGATTGGAAATACGTTTGATTTTTCCTTTTGCCTGCAAAACTCCTAGCAGTGGGTGTCACAGATAGTAAAGGTTCAATAAATGTTACTGCAGTTACCAGTATGGAAAAGGTATTTAAATAGATATAAATAATTCCCAAAGCCTCTAAAATTATCACAGATCTTTATGTTAGTATAAACTGCCACTTTATAAACTTCCTTCCAGTCATTGACTCCTCGTATTAAGGTTGTGTAATGCCTTCATTAGGAAGGCTTCATTTGACTGAAAAGCCAGTTTGTAACATCAGTGGTCACATTCAGTCACAGTAGCCATGTTTTATTTGGAACGACAGTTTCAAACAGGGTTTAAATCCCCTTTGAACAGAGCTTTTATAGAATAAAAAAGCATTTGTTTTCAAACTTACTAATTATATTCACTAAATGCTGCTCATGTTGTCGACTTTCCCCCACTGTGAGAATTACAAAATCAGTCATAAGATTAAACTCAGAAAATGACTACCGCAATTCTCAGAATACTAAGCCAGCTGGGTTCATTTAAATCCTCTATGGAAACAGTCATTGTGGTGAACCAAGTAAGACCTACAGCTAGTCCCAGAAATGTACACCATTTCTTGTATCATCTTGTTGCTGAAAATGTTTACAACCACTTTGAATTAATGGGAAAATCATCAAGAAGCACCCTTCATATTTTCTAGATTAGAAACTGTTTTATTTAGTTAGCTATACCTCTTAACCCAACATTTGTCGCTATTTTAGTCACAATTATTTCACAAATATAGTTGTTAAACAGTATTAATTGAGTATTTTGAGACAGTGAATACTTGTTTGATTATAATATAGGACCTGGAGTGTATGTCTAGAAAGGGGGCAGAAATTTTTCTATAAAGAAGAAAACACATTGTGAGAAAAAGAAAGATGACTTTTAAATAGTCGGTATTGACAATGAATACCAATCAAGTCTGCATTTACAAAGCACTCTTCTCTAAAGAATTTAATAAACCGAAGATTTGAGGATTTAATGAAATTTTCACACAACTGAAACTATAGTGTTGTAAATGTGCTAATCTAAAAAGATGTAATCAAATTCTGAGAAAAAACAAGTGTTACATTTAAAGTATTAGCACTCTCATTTACACCCATGAATATAAATGAATATTTCAGTTTTGAAAATACTCTTAAATAAGCTCAAATCACTATGCTTCAGACCCTGAAAGTTTACCCAAAGGCAGAAGAAAGGAAAACTATGCTGTGAGCTGGGCTTTACTCTCTCAGAGTTCAAACATTCCTTCTTCATTACTACCACAATTTGAAGAAGTACATAAACAAACTTAACACCTGCTATATTTGGCTTCTCTGAAAATTAATCTCACAACTAGTCACAGAATACATTTCTCACACGGACCTATTTTAAAAAAATGATTTCAAAAGTTGTTCTGAGGGGAAGAATTTTGTAAGATGAATTTTCCACTTTTTTCCATTTTGTTTAAAACTGCATCAAATGATTGTATCACAGTGTTATTTAACATATAAATTATATTGCTACACAACTATTTTTTAAATTAGTCTTTGTTCACTGGGGATTGAATTGTGTTCTCTCTCTGTTTTCCTCCCTTCCTCTCTCCCTCTTTCCCTACACTTCCTATACTTCTCCTCTGGCTCTCTAGCTCTTCAGCACAACTGTCTGTTTTGTGAGACAAGGCTTCACTCTGTAGGCCAGGTTGGAACTCACTATTTAGAACGGGCTAGTTTAAAACTCCTAGACAACCCTCAGCCTCTCAAGTGACAGGATTAAAGGTATGATATAGCACACTCAGCATCAATTTTTCACTTCTGATTTTCTGGCAAAGTGTCTCTAAATTGTCCATATTAGTCTTCAACTCCTCCTGTGGCTCAGGGAATGCTTACACCTGCTATCTTTCTGTCCTCAGACTCAAAAATAGCTGGGATCCAGGCCACCACTGCTAGGTCTCCCCCATTTCAATTACTGGACTATAGAGAATAATAAACATCAATAAATGACCATAACTCTACAAAATGTGTGGCCATTTAGAAACCGTTGAGGTTAACATTTTAGAATTCACTCAAATAGTCAGACGTAAACTCCTTACACTAAGTTTCTATCTACTTTAGGCATCAATCTGCATTGCAACATTATATCAGGTAAAGGAAAACAGGTACTCTACATCACTGAAATGGGAAATGTGCATTCATTTTCACAGAAGGACACTTTCCAAAGCCCATAATACTGTATTCACAGGTTTCAAAAATCATGGTACCATGACCACTTATTTCTAACATATATAGGGCTTCAACTCTTAAACTCAGAATTGAAATGTATTTTCATTCTGATTTTAAATGGTATGAATAGCATTAGAGGTGAGAGCTTCTGATAAGATTTATGAGCTGGTAATCAAATACCTTGATCATCCAAGAAATTATATGACTAAAACAATATCAATACGACTAGCCAATGTGCACAAGACCGCATTTCAGATATATACTTAGTAATATAATGGGAACTAAACACCTTTAGTAAGAGTGCTTTTACTGAAGAAAGTTAACTTTATATAACTTTCTAATGATTTCAAAGCTTCTAGATTTATTGACTTAAGAGATTTTAGTGTCTCCTATTTTGTAATTTCAAATTTTGCTATGTTGATTTACATGAAAAACTGTAGGGAACAAAATTCATGACAGTTTTAATAACTGAATCTAGAATATCACCAAGAGCATAGTAAGATAGTAGTACAACATTCTTTTCATGCTCAATAGAATTTACTGCTTCTCAAAGTTGAGAGTCCAGTAAATAAAAATAATAAAGCCCAATTGGTGTAATTAAAAGTCAAATATTTCAAAAGTTGAACAAATGCAACTATTTAAAACTGTCACGGATAACCTGTCTTTGCATCCTGTAGAGCTTAGTTATTTCAAATGTCTTTTTAGTTAACGGTCTTGCTTCAGTGTAATATAACAAAATACAGACAAACTCTCAACTGAAGTGTTTGTGTTCAGTGGTCATGAATTATGAATACATTGCATGGTGTGTCATTATATACTGACATTTTAAACATGACGTGCCATGAATGAATTCCCTTACATTTGCTGTAGCACCAAATCTTGTATCACTAATTACAAACCAAAAACATGAAAACACATTGCTGCAATGAAGGCCAAAGGCAGGAAAGTTCAAAGAACTCATGAGGAGACAGACTGTAGAAGGGCTATCTAACATTTGTTCCTATTCTATCTAATCTTCTTTCTCATAGTGTTTGTTTAGAAAGCCAGTTATAAACCTGTATCATTTATTTCTCAGCAAACTGTCAAACATCCTTCCAATTCAAGTAATGATAAGCATTGACTTTTTAAAAAAAATTCACATTTCAGAAAGGTAAAAGTGTCAGAAACAATCCTAAAGATTCTGTGGTTGGCTAAAATATATATTTGAATACACTATCATTGAATGCTCACTCATAAGCCATCACTAAACTGCTGGCAATAATTTTCATAATAAGAATACACTCATAATTGTGATGAACAAAATCATTAAAAAGGAAGTTAAATTCTTACGATTAAAATTAACAATAAACCTATATTTAACTCAACTACTTGGCATTCACTCACACCTGAGAGTTTTATATGCAACAGACATTGATGATACGATATAGAACATGTATCAATCCAAATTCAATGGCTTCAGAGCTGAGACAGAAAAACAAAATATGATGAAGTCCCCATGTGAGGATATCATGAGAAAGTGGTCATCTGCAGTTAAACGAAGAAGAACTCAAGAGACACCAAATATCATCTTGGTCTTTGAATTATGGGAAATTAAAAATCCTGAGTCTCTGCTATATTCTCATGGTACCTGAATTGTCTAATACACTGGCCCAAGTATTCACCTCTCTGACCATTCGGTTTTTGTTTTTTTTTATTTTGTTTTGTGTTTTAGAATAAACAAAAGAAGGATATTAGCCTTCATTTTATGATTAACTTCAAACATTTATGATACAATTCACAGCATTTTGAATAAAAATAATTAAACATTGTGAAAATTTTGAAGAATTTATATGTTACTGAGGTGGACTATGCTTTCCCTTAGATTGTTTTCCTGAAATATTTACAAATTTTGCTGTCATACACAGCAAATATAGTATTTAGGGATCATATTTAATTGTAAGTAATCTCCCATTTCACAATTAAATTAAATTCATTTTACTTCCCTTCTTACAACTTCTATGATGGTGAATGAAATACTTTGATATTTGGGGTGATGCCAAATATAATGTCTTTAGCATCAGAATGATTAGTCATTTATATGATCAACTATGATATGCTTAATATTATAATTTCTCAATATACTCTAACATAGTTATTTAATTGGACCTAAGACCACCATTATACAAGGATTAGTGCATTTCTTCACTTACAGATTAATGAACTGAAGTTCAAAGAGTCTTAGCTGTGAATACTTGGACAAGGAGTGGCTCTATAAGACACACTAAGTCAATCAGCTTCTAATAAAATTTGTACTCAAATACAAAGCAAAGAGCTGAAAAATGCTCGAAGACAACACATTCCTAATGAAATGCCATAGGGTTTTCACTCTGCTCATGCTACATGCATTTTCCAAACATATGAATGCATAGGAAATGCTTGATTTTTGAATGTTTTGTTTGCACATATATATGCTATTACATGCTAAAAAGAAAATAAGAAATGTTCCTTAAGTGCAGTACTGAAATTACTTAGAATTTCAATGACTAACACAGAAGTATATAGTCTAAGTTTACACTTAAGTTCATCTTCATTTACATGGGTTTTACTACACTAGAGCACATTGGTTTGCTTACTCACAAAGGATTATTCGCTAATGAAATTTAAAAAAACATTTTCCTGTCATTATAACCTTCAGAGTTACTTGCAATTTTAGCTAACTCATTTGTTTTCCTTCACTTTACAAAAATCAAGGCAGCCGATTTTGACCATCTAAATATTGTATATTATGCAGTGAAGCACGTATGATAAGTTTAATTACATACATCAATCTTCCTTTTACAAGGGATGAATATTTTAATGTGTTTTATATGTTTTTGAAAAGCAGTAGATGTTAATTTTAAAATCAAAGAAAGGAATTTATCATCAGAAAAATTTAGGTGAGAAATGGAATCATTTTTGAAGCATAATCAGTTTTTTCATGAAGAATTCCCTCTGTAATTTATTAAAGAAAAAATAATCCAAGTAGTCTTTTATAAGTGAAATTTAACAGCAATTCTAGCTAATCAAGTATCAGTATGTAGTAAGTTCCATTTTTGAAAGATTACAGATCTCAGCTAATTAATTCTATGCACTTCAGTAAATTTCTGTCATTTTAGACATTTACATCTATGCATGATCCTTTGTACTCTAGGAATATCTTCTTATTCCTATACATTGTGGTAATATCAACCATGTATATACTATTTTTCTTTATTAATGACATGTATTTCCCCCAAAGTATTTCCCAGAAGATAAAAATCCAACCGAAAATTGTGTGTGTAGGGGGTAATATTGTAAAACCTTTACTTCTTTTTCCTTTAGAACACCTATTACTACACGATAGTATTTCCCCCAAGACAGTTTTTTATTTTATTTGAAGTTGGCAAGAATCTTTGTGCTAAATCCTCTGAGCATACCTCTAGTGATAGATGTCAGATCAGTGCTATATGGAAAAACTTTTATTTGACAGGTAGATGACAGGAAGAAATCTCTCTCCAAAATAGGAGACCTAAGAATAAAATCTTTCTGTGGGATTAATATAATTTTTGCTGTTATATATAAATGAGTTTTTCATTCTTGCTTCAAGTTAATCACTTCATGTAATAAATTTGAATAAGGTGAAATGAAGGCAGTTTAAAAGTGATGTATTTGTTAAAATTTGAAGTTACCTTAACATATGCAAATGTAAATTAAATGTAATATATACATGACATAAGTACATACAATATCAATTTACACTTTATTTAATATGCATCTTCATAATCAAAAGCCAACAGTATAGATTCATAAACTATGCATAGAAAACACACTCAAGCTTATCTTATTAAGGTATGTCATATGAAATATAATTGAATGAACAGAACCATAATAGTTTTACCCTGAAAATACAGATGTAATGATTCTAATTTATTGCAAGTATTGCCTTATTCTTCTTGGTGTTACCTAATGAACTAATGTGTTTCCCACTACCACAAGAAGAGAGAATAAAATTAATCTTGAAGAAAATCTAGTACTTTCAAATTATCTAGTCTATTTTGTTAGTGTTATACTTCTTATAACTATTAAAGAAATATCTATAGTAAAGGGATGGTCCAAATTCCATTACATATGTCATCTACATGTGCTATCCTTTGTACTTATGTGTGTTACAATCACCACACTCAAATCATTTTTCATATATATTCAAATGTAAGTTTGTGTATTTATACCTTGTATAGGTCAATGTATGAATAATAAGGAAGCTCTTACTCATTTGAGATTCTTGTTAGAAGGTGTGTCTAGAAGGAGCTGAACTTCTGCATTATTTTCTGATCTGAGAGGACAATAAACAATGGAAGCATGGGGAGATGTCAAAGAAAGACTACTTCTCTCCAGATGCATTTTCATCTCAAGCTTCCTTAAAGGCCTTCACCTCAGAATCTGTTCAGCTGTCGGTCTATAACAGACAGATCTTTTACTTAAACAAGTTGGATTGACGTATCTGGACATATACAATCATTTAGGGGATTCTAAATTAAGAGACGTTATCATAAGTCTCAAAAATACTATTCAATTGTTAAGTCAAAGCAATAATATTATTAGTTCATTTTAAAGTTTTAGGTAGATATCCTAAAAATCAGTGACAGCATATTAGCTCAATGCTACCCAGAAACAAAGAGTTTTGTTTTCATAGAGCACAATAATCAAAGCATATCCAAAGAAAAATTGCTGGCTCTTTTACTCATAAGTTAAGTTCTTCAAATATTTCTAGAAACATAAAATAAGTAAAAAGACAATGAAATTTGAGGTTAAATCTATTTTACAGAGACAAATTTGGCATTGTCTATAATCTCCAGGATGTTATAATCAGAGGACATGAGTAAAAAAGACTTCATATTCTTTTGAATTTTATTGCAATGAAATTATAAAATATTTATTTTAATCAAGGTATAGTCAGGAGTTATATAATCAATTTCAATCCTATAGCACATGATTTGGAATTGATAAATTATTTCCATTTATATATCATTTCAGCTCACATACCAAAAACCTACTGTTAGAAATGATATCTTACCTTACAAAGGAAGTTGATCTTGAAGCCCAAAGACTGGGCATTCCTTGAGCCTGAGTTCATGTAGTTTCCAACCAAAAGAACCAATTCTAAAAGTTTATTAAAGCTTTCACTTTTCTTCAGTTCTTCACATGCAAGAGTTACTGCTATGATGCTTGGTTTGATGTTGTTTACATGTTCTTCAAAGGTGAGTTTGAAGAGGATGCTTGTGAGACGAGGCCGTAACATTTTCACTGAGCTCATCTAGAAAATAAGGAACCTCTATGAGGTTGTCTATTTAAAACGTTCTTTCATCTCTTTGTGATAATTTCATGAATATTGTTGTAAGTTCATACACACAGTTTATTCTCTCTGAGATTTAAAATATACTGACTTTGTTTGTTTTCAGCTTTCCAAGGGAGATTTAGGTAAAGTTTTAAAAGCCAGGAATAGATTTGATAAACAATAAATATCATCAAGGTTGTAGCCTAAAGAAAATACATCTGAGTGTGAATAGTTTCTCCATATTAATTACAAATGTCACATGTAACATACAAGTAGTCAATATTTGTTCCTAAGATGAAGTAGGAAAATGTATATGCATCAAATTGGGTTGAGTAAATAGCTAGTCTTAGACAGTGAGTGTTGCATAGTGTTAAATATAGTGAATATTTAAATATGTCCTAAAGATTTTCACCTGTATGTCACATGTGTCTTCAAAACAGTTCAACTTGGGTTTTAATTACTTTTTATGTAAGAGCATGGAGGAACATTCCAAATACCCCTTGGTATAACTCTAATACTAATAATTTGAGGTTTGAATTTCATTTGGAGACTAGACACACAGGAGCATTTTATGCACACACACACAATGAAAGGAAATTATTAAACATGTTAATTCTACTTAATTTTGCATGTGTATTTTAGTCTCTTAAATACAAATGCTGAGCACAGCCTAGGCACTGAGATATCTGCAAGCAGCATGAAATTTCGCTGAAACCATGAACAAAAGACTTTTTATTTTAAACATGTCTTCTCTTGGTATCCAAGGCTGGCCTTGAACTCTTGATTATTCTATCTCAGTCTTCCAGGAGCAACGGATTTAAATCACAAAGTACCTTCCTGTTGTGCCCCGTGTGCTTAAGTTTTGAGTACTTGTCCTCTAGCTATTGGCACCATTTTAAAAACTTGTAGAACCTTTAGAAGCATGGCTCAGTGTGGGGAAGTGAGTCAGAGGGTGCAGGATTTGGAAGGGTACAACTGTCACACACTACTTCCTGTTCTACCATACTGTGAACAGTCTTTGATGCATACACCCACCACCCTGAACAGATCTGCCCTGCCATGCTTTACCTTTCCATGATGGACTATAATCTGAAAATGTAAACCAAACTAAAACTTGCCTACTTTAAATTAGTTCTGTCAGATACTTTGTCACATTTATGAGAAAGGTAAGTAGTATGCCTTTAAAAGTTATACATGAATTACTGGGTAAAGTATTTCAGCTCCAGTAGTGAAGCAACACATTTGTCTGGCTCTCCTTTGAGATCAACTTGCCTATTAACCATGGACATCTGCTTCCCTCAATGGGAACTTTTAACTTCTGAGAACTCTGTTGTCATAATTTTTCCAGGTAGAAATATAAATGGATGGGGATAATATTGCCCTGCTACCGTACTCAAATAGCTCTCATCACTATGGATTATTTTGTTTAAAGTGCACAAACTGTTCTCAAGTTTCTTCAGCAATCTCATGACAAGTACAAAGCACACTACCTATTTTAAGAAGCTTAGATATATCTAGAAAATGGCAACACAGGGACATGAAAACTATAGCTGGAAATATACAATAGGTCCAAAATTCTAGATAACGTTACCAAATTGGGACACAGTATTGTATGCCTGAGCCAAAGGGGGCATTTCTCATTCAAACCATCACACTTACATAGTCGCAGTGCAATGACAGCAGACTTTTCCTAGGATGTTTTTGGGAATTAAATAAGTTAAGCAGAAAAACTCCCAGTGTTAACTACTGTTATTGCTATACTATACTTAGTAAAACATACTTGTTAACTATACTATTTCTGCTAAATTCAATGTTAAAAAAGTGAATGAAATCAGATTCATACTCTGAATTTATAGGTGAAGAACTGAAATATAGAGTCAAGACAGAATAAAATATTAATACATGTGTGTGTCATTAGTAATGAAACATGACTGAAAGCTCATGCATACCTTGCAAAGGTTTTCATTTCTTGTTGATTCTAGACAAAGGGCACTTTGATGAATTGACAACTCACCCAGAATGTAGATGGCGTCATCCATTTGACAAGGGTGCAAGACCAAATCAAACAGGAAAAACATCCTAGGAAAATTCTGCATTTAACACATGGCTACCCATTAGTAATGCTGCTTAGGGAGGGTTTTGAAGTGTAGCTTTGCAGAAAGAAGTACATTGCTGGAGGAAGACTTTGTGTTGATCGTCTCTCCCCGCTTCCTGTCCACTCTCTAGGCTTCATGATTGTGGCTGAGTATGTGTGCTCTCAGTTTTCTACTATTGCCCCTCCCTACCATCAAGGAGTTTTATCCTTATGGAACCATAAGCTAAATAAACTCATTCTTCCAATAAGTTGCTCTTAATGATGGTGTTTCATCACAGAAACAATTAAGTAATATATCATTATGACATACCGTCTGTGTGCATTATTAGAAACCAGATTGGTTGAATGATGGGTGGCCTGGAATCCACAATAAGGTAGGTCTAAAAATGCCCCAAGAAACAAGTAATGATGTATAATATTGGCAATCGGAATAGAAAGGTACAGATGAATGAAGGAGGAAGAATTAAGGAAGAATCAACAGTACTTAGTAACTAACTAGCTATCAAAGAAGAAAATCAAATAACAGTTTCAAGCCTTTAATTTGGTTATTCCAATGATGTTGGAATTAATGACTGGAGAAATGGCTCAGCAGTTAGAAGAACTTACTGTTCTTGTCCAAGATCTATGTTCCCTTCTAAGCACTCAGAGCAAGTGGTTCCCAATCATCTATAACTCTAATCCCAGGGTATCTGTTGGCCCTGTCATACAATCATGTGACTACACACATACACATATACACAATTAAAAACAAAATAACTTTAGAAGTTGAAGTTGGTGTTAATGCAGTATTGATTAGTGTTTGGTTATTTTGTTTCAGGGACTGTGGGGAAATGAATGTGCTTCTGATCTGTCATCTATATACCAGTAAGCTAATCAAAGACTAAGACAGCAGAGGCTGGTAGACCACAGTTCAGCAACAATGTCAAACATCATTTTCTATATGAAAATAGTAGGCCTAGTTTTCAAACCTTCAATTTCTAAAATGGAAAATTCCTGTGACTGTTTTCCAAGTTGTAGGAAAACAGAATGAAGGATACTAGCCGCATTACTGTTACTATAATTTTTAACATTGAAATGAATTTGATTAGCCATTTTCTTCTTTGTCAGTAGTGCATATTTTTGTTAACAAAGACAATATTAGCTTCTGCTTAGTAAGATTCTCAATATTGAAATAACATTTCATCCCAATTACTACCATTGGACATACCTAACATCAACCTTTTCCCACATTTTTGCATGTCATTTATTGACAATGTTTATCATCCAAACTCAAGGTTTCTACGTATTACACTTAATTATGTTACCTATATACTTTTTAAGTGCCCTAAAAGATTGCCCAAAATCCTCTAAATTTTCCCCTCTAAATGGGGTACCTTTATGACTAGGGAATAATACAGCTTCTTTGATATATTGAGTTTTTGTCATTGCGATATTATCTGGTAAAATTCTGAATAGAATTTGATTTGATAGTTATATGAATAGATTCTTTGGGAGACAAAACCACTGAGGAGGCAAGTGTGCTGAAAAGAATAGAGAAAAGAGTCAAATACTGCACTTTGATAAGTACCCAGTTCAGAGTCTTACATATATTATATAATTAAATATTTGCTGACTGATATTAGCAATAGTCCTTAAATGAATAACCATTTCCAGATTTTTCCAGGAGAGACAGATTGTATATTGATGACAATAATTTATTTTCCTCAAATTACATCATTTATGAGGTCAAATATGAAATACAAAAGAATTACTTTTGTTGAATTGTTTGGTTTTAGATGTTAATCTATCAGTCAATATGATTCAGGAAGAAATTTGTGCTTAGAAATTCCTAGCAAGAAGGACACGTGGTCATTAATGTGTCTGCCAAACATGAAGTAACGTCTTTTTAGATCCACAATTAAGCAATGTGTGTCTGTGGTAGTCAGTGAAGAATGTGACCTATTATCCAGTGGGTAGACTCCAAGAATCAATTGCTATGTCTAGAATACATCAACAAGATTGTTTCAGTCTTATGTATGAACTTTTTCAGTGAGCCCAGTATGCATTGATAGACAAAAGCTGAAATAGCATCAGAGGGTTTTGTTGTGTAAAGGAATACCATGGATAGTAAAGCTTAGAAATAATAGGAAGCACTGAACTACATCTCCAGACACATATACAGCTATTAAAAGGCGTGTGTCTCATAAAGGCACTTGAGTGCTCCTAAGTGACATAAGTAGATAAAGCAGAAACTCTGCTGAAATGTAGGTTTGGTATGTTGTTGTGGTCCCTCGCAGCATTTTAGTTGATTGGCATCTTCTGCTTTATAATTCTTTCCTTGAAATGCTTTGGGATGCTGACCAGAGTGTTGTATTGTGAAGGGGATTTATTTGTATTGCAAGTTACGTGTCTATCAAATCACATCAAGCCACTCTCATTTCTTCAGCTGATCTGCACTATATTAAAAAAGTGCATTGACAGCTTTAGTGAGAGCACTAAAAGTGGGATATTTCCCCTAAGAGTTAGGCACAGTTTCATTTATATAATTTGAATTGTATACACTTCATAACTATAAAGCTGGCGAATATAGACCTAATACCAAAATACTACAGCAATGCACAAAAAGAAAAGATAAGAAGCAGCAGTTCTAAATATCATGTATGATTGAAGAGAAGGTCATGAAACCTTTAGGATTATTCATATCACCTTTTACTAATGCCTATCATATGTGAATATAATTGAAACATTGGTCCCTTGAAAATAGTACATATTTTCCAATTACTACATGGGTATTCAAAATAGTCATTATTAGGAAACATTATTCACTGATTATAAAATATTTGTTTGTATTTTGCTACTGTAAAGTGGATGAATTTGGTCATATTCAAGGATGGTTTTTGTTAGATTGGCAGAACAGCTGGTTCAAGAGAGATTCAGAAGCAATGACTGACAAAATTTTGTCTGAATTATAAGAATAAAGCAGATACATTTGAGATTTTTCTATTAAATGAATACTTTTCTAATCTTCTTATACTCAATAAGTACTTCACGGGCAGGGACTCTCCTATTCATTGTTTTACTCCCTGCACTAAATCCAATACCTGAACAAAGTAATCAATATGAGAATTCCTCCTATATGTAGAAAGCAGGAAATGTTTGCACGTTACCTGTCATGAGAGTTGAGATCCATGGTTAATCTGTGAATTGAAGCTTTAAAAAATAGAGTGTTGAAAGCTGACTCTATATCAGAAAAATAATGATGTGCTGATAGAGAATATTTCCCCTAAGATAGTGATGTGTGAAAATTAGGCACTGAAAAACATCTACTAGTCTTTAGTATAGAACAGAACACAATAACATTGTCTGCCCTCCAAAGACACCATAAACTCGGAGGAATCACACTGAGAAGTTGAACAAGAATTGCAAAATATTCTTGTCAAAACATCTATTTGAGGCCACAAATGACTATTAAAACTACTGTGGAGCTCTGTTATTCTAATAGGGAATTAAAGAGATAAAGAGGGTGAAGTCACAGTAATTTTAATTTAATTTAAAGTAATCAATTACAAAATTTATTGAAAGCCATCTACTTCCTGTGAATATTCAATTTTCAGGTAGTTTTATTTTTCCTTGTTTTATTACAAAAGGTGACTGAAATAAACAACTATATCATGAGCATGGATTAATATGAGAAGTTAATGAAATGAACAGTTATATAAGTATAAGGTTTTGAGAATGACTCAAAGTGAATGTTCTTTTACTTGATCAAAAAATATTAAACTGGCTCTCTTTTGTTTCATTTTTTTAATTTGGTGACAGAATTTCTCTGTATAATAGCCCTGGCAGTCCTGGGACTATCTCTAAAGACCAAGCTGTCTTCAAACTCACAGAAATCCCCCTGCCTCTGTCTCCTAAATGCTGGGATTAACAGCCTGTGACACCACTGCCTGGTTTTTAAGCTGGTGTTTTCTCAGATAATATTAACCACATCTACAGGTAAGATCCAGGATTCATATATGAAGAAAAATGAAAACATAAACACTGAAGCATCACAAAATTTAAAAAGGATAAAAAAGAATATCTAGTACTCTTAACTGACAAAAAATAATACAACTCGAAGCTGAACACCCTGATTGCAAGCAAAATAATAACATGTGAAATTTTCTTAATGAATATGGAAAGCCAGGAAATAATGAAATATTAATAGCATCTAGACCTACTATTTTCTTTCTAAATTAATTGCTTTTGATATTACATAGGAAAGGAAAAGCGTTTTATCAATCCTCTTTTCACCTGGTTAAGCTCTCTTGAATAGGGTTTATAAGCTCTTTAGATGCTTTAAAACAACTAAAGAAAACGGAGGTTATAGCTGCTTTTGCCTTCACATATTTTTGCAAAAGAAGTAAGAAAAAAATAATTGTTCTGTCAGTAATACCATATAATCTGTTCTGTTTATTAAAGATTTATATGTATGAAGTTATTGAAACATCTTTTTTTACTAGATTATAGCTTGAGAATGTTTTTAATTGAAAAATATGGGTAATTTTGAAGTCAGAACAACAAAAGTACTGATTACTAAGAGAACTAATTATTGCCTTCTTTCCTCAGAAGACATGCTAGTTTAATAGATATACACAGTAAGGGTCTCCAAACCCAGTGCAAGACAAGTGGGAATTTTCCACAGCTCTGAGGTTTGAGAACAGCTGAGCTGCAAACACACTCGGAAGCATCTAAAAGCTCCAGCTGGGGCTTCTGGCTGCCAATGCTTTCAAAGATCTGTGCTTTTCTTCCAGTAAAGGTAGAGCACATAATTACAATGGATGTACCAAATTCAATTCCGTAGGAGGTAGGTTTTAGGACAAGTTAGTGGGAAGCTATGCAGCCAATCTGTCCCTTTAAAGAAGATTATTGATCATAAAAGGTGTAGGAAGTAGCAAGTCTCTCTTGCTAGGGGTTCTGCCTCCACAGAGAGGGAAAATCTCTGGCTTGATATTGTTTGTCTGTTTCGGCTTAATCCTCTCCTATGTTTTTATTTCTCCTAGTTGATTACAAGTGATTATAAGTAGACCCAAGGTTGTGACAGTAAAAAAATAAATAAATAAAAGGTTAGAGGAAGCTCACCAACCCAGGCACTGACTCACATAAGCTTTATTTTCTCTCTTTAAGAAAACCTACCCAGAAACATGTCATTTTTTCTTATTGGTATTTAGTCAATATAGGAGTACTTACGTATGTTACATATCTTGCATTTGCTGATATGACTTGATTATTATCTAGAGAGGTATGTGTTAACAGGAATTCTACAGTGTAGTGGGTCAAAGATAGTGAAATAAAAGCAACAATAAGATCCTCATTATTTAAGAAAGCAAGAAAAGAAAATATTATACACACACAAATGAAATCTGTCAATGTTAGAATGTGGTACATGAATTGAGAGTATGAAAAGAATGGAAAAAGTCCACTGGACTAAGTCATTCAACAAGAATTTTATAGACACATATAAGGAATAACATCAGTATAGTTCACCTACATATACAACTTATAATCTAAGAGAACATATTCAACAAATAACCTCAAAAATAAATAATAAGAATGTTATGTTATAGAGAGCAATTTTAAAGGAGGCTCTGAGAGTTTTATACTTTTGACAGCTACACAAATGGCATAATTAATGAGAAATCTAAATTTAAGCTAAGACTTAAAGGATAAGTTTTAGAAAGGCAGATAAGGAATGGGAATCAGAGATGATAGCACATGCAATGATTCTGAGAAAAAAATGAATCCAAACACATGAAAATGGAATTCAATATGGCTGAGGTACAATGAACAAGAGCTCAGTCCACACACAAGGCTAAAACTAAGAAAGCTTGGCAGACGCTAGGTCAAAACGTGTCTGATATATTAAGATGGCTAGGGATATATCTCAGTGGGCAAAGTGTTTGCTGAATAAACACAAGGAATTAAGTTCAGTCCCCAACACCCATGGGACGGTACATAGGCACATATCTGTAAAGGCAGCTCAAATAGTGAACTCCAAGTTCAGAGAAACATTGCCCCAAAAAAATAAGGCAAAAAATTGACAGGAAAAAGATAACCTGATGTTGAATCAGGCATCAACACATGAAGACATAAACAAGAACATCTACTCACATATTTGTAGGTATACTATATATATACATGATGAAGGAAGGATGGAAGGAATAAAAAATAAAAATAATGTGGCATTAGTGTTTTAGGAAGTAACTAATAAGATGCACTATAAAACAATCTCGATAGATGCACTAAAGTAAGACTGATTAGGAAACTAGCTAAAGTTAAAAGTATACAGTAACAATTACAGGGAATAGTCATGCTGCTTCAGACAATGGCAGTGGCAGTACAGATGGAGTGCAGGTCTGAAGTATATTTCAGCTGTGACTAGAAAGTAGTTAATGACCTTTCCTTGATCAATTTCAATGCATAATTTAAGACAGTTGAACAGTGAATAGGAACTAAGGCAACAGAGAGTGAGTGGAGATTTCTGAAGAAGCTGACGATAGCTAACAGAAAGAGGGCAGTAACTAGTAGGATCCTTGGGTCAGAGAAACATTTTAATTCAAACATCTATCCACCCATTTTAGGCAGCAAGTAACAAGATTTATTTTCTTGAAGAGAATGCCAGAGTAGAGTGACAAATTGAAGCAGCGAGAGAAAAACACAAGTATAGTAAGTAAGAAATAATGCTGTCTGGAATTAGATGGGCTAGTAATACCCAAAGCAGAAATAGGAAAAATGTGCATGTCCTAGAGCATCTATCTTTCTCATCACGCTCTCCCCCAACCTCCCTTCCTTTAGTAAATCACCGTACCTAAAAGCACAGCCTGTGAATTGTAACTGAATTCTACATCTCCTATTTACTATGCAGCTTTGGAACAGTTGCCTGAGTTGGGCTGGTCTCAGTTCCTCAGCAGTAGTTCAGAGATAATAACAGTGTCAACCTTTACCTTACAAAACATAAAAGAACATGAATACATTGCCTGGCTTGACCTTCTGCAGACATTACATAAGTAACCACAGGTGCTGTGAGTTGATATGGGCCCTGGTAAGTTGTCCACACCTCACAGGGTAACTCCACAGCCCTGTGCATATAGACAGCATTAATTGCACTCAGGGGCTATTGATAACAAAAATGAGGACATGAAGTTGGGAAGAAATGAGGGTAGGCACGAGGGGGGAGTTGATGGAGGCAACATTGGCCAGAAATGATTAAAACATGTTATATAAACATATGAATTTTCTGATGAATAAATTAAAAATATTATTTAAAATATGGCCCACATAAAAATGTTAGCACAAAGTACAATTTAGTAAACTTTTGCTATCAGTATCACTGCAATGGAGCATTAGTAATAAAAACTGACTCTCTCCTTTTCTGAAATTTCACAAAGAAGGAATAAATTTAAAAAATGGAGGAGGGTAGGGATAGATCTATTCTGCAGTACTTGCCTAGCACATGGGAGATCCTCAGCTTAGTCCCCAGAGCAACAACAACAAACAGCATTACTCTAAGAACAAGGCTGAGTAACTCCAGTCTCTAAGAGGTTGATACAGGAGACTAGCTTGAAATCATGGTAGAAACCAGCCGGGGTGATGTAACAACAAAGCAACTATGGAGACAGAAGAGACACTAAGAGGTCCTGAATTGCTTTTGCTATGCCAATGGCAAAGAAGGGTTTGTAGCAGATGAAAAGAATGGATGTACAGAAAGAAGAAGAAATGGTAAGAAATGAAAGACAGGAGAACACGGAAGCAAGAGGTTGAAACCTATTTTCTAAAAGTCAGGGAAGCACTGAAGGATTTTGATACTGAAATCATAAATATAATTTTAATGTGGATATACTAAATAACATTGGCAATGGCTGAAGAAAGCCGAGGACAGGGACTTTCCAAAGTTGGGGGTCCTCTCATTATTGAGAATGATTCTTCTTTTCAAAGGTATCTTCCCATTAGTCAGCTAATATAAGTTTAAGGGTTAAATAGTATGATAGTATATTCTCACAGAACTAATTTAAGTTGATATTTTTAGTGCATATTTTATGTTTCTTTCCTTTTAAAATCTCTGCCTCACACTTTTATCATATATGGTTCTTATGACTCCACAAACATCCACTACCTATTTTACACAAGAAACTGCAAACAACTTTAAAAGACTAGGGTTATTGTTTATTATTACTAATTAATTACTAAGGTTATTATTATATAATGAATATTATGTTTGTTAAAAAGAGTGTGTGTAACCTTTATTTAGTAAGTCTCAATTGATACTCCTAGGCAATTTACATAGTATAAACTGCTTAGCAATGTAGTAGATTCTCTCTGACACCACCCCAGCAGAGAGAGAGAGAGAGAGCAAAAGACAGTGAGAGTACACAAGGAGAGTAGGAGAATTTATGCATAAACAGCCTTAAATATTGATAGTTATGTGCATAAACAAGAAATTTCTTCCATTTTCTATTTTTGCCTTTAGTTCAGAAGGTATATTGCTTTTTATGCACCCCAATTTCATTTCCTCAGTGAAGTACCAAGGATATTCCTCGTGAAGGACTTGCTTGGCAAACTAATACATCTTTCAAGATAAACTGCACTCGTGAAAAAAATGGTTTCTGAGAAACTATGTAGTGTACCTACTGTAAAACTCATAACCATCATGATGCAGCTGAAATCTCAGACTGTGTATAGCCCTGCTTCAATTATAAGATGGATCTGAGCTGCTTAGATTACAAGTGTGGACTTGGGGCTACAAATTTTATTATTTAGCACTCTGCTAAAGTGCCACCAGTTAATAAATAATACAGAGTCAATTCAGTTGACTAATAGATCTGATTTAAAAATGAGAGAAATATGTTCCCCATCTCCATTATATGTTCTATTTGATCCAAAATTTGCTTGTCTAGTTTCCTTTTCAAGGATTTGACAAATCTTTCTACTCAATGTAGGCATCAGCATGATCTAGAATCAAAATAATTTAAATATGGACAAGAGTTTATTGTATATGCTAAAAAAGAACACACTTACTCCAATTTCATGGAGTTTAATATGAACAAGATTTCAAAACTGATGGAGGAAATCAGATCAAATCTAAGTTGTAGCCACTTTGAAACATTATGAGATATTTTGAATGAAGTTGATACTTGAAAACAGATCGAATGATAATTTTACAATCCTTTGCTTACAAATGAAAAACAATTAGAAAGCCAGAGTAAACCAGAAGTTCATATAGCAAATAAATCTGTCCTGAACACCATAGTTAAAAATAGCTTTTAGGGGTTGGAAATTTAGCAGAGTAGAGTAGGAGAATGCGTGCCTAGCAAGCACAAGGCTGTGGGTTCGGGCCCCATCTCTGAAAAAAAAAATAGGTTTTATTCAAAGAAACTAATTTCAATGTCCTTTCTTTTCTTTCTGGCCATTCATTTCAATAGCAGGTTTGTGGTATTTTATTATATGATGACATTCTTTATATTAAGTCATTTTTTTGTCATTTGAAATGATGGGGATAAGGATAAAGGGTTAAATTACATAAGGTACCTTTGTAAGTTACTTGACCTAATGGAAACACAAATTGCAAGTTCTCAATTGATTATTGACACTCTAGAAAATTTGAAAATATGGCATTTCTTGATACAATGTATATAGTAAAAATAGTTGCTAGTTTTTTAAAAAATTTCTCTAAATATTATTATTTTTATTTCAGCTTTAGTTTTTAGGGGGCTAAATTCTAACATTCAGATCTGAAGGGAAGAAAATTAGTCAATTCAATATAGCATGCTATTTTGCATGCATTAATTTCATTAAATATCAACATTGTTGAAAAGAATGATTTGACATTTGTTTTGTGAACTTAAAAAGTAACATATTTAATTTTCAATACCACAATGATGAAGGTAAAGATGTTTTCTAAGTCAATATTATATTTAATAATGTAGCTATAAAGTAAAAGAAATAAAACAATGTATATGTTTGTGAGAAGTGTATCCTTATACCTTTGTGATCAATACATACCACAACACCAAACTGCTCCGGTTCACAGAGATCATTATATTCATTCTTAAGCTGTGCTAGTTCTCTGAGTACATTCTGCTCAGGAAGATGTTTAACAAGATTCTAAAAAGAATAGCATAAAAGTTAGTAGTTAGTATCTGATCAGTAAGATTTTTAAGCATACATCAGCAGTATATTAAAAAACAACCAACCCTTTAAATTAAGAAAAACAATGTATAAACTAGCTGCAAAGGGAAGTTGTGTTAGCATATGAAAGACCCATAACTTCTGGTATAGCTATACATCACAATAGACGAATCACCTTGTCCTGCTGATTGGCTAATTTCAACCAGGAATAACGTCTGACATACAAGCAGACATAATGTTTAATGTGGACATCTGCTGACCCCATCAAATTGCTACATAATCATCAAAGTTAGATAGGGAGTTGCTTTTAGAAACTGTTTTACTGATGCTAAACTACAACAATCACTATTAATAGTACATATGATTTTCAATTTCCTGTATCTTTACCAGCTATGAAGGATAGTTTCCTGTCAACTTGAAACAAGCTAAAGTCAATTAAGAAAATGTCTAAAAAAGATCTGGTTGTACAAAACCGTGTAAGGTATTTTCTTAATTAGTGATTCATGGAGGAGGCCCCACTCATTGTGGGTGGTGCCTTTAAGAAAGCAAGTTGAGCAAACTATAGGGATTAAGCCAGTGAGCAGCATCCTTCTGTGGCCTCTGCCTCAGTTCCTGCCTCCAAGTTCCTGCCCTGTTAGAATTCCTGTCCTGACTTCCTTTGATGATGAACAGTGATATGAAAGTGTAAGCCAAATAAACCCTTTCCTTACCAACATGACTTTGATAATAGTGTTTCATAAAGCAATAGAATCCCTAAGACACCAGCAAATGACATTAAAAAACATTGTAGTGAGTGTGAAGTAGTGATTTTTCAATACCATTGTGAAGCCAGTTTAAACTGGAATAAAATTGACTTTAGCACAGAAACCAAGGAAACTATGTATATGACATCACACAGAAGTGTGATTTTATTTCCTCTGTAGACCAGGCTGGCCTTGAGTCACAGAGATCCACCTCCATCTGCATCCAGTGTGCAGGGATTAAAGGCATATGCTACCACAACCAGGCTATTGGAATTTTTTTGTCTTAAGTATACTGATAAGAAAAGCAAAGATAGACTTTGTAACATACTTTTCACTACAGTGCAACTAAATTATATAGATTAAAAGTATTATTGAAATTATGAAATAATTTTATTCAACATACTTAAAACTTTCCATTTCAATGTCACATGTCCTATGCTTTATTCTAACCCTTACCTACATGTCACACCTCCAGAGAAAGGAGCACAGAAAAAGCCATTCTCTCTAATTTTCCATAAAGCATGGATTCTTGGCTCTTAGAATGCTTCTATATACCAAGAGGCGAATGTTTCTTCTGTCTATACTGTATACTCTCAGAGTAATCTTACACAGGAAATGGGGAAAATCACTCTCAGCTGCTACCTGGAAATGGAAAAATTCATTTGGAGAATGTGTAAGTTACTTGCAGAGGTGACTAGAAATGCCCAATATAGAAAAGGCTTCTGCAAAATCAGTTCTATGACAGTGGCCAAGAGCAATTGTCAATTTCATAGAGACATACTCAAGCAGTTAAAACTGTTACTGCAAAATTCGTATTATATAACGACTCTTCACTTGAAAAAAAATAAAAGAGCTCTTGAATTTAGTGTTTCATTCACACTGCAACTATTCTGCTTTGTAAATAAATTGAAAAGTTCGATTAATAGTTCACATACCCACCACATGTGGGAGAAATTTCATCATAGTATTAGAAATTGGACACAAACAAATAGTCAAAAAACCCTTGAAATGCAATAGAATCTGACAAATTACTGGGTAATAGACGAAGGAACTGCAAGTTTTAAGGTATGATCCATTCTATTTCTCTCTCCCTTATTGCCACTTAATAGCATGCTTTTCTCTCTCAACTACTTCACAATTTGTGCTTGAAAGATCAATTCTGGGTGAGTATGAAAATTTCATTCTAGAAAATGTCAGTGAGCTGAAGTTTACTAAGAAAACAACAAAGGAGAAAGAAGAAAGTATGCCACCAAATGAGGAGTTCTTTCCCCTCATCATGTATGCATCACAAATTCACTTTCTGATAACTGTCAGTGTTATTTGAAGACATTTCTCCTAACTGACCATAGGCTTCTAACTACTTTTTACATTTATGCAATTATTCTATAATGCTTCCAAAACTTTATTTCTTTTAAATGTTAATTGCACCTGTAAAGGTTACTTAAGTAAAGGTATTGAACCATACTGCCCTTTCCTTCTTGACAAAACATAACCTTTCTTTTTTTGTCTTATATCTCATTAAGTCATTTTAGTAGTAGAGAACTGAGTTAAGTTCACTCTGATTAACTCTATCATTTACCACATAAATGGACCAGGGCCAATATTTCTTTTAAACTGTATTATTGTAGCATTTTCTAGCCATGAACAGAGGGATAAATGGAAAGATACAGAAATTGATTTAAATTATATTGATAAGTATACATGCACAGATTAATGAAGACAAGGATGTTTTTCTCAAAAAGTTGCCAAAGTTTCTGTCATATTAAGACAACTTTCTCCAATTGCTTGAACAAAAATTTCAATTCATTAAGTATTATATGTTATTAGGGCATGCTTTCTAACACTTTCTTATGGCTTAACGAGTTGTGTATGCATGTGTGCATATGTGCTGGCTAGTTGCACATCAATTTGACACAAGCTAAAGTCATCTGAAAAGAATGAGCCTCAATTAAGAAAATGCCTCCATAAGACCAGGCTGTAAGCAGGGCAGTAAGGCATTTTCTTAATTAGTGTTTGATGGGGAAGACCCAGCTCCTTGTGGGTAGTGCAATCCCAGGGCTGGTGGTCCCTAGTTCTGTAAGAAAGTAGACTGAGGATCAAGACATTAGGATCAAGCCAGTAGGCGGCATGCCTCCATGGCCTCTGCATTATTCCTGCCTCCAGGTTCCAGCCCTACATGAATGCTTGATCTAATTTCTTTTGATGATGTACAGCGATGTGGAAGTTAAAGTCAAATAAACACTTTCTTTCCCAACTTGCTTTTTGGTCAGGGTGTTTCATGAAGCAACAGAAACCATAACTAAGCATATTTAAGTCTTTTATATTATATTCCTGTGTTTTTGATCTTTGTTCTTGAGGGTAAATACAAAAACATCTGTTTTCTTTTATATAGTACCAAAGGCTGGTACTTTCCTTATTTTTTTTTGTTTTAAATATATGTTTGCCTCTTAATACTCGTTGCCTTCAATGTAAATGCCACATTACCCATTAGATACTGTGCTACTGGAGGATTCCAAGTCTCAAAGGGACATGTATGCTCCTGTGAAACCACGTCATGCTTAAAACAATAGCAGTATGTCTTCCAAATGATGTAAATGTGATAAGGCAAATCTTTTCTTTTGATTAGAAATACCCAATATCTGTGCAAATCTTATAGTTACAGAGCAAATATAAATTGAACAAATCTAAAAAAATGGCTCCCAAAGAGAATGGCACTATTAGTATTGTGTTTTTGTTGATGTAGGTGTGGTATTGTTGAAAGAAGTGTGTCACTGTGGGGGCAAGCTTTGGGGTCTTTTACTCAAGCTTCCCTGAATGTGACAGGAGTTGAATTCCTGTTGTTTACAAGATGAAATACACTGTGCTATTGCTGCAGTTTCATGTCTGCCTGCATGCTGCCATGATTGCCTTCATGATCATAAAGGACTGAACCTCGGAAACTGTTAGCGATCATTCTTTCACCAAGATTGGTTACATACACAGCTTCTAAGTTTTCAAAACAACAAACGCCACTTCAACCATAGTTAAAGTTAGCATGACTGTTGCTCTGGAGTCAATTCCCAGAAGTGAACAACAGTAAACAAATAAAAAAAATACCAAAGCAAACAAACAAGTCTAGACACTGGGATACTACTAGCTTATAGCCATATTAATTCCCATATGATAAAAATATGATATATTAGAACACATAGGATATATTAACATACCATTTCAGGAAACATTGCACCACTACTCAGTAATTCCAAATATACAAATCATCTATTCTGAAACACTAGAGACAGTACTAATAAACTATAGTGTGTGAAAATAAAATCATAGAAAGGACTAAACACAGACAAAAGGGCCCTACCCACAAGGTTTGAGCCAGTAAGTTTGAGTTTATGGTGGATATTATGTACTTCAACATATATGAGATAAAGCACTTGAAACCATCAGATCTAGAGAAGGTTTGCAAGATTTAGACAAACAGCATGTACAGAAATATTTAAGACAAAAGTGTTATACTATCAGTGTTTATGACCACAAATAAAAGTAACTATAATAAAATAATACCTATGTTGTACTTTACCTTTTACAGAGCATTTGAAAAGGGAAAAAACCTAACCATACACTATAGTTGCACGTCCATATGCTGCAAAATCATGAAGAATAAAATGGAGCTGGGCCGTGGTGGAACACACTTTAAGTCCCAGTGCTTGGGAGTCCGAGACAGGTGAATCCCTCTGAGTTCCAGACCAGCCTGATCTACAAGAGATAGTTCCAGGACAGACTCCAAAGCCACAGAGAAACCATGACTCAAAAAAAACAGACAGAAAAAAGAATAGAATGGGGATGATGAGCATCAGTTTGAGGTTCATGTTTTCTTCTGGGGAAGAAGGATAATAAATGCATTTCATAAGCATTATTACGATGGGCATTGTCATATGCTATAATGACTTTAATGAGCCAGTCAGCAACATTTTTCTACTAACCATTACTGTGTAGATACTATCCTTCACATCTGCAAGGGATATACTCACTTTTCAGTTTGTTTGTCCTCTGAACAACAATCATGAAGGCATAAAGTAAACTACTTCACGTCTTCTTGTGAGGGTGGTTGTTTCAGAAAATAACTGTCAACATTTTTATAGACTTATAAAATATTGCACACATATGCACAAGGAGAAATCAATGACTTTTAAAAGAATAAGAGACAATCACATGATTTTGAGCAGGTCATATTATCGGCCACTTAGTTACATGATGAATAAAGGACAGCTAGTTAAACATGAATTGAAATAGCTTTGCAAAAAAGTCCAATTCTGTATTGTTTGAAATATTTCCACCTCAAAGCAATATTCAAATTATCTACGAAAATAATATATAAAAAGTGTATTTGGCTAAGGGCACTGATTTTCTAACAGATAGAAAAACAGTAAACAGTCTTTTCTGAAATCTTCAAAATAGGATTGTCTTTTCAACTCGCAATTTGTACTCATATTTATAAATATTTATATGGCTAACTCTTCCAACACTCTAGCAATAAATGCAAAACAATAATGATAGATGGCATGTACAAATGATTTGAAATATATGCCAATGCCAAGTTCCACAAAAAAAGACTGTTACATATACAACAGAGTATACAAATATGCTTGTTAACTCATGACTGGTTTTATACTGGTTAAGCAGCTTCTTAGTGTTCCCATGAAAGCCTGTCCTCTTTACCAAAGCTGACACAGCACCACTTGTGAGAAAGCCTTGACATAAAATCAGACAAAAGCCATCCATGTTTAGGATCTAAGGAAGAGCACAGGCAAAGTTTCTCAAATCCTATTTGAAAAAAAAATACCAACACATGTCTTCTCTGTACCTGTGACTGTTCCTGTTCAAAAATGATGAGAACTTCCTCATGCACGTATATGGTTTAGTATTATACTATACTATGTCAAATGTTTTTCTTAAGTTTAGCTCAACAAATTACTACTGTTTGCCAATCAGTAATTTCTCATCAGCAACAGATAATCACTTCATCTGGAGTACTTATGCTTTTATTTAAAAAATTATCATGCATACTAAACCTAGTAGCTGTTCCCATAGATTTTCGTTTTACAAACACATGTGTATGTCATCGGGCCACAAGTAACCACTCCAAAATAGGATCCTAAAGTACTGAACTACTGTTCACATGAGGACAAACGTCCCCTATCATGCATGTGAACATTCAGAGAAACCAACACCTGTAATGCTTACTACTGATTTGTTAACTGGACAAGCTCTGTTATCAGTGAAGAGACAAAGCACTGTGCATATCTGTAAGAGATGTTCCCCCCCCGGTTAACTGTGTGAGCAGAACCATTCCCTGAGCAGACTTCCCAAACAAAAAACAGAAAGCTAGCTGAGAAGAAAGAATCACACAACCCTCTTTGATTATTGACTCTGAATACAATGTGGCCAGATGCCTCGGGCTTTTTATTGTAATGCATTTCAAATCATGATGGATGTTTCCTTAAAATTCTAGCCAAAAAATCTTCCTTCCTTAAGTTGTTTTGGTTTGGTGTGTATGGTATATATGTATGTGGTGTGCATGTGCGTGGTGTATGTGATAATGAAACAACTATCAAATAAACTATCCACGAATGAAATAATAAGTAACTGAGCAGATACTTCTCCATACCACATAAAAGCCAACATAATACTGTTTTATATCTTAACATTTCCATAAAGACATAAATCTCTGAGGGAAAATATTACATAGAAACAGTTAAGTCTAGCATGGAATTTAAATTCCTCCAGCATGATCAGGTAGAAAAGGTTCATGTAACAGTTTGAAAATACATAATTCTTCCTATAAGGTGATATTATAATAATTACTATGGGCACAGTACACTAACTTAACTCTGACTGATTCAAAAGGAACTAAATAGAATAAACAAAACATAAAAGGCTATTAGTAAAGTTCAAATGGCAGCATCCTAAAAGGGTTCATTTTCAAAAACCATTCTGTTAATAATGACATGGCTGAATCAAGCAGATGAAGAATAAATACAACCAACAATCAATACAATACAACAGATTTTTATATCATATTTTGAAAGATATTAGTTACATCTAAGTGATGAAGGGATAGGAAAATCATGTCAAGCATTCACGGCCTCAAACTATGCAAAAAATTACAGGCGAATAAGAATTCTGAAAGTAGGAGAAACAGTCTTCCCCAATTAAAATTGTGAGCCTGAAAACATACATACACCTATTATAGAGACTGAATGTGTTGTACTTATAAGTGAAGATATAAACATATATATATATATTGCATGTATGCAACAACACTTAATGAAAAAAAGAAAAGAGACCATGAATTTTCAAGATAGCAAGAAGAGGGAGGTTTCAGGGGGCGGTGACAGGATAAAAGACAAGGGCAACATGGTAAAATCAAATTATAAACTTAAAAATCAAATGCAATACTTTAAAATATGAAGGAACAAAAACACAGGGGTCAAGCCTTTGCTTGGGAAAAAGAAAAAGGATATAATTTTATTGGGAGATTTTTAAGTGACAGTTGAATATTCAATTGAAAAATTATTAATCTTTAGATAAATTACTATTAAAGGACAAAAGTTAAGGCTAAGTAAATATCAAAGAATTTAAAGACATTAAAGTGTTAGATCAGTATAATATTATACCATAAAGGTTTTTTAATATATGTAAAAACTTGAGGATATTATTTGCATAAAGATATTTTGCACAAGATATTGGTGAGGAATTTAAGGAACAAGTCAATATTTCTTGTATGACTGGCACAAAGTGTCACAAAAAATAACAGATTGGAACCAAAAAAGTAGAAACTGTAAATAAATAATGTGACAATTAGCCATGGCACTTGTGCTGGCCAGTTAAATGTTAACATCACACAAGCTATAGTCAACTGAGAGGAGTGAACCTGTTAGAAATGCCTCTTTAAGATCAGACTGTTTAGCTGTGGGTGTCTGCTTCTGCTTCAATCAGCTACTGGATAAAGGCTCTAGGATGAAAATCTCATTATCAGAGAATGGCATTTAAGGTAGCCTCTCCAGTACTACTTAGAATACTAGTTGGGGTCATCCTTGTAGATCTCTGGAAATGTCCTTAGTGCCTGATTTCTCTTTAAATCTATAATGGCTCCCTCTACTATAGCATCTCTTTTCTTGCTCTCTTTTATTCTTCCCTAGACTCAATCTTCCTGCTCCCTCATGTCCTCATCTCCCCTCCTCTTTTCTCCTTCTCTTTCTCCTAACTCCCTCTACCCTCCCTCCATGCTGCCAATTAATACCTCAGGAGATCTTGTCCCTTTCCCCTTCTCCTGGGGACCATGTATGTCTCTCTTAGGGTTCTCCTTGTTTCCTAACTTCTCTGGCAGTGTGGATTGTAGGCTAGTAATCCTTTGTTCTATGTTATAATCCAGACCCCATGAACACAGGTGTAAGTTAGGAGGCCTGGGCAATCTATGAGGCCTCTGGTAGTGCATCAGTATTTATTCCTAGTATATGAATGGATGTTGGGAGCCCATTAAAGATAAAGGGAAACTCTCAGTATAGGCCCTGCCCCAAGAGATATGACAAATTTTGAAGATCCCCCATGGAAGGCCTCACTCTCCTTGGGGAGCAGAAATGGGGTGGCATAGGGGGCCATTGGGGGACAGGGGAGGAGGGGAGGGAGAGGGAACTGGGAATGACATGTGAAGCAAGTTTGTTTATAATTTTTTAAAAAAAGATCTGACTATTGCTTCAGGGCTCAGGGAATCCTGCAGAAGAGGAGGCAGAGTGTGAGACCCAGAATTGGAGGATAATAAGGAAATAAGGCCGTCTACATCAACATGAGCAAAGCTCATATGAATTCACAGAGACTGAGCACATGAACAGGGTCAGTTTAGGTCTGCACCAATCACTCTGCACTTATACCTTCTAGATTAGTGTTTTTATGGGATTCCTGAGTGTGTGAATGGATGGGTCTCTGATTCTTGTACCTTTTCTTGGGATCTTTTCCTTCTGTTGGTTAGTCCTGTCCAACTTCAACAGTTGTATTTTATCTTACTATATTTCATTTTTCAATATTTAAAAAAGGAATGACTAAATGAAGGAATGCAAATTTAGTCACTAGAGTAAAGGTTAACCACTGAACTGACATGATCCCTGCTGGGAGAGTGGAAATCAATGGAGTTATACTATCAACCACTACAGGGCAGACCACATGCTCAGGAGTAGTTGGCCAACACACAATAGACTCCCAGAGTTTTCCTTGCTTTCATTTGGCAATTGTTTGAAGAGGGTTTTACAGTTGTTTGTTTTTCCTTCTTAGGTAGTGTTTGTTTGTTTTGTTTACTTGGTTTGGGGGCTTTTGCTGTTGTATTGGGTTTTTGTTAGTATTGAGAAAGGACTTAAAGTTGGATTGATGGGGAGAGAGGTTCTGGTGGGACTTGGGGGTGGGAAAGAACACTAAAAAATATATTTAAATTTAGAAATTGTTTAAAAACTCAGGCAGTAGGAAAGCCAGTAATACATTTAATTAGCAATTAATATGGGAGGGTTCGGTCCATTATGGGTGGAACTAGCAGGGCTGGTAGCCCTGGATTCTATAGGAAAGCAAGCTGAGAAAGCCACGGGGAGTAAGCCATTAAGCAGCACCCCTCCGTGGCCTCAGCATCAGCTCCTCCTGTGATGAACAGCAATGTGGGCCTCTTAGTTAAACAAACCCATTCCTCTCCAACTTCCATTTGTCAGGGTATTTCATCAGAGCAATAGAAACTCTAAGACAGCACTGAAAGAAGAAAAATCAACATCATATTTACTTTTCCTTTGAAAGAAGTTATTTCCAATTCTATTCAGCTACATGCATTGTAGAAAAGTTATAAAATGGAGACCTAAATATTTACTCTTATCTTTCTAATGAAACAATATTATATTTCCTTAGATGAATCTGTCACTATGAATTCATCATATAGGGCAAAATAAATAATGGCCATGTTAATTGCAGAACAATACATTCAATTTACTAAAAATATACTTACTAATGCAGAGATAGAATTCAATGTTCCTTTCATTGCACTTAGAATTAATAGGTATTTATTCCTTGTTAACTACCTATATATTTATTACAGCGCACAAACAATGGTAAATATTAATGAATTCACATATCATGTGTTGAAAAGATGTTTTAAAATATACTTAACAGTCAACTCTGATTTCCAATGAGAGACATTGTACTGTGGTGATATTTTGTTTGTGCTGGAACAAATAACATTTGCCTGTAGATGAGAGTACAGAGCTAGCCACTAGTTAACGACAGAGGTCAAGCTGTGGTGGCAAATACCTTTAATGACAGCCCACAGGATGCAGATCTCTGTGAGTTCAAGCCCATCTGGGCTATACAGGACTTACTCAGTCTAAATGACAAACAGCCAAGTGGTGGTTGCTCACACCTTTAATCTAAGTACTAAGGAGTCACAAAACTTTAATTCCAGCACTAGTAAGATAGAGACAGGAGTGATATGGCTGGGTGAAGAGAGGAATATAAAGCAGGAAACAGGAGCTCATTGCATTCAGTCTGAAAATTTGTAGGAACATGGTCACCCCTTTGGTCTGAGGATTCAGAACAAACAAACCCCAGTCTGACAGCTGGGGAACCAGCGTAGGACCAAACCAGGACCCCTGAACGTGAGGATTAGTTGGGGGGCCTAGGAAGTCTATGCGGCCTCTGGCAATGGAACCAGCATTTATTCCTAGTGCAAGAATGGCCTTTGGGAGCCCATTCCCTATGAAGGTATATTCTCTCATGCTAAATACACTGGGGAGGGCCTAAGTCCTGCCCCAAATGATTTGACAGACTTTGATGACTCCAATGGTAGGCCTCACCCTCTCTGGAGAGTGAATAGGGTGTAGGATGGGGGAGTTGGTGGGGGTACATAGAAGGATGTGAGGGAGAGGTAACTGGGATTGATATGTAAAATAAGATTGTTTTTAATTTAAATAAAATAAGAAAAAGAACTAGTGACTGGCTGCTCTTCTTCTCTGATCTTTCAGCATTAACCCCGGAATCTGACTCCAGGTTTTATTATTAAGATCTATTAGAACTATTGCTACATTGTACAACAAGTTTAGATGGGAAATCTTTAACAGATACATTGTATTCCTTTCCAATAGTAAAATCAAGTCAGTAACTCACCTATATGACACAATAGGGAGAAAGATAGGTAAACAATGGTATTTAAAAAGGTCAATGAGTCAAGTATCATAGGAACTAATTTTCTGATCCCAGAATTATCGTGTAATATTATCTAACTTACCTTAACATAAAGATAATCACATGAACTGAACGTGCTAACATTATTAAGCTCTGGATATAAAGCAGAAAAAGCCACTTTTTCGTAATATCATTAGATGCATTCAGAACTCAGCATTGCTGCCTCTCATTTAAACAATACCTGATCAGGGTTATTTGCAATTGAGAACTCATTTTGTCAGAAATGGAAGTAGATTTCTTAAAGTTACAGTTTTGATTATGATCAAGACAAAACAAATGTGTAAATCCAAAGCCATCAGGTTTGTAATAAACTAAGAAAAAAGCAAACAATTAGAAATTTCAAGTTCTGAAACTTCATAACTTTTCTATCAAACGCAAAATGATGTCTTAACACAATGGGTTGAATCTGGGGATATTTTTTGATTCCCTGTATTCATCGAACAAAAACTAAAGTCAAAAAGTGCAGTGAGTACTGGTACTTGTATCTAGAAGATAGAATCCCCAAATCCACTGTTCAAAATGTCACAGTCCAAAGTAAGGGATATGCCTTATGTGTTTTCACTATCAAGACACTTGTAAATGCATTAATTTTGTTATGTAATTATAAAATTGTTTATATAAAAAGTGTCAATATGTCAACCGCAGAATTAACACTCTCTTGGATTTTCCTTCTTGACTGCTCATCTAATAATATTTAAAAAGAGTAACATATGGTTATGTTAAATATATATTATGCTGTGCGAACAGAGTACAGCATGATGTACTATGCTTATACTATTTCAGAATAAAGTATAATTTAAGACTCGAATACATTTAATGGATGTGATAGCTAGTTAAACTTACTTTGCATTGAAGATACAGAATTACAGAAACTTGGGAAAAGGTTGTCCTATGTGAAGACAGTCCTGAGGTATAGAAAATTAGACTGTCATCCTTAGAACATAACACAAAGTGCTTTTAGAAATGTAATCAATTACAAAGTGTTATGATTTATCAAATACCATCATCTTTATATTTCAACCCATTTCATATACTTTAAAAATTAATTGAAAGCTAGCGGTAAAAATGTAATTGTTTTCTGTAGCTTTTGATTTTTCAGATGAAGAATGTTTGTGATTAGGCTATCTGTTCCATTAGTTTCTCAAGTTAAAGGATTATTATTTTTTGGTTATAATTAATACCATAGTCTCAGGTTAATATAGAACTAGTAGTGTAATTTTACTTTTCACTTGTTAGTACTAGGGTCCTTGAATTTTAGGTGGAAAGTGACAGATACTTTCAAAGCTCTAAATACAACTGAAAGGAAACTTCCGGTCTATTCTGATCATCCACTCAGTCCAATAGTATCCAAATACCAACAATAAGAAACAACTGAAAATTTTGTGAAGTTTATCTGTAGCTAGAAGTGTGCAAGTCAGGAAAAAATGATCTATCTATGAGGCAATGTTTACTACTAACAAGTTCCTGTTTTCTAATTGATATAATAGAAGATTCATTACTGAGACCTACCTTTTCTTTGCTTGCAAATAAGAACACAACCAGTGATAGTAACAAATGTAACCCTTGTTATTCTTTAAAAAAATCAACATAGAAGAAAATGACAATGAGCTGATGCAATATTTGTTTGGATAATATTCAGCTTAACAATAGACTGAAATTAGTACACAAGGATCAAAAACAAAACTCATGTCAAAACAGACATGAGAATACACTTCTAAAATTTCTTCTGATAAAAAGATGAAAAAACAATAGCAGCTCATTGATGAAAATATTTGTCGACTGCAATAACATCACGAAATACTTCTCTAAGATGAGAATTAAGAAAGAAATGTCAAGATTGTTCTTGTCATTGCTAATGTTTCAATTTCCCTGAAAAATTATGAAAATAAACTTGGAGAATATAAGTTGTTAGTAAGGAGAAAGATGTTATAAATTCTATAATGCTAATGCATTTGTAGCCTTAGTTGATATACCTGTAGTCTTCTAAAGCCATCAACTCTTGTAAAGTGCACAAACAAATGCAGACTCACAAGCTTGCATACAATACAGAGGGTCGATAGCCACATAAATAGATCAATGATTACAAAGATGGATTGAAGAGACAAAAACGAGCTATTACACATGCATGAACTTCCTGACTATAAGAATAATTATACACTAGAACTGGTTAATTGAGGGAAGTTGAAGAATCTTTTTCCTTGCAGAATCAATAACTACCCATCTATCTTTGATGACTTAGGTGTAGCACTGCCTGAAATCCAGGGGATGGATTGAATGACCTTTGCATCTAGCTAATCATTTTGTCAGTATTCAAGAATGAGTCATATAGATCATGTAATCTGGTTTGAAATGTAAAAATCACATTTGAGAAAACATAATCATGTGGGAAGCTGTAGGTTTTGTGTCTTGTATGCACTGCAGTATTCAGCTATGTTTCTGAACCATAAGGCAATCAGAAATACATTGAAGCTAATTTAGGGGGCAAGCAGAAATATTCTTGTGCATGAATTTCCAGTTATGAAGGAGTAGCATAGAGCTACATTTTAACTGAGGTATTACTAGTAACTACCTTAGCCTTCTACTACACAAAGAATGGATGAAGGAAAAGACAGAGAATAAAGTACTTGAAGAGATAACAGCAAATGAAACCACAGAAAGTTCTGTCCTCTGCAGTGATGCACTTGTTTCTTAAATTTTGGGCGGCAGAGGGCAGAACACCATAAATAAACCAAACATCTGCTTAAAAAGTCCAGGGGTCTGGTGTAGAGTTCAGCAAATTTTAAGGGAGACTTACAAAATAAGTAGTACCAGATGTAAATGCAATTGGTAATAGTAAAAGAAGCTCTCTGCAGTAGGGTGACTACTGGCGATACTATTGTGCCGTTAAAGGTGACAAGGAGAAATTTTGAAAGTTTTAGTTATAATCACATGAAAAAGTTAAAGATATGTGTTTAGTCTGATTTAACATCATTCATCCATAAATAGATAATTTTATTAAATGAAATGCAAAATATTAATTAGAACAATATTAAAAGATGAACCATTTCATACTTCCATGTTCAAAACCTGCTGAATCCTTTCCAACTACACTGAACTAATATACCTTTGAAAACTTTTCTTCACTCTATGCCACCTTCTATGTAAATCTTATTTATTTCATGTATGCCTTGACATATAAGCATGATTTGTCTATCAATATATTTTATCGCATTTACATTATTCACAAGCATTAGTGATCTCAAATAAAGCATACTTTAGTTTTTCTCTGAAAGTTTGATTTTTTAAACTGATAGTTGTATTCTTTGTTAGTTCTATATCATTGTCTACCATACACTTTTTTGTTAATGACATATAGCCCATTAAACTCTAGTCTTGTCACTATGTGTGTGTTTTTTCTTTTTTCCTTGTCTCAGGTGATCAAGTTAAAGTACACTAACTTAAAATTTCAACGCAGGAACAGTGATGCTACAAATCATCTAAATCTATTACATATTACTCAAAAGAGACTTATAATTACATATAATAAATGTCCCTGAACAATCTGAAAATATAGTAGATGCTAAAATGTTTCTATATGTTATAGCATTGCAAAACATTTCAGTTTCTACTGCACAGTGAATTTAATGTCTTCTTTATATTTTGATATATGGAAATATGTAGGACATATGAAAATATGGAGGATTTGTATTTTGTTAATTACTTCAACATTTGATCTTTATCATGTTGACTAAATTAAATTAGTTTTTTTAAGTAGGCTGCTTATCCTGCCAAATAAGAATGGCCTTTTATCTGTCTAGTGAGGAAGATTTTACTGACTCATTCTAGGAGACGTAACACCAGTGTTAATTCAAGTTCCTTGGAAATGATGTGTCCTTAATTTTTTTGTTGTTGCTATGAGAAGAAAACAATGTTCATGAGCAACAAACTGTGATTATGCATGGATGGAGTTTAGCACTGTAATCAAATGGAATTTACAACAAAGTTAATCTCATGATATATATTTAATGCTGTGTATTACTGATGTGCTACATGGTAATTAGGCATAAATGGTAAACACCTCATATTAATGGCAAGTTGATGCTACCTTTTTATCATCGAAGGAAACCTATCAGTTTGGAGTGAGAAAGAGGTCTTAATGATGCTAGTCTTTTCTGCATGAGGAAAGCAATGTTTGGGTGGAGCAGGAAATGTACAATCATTTCACCAGAGGAGCATCCTTCCTTACTAGAATATCTTCAGACAAGACACATCCAGGTAAAACTAATATTAACCTTAAAATCTCAGGTTTTCTTGTATTCGTGTCTCACTCAATCATACATCTTAAATCTATGTTACTTTATTTTGTGAAGTACAAATGAGAGAATCAATTTGGATTGACCAGGATAGGCAATGAAACAAGTTTTTCTAGTGCACAATAAGTAACGTGGATTTTCAACAGAGTCTTATCAAATAGAAGCCATAACAACCCAGAAGACTGAGACTGGAGAGATGGGTCAGAGGTTGAGAGAATGTGCTGTTCTCAGAGAGGATCTGAGCTCAGCTCTCAAGGTAGTTTATAGTTGTCTGTAACACCAACTCCTGGGAGAATCCGATGCTTTTGGCATCCAGAGGCACCTGCATTGACCTAAACTGTCCTAGGATTATTTGTACGACAATTGAAAAGAACAAGGCACAAAACTAAATGTGACTTAGTTATTCTTCTTTTCTTTGATTGTAGAATTCTGTTTTAAAACATGACAATGCAAGGTAGGTAAACTTGTGAAACCCCAAGAATGAAAACTGTTTAATCTTTCCTATGTATTGAAATTGTAAGAGGATAGGATCATAGTTTGGAGAGTCAATCAATGTAGCCAAACTTTTTATTACATTACACAATTTCACCTAAATACCTTGGTAAGTGAAAAACTAGTGCAAATATGAGGCATCAAGGTGTTGAATTTCCAGCAAGTATAATTTTTAAAAAACATTATTATTTTTAAAATCAGATCTTTAAGTCCTTTAGAGAATAAAAGACAGAAAAATTCCCATTTATGCACATCCCCTATATGAAACTATATTTCAAAGTATGTATATAGAAAATATGGAATGCCTTTGCTACAATTATTTTATAGTATGTACAATGTACCTTTGATATTCTTTAAATTATTTGAATCTGGTATAATTGGGAGTAATGAACTGCTTACAGTTTTGATACAGTAGCAACTTACAAAGATGATTATTAAATTCCCTAATTTGTTCTGGTCTACACAAAATACAGCTGCATTTAAAATTGTGACATTAAATCTTACTTTGCATTCTGGGGATTGTGAAATACTCAAACAAATTTAAATCCTGCTTGGCAACTTGGTGCTTCAGAAGCTCCCTACCTGCTGTGTGAAGGTTGACTTTGACCAGTCTCACTGCTTCTTTTGCTTGACACCTCGATACATGCTGCTGAGCCTTAAACTTTCTTTTTCAAACATCAAAGTGACTGACAATATTTTCCTTCTGGGTTTCATCTACTTTGTACCTTCCTTTTGTTGTTGTTGCTGTTTTTCAAGACAGGATTTCTCTGTGGTTTGGGAGGCTGTTCTAGAACTCGCTCTGTAGACCAGGATGGTCTCGAACTCACAGAGATCCACCTGCCTCTGCCTCCCGAGAGCTCGGATTAAAGGCGTGCACCACCACAGCCCAGCAAGGCATACCTTCCTTTTTTTCACAACTTCCTTATTTTTACAGCATATTTGCTAAATTATTATTATTAACTTTCTCTCTCTCTCTCTCTCTCTCTCTCTCTCTCTCTCTGTGTGTGTGTGTGTGTGTGTGTGTGTGTGTGTGTGTGTTTGTGTGTATGGGATCAGCACCACATTTCAAGTCAAGGAACAATGAACATGATTGTTGCCTGCGACAGTTTAAAAATAATAAAGCAAACCTTGTTAATGCTGTTTACCTACAAGAGGATTTTTGTGAACATGTCACATTGATACATAAATGTCTATTATGATATCAAAAAGTCAGTATAAACCCATCAAGCCTTAATCTTATTGTAAATAAGCATGTCCGGATTTAAAATATGCATGTGGTAAACTGTGATGCAGACAAAAACCATGCACAGAAATGTGACTTTCTTGTGTCATTTATACAGGTTCGCTAATATTTACAGAGAGTATGGGGAAATAAATTGTTAAAGTTACATAAAATAAATTAGTTGTTTTCTCTTTCCTTTTTCAAATAGGGCCTCACATGTATATACTATGCTATCCTTGAACTTGCTATACAGTCAAGGATGGCCTTGACCTCCTACTCTTCATTTCTCCTCCTAAGCGCTCAGATTACAACAATGAGTAACCATGGTTTGCACAGCGCTGGGAATGGAGGCCAGAACAGCAAGAAGGGAAGGCAAACACCCTGCCAACTGAGCTACATTCGCAGCCTCTTTAGATACTGTTCTGAAGCTACTTCAAATGTCTAATACTGAATAATGTAAAATTCAGATTCTATATTGGTAAAGAGAGTACACTATCACTAATATTTATCTCTTCAGACGTTGTAAGATTCAATGAGATGATAAACATCTATTGCTTGACACAATATCCAGCACAGGTTAAGTACCCAATGAAAGAATAGTCTGCCACATTTATGTGTGGATCCTGAGAAAAATCCATAGAAATGAAAACTTTAGAACATTCAGCATTTTAACCATAATATGGCAATAAAAGAACTATTTAATGGCCCCATTATAATGATCACATACATGCAGTTGTGTGATGTACAAAGAATGACATATCTATGAATGCACTTTTATTCTTAAAAGAACAGTAGTTCAGGCATGGAAGAAAGAAAATTGGAACATGGATCTTAAAGACCAAGTCATCTCAGGAATAAACAGATATAGACACTACATATTCTATTATCCAAAGTAAGAAACTTATTTTAAATAAAACCATTAAGAGATACATCTAAAATTTCTATGAAAATTATTTTAAAACCAGAAGTATGCAATATACCTGAATCAGGGCTTCACTTAGCAACTGTTCATTAACCTCCAAAATAATGTTCTTTATTTCCTCATATGACATGCGATAAGATCCCAGGAAGATAGCTAAAATAAAATTTGATATTATTAGAGACAGAATAGTATCAAAATTTAAAAGTCGGTATATATATACATATATATGTGTATGTATAAAATTACCACTGTATAGATAAAAATATGAAATTTTTGTCACTTACATACTAAAATTTAGATTATTAGTATTTGATGCACTATTCTATCCATATAGGCAAAATAACCTACAGCGTCTGTAGCTTAATTACCATATGTACAAAATAAAATTCTATGTAGATCTCTCACGACGCTATGCTCAGGCATTTTATATTAAGCTGATACAAAATGACACACTAAAATTTAAAATAAAAATATGATTAGTTTAAATTGACATTCACAGCTAAACACTGAACTGAATTCCTGGAATCCAGTCACAGAAAAGGAGAACTGGTGAGCAAAGGAGTTAAGACTGGGCTGGTTTAACCCACAGAGTCAGTTGACCTGAACAAGGGGGAGCTCTTGGACCCCAGATTGATGGCTATGTGGAAAGCATGGGACTGACCCAGACCCTCTGAATGTGGGTGTCAGTGAGGAGGCCTAGGTAATCTATGAGGCCTTGGGTAGTATTTATGCCTGGTGTACAAATAGATTTTGAGTGTCCATCCCACAATGAGGGATGCTCTCTCAGCTGAGACTCTTGTGGGAGGGCTTAGGCCCTGCCCTGGATGAAATTACAGGCTCTGGAAATCCACCATGGAGGGCCTCAGAGGGGATAAGGCCTCCATTGGGGAGTCAAGAAAGTCTGGCATGCCAAGTTGTCTCCTATGTCTCATGAAACAGTACATCTGAGAAACACACGGTACTTGTTTGTTAATCATCTTGTGGCTATTGTGGCTATGATACAATATGCTTCTGCAAAAAACTATAACGCAAACTGCTTGCTCTCCAATATAAATTTCAGACATGTAGCTTCAGAAAAGTGACTAGTCAATTGTGGACTTCAAGTTGAATTTACTGTTGATACTTTGTATATATTGCTGAATATACTATTAGAAGATGACTCTGGATTCAAAGACTCCACTTGCTGGGGGCATGATCTGAATCACTATACTGCCCCAAACTTTCCCTCTGATGGTCTCTGCACCTTGACCACTATAAGGTGAGTAGCTTTGATCCACCCTGATACTTTGTTGCTTTGTCTTGAGGCCAAAAACAAAAAAAGAACCAGCCATGGACTAAAATTTGTAAAACAATGAGCTAAAATAAAATGTTTCTCTTTTAGTTGAAATACTCTAGTATTTTTTGACAATGACTAAAAGTTTATGAAAACAGTAGCCTTTGGAGTTATCAGATTGGCTGTGAACATATGACATTGCTTACTTTAAAGCAACCTACACAATTTTTAACAATGACCCAAAAAGCATTGGAGTACTTAAGAAGCCCACTTGAATGTACCAAGTTCTCAGGAGCAGTTTTTTGAACATATCATTTCATATTGTATAGGAATAGTGATTCAGGTACAATGAGACATTCCTAGGGAAAAGTGACTACACCATATTCATGTAAGTTTTCTTCTGGGATGTTGTTATAATTACGTTATTATTGTTAAGATATGACTCTGATTAATTTATAAAATACTTCAGCACAGGCATATATATACATAGGGAGGTAGAGAGAGAGGGAGGGAGGGAGGGAGGGAGGGAGGGGGAGAAAGGGTCGGTGAGTGGGTTAAGTACTTCTTGTGGTTTCAGTCATCCACAAGAAGTTTTGGAATGGATCCCACACAAATATGGTAGGATACTATTGAACTTTGCAAGAGAAGAGCTGAAGTTCATGACTCATCAATGTACTCTGAATTCCTGCTGACACTCAGGTAGTGAACTACTAGTCTCTTCATATACTGAATTATTTTCCTGTCAACCTTTATTTCATTGGATATATTTTATGTCATGTTGGGATAATTCAACTCATTTTATCTAGAATAGCTTGCAATTACACAGACAGTACTTTTATATAACACATTCCATACCATTCTCCATTAAATCCACTTTTAAAAAATATGGGTATGCTTTTAGAAGTAGAACCTGAACTCACATATTAATGAATTTTTATGAAATGCTCTGCATGACTGCACTGGTACCAAAACAATTACCATTTTGGCAAATGGTTACCTCAACATGGGGACTGAATGAGAACTCAAGACCTGAAATATATCTCATGCATATATATTAACAAGAAAATAAGATCACACTATGTACTGAAAAAAAGTTACGGAAACTTTGTGAATACAATACTATCATTGCAGCAATGCACAGATTGTTGATAGCTATTGGCAAATTTTTAAGTTGCATTTTGACTGACACCAGTATAATAAGTTGTTTGCTGTAATCTAATTCTCAAATAATTCCCACATTACTATTGCACAATTATGAATGTAGGGTGTGTTAAAACTCCTCAGAGAGTGTTTTAGTATCCTCTATATAAAAAACCTTCTGTAGTGATAAAAGAAAATAATCAAAATCCAATGTAGAAGAGAGAGTATGTCAAAGTAAAACTTAGAGCCTTCCATAAAAGGACATGAATTTAACTATCCATCTACACTACCAACACCACATTTAATGGCTCAGACCTTACTTAGCTAAAGGCCTCAAGGATCATCAACCAGTTGCAAAGTGTAGATGCTAACAATTTAACCATAACGCATTACAATTATACTAAACAAAGGAATAGCAATAAAAGGACATGTTCACACTGAGTAGGGAATATTTCTAAAAAATATGAATCTCAGTACTCATCAGGAAAATAATCATAAAAACTTAATATTTTTTCAATTCCAATTTATATTAGGTTTCATAATGTTCAGTATGGAAGTTTTATTAACAATACTTTCCAAAGCTCTAAAAATCACAGGTTTCAGTAAGTTAAACAAGGTTCAATTTTTATTTTCTTCATTTCAGTTAAGTGGTAAAAAGAAAACTGGATTATATTTATATAGGTTCTCTCTCTTTATCAATCTCTTCTCATATACTACATCATGACCACAGTTTTCCCTCACTGACCTCCTGACAGTTGTGCCCCACTAGCCCCCTCTCACCCAGATCCACTCTTCCTCAATTTACCTTTAGAAAAGGTCAGGCCTCCCAGGAATATCAATCAAACATGCCATATCAAGTTGCAGTAAAACTAAGCACCTCTTCTTGTATGAAAGCTGGACAAAGTGACCCAGTAGGAGGTTTATATAGAATCTTGTTTCTAGCAGTATGTCTGGACAAAGAAGTTTTAAGACTGTTTACACTGAATAAGCCAGCACTAACACATCTATTCAAAACATACTACATACACAGGTTCTGGGCTGTTTTGGGATCCAAAATTCTCAGTTCCTTCACTTTCCTCTTTGGAGGCCCACTCTTAGTTTCTTCTGGACGATCTATAGTCCTTTGGCCTGAAAGAAAAATGTTGATCCATAAACAATAATGGCTCTAATCCAAGTACATGAAATAACATTAGTAGGCATGTTAAGTACATTAATAAAGGTGATTCTGAAATCAATAAATGTGTTTATTTCATTAGCGGAGGGAAGAGGATAAACATAAAAATATAGACCTGCTGAGAGGTTTGCCTAAAAATTAAATATCATCACTTAAGCTGAAAAGATAAGCCAAATAGAACTAAAAATCAATTGCTGCTTCTTCGCTAATGTGTAACATAAATTACTCCTTTACAGGTAACTGCAGCAGCACTGGGATTAAATATGTAGTAAAATCTCACTAATTTGGACTAATTGAGGAAAGAGAAAGACCTGCCTCCTCTCTTAAAACATGTTAATATTTAGACATGTAGTTAACTCAGTTAAACTGCTTTAAAACACTAAAGGAAACTTAAGATGCTAAACAGGTTGTAACTGAAACACCCCACTGAGACTGCTTTGAAGAACAGGTTTGAAGCATTTGTATGTTGTACAAGAGTACCACCCATTTGCATGCACACAATTACATATCATCAAAGAAGTGATACTTTGAGTATGAGAATTTTGTCCTAGTTACCATTTTAAAAAGTATTCTTGAAACATTATTATTCACTGTTTCTTCATATGTTTGTAAGAAATGAAACAAGGAGTGCAGCATCAAGGAGGCATTAGATGCTATTCACCCTTCAAAGACACTAGTGTCAAAGCCTGTGGCTATCTGCTAAGAAAATGAAGCATGAAGTGAAGTTCCCCAGTCCCATCTGCATAGAAACTCTTCAGCAGTTGTGCTCAAGTTCTGTTGGTTTACCTCTTCCGTGATGAATACAAGGCTGAAGGCAATGGGACCACTAAATCATCTTAGACAAGCAACACCAACTTAATTTTTCAATCAAGGGCTTTCTTGTGCCCAAATCCATGCTGCTAAATTTCATCCCTGACTTTTACAATTATGATCATCATATTGTTTTCCCCCCTTTGGCAAACATAAATTTCATTTTGAGGTGATGATGATTTTTATTATTTTGACTCATTTAATCTTGCCTAAAGAGTTGGCGCATACGTTATGTCCTTTAATAGCAAAAAAAGTGACACTCAATAAGTATATCTTTTAAGGAAAGATATCAGCCTCTGTGACACTTAAGCAATTCCAAAGGATGTGTCAAAAATATTATCAATCCTTAGATTCCCTTAGCATTAATGGTGTAACATATACAAGTTCTGTTACCTTAGCAGACAAGTTACGCATGAAATAAATTAACTATGGAACACAATATTAAATGTTCTATGGTTTAGTAGAATGATCAGTATAAGGATAGACACAGAATAATGAGACTAGATAATAATTCCCTTGAAATTATGAATTTTGTGACAGGTGTCAAGTTCTTTGCAATGTTGCCAAAACACAATTATTAGTATTGGTGAAAGAAAAATGACTTGTAGTATATTTCTTTAAAAGCCATCATAAAAGTTCCTAAAGGATCTTTCTGAGAGTACAGTGTCTTTCTTATGCACTTAGTCAACATTTCAATTTATTCTAATTTTAAGCTGTTCTCAGCTGAAGACAACTGCATAAAGAAAGAAATGACAGTTCAATAGCTATTTCTGATGTCAATAAAGAGAATTTAAATTATATAAAAACTACCTCTGGAAGTAGATTCAGAATTTTTAACACAATCAAAGAAGTAGTCAAGAAAGCATTCCTAACTTCAATAGGCCTTAAACTCTGCTACAAAAAACTAATTAAACAGGAACACACAGGATGAAATTCTGTAAGACAAGGATGTGGGATTATTATTTTATTTATAAAGTAACGGGCTCCTGTTTGACAGGTGAACAGAATACTCTTTAGTGCCCCTTTACATATGTTAGCTCACTGGTTCTCAACCTGTGTGAGTCACCACCCCTTTGGGTGGTCACATATCAGATACCCTGCATATCAGATTTTTACCCTACAATTCTTAACAGTAACAAAATTAATTAGAGTTATGAAGTAGCAACAAAAATAATTTCATGGTTGGGGGTCACCGCAGGAGGAGGAATTGTAATAAAGTATCACAGCATTAGGAAGTTTGAGAACCACTACTTTAGATATTATTTTTCATTAAAATCTAGTATGAACTCTTTGATTTTCAAATGAACAAAATTTTCAACATTAAAATTAAATAGCATACATATCTATATCTCATAGTTTCCTTCATAATTGTAGTCTATTTTACTTGTGTTATGGAACTTGTCTAACACCCTGAGTTTAGAAAGCACTAAGCATTCCATCAGTGAGAACTGCAGTTTTAAGAATCAAAGCAGAGCAGCAAGTTGAAAATAGTTCCCAAACTCGGTAGGTTTTCAAAAACAATGGCTATTTTTGTTCTGGCCCCAGTTGTATTTATTTATTTATTTTTAATGTACTATTGTTTAAGGATCAACACTAGAGGCTCAGATAGAGAATTCGAACAATAGTGATGAGACAGCACATGTCCAGAACAGAATTATTAAAGCCTTTAATATATTAAAAATTCTTCTAGTGATCTCCGAATGCCACTTTTCTTAAACCAATTTAAGTGCCATGTTTCTAATGCATACAAAATTTTAACAATTAATTAAACCAGGCCTGTAATCATTTAAAATTATTAGGATAAGATTGAAGAGCTATTTTTGTTCCAATACAAAAATTCTTTCATTTCTTATCCAGTAGTCCCAGCAGAGGTCCCAAGGTGGCATGTGTTCATTCTAGGTGGTAGCTCTGTGGCTTTGTAATGTTCTACTCTTTCAATATAGAAATAAGATCCAGGTTAAATCATATAAAATTTCCAATATATTTCAACAGTTTATAAACTTGGAAATCACAAGGAACAAATGTAGGAGTCACGAATAGAAGAATTGGGTTAGCAGCAGTTGCCTTAATGTTTTCAGGTTTAGAGTCAAATATGACTCACTCCCTTGCACAGAAAAAGTTATACTGGTTGTGAGACTTACAATCCACTGGGCTAAATTAATTTTAGAGCTTAAATTGGCATTATTAATCAAAATAAATATGAAACAGTATAAAATACTGTCTGTAAGAAGATAATGGTTCATATGATAAAGATATTTGTATTAGTGTAAAAGGTATGCTAGCCACCAAGATACTAGTTAGCTTTTATAAAATAGCCAACGAATCTTCTTGCATTTCTTTTAATGTTTGGGTATTTACATGAAATTGCATTATAAATTTATCCTCTTACAAACAAAGGATGATCATCATTATAAATAAAGTAAATATGAATATAAGTTTCTACAATCTACTACAAGCAATATTTAGAAATACTCTTTAATTTCTGTGACCCCAGTGAATGTACAAAACATTTGACCAAGCTGTTTATAATTATAGGATGTCTTAAGATACCTTAAGTGGGTAACCTTTGATAACTTACATGGTGACACAAAATCTTAAAATTATTGTTAATTTTTTAGAATATCACAAAATTCCCATAAGATACTTTCCTAAAGGTGGACTCAATGGTATACATTTACAAGACCATTAATCAGTTGGTGCAAAGTTCTTAAGGTATCATCTGGTCCTTCTAGGTGGTACTTCTATGGCTTGATATATTAGTGTTTGTAAGTTTCTACTCTTTCAAACAGAAATAAAAATCCAGACTAAAGCATATAAAAGTTCCAATCTCCTTTTGGAGTTTATAAACTGATAGCCTTACAAATCAGGAACAATTGGAGGAATCACAATCAACAATAGGTAAGAAGACAATCTTTTAAATATAGGTAAAGTTTACTCAGTCTGGCAAGCAGCAAACTATTCAATTGTGCTTACTTGTCTTTGTATAGAATAGCAAACTTGTTTACAAAATCTTGAAAGGTAAAGCTGATGCAATGGGCAGAAGGAAATTGCATTTCTGTTTTCTCATTCATGCTACATAGGACAGCTGCAAGGTTTCCCCTTTCCCTGATGCCTACAGCTGCAAAGTAAAGCATCCTACAGAAAAGTAGATTTTACCCTGACACCTGAAAGCAATAGGAGTGGCATTATCAAGAGAGTTCCTGAAGTTCAGTGCACATTAAACAAGACTAATAGTCCTAATGGTATGAATCACACACACACACCAAACACATATACTTTGTAATGATTTCCTAATTAAGAAACAAATCTTACTAGTTATAGTTTATACAAGAACGCCCCCCTCCAGATCAGGAAGCACATGTTACTTTGAATTAACATCTGCATAGCTGATATACTTGTACACCTGTTCATTAAACCAATTACTGAACACTGGTAAATGTCACTAGAACAGTATGCTTAAGAATGTGCATAGCTAATGTTGTATATTTTCAAATCGGCCTGAATGTCTTGGCAGATATTGTATATTTTGGGGAGAACAAATAAAGATGTCTTTAGGTTTTAAGGATAAACTTTGTTTCAGCTTGTAATTTCAACATACACTTCTAAGCACCATTCTTATTTCAATATAGAATATGACAAATGAGGTCGAAGTTTTTCCCATTAACTTTTAACCTCTTCTAAGTACATTATTCAAGTTAGAATATGGGCCTTTTCCCACATGTTTTCCCCAACTATCTAAGAACCAATGGAAATATTCCAGGCTGTTGTATCTGCTCAAAATCCCATGCTATGTTAAACAACATAACTCATGTGACAATTTAATGATTCAAGTAATAAACCACAGGAACAACATGGTCAAACACAAAGGCCTATCAGGAAAAGTATAACTGCAAGAAAAAGTAATGCTAAGTTCTAGTACTGGTAGGCTACTAGGACATTTCATATTGATAATATGGTTTGGACAAGCATCTGATTTTTGTGGTCAGTCTTAGATTACTGCAGATGCTGTAGTCAGTTTGGCTTAATATGTAGCACAGTTAATTTTGTTAAGGCAGACTTAAAGGCACATATATAATTGCAAATAGGCTTGACACTAGATATATTACCCCAGTAACTGGGCCAAATACTTATTTTTATTAAGCAAATAGAGCTGTGACAAAATTCAATAATCCAGGTAGATTTAAACAACAAGCAATCACTTCTTTACACTTCTAAAACAAGTTCAAGGTCAAAGTGTTATCAAGTTGCATTTCATTTTCAGGATCCTTATTCAAGAGGTCACCATCTCACTGTGTGCCTAAATGGCCTTTGCTCAGTGTGTGCCAGGGTCAGAGAGTGAGACTTTCTGGGCATCTCCTTATAAACACACTTTTAGAGCCGAATCTTGTCTTTTATCTTACTTAAACCTTGATTAATTCTTCAGAGGCTCCATATTCAAACAACATGATACTTCATAGTAATTTCAACTAGTTAATCTTGCTTGCAAGTAACCAAATAGTCAGTACATAACAATACTAATTATTTTACATTACTGCAAAATGAACTCCAAAGGGACAAACTTGTGAAAGGCTCAGAGAAGAGTTAAATGGCTAAGGTATCTGGTACCAAACTCTTCTCTCAGCACTAAGTTCCATCATTGCCCATAAGATGAAGAGCTGTTTGTCACATGTTTGTAAGTAAATAACTGCTGAGAAGAGAGTTCACTGGGGATACTTAACATATGTTATACCTTAATTTTCCTAATAAAATTCTTCCTGGTGTCTAAAGTATATTGTTGTCTAAAGTATATTGTTGTGTATTTTTGAGCACTGAATCAAAGCTATTTCCTTTTTTCTTTGCATAGATTATTATTCTTAGCTTCATAAAGTGAAATTCTGAATTTGGTGGCCAGTGATCTTAGCAGGAAATACACAGTATTCTCTTTTGCTTTTGGTTTTTCTTTTCTTTCTTTTTTTAAATGAAAGCTACTTGAAGAGGAAGGTAAAGATTTGACACAGAATAATGACTTGTGGTATGTTTTTCATTCCTGCCTAATCCAGCCTGACAAATTGATGTCTCTGTAATGTATGAACAAATAATTTTAATAAGAAGATTGGTGATAATGTCAGAGATAGAAGGGTTCACAAAAATATCTACATGAAAAAGGAAGCTTATGAGAATGACACAGCAATGTTCATAAAAGGCATATGCATGAAAAATCTTAAGACAAAGAATAACATTAGGCTATATGACTACCACTGCCATCCTTCTCCAGTCTCAGCATCAACAGGGAGAGACTTTGAAAACTCAAGGGTAAACAGATGCCAGTACTATGGAAATGTACATACTAAGGAGAAAGTACTAGTAACTGTAGAGGTAAAAGATGCTGAATTTGGCCTGGTGAGGTGATGCATGCCTTTAATCCCAACACAGGGGAGGCAGAGGCAGGTGGAACTCTGATTTCGAAGCCAGCCTGGTCCAGTAAATGAGTTCCAGGACACTCAGAGCTATTACACAGAGAAACCCTATCTAAAAAAAAAAGGTCTAACTTGTTATTATCATATGGTACCCATACCTGTTTCCTAGGTAGCATATGAGAAATAAATAGAATACACATACAAAAGTTTCACAACACATAAGACACAACACACGTTTGTAGCAACAGTGAGAAAATATTTTGGCTTGGCAGATCGAAGTGTTCAACTCAGCTTTGTTAGTGTGAAGCAGCCATATAAAAGAAGAAAGTTAATGAGCAAGGAAACTAAAAAATAGCTGTGTACACAACCACATGTCCAGATATATTCGTCCTGAATTATGTCATTTGCTTATAACTGATTAAAGAAGTACCTAGTAAATTACCAGGGTCTTATCCCTTTCCTCTCCAAAGAGGTCATTTTATTCTTATTTATAATTTTGAAAATGTGAGTAATGTTAAGCACTTTCTTTGCAAAACTGTTTACAAGGCTCCTAACTGCTGATTATTAAATCTGGTTTTCAAAAAGCATCCATATAATAGATCACATTTAAACCATTATAATTTTTAAGTTTGTCTATCCTACAGGGATCAGCTATCTGATACCAAACTGCACTTTGTTTTGTTCCTCCTATACTATAATTTATTATATGTTTTCATGTAAAATAATCACAGAAGCTAATAAACTTTAATGAAATTATAAAATCAATTTTACTTTTCTATTATTATTATTATGTTTCAATATTTTTGGTAATGATTTACTTGTGAGTGACTGGTTTAAGGTAAACTAAAAGTGAATTCTACAAAAAACCTACATAAATCTAGACTTTGAATTTTATGTAATATTTTTTTCTTGCTTTATGCACATAAAAGTATTACTGTGCGTTTCAATTTGGTTTGTTGCTGGCTGTGCTCAATAGGAAATAAGCAGAGCTATATTGTCTCTGTTTTGCCATTTGGATTCCAACCGCTTTCAATTTTATCTTTCAGCAGTAATTTTCTTTAGTTCGGAAGCTACATCAGTGTAATCTGCTGAAGGTGATCGAAGCATTAGGAAATCTTTTTGCAAGGGTAAAATAGAGTACCTGAACTTTCTGCTTCTTTCTTTGTTCTTAAAGTTAGGTTTAGCCTGCTGGTAACTTTTGATTTGAAAGCAGAATGGTAGTATTTGAGACTCCTGTGGAAATGTGCAAACATGAGAAGAATAAAATTCAAATAAGCAAAAAGGTTCTATTCTTAAGGCAGACTCCTGACCCTCTTCTTTTGCAGCCTATTATCCTTCTCTGTAATATCATCCACTATTTTGGAAGACTACCTGACAGATTGCCTTCATTCTTGCATTCTCCTCTATCACTTAGTTATAATGTGAATTCTAGCGATACATTTACTCACGGATTAAGAATGTCAGAATCTCCATAGGAAAGATCTCAGGATGGATATATCTTTTAAACTCCATGTATTATTAGCAAAGTTTAAACCAACTATTCCAAACCATATAATAAATAAACCTGTGATGTCTCCAATTCCAAACTGAACAATGTGAAAAACTATCAACAGCAATCCATAAAAGTCCTCTTTACATTTCCTCTGAATCTCAGATCTGAAAATAAAGGCTGCTGATCTTCAATGCCAACAATTTACTAAGTTTTAAGTCATTTAAGAAAAATATGTATCTCTAAATCAAGAATGATCCATATATTTGACTCCCATTCAAGTATTAACCAGGCCAGACCCTGCTTAGCTTCTCAAAGCAGATGAGATTGGGCATGTTCAGGGTGGTAAGGCCTTAGACCAATCCGTGTATTTGCATACCATAATAGTTCATATATATAAATTTCTAGGATAAATAGGAATGTATTTCACACATTAACTAAAACTGACTACACATATAAAATTGTAAAATGTATATTGCATAAAAAGCCTCTCCCCTTTTTTATATAGATAGTTGCGACTGTCACAAGAGTAGAAGTTTAAAAAGAAAATAAATGAGCCACTGGAAAATAAACAGTGGCTAAAAAACCAACTTCTTACTTTTGTTAACATTTCTGTATTATCTACTAACAAAACAGTCAAGGTAGGTAAGAACTCTGACTATATAAAAAAGAAGAAATATTTTATTGTATAAAACCTGGATTCTTACAAAAGAATAGAAGACTATTTACTGTATCTTGCGAGGTGAGATGGCTAAAATGCTAAGAAAACACACCACGGCAACTGCACACTACACAGCCATGTTAAAGTCTCTATGTTTTAGACCAAAGATCTCAAGCACAAAATTCAAATGAAACTTTGTATTCCTAAGTTAATGTATTATCTGATTAATGGCAAGTAAATTTTGATTAGGCTCATAGCTAGTAGCATGATGCTACCAAGTGCACATAATGAAAATAAGGATCACCTGAGTTCAACATGAAATCTGCTTACCAAAATGAATGGATTAAAAGTATATGAAACATATTAAGCAAATTAAGTGAATACAGACTCCTTGAGAGTCACTAGTTCCTCTCTGTGTGTGTGTGTGTATCATTAAATGTATCCCTATTAAATGCATTCAGTTTAATAATTAATTTCCATGAAGTGTTTTATTAATGTAAATGGCAAAAATGGTTTACATAGTCAGCTTTTAAGGACTAAATAAAAAAGTTCTTGGAAGCCTGGCGTTGGTGGCAAAAGACTTTAATCTGAGCATATAAGAGGAAGAGGCAGATGGATTTCTGTAAGTTCCAAGCCAGTCTGGTATACAGAGCAAGTTCCAGCACAGGCTCCAATGCAATACAGAGAAACCCTGTGTCGAAAAACCAACATACGAAAATCCATCAGTGTAATCCACCATATAAACAAGCTGAAAAACAAAAATCACATGATCATCTCACTAGATGCTGAAAAAGCCTTTGACAAAATCCAACACCCCTTCATGATAAAGGTCTTGGAGAGATCTGGGATAACAGGAACATACCTACACATAATAAAAGCTATATACAGCAAACCAACAGCCAACATCAAATTAATGGACAGAAACTCAACACAATTCGTCTAAAATCAGAAACAAGACAAGGCTGTCCACTCTCTCCCTACCTTTTCAATATTGTACTTGAAGTTCTAACCAGAGCCATACGACAACAAAAGGTGATCAAGGGGATACAAATTGGAAAGGAAGAGGTCAAACATTCACTATTTGAAGATGATATGATGGTTTACATAAATGACCCAAAGAACTCTACCAGGGAACTCTTACAGCTGATTAACACCTTCAGCAAAGTGGCAGGCTACAAGATCAACTCAAGAAAATCAGTAGCCCTACTATATACAGATGATAAAAGGGCTGAGAAAGAAATCAGAGAAACATCACCCTTTAAAATTGCCACAAACAACATAAAATAGCTTGGGTAACACTAACCAAACAAGTGAAAGACCTGTATTGCAAGAACTTGGAATCTTTAAAGAAAGAAATTAAAGAAGCCCTCAGAAAATGGAAAGATCTCCCATGCTCTTGGATAGGTAGGATCAATGTAGTAAAAATGGCAATCCTGCCAAAAGCAATCTACAGATTCAATGTAATCCCCATTAAAATCCTACCATAATTCTTCACGGACCTTGAAAAAACAATAATAAATTTTGTATGGAAAAACAAAAGACCCAGGATAGCCAAAACAACCCTGCTCAACAAGGCAACGTGCAGAGGCATCACCATCCCTGACTTCAAGCTCTATTATAGAGCTATAGTCCTGAAAACAGCTTGGTATTGGCACAAAATTAGACAGGTATACCAATGGAATCAAATTGAAAACCATGATATTAACCCACACATCTGATCCTTGACAAAGAACCTAAAAATATACAATGGAAAAAAGACAGCATCTTCAACAAATGGTGCTGGCATATAGAAGAATGTGGATCGATTCATGTCTATCACCATGCACAAAACTTAAGTCCAAATGGATCAAAGACCTCAAAATAAATCTAGCAACTCTGAACCTCTTAGAAGAGAAAGTGGATGGTACCCTTGAACGAATTGGTACAGGAGACAGCTTCCTGAACATAACACCAGTAGCACAGACAGTGAGATCAACAATTAATAAATGAGACCTCCTGAAAATGAGAAGCTTCTATAAGGCAAAGGACACAGTCAGCAAGACAAAAAGGCAGCCCACAGAATGGGAAAAATATTCACTAGTCCCACATCTGACAGAGGGCAGATCTCCAAAATTTACAAAGAACTTAAGAAGCAAGTCTCCAAAACACCAAAGGATCCAATAAAAAAGAGGGCTACAAAACTAAATAGAGAATTTTCAATAGAGGTTTCTATAATGGCTGAGAGGCACTTGAGAAAGTGCTCAACATCCTTAGCCATCCGGGAAATGCAAATCAAAACAACTCTGAGATACCATCAAACTCCTGTCAGAATGGCGAAAATCAAAAACACCAATGACAATTTATGCTGGAGAGGATGTGATGAAAGGAGAACACTCCTCCATTGCTGGTGGGAGTGCCAACTTGTACAATCACTTTGGAATTCAGTATGGACATTCCTCAGGAAAATGGGAATCAGTCTAACACAAGACCCAGCAATTCCACTCTTAGCCATATATCCAAAAGATGCTCATTCATACAACAAGGATGTCTGCTCCACTATGTTCATAGCAGCATTATTTGTAATAGCCAGAACCTCGAAGCAACCTAGATGCCCCTCAACTGAAGAGTGGATAGAGAAAATGTGGTACATTTACACAATGGAGTACTATTCAGCAGAAAAAAAACAATGGAATCCTGAAATTTTCAGGCAAATGGATGGCACTAGAAAAAACCATCCTGAGTGAGGTAACTATATCAAAAAAAGAGAAACATGCCATATACTCTCTCATATATGAATTTTAGACATAGATCTGGGGAGTGCCAGCCTACAATCCCATGGCCAGAGAGTCTGGGAAACAGAACCTTCATTCAGTGGCTGATGGAAGAAGAGGCAGACTCCCATGGCTAAGCACTGAGCTGAAATTCAGAAATCCCGTGACAGAGAGGGAGAACTGATGGCCAAAGGCATTAAGACTGGGCTGCTTTAACCCCCAGAAACAGTTGACCCGACAAGGGTTAGCTCTTGTTTCCCATACTGATGCCTGGGAATCCAGCATTGGACTAATCAAGACCCCCTGAATGTGGGTGTCAGTGAGGTGGCCTAGGTCATCTATTGAGCCTTGGGTAGTAGTTCAGTATTTATCCCGGGTATACAAATGGACTTTGGACTCCCATCCAACAATGAGAGATGCACTCTCATCCCTGAACTCTTGGGGGAGGATCCAGGCCCTGTCATGGATGAAATGACAGACTATGTACACCCCCATGGAGGGCCTCCCACTCCCTGCAGTAATGAGGGGACATTGGGGGAGTTGGTGGGAGGGCACGGGAGGAGGGGAGGGAAATAGAGAGGGACCTGGAATTGACATGTGAATACTACTCTGCCCATCACCCACTCCCTCAGTCTTCCAGGAAACCGCTCCTGGCATCCAAAGGACCTGCCAACACAGGAAATGTGTCAGTCCTTCCAGAACCCACCCTCCAGCATCCCCAGCTTCAGGTGAGTTGGGTACCCCTGGGACCACCTCCTCTCCGCGGCCCATCATCCACTCCCTCAATCTTCCAGCGGGCCGCTCCTGGCATTCAGAGGACCTGCACACCCAGGAAAGGCAACAGTCCTTTCATACCACACCCTCCATACCACACTCCCCAGCTTCAGCTTCAGGAAAGAGGGAGACCAATGGAGACAGAAAAACCCTGCCTGCACCCACTGGAAGAAGGGATGGGAAGAAGACAGAATAAGAGCTCACTCAGCAACAGAAAGACTAACATGACTCCACCAGAAACCTAATGCCAGGAAGACCTAAAAAGCACAACATAGATGAAGCAGAAGATACAGACTTTAAAAATTATTTATGAAGATGATAGAGAACCTCAAATAGGAAACGAGGAAAACAAACAAAAAATACATGAAATGGAGGAAAAGATGTACCAAAAAATTTAAGAAATAAACAAATCTATTAAAGAGTCTAAAGAGTACCAAGAAGAATCAACCAAACAAATGAAGGAAACAACTTGAACAGTTGAAGGATTGAAGCTGAAAAAGAAACAATAAAGAAAACACAGAATGAGGGGATGCTGGTAATAGAAAAGCTGGGTAAATGATTAGGAAGGACAGATGCAAATATCACCCATAGAATACAAGAGATAGAAGAAAGAATCTCAGGTGTTGAAGACACATTAGAGCATATACAGTCATCAACCAAAGAAAATCTCAAAACCAAAAAACCCCTAACACAAAATATCCAGGAAATATGGGACACCATGAAGAAGCCAAACCTGAGAATAATAGGTATAGAAGAAGGCAAAGAAATACAGCTCGACTGATGACCAAAGGGATTAAGATTGGGCTGGTTTAACCCCCAGAAACAGCTGACCTGGCAAGGGTTAGCTCTTGAATCCCAGGCTGATGCCTGGAAATCCAGCATGGGACTGATCAGGACCCCCCCTGAATGGGGGTGTCGGTGAGGAGGCCTAGGTAATCTATTGAGCCTTGGGCAGTAGATCAGTATTTATCCCAAGTATACAAATGGACTTTGGACTCCCATCCAACAATGAGAGATGCACTCTCACCCTGAACACTTGGGGGAGGGTCTAGGCTCTGCCCTGCATGAAATGACAGAATATGAATACCCCCAAGGAGGGCTTCACCCTCCCTGGGGAAATGAGGGGAAACTGGGGGGAGGATGGGGTGAGGGCACGGGGGAGGGGAGGGAAACAGAGAGGGACCTGGAACTGACTTGTGAAGCGACCTTGTTTCTAATTTAAATTTAAAAATAAATTAGAAAAAAAGAAAAAATTAAAGTAAAAAAAAAGAAATACAACTCAAGTTACAGAAAACATATTCAACAAAATTAAAGAAGAAAACTTCCCTAACCTAAAGAAGGATATGCCTATGAAAACACAAGACCACCAAATAGGCTGGACCAGAAAAAGAAATCACCTCACCATATGATGATCAAAAAATTAAACTTATAGAATAAAGAGAAAATATTAAGAGCAGCTAAAGAAAATGACCAAGTATAAAGGTAGACCTATCTGAATTACACCTGACTTCTCAATGGAAACTTTAAAACCCGAAGATCCTGGACAAATGTCCTACAAACGCTAAGAGAACAAGGATGTCAGCCCACACTACTATATCTAGTAAAGCTTTCAATTACCATAGATGGAGAAAAGAAAATATTCCATGACAAAGCCAGATATAAACAATACGTATCCATGAATCCAGCTCTACAGAAAGTGCTGGAAGGAAAAAGGAGACCCAATGTAGATAACTACACTCACAAAGACATAGGAAATTGATAATCTCACTTTACCAAACACCAAAAGGAAAAGGGAGGAGAACCTACACACAATAACAGCACTACTAATAAATCAAGCACAAACAAGAATCATCAACCAATGGTCATTAATATGCCTCAATGTCAACGGTCTCACCTTGCCTATAAAAAGGTACAGACAAGCAGGATGGTTACGAAGGCTGAAACCATCCTCTTGCTGCATACAAAAAACACATCTCAATGTCAAAGACAGATGTTACCTCATAGTAAACGGTTTGAAAAACTTTTTCCAATCAAACGGACCCAAGAAACAAGCTGGTGTAGCAATCCTAATATATAACAAATGAGACTTCAAATTAAAATCAGTCAAAAGAAATGAAGAAGGACATTTCACATTCATCAAAGGAAAAGTCCATCCAGATGAAGTCTCAATTTTGAACATCTATGCTCCAAATACAAAGGCACCGACATTTGTGAACGAAACATTACTAAATCTCAAATCTTGAAATTCGCAGGGAAATGGACAGCACTGGAAGAAACCATCCTGAGTGAGGTAACCCAGTCGCAAAAAGACAAACATGGTATGTACTCACTCATATATGGATTTTAGACATGGATCAGGATAGTGCCAGTCTGCACTTCCACTGATAGAGAGTCTGGGAAACAGGAAAGAACCTAAAAGATATGCATATATGCATAGTACCCAAGAGAAGAGGATGGAGACAAGATCCCCTGAATGGATGGGGAACACGGCGAGGGGTGGGGGGGGGGAGTGGGACCTGGGAAGAAGAGAGGGGGTGAAGAGGAAGAGATTTGGTCATGGGGGAACAAGAAGTTGAGGGGGTGGGGGTAGAATAGGGGGAAGAGGGAATCATAGGATCGAATACAGATCAGGCACCAGAGCGACCTCGAGTGATCTAAAGGGATAACACCAATTGGTAAGCTAAGCAAAAGTGGAGAGACCACCTCGAATGCCCATTCCTGATAATAAACTTGATGTCTATAACCATCCGGGAGCCTTCATCCTGTGACTGATGGAAGCAGAGGCAAACACACAATTAATCACTGAACTGAACCCAAGGAACCCAGTGACAGAGAGAGAGGAGTGATGAGCAAATTGGCAAAGAATGGGCTGGCAAAACCAGCAGAGACAGCTGATCTGAACAGGGGAGAGCTCTTGGACCCCAGACTGACAGTGGGGAGGCCAGCATGGGACTGATCTGGACCCCCCCAAATGTGAGTGTCAGCAAGAAGGCCTGGGCAACCTATGGGGCCCTGAGCTGTGGATCAGTGTCTATCCCTGTTATACAAACAGTCTTCGTGTGCCTATAGCACAAAGAGGGATGCTCTCTCAGCCTGGACTCTTAGGGGAGTGCCTGGACCCTACCCAGAGTAAAATGACAGACTCTAGATAACCCCTATGTGGAAGGATTTGGCAATAGGGTGGGAGGGTGGAGGGGAAGGGGAGTGCGAGAGGAGGGGATGGACAGGGAACTGGGATTGACATGTAAAACAAGCTATTTAAAATTAAAATAAAAAATGATTTAAAAAAATCTCAAATCGCACATAAAAATCTCACACACTAGTAGGAGACTTCAACACTCCACTCTCACCGTTAGACAGGACCTCCAGACAGAAACTAAACAAAGAAACAAAAGAACTAATAGAAGTTGTGACCCAAATGGGCTTAACAGACATCCATAGACCATTCCACCCAAATACAAATGGATATACCTTCTACTCGGTGCCACATGGAACCTTTTATAAAAAGGAAACATAGCAAACCTCCACAAATACAAAAAAATTAGAATATCCCCCTGTATCTTATCAGGCAACCATGCATGAAAATTAGAATTCAACAATAACACAAATCACAGCCCTACAAATGTATGAAAATTGAGCAATGCACAATTGCACCATCCCTGGGTAAAGGAAGAAATAAAAAAGGAATTAAAGACTTCCTGGAATTCAGTGATAATGAAGACACAACATACCCAAATTTATGGGACATTCTGAAAGTAGTGCTGAGAGGAAAGTTCTTAGCACTAAGTGCCCACATGAAGAAACTTAAGAACAGTCACACTAGAGAATTTATAACACAGCTGAATGTTCTAGAAAAAAAGAAGCAAACTCACCTAGGAAGAGCAGACACCAGGAAATAATCAAATTGAGGGCTGAAATCAATCAAGTAGAAACTAGGAAAACATTGCAAAGAATCAATGAAAGAAAGAGTTGGTTCTTTGAGAAAATAATTAAGATAGACAAACCTTTGTCCAAACTAACCAAAAGACAGAGAAAGAGAGAGAGGAGAGAGAGAGACAGAGAGAGAGAGAGAGAGAGAGAGAGAGAGAGAGAGAGAGAGAGAGAGAGAGCATGCTAATTAACAAAATCAGAAATGGAAAGGGGGACATAACAACGGACAATGAGGAAATACAGAGAATCATCAAGGCATACTTTGAAAACCTGCACTCCACAGAATTTGAAAATTTAAAGGAAATGTACAATTTGCTGGATAGATATCAATTGCCAAAACTAAATCAAGAACAGATAAACAATCTAAACAGACCTAATAACCCTTAATGAAATAGAAGCAGTCATCAAAATCTCCAAACCAAAAAAAGCCCAGGCCCACATGAATTCTACCAGAAATTCAAAGAAGAGCTAATTCCAATACTCTTCAAAGTGATCCACACAATAGAAGCGGGAGGCTCATTGCCAAACTCTTTTTATGAGGCGACAATTACCTTGGTACCAAGGCACACAAAAACACAACTAAGGAAGAGAAATATAGACCAATTTCCCTCGTGAACATCGATGGAAAAGTACTCAATAAAATACTAGCAAATCAGATTCATGAACACATCAGAAAAATCATCCACCATGATCAAGTAGGCTTCATCCCAGGAATGCAGGGATGGTTCAACATTAGAAAATCTATCAATGTAATCCGCAATATAAAGAAACTGCAAAAGGAAAACCACACGATCATCTCACTAGATGCTGAAAAAGCCTTTGACAAAATGCAGCACTGCTTCATGATAAAGGTCCTAGAGAGATCAGGGATAGCAGGCACATGCCTGAACATAATAAAAGCAATATACAGTAAACCAAGAGCTAATATCAAAATAAATGGAGAGAAACTCAACGCAATTCCTCTAAAATTACGAACAAGACAAGGCTGTCCTCTGTCTGCATTTGTATTCAATATTTAACTTGAAGATCTAGCTAGAGCAATAAGACAACAAAAGGTGATCAAGGGGATACAAATAGGAAAAGAAGAAGTCAAACTTTCACTATTTGCAGATGATATGATAGTTTACATAAGTGACCCAAAACACTCTGCAAGGGAACTCCTAGAGCTGATAAACACTTTCATCAAACTGGCAGAATACAAGGTTAACTAAAAAAATCAGTAGCCCTATTATATACAGATGATAAATTGGCTGAGAAAGAAATCAGAGAAACATCACCCTTTACAATAACCATAAACAGCATCAAATGTCTGGGACTAATGTTAACCAAAGAAGTGAGAGATCTTTGAGTCTTTAAAGAAAGAAATCAAAGAGGATACCAGAAAATGGAAAGATCTCCCAAGCTTTTGCATTGGTAGGATCAACATAATAAAAATGGCAATCTTGCCAAAAGCAATCTACAGATTCAATGCAATTTCTACCAAAATTCCGGCACAATTGTTCACAGACCTTGAAAGAATAATCCTCAACTTTATATGGAAAAATAGAAGACCCAGGAGTGCCAAAACATCAGGAGGCATCACCATACCTGACTTCAAGCTCTATTACAGACCTATAGTCCTGAAAAAAACTTGGTATTGGCACAAAAATAGACAGGTAGACCAAAGGAATCAAATTGAACACCCTGATTTTAACACACACACCTATAAACACTTGATTTTTTGTCAAAGAAGCTAAAATTATATAATGGAAAAAAGAAAGCCTCTTCAAAAAATGGTGCTGACATAACTGGATATTGGCATGCAGAAGACTGCAGATAGATCGATGTCTATCGCCTTGCACAAAACTTAAGTCCAAATGGATCAAAGAACTCAACATAAATCCAACCACACTGAACCTCTTAGAAGAGAAAGTGGGAGATACTCTTCAGAGAATTGGTACAGGAGATAGCTTCCTCAACATAACACCAGTAGCACAGATACTGAGATCGACAATTAACAAAAGGAACCTCCTGAAACTAAGAAGCTTCTGTAAGGCAAAGGACACAGTCAACAAAACAAAAAGGCAGCCCACAGAATGGGAAAAGATATTCACTAACCCCACATCTGACAGAGTGCTGATCTCCAAAATTCACAAAGAACACAAGAAGCAAGTCTCCAAAACAATAAAGCATTCAATTAAAAGTGGGGTATAGAACTAAATAGAGAATTCTCAATAGGGGAGTCTAAAATGGCTGAAAGACACTTAAGAAAGTGCTCAGCATCCTTAGCCATCAGGGAAATGCAAATCAAAACAACTCTGAGATACCATCTTATTCTAGTCAGAATGGCTAAAATCAAAAACACCAATGACAGCTTATGATGGAGAGGATGTGGAGAAAGGGGAACACTCCACCATTGCTGGTGTGAGTGCAAACTTGTACAATCACTTTGGAATTCAGTATGGACATTTCTCAGGAAAATGGGAATCAGTCTAACACAAGACCCAGCAATTCCACTCTTAGGCATATATCCAAAAGACGCAAATTCATACAAAAAGGACATTTGTTCCACTATGTTCATTGCAGCTTAATTTGTAATAGAACCTGCAAGCAACCTAGATGCCTCTCAACTGAAGTGTGGATAGAAAAAATGTGCTACAATTGCACAATGGAGTACTACTCAGCGGGGAAAAAACAATGAAATCTTGAAATTAACAGGCAAATTGATGGCACTAAAAGAAACTATCCTGAGTAAGGTATCCCAGTCACAAAAAGACAAACATGGTATGTACTCACTCATATATGGATTTTAGACATGAATCAGGATAATTCCAGTCTGCAATTCCACTGACAGAGAGTCTGAGAAACAGGAAAGAACCTAAGAGAGATATGCATGGTACCACAAAGAAGAGGAAATAGAACTTTCACCCAGTGACTGATGGAAGCGGAAGCAAACATCCACACTAAACTGAACCCATGGAACCCAGGGACAGAGAGAGGGAGAGGAGCAATGAGCAAATTAGCAAAGAATGGGCTGGCGAAACCAGCAGAGACAGCTGATCTGAACAAGAGGGAGCTCTTGGACCCGAGACCAGATTGACAGCTCAGATGCCAGGATGGGACTGATCCAGAACCCTGAGTGTAAGAGTCAGTGAGGAAGCCTGGGCAACCTGTGTGGCCCTGGTCAGTAGATCAGTGTTTATCCCTGGCATACAAATGGACTTTGTGTGTCCATGACACAAAGGATGATCTCTCAGCCTAGACTCTTAGTGGAGTGCCTGGACCCTGCCCTGAGGGAAATGACAGACTCTGGATATACCCTTTGTGGAAGGAAGTGCAGATATGGTGGGAGGCTGGAGGGGGGTTGATGTGGGTTGTGTGAGGAGGGGAGGGAGAGGGAACTGGGATCGACATGTTGAAGCAAGCTTTTTAAAACTAAAGTAATAAAAAAATAATACCAGGTTCAGTGCTACATTGCATTTTTAACACTAATATGAAAAATAAAACCTTATACAAACATAAGCCTAATAATTTACTGAGGACAATTAGGTGGTGCTTACTGTGCAGCTCCCATTAACTTATGAGGTGACAAGCTAGACAACAGAGGGCCCTTTGCTATTCATAAAGGCATGTATGAGATAAATGTAATGATTATGAATAACTGCTTGAATGTACACCATTATCTCATGTGTGACCATAAAAATTCTTACTAGTTTTAGAAATGTATAGAATGCAGGTAGCGCTATTACAATGTAAAGTTAAAGCACATTTCAAGAAGATTAAAGCTAAATCTGCATTGTGCTAGAATAAAGAAGAAATACCTGTAATTTAAGGTTTTACCACAAACTTATTAAAGATAAAAGAGAAAGTAACAGCCCAGATAAGAAGCAGCTGCTAATAGTCACAGATAGCAAATGAATTTGACTGGATCAGGAAGCATCCTGCTGGTTCTTTTTCCTCCTAAACCATTTCAAACCTGCTGTGTTTGCCATTAGGCTGGCCTTTACTTCACCCCAGCCACTTCAGTCCTAACACTGTGGGGGATCATTGTTGCTTCCCTATGGCTGCTGCCAAAGTGTACCTCTCTGCTTTTAGCCTAGAATGCATTGGATCTAAAGGTAAGCATTGGTAATAACTACAGAGAAGGGGCAAGAAGTCAGTATGTAAAATCTAAGACAGAGGTGTCATAAACATACACACACAGCTTTAAATTGGTAAACAGAGCAGAATACATTTCTAAAATATTATTTGAAAGCATGCTGAAAATGTGCTTCCATTATTTAGTTTTCACATATAGAAATGTTAACATGTAACCCATTCATCAATATAATTAATAATCTTTAATTGATATGACAATGCATGGAAAAGAATAAAAAACAAAAATGTACCTAGCTTTCCATTTAGATCTTATGGAAGTAAATCTGATGAGTCACTAAGGGCATTCTGAAACATTGCTTAGTAAAACCCTCACATATTAGATACAATAAGTGAGAGTAAACACAGGACAGAAACAATTATGCTTACTTGGAAGTCCTTCAAGACTTAATCTCAGAATAGTTATATTTTAAATACATTATTGCTCTGGCTTGAGTTAATGCTGTGTGCCAAATCCAGGTAGGAGAAATTGAAGCTTTCTAACTGTGAGTTCTACAACTATATAGCAAAGATAAATATAATTAAAATAGAAGGGTTACAACAGGACTCGTCAGAAACTGCAAAATAATTTGATCTTACCTCCTTTCACATTTTTCGCTGCTGAACTTTTCTCTGTTGATTAAGTAAAAAGAAAACAAGATATGGTGATCTGTATTAAACACTCTTTACTTCATCTTCAACTATAGCACTAATAATGACCTTCTCTTATTGTATGCTCAATTTCATTAATGCACAGGCATGTAACATAATGCCTTGCCTGTATCACAAATTGATACAATGGAGTATGCTTCAATTCCCCATCAATGACTCCTCCAGAGGAATAACATGTTTGAGAGATCACAGTAAAAAGATGATGAAGGTGCAGGAGAATGATTGTGAATCTGATAACCACTGACATCAGAATGTTTACAGTAAACACACCTAAGGATAAGCTAACAGCAAGAAAATAGTAAGGACAGAAAGCATAATCAGAAAGGTGTGATGAAACAGGAATGGGTGAGGTCTCCAAAGAAAACCAGAAGATAGTTCATAGGATCACAAGAATGTCAACCATATTCTAAGTGCTACAAAACCAAAAATTTCAGAAGAAAACAGGCCATTACAGACTATAAGCAATGACTTCAACTAAACTATTGTGATGTATTACAAGAAAAAAAGAAAGAACTAAATGGAAACAGTGAGTATATAGCATTCATTTCAGACACTTAGTGGGAAAATTATTTCTATCTATGGTGTGAAGAAGACAAAATGAATATTACAAGAAAGCACCTGATTTTCAAATTCAAGAAGCGTTTCTATGATACAAATGATTTCAGAACAAGCCCAGCATACAATGACTTACTGGACAAGATCAATAGAAACTGTGCAAAAGAGATTATACTGTTCAGTGATCTATGTTGCATCAATATCTATAATGGAATGAGACAAGGTGATACAATGGCCCAAAGCATCCTGAAATTACTCTTCAACAAAATTAAATAGGAAAATAAAGTTCCCCACAGACACTAAGTGAGTAACACACCCTCTTTTTTCCTAATAAAAAAAGCATTTCCCATGTCATATGAAATGTAGCCCTATACTAGCTAGCATCAGAACAAAACTTAATGCCTAGATAATAAAAGATGCATGCAACAAACAAGGCTCTGTGAATATTACTGCCAAAGACATATGACAACACTATGTGATTCAACAAATGAACAAAAGTGTTTTGTTCAATGGACAATGGCAAAGAAACAGCAGGTCATACCACTTTATTGGCATAGAAAGAGTTACTAGATAGCAAACCGCTAATGAAGATTAGAACACTACTTAATTTTGTCATAATAAGATTAAAGTGAAATACGAGTATTTACATCATTAGCTGAAGGAGATAAACTGTCTGTCATCTCGTTGCCCATGGTGTCCTGAATGTATGGAATCTGACAATATGTAAACCTAGTTACTAAGGCTTCTCTCCACTCCAAGTACAGATGGATCAGCAAGGTGGCCTGCCAATAAGACAACAGGTGGCTCTCTCAACTTACTTATTGCATTTGTGGCTTCATTTAAAAAAGATATTCCAAACAATTTCGGTGTTGATTTAGTGAAAAGACATGCGGTCTCCAACAATCTCAACAGAATACAATTGAAGACAGGGAAATCTTTCTGGTGTTGATTTAGCGGGGATCTTGCTCCAGGAGTTAGAAAGGAGTTCCAAGAAACAGTCACTGCCATTAAGTACCGTGGATTATCCAACATGATGCCAAATTAACCCTTCTATTAAGTCTTTAAATTGTGTATGAAACATGGTTGTCTGTATCACCCTATGCCTCCTTAAGCAGAGCATGAGTTATCACTCAATAACAGCACACAGAGCAAAGGAAATACTTAATTCCCTTTCTAATAGTATATATTAATGATATTAATTATTATATTGTATTTTATTTAATGAGTGTCTCATTCAGTGTATTTCTACTGTGTGATGACCATATTACTTTTTCAAGGTAAGGATATCAATTTCACAAACTGCTTTGTTTAGCATATTTGCCTATTGTTGTGTTTATTTGAACTGGAATGCAAAATACAAAATGAGTGAACAACAATTATTAGAAACATCTGTGTCAGTGCACATTCCACACTGCCCCCCAATCCCAATGCAATCTAAAAGTGTAGGGAGTAAAATAAAAGGGATTCTTAATTACTGATAAGCATAAATTCCACTACTCAAGAAGATACAGAGGAGTAACCTGGCTTCTAAAAAAAGTGTGAATCAATCACCATATCCACTTATATATAAGATTGTAATACAACTATGTTGTAATGACTTAACTTTTTCAAAAGATGTCTATTAAGTAGGGGTTTCTGTGGCATTCTTTTAAAGTTTGTGGTCATAATTACCTTTAAAACAAAGGACCTTAGTATATAATTTAATTAAGCAATTCTACTAATTAATATGCCACATAGAAAATGCCGGGTGGTGGTGGCACATGCCTTTAATCCTAGCACGCAGAAGGCAGAGGCAGGCGGATCTCTGTGAGTTCGAGACTAGCCTGGTCTACAAGAGCCTCCAAAGTCACAGAGAAACCCTGCCTCTAATCTCCCCCCCCCAAAATAATCCACATGGAAAAATTGCACACAGCTTATATTTCCATATGAACTAGAATGGATATTTCCCAATATACAATATCTTTGGGATTGACTTACCTTATGACAAAATGAAGTGTTAAAAAGCAACAAAATAAACCCAGCCGATTTAATAAGAGAGAAGATACCATATTTTGGTCAGTCATTAAATGCTGGAGTTTATCATTGCTAAAGGCCATTACAGCTGAATCTGCAGTACTTAGCCACATTAAAAGCTTTTTTTAAATGAAGTAATCAATGAAGTTGAAACACATAAACACACATATTGCAAAAAAAACCTACATGAAGCTTATCACTAGAAAAAATGCATGTATTTTTTCTTTGAAAGTAAGTTAATCAAATTTCTATTCCTCAATCTTTTCTACAGTTTGTCCCACTGACTCAAAATTTGATGTTTTATGATTCAAGAGAGGAGCAACATTGTTATCTTCCAATTATATTAGTACACAATATGTAAATATATATCCATTTATACTATGTCAAATTGTTTATACTATTTGTTCCCAGAATTTTTTTCAATGACTTTAAAGCCAAGACTTCTTTGATCAATTGTGATTTTCATGCTACACAGCTAAAACTAAGTATTAAGATGTGTAGCTACAAAAAAATGTTTAGGTACTATACTATACACACACACACACACACACATACACACTTAGATATATTTATACATTGGATGTGACCATTAATTTTAACTGTCACCTTGACACAACCAACAATCATTTGAGAGGAGACGTCTAGATCTAAAATCTTGGAAAAGTGAAATCTATTGTAATAATATATGAACAGAATTCCTAACTAAATATAAATTTCTTAAGTTGCATTCTTTTCCCAAATATTCCCAATAGTTCATTGTATCCAATTTTTCTTAATGAGATTTTTAATAAATTTTATTTAAATTAGAAACAACCTTATTTGTCACATCAATCCCAGTTACCTCTAGCTCTCTTCCTTCCACACCCCCCACCAACACCCCGCATTCCATCCCCATTCACTCCTCAGGGAGGGTGAAGCCTTCCATGAGAGATGATCAACATTTGTAGATAGTATACTTAATATTCTATAAATATGATATATACTTAATTGCTTAATTAATACTACTATATACTTAATTACTTAATACTACAGTGCTATGACTTTATAATATTTTGCTCAATTTTAGTTTTGGTTTTCTATTTTATTAAAAATTATTTTAAATGTTTACTACTCATTTACCATATAGGAATGTTAAGATATATTTCTTATCTTTATTTGATTCTTTTTACCTGTACTATAACACTTATGACTTTCCAGACCTTTAAATAAACTCAGAAATCCTAGTTCCCCAATGTTTAAGACACAACAGAATATTCAACAATACTGGATACATCAGGAAATTCTAGGCCTGAATATCTTTGACAACTGTACTGTATACTGTACTTTCTAGGTTTGAACACATTTTGCTTAAGTAAATTGCCACATCCTCCCATTAATTCCTGAACTCTTAAAGCAGAAATAGTGACTTTTTCTGTGGGTCTCTACAGTATTTTGTTCCTATTATGGTATAACTTTTAATATAATGTATTATCAATACTTAAGATGTCTGGTATTTCAATTTGTGTGAGCTTCCAAGAGTTCTCAGCTATTACTTTACCATCTTTACAGCAAGAGCACTGAAAGCCAATTCAGCACTCTAGGTTTTGAAAATAATGCATACTGAATTGAAGGTTTTATTTTCTGATACTAAAACTGTCTTTATTTGTAACAAATTGATAATTATGATTATTTGATTATATATGTATGTATGGGTGCACAGATGTGTGATAAGCATGTATGTATGTACACATATCACTATAGATTCTTACAGAGGGGAGATGCTTTTGATTCCCATGGATTTGGAGCTATAGGAAGGTGTGAGCCCCCACTGAAAACTCAGATCCTCCACAAGAACAATACTTCTAGGATACTCTCAGCCTAGATACATGGGGGAGAATGATTCCCCCATGGGAGCCCAAGGCCCTGCCCTGGATGAAATTACAGGACTCTGGAGATCCTCCATTGAGGGTCTCACCTTCCAGGAGCATTGGAGTGGAGATTGGGTGGGAGACTGGGGGGATTGGTTCGGGAAGGTGGGGGAAGAGGGGAGGGAGAGGGAGCTGGGATTGACAAGGGAAGCAAGCTTGTTTCTAACTTAAATATAAAAGGGGAGAAAAAAAACAGGTTTTATTCTACAAAATGTCACAAGAATTATTCTGATTAATCAAAAGATGGCTATATTAATATCTTTCAAAAATAGGCATTAATATCCAGTTATATTTAACAAGAAGATACAAGGTATTGTATTTTCTCTATTCCAATATGAATTATTTCATATCCAGGAAGCTACAAAATAAGAATGAAAAGAATTTCACCATCAAATTTGAATGTAAAAATTCTTCCTTAAATTTCTGTTGCTGAAAGTATGGTAATAAAAATGTTGGAATAATATTCTAGTGAAAAGATTCCAATTTTTGAATACATTAAATATAATAATAAATCTACAGACTATCAAATAAAGGAAGCAATACCCAGATGCCAAAGAGGATAAACATCAAAAGCAGCAGTTCTGACCTTGAGTGAAGATTAACTTAAGCTTCAATTTATAAAGCCTCAATATGGAGGAATGGAAACCATGCCATGGGCCTGAACGAAGTGGAAAAATAAGAGAAAATTATTCTGGAAGCTATTCTGGACTATACCTCAGTTTAACATCAAATTAGACATGACTGTGCTCATCTCTCTGGGGGCTTGAAAAGAAAATTGTCCATATCAATCCTTGATGTGGAATTAAATAGGAAAAATCCTTCTCTGAGAATCCATAAGTAAAATGACAACCTGGATACGGCCTAAACTCACAGATGTACATCAGTATAAAAGAAAAGCAAAAGGAAAAGTTTAACATGATCCTAGGTTCTTAGAATCATAGCAAATGAAAGTTAATCTGTTATGAAGATCAGTAGCCCTCATTAGAAGATTTAAAATATCTACAGAAAAATGTACAAAGAACACAAATGTTGAAGATGTACAAAGAAATATAACAAAGTGTAATTTAGCACATATTAATAAATAATAAATTAGTAGATTTGTAACAGAACCTAATGAAATTACTTAAAGGGCTTAGGAGAAAATGACACAATGATTAAGACATGACAATTACTATACTTCTTATATTTGAAAACATCTTCTGCTGTGTTCCCAAGAGGTAGGTAGTTATCTGTGTGTTTATGTGTGTGTAGGTTAAAAATGGTACTCACCAGAAAAAACAAGGTAAACTCATTAAATGAAATACAGAGGCAAAGGAATTATCCAGAGTATAGCACTGATAGAATATGAGAAAATTTAAGAGAAATGAGCTTAGATTAGAAGGTATGTTTTAATAATAATGTACCTTCTAGAATGTGAGAACACAAGAATGGTTGAGATATATATAAAGAGTCCACGTGTAACTTGCATATTTTTACATACTATTTTGTACTTATAAAAGTAAATTTTTATGGGCCATGAATTATAGGAGAGTGACAAGGTGTATATAGGTGGGTTTGGAGGAGAAAATGGAAGAATGTAGTAATTATATTATAATCTCAAAAGTACAAAGAAGGTCCATTTAAACATTATTTATATGATAGGGTATCTGTAGGCAATTATATTAATAATCATTATATATAACTTAGAACCTGAATTAACATTTAAGTTCCCAGTTTATCGAGTTTTAATTTTTTAAAGAACAACTAATTGTAGGGGTGATTTTATAAAATTCAGATTAACCCAAGAATCTTGCAGAGGCTGTCTCATCAAATTATACAGAAAGTCATCATCTCATTCTACATGTATGATTCTAACACAAGCACAAGTCACATGGCTTCAATTTTCCTTTACCTTGTTAAGATAATAATATGAATATCACATTAGTCATAGAAATCCATTCACCTGTGTACTAGGAATGGAGATATAAATAAAAAGTTAAAGTAGATAAGCCATTAAATGACTTGAGGAGGAAAGAAAATAAAAGAGAAAAAGGGAAGAAAGAAATGAGACAGAAAGACAAGAAAAAAAGAAAACAAGGCAATACTATAGCAGCAAGATATCAAGAAATAGATATTGCCTAAAATATAAAACTAGAGGATAAGTATCTTTGTGCCCATTTATGTTTCTGCATATTTTATAATTCACATTCTGGAAGCATCTGTTAGAAACATAGCCATCCAACCCATCAAGCCATCAGCTGTGTGATCTATTCAGTTATTCCCATTACCACCAGGAAAAAATGCAAATTGTATAGTTTTGTTCATAAAAAAGTCTATGTTGAATTTCTACCCTCCCTGCATCATAAGATTTAACAACCGTGACAAGAGAGATTACACAATTAAGAATTAAAATGTTAATACTTTAATCAGTGATAATATCACCTTTCTCATATGATAGGTTACAAGAAAGGGAAATTGTGATTTTCTATAGGAATTTCAAGACTCCTTAGATAAAAAATTGAACAAAACACTAGTTACATTCACATTTTATATGTGTGATATAAGCTAGGTTAAAAAGAGTCCCTTATGCATTTATAATTACTGATGCTATTCTGCAGGGAAGGCTGCTGACTTTTGAACACAGAACCGTGTGTAGGCTATACAATTGCTCTACCATGTTGCTATTATCATGGTCTAAAACTGGTGCTCTCAACAAAATATTATCTCCTTAATTCCACACGACTGTAAATATACATCACTCTACCCTTAATTAGATAATTAAAATTCAACAAAAAATTTGGCTAAGCATATTTGATGTACATGTAGTCAATGGAACCATAAAAAGTAAACAAGAAAGAAAGTGACATGCTTTACAAAGATGAAAAAAAAAAAGAGTTCAATGGTCATGGACTCTGAAACCATGATACCCAAATCAAAAAAAAAAAAAAAAGATGAGACAAATCAAAGGGGAAAGAAGTACTGAAAGTCCTAAATCAGATGGACATAATAAAGAGGATCCACAGGCAATGATCTGGCTTAATGTAACATTCAAATAGCAAAGCAAAGTTCTTTTGTTCCCTTAAGCTAAGTGAATGTGTTTGTATAGTTTCACAGACGTGACACATTTTAATAAGCTCCTATGATAACTCCAATTTCATTGTTAGTAATAAGATTATTTCCTTTTCAGAGGATGGGAAAAAACAAATATCTAAACAAAAACTACATGTTTAATTATTGTTAGTAACTCATGCAGACTGGTTGATTCCAAATGAAATTCTTTTAATATGATCTTCCAATTATGCTACTGTTGTTTAACGAACTATGTAAGAATACATGATTATTCATAAAGCAATGGAAAATAAAAGGAAAAGAAGACTCAAAATGCGTCAATGAAGGGAAAAGACAAATTGAAAAGAAACAGTGGCCTCAGACAGACACTGTTTGTACATGTCAGAAAAATGTTTCTAACAGCAAACATTTAAACATCACTATCATAATAGAGAAAAAAGTCTATCATTAATTTCAACATATACCTCAGAAAAAACTGAATAATTATTAGGTGGGATTTGAAAATAATGTATCTACAGACAAAACCAATTAGAAGTATACTTGTTTTCGGTAACAGCTAATGCAATGGTACAGAAGAAAAACATCAAACACCATCATGTTATAAAATTTCAGCACAGGCCAGGTTTTAACAACCTAATGAATAATGTAATGTGGCACACCAATCTAATGCAGTTTGTAAGGAAAGGGCATGGACTCTACCATGAACTTCAGTGGAAAGAGCAGTAATTCTAATGAACATAAAAGCCAGAGAGCCCCCTGTACAGTGCTTTGCATATGGTAAGTGCTCAATTACTAGCTCTTGTCAAATAGAAAGTACGTGAAGTTCATGATTGTTTCTGTGGATCACTGTGTGCCTATTTGCATTAAGATCAGTTAGCATGCCTCAGAGAGGATCGGGAACTAAAACAAACACAAGCAATTTCAGAAAATAAAGCAGAATATTGAATTCACTGAACATGTGAAAATTTATTTGAGCAAATAGCATTTCCCAATTCCAAAGTGTTTCCAAAAACAACAAAAAAAATCACCATTTAGAGAAAATGCTGCAAAATTCTGAAGGTGTTAATGTTGGAAGTATAAAATTAAACATAAAGTAATTTAAGATGTTTGATCACTTATTATCCTTCATGGTGAATTATTAACGTTTTGTATAGCTGTAATGTTTTGAGGTAGAAAAATACCCTGACTCCTCACTAAAACTCTTAGTCTAATTCTGTTTGATATTCTCATTTGTCATTTAATTGAGTTAATGAAGCAACTCAATTACAGTATTAATGCATGGCTAATAGACAAATCAATATTTTCCATATGTTTGTTCAGGTAAATATTTTATACTTCATAAGTTTTATATACCTCAAATTAAAAATATGAATTACTTAGTATCAGGCTTCTATTAACACACACATACATATATACACATGTGTAAAAATACATGTAAGTTTTAAGTTATCTATATAGTGAACACAGAAATGAGTCACACATAAAAATAAAAGTTCAAAATTTACCTTAAAGAAGATGTAATGGACATAGACTATGCTGCTTAAAATGATCTAGTTATGATGAAAAATAATCAACATGTAAGTGGGAAAATAAATAATGTTGTGGTAGGTAGGGACCAGTGAAACAAATAAATAGGATTCTACAGATGAAAAGACTTTCACTTATAATAATAAGAAGTATTTTGGAGACAGATGCAAGATAACTTGATGATAAAGGTCTTGGACTATGGCTTCTAGATTTGCTAAAGAATTGTGAGGAAGACCATTATTTTACAGTGCGTGCTTTAGGAATTGAGGCCTTAGCAGATAAAGACCTTTAAAAATATAGTAAATATTGTTGTGTGAACAAAAATCACTGACAATATAAGGAAATGTAAAGTATATCAAGAACCTATTTACTCATATGCAGAATTTAATTGTAAATTCTTTAGACACATTCCATATTTTTGACCAAAACATCACAGTTTCATACCACATAAAAATATTTTAAAAGACAAAACATTATTTCATGTTTTCTTTGATGTATACTCAAAATCAGTTACAATATTTAGTAAATGAAGTAACACCAATATCAGCAAACCATTCATTCATTTTTCTTTCTATCTACCTCTATATAGAGATGTCAAATTTTAATTTGATGATATAGAATAAAGCCATTAACATTTAACTGTGGTAGAAACTATGTCCAAAGCAGACATGTTTCTATTATTCTGTGGATTACCACTGCATGATGATTGAACATGATGTCTTAATATCAGAAATATTCATTTAAAATTATATCAAGTAAACCAGTTTTATTTACAGTACTAGCAGCATTGGCTGAAATTGTTTGCCTTCCCTTTAGCATTTTAATTTAGAGCTTTCTAAATGCAAATTAGGGGAAGTCTCTGCTCAGAAGATAGAGAAATGATTTTCCATTATGAAATAACTCTATTGTATTACTGGTGTTGTTTTATTGGTACTCTATATACACTGAGCCTTCATGTATAGCCCTCAAAATACTTTGTAAATATTAAAAAGTATGGATATAGTACTGTCTACTAAATTTCAGAAATGTAGTACTAAAACTATCCACCAGGAAAGTTAAAAAAATTATATTTTAAGAATTGAGTCCTTGTTTTTGCAATTTGACTTTTGTGTGTATGCTCGCATGTGTGCATCGGAATGTTAAGCCCACAGTCTAGGATAGAAACATAAAATAAATCCATAAAACTTAAAATATCCCAAGATATACAAGATGCTGTTCTTTGCTCTCTCAATTCTAAGCTCCATTTTAATATAAGGTATCTAAAGCACTCCATAAGAAAAGCAGCAGAAGCATCAGCTCTTCTCTGCACAAATTAAGGCATTTTGTGGAAAATAACTCATCACACGTCCTCTTAAATTGAAAACCTAAAACTGATGAAGCTTACATACATTCACAAAATGGCATTTATTCAATAGAGGAGACAAATATAACCCTAACTAACATGAGCAGAACATTTTAAACTCTTATGTGACACAGGGCCTTGAAGATGGCGAAAAGGTTGTTTTTGTTTGTTTGTTTTATAATGGTAACGTTCACTTGATTTTTCAGACTTTTATTCTACATGAAAATAAATGGATTTGTGGCTCATTTACTTTAACAAGAGCCACCTACATGAATCCTAGAAAGGAACTAGTGGGTATGAGGTCAATAGAGATGGGAGAAAAGTAAAGGATAGTGAGGAGCCAGTAATCAGAAGGCATCATATACATGTGCAGAATTGACAAACAATAAAGAATAAAGCAGAAATCATATCTTAAAAGTATTTTATACTGTAGATATTATCAGATAAATATGATTTTAAATTCTAAGATTAAAAAAATTGTGACTGTTTAAAACTGAAAGCACTTACAAAGAGCTCTATTTACATAATAGATGCAGTTAAAAGATACAGATGAGAGACAGACAGACTGACAAATAGATATTAGCTGGCTCATAAAAATATACATATGCATGGAGTACAATGTGATATTTAAATGTAGGCATATGGTAAGAAATGACTATGCCAGGTTAATTCATCAAAGTAACACTTCAGATGTCTACCATTCCTTCCCATTTCAGTAACTTAGTCTTGCTATATGTGGAATCTGTAATATCCCCTCCCCCCTCCCGTAGTACCAAGGGACAATCACTTGGTACACAGCTTGAAGTTACTGGGAACTAGGCCAACATATCAGAAACAAAAGCTTCTAAATCAGTAAAGAAAAAAAAACATTTTCTTTATGAATGTATTATCTTGATAATTCTTATAGAATAAAAACTGATTAACATGCATCTCTATAAGATACTTTGATACATTCAAGTAATTACTGTGACAAATACTTTTCTTATTGTGATACTGAATGTTGAAAATTATTGTTCATATTCAACAAATGTACAGATTAATGACACCTTCTCAGACAGCCCTTTCAGGCTCTCACAATCAATATTACATTCCTTATTTAGGATTAACATTTTAGGTTGTACATATAAGTGAAAACATGAGGTATCTCTAATTCTGAGTCTGACATGCATTACTTAGCATTATGGTCACCGGCTCCTTCAACACTGACTAAAAAATAGACACTTCTTCACTTTGATAGCTGAATATGAATGTCAAAGTGCATCACATTGTGCTTATCCAATTAATTTTCTATTAAAAGATTGATTCTGTATTTTGGATATTTGCAAGATTGTAATAAACATGCAAATACATATTCTATTTCTTGTATAAAACTTGATGAAAAATAGACTTATTTTATTTTAATCAACTGCTGTAAGTTCCAATTTTGGCAATACATTTATTGAATACAAAATCACTTATGTTTATTTATGTTGGCATTTATTATGTTTTTTCAATACATTTAACAATACATTTGATTTAGGTAAGGAAACAAAACCACTGCCATAGTTTCTCAACGATCAATACATATATTGGGGAACTTCTATGAAGAAAAATTTATTAAGTAAACTAAAATTTCCTACTTACATTTCATCTGAACAAACAAAAATTAGTTCTGAGAAAATCATCGATGTTCAGAATATAATTGCCAATTTATAGCTGGGTTTATAAAAAGTAATCCCAACACAGAAAGGAAAATGGCAACCAAGTTCTTCACAAATGATTACCTGAAACATAATTAGGTCATAGCATTCCCATTTAACTTGAGTGAACACTTTACAGGAAACATCCTACCAGGAAACAATTCTCCCTCAAAAAGGTTTTTTTTCATTCATTACCTCATTTTAGCGCTAGATACGATATACTGTCAATTTCTTTTATTATCTGTCCTCTGAAAATTTTGAAATGGGAAGTTCTCAATAAATAGTAAGACGGGAAAAAGTATATGAATGAACGAAAGAATGAATGAGCCAAAGAAGAGCTAAATGTCATCAATGAATAAGTCATCATCAGTGCCAGAGAAGATAATATTAATTTTTTAAAAATCCATTCAAATATAAAATAAACATGGATTTTCAAATCTAGTGATTTGTCAATATTGTCGACCAGCTATAACAAATATACCACACTAATGTAAATGTGGGAGCCCACAAGTGACTAAGTTTCCATCTGGGATCTATTCTGACTTAGAAGACATTAGAGTTCAAGCTTGCTTTCTCCCGTCTCCTTGAGAATCTTGAGAAAGATATGATTAAGCCCATGAAAAAAGCACATTATCTAACTAACAAGCTTTTGATGCCATCTCTAGGTGCACAGATAGATAATGCAGCTGCTACTAAGACCCACATGATAAATAGTGAGGCTGGCTTCTCCTCTATTCAAGGACAGTGCAGGGAGCTGGTTAACTGTTTATGCTGTTCTTTTTTCTGCTTTGCCTCTAGTCTGTATATAAGCAGGTTCAGATTTAAACCCAGGCATTACCTCCAAATCTATCCTGTGATTCTGTCTCTTTCTTAATGTGTCATTTCTCAATCCTCATAACCCTACTAAGGTAACCCAGCTGAATCATTGGAGCAGCCTCCAACATACAAAACAATAGCAATACCATAAGAAATTCTATTGAGGCAAAGCACAGCTCAGTAGCATGACATTTCTAAAGCATGCTCAAGACCCAGAACTCAATACATAACACCAGAAACAAAAATCCGTTTGGTAAAGCAAAGGTAGGTGATTAGTGTTTTTGATTTAAGCCATTCGGACAAGAGTGAGAAGGTATCTCAGAGTTGTTTTGATTTACATTTTACTAATGGGTAAGGAAGTTTAGCACTTTCTCAAGTGTCTACCAGCCATTTTTAACACCTCTACTGAGAATTCTCTATTTAGTAATGTACCCCACTTTATAATTGGATTATTTGGTGCTTTGGAGACTAGCTTCTTGAGATCTTTGTAAATTTTGGAGATCACCCCTCAGTCAGATATGGGGTTGGTGGATATCTTTTCACATTCTGTGGGCTGCATTTTTGTCTTGTTGACTCTGTCCTTTGCCTTACAAAAGCTTCTCAGTTTCAGGAGGTCCCATTTATCAATTGTCTATTTCAGTATCTGTGCTACTGGTGTTATGTTCAGGAAGCAGTCTCCAGTATCAATTTGTTGAAGGGTACTTCCTAATTTCTCTTCTAAGAGGTTCAGTGTGGGTGGGTTAATGTTGAGGTCTAAGTTTTGTGCATGGTGATAGATATGGGTCTATCTACAGTCTTCTACATGCCAGCATCCAGTTATGCCAGCTCCATTTGTTGAAGATGTTTTCTCTTTTCCATTGAATACTTTTATCTTTTTTTCAAACATCAGGTGTTCTTTAGGTGGTGTTCAATTCCATTCTATTGATCTACATGTCTATTTTTGTGCCAATACCAAGCGGTTTTCAGGACTATAGTTCTGTAGTAGAACTTGAAGTCATGAATGGTGATGCCTTCTGAAGTTCCTTTATTGTACAGGGTTGTTTTAGCTATGCTGAGTCTTTTGTTTTTCCATACAAAGTTGAGGATTGTCCTTTCAAGGACTGTGAAGAAGTGTGGTGGGATTTTGATAGGGATTGCATTGAATCTGTAGATTGCTTTTGTTAAGATTGATGTTGATCTTACCTATTCAAGAGCATGTGATATCTTTCCATTTCCTGGTATCTTCTTTATTTCTTTAAAGAAAAAAAGTTATTGTCATAAAAGTCTTTCAACTGTTTGGGTAGAGTTACCCCAATATATTTTATGGTGTTTGTGGCTATTGTTAAAGGTGATGTTTCTGATTACTTTTTCAGCACATATATTGTCTATATATAGTAGAGCTACTGATTTTTTTAGTTATTCTTGTATCCTGACATTTTGCTGAAAATGTTTAACAGCTGTAGTTGTTCTCTGGTAGAATTCTTCCCGTCACTTACATAGTCTATCCTATCATCTGAAAATAGGGAAAGTTTGACTTCTTCCTTTCCAATTTGTATTCCTTGATCTCCTTTTGTTGTCCTATTGTGCTAGCTAAAACTTCAAATACAACATTGAAGACATATTGAAAGAGTGGACAACCTTTTCTCGTTGCTGATTTTAGTTTGATGTTCACTGTCAGTCTGCTGTGTATTGCCTTTATTATGTTTAGGTATGTTGCCTGTTATTGTTGATCTCCCCAAGACCTTTATCATGAAGGGGTGTTAGATATTGTCAGAGGCTTTTCAGCGTCTAGGGAGTTGATCATATGGTTTTTCTTTTTCAGATTGCTTATACGGTGGATTGTATTGATGGATTTTCTTAAGTTGAACAATCCTTGCATCCCTTAGATGAAGTCTACTTGATTTGGTGGATGAGTTTCCTGATGTATTCTTGGATCCGATTCACCAGTATTTTATTGATTTTTGTGTCAATGTTCATGAGGGAAATTGTTCTGTAGTTCCTTTTCTTAGTTGTGTCTTTGTGTGTTTTGGGTACTAAGGTAATTATAGCCTTGTACAAAGAATTTGGCCATGATCCTTCTGCTTCTATTATGTGGAGAAATTTGAAGAGTATTGGTATTAGTTCTTTTTTAAATTTCTGGTAGAATTCTAAACTGAAACCATCTGGCCCTGGAATTTTTTTGGTTGGAAGACTTTTGATGGCTGCTTCTATTTCTTTAGGGGTTATAAGTCTATTTAAATTGTTTATCTGTTCTTGATTTAATTTTGGTAAGTGATATCTATGCAGAAAATTTCCCATTTCTTTTAAATTTTCCAATTTTGTGTAATACAGGTTTTCAAAGTATGACCTGATGACTCTCTGAATTTCCTCAGTGTCCATTGTTATGTCCCCCTTTTCTGATTTTGTTAATTTCCATGTTCACACCCTGCCTTTTGGTTAGTTTGGATAAAGGTTTGTCTATCTTGTTGATTTTCTAGAAGAAACACCTCTTTGTTACATTGATTCTTTGTATTGTTTTATTTGTTTCAACGTTATTGATTTCAGCCCTCAATTTGATTATTTCCTGGCATCTACTCTTCCTGGTTGAGTTTTCTTCTTTTTGTTCTAGAAGGTTCATGTGTTCTGTTAATTCTCTTGAGTGGCTCTTCGCCACTTTCCTCACTGCTGGTGTGAGTGCCAACTTGGACAGCCACTTTGGAGATCAGTATGGAGATTCCTCAGGAAAATGGAAATCAGTCTACCACAAGATCCAGCAATTCCACTTTTAAGCATATACCCACAAGCTGCACATTCATACAGCAAGGACATCTGTTCAAACATGTTCATTATTTGTAATAGCCAGAACCTGGAAACAACCTAGATACCCCTCAGAAGAAGAGTGGATAGAGAAAATATGGTACATTTACATAATGAAGTACTACTCAGCAAAGAAAAACAACAGAATCTTGAAATTTGTGGGCAAATGGATGGCACTAGAAGAAACCATCCTAAGTGAGTTAACCAAGTCACAAAAGCACAAACATGATATGTACTCACTCATTTATGGATATTAGACATGAAACAGGGTAGTGCCAGTCTACAATCCCACTGCCAGAGATTCTGGGAAACAGGGAGGACCCTGACAGATATGCATGTTACCCCAGAGAAGGGGAATGGAATAAGATATTATGTGGGGATTGGGAGCATAGAAGGAGGGGAAGGTAGTGGAAGCTGTGAGAAAGAGAGTGGGAGAAGAGAAGAGGGGAGGAGGACATGGGGGAGCAGGAAGACTGAGTCCGGGAAAGAATAGAGAAGAGTTGAATGAGAGATACTATAATAGAGGGAGCCATTATAGGTTTGCAGAGAGATCTGGCACTAGTGAGATCTTAAGAGTTATAAAAGTATGACACCAACTGGCATCGAGGATACCTTAAACACTCTCCCCGATAATGAGATTGATGACTAGCTCATTTGCCATCTCACAGGCTAAACATGTGACTGGTTCAAGCAGAGGCAGACACCCACAGCCAATCACTGAACTGAACTCTTCTAACCCAGTTGCAAAGAGTGAGGAGTGATGAGCAAAGGAGTCAAGACCCAACTGGTGAAACCCACAGAGGCAGCTGACCTGAAAAAAACCAGGAGCTCATGGACCCCAGACTGGTGACTGAGACACCAGCATGGGACTGACTCAGAATCCCTAAACTTGGGTGTCAGTGAGGAGGCCTTGAACATCTATGGGGCCTTGTATAGTAGCTAATCATTTATCCCTGGTGTATGAATGGACTTTGGGAGCCCATTCCACATGGAGGGATACTCTCTCATCCTGAACACATGAGAGAAGGCCTAGGCCCTGCCAGGAATGATATGACAGACTTTGAAGATTCCCCCATGGAAGTCCTCACCCTGACTGCCTAGTGGAGTGGGATGGTGTTGAGGATTGGGGGAGTTGGTGGAGTGTGGGGGAGGAGGGGAGGGAGAGGGAGCTGGGATCCACATGTGAAGCAAGTTTGTTTCTAACTTAAATAAAAAAGAAAAGGTAAGTGAGGATTCTGAAATTTTTCTAGTATTAACCTATGTTTTATCCTGTTTTGTGTGTGCGGGTGTGGGTAGGTGTGTAGATACCTTCATAGGACAGAGAGTGTGTCAGACCCCTGGACCTGCAGATACAGGTGGTTGTTAGTAACATGCCCCAGGATCTCTGGAGGGAGCAGGTAAGTTCAGAGGCATGGATTCCTTTCTGTTATGCTACAAGTGTCTTTAACAATGAAAATTATTTAAAAACTGAATAGATTTTCCCATTAGGAATTGTCAGCTATGGTTTAAAAAAACTTCTCAAAATTACTGTTGCTCAAACAATGAACATGTAAAGACAAAATATTAACATTTGTAATGCTAGGCTACAATCACCAAATGAAGGCATGTGGAGTTAAAAAAATAAAATAAAACCCTACCCCATGCATTATTGCTTTGATTTCTAAAATGAAATGCAGTATGGATGTTCCTACAAAAGCATGTATAAAATGTATCTGTCTACATGTTAAATTGAAAATACTTACAAATATGGAATAATAAACATGAGATGTACATGAAATTTAAAATATATTTGATGCGAGTGTAGGCCTCACATCAGCAGACAAGATAAACTGCTTTGAGGCATTCTTGCTCAGAGCTCTGACATCAGATGATGTGAACTACAGTCCTGCCTGGTCAGAAGAGAATTATATATTTCATCGGAAAGATATTTCTAGCCGTCAACTTACCAAGCTCAGAAGTGATGTCCCCTAAAAAACTATTGCAGGGTTTATAAGTGATATACTACCGAAATTAACTGAGATATGCTTTGTTAAATTATATAAACTGTGAAACGCATTTTCTTTTATCACTGTGTTAACAAACACTAAAATGTGTTTTATAAATGTTTTCCATAATAATGCCTCAGACTTAGTATGACTATAAAAACTCAAAAATGCTCCTACACACACACACACACACACACACACACACACACACACACACACACATATGCTCACACACATGCACATACACTCACTATTTGAGAATTTTTAAGTTTTATCCTTCAATATTCATAATGGTAAAAATGCAACTAAAGCATTGAATAAAATGTTACATGTTTAGTCTCTATTATTACATCTTCCCAGCATAGTATGTCTACCAAGGAATCACCAAGTTATCCATTTCTCAGCAAACGATGTGTGCATGAGACAACAAGCAAAACAGTTTATCTAGATCTCTCTCATGTAAGCAGTAAGAATTTTAGAGCACAAACTATAAGTGCCATTTACAATTCCATATGCTTTAGTTTCATAACATAGCTCTGACCCCCTTAATTTCAATATATTTGCCTGTCCTCCATGGTGACTAACAACACCACAACCAGGAGAGTTCCAAGGCACTAAATGTGCATTAATAGGGACCTCTTTCCCAAAGCAGGAAAAACTGGCTCAGTACCAACCACACAGATAAAAGTTAGGATGGGATTGAAATCCTGCCAAGAGACTGTCACAGATGGAGACTCAAGAAGGAGGGTATGAAAATAACACATCCAACTCTGTTTGAATGGAAGCCAGGGATAATGAATAGCACAACTTGGATAATTTCTCTTGAGCCTGTCTATATTAGAGTTATTATATGCCACTCAGTTACTAATGTATCTAAAGTATAACTTCTCATTGTAAAAAAGTATGCTTGTTTATATAGCTCCATCAATTGCATACAAAATCAATTATTATCATAATAAAATGGTTTCTCTTAACGATACCTTAAACCAAATTAATGAAAGACTATTCTAGAAAAAACTGCCAAATGTAACATAGGTAATGAGGGGTTATTATAAGCATATAAGATCATTAGAAAATAAGAAAAAATGATATCATTCTAATGTGAAATGTCTAAAATAAAGAATCACAATGATCACTGGCCCGGCAAGGCATCGGTAACTGTTCAACACTGGCACTTATATCTTGGGCGTTACCAACAGATGTCTACTTAGACTTAAGTCATGCTTAATAGGAGAGAACTCATGCCTGGTACTGTATATCTATGAGCTACTCTTGGCTGGAGAGATTATAGGCCCGAAAAGAGAATCTAGTACTGCCATTTCACAAAATCAATATAGCATGTAACTCATCTGAAATACTCATAATTACAGATACGTGAAGCTCTCAACTTTCATAGAAGATTCTTTGTTGAGTAGACAACAGCTGCTATACCATGTAGCCATGGTGTATACATCTCCAATTTACACATTTATAGCATAACCTCTACACCTAAGTCTCAGGGAACATTGCAGAACAGGGAGTATTTTAAGAGGCAGACAGTGTCTATAAATAAGAAAGGGATGCTGTCCCCATGAATTCTCAATAATATGGTTGCCTGAACAAGAACTGCATACTCAACATGACAATGTAGACAAGGGAATTTCACTAGCCTCCACATTGAGATGAAGGATACAGGTAGTAAATAACTGGTGAATGAGGGAGAATGCATTTTCTCTGGGAATGATCTTCATGATAGGGTATCAAATCTCAAGTGGGCAGTTACCTCCCTGTATATACTGGGTATATACATCACTTGTATATATGAACAACACTAAGTGAACTCAGTGATTGATCTGACAATAATCATAAGAGAAGAAGTTAGGAATTTGACAGAGAAAAATAGAAGGAATAATATAAAGAGTATTCACACAAAGAACCAGTCTGACTCATGATATTCTTCTGGTTAGTCAACTCTCAAGAGGTAATAGGCAATATAATAGTGAAATGAATACAATTTTATGCTCAATGACTTGGATAGAGTCAGAAAATATAAAATGCTAATCATCTGTTCTTTTATTCTTATGCTGTACTTTATTTCAACATCTCCTATAATTCACCACTCCACACTTATATAATTTCATGTGCATGAGGTGCCATTGCAGAGTCTCTTTCACTGCTAGATGGCACAGTCATGTGCCACTCCATCAAAATATTCTATTTGTTGATCACACTCTAATTTTACATGTGAAAGATATGGAATTTACTTTTAGACTGATTTCTATAGCAGGTTATAAGATGTTGGCAAAAACAAAATACAAAGAATGTTACTAAAATAATATAAAAATGAGATGTTAACATTTAGTATTTTACCATAAAATTGTGGTATATATTTTAGAATCATTTTCAAATTGCTTTGAAGAACAGTGGGAGTGGGAAAATCACAATTCCAGGAACTAGTGATTAAGACACAGAAAATATGTTTTTGTTGTTTTTTATTATATTTTGTTTTTCCAGGGTTTCTCTGTGTGCTATCATAGAACTTGCTCTGTAGACCAGGCTGTCCTCAAAATCACAGAAATCCACCTGTCTCTGCCTCCAGAAGACTGGAATTAAAGGTGTGCATCACCACCTCGTGGCTTGTTGCTTATTTTTTGTTTGGTTTTATTCACAAACCAATCAAAGTTTCTACTCACACCCCTCTCTCTAGTCCCACCCTCCTCTCCTCCCTGCCCCCATCAATTCCTGCTTTGGTATTTTGGAGGCAGGTCTTACATATTAAATATCAGCCAGCCATGGTATATAAAGTTGCAGTGAGACTTAAACTTCAAAGTTTCACGTGTAAATTTTTAAATGTGAAATTAAGGGGGAGAGCGTTTTCACTAAATGCTTAATATTCAAATGAGGATTATAGCCTTGAATTTTAAAAATTTCAATTAGTGTTAAATCAATTTGAAATATCATTCGACCTACAAGTTCATTGCCAAAGATACATAAAATTCTGTACACATAAAAGAAAGCTGTGTGTGTCTGATTAGAGATGCATTTTTGGAATACACTATTCTGATGTTACCTTATATAAAACGTAAAATGATTAATTAATATCTATTGTTTACCTAATAAGAGACCCAAGTCAAAGTGCTTGTTAATGACTTGACTAGTTATCTGAATATATTTCTCAGATGTTGTAGAAAATGGGCCAATCTTTATTTGATCACCTTATTTTATGATCTACAATTTCTTTTTTGGCTGTAGATGTGGAGACTTTGCAGAATCAGAAAGTTAAAATACTATTTTAAAATTCTTTATACAGCAGAACTCCTGAATTTTTCTTCATTAACTTCATGCAGAAATCATTCCCAATAATGAAGGACTCCAATAGATCAAGACGACTTATATAAATGTATTCATATTTCATGCTAATTAGTCCCTGTACATGTAATCCCTTTCCCTAGTGTGTCCAGTACATGTGTCTCTGTCCTAGATTGCTCATTAAATCTGCTATAGTTCATTTGAACACTGCATCACTGTGACTGAATTAGACATTTCAGAAACCAAGGCCTATGATTTCTTCCTCTGTGTATTTCTTACAAAGGCTTACAAGCAAAGCTCTGGTAACACTGAAATAATATATACAGCAGTCGATATGTTCTGTAACTATATAAACAAGGTTATCATAAAGGTAGACTGGTATCTGCAATGCCTCCATTGTGCATGCAGGTAATATACCCAGTATCTGACAAGGTGTGAGAACTAGCAATCCTTATTCTTTTTAATGGGGGCCTCTGAGACTAACACTGTCTAGAAAAATATCATGCTCACGGTTATATAGAGACTTTTCCTAGATTACTGCATCCAACACACACACACACACACACACTTGTTTAAAATTTAAGTTGCAGAAAGTTTGCAGGAGAATAAAATTGTAATGTATTTCTGCCTGAACTATAATGGTATGAATCTAGTTTTTTATACGTGACAGAAAGAGGTTATGTTAAAATAGCACAATGGTGCAAAGGTCTCAAGTGTGAATTAATTTTTAAATCATTCCACAGTGGTAGTTTGATTTCTAGATATTTCCTAGTCCAGTGTAATCAAAGAACATTGCTGGAGGATGAAATTTTGACTTTTCATTCAGAATCAGTTCTATCTGATCTCAAAGTAAGATATTTTGGAGTCCTGACAAGTCCACACTGATTTCTACTTTCCTATTTTTGGAACTTTAGGGTAACAACAAAAGGTTATCTCTACCATATACACCATTTTTAAGACGAATCTACCTCATACTTGTTTACTAAGAATATATGTACGAAAGAAAACAGACTGAAAAAATTACAACACTTTTCAATCCCTTTTAACTTGATGTTAATTTCTATGTCTAAAGTATGATAAAGCGCTATCAGGAAATATCTGTACTTTCTTGTATTTCCATTTTTAACATTGTTAAAATATATTTTCCATTAGGATGAAATCCTAAATCTATATCACAAATAAATGAACACATTAAAATTTACCAACATATTTTTTAAAAAACCAAATAAAGATTTCAAATTTTAATTAATAAAGTTGAATTGCCTACTAAATTATCAGTAATAAAGCAGTAATCTGTTCATTTTATTAATTCTCAGAGAAGATACAGCTCTTCGCCCTACTGATTACTGTGAAAATTTAAATATCAAATCTAAGGTGTTAACCTCAAAAGAAATAAAATTAAAGCACTTCTATGTGTCTATTTTCATTGGAGAATTTTTTAATTCAATGCCTCTTTATGGATTTAGAATTTTGAAGAGATGAATTTAATACATTTATGAGTGAAGAGCTTGAAAGTTACTTTGATTCACCAACTTAACACGAAAATACTAATCATTACTCTGAAGGCAAAAGCAACTACATCTCTTTGAGTTTGAGGCCAACCTACTCTTGGTAGTAACTTCCAGGCCAGCCAGGGCTACATAGTGAGAATTTGTCTTAAAGCAACAAACCAAAATTACATGTATAAGTATGATAGAGTGACAGGACAGGAACTCAATCCTTATAACAATGACTTATTTAAACGCCTTGCTTCCAAACAATCCTAAAGAAACTGTGATCATGGGCATTGTTAGAAAATTAAGACATCCTCTCTTGATTAATTTTCCTTAAATAATCACTTTCAATATTTTATAAAGTTTTCTATTTAGCCAAACTTAAGTTATAGAACACCAGGTATCATTTTACAGAGAAAAATAGAAATAGAGGTTGAAAAATTAACCTAAGGTGAACACTAGAAGAACTAATGTGAATTACCTTTTAAAAAGAGATTTACTATCATTCTAATGTAACTGACACAGTTTATTAGATGTGACAACTTATGGTCTCCAGTCTTACTTTGGAAATGACTTAATTTTGAAAGTCTAGATTTCAATGTTCAACATTTTAAGTATTTTTTAACTGTTTATTAATCATACAGATAAAAACTTCACATTTTATTTTCTTGACATGGAATTTATATTAATCTAGATATATTTATGGATATGTAAATATATATGAATAACAAATAGTCTCACAGTAATTTAACATAACACTATGTTATTGCAGTGTGCTGTGGGGAGTCTTATTGGTTGTCTGACAGTATAATTAAGAGTTTCAAAATACTGAACCTGAAACCTTTGAAAAGCATAGGAAATAATGGTTTCCACATGTTCTGTAAGCATATGACAGTTCTATTTACAATCCTGCTCTTTCAATAGAACAATGTTGAATAAATGCTCTTTTAAGTAACTGATAATCCCAAATAGAAAAAAAAACATTAGTGAAAAATTTTAAACAACCAACGCAGTTATGCGAGACACAAAGCAGGGAGCTTTAACCTTTAAGTAAAATTAGAAGCATTATTATAGGGCTTTGATTATTATTTAATAATATGGCACATACTAGTGTACATTAAGTACCAAATTGAATGTCCAGTGTGTGCACGCCCCCCACACACAAACACACACACACGCCTACTAATACAAAGTAAAAAAAAAGGATTTAAGAATATACTTTGTAAATGATGTTTTAGGAGGTATATGGCAAATCAATATATAATTGAGATAATTTCTGTCATGTAACTAAGATTTATGCATTTGTGTTGCTTTGTTTCACTTGTCACATAACACTAACAATAGTTGTAAAAAGGGAAAGGGTTTAAAAACTAAGACTGGAATACTAGAGAAAACTCACCACATAGTGGCTCTTGTTATTAATACACAATATGAAAAATGTATAAGTAATCCAAATGTGGTATTCTCGAAATACTATAATGATATAATATGTAACATAAATATGTGAAGAAAATATAGTCTTTGTTAAAGAAGCTACAAAAAAGAGAAAGAATTTTATAGCCCCACTTGTATGAAATGCCCCATGAGAGATTAATGATGAGCTATAATAAATAAACTGTGACTTGTAGAGGGAATCAAGGTTAAAGATGATGACAACTACTGATAGGCAAAAATTTCTTCAAAACAGAAAAAAAATAATAAAAGTTTCAATTTACTCAGAAGGTTTGGTGAAGCACAGTCTAAAGACTAACAATATATTATGAAGCAGAGACAATTCACAGAGGGCAGAGTGTGGGGTTCAGTGGGAACAGAACTTGCCTAGCATGCATGTGGCCTTGGGTTCAAGCTCTGTAAAAACAAAACAAAAATGCTTGGCCAGCCATGGCGAAACTGGCTTCAGTAGAATACGTGAAACTGATAGGTGAAATAGTCAGTAGTCAGAACTGGTAAAGAATAAAGGTAGTAGAAGTTATCATATTGAAAAGGAATAATCATGAGTGGCACACCCTAACCCCCATCATTTAGATAAAATAACAATAGATACATTGAATACAAATCCATGGTCACCAAAAAATATCCTATGGTTCATTTTGACATCATTAATTGTATAATACAATTACTCTTCTAATACCTTAAGCAGATTAAAGTAATATTTATGCAAATGAGCAGGCATATACATAACACTGCCACAGCATTTCACATACTGCAGGGTTTTAAATTAAAAATGAAGTTTGGGACTTGCATGATTTTTCAGAATGAACTTATTTTTCCCCTTAAAAAAGACACAGATGTAAGGTAAAAAAAGAAACATAGGTAGATTGAATGTTTACATGTGACCCTGTTGTTGAAAGCTCTGGCTTCTTTGGGCATCAGTTGGAATGTTCCCCTTTTGTGGGCCATTGTGCAGTGATGAATGAAATGGCTACTGATGCTCTCTGAATAAAAGCTTCCCTTTCCCTGAGCAGAAGCAGGTGCTATCAAATAGCTACTATTTGCACAGTGACTTTCTAGACAAAAACTTTACACAAAAGGAAAACACAAATAATTCCTGGGAGGCCTCCTCTATGAATCTCTCAGAAAATAGTCCAGCTGTAGTAATACCACATGCACCATTTTTAAGGTCAGTTTGGTATCAATAGCTTTTTATAGTGGTACTACAAGAATATAAGGCACACATCATGAAGTATTCAACATCCGGGGTTACACTTTCATTACATGATGAGTGTCTTAGCATAAAACCTTTAGTACCAATAATCTTTTGGCTCTGATCACTTATCTCTCTAACATAATTAAGTACTGGCAAGAACTATCTTTCTAGCACTCTTTTCATTGCCCCTCATATTTTAGACTAATCAATTATTTTGAAAAGTAGCAAATGCAAATTCTTTAATTACGTCACAAAGGGTTAAATTCAGATTTCAGCTTATAAAAATTTAAAGTGCTATTATTATTGATGACAGTACAGGATGGTTATTAATCACTATGCTATCCACTAATTTGCCACTGAACATAATTTTCTTAAAAGTTTGTGATTCTTAACATTAAAGGAACTAAGAAATTCCTGTAAAATTACCATCAGAACTTGTAAAGATACAGTTAAATCACAACTTAATATCTGAAATGGTATCTATAGTTATTCATAGTTGTTTGTTTTGATACTCCTAAAACAACAAGAGTATCCAAAAACAAATCATGGAATAAAGTAATAGTACTACAAGAATATATATATATATATTAGACATGTATCACACAGAATTTAACATAGATGCTACACTGAAAACAATAGGAAGGAAAATGAATAACATCATTTTTCTTGTATTGTTCATTGTAATACAGCACCACTCATGTTGTCTTTTGGAAGCATTATCAACAGTATAATTTATTCTTAGAAAACTCTATTACAGAAGGAGATCACAGGTATTATAAGTATTGATTAAGCAATATTTGAAAAAATCTTCCACCTGTGAGGAAACCAAGGCATTCTGCCTATAAACCAGTAATAGGAAAACAAAAGTTTTGAGAAGAAATCTATCAATCTGGGTAAAAAAATTCTAAGTTTGTAGAGGAAAAGAAGAAAGTAGAACAAAAGTTCTTCCCGTAACAAACTACACTGAAATATCAAGAGGGCAACCTGCAGTGTTGATAGTCAAAGATACAAAATTTTCTCAAATAATCCTTTTAAAAATATTGTTTCTGAGGATGAGAATACCAGGAGCCTTAAGTTATATTTGATTAGAAAAGCATATAACTACATAACTCAGATTAATTTATAATGGGATGCATCTTAGTTTGACATATATGAACTTTTCATCATGCTTAATTTTTACCATAATAAATGAAGTCATTCAACAACTAAGTCATGTTTTGAGTAACTGGTTCCTCTTTACCTTTGAATGAAATAGGTACAAGCCCTTTTACATAGATTGCATTTGAGTATGAATTAGGCAGTCATATTAGTCTACATAGAAACAACTTTCATCTGTCTAAGGCACTATCAAAATACAAAGTTAACACTAGACAAAAATCACACAAAAGAACTAATACACATATGAACTCACAGAGACTATGAAAACACACATGAGATCTGCACAGGTTAAAATATGACTGCAGAACTGAAAAGGGTAAGTGTACATAAAGTCCCACCCCTAACCAAGAGTCTGCCTGCAATTGATGGTAGATGAGAACAGGAATATAATTTCTTTCAATGAAGTTTCAATGGGTCTATCAATCATACTCCAGGGAAGGCCCCATGTCCCAGAATAGTTAGCCAACATAAAATAGACTCTTTTGTACATATGTACATTTTTTAACTTTTTCCTTTTTCTTTTGTTTCCTTCTCTTTTTGTTTCATTGGGGGAGTTTTTGTTTGTTTTGAGAGAAATAACATGACATTGGTTGGCCAGGGAAGTGTGAAGGATCTTTCCTGGAGGAGGGAGCATGGGGAAAGAACATGATCAAAATATGTTATATGAAAAGCTGAACACATTTTAAATGTGTTATTTGCTTACGTTTAAGTCTCATTTTTCACATTTGGATAAGAATGATTTTCAAATATGTCTCAGTCCACCACAATTGTAGGAAAAGAATACTAATATCTTCAGGAACCATATGAGATCCACTCATAGATAACAGGGTCCCAGTTACTGTCTCAAGATTTTAAGAACTATCACACTCTAACATTTACCAGGATTCTGGAGTGTTAGCACAGGCGATGATATTCAAGTTTCCTGGACAAGACAAGCAAGGATATCAATATTCTGGCAGGAATGACACATTATTTCTAAGTTTAAGCTTCTACAATATAGAGGAATCTCTTTCATCTAACACTTAGGCAAAGGTGGCAGAAAAATTTTAGTAATATGCTATACCACTTACAATATTACATGATTATGAATCTATATAAATGAAATATTGGATTTTATTCATTCATCTTTATACCCCAAAAGCAGGAGAGAGAGACCTGCAAATAAAGGGAATACTTCCTAAATAATTTATGAATAGGTTGTAGTTTGTATATAGTATAAATTACTTCACAAGCTACAGTGTTATTCTTTATAAAATGTGTTTACATGTTAATTATTTATCATTTCAGATTTTCCTAATATTTTGTATTTCAATATTACTTATCATTTGTTAATTTCATTTTTGAACTGTAACACAGTTTATAGTATGTCCTTGAATTTTATGAGAGTCCTGTGAAATATTGTTCCTATGTATTTATCACTCAAGGTTTTTAACATTCACTTACACAACGATAAATTTTAAGACAAGTCCCAGAGTTCTCTAACAGAAATACAAAAAGAGTACTGCACATCAAGGTCTCACTTTATTAAGGAAAAAGAGACTTTTGCTTCTCCAAGAGTCAAAGGCATGCTATAGTACCAAGAGTTAAGATAGACCACACATGTTCCAATACCTTTTGCATATGTATATGTAACATTCAGCAGCAATTGATAACAAGAACTACTGTAAAACTGACTTCCCATCACAAACACACATCCAAAAGTTAATTATTGCTTATAAGGGAGTTCGACAAGACACATTCACAGGTCAACATGCATACAATAAGAGAACTTAAAGAAATCCACAATGTGTTTGTGAGACAGCTCGATCAAGGGCTTCTTTACACTATGTTTCAAGTTCATTCTCACTACAAAGGCTTTCAAATACTCACATTAACCAGTCTTTGTTAAAATGCATTGATAGTCAACCCAGTGATACCTATATTTTCTGAACAGAGAAGTAAATGGGTCAATCATATGCTACACAGACAAGAGCTTGAATTTACCTATCATTTAAGATTATTTTTTCAAATCCAGTGAATGTTGCAATAGGATAAAGGAAAACTTAAAACACTGGAGTCTTGGTTGACATTAGCAATTTGATCTATTCCTCCAAGGTTCTATTTCACATAATGATGTGACAATTGTCTTTACTGATTTTTATAACTTTACTAACAGCTTTCACTATTTGGATGACTTTTTTATGTTATTGGAAAAGCTATATCATTACTACTTGGAATAGAATAAAAATGGACAAACTAATATCAAAGTCTTTATTACAAAAAATAAATTATTCAGATAATTATTGCAAATAGGCTATGACACATAAATAACCTTAAATAATTAGTATTCATATGGAAACACTAATTTTGAAACCGTAATTAGATTTACTTCAGGCTTAGAAACAAAGAGGACAGACTGGTAAAAAGATGAATATACATAAGAAATGATTGGACTCTAGATTTTGTTTTAGTTGGAATAATGCCAATCTGAAAATATTAGGTAAAAGCATGGAAATAGTGTATGAAACAAATTTGGGAAGTGAAGGAAGAATGAACAGGTGCTTTATGGTGGAGTGGTAGGGAAGTAAAACATATAACACTATGATGGCATGTACATGCCATTATATGTTTGTCCAAACATAGGGAAGTATATAGAAGAAGTAATAAACCTCAATTTTAGTAATTGAGAAAAGTGGAAGCATAAATAAAAAAAAGCAGGGAATGTTTTCCATTTAGTTTTTCCTGAACCTAAAACAACCATAAAATAGTCTGCTAATCAAAACAATAAGATGTCAATCATTTAGGAGTAGATAGTTCAGTGTATGTTAATGACAGCATGATTTCTATGAAAATTGGTATACATAAAACATGACACGAAATAAAAATCTATGAAAAATGCAAGTACATTAGAAATTTCACAATAATGGCAATTACAGTTATTTCTCTGCAAAATTAAAACTAAAAACAAAAGAAAAAACAATGTCAATCTAGTCTTGCCTTATTGGTATGTGTAGAGGATTTCAGCGAAGGGATCATGGTCCTTGGTTTAATGATTTTCAGATGTAATAGGAGTGTTAAGAGGTGTGGCCAAGTGGGAATTTATAGCTCTGTCTCTTAGTATGTGATGCTCCACTCTGCCACACATTCCTACAATGCTGTTACCTGCCACTGTTATACCAGATTTAGATGTAAGCTGATTGAACACTCAGCTTTCCAAATGTAGAATTTAATAAACTAATTTTCTTTATTTTAAATTTAGCCTCATTTCTTCTTTTAAAGTAAGAGCAAATGAACTCCAATAGTTACTTTGCAATGGTTGACAATATATTTAAAAATTATCTCAAATTCTGTGTGGATATGTACATATTTATTCTTAACTTACAAAATGTTAGAATTTTCATGATGTCTATACAAATAAGAAATTAAATCAGAGGCTTATTTAAAAAAGTAAGCTGTATTTTATTATTCTTTTAAAGATTCATTCATTTACATGTAAGCTTTGCCTGTATGTCAGAAGAGAGCACCACATCCCATTATAGACAGTTGTGAGTCTCCAATGGTTTCTGGGAATTAAACTCAGGAACTATGGAAGAACAGTCAGTGTTTTTAAGCACTAAGCCACCTTACCAGCTTGTGTGCTGAACTTTATTTTAAATGACTAATCAAAAACAGAAAATATAAGCATGAACATAGGTGCCAAGAGATTTTCATCTAGGTTTAAAAAAACATAAGTTACATAAAATGAGTTATCATGAATTTAATTAACAACCACATGCTTTAATTTATCTGTATCATCTCCCCAAAAGTATGAAGGCAAAGAGTATAACAGCTACCCAAAGACATATTTCATAAACAAAAATAAACTAAGAAAAGTGGCATATTACCCTGAGAATCACTTCTGAATTAACAATCCCATAAAAAATTGAATAAAATGTGAATTCATGTAAATGCATGCATGTTGATTTATATAAATTTTACTGTATTTCTGTCAATTGACCTTAATAAGATTATTTATGATCTTTGAAAATGAACATTCATTCCTTTACACCATCATAAAAGAAGGTTAAAACCTCTAAACTCCTGATATACAGTACATAATATTTATAGATAAAAATTAACAGAGGAATGGTAGTATCTTCCTTAAAGGCCCGCATTAAAAAGATTTGATGATTAGCAAGGTTCAGTTGAGAAACATACGTCAGAGTTAAGGTTTATTGCTAATTATATTTGACAAATATTAAAATAAGTACATTTCAAGTCATGTACACTGAAATTCATTTCTGACAGTTCCAAGAAATGTGGTGTCCAATGTCAGAGTTAGCTTCACAACAGGGTTTTCTTGACAGATCTCAGACACTTTCAGCTAGACCAAGGATTAAAAACCCTGACATTTAACCGTAACCATAAGAGCAAACCACTAAGGATCTTCTACCATAACTGATATATTTCGTCTGCTATCAAGACAACTCTAATGAGCAGCAGCATGAACTGAGGCAACTCCAGACACTAGATAAGTATGACAATTGAAATCAAGAAAAACTCTTCAAGATAAAAACAAGTTACATAGTGATGGACAAGTCAGAAACAATGGAAACTATGACATCACTTAAATATAATACAACTAACTATGAACAATGGCCAGTTGTTCACAAAAAATCATTTATAATACATACACTCTGTCTAATTATAAAGTATGATGAAGAAATCTCCAAATTGTCCTTGATAGTACTTATAGGCAAGAAGAATATTCTAGAATAAGAGGTCAAGAATTATATTTCCAGATGTTTTAACTTTCTACTAAATTACATAACTCATTGGCAACATGAGATGCTCTGTAAGTCAAAAGAGGATAACTTAACCTATAGAAAGTGAATTTTCTTTTATAATGAATTAGCCACTAGTGAGTTTGTGATTTATGAAAAGAAAGATTAAATGGTGATTTCCCACATGCAGAACTGCACCACCTATAGATTCAAACAGAAACAGGAAAAACAAGTTCTTCACCAACGTTTTGGGAGCTCATGGTATGTTTCAAGACATCCTTTTCACAGGATTCCATTTTGAGGATAATATATCTGTATATTACTCTACAGTTAATTGTAGGTCCTGATATAATCATTTAATTTAAATCTCACAAAACCACTAACGGGCTTTTAAAGACATTCACAGCAACAAAACTACTTAAATATAATTTCATCAGAACTAAAGATAGTATGCAAGAATCGATCAAATTGTACTTAGAGTATAGCTCCTAATAAGAAAACTTGCCAAGGAAGCACCTTGTATAAAGAGAGGTTTTGAGAATGTGGTTGCTTTTAATGAAGAAACAATCTCATTGAGAAAAACACTTAAATGAATGTACAAATGAGTTACAAGGGGAGGAAAGTACAATAAAACTACAGAAAGAAAAAAAAGATAAGGACATTTTATAATTTTTACAAGGATTTTCCTAAGCCATGTCACTTAAGGAATGAAAGCATGGAGAAAAGGAAAGGAGAATCACAAAATTCAGCCACTTTTATCTCATATCGGTGAAAATCAAAATAAGGTGTTAGAAAATGAAGCACAGGTAGATTTATGGATGATAAAACACATACATGATTAGAACGTGGTAGATGTATGGATGATAAAACACATACGTGATTAGAAAGTAACATTTTTTAAAAATCTGCTATTTCTAAAATAATGGATGTTTAAATAAGATTTGCTTACATTTTACTTGAAATATCTTTCCTTGTTTATATCTTTGCTTATTTTGTATAACTCTATATTATTTATATGATTTCTAAATATGTGAATGTAGCATTTTCTTTGCATTTTAAAAATGTGACCACAATCATATCCTTAACAAAGTGGAGTAAAATATCTTCATTATAAATGACAATAAGGATACTCATACAGCCTCTTTGGAAATCAGTATGGAAATTCCTCAGGAAAATGGGAATTAATCTACCACCAGACCCAGCAATTCCACTCTTAGGCATTTATCCAAATGAGGCAGGTTCATACAACAAGGGCATCTGCTCCACTATGTTCATAGCAGCATTGTTTGTAATAGCCAGAACTTGGAAGCAACCTAGATGCCCCTCAACTGAAGAGTGGATAGAGAAAATGTGGTACATTTACACAATGGAGTATTACTCAGCAGAAAAAAACAATGAAATTCGCAGGGAAATGGATAGCACTGGAAGAAACCATCCTGAGTGAGGTAACCCAGTCGCAAAAAGACAAACATGGTATGTACTCACTCATATATGGATTTTAGATATGGATCAGGATAGTGCCAGTCTGCACTTCCACAGATAGAGAGTCTGGGAAACAGGAAAGAACCTAAAAGATATGCATATATGCATAGTACCCAAGAGAAGAGGATGGAGACAAGATCCTCTGAATGGATGGGGAACACGGCGAGGGGTGGGGGGGAGTGGGACCTGGGAAGAATAGAGGGGGTAAAGAGGAAGGGAGTTGGTCATGGGGGAACAGGAAGTTGAGGGGGTGGGGGTAGAATAGGGGGAAGAGGGAATCATAGGATCAAAGACAGATCAGGCACCAGAGTGACCTCGAGTGATCTAAAGGTATAACATCAATTGGCAAGCTAAGCAATAGTGGAGAGACCACCTCGAATGCCCATTCCTGATAATGAACTTGATGTCTATAACCATCCGGGGGCCTTCATCCTGTGACTGATGGAAGCAGAGGCAAACACACAACTAAGCACTGAACTGAACCCAAGGAACCCAGTGACAGAGAGAGAGGAGTGATGAGCAAATTGGCAAAGAATGGGCTGGCAAAACCAGCAGAGACAGCTGATCTGAACAGGGGAGTGCTCTTGGACCCCAGACCGACAGTGGGGAGGCCAGCATGGGACTGATCTGGACCCCCCCAAATGTGAGTGCCAGTGAGAAGGCCTGGGCAACCTATGGGGCCCTGAGCTGTGGATCAGTGTCTATCCCTGGTATACAAACTGTCTTCATGTGCCTATAGCACAAAGAGAGATGCTCTCTCAGCCTGGACTCTTAGGGGAGTACCTGGACCCTACCAAGAGTAAAATGACAGACTCTAGATATCCCCTATGTGGAAGGATTTGGCAATAGGGTGGGAGGGAGGGGGGGGAAGGGGAGTGCGGGAAGAGGGGAGGGAGAGGGAACTGGGATTGACATGTAAAACAAGCTATTTAAAATTAAAATAAAAAATGATATAAAAAAAAGAGTTTTGCAATTCGCCAGCCTACAACCCCATGGCCAGAGAGTCTGGGAAAGAGAACCTTCAACCAGTGACGTATGGAAGCAGCTAAACAATGAACTGAATTCCAGGAACCCAGTGACAGAGAAGGAGGACTAATGAGCAAAGGGGTTAAGACTGGGCTGGTTTAACCCCCAGAAACAGCTGACCTGAACAAGGGGTAGTTCTTGAAGCCCAGACTGATGGCTGGGAATCCAGCATGGGACTGATCAAGACACCCTGAATGTGGGTGTCAGTGAAGAGGCCTAGGCAATCTATGGGGCCTTGGGTAGTAGATCAGTATTTATCCCTGGCATACAAATGGACTTTGGGTGCCCATCCCACAATGAGAGATGCACTCTCACCCTGGACTCTTGGAGGAGGGTCTAGGTCCTGCCCTGGAATGAAATGACAGACTATGGACACCCCCATGGAGGGCCTCACCCTCCCTGGGGAATCCACGGGGCATGGGGGGGGCTGGAGGGAGGGTGTGGGAGGAGGGGAAGGAAAGGGAGAGGGACCTGGGATTAACATGTGAAGCAACCTTATTTCTAATTTAAATTTAAATTTAAAAATTAAAAAAAGAATTGTGCACTTCAACCAACTCCCACCCAGATACTTTCTACAAGCAACTCCCATCCAAAGAACTCCAGTCACAATGTGTCAATTATCAGACATAATAAATTAAAGTATTATAATTTTATCAAATTTTAATCAAATATTATTTGATTTTGATAATATCAATTATCAAACATAAGATAAATATTAGATATCAATGAGACGTTAATACAAATTAAGTTTCCTTAGTCTATTACTTCCTTTAAACAAGTAAAACCTAGTGTTGCTTAATTGTCTAAGAAATATTGCAGATGGAAATCTTCATTTCCTTGTCTTTGCTCGCAATGCCTCAGGTTTCTCCCACTCCTTCAAAGTCCATCCAGAGTTTGCTCCTCTCTTGTTCCTTCACCACTAATCTGTTCTCCATTTCCATAATTTGTATCTAGAAGATGCCTGTGAGCGGGAAAAGCAGCATTGCCATGTGCTGAATAAAGGTGCAGCAAAGACTACCCATGTAATAATACTAATTCCATACCCCACATGCATTATAAAAAAAAATAAATGACAATAAATGTCTTTCAGCATAAATTTCTAAAAGACTCTAAACTGAAATAAAAGTCAATCATAAAATTTGACATTTTTCTAATTCACATTCCTACTTTAAACAAATATGATAATATGCATGAATAACAATAAAATAACATCCAATATTCAGACAACACTGTGGGCCATACCACTATTCCCAAATTTTCCTATTTTTTCCTCTCATGAAAATGATAATTTAATTTGTGGGCATTGATGAATTTATCCCAAATTTAATATTATGATTATTCTTCTATTTGACAAATGAAGGAATTCAGATACTTAGAGGTTATACCATTTGCCAAAGGGCACTTGGCTAGGAAGTGGCGGTGTGATTACAAAACCAGCACTTTGACTCCAGACTTTATTACTGCTATATCTGACACTGGAGTTTAAGAATCTGTTTGCAGCTGTGGAAAAAGCTGCTGGTCAGTTGTAAGGAGTTTTTAACTGACAAATGTATGTCTAAACTTAGTTCTCAGCAACTAAAAGTGGAAGAATTGGTCTGCTCCATGAAGTCATAAAGGTGGAAGCTCAGGATTTATGGAGGGATTAGGAAAAAAAGATTAAAACATGATGTTTCATGAAAACAGGCTAGACAAAATGAGTGAACAGAAATAGAGGCAAGGCAAAATACACAGCAAAAGTAATGCCAGAAATCAGATAAATACATATTTGCTAATATATAAATTAATAATAATAGTAGCAATAACAATGATAAATAAATCACTCTAAGGACCAAAGCCAAGAAAAGATTAATGCATTATAACTGCATCAATTTAGTTCTCAGACAGACTACTTTACAGAACCTGAGAAATTTGTCTATGAATTTCCTTTTTTTGTTTTTTCTTTCTTTCTTTTTCAACTGCTACTTAACCTTACCTACTGATCCTAACTACCTCTTTTTCATCCCTCTGTCATTTTTATGGATCCTTCATAGAACCATCACTATGTGTCTGATTGTGCTAAGTGATTGTTTTAACCAAGGAGAAATATTCTGGGAGCTTAGAAACTGTTAATAGCTGTGAAATATCAGGCAAAGACAAGGATTTCTGGGCACTGATGATAGAGCATACTGGTATTATTATGAAAACATTCTTAAGAAGAGTCAAACGGCCCTTATATAACGCCGCTTTTTATTTCTATTTCTTTTCCATGCTTATTTCCTGGCATAGCAATACGTCTGATTATAGAGGAGTGTCAGGTAATAAACTACAGAATTGGAAAGACAAGCTTTCTGTGATGGGCAGTAAGGACTGAGTGCTGTTAAAAATGCTTGCCTGCTGATGCTAGTAAGTTCGAGGCATCCAAGCTAATTCAGTAACTAAGACACAAAGGTGTTACAGCCTCGAATTTCTTTAATGCTAGCACTTGGGCCCCAACTACTGAGGTAGAGAAGGCACACTGGCAAGCACAGGAAGTGACAGATGACAGCAAGGGAGATGACAAAATCCCTGCCAAAGGCAAACATTACAACTATTAAGTGACAGCAGCCTGGAACCATGAGCCTCTGCTGATATTCTCTCTGCATTTCTCTCCAACTGCAAACTGACAAGCAAGAACACAGCAACTGTCCACCCCCTTTTCTCCATGACTATTTTCTGCTCAATGAACACATGAAGGAAGGAGAGAGGTGGGCAGAGTTATTTCTCCAGTCTCCTTGGTTTTTTCAGTGTTTAGTCAACGGCTTCCTCTTTTTCCAGTTGTCCAGATAACAGTACAATGCAATGCTCAACTTTGAGCAACTTTGTTAACAAATTCTGATGGTATCCTATAGAGACACCATCCTGTACTTTGAATGGACTTCAGTGCAGTGAATTTTTTACTCATTCAACTATGTCTAAGATTACTCCTCTGTTGTATTTCATAAACACCAAAGATTAAGCATGAGTAATGCCCACTCATCCCATTAAAGCATGGGTCTCATTCATACACACACATACATTTTATTTGCATGTAAGCATCGATGTGTATGTATAGGCACATATTGGTTAGTTCTCACAAAGGCCAGAAGTGGACCTCCATATCTCTTGGAAATGAAATTACAGGTAGCTGTGAGCAGTCCTGTGAGTAAAATGGGAACCTAACTCCATTACTCTGCAAAAGTCCCATGTCCTTTAACCACTGACTCCTGTTGTCAGCCTTGCCATTTTGTATCTGAGGAAAACATACAGAAATGTATGATTTTTATATCCAATAACCAAAATCAAATACACAGTCTTGACAAAAATTCCAAATTCACTCAGACAAAGGCTTTGTCGTCATTTGAAGAGATTAAATTCACCAAACCTGCCCGTGCCTTCCTCATACTCCCAGGCATACTCAGTGTATTCTGCAATCTATGAAGTTTTTCTCATTTAGTATTAATAATAGCCTTTGTAAGGCACTTATTTTCAACTTTGTTTTAGTGTCCCAAGCCTCAAAACAGCTAAATTGCTCTAAGAACATTACACAAAGATGCACAAAACAGCATTTAAGCCCATCTCTTTACTCATTCTGGTGATTTTCTCACATTTGTGGAAGTAAATATCACCAAAATAGCACATACAATTTTCCTATACAACTATTTATAAAAATATGTCCTAAGTTCTAGCCCGGCATTGGTGGCACACGCCTTTAATCCCAGCACTCGGGAGGCGGAGGCAGGCGGATCTCTGTGAGTTCGAGGCCAGCCTGGTCTACAAAGTGAGTTCCAGGACAGCCTCCAAAGCCACAGAGAAACCCTGTCTCAAAAAACCAAAAAAAAATATGTCCTAAGTTCTAGATTGAGGATCTAGATTGGTTTTTATACTATTTATATTTTCACTTCCATTACAGTATATAAAATGGCTTACTGCATGGACTTTATATGTGGACAAAGCATCCAGAATCAAACTGAGCAGGTTTAATGTCCAGGTCTGTCATTTCTATGGGATTTTATGGGAGTCACTTAACCATCTGGAGCTTCATCTATTGAAATTTTTCCCTAATTACCCTCCAAAATTATTTTAAACTTCAAAGAAAAGTAAAGATTGGATAACAGATTATATATGAAACAGTAAAATATTTCAATAATGTTGACTATTATTTTTCTTACGATTGACACTGTACTCCTTAAGAACTCTGTTTCAGCACTACAATTACCTGAGAATGTTTGCTGTAAAATACCTTGACTTAATTATCATGTTTGGTATTTTTACTTTTCAATCTGGCAAAAGTCTCTTCATTTTTCAAAATCAAAGTTACTCCCAAAATGACACCTTCTCATCTGTGTCACACAAAATGAACATTCCCTAGGTAATTCTCATACATTACAATATATTCTTCAACTCTATACTCGTTCACTAGAATATCAACTCTTCAATGTGAGGAGTCACATTCTAACCAGCCAAAATAAAACTGAAAACGTAGTACATGCTCAAGAATTATGAATACATTAAACAGGTAAAGCCTAAGCAACATACCATGTACTTGCTAAATAAAATTGTGGAGAAATATGATGGCATAGATTTATGTTCTTATTTAAAAAGTGTTGTTAGTACTCTAATTGATATAAAGTTATATTCTAAGATGAGAATTTTTATCATCAATCATTTAATTGGAAGGGACAGCAAACACAAAAGCATAGAAAAATTTATAGGAACGGAATTGGTTGTAAGACAAGAATCTTTTGTTTCAATCAAATAAATTCTATTAAAAATAGACATAAAATGAGTGTGAACTGAATGTTAAATGCCACAAATAACACAGTTTATTTACATTTTCCAAAAAGAAATGTCATAGCGGCTAAATGTTAATATATATAAATTGTTACTTTCACTGAGATATAGTATGAATATATCTTCAGGATGCAACTACATTTATTGACTAGCAATAATATAGTTAATTCACAAGAAGCAGAAGTTAAGAATGTCTTTAAGGAAAAAAAGTATCTGTTTCCTTTGCCAAAAGCTATCATTTAACTATGAATGCAGCATTCCTCATTTAATCTGATAATAGTAATTCTGTACATGTGACAATGACATTTTTAATGAAAACATCAATTGCACATATGATAGTTGGATGTCTACTTTGTACATTTGAGAACTAAATTCACCATTTTACCAATAATGAAATCTTTCAAAGAAATATTAAAGTATGACATAATCAAAAATGATCACAATCTTTAGATAAAATGGGAAAATCTAATAGTTCATGAGACATTGAAGAACGTTAACAAAATATAGATGACTAGAGAGGTTGGATAAGAATTCAGCCCTACATACAGAAGGACCAATAACCTCTCAAAGTCTACTGAAATCAGAGGAACCTCAAAAAAGGCTCAAAAATTGAACCCGCTGTATTTGCAATCTATATTTACCAGTAACCAGTAGTTTTATTATTCCTATACAGCATACAAAATTTAATAAGATTAGATGAATATAATTAATAGTTCAAGATTTTTAGAGTTATAACATGGAAATAAGAAAACAAATTATAAATAATAGTTATGGTATTCTAACATATTTCCCATTATCAATGTTTTATCATGGGCACAGTTTGGAGTGTGACTATAGGTCAATTTATGTATATGTAAGCTCAACCTGAACATAAAAAACTGAGATAAACACAAATGCCAATATACCAATACTTATGGAATATTCAATGTCACAACATCCACATGCATGGCATATATAACACACATATACACTCACTGAGAATGATTCAAGTATAGCGACTTAAACCAATTATCTATTAAATAAGAATTCTGGTAGTGACCTAAATTTTGGCACAACACATACTCTAATTAAGGCAGTATTTAATGAACTCGTGGTTTTTACTAAGAAAAATAATGGGCAAAATTTGGCCTTATCATTACGCAATTTCTTAACAAATGTGACAGCATTGTCAATGAGAATTCAACTACCTAGTTAGTTTCTGTCAACATTTTACTGACAAAAATGCCCTAATAGAATCCTTGACCTTCAATAAAGAGTTTAAATACATCAAATATAAATCATTAAGTATTTTTCAAAAGCATACAACAACAATTCTGACATTTTACAAGGTCATTTTTAGACGCATAAATGAAAGGTTTCATTGTGTAAAATCACAAACATAACTTCTATTAAATTGTATAAAATTAAAATTAATAAGGTCAATCATACCAATGTTTTCTTTTGCTAGCATCAAAACTATTTAAAATAATTTGAATCAAATTATGGATATTTTACAATTCTCACCCATTATATTTAAATGTGAATGAAGCAGTCTGAGCATGAAACTTCTACATGGTGATTAGCTTCCAAAAGGAAAACTATGAATTGCATCAATTTTAAAACATCTTCCCACATTTGATGTCTAGGTGGAGAGCAATTAACAAGTAAGCATATAATGTAATATAGTACTTTACAGATGCCTAAGGTGTAAACATGCTAAAAATACCTAATAATTTATCTTTAAACAATTCTTTTTTAAGATTAATTATTTAAAGAGAACTATCTGTTTTGATTGGGAGTATATTTCTTCAGTTACTGTAAGTTTGTACATGCATGTGTTCAGAAACAGGTTTTTAAACATACTTGTCAAGCAGCACACCCTAATCCATTGATTAGGTTTGAATTTTATGTGGATGTCTGATTTCACAATTGCTAACCACAATATGACACCCAGAAACTGCACCAATTTGGTGTCAACTACTTTAACCAGTATTAGACTACATTCAAATATTTGGTATTTAAAGAAAAGAAGAACACAACTTATTCATTTGTCATTAGTCTATTTTGCAAATATTGATGCATGAATACTGCTATTAAGTATTATACATTAATAAAACTTGCCAATTTTGCATGATTGTTTGGAACGTATTTCATTTTAATTAACTATTTAAGAGAACATCTACCCAGGCCTGGATTATGAAAAATAACAAAGCAAACAAGGAAAACAACAACAATAACAAAAATAAATAATTCTGTCTGGTTGAGGTTGTTACTTTAGTTTCTAGGCAATGTGCTTTTCTAGTAGCTGAACATCTCCAGCTACATATCATCCTCAATGGAATATATGGTTCATTCTTCCATTATACTCCAAAATTTTATATTTCCTTTCTATTATCTCAATGAGTAGCACCATCTTCAGTGTTTCTAAAGTCAATGAATTTTGATAAGACTTTCATTCATTCTAACTGAACATGAAGCAGTTAAAAACCACAAATATTGTAAACTCTGGAAGATCTAAAAGATTTTATTCTGCCTTCTTCTGATTTTCCTGCCTCAGGAATAGTTGATCTGTTTAAACCACTTTCTATCTTCTTGAAATAGTTCACTCTTTGCTGTATTTTCAGACTACATTTTCTTCATTTAACTGCGTCCTGGTTGGCATTTCCTTTAATAGGCGTTCCTCTTCTACACGTACACAAAATTTGAGTATGTGATGAATATTCAAGGGGACAGCACCATTGTGATTTTATATGCTTAGTTTGGCTTGGATTTCTATTATTCATTTTCTATTCTATGTCTTTAGGTAAGTTTTAAATTTTTGATTCAAGGTCTATATATCCATCCCAGCTTGGGCTCCACATGTAGCATAAGCTGGACACAAGCGTTCAATTCTCTTGCCTGAAAATTTAATTATCTTGGGATTACAGGCCTGCACCAATATAGCTAGCTTCATTTCCATAGTAGTTAATGCCATGCATGTGTAGACTAGTCCTAAATCCTAGTCTCTATCTAGTTCAAACACAGATATTCTTCTGAAACCAATTTCCAATATATAATTACCCACAGCATGTGGTCATCTAACTTTATTACTTCAGAAATTTATTATATAAGAAGACTAATTTGTTGTTCTCTTCCTTCCCATCATTGAACTTGTTACAGAAACAAGAAACGTAGGGATCACATTTTACTTCTACATCTCCTTCTCTGTCACCTTCCTTGGTTTACCAAGTCACTAATACCAGTTAATTTCTCTTTGAACCTTTATCTTCTTCCTTAATAATTCTATTGGCATTATCTTAGTATGAATCATTAAAATCTCTGAATTAGTCTATTATTTGAAAGCCTCTTAAAAGTACTGTTAGCTATTTTTAACATTCTTATCCTAACTGTTCATAAGTAAAGCACAGTTTGATCACTCCACTATCTCTAATTAAAATCCACTGAAGTTTACCAGAAATGTTCCCAACTTACATTTATGAGTCATCATCCACATGTCCTTCATAACACATACTCCAATTAAATGATGATTTGAAAGTTCACTCATGTACTTTCTATATAGCACGCATGCACACACACACACACAGACACACACACACACACACACACACACTCCTTTTCTCATCTCTCTGTTACTACTGCCCATGTTTATTTCTGCTATTCTATACAAGTATATTTCTCACATTCATGTGAATTCATTTTTTTGTGATCCACAAATTTAATCTCTGAGACCATAGATTTTAGAAGTATTCACTAAACTCTGGTGGGATTAGCAATTGGAAATAATGACTCCCCATCTTCAGGATGCATCACCAGCCAAAGTTTCAGCAGTAATATATAGGTCTACATTAGCCCTTCGCCAATCACTGAGAGATTTCTCAAAGCAAACATTGATCAATAGCTTTTCATGAATAGTAATAAAATTAGCTTTTCATGTCTCTTTATAGTAATTATGACAGTGTATTATAGTAGCTACTTCATATCACTACCCCCTCCAATCCTCTGAGCTTGAATGTGTTTTGATATCACAATTATTATAAGTATACAAAATGCAAAACTAAGTTAGATTGCTAACTACACACTGATTTGTGTCATTAGACCAAAATCACTCATTATACCTTAAATAAAAGGAAGCAAAACCCCTAATATTCTGAGAAGTGTGAGAAAAGACCAAAATGATTTTGAAATATGATAGTGGTCTAAAAGAGAAAGGAACACAGCTGTGTGATACAGCATGAACAAAGTTCTAACTCACTATTTCAGTTTATGTTGAGAAAGTTTGAGTATAGATTTTTTTATCACATATTTCCTATTAGAAGCAAGTACCAAAGATTCAAAGGGAACAGGGCAAATAGCATGGCTTATATTCAAAAGAAAAATGTAAACTCTTCTGTTATGTGGTATTAATAGCCTGATATTATGACTGTCCTTTATCCAATTGCCTTCAGATAGTTCTTATGCAGGTTTAATGCCAACCAATCAGTGAAAATGATATTGTCAATAATTTTGCAAGATTCATGGGTCTGAAAACATCCAAAGCCTAACAACTTTCATATAAGCATCTCAGGACAGAAAACGGTCTAGCAGCAAGCATAGCAACTATATTCACCTATGCCTGTGAAATGTGTATCTATGAACTTAAAATTAGTATTACAAGCTTCAGTGATCATGGGAATTCAGCTTGGATACACTTACAATGTGCTTAATCACAGTAAATGCACCCACCTAAAAGGAGATAGTGAATAAAACAAATATCATTTCCCATATATTATATATATTAGAACATTTGTTTCTTCATTACTGCATTCCTGGTATGTTGGAGCACGCCTTCTTTCTAAATACATGTTTTAAAATTTGAAGCAATGTAAGTAACTACACTGGTGGCTTCTACCACATAACTACCATGGGGATAGAGAATACATTGTGTTGGTTACATATGGACTCACACATGTGCAATAAAATAGTGATTTTATAATGTACTAACCTAACTTACATAAGCACTACTTCAATAAAAAGACTTCTTAAAGCTACTGATAGGAAGCTTCTTTACCTAAAAGAGACAGCAAATAAAAAAGTGATGTTTTTTGTAGAGCCTAATGAATAGTAAAAGAAAAGATAATACTTATACAATTATACAAACTCAAAAACTTTTACACATTTTTTAAAAGTTCGAGAAACAGAATGCCTAGGTCTCAATCATAACTGTCCTGTTATTATATGTGCTATTTTGAGCAAGATAATTCATGTGTGTATGTCTTTTTTTCTTCATGTATAAAAGGAACAAATAATTGTAATTGCAAAGGATTATAAAGAAAAAATTACTTCATGCACTTAAGACAATAATAACATTGTCACTGAGCGTCAAAGGCTATATCATAGTAAGCTGTTATAATTTTCATTTATTTTCCATCATCCATTTGTGAGTACATTTAATCTAGTTTTCCTTTTTTAATGTAAAACAACCTAAAATCATTCGCATGGATGTCAGGAGGTATGAAAAATATAATTAAATATGTTACATGTGGAAATACGGATTTACTCTGAAAGGAAATGCCAAGATATCCAGATTCCACAGATACTGGCATGATAGTGATGGTGAATATCATTCTGCAAGGTAACATCAGTATTATTCACAAGAACAGGACAAAATTAAGAATTTTTACAATGTTAGTTTCCAACCAGTGAGGGAAAGATAAAATTAAGGAAGCAAAAGGTATAGCCTATGGGAGTCAGACAACACTCTAGTCACTGTGTTTGGATATAATCCTGGAGGTTGAGAGCTTAGCAAGTAGAGTCACTATTGTCAAGGTTTAGTATATAGTCAATAGGAAATTCTTGGGTAAAGAACAACAATGAGAGAACACCTAACTCTTAATTACTATGTTCTAGAGGAAGCAGGCCGAAATAGTAAGATGGTTTTCAACAACAAATTAAAACCACCTTTTCTGTTGTGGAACTTTATGTGTTCTCTACATCAGGCTTGATTTTTACCTTTGTTAAATTCACACTCAAATAATAAGAATTATTTGAGGAGGCCAGGATTCAGTATATTCTAGAACAAGACTTGTTAAGCTTTATTTCGTAGTAACCACATTTTGTCTGAGAAATTTTTGCATGATGCTTGGAGAACAGGTTAAAAAAATTACTAGTTATACAAACCAGACATTTACTGATTATAGCTCATTAAAAATATTTTAAACAAATCTTTGGCTCAACATATTTTCAACATTTCTACACATCAAAACAAATGTTCACACTAATGAGATAGATGTGTTTATGTATTTTTGTAAAAAAGAATTGTATCTTAGCCTAACGTTTGATAATATAGTACAAGCAACATCTACAATATTTTCCAGATTGATATTTTAGCATAAAATCATTAATGTTGAAAATGCTGTTTTGCATAAATGCATATTATAAGATGGCAAAAGAAGAATGTTGTGGAGGTTTGAATGAGAACTGTCCCTCATAGGCTTTAGTAGAAGACTTGGTTTCTAGTTGGTGATGCTGTTTTGGAAGGTTGAGGAGGTGTGGCTTAGTCACTGGAAGTGGGCTGAGAATTAAAACACTTCTACCATTTTCAACTTCTATCTCTCTATGCTTGTGATTAAGATGTAAATCACATTCTATAAAACTAAGGTCTAGGTCACATAAAAATGATTGACAGCACAGTGGAAATGAAATTAAGTCATATGAATTTTGGAAGCCTTGATCTTCTACAGGTTTTGTTCATGAAGTCACAAGTTCTAGTGTGAGTTCATGTGTCCAATAGCCTGTCATGCCTCAAAAACTCTATTTCACAGCAATTATCCAATTCTTCTGGCTCTTACTATCTTTCTGTGACCTTTTCCATGATGATCCCTGAACCTTGGGAAGAGAATGCTATAAATTTGGGGAGATTTGTTGTGCAACCTAGTATAAGACAATAAAGCAATAACAGTTATACATCCACATACAGGTAAATGACTATAAATGTTTTAAAAGCCATTTAAGATTATGATAACACATCTAGCATATAGAAAACCAAGGTAGAAAAAGTATAAGATTTCTTTTCTGCTATCCATATCCAAAATGAAAAAGAAACACAAGAAAGGGAGACCAATTGTCCAAATAGTTGATGTTAAGTACCGTTATATGAACAAAAGAAGCCATCTAAAATGATTTCTTTGCGGCTGACTTGTCAAAATACCCAATCTAGAAGTGGGTTAATAAATTTGCTTGCAATATGTTTTCCAGACATAATAGAAAGATATTTTAAAAGATTGTAAGCCATATAACACATCTTCTTAAATGCAGTACTAGAACATATTCACAATTAAACGTAATAATGATGTCAAATAACTATGCCACACTAAAATTATGTAAAATACTACAATTGTATACAATTCAATGGTCCAGTAGAAATTTGGAATGTTCTACCAATTCACTGCAAATTAAGATTTCTTGGTACATTTTCTGTGAAATACTCAACACTCAAATTTTAATAATTCTATTTATTCTGTAGGATAATGTTACTAGATAAACAGATGCTTACATATAGGCTACCAATAAATGAATGAGGAAACTTTTCATGATGTAGTATGAATGGTAATACAGCCACAATAAAAGCATTTCAAAATGGACACAAACAATTTTCCATACAAACATATAATCTACTTTGTCATGTCTACATAATTAAAAAAGTAAATTTATTTTCAACTTTCAGAAGTATAAAACAGATACCTTCTCAAATTTTACTGAATATAGGATATCTTTGCATCTGGAAAGAGATATTTTAGAATATTGTATTTTTAATTTAAGTAATATGGTATAAAAATCACAAAGAAATTATTCATGTTTATTTTTAATACTTATTTTTATTTTTAATTAAAGGGGCTTTCATCAGAATAATTTCAGTACCACTCAGTCGCATAAGGAATGCAGAACTCTCAGATCACAGATTTAGTTGTAATAAGAATAAAATTCTCACACCAGAGGAAAAACATTCAATTTTTAATTAATTCATTCATAGTATGCAACATGACCCCAGACTGGAGTAATGCAAAAGAAACATGTAAAGGTGTAATATTCTTTTGACCAAATAGGTAAACACCAGGGAAAAAAGAGTAAAAGCATGGCTTTACAATCAAATCTAAAGTAGCACAAACCCCAAGAGTTAAGCAAAGGTTAATGTGAAAGCAATGTAGTTTATTACTATTCAGCAACACTGAACTAATTCAAACAACAGTATACTTCTTAACTAGGAAATTATTAGCAGAGCATACAAATAATGGTGTGTCTTTGTCACCACACTGTTTTAATCTTCTAACCACTTTTATACCAATACCACCTTCTTCACAGATTTCTAACTTGATAGCTAGAATGGTCTATTTATTACATAACATTAACATTGAAACAAGTCACATATATATGAGGAATTTGATCTCTTGGGATTTATGTCCAGCATATACCTGATTATTTTTAGTTACTTTCCATTATCATTACATGCTGTCATCACCAATGTCAATACTTTAAAAAAAATGGGTTGAATTAGTACTACAGATTTCAGAGATGTACTTAAAGGCACATCAGGGCTATGATATTTGTATTTCTCTTATATGAATGCAAAAAAATGGACAAACTTCTCAATTGTCTTCCAAAGATCCTAATAATGATTTCTATAATATAAATAAAATTCATATATAAAATAAACAGCCTTTTAAAAATTCCAATGTCGGCTGGAGAGATGACTCAGCGGTTAAGAGCACTTCCTGCCCTTCCAAAGGCCCTGAATTCAATTCCCAGCAGCCACATGAGATCTGATGCCCTCTTCTTGAGTGTAGGCAAACATGTAGGCAGAACACTGTACACATAATAAATCTTAAAAAAATTCCAATGTCCTAATAACTCTACATGGCAAACTCTTTAGTTCTTGTATGTACTTCCGCACTGACAATAGTCAGGATAAAATATATTCAACTCATATCAAAGAAATCTAAATTTTGATAACTAACTTCTAAAATGCTAAATTGTTATGAGATAAATCTATAAGATATGCAAATATACATTATTAATAGAACTTTGTTTCAAAGTTCATTCTTATATCCTTATTATCAATGATTCAAATTTAAAATACTTCAAGTAAATACTGTAATTTGACATATGAAAGTGTAGGAAATTGGAGAGTCTAATCTATGTACATGAATTCAGTGGAAAACTAATGATGATCTTAAATAGAAGATCATTGACTTTTAATACATGAAATGAAAACATAACAAAACTTCATATTAATAACTAATTCAGCAACAGGGCATAAAATTCAGCATTCCAAAACATTTAAGTGTTTTATACGTTCTCAAAACATTTAATTGGTTTGACATAGTATAAGAAAGGGTTTGGACAAGGTGACATATTGATGCTTGCTATTGCCAACAATCACTTCACGCTAGTTTTTTTGAATGACCTTGGAACTCAAAACCCCAGATTAATATTTACATTATAAGCATGAAAACACATTTTAGATAGTAAGATTGCAGTATTTCTAGCAGTCCTGTGAGCTGAAAGCCACAACAAAGTTTAAAAACATTACTGGCAGAATCTAAACCCATATACCTCTGCCTTTAAGTAAAAAAAGGAAATGGGAGAGAGTAATAATCTCCATTCACAACAAAAGAAAAGAGTAATAAAGGTTCAGAATGTTCAGCCTCTGACATAAATATAAAGTAATTTTGGAAAACATCTTTACTTTTCACATAAAGGAATCTTGGAATATTTCCAATAAAGTAGTTTCAATAAAGGCCTTTTGTAAGTATATTCAATTGGAGGGGTTATGACAACAACAACCTGTGTTAAAAGTTTTTCACCTTCTTCCAAAATTGAAATGCCAGATTCAATATCTGAGTCAACAAGATGTATACATTGATTCCAAGAATGAATAATACTGTCCAGACTGAAAAGTAACTCAGAGATACAGAAATGTGAATCATCTGGATATAACTTCTTAGAGCTTAGCATAAATTCATGGTGAGTTCCTTTCCTTCTTACACCAATCTCAGCTACCAAATAAACTGTAAACTGGAAAATACTTGTCTCAGGTAAACTGTCTAGGACAATGGTGTCTGCAATATATGATTCATATCCATAAAAAGGAACTTATAATAACAATTATATGTTTTGGGACACTATGTGAATTTACTGAAACCCAGCAATCTGGCAATTAAAGCCACCAAGTTCAAATTCAGTTGGGTTGCTTGCTAGTGAGTCAATTAATCTCCCTCTGACATTAGATAATAAAATTATTTTTAAGATATCTTTATTTCTCCTTTTTTTGGTTTTACAAGACAGGGTTTCTTTTTATGAGGGTTAATTAAGTGAATACAAGCAACATGTCTAGAAAAGTAAGAGAAAAATAACCTATGAATCAATTAAACCCTGACTGTACTATACATGCTATCTTAAGATAAAAGATTCATTTTTATTGCATATACGTATTTCTTGATGATAAATGCATAGCGTGATAAAATACACACTTCTCCTTTGACAGACAACACACTGCTTAGAGACTAAAGTGAATATATTAGGGTTTCATGGTGTATATTTATTCCAATTTTAGTGTTATCAATTTGGCAGTGCAGTAACTGAACAAACAATATAACCCTTGAATCAAGTTACAAATAACAATGAGGTGGGATTAAGACAATCTACAAAATATGATCATGCAATTTAACAAAACACCCAAAATAGAACCCATTCATAGTAACACCTTTTATCATGATGTAAATCAGTAGCAAATCTAAGATTTCATATAGCATGTAGAAGGAAAGTATTATCTGAAAATGAACCGATGTAACAATTTTTTCTCCTACAGCTGAAAATTTTTAAATTATTTTTGGGAGGCCATTCCCCATTGAGGGATATTCTCTCAGCCTAGATAAACAGGAGAGGGCCTAGACCCTTCCCCAAATGATGTGAATGACTTTGATGATTCCCCCATGGAAGGCCTCACTCTCCCTAGGGAGTGAATTGGGGGTTGGGGTGGGGGGGTTGATGGAGGTCATGGGAGGATGGGAGGGAGAGGGAACTGGGATTAATATGTAAAATAAGACTGTTTCTAAATTAAACTTTAAAGAAGTAAATGAAAAAGGAAAAGAATGCTTTTGGCCAATCTCAGAAATTACAAATAGGTATATACTAAATATACCAAAATAAGTGGAATTAAACAATTGACTTCCACTTATGATATAAGCATATTTCACTTTATTAAAAGAGAACAACTACCTATAATATAAAAATACTAAATTTAAAAAGGAAACCGATTCATAGCTACTTACAAAATTCACATGTGTCAGGAAAATCATTAGATTACTACTTATTAAGGATGGCCCATTCTAATTAATGAAATAATTTACATATACTAATTCCCAACTAAACCACATATAATATGTGAACACTGACACAGAATTAGAATCTACTCCCTAGAAAAACTGATAATAGTATTTTAAAAGATTATTTAATCTGAAAATGAATGATAAATATAAATATTTTTATATATTACATAAATATATTGTTATACTTTGTGAAAGCTAGATATGAAAAACCAGTTTAAAATACATGTTATGGGGTTGGGGAAATAACTCAAGTGATAGAGTGTCTGCCTAGGGAATAGGAAGTGCTTGTCTAGAAGCCTAGCTTCTCATGACCTAGGTTTGGTAGAAAATGCCTATAATTTCTGTCCTCAGGCCTATCCCAGTAACCTGGAAAAAGGAGAATCAAATATTCAATGTCAACCTTGGCTAACCATTAAGTACCAGGCCAACCTGGGATTCATTTGACTGTATAAAAAAATGAAAACACTGAACTTAAGACGACTAAAGTAGTAAACAGTTTTCAGACAGTGCTATTACAGAAAGCCAACATTAACCAGTTGATGACTATTGTAACATTAGCTGCTCAAAATAATTAAGAGGTTTAGTTATCTTTTCCATCTATATGTTGCCTATTGTTTAAATTGGTTTCAACACCACACTAATGTAACCAAGATTATGAATTCAATGCTTAGTGGGTCATATAGCTTTGTTCTGAAGTACGGACACGAACTCTGCTCCAGCCAGTTCTCATCATCAATTTTTACTGGTCATGGAAAGGATTAACCACAGACAGATGATGAAATAAAAACAGTCATGCCCTATCGATTACAGAAATACCTTTGTTATTTTGTGAGAGTTGGTTCGACGGCCTAGCTGAATACTACTTACTGAAATACCACAGTTTTCATGGATTAGAGTTATAGATGAACATGAAAAATAATATGGCTAGAAGACTTCTTAAGAGAAAGTTAAAAAAACATTTCCTTGAGGAATCCTTGAGTTAAACTTTGCCTTACTCTGAAATATTAAAATATAGCTACCATGTAACTGAAAACTTGCATCTAATCTAAGAAAGTTCTGGAATTCTATATTTGTATGTTTTCAGTAGTGGCCTGAAATGGACAAAGAAACTGTCAAGTTCTGTTATTGTAAATGTCTAAACACTATAACACAAATGTTATAGAACCATATTCTTATTTATCATGTAGATATATTGACATTTGTTAATACAATAAATTATTAAAACACTTAAGTTGTCAACACTGAAGAAAGAGCATTGCAGCAGAAAGAAAATGCCAATAATTAGCATGCTGTCATCTGACACTGCAGGAGCAAAAGTTAGGGCTTAGGAGAGGAGTGATAGCATCTTTATTATTGCTCTTAATGCAACAAAAGCTACCTAATCGCAGCACCAGCTTTTCTTTTCCAAGAAAATTATATCTTAATGGCATCACATGTTATAGAGGGCTTCCTTTTGTTGCCTTTCGTTAAAAAGCAAGTACATGCTAAGAAACAACACATTTCTCACATATTTCCAGCAGCGTGTTATCAATCTATTCTTATCACATGAAGCCAGACACAGACAACTCTCAATAAGACATTATAGTAGAGGAGATAATGGCAGTTCTCAATAGTTACATTTGCCATTTGAATGCATCACATACTTTGCTGAGGGTCCTATAAAAGTAATTTAAATTAAAAACTACCACCTCTAAACTCATGTCAATGATGGAAAAAAGTATGAGGAAATGATGCTGGTATGCAGAGAGAAATCATGATAGTATCAATATTTTCAATGAGAAAACAAAAGCAGATCACACATGAATGGAGAATTTAATCAAAGATGGATAATAATTTATTTATTTTCCAATTATTTTTTTGATTAGTTTTATATTTACAGACATGTTTCAACGTACACTAAAGCATTTAGTGGATGAATTGGTTCAGTCTACTATGTTACCTTATGATTATACATTTACTTGGAATAAGCTCCCAGGGTCTCAAGCCTAGACAAAGAAATACAGACAACCTGGGAGAAATTATGATCTCCCCCAAGGAAGAGCATCACAGTTTTTATGCAATAACAAATGATCAGTTCTTAACACATGTACCTACATGTAATGTTACACAGACTGAACAGGGATATTTATGCATTTAGTAGGCAAAGAAATAAACAAACACACACACAAAAAACATGTACATGAACAACGATTAAAGAAAAGAAAAGAAACAGAGGCCATGAATTTCAAAGAGAATAGAGGAGGCACATGGGAAGGATTGGCAGGGGAAAAGAGAACAGGGAAATGAGGTTATTATAACTTCAGAAATAGCGCAAAATTTTAGAAAAGAAACATACTTTATTTCTTACATAAGCTAGATAGGGTAGGCAAGAAGAAGTACTTCAAAGACAAAAATCTAAACATACTATTCAACTTTTGTCATGCGGGAAAAAGAAGGCCATGGGAAGTCGGTCTCCAATTGAATTTTCTGATAATAGAGCTTTAATGAGTACAGTTACACCACAGAGAAACACAGCAGTGTGTGAAAGGATGAATCTAAAAACTCAAGGTGTACTCATACACCTGATTTCCATGGCTTTGCTTGTGAAGCAGGAACAGCAAAGTCATGAAGCATGTAAGTTATGTAGTCAGGCTGCCTAAAGTTGATTTGTATGCTTAGTATAAAAGACAAAAAGGGCTTTATTAGTATCATCTATAGTCAAGAACAGACAACAAGGTGTAGTAAAATAATTCAATAACATTTCACATAGAATCTAGTACATACAAAGTATACATAAATATTAATATATAATTTAGAAACTGTCAAATTGATTGTGAGTCTATGATATAAATTTATCTTCATTCATAACAAATGTTTTATGATATATTATTAGATTAGTTATTGTATTTCATACTTATTTAAATAGCAATGAAAAGAAATAGGAATTTCTGTGAATTTGAACAACAAACTAACAAAAGACACATTTGTTTCAGCAAAGTTTTCTGTATTTTATAGTGGATCAACCATACTATTTTAATATGTTATTAGTTTTACTGTAATAACATCTGGAGTAAACAAATAACTATATATCTGTAAGACTGAACGAATTAGGCATGAAATTCAGGACACAAGATAATGACATAATATTGTGAAGGCTGTATTCTAATAAAACTACCACATTAAAAGTTATAGGTTACATGATAAATTAATGAAAATACTTTCACAGAAAACTAGAGATTCGTATAACAGTTTCTATTTCAGGAACTGGAAAGAGTTAAAAAGTAAATTGCCTAGAAGTCCATGTTATTTTATGGTCCTTAAGAAGACCTTAAGAAGAATCAAGTGAAATATTCTACACATGAGAATGCCATGAAAACAACAAAAGAGACAGCAAAAAGAACTGAGGCTCAGCAAGGAAAGAAATGGCATAACACTTGTGTGTTGTCCTGAAGCTGAAGACTTTGAGAACTGCCACAATTCCTGATATTGTGGGAAATAACTTGTGAGTGCTGCTTCTTTTTCTGTCTTGAGTATATAGACAGAACCTCATGCATGCTAAACAAGCATTTCACCACAAAACTATTTTCCAACCAGTAAAGCTGGGCTTTGCTAATAATTTAATTGCAGGGATAATTTGCAATACACAAAATGGTACCCTAATAATGATAACTGCAAAGACTAAAGTGATTTCAACATGATCAGTCCATGCAAAGTAACAAAGTATTAATCTGCTATATCTATAAAACAGTTTTTAAGTTAAAATTTTGGATTTGATTTACTATTTCCCATACAACTTCCTCAAGTGACTTATAATAAATGTATGAGAACACATTTACTTTATAAGAAATTACAAAATATTTAAATGTAATGACATTATTAATAAAATATTAATGAGCATGAATTCAGCTTTTATAACATATCAGGTATTGACATATCATGCTATCATTGTAATGATTGCTGTAATTAATGGCAGTCTCTGGAGTGGTGGTATTAATTATAGAAGTATTACAATCACTGTTACAATCTGTAAAGACAGCCATTTTAAAACCTCCTTGCTTTAAGGCTAAGGGTAGTCTATCTAAACATCTCTCTAAAGTTGCTCACTTATATTGATATGTACCTGATTCTCCAAAATTCCTAATTACCTCTTTTACACAAAGGAATGTTAATCTGATGTTCAAAAATGCCAGTATAAAAAATGAGTGTGCATGTGCCATTCTAAATTAAAACTATTAATATGTTAATAATGGGGGATTGTGTAAGGTGACAAAGATAATCAATTTACAGCAAACTAAAGAATGAATAGATAATAAGATAATGAAATTAAGCATAGTTATTTTAAAAAGACTGAATGTTGCTAACGTTCTCCTAAAATTCACAGGTTAAACCTAAGGCACAAGGAGATGGTATACGAAACACAGCCTCCAATAGGGGATTCTGTCAGAACAGAGACCCCAGAAAGAAACCTCAGTCCTTGCACCTTATAAGGACACGTGTGAAGGCATCCTCTACAACTTCCAGTACTTAATGTGGAATTTCCCATCTCTGGAACTGGGAGAAACATGTGCCCTTAAGATGACAAATCCATTATTAGGACACTATTTCTCTCTGGGAATATTAACACCATTGTATAAAGCATGTATGAACTAAAACTGACATATCATTTTTGACAAGACAAGTGCAAAATTTTCTGTATTATGAAAACATATATAAATTAGATTTTACCATTCTTTTGTCTTCTCTTTTTATTTACCTAATATAGAAAGCTGTGCTATGCAATCAAGCAACATTGGATATTTTCAGAGTCAGACAGCTGATGTTAAAACTGAGAAACACAATTTAAAATATCTTTTAGAAACTGATTTTATATTTATCATCAAACTGTGTTCTACCAAAATCTGAAAGCTATGCCTGATATTTTAAGTATCACAAAGTGAAATCTATCTGCACTTGAAATATTTATAACACCTCATTTTTCAGTTATTATTAAACTGCAGAAATATATTATTGAAGAAGTTAAATTTTATTAACCTCTTATGTTTATTTCTTATATTACCTCCAAGCAACATTATAACCAGAGAAATTGCTTACAAGGTACAAACACACACTATCTTTGCTCTTCCTAAAGCCTCTAGTGAACCCTAGAAATTCTAATTAGAATTAGCAGTTATAAGCTACACATTTTATTATTGTTTCTATTGTAGTTAATATTAACTATCATTACTTTAATTCTTACATATTATTATGTATAATTACTGTACTTTTAAAGTCAAAAGCATGCTATCATTATAACCTGCATGGTTATGTCTCCAAATATCATCTAATTGACTAAAACATAACTAGAAAACATAAAATTTCCAATTGTTACATATATAATATATATTCAGAAAGACTACAGGATCTTTTGTTTGTTCATGAAAACACATGTAGACATGTAAATACTTATATTCCATTAATATAGACCACATGTTGAACTTCATTTTATATCATGGTATTATGATGGCCTATGAGAACATAAATATCATAATAAGGAAAACACAGGATTTGAAAACTAGAAGATAGCTTACAGATGAGAAAAGGGTTCACACTAATTGAGAGTATCATTGTATCTTGGCTAGGCTAGCAATATTCACAATTATAAGATCCATCATACAAACTGTAAATCATTACAATTTACACATGCACTAAAAAACCCTAGGGTTAGTCATCATAGTATCATAGTTTGGCATCTAATTTGGAGAAGAGGGATTAGGAATTAAGATTTCCACTGAAAATATCATGCAAGGAATGAAAAAGTTTCTGACACCAGAAGACTATTCCTCTAAGAAAAGAGATGCTATACACATTTCAGGGTTTTCATTTGATCCTTTCTATCAGTTATTAACAATGCACAATGGGGGGTAGGATTAAGAATTTCTATAATTTCGGAGAAAAATCCTTTATAAACCATTTTTTCATTTCTATACTTCTTCAGGTTCTCTTAGTTGGGCAAATGTTCAGATCTAGAGTCAAGCTTTGCCGCCAGTGGCTCTGTTCACATTAATAGGAAAAGAGCAAAGCCATGTACTTCAGTGTGAAGTTCTCACCAAGTCTCCTCACTCCAAAGCCAGCATCTGCTGCATGTGCTTTCATCACAGTATGCACTACTCTTCTCCCCACTGTTAAGTTAATAGGAGACCATAGGCTTGCAGCCAGTTCCAAGCCTCCAGTTCAACCTAATTTAGTATATATCGTTTTTGTAACAACCAGCTGAATTTCCACCAGTCACATAGTTTTAATCACAAAATGATCAAACAAAGCAAATGCCTAACTACAGTAAGCCCCCTGATTTCTGTTTTTGTTTCCATGCTTACCATAAAAAAGCTTGCTGCTCATATCAATCCCTTCTGACCCTGGGTGATACACAATTCATGGGTAGCTCTTTGCTCAAATAAATTCAGTTAAGCTTAGGTCATCTAAATTTTTCTTACTTTCCTAATGCTGCTCCTTATCCAGAAACACATGCTACCATCTACCTTATTGAAACTACTGAAATACTCATACTACCTACTCTGGGTTCTTCATTTTTCCGATTCTAAATTAGCTATATCCTATGTTCCCCCAGCTTTTGAAAAATGTCTATTCTAACATTTACCATAGTTAGACTAAATATGGTACTCTTCCATCTTCAGTCAATAGATCATGAGTTCTCTGGTGCAGGGAGAAGAAATGAATCGGTTGTTCCCAATGCACATACTAGGTATTTAACAAATCAGTTAAATGAAATGAGAGATACATCCACCCCTAAAATAGAAGTAAAGTGCTTTGTAGTGTAATGTTAAAAATAAATTTTCCCTAAAACTTTAAGAATAAGTAATTCATACAGAAAGTATAATTTCATGGAACTTTTCACACATTAAATATTTACAAATCTAAATATTAGAAGTATTAAAATTGGGACATTTAAAGGCTCCTTCCTATTTAGCAATTCTAAGCCCCTTTAAATTTTTAAACATTCACTTGACAACATAGACTAGTAATGCTTTATAGTGCATTTAGTGAGAATGGAGACATGAGCCTCCAACAGTCTTGCAGTAGGGGGTAGTTCTCAAAAGGTTTTGGAACACTGAGTCTAACAGCCTTGGAAATAGGTCTTAGAAACAAGAGATTGGTGCCTCATTCCAGAATGGTGCTGATTGAGCTTGCAATGAGCAGCAGAATGGAGAAGAAAGTGGTGCCCTAAAGCTATGTGAGCCAGGGCAGGACAGCTTAAGTTTGCTGGAGCCAGAAATGCCTGCTGATTTCTTACTAAGCCTGCCATCTATTGACCAAATTATGAATCAAGGCACTGTGAGTGGCAAAGAACTTCAACTGGTATGGGAAGACAGTTCTTAAGAGTGTTAATTAAAGCACGTGTTGTGTCAGTAAGATTTGTCTGGTCTATTGCATGCACACACTGAATGTTCTTTGATTTTTAACTGATCCTGAAATGTCTCTTCAGAAATAAATCAATGACACCAAAGGGTTCAACTTTACTTTTATGTACATAAATATTCAAAGTTAGCAAAATAGGAGTAATGCCACAAAGAAAATTGAAGAATTAAACTTGAGGGGAATGGAGAGGCAACATTCTGAGCAGTGAGAATGTGATTGGAATAATTTGGTTTAGTTTCGCTCTTGGTTGATTAGGTTTTGGTAGGAGCATTAGGAATTTCCTTTTTGTAACTTATTAGATCTAGTGAGTACCACAAGGAAGAAGAGGCCTTCTTTTTCCAAAAAAAACATGTAAAGTAATAGTCAGTAACTAAAACACAACAACATCAGAGAAGCAAAGGGAAAAGCACACAATATTTATTGTCTTTAGGATACAAAACAGTGAGTATGTCAGCTACTTAAATATATATATCCTGATCTCATTTTTTGAACTAGTTAAACATTAGTCTATTCACATTATAGATGAGCTAATTCAGTCAGTGGAAATGATATGAACTACAATTGAGGAAAGTAGATGTGACGATTGCACTTTCAACTACCATTAATAACTCCCTTCTGTAATGACATTTCGACATACATATATTTGATATATATGAACATATATATATCACACACATATATATATATGTGTATATATGTGAACACAAACCCAATCTCCTTCATGATCTATCCTTCTGTCTCTATTCTTACTTTCTTCATTTGTAAAATACAGAATCCAGGCTTATTTAATCAGATGTATGGACTAGACTAACTCTGCAATTTTATAAAAATTTTTGTTGTAGGATTTAACACAAACATATCACCAAGTAAAATAGCAAATGTTCAACTGAGTGAGAAAATCAGAATGAGAAAAATCACAGAAAAAATAGTTAAATACAGCCTGTGAACATAAAAAAATCTATTAAACATCACGTAAAACAGAGAAAGTAGCCAACTATGGCATCTAATGCCTGAAATCCCATCATTCTGGAGATTTAAAAAGAACCTATGTGAGACCTACATATCACCTGAATGACAAGTAAGAAACTTTTAAAAAGTTAAGGGTATAATCATAAAGAAGATATGCTTTTTTCAAATCCACAATTTTACATTGTGAGGATCAGATTTTGATAACTCAGAACATGTGCTCATAACAAAATCTATGATATTTCCTGGGAAATGAGGTTGATAAATGATACATATTTAAGAAATGAGAAAGTGTAAGCCCTATGGCATCAGTCTTCCTCCAATATCAACCATAAAGTTCAGAGGCATTGGTGTTCCATGATGCAATTTTCGTGATGCATGGTAAATCAAAGAATTAATATCCTATTACTCAGTAAAACAGCAATTCTATGAGGAGCATCACAGGTATTAAATAATAAAGTCTATACTTTAAATAATAATGTATGTACAAAACAAATTTCTAATGAGAAAGTTTTCTTTTAACTAAACAGTAAAACAGAGCTACTACTGGAATTTATGTCTGATCCTACTTATTGTGAGGCATAATACATCCACTTATATGTAGAATATTTTAGCAGAGATATGAATTCCAGTACATGAGGCACAGGAATTAATAATGTGTAAAAATAAAAAGTACCTTTTGTCTGGGAAGCAAATGTCAAGGCCAATTTTGCAAAGAGATCTGGATTCTCAAACTTTTCTTCTTTTACTTTTAGCCAGAAACAGTTTTCCGATAAATCTTTAGGCTCAATCTAAAACAAACAAAAAAATGATAAGTTTTTGCGTTGTTACTTACTGTTTAAATTTTCAAAGATGGACTTTCCTTTTTTCATCTATCTGCTAAATCTATTTCAAATGTATAAAATTACACTCATAAATATTCAGAGGAACACTTACAACTCTGTCACTATACAGAAACGCTACACAAAAGCAATGGGTCATAAACTAAAACATATTTGAAAGCATCTACTGAAAAGACCCTCAAAATAATATAGTATATTCCTCTTCTACTTGCATACATTATCCATATTCCTATATTTTTAAAAATATTTCATGTCTTGAGTATTCAATTTTACTGTAAAATTTTAATACATGTACAATATGCACATTACTTGTCCTTCCTTAAACCTCTTGTCCTCCCTTTTGTGTGGACCTAACGCCATGCAATTTAATTACACTTTTTTAACGTTTAATATGAAAACACTTATGATTCTCTAAGGCTAAAAATACCAAAGACAATAGTATCTTAGTAAGAAATGATATTAAGAATGTGACAAGCCGGGCGGTGGTAGCACACACCTTTAATCCCAGCACTCGGGAGGCAAAGGCAGGCGGATCTCTGTGAGTTAGAGGTTGGGCTGGTCCGACAGCCTCCAAAACAAACAGAGAAACCCTGTCTCGTAAAACCAAAAAAAAAATGAATGTGACAATACTTAATATTTACAATTATGAAACTATTTTAATCATACAATTCATATATTTTCAATTTTATTTTCCTTTGTCTTTACAATAATTTTGAAATTTTTAATAAGCTACCAGACATCTAGTCCACACATTTAAAGATGAACATAGGGTGCTAATTGCAGAGAGGAAAGCAATAATACCAGTAATCACAGTCTTAAAATCACAGCAATGCATTTCTCATACTCTGTCAGTCACAGAAGAACCAAAAAGGTCCCTCGAGTTAGAGACTTACCTTGGACCAGTTGATTCTTTTCATGGCTACTTCTGGCTTATATAGTTTTTTCTGCTTCATTCCATACGGTAGCTCTATTGGTGCTAATTGGGAAAAGTGAATTCCTCCAGGGCGTGATGATAGGCAAGGGCCTCCAAATGGAGGTGGTGGTGGTGGAACACCAGGCATCCCAGGTAAGGGTGGCGGAGGAGGAGGAACTACTCCTGGAAGTGGTGGTGGTGGTGGAGGAGGAGGAGGTGGTGGGCATGATGCAGCTCCTGGCAATAGAGGTGGGGGAGGTGGACCTGGAGTTGCAGATGAAGCTCCCTGAAACCGAAATAAGTTTAAGTGTTTCTAAGAACATATAACACAAAGCATACACTTTTGCTAGGAATTCAGGTTTTAAGACTGTATTTACCTTTCTAAACATTCAAGATTATATACTTTATCAGTATCTATAAATAATGACTTTTGGTATACACTGACTATTTCTGATAATATTTTAATAAAAAGGAAAATTTTCAGTTTGTAAGATTTTTATGAAAAGTTCTAATATAATGAAACAGCACCTTTCATTATAAATATACCCAAAGAAGTAGGAAATATGGCTTAGAACTGCTACCCTAGTTTATTAAAATTTGATTAAAATATGACAAGGACATGAATTCAAATCCCTTGGGTGTCAATTAATCTTATCGAGAGTATTTCACAGTACCAATAATTTAGCTGTCTTCACATACTAGTGACTAATATTAAGGAGAACCCATTTGCATAGTAACATAAGCATATCAACATTTTACATTTATTGCTTCTATTTGTGTTTGTTATAATCCTGTAACATAGATAAGACATTTAAACTTTATCTCAATGCTTATAGATGAGGAAACTAAATGCACAATCAGTAACTGAAGTCTGAGTGTATAAGTCATTTACTGGTGTGCTTGGCTTACATACAGGAAACCCTAAGTTTGATCCTCAACATTATAAAACGAAGTTTGTAAGGACTAATCAATGTGGCACAGATGAAAACATGAGGATCTACATTTGAACTTGGCTCTTCTCTTTCTACTCTGCTTTCTTCACGAAACAGCTTTATATGCCACAGAAATTCATTCCTACACAGAGTTCATGAGGGGAAAGTAACTACTTTCTAATGTCAGAAAGTAACTTCAAGCTTGTTCTCCACTGACAGATGAATAATTTAAGAAGGTTAACTTATGTAAATACATGCTCTACAAGCTTGAAGGTAAATTAGAAGTTAAATAATAAAAACAGATATATTATAGAACTGTAGATAAATTATAATGTAGTACTGAAGTTAAATTAAAAGTTAACTAATAAAATGGAGATACAATGGAGTTCTGCAGTTGATACCACTTACTAGGTCATGCTGGAACAATCTTTACTATAGAAAATTTCAGACTAGCCTGGGCCATGTAGTTAGAGTGTGTCTCAAAAGAAAAAAAAGTATAGACCAAAAAAGAAAGAAGGGGGATTCACCAGAATCTATGAGTAGATAAGTATAAGCAAGAGATGGCTTTTCTAACAAACACAAAACAAAAATAAAAGGTACTGTAGTCAGCCAAGCATGGTGGTATGCATCTTTAATTCCAGCACTTAGAAGGCAGACACAGAGGGCCTTCTGTGAGTTCAAAGCCAGCCTGAATCGCACAGAGCACCATGTTCTCCAGGGCTACAAAACAATACCATGTCTAAGAACTAAACTAAACAAGAAACTGTGGTCAAATGAGTCAGGGAAGGTCATGAGTTAAGAGAAGTTTATTCAATTTAGGATATCTCACCGTATTTAACATGCTTACAAGTCTTTCAAATCTCTGAGAATTTTCATGTTTATCCTATTTAGTGGACTATGGAATATTTTCTTTGTGAAAAATGATTAAAATATCTGTAAGTAATGTGTGTGAATGTTGGCAGAATGAAAAGGATGGAGCCAATATGTTACAGATCTCATGAAAGGAAGGGAAATTTAGCAACAATACAGGTTGTTGTAGCTAGGAGATCAGTCAGATTCTAGGTTGCACAGGGAGTTAAGTATAAGGCAGACCATGCCAGAAGGCTTTTAATATTTCTGGTAGAGATTTTGTTTAATCCCAGATACAACAGGCAACCACTGTAAAAAAATCCTTCAGTTTTAACAATTGGGGAAGTATTTTGTGAGGATTAATTGACATAAAAGGATGAGTTTGAGGAGGAGAAGACTATAGGCAATAAGAAAGATTAGGATACAGCTATACTAGTTCAAGCAAGATGTAATGAAAGTGGACATGAAGGGACTAGGGTTCTGATGTAAAGTTGAAAAAAGTCACTGAAATAATTTAAATTAAATAACTAGCTTCATTTGTCAGGAACAGGACAAGAAACAAATCAAACTTCAGCTAAAAAAAAGAGTGGCAAATTCTAAAACACATCAAAATGGAGACTGAGATGGTTTAAGGAAAGGGAAAATATCAAAAATACTGAATTTTATTTCAATACAAAAGTCCTGCATATGGGGACAGTTGGAAATGCAGGATAGACTCAAATGTGTTGACACATACTAAAAGATGATATATGAAAATATGAAACTGAGTGGGACATGTGTGCAAGGAACTACAAAGCACAGAAAAAATGCCAAGCGCAGAGAGAAAACAGATACCTCCCAATTGGAAAATGAGAAAAGGAGAGATAAAGTTCTCAGACATGTAGAAGGCGAAGTATAGTAATACTGATAGAAGAAACAAAGACGTAAATACTAGATATAAATGATACTGGCTATGGATAGCAACAGACTACCACCATAAATACTTTGCAGCTTACCAGTGACTTAGGAAGAAATTTCTCAGTATATTTTTGGGGGATAGACAGTCAATTGTGTACCTACTGGGCATTATCTATTTAAAGGCAGTCTCTTCAATTTCATATTATTCATTTAAGCCACAAAATGTGTTAAGAGTATACTTAATTTTAAATTTTAGACATCTTACTAAGAGTTTTTGTGCAAGGAATGTAGGTAGAAATAAAGTGTATAGGTTTTGAATTAAAGATAGTCTAGATTTAAAGATCTCAAGAAGTCTTTTGGATAATTAAAATTCATGAGCATTTCTATATTCTTTTTGAAAGAAAATACTATGCATAGAATTTTTTTAAATCATCATGAAAATTTCATGTCATAAACAGTTTGGCTTGAGTAATGTATTTTGTTAAAAATATTCAGTGCAGTTTGAGCAAATGAAGTCTTTATTTATTTCCAAACCTTAAAATGATTTACTGTTGGAAAAATCAAATCTGTACTTATTTCAACTAAGATGTGAAACTGTCAACAGCAGCCAAAAAGTCTGTGATCACATTTTCCCCACAGTCTAACAAGATAATTTTCTACCCACAAATTCACTGTGACCAAAGTCTACATCTTGTCTTATTACCTGGGCTCTAAGTTGCTGGATTTCTGTTTCCAGTTCTTTGATTTTTTCATCTCTTTTCTGAAGCTCTGCTTGAGCTTCCTGTCGAGCTGTGAATTCTTCATCAAACTGCAATGACCATGATCATACAGGTACAGTTATTGATACATATTGGTGAAAGATTTAAACAACATTATATGGTAAATATGAAGCATGGTTTTTAATTTTCTGCATTCACAGCTCACTCAGAGAGATAAAGTTCTTAATAATTCTCTGAAAATCTAAGCATACACACACGGAAAATTCACTTTTTAGAAAAAAATGGAAAAAAGTCTATGTTCACATGTAACAGAAAGTTTATTGTTATAGAAATTCAATTGTAGAATTAATAATGGTTTTTACTAATTTGCCAGTTTTTAAACTTAATTAAAATAAAATATAAAATAAGTAATGCATTCTCAACTTCGTAAGCATATTTAATCTTAAAAATTTTCATTTTCAACATGATTGGAAATATGTACATTAACACAAAATGGACTGGGGGATTATTATTGTCATACTCTTCATTGCTTAGCATCAAAAAAGAGGTGCTACATAAAATCTGACAGTAAAGTGACATACAGTGAAATCCTATTCTCTATCAGATGGGTAACAAAAGCCCTCTTTAAACAACTCAAGACAGGAAAACGAGGGAAGAAAGTATGGTTCAGAGGGCAGAGGTGCTTGTGCAAAGGCATAACAACCTGAGTTTGATCCTTGAATCCCATAAGATGGCAGGAGAACACTGAATCTCCTGACCTCTCCACATCGTGCCCTAGATCTTACCTCAGTCATTACCCTAAACAGATGCAAGTTGGGCAACATATTTACAGGAAATGCTGTATAGATCTCACTACAGAATATTCTTTACTTTTTATTATCAATGCCAACTCAAATCATTTGTGATGTCTGTAGATATTCCCAACAATATTATTTCTGTTTCTAAAATTGATATATCTTACCATTCAAAACTGTTGTTAAAGACCATGATATATAGAGCAGGACATACCCTGTTGGTAAATACTCATCACCCTACTAAACATGACCTTTGGATATTATAGTATGCTATGCTGGTTGTTTAAAAAAAGTGTCCAGCAGTTTAACAGGAAACCTGAAACTCTACTTTGTCATGCTTTTATATATCTCTGACTAAATACTTGGAAAAACACATTCTAGAGGTCATTAAAAACGTATTACAATATTACTAAATCCCAAAACTATAACAAATACATGAGGTAAAGGATCTACAGCTTTACAGCTCCTTCAATGATCTTGTTTTTTCTACTTCCCTTAGAAGATGGGGATCTTTTTTTTAATTTTTTTTCTTTTTTTATTTTAATTTTAAATAGCTTGTTTTACATGTCAATCCCAGTTCCCTCTCCTCCCCTCCTCCCACACTCCCCTTCCCCCCCACCCTCCCACCCTATTGCCAAATCCTTCCACATAGGGGATATCTAGAGTCTGTCATTTCACTCTGGGTAGGGTCCAGGCACTCCCCTAAGAGTCCAGGCTGAGAGAGCATCCCTCTTTGTGCTATAGGCACACGATGTCTGTTTGTATTCCAGGGATAGACACTGATCCACAGTTCAGGGCCCCACTTGGGCAGGCATAGTAAAACACATCTAAAATACCAACACTCAAGATGCAGAGACAGGAGGATCGATGTAAGTTAAAGACCAGTTTGGACTAGTGAATTCTATTCCAGGATGGAGGGCATAATGAGACTTGGTCTCCAAATCAAAACAAAACACAATTCCTTCAATATTAACTTGTTCAATCAATATAATTTCCCTGAACTCTTCTTTAAAAGTTACTTTCTCCTATAGAGATTTTCAATCATGTACAGATTTCTCCACAAGAACACATTTTTTATGTTTCTATTTCATACTATGCTTCCTGTAAACACAGAGAAAATGAATGATACACACTTAAATATGGGAAGCAGAGAGGTCTTTTCCTGAGGTTCTAATCTTATGCCCTACTTTCAATGACGAAGAGAAAATAATCCAAGGAGAAGAAGTGGTTTGTTTAGAGTAATAATGAATCAGTGGAAAAGCTGAGATTGAATCTTATAATCACTAACATTTGGAAAAGCTAGAAGTATGGGTGAATATTATTAAAAGGTACAAATAGGAAAACTATTAAAGACCTAGTAAAAAACATAAGAATTCATTTATACTGCCTTTAAGGATAAATCAAAAGGATGTGCATGTAGGTAACAACTAGGTTAAAGCCATGTAATTATTCCAAATATTGACAATTAACATTGTCAGTGATTTTTTATTAATTTGTTTTTATTTTACATCCAAACTACAGCTTCCCCCTCCATCCACTCCTACCACTCCTTCTCCCCTCATCCCCTCTGGTCTCCCAAATGCACCCTTCCTCTATAATCACTCAGAAAGGAGAGAAGGCCTCCTATGGGCTTCAGCAAAGCATGCCATAACATGTTTCCATAAGACAAAGCACCTCCTGGATTCAGGCTGGACATCGAAACCCATCATGAGGAATAGGTTCTGAACAGCCGGCCAAGCACCAGGGACAGTCCCTGCTCCAATTGCCAGGAGTCCCACCAAAAGAACAAGCAACACAACTGTCAAATACATGCAAAGGATTTATGTTGGTCCCATAAAGGCTCCCTGAATATTGGTTCATACTCAGTTAGTTTCTATGAGCCAGGCAAGTGATTTGTATGGGTTTTTAGTTGGGGATTATCACTGTATTTTTCTATGATTTTGGAACAATTCATGTTATTACAGGAAACAACAAAGATAGGTCATCATAACGCACTCCAGTTTTAAAATGTCTAGTCAAATTTAAAGAGAGCCTATAACATTCAATGGAAATTTGAGACATGATATTTAAAAGGAAGACACAATAAATATAAAGACCTACTACAAAAAAACATGCCATTTTCATCAATAAAATGACAGTTTCACACAATCTCATTGTGTACAACTCAATCTTTGTAAAATCTATTCTACTACATGACAGACCAAAAAGATTTCTTCAAATGCCCTGCAGTAACTCTATAATTTCCAGAGTGATAGAAAATATGTCATGAAGTTAAAGAGTAAGTAATATGTAAGTGCTTTGTCTTGCTGTCAGATGACTGAACACTGAGGATCTTTTTCTGCCTTTTGTTACAATACTCTCTGCAACCAATAAGAGAGAGATACTCTACTAACTATTAACACAGGGAGCTAGGAAGAAAGAAAGAGGGTAAAGAGGCAGGAGAAGGAGGAACACTTGAAAACTTGCTTAAACAGTAATAAAATTGTATATAGGCTTGTATGAAACATGAAAAGGAACAGCTTATGTCTAAGTGAAATTGTAATATAAAGATTGTACCTATTCAATCCACTTATAAACACAGAAAAAAGAATTTCAAGTTCCAACAAGCCTACACAGAGTAATAGCATCATTTAATGAATGGCAATTAGAAAACTGCAACTAGTCTAAAGAAAAAGAAATGAGGGGACAGGAAGAGAGAATGGATTCCATCTTTAGACTGCTATCAAGACCAAGAAGCTTTTTGTTTTCAGGAGCAAAGACAGGGCCTTATTCATACTAGAAAAACATTGTAACCACTAAATTTCATCACATGTTCAAAAATCATAGCTTTAAAGGGAAACTAAAGGTCTCCCAGGTCTCTATGGAGATGTGTAGCGTAAGTAAATGCTAAAGAAAAGCAATGGAGGAAATAGCTTTGGTGGTTTGATCATAACTAAGTATCATTTCAGCTAGATAATTTTATTTCATTTTTCATTAAGAATGAGGCTACTTTTTTCTTTCCTAATGAATTAGGTTTATGGGAGACAAAGAAATAGTAACAATCTTATCTTACTAGGAAATAAATCAATATTGCACAATGTTTGATTCTAGTAGTATAATGTCCTACAAAATTGAAAGGATATGTTATAAAGTGTCATATGAAGAAATTAGGTTAAGTATTTATATATTCTGGTGAAACTATTAATGTAAAACTCAGGACTATTATTTTGTCAGTCTTACCTTCTTTGAAAATTCCATTGCTTTTTGCTCACTTTCTTCAACTTTTGCCTTATTTACACAAGCATCTATTCAGATAAAGGAAACGTGATTAGAAATATATGAGACTGAATCTCTAGCTAATTATGACTGACAATATATAATTCTTAAATTCTCACATGAATTATCATTAAACGTAAATTAATCTGTACTATACTACACATATAATACCATACATTCTTTCTTTAGTACTAAAGCAAAAACCTCAGTCTTTCATAAATATCTTAGATGAAATTACCCCTGAAATGAAAGGTTTTAATTATAATTAAACTTGGACCACTATATAATTCATTGGAAAATCGCACATTATTATACAGACAGTGGAGGCAAAGACTCCATGTTCAACATAATGAAAACTCAAAATGATCCTCTAAAAAGAAGGAGAAAGAAGCAGTGACATTCATCAGTTCAGGTTTTCAGGCAAAATCTTTTACTTGACTTCTATATACTGTACAAATGGAAGTAAACTTAAAATTATTAAGGCCTAGTTAATAAACACAAAGAAAAACCTCTTGAGTCTCAGGCTGTATCTATGTGCATTACCCCAATATTTCTTCAAAAGAAAATAAAACATATGTCTGAATTGCATACTTATATAAACAAGCCATAACAGCTTTATCACAATAGGTTAACACTGGGAAGAACACAACTGACCACCACGAAATACACATTGTGTTATATTCATGCATGAATACTACTTCATAGTATAAAGGAATAAACAATCGATACATGAACTACAACATGAATGAACTCAAAAATATTATGCTGGATGAAGAAGACATACACAGACAATATGTGCTACATGACACTAGTTACACACGATGTTGGTAAAGAAAACTTGTGAGAGCAAATTAAGCTAAAATAGAGTCAGTACAAGAGACATTAGTAGGTGTGTCTATTTTCATTGATACTTTCAGTGACACAGAGCAGTGTATTAGTAGAGTACAGAAGAACAAGGGCAGAAGACAGCAAATTTAAAGGAGCAATACAGTTTATGATCCTAAATACAATGATGGTTTTAAGTATACAGTGTATTAATATATGTATATATTTATTAATTTATATTGTAAAGTGTAAATACTTTATGTAAAACATATTTATTAGCTATATATTGATTAGCTTATATATATGAAATTTTCTCCACTCAAATACATAAGAAAGATTTTTATAGATTTTTAAAAATTATTTTATCTTATTTTATATGTATGAATCTTTTGCCTAAATATATGTCTGCTCACCACATGCTTGCAGTGCCCACCAAGGCCAGAAGAGGACATAGGATCAAGCAGAGTTCAGATGGTTCTGAATTGTCATGTAGGCAATGGGTAGCAGGCAATGAATGACCAGGAAGTATTCTTAACTCCTAAGCCCTGTCTCTGGGTACAAGTACTTAATGTGTTTCCTATTGTTTAAATGTTAGAATGTTACATACAGTCAGGAAAGTTGTATTGTTCAAAGGGACCTTATATGGTCAATGCAAGTCATAGATGACAGTGATGTTTACTTTTATTTCTATCTAAATTCCAATGGCAAGTTATTTAACAGTTTTAGAAAAGGACCTGCTATGATTTAAGAAAAACAATAGCTGTACAGAAATGTGAAATAGGCACAGACTACAATACTTAGGTTCAAGTGATATTGAAATAGTGATGCCTGCATTTTCTGGATGATGCTGAAGGCCTTGATAGTTTTGTGTATATTTGTATTTTCATATGTATATTCTATTGAAAGTTCCACAATAGATATCAACTTTTCAAAAACAACTGGAAGGAGATGTAGCTCACATAACTAAAGGTTCAAGCCTTCTAAAAATATTTGGCCTTTGAAATTCCTGTCTTCACTGATATCAATTAAGTGTAAAAAAGCAGTAAGAAAATGTCCAGCATTTACATGCAAGAATGTTCAATTAAGATGACTATTAAAAAAGATTTTTGGTGACCAAGATCAATTAGCAGATTCTTTTATGATCTTAAGGATGAGAAAGCAATCTATATGTTATAATAACAAAGCAATAACAGAATCATATTTGAAATAGTCATAATAGATAATAATATTACATGTAGTAAACAGTTCCAATTTGAATGCAAACATGGTCAAATCTTCATAATGCTCTATGAAAATTCAGCTAGGAAGTAGTTACACTGAAAGACAGACATGTGCATAAAGAAAAGGCTATTTAAAATGCATTCGCTTAAAAGGGAGTGACCTTGATTAGTTGATATTTGTCATTTACTGAAATCTTTAAGTTTCCTACAGTAAAGAAACAGAAAATGATATATGAAGAATAATGTTCACACTCTGCCTAGTTTGTGATTCTGTCCTCTGTAATGGAGTGAAAAATATTTTATAGATTGTATTCAACAACCTTTATTCATTAAAAACAAGCAACTTCATGCTTCATCCTAGGGAATGATAGTTTTGATTATCTATAAATACAAATCCCTACCACAAAGCCATAGAGCATAGCATGTTTCAAAAGGGAAACTTGTCATCACTGATTAGACTGTGACAAAAATTATTCTACCTGGCATTATTATTTAAGGTAATTTCTTTATCATGACATTTCTTTTCTCAAATATGAGAGCCAGTAGTAACATGTCTATAATACTGAGATTCTACTACACACATAATTCCCACAATATTTCTGTGAGGATGAACTGAACTATAGGATACTAGAGTCATGCTTTTAAATAGCCAGGCATGCCACTATTTAAAAAATAATGGATTTTCAGGGACATGACAACTGACAGTCAACTGACTAGGTGGTAGTGAAATTTACCAAAAAGGTTAATATATCTGAACCTATAAAGAGAATTCTTATGATCGCCAAAATGAATACTTATATCAGTTGAGCAGCCATAACAACCAAGATTTACCAGATATTAACAGAAGTTCAGTGAGAGACCTACCCTTTCAAAGTGCTCAGTATACAGAAGGCATGAACCGTGAACGGCAGTAAAGAGTATAATTCGTACCTATCAGGTGAGTGAGATCAATGTCTAACCTCTGCCTGTACTTGAAGTCCGGGTCCATACCACTGCAGTGCAGCACTATCTGGGAAACGCACTCCTCAATTATTTTATAATACTGTGGCCTAAAAAGAGGAGAGAAAATATTTGAGAATACTTGCATCAATCAGTTTTGTTATGAAGGGATAGATAATGTTAAAAGAACTCAGTTTTTCTCCAGCACCACTAAGAAAATAATTCCACTAACATTTACACTTCCTTAGAGAAAATATGATTAAGGCTTAAAGATGGTCTGAACATTAGGGGGCCAAATTGAGTGTGATGTGATTGACTGAAAATATGTACTGACTTAATATTCTAGTTTGCAGGGACTCATGCTTGTGTTCAAAAATACTTATCAACCCCATCTATTTATTTAAGGTATTGTTTCTAAAGTTAATGAAAATGAATAACCCCCTAGTCCTATATCTATGAGCACAGAAATAGCTCTAGACAGCCACAAGCTCTCATTTTCAAAAAAAGATGAGTTTCATGGCATTAGGTGGCAAGCAATGTCTTGAATTCAGTGCAAAGCATTTACTCAGAACAGTCACACCAGTTTATAAAACTGAACTGAGGGATTTCTGTTACAGACTAATGCAAAAACCTATGTACACAGCATGTTTCAAAAAATATCTATTTTATAAGACCATATACACTTAATAGGCACAGCTATAACAGCAATTTTATGATGTAACGAAAGTTTTAAAACATATCATATTTATGTAATCTCCCAAGGCAATTACAGCTTTAATAATGACCGCTGGCTAGAAAAGGAAAGACAAGGGTCATTTTGCTTTTAAAATTTGTGGGAGACTAATTCTCATTGGTTAACAAATTCAACAGTATTACAGAAAAGTATTACTTCAGACAAATTATGATATTAACACCACTAACCATATCTTGTCAACCTACTAAAAACTCTAAAAGAAAGAGAAAGTGATTCTAATTACAATTTTGTGCGTTTAATCATGTGGCTGTTCCCAAGACTAAGAATAAAAAGAAATATGTGTTGCATGGCTAGGGTTTTTAAAAAATCACCATCAGATCTGGAAGAATAGTACTGGTCCTTAACCTCAGTGTGGTGAACCACTCTTTGGAGAACTAAGAAAAATACAACTCTACTCTTTGAAGGGGATTTTAATAAGTCTACATATGGAATGAAAGTACCTGTCACACATCTCTACTTCACAACAATACCCATAAGATGAAAGGATGGTATTGGCTAAGGAGATAACTCAGTGGATGGAAGCTACCAGTTTTTAGATATAGATATCATCTATTCTAAAGCTTAAATCTATAGGTTATCATCATATTCCCTGATTTTAAAAATAGTTTCATTGGACAAAATGTAAAATATAGACAATTCTTTTCTGCTAAAGATCACATATTTACTAAACACTATAAAAACAAATGATACAAGATTACTTGTTAAAATAAGAAGATTTAAAACATTCTAGCAGCTCCAATGTTTTCACAGGTTTATCAATATCAAGCAGAAAAATTCATTAAACACTCAATAATATATGACAGGTTAATTTATACTTATATTCTGGTTCCTTGTGTGCACCATAGTTATATGCAACTATCTTTTCTGGCCCAATTAAAATAAATGAATTCTTTTAAAAAATGTTGCCTAAAGTATAAGACCCTTATATTTTATGTATATATAACACACATATTTCCTCAACCAACTACCTTGTTAACTTCCTTTTAATATTCAATTCAAATTATGCATGTAGTAATCTCACATATGAACCTTACCTGACATAATAATCATTTCTGATAAGCAGAAAGTGCTGTAGAATGGACAATAAATAACTTTCAGCTGCAGTGTCTTTCAGCATGTTATAGAGAAGATGGTAGACTTCATTCATATCGGTAGAAAGAGAGTAAAGGAAAACATCAAAGATTCTTGATGAATTGTGCATTTATGACTAAAGCAGCCTAATTTTTAAAATAAAACATTTACTTCTTAGTTTCCATTATAGGTAATAATGTTTCAATTTCATAATATAGCATTTAAACATCTACAGAAAAATAATAATAATAACAATCCTGTAATTAAAGAAGCAAGCCTAAAGTAAATTTACAAGAGTTCTTGGATATCAACACCTTTAATAATCAGTAATCCATTATATTATCAACTTCACATAATAGTTAGGGCCACAATGCCATTGACGAAGGAGGTTTTTGTCTTGATCTTTCTGTGGTTCTGATAGACCCAATGCTATTTTATTTTTATTCTCAGATAAAAGAGATATCAAGCAACTATTCAGCTGTCAAAATATCACAAAACTAGCTTTATTTTAAATATCCAAATAAAGTAAATCTAAAATTGCTTGTGTTCATACATGACATTATGAAAAGTCTAAGGACATTATGACACTTTTTTCTTGGGATATAAATCTAGTGGTGTAGATGATGGTAGTAATCTAGAAAAATCCTCAAGAATGGACTCACATTATATGTACTGAATATATTAAAAGTCCACATAAAATAAAGGTAAAAGGCAAGATGCAATCAAACATCTAGAAATACCATGAAATGCGCAGTATAATTAAACATGCAATGCACCAATTTAAATACCACATGAGAGTACTGAGATCAAGTATCATAAGGACCTTAATCATAAGGACCTTAAAATGCTACAGAATTATCAAATGATTGATTACATCAATGAATATCAAGCATATTTATTGATAAAAACTGTTTTTACTAATTTTGAATTAGTTTTATTAACATTTAATTATTTCCTATGATAACATTTCTATTCATTGTAACTATGTTTACTCAATACTTTATTGTAAAGAGAGAGGAAGAGTACATTAAAATCAAAGTACTAAGGGAGTTTCAAGTAGGGAAATATTGGAGTTTATTTAGAATACTGGAAGAATAAAGATAAGAAAATATTAACGGTAGAAAAGCACAGCTCAGAGGTTACTTTGATTCCTAAGTGTTTTCGTATGTCATAGAATCCAAAAGTATGAATTTGAATGTGATGGAGACAAGTTGAAGAACTATGACAATAATATATATCTAACAATTTCACATCACACAGCTGGCACAGGAAGATTATAAGCTGTTGTATATGATGTAGGTACTTTTACAATACTGCTTTGTTATAGAAAGCTACTATTTTATCTAACAATTTTGCTATGATTAAGGAATATAAATATCTGATAAAAATAAGGTACTCATTTCCAGAAAATTTTGCCTATAAGTGGAATAGCATTTAATAAATACAAAGTATCTCCTAGCTAGTATCATATATGAACTCAAAGAACTTTTGCTCATTCTTATTGGTAAGATATAGTGCCTTGGGTTCTTAGGCTCTTGCTTATTCAGGACCACTGAGTCCAGAGTGTATATCTAATACACTGAACCATTGTGCAGACTTCAATAGTCTGCATACATCATCAAATCACAGTAGCAATTCCTCAGCAAAAGTGGATATCAAGGATAGCATCTGATGGAGTACTAACATAAATAAGCAGTTATAAATTTGTTCATAGAAAAAATAACTCTAATGAAATATAAAAAATTATCCTCAACTCCTGCTTTTAAACATAAGTGTAAAATCAGGTATTTATTGTTTGTCAAAGGATATTCCATTTCAGCTCGAATGTCATTGAGTCGATGGGATAATTCAGTTAGATCATCTTCTTTGTTCTCTTCAAACACTCTCAACTGAATATCAAGCTCATCATTGTCTTTTGCTTTAAGACACTAATATAAACAATAAAATTCAGCAAATGAATGACATTTTGAAAATAACACATCTGCTAATCAAGGACAGAATAAAATTACTCATTTGTACACAGATGCAATTTTAAATATTGACCCAAGACCTTGCTTTCATAAAAGAATATAAACATAGCTTAAGATTTGTATTTCAAAATGAAAGAACCTCATACCATTCTTTACATTTTCTTTCCATGCTCTAAATCTTGAAAATTAATATTAAAAATCTTAAAAATCACTTCTGTAAGAACAAAAAACGCCATTAATTGCTACAACCCAAATTCGATGATGTCATTTTGACTAAACATACTCATCAGAAATCACAAAAGAAATCATGCGGTTAGAACATTCACAGGTGCCTCTGGCACCAAGCAATTGAAGCAAATAAGGATCCTGTTCACATATGAGAGCTGCTGGTAGAAGAAACATCAGTGTTTGCCAATGAAACAATATTGGATATATCCACCACAGTCCATGGTACATCCCATGCTCAGGAATAGTCAGCCAACACAAAACATATTTCTTGATGTTTTGATGTTGTTTTAAAGAGAGAGAAAGAACATGAAGTTGGATCGGGAGAGATGCGGAAAGATCTTGGAGGAGTTGAAGCTTGTTTCTCTTTTGAAAAGATCTGAAGCATACTAATAAGAATAACATATTTAACCAAAATATCCGAATATACTAGTCAAACCTCAATATGCATACTTATGCTGCCTATAAGTAAAATCAATCAATAGTATCAATGGAGAAAGCAGGAAACATTTAAGTGAAAAACAAATTTGCAAATATATATATTATATATAATTTATATTTATATACATCCCATCATTAACTGACTTATGAATCGTCCATTACATAGTCAGATTAATACTACATATATATGTACACACACACACACACATCTTACAAAGTGCCTATTTTATTTGAGGAAATAACAAAGGACAAATGTGTGCTTTCCTTGAAAAACTGCACCTTTACTTGGAGGAGAAAACAAGTTAAAAGTTCAGTAGTACAATAAATAGATACATTCAACTTACTGGGAGCAATGCTTTTAGTCCAGAACGGAGGAATTCATTCCTCAAATGAATTCGAAAATCAAGATCATATGGAGAAGTGACAAGTGCATTTATGAACTGCATGCAGGCCACCTACAAAGAGAAAGTAAATTTCATTTATATATTTAGGTACAGTTAAGAAATACTTAGCTGATACATGCAGCCAAAACATTCACTAAAGGCAGATGAAATGTAAGCATTTCTGCATATATATTGATATGACTCTGTATTATTAGCAATTAAGGTTATGATATCCAACATAATTATAACAATGATATGAAAGTGAAGTGTGTGTTTGCTTTGCTAACCTATATGAAAGGATATTTAACGTTCCCAAAGAAATCCCAGGTTCCCAAATAATAAACCCTGAGCCCTATGAAAATATCATGAAATGCATTCTTCATATCTGATTGTCCACAGATAGTAATGGAACTAATTTCTAAATAGCTATAAACATTTCCAATGTAAATCAAAAATTTTGTGAAACTACATTACATAATTAGGAGATATCATTGTATTAACATGTATTCTTTCCATGGAAGTTCGTAAACTGATGTAAGTATATAAGCAAAAGAACAGACTACAAGGAAACTCAAGGAAAATACCAAATTTTACAAAAATGATAAGCATATATAGAAAGATAAATAAACTAAAAATGTTGAAACCACAGTTTGATAAATATATCACATAAGTATGTTGACTTAAACACACTTTGCATTATATATCATTTTTCAAAACAATGAGAAAACATTTAAAGTATATTGCTTTACTTTAGCATCAAAATGTTGTAAACTCAGCTTATTGGCCAAATGTAATAAACCAAAAAATGATGGTTGTCTTGTTTCAAATAGAAAACTGAGCTTGTTAACAAAGTTACCAGATAGAAAAAAAGTAACTGAGTATTCATAGAATGAACATTTAGACAATTAAATGTGTATCACAAACTTTGCATCACCTTAAAAGTAATACTAGAAGTGCTGTTAAGAATTTTAATTCTAATTTAGTACAGGCCCCTCTTTATACAATAAGAACCTGAATAAATCATTATAGAGTCTCAATAGGCTAGTATATGTGTTTATATTTTGTGTACAGTGCTATATTATTTTCTTGAATGAGTGTTGTTAAGTAACAATTATGGTATGACAGAACAAATCAAAGTACATGCCCAATTGAAAACTAATAGGCAGAAAAGTTGACATCTGCTAGGATTCTTTTTGCCAGAAGAAATTCTAGCTTGATAATGTATACTATTAATACTTTACAAATAAAGACTGTATTCTCATAAAAAACAGGTTAACATATCTTTTTACAATATCTTTATAGAAATAGAAGTATGGTATTAACGACATAAAATAGTAAAACTTAAAATTACTGACTACATCAACATCAACATGATATTATATATTACTATAAAGACATCATTACTATGAAGTACATTATAGATAACATATGCAAACAGCTGAATATTTTAAAAAGGAGAACACAGAGTCTACCATATAAAGTAAGTAGGAGATAATTTAAAGACAGTAGCCCAAAAAGAAAGGCAATGAAATGTCATTTATAGCTCACCAAATTCTACAAGATATGTCATTAATAACATGCCAACGGCAAACTAAAATTCCTAGGGAATTATATTTAACGACATACTTACTAGTAATGTAAGAAAAAAACTGTTTTTTGTCTTTATCTACGCTATGGTTATGCCTTTCAGCGAATAATAACAGGAATTAAAAACTAAAAGTATCAAAATATCTTAAATTGAAATTTAAATAATTATTTCAAGAAGCACAACACATTATTATGAAACACCACGGTGAGATTCCAATATACAAAATACAAACAACTAAATACAAAAATCTACACTCTTATCATCTCTATTGTTTAATTTTTATAAATTATTAGACATTGTATTCGCATCTTAGTGCAATTTACACCCTAAGTAAGTACCCTAAAGATGTATATTACTGCTATATTTCTTTCACACATGGAAAAGTTGAAGCTTGCAGAAGATAAATAATTTATGCAAGGTCAAATAGCAAAAGGAAATAATACTTCTAAGTTATACTATTTTGCTACAAATGGAAAACAATTTCAAAATATTTCAGACATCTTAGAGACTCCATACAAAGACGCATGCAAGAAAATATTTTAAGTATGTATAAGGTGACAAAATTTATCTATTTTGTCATGTTGGGTGAATTAGGAACATCTACATCACAGCTATCCATAATTTAAAAAGCATGAAAATGAAGTCACACTATGTTATCTAGAACAACAAGTTACCAAATATATACTGAAATGCGAATAAAAATAGGAAAGGACAAACTGATGCTTGGTTTGGAGTAAATCTCATTCCATATATACTCCAAAATTATCATATAGAGGACACCCCATAATCCAAATTAATGCCTTCTCTTTCCCTTTTGCTACTTCCCAAGGCATTCCACATTATGTGCAAATGCACATTCAAACAAAAGTACACGTGTAGAGGTTCACATACATGCATATTACAAAACACTACTGTTCAAAACAGGCTCTATTAATCACGGATTAACTTCAATAGGAACTAAACCAAGAACTTGATTTCACTAGCTATAGTCGAATGGCATGACAAATACATGTGATTTACAGGTCCCTCATTGGACAGTATGGATAAAGAATATTGCAGGAAATTTGACAGAACAGCACTGCATGGTAAACATTAAGGAAGATGGGGTTCTGGCCCGTTAGAGCCAGGACTGAAATAATTACAAACCTCATTCTGAAATAACAAAGCTTTCAAATCGTTGATGCTCAGCACCCAGGGCTATAAATCTTTAAAAATGTGACTGAACTCTATTGTCCTCTTGCAGAGATAAATCAATCTGCTTTTAAAATAATCCCCTCCATAGATAAGAAGTAAACAACCTAAAATTGTTTCATATGTGGGTTATAAACATGAGGTGATCTCCCTGAGTTCAAAAAGCTCCTAAGCCAAAAAGAGGAAACTAGCACCTCTTAGTGTAATACTGGAGTCTTTCTACACATTAGAATGTGCCAGTCTAGCATTGCTAAATACAATTTATCTTCACCTGATGCCCAAAGAATAAAACTGTACTTGAACTGAACAACAGAAATTCAAATAACGAGACTCTTCATTCTCGTTGAATTTTTTTAATGGCTTTAGCTTTCAAAATGGTTTCCCATGTTTATTTATGTTTCTAATATGGAGTCAGTGAGAAAGAAAGTGTTTAACAAATCACAGGAAGACAATAAATTTTGCTCATAGAATAAAACATGCAGTGGCAGGGCCATAATTCATATGTTAAACCAGTAAGGACAAGTAGTGCCTGTTCTTATTAAATTGTTTTTGACACAGGAAATTTTCATATTATCTGTATTTTATTCATATAAATATCACATATACTGCATATGTATACCTGCTCTTATGCAAGTGCATATAAAATACATTAATAAAAATGAAATACATATGAGCATCTTCACAAAATATCTATGAAAATAAGAAAAGCTTTCATTTATTTTAACTAACAAGTTTCAGAAACTGCAAACATTATTCTGCCTGTTTGATCACAATTCTTAGAGTTATGGAGTATACTAATTGCCAACTCTAGGGCATTCTCAGACAGATTATCCATATTGCCATTAGCTGCGACAAATTGTTCTTTTAAAATTTTATTGACACTGTCACACATTTGACCTTATTAAGTGCTTTGTTGACATCAACAAGGTCTTTCTTTATCCTAGCCACAGCAGGAGTTATTGGAAAAGATGGTTTAAGTCAAAATAAGTACTTCCTAAGAACTGTACAAATGCACAGTACAAGTTAATTAAGTCAAGAAATGGAGAAGGATTTCTAGACAAAAGAAATTATTTATGTACAAAGGATTAGAGGTAGAGGGAGGAAATTGCACAAAAAAGGTTCAGAAAGCACAGCGTAGTAAGACTACTTCAAAAAGTAGATGCAGAAGACTAGTGAAAGACACAACTAGAGAGAAAGCAGTGAGCAGATGATGAAGTGCTTTTATTTATTCATTTGGGAAGGAGGGACACAAAGACTAGATTTTAATCCTAGAGGTCATAAAAAGCCTTTGAAGGATTGTAAGCAGTGATGTGCCAAAATGGCATGTCAGAACAGTGACTTTGCAGAAGAGGATTTAAAGGGTTAGAATGAAGGGTAGACGATTTAATAAAAAGAAGTCAGCACAAAGTTTAAAATAAAGAGAAATCCCTGAAATTGAAAAAGAAAACTGGCAGCAGCGTAATGATTAGAGAGATACTGTGCCTTGAAGAAGTACAAAATTAGCATAGTGGGATCCACTATGTAGTGACTGAAGCAATGCAAGATATATAGTAAAGGTGGATTTGAAGCCAACAATTAAATTATTGGCGTATGTTAATTGTTACATAGTGATCAGGAAGGAATACAAGAAAATGGTAGGTCGTGGTGAGTGAAGGAATTAGAGAGGTTAAGGATGCATAACTTCAAGATGACTATAGCTAAAGGCAATACCTAACTTGAACATAGTATGTTTGAAAGTGGAATGGGATGCAAAGAGCTAAGACAAACATATATCTTGCTGAACCCAGAAAGATGGATAAGACCGTGGGCAAATCATCAAAATGAGAAAAATGAAGACCCAAACGTCCCAAGATACAACTTTCTCTCACATGCACAAACCTTTGGTTTTAGTTTCCACAAGTGCATAAGAGGAAATAGATCCTAAAATCGGAAAGGGATCCTTGGGAGGCTTGGAAAAAGTTATCTTTTCAGAGAGGTAGGTGAATCTCTATGACATGAAAATGAAATGGGAGATACTGGAGGAAGAAGAAGATCAGCATAGAACAGAGCATAGAGAAAGCATAGATGAGCAGAAAAGCACAGAAAAAATAAAGTATGAATGAAAATTTTATAGTGAACCCAATCAATTGGTTTTATCCTTATTTTAAAAGAAAATTTGAAAAAATATAAAATGAGCTCTTGGACTTAGCAGAAATAAGGTCTGTACATACACACAGAATCTTTAAGCAAAACAGAAACAAAAGAAAAAAGGAGAGATTAGTATCATGGAAGTAAAGGAGAGGGCATTATAAAGTTCTGATCAATGATTTCAAACAGTGCTAGAAAGATAATGTGATATCTTTTAAAGTAGTCGGTTCCTTTTCAAACACTGAGAGTCACTCTTACTTACCATTGTAACAATAAACACAATTACTCATCTTTGAAACAGATTGAAAAGTGAAGGTATACTTGAAGTCAGAATTTTTCATGTTCCAATGAAAAAGCAACACCACTGTCCAAATTTGTCTACACAATGGTGCACTACTATATAGATAGATAGATAGATAGATAGATAGATAGATAGATAGATAGATAGATAGATAGATACATGTAGATATACACACATATACATGCACACAGAAGTAGTATAGGCTTGGGACTCAGCTCATTGGCAGTTACCTTAATTTCAGTAGTTTACTAAACTTCGACCTAGCTCTCCCTTCCTGTCAAGCTGTTTTTGGTCACATCTTCGGGATCTTAAAACATGGGTCTAGGAAAAACCCTCTCCCAAACTTCCAACTTGTGCCCTTAGTCTGCCATGAACAGAAATCAGATGCTCAGTCTCAATATGATAATGCAAGAAAACAGAGTTAGGTTCTGATTAAAGGCCAACAGGTCTTTCTTGTCACAAAACTGGTTTAATAGACTTGATAATTTCAATGAAGGGCCAATGATTATTATCTTCATTTCATTATTGGTTCTAATTTATATGCCAAGAGGATAACTATACTAAGTATATGTGGTATACCTTAGTGAAGCTATCACACATTATGAACAATACATTGCATGAACTGCTTTTGTATACCATATTCAATTATTATACCAGAAGAACTTCTCCATTTTTCTGATACACTAGAAAACAGTTTAATGTGTAATAATCATGCTATCAAATTTGTCTCCACAATTTCTGAAATCCTACAAACACATGGATGCTTTCTGTCTAATTGTAGCCTAGGAAAATGGGCAATTTTAATATTCATTTATTGGATGTTAATGTTACCCTCTCTACCCATAAAAGATAACTAATGGTCAGTTTACTTTGAATTTTTCTGTCTTGCTGCATAGAAAAAAAATTCAAGTGGATGTCTGTATAGTCTTCTGTTTTAATTTCTAAAATAACAGGCAGACTATGGGGGCTTCCATTTTCACACACTATAAGCCCTTCTTGCCCCAATTCTAATTTAATACTGCTTCTTTATTAGAAAACATCAGCAAAATTCTTATCTTTCAAGGTCAACTTCAAGTATCACCTCATGAGATACTTCTATAATTCTCAGGTTTGCTGTGTGATCAAGATGAGAGGACATATGTAAATTGTAATGTTATGTGGCAGAGCACTCAAATGTGATATTTTTAATTTGTTACTTATGGGAGTTTGATATTAAATCTTGCTAGATACTCAAAGATAGAATTTGAATAGGTACAGAAACATGACCTTCCCATGTATCAGGAGATTTGCTAGAACACAGGTATATATTCAGCTTTGGAAGCAAAAGGAAAATATGCATGGAGAAAATATACATGAATATTTATGAGCTGATACACATGTTGGTGTATACACACATATCAGCATTTAAGTAGATGCATGTAAAATGGCAATTATTAAAAACAAGTGATAAAAATAGGGGAAATGTTCCTGAGAAGAAAAGCAAAAATGCATTAAAAACAGAATAAATGGATATTCAGAGACCACCCAGAAAGAGTGGTGCCCAGAATAGCAAGGGAAGTGAAATTGTCAAGGAGGACATGTTGATCAGTGGTGACAAAGCCACCATTGGGAAGAAATCATTGGTTTTGAAATTATACGACCATTTTAGGACTGTGACAAAACTAAGCTGTGAAAGGTAATTTAGAAAATAGAGGAAATAAGTATAGATTCTTCTTTTAGAGACAAGTGCTACAAAATAAAAGGCAGATGAGAGGCTAGCCAGTGTAAAACTGCAGGTGATACAGTATGGGAGACTGAATAGTGCAACTAAGCTGAACGTAAGGGAATGAAGAGACTACATATGTTGATGTGATTTAGCCCTTATCTGTTCCTGAAACTATTGAAAGTAATGAAATTCTATCATAGCAGAGCTAGAAAACATCTGTAAGAAATTGTTAGTTTAAAATATAATTAGTTCAGTATTTTAACAGAATTACTTCATGACATTCTAATAAGAGATCTCAGGACACTACCAAAATAGAAAAGTAATTCTGTTAAAATACAACACAAATTACATTTCTTTAAACAACGGAGTTTAGCTTTTGTTTTTCATTTCAGTATTCTGAACATATTTTATAACTTTTACAGGATATTTTCTCATTCACATTAAACATGCCTAATAAACCTACTTCACAATTCTTGGGAGAGTACTAGGCTATGTATGTAATAAATTACTAAACTTTGTAGCTCATTAAAATAGGAAATTTCAAATTGTAGTTTGCATATGTTTGCATCCATAATCAGTATTCAAAAATTTCTTGAATATTTAGCAAGATGTCTACAATCTCTCCATATGGTACTTGCTAAACACTTGCTACTTAACCATTCGATTCTGTGCAGCACCACGAAGGCCACAGAATGTCAGTAGTGTTTCACTGGTTGGGGCAAACTACTCTACATTGACAACGTCACTTCTTTATGGGGCCGTACTGCTATAGTGGACACACAATATAATTCTGGATGTATATATCAAAAAAATTTTAAGTTCAAACCATCATTCTAAACCTTAACAGCTTTGTGATTCTTAAAGAACTGATCATTTAGCCTGTGTGCAACTCAGTTCCCTGATCAGTAAACTTAAGATAATATATAACACAGAATCGTGGCTGAATTTTCATTTAAATATTTTTAACTATGCAAATATACTTGTCCCACATATGGCAAACTGTTCCAAATGCAATGAAAACTTTGAATCTAAATAAAATGCTTTAGTCCTGTTAAACTTTGAAATTAACATACAGGCTTATATGCATGTCTGGCAGCGAAAGCCATCTAGTCAAGCAAGCACAGCCAACACAGCAACAAGGACAAAACATTGGAGAAGACATCTGAAAATGCACAGTTCAGGCTTTCCCTAGAAAGTATGAAATTTTACTGAGACTAAAACTAATAATGTGAAAAACTGTGTAATAGATAGGAAACGACTAAGAGGAAGTTATCAATTTTAAAAGCACCAATGCAAAAATGATTACAATAAAATTGATCAATGTACTCATCATAGTTGGATACAACACTTTTCAAAGATCTTTACATTTCTGAAGAAACATTATGTACAGTTTCACAATAATACAGATTTTCTTTAGAGAGGCCAATTCGCGTGTTGAACACTGTTTCCAACTGTTACAGAAAAGATAGCAATACTTCATACAACAATAAAAAAGAAAAATCAATTATGTTTGTTTCACATCAAGTAAAAAATTTTCATATGTATACTCACTAAAAATAACTTTAAAAAATAAACATAGTAGAAATATCTCTTTAAGTGATGATATAACTTTTTAGAAGATATTTCATGGAGCATCAAATGGTATGTACACTATCTAAAACAAAGAGCACGTTGATATCAAATTCTGGCTCTTTCACACCATTTCCACTTATACAAGTGACGGAATCTTATTCTGCCTATCCACCTGATAGATATATGGATAATACTTAGGAAGTTGATTTGTTACAAGAATTAAACCAAATTATATTCGCAAATAAATGTGCCATCCAGCAGCTCTTGTCTCTAAATACAGGGAATAAAAATGACTTCTCATCCCTTAAGACTAATATATCCTTTAATAAAGTAAGACATTTCCTGAAATCACTAGAAACGAAGGATTTTGTCACTTTTAGAACTAAGCATGTTTAGACTGGTCTACAGAGTTTTCACAGGGTCTTGACACAGGGGATACAATTCAACCCCTTTTGCATTGGTGAGTCAGATTTCTGACTGTCTGGAAGGCACAAAAGAAATATACTGAATTCTCTTTTTTTAATTGTTTTTTTTTTGTTAATTGAAACCCAGGCCAATCAGGACCTTGTAACCCTAACCCTGACTCAGATATCTAATTGATAAAGAGTACCATGCTATGACACCATACCTGACTATTCTCTTACATTTCTACAAATGCCTATAGCTTCATTAAATTGGTCAAATAGTACCGACTAAACTGTTTGTCCTTTGACCTGTATTACTACTCAGGTTTCAATTTCCCAATAATTATTATAATGCATGCCATATTAGTGACAGTGAAGAAGCAATTTTCATAATTTTTAAGGGTTTTCAAATGAACAAAACTATGAATAACACAAATAATTGTACTTTTGCATTCCATTCTATAAATGCCAGCTGAAAATGAATCAGTATAATACAGACACTCTTCAAGTGATTTATGACAAAATGACCTCACCTGGAGATGCAAGGCTTCATGGCTTTGCAATCCTTCCACAATTGGTGAAAATCGTTCTCTGTTATTTCTCTCAGCTGCAGCAGTGATAGCCCCCAAAAGTTTGTCTAGACTATAGACAAAAATGAGAGAAAACAGAAATGAGGAATATTTCATATGATAAACATAGCTCATTCTATATTTTATTCTTAGTGTTTGATGTTTATATAGACCATTGAAACTTTCACATCACAATACTTTTAATAGATAAAACTTCCAAATATAACACAATGTGTTTTTTATTTTTTATTTTTTTGGTTTTTACGAGACAGGGTTTCTCTGTATTGTTTTGGAGGCTGTCGGTCCAGCCTGGCCTTGAATTCACAGAGATCCGCCTGCCTCTGCCTCCCGAGTGCTGGGATTAAAGGTATGTGCCACCACCGCCCGGCAACACACAATGTTTTTAAAATATTGGTGCTGTGGAACAGCTAACTGGCGCTAATTAACATACATAGTACTTCACATGCTAATGTTTTATTTATGAGCTGCTTTTGTTTATGTTCCAAACATTTACTTGCAAACTTACACTATGCTTTCTTTTGATTCGATAAGTTCATTTCATGTTAAGTCACCACACAAGATAAATTAAAATATAAATTACAATAGTACAAAGGATATACTTGTTTCAATTAAAGATGCCTGGAACATACATGTGCTCATGCACGTGAGTGAGTGAGTGAGTGAGTAATTGAGTTTGAGTGAGTGAGTGAGTGCTTGCGTTCCTGTGTGTGTGTGTATGTGTACACGCGTGTTTGTGTGTGTGTGTGTGTGTGTGTGTGTGTGTGTGTGTGGTATCCTCTGTGTTACCAAAACAACGTTTTAAACTTAAGAAATTTCCAATTAACTAATGTTATTTTCAGTGAGACAAAATTCCATTTATTCATTTTAAATTATTTAACAAATTTAGATTATATGATATCCAAAAAGGTAAGATACAGAAAAATAAGGATATCAACCAAAATACTATTTTTCTGTAAGTTATCAAAAAGAAAAACCGCTAATTTGTGCCATGTCATTTTCAATAAAATAAACAGAACATATCGATACTTACATGTTCTCTTCCCCAACAATGCAAATAGCAGACAGTATTTTTACTATTTCAGTCATCATATTGGGCTGTTTGGGGTCAACTGCTCTTGCCAACAATAAAACACTCCTCTCATCTCCTAGAATCCTTTGCAGTCCAAACTAAAAACAATCAAACAAAATGGAAATGTCTATGGAACATATTTTTCATTCAAAGAAACCAAAAGTAAAGAAATTATTTTAAAAAAATACCTTCACTGTCCCGTTAGGTATCTAATTATGTAAATTCTCCTCAAATGCAATTATTCATTTTTAAATTTTATTTGAAATGACTACATCTTAGAAATTTTGAGTCATGAAAAACATGATTTCATTATTCCTCAATAAAATTTTTGAAAATATTTAGGAGGAATGTGGGAACAACTGGAATTTCTGTAAGAAACAAGAACATATAAAACACACACTGCCTATATTTTCTAAAGCTATTTTTAACGTCTTGATATTGTTGGGAATGTCTGGAATTTGTGGTTAAGTTTTCCAATACATTTGCATTAAAATTTGAAGTAAACACAGGAGGGAAAAAAGCTGAAGTGCTTCAAGTATACTATATACTAGCTGAAGTACTAAAAATATGATATGGATTTTCCCCTATTTCCTTGCCCTTTTATATCATATTTCTAAGCTAGCAACACACATCATAGACTAAGACATATGCCAGTCAGAAGACGGGCAATGAAAATATCAGTCTCATTTAATTTCTAGGCATGAACCCAAGTGTATATGCACATGCCATACAAATGCCAAGAGGTATATTTTCAAATAAAAATTTATTGTTAAAATTAATTAATTTTCACCTTTTTCACACAAAGTATATTTCTGTTTTCTCATTAAAAGTTTGCTTCATTTCAAGTTAGTTCCATGGCAACATTAAATTTCATTGGGAAAAATTACAAGATAACATTTGGCAAAGTACCAAAAATATGAACAGCATGAAGTTTCTTAATTTAAATTCTAAGAGAAAAGGGGACCAGGACAAACTTCTTTTTTTATAAATCTTATGTAACTTAGAAACAATCTTATTTTACATATCAATCCCAGGTCCCTCTCCCTCCCATCAAGCTAAACTTCTTAAATACGACTTTACTGTGGGCTTTAATAAACAAGGGAACATGCAAAATTTTATGAGTTTCTGACATAAGTAACCTCAGCTTCAAGGATCATTTATGTCATTTCAGATGAAATTTACCTTCCTCAATTTGGAAAATGTATTCCAACTTAAAGTGAATATATCACTGTGTGCTTTCTATTCAGAATGTCTGTTTTATGCATTGTTTCACATGCCTATAATTTAAAGGACTCGTTTATTCATCTGGCAAAGATATATATCCAATTCATAAATATAGCTGCACAAAAACTCCCATTTAGATTAGAATAATTTAGATGAAATCATCATATTCTTCAAAACTGCCAAAAAAAGTAAGAAAAAGAAAGTGAATCTTGCCATACCTGAGTATCTCCTATGGGATAGGGCTGTATAGGAAATCCTACGAACTAATATAACATTCTTTAGTAGTCAGTATTCTAATTACAATTAGTTGTTGCACTACAAAACTATGGTAGTTGACAACAATAATCAATAAAAATGTAGAACAAAAACTCTCAGAGCTGAATTTACAGAGGAGGAGACTGACTAGCCAGAGGCTAACTTATTTTTCAAAGGCCCTGTTTGCTTAGGACTGGAAATGTGATTTGCATCTCTGGTCTCCAGTGCTGTCTTCTCTTTCCATAATGTTACAACTTTTTTCAGTTGCAGAAAGAAATCCTTCTTGAGCTATGGCGAAAGGCATGTTCAATTAAATGCATTGTTGTTAGGCATTAGATCCCATAACATGTTGTATCTAAAGGCCAAAAGGACAGAAGAGAAATTCTCGACCAGTACTGATAGGACTGCTTCTATAAGAAACTTACAGATGTGTGAGCGAGATAGCTCATGTGATAAAGGTACTTGATAAAATGTCATCTCTGGGACCCACATTGTAGTAGGAGAAAGGTGACTCCCACAATTTGTACTCTGGCTTTCACAAGCATGTACTGGTGCATTATACATATCCATTATTAAGTGTAAAAAGATAAGAAACTTATAGAAATAGCAGTAAAAGTATATGTGACAAAAGAGTTCATTAGCAACCATGTACTGCATGTACCAATAAAACTATTTGATGATTAGTATGGGCATATGATACAGAAATGGTTGCATAATTGCATATACCAAAGAAAGTGTTTGTACATTACCTAAATATACAGTATTACTGCATTGATTATTAATAGCTATAATTCACATTTAGCAAGTTCCTGGTTATTGCTATAATTACTTTTTACTATTAAGTATTTTGCAATTACTAAAATATCAACTAAATGTAATTAATGCGATTAAGCAAATTAATTAGTCAAAGTTACTTTATCTGTAGGACTCCGCAACACTGTACAATACTAACAGTATTCCATGTATATAAAAATGCAAGCTACCTTCCACAGATTTCTTTTATACATGTTAAATAACTGTAACTAAAATGACACTCTTATCAAACTATTTGAACCTTATGCCTACACTTGAATTTTCCTTTTCAATAAAATACAACTTCTTTCTCGGTATGGAAATGATATTCAATTTATGATATGTAGATTTCCATACTACTAGGGTTTAAGAGATTCTTCAGTATTTAAGAGTACCTAATCCTCGTACAGAGAATCCAGGTTCGATTCTCAGCACCCACATCAGGCAGCTCAAGCCTGGAGCTGGAATACTAGGGGATCTGATTCCCTCTGGCCTGTATGGACCCCTGCAGGCATGTGCTGCACATCACCTCATCTAGCAACATGCATGCATAATTAAATTATCTCAAAAGGAAAAAGGTGTCATCAAATTTGAGAGCTAAACTAATATTGTTGGCATAATTGCAAAATATGGCATTAAATATTGTGTGAAGAAAAATATACTTTAAAACCACTTATAGAAAACTCATGATGATCTGCATCATAAACATATTATTAAAACTTGAATAGCCCCACTATTTTATGTCTTTCTTACTTTCATATTGTCGAGCAAGCTCTCTCCTTTGGAAACAGAGGGATAAGTAAACACCATTTACCTTATTATTCATAAACGCTTTCAGGCACTGAATGAGTTTGTATTGATTCTTCTTGTCAATATTTTCTTGCCTAAGTCAGTAAGAAAAAAAACATTACATTGTGCTTAAATTTTTCCCATGAGCGAAAGTTTTAAAAAGTTTATTCTTACAGTTTTTTGTCCAGAATCTTTTCCAGCACATCCAGTAAAAGTCCAAGTCCTTCATGGCCAAAGTTGTTAACCCAGCTAAGGATGGAAAAGAATATATAAATAAATTCATATGTTTAACACATTAGATATTAAAATTAAAATTTTGTTTGCACATGTGATAATCCTGCCATACTTTATTATCTGCATTTCATTTACCCTCTGAATAAAGGCTTGATGCTGAGAATAACCCAATTATCATCATCTAAATCTCAGACCTCTCTTCATGGTTTCCTTACCCTATATTGAACAATATAGGATAGTTCAACAGCTTCACATACTCAAGCCAGAATTTATAAGGTAAATCTATCTTCAGTTGTTTTCAGTCCCTCAAATCAACTCTTCCTCCACTCTTCAGTATTCTCTTAGTAACACCATTGCCCTTTGATTCCCTCAAACTGGTAATACTGGCTTAATTGTTTGACCTGCCATAGTCTTTAACCTTTTCATTTATCCTGCTCATTTCACAAACAGCTGTTGAGCATTTAGAAGGTACCAAGTATGTATGTTATACAGATATAACGAGCAACATAACTAAGCCCTTATCCTCCATGGAGTCTATTACCTACAAACAGAGATAATAAATAAGTAACCAATTATATAAACATCAGTGCTTTATTTCAATGAAGTAAAATAAACTTAGGTAAACAAGTACAATGCCAGGATGCTTTTATATAATATGTACCCAGGGAAAGATATTTGAAACAGTCTACCTGAAAAGAAAACTGAAGATAAATAGGATTATACAAGTACAAAGATTATCAGAAAACTGAATCTAGAAATGCTAAATACTACTATGTTTTGAATGTTCCACAACATCTGTAGGAAAGAAATGGACAAACGGGGCTGGGAAAATAACACATTAAATTCCAGTTGTGTTACAATACTAGACCTTTGTTTATCCAATCATGAATTCTTCTTCTTCTGCAATGCTTCCTCCAAATACCCCTGTCCTTTTCATTGTTTACTTTAAAACCTAATTTACTCCTAGTTATGTTTATCATATGGCTGAAGAAACTGAGTGGGGTTCTGCGTGGCTTCCTTTTGGTTCTTGTTGCTGTTCTGATTTTTGCTTTTCTTCATTTTACATTTAAAATATCTGACTGATAACATTTAGTCACATTCCTCAGTTGAAAAGTGCACTTGGATTACGTCAATAATCCCTCAGCCTGACAGTTACATCAGTTTCATCATACCACATTGGTCAAATAACCAGACAAATGGTCGTTACTGGAGTTCTCTCTGAACTTCTTTGTTAGCTTGTTTATACTGTCTTCCAGGAAGGAAACCACAATGTTATATGTGAAATACTCCAAGTCTCAAATCTACATTTTAAACCACCAACTATTTCTCCAGCCCCTGGAAATCTTCAACCAAATATGGGTTCTTCTTTAAAACACCTACATATAATCTTATCTCTTGATGTATGACATGGTTGTTATCACATATCTTATAGAATTTATATATTTGAATTATAAATTTCCTAAAGACAGTGTATTAGCTTAGTCATTTCTCTGTCATCCATTGCCCCATTAGAGTAGCTTACATACAATATGACATATATGTAAACAATAAATATTTACCAATTTTAGTTTAGTATCATATGTAACCAAAAAGAATGGGCAATCTTATATTGCCCAAGAATTTCAGAAAACAAAATATATACACATATGCTTATGAAATAGCCATTAAAATCGTTACAAACTACATATATACATGAAAATGTTGCAACACTGTAGAGAAAATACTAGGCTTCATACATGCTAGGCAAGCATTGTACCACTGCAGAATAGGTGCTACCGAGATACTCCCTATATTGAAACCATGTGTATATTTACATTTCATAGTCTTTAAATTTTCACTGGAGTGTAATGAGAACGCCTCTATACGTTCATATATTTAAATACTTTGGTCCTTAATTAGCAGAACTGTTTGAGCAGAATGAGGAGATATGGCTGGTTGAATGAGGGCTGTCACAGTGGGGCAGGCTTTGAGGTTTCAAAAGCTCATGGCATTCCCGGTTACCTGCTGCTCTAACACAATGCCTGCTAGACTGTCACCATTAACCCTAGCATGATGGGTATGGATTCTAACCCTCTGAAACTGTAAGCCACCCAGTAACCTTGTTCTTCCATAAGTTTCCTTCATCATGTATATTATCACAGTAATCAAAAAGTAATTAAGATATTGTCTGTGCATCCAGGAATATCTCAGCATGGTTAAGAATCTATATTTCAAGCTGGGCGTTGGTGGCACACGCCTTTAATCCCAGCCTTCGGGAGGCAGAAGCAGGTGGATCTCTGTGATATTGAAGCCAGCCTGGTCTTCAGAGAGAGTTAGAGGACAGCCTCCAAAGCAATACAGAGAAAACCTGTCTCAAAACCCAAAAAAAAATCTATATTTCTATCAGATTACCAGTGAGAACAATCAGATTACTGAAGAAGATATAATTTAAAATAGCTGAGATTCAGAACCAGTCATATCTGAAATATATATGGAAGCTCATTTTAAACTAATGTGGCTTTAATTTTCATAATGGAAAGAAGAAATCAACGTGGCATTGTAACGATAACTGGCAATGAGCTACCATTCAATTGAGGCATGTAATCATCCATTGCAATGAGCTATTCTCTCTAAAGACTCTGAATTATCAGTGGAGTAGTGGCAGACAGATAGGGACATCAGTTCTAAGTATAACCCGCTGTATTTCATCTATCAGAGAGAAATCATCAAAAAGCATCATAGAACAATAACGTTAAAATAGTCTAAACTAATCTATATATATAGCCCTCAGTAACTTCCTTGACATTTGAGAAAAGGAAATCAGTAATCTCTTCAAATGTAACACTTCAAAACACTTTTCAAAGTTCCAAATATTACTCATATTTCCTTTATACCCAGTACTATTAAAATTATTAGGATTGTTTCTTTCTTGATAGGACAGAATGATTTATATTGTTCATTGAAATCAACCACCCACACATCCCAGACTTCAAAATCTACTGTTAAGAGCATTTTGGATTCATTCAGTGAAAATTATTTTTTCAAATAAAAGATACAATCATGAGAAGACAAGATTATTTCTTTACAATTTATGGAGTACAAAGTCTGAGCTGAAGAACCATCTGGCCAATGGAAGAAGAAGCCTAATCAGAATGTTCTGAGTTCTTTTTTTTTTTTTTTTTTGGTTTTTCAAGACAGAGTTTCTCTGTGGCTTTGGAGGCTGTCCTGGAACTCGCTCTGTAGATCAGGCTGGCCTCGAACTCATAGAGATCCGCCTGCCTCTACCTCCCGAGTGCTGGGATTAAAGACGTGCACCACCAATGCCTGGCCTCTGAGTTCTTATTGTAGAAATGGACCCCAAGTGGAGTTTGCTGGAAGTGGGATGAACTAACCATAATGTACCCTGATAATACTCAGGAAGTATGCCTCTGCCCCCATTTTTCTTACCAACACTGTTTCTCCATTGAAGGCATTAAGCACTGTGTAGTCTCTAGCTAAAATCTCTCTGTGCATTTATCATAGTAGGTAGGAAAACATATCCAAGAAAACCACATAAAGACAAAAAAGACAGAATGAAACAGTTTACCTTAATTAAAACAAAATGTTGACTTGTTTACATGGCTGGGCAGGGTTTTATTTGTTGTTTTTTGTATTATTATTATTATTATTATAACAACAGAAGTGAGTGTTGCTGTAATTATGTACCTCAAACCAGAAGAATCAATATCACTGTGAACGTCCTAATATTTTGAATTGTGGGGCCCCGCTCCAGAATTATGGTATCAGTCCCTAGGGGAGGTGAGATAGCAGCAAAGCATGTTTTAACATAATTAAAAGTGATTTTAGTGCTTGGTCAATTTCATCAACCACTGGCATAGAAAAGGTTTGGTAAGAAGAAAAGGAACCCTTTTGGAAACAAGACATAGGCTCAGAACTCTAGACTGTTATACACACCCTCCCAATCACAAACATGATCCCTTCCAGAGCATACAAAGCCAGGAGAGAGAAAGCCAAAGGAAGTGCAGAAAGCTCACAAGCTTTACAATGTTCATAAATTGCAGCTCTTACAGAATATTGATTGGAACATGTAGAATCACAAGAATACAGTTGATGATTGCATTTAAAATCTGACTCAGGTATCATTACACTTTTAGACATAAATGTTCCCATGTTATCTCAACCAGACTATAAGAATTTCCCAATTCACTGCGGATAATAAATTGTGAGAGACATAAACAGAGAATAACACTGAAAAAAATGAATAATATTCTTCTTTAGATTCCATAACCATCTAGAAGCAGATTTTTTCTTTTTCCTGAGACACAGTATACATGAGAGTAGCATAACTTGCCAAATATCACTCAATAGAACCAGTACACAATTTTGTATAACATAGGTAACAGTTGTACCAAGATCTCATGAAAGAATTTAGGATTGCTACAACTACACTGAGTTTATATCCATAAACATAATATAAAGGCATTCATTATTTACAGTGTAGTTCATAAGTTCATGTAGGACATTTTACAATTCATGTTATTGATTTTTAATATTCTCAGTGTCATAAGAAATCAATGAAGTGCTGCTAAAGAAAGAGATCCAGGGTCTAACTGAAATTTTTACTAAAAATTCAGGAAAGGAATTTTATCAGCAAGAATGGGAGGAAAAAAGAAGAGAGAATAAGAAAATGTATGTTAAAGAAATTGGAGGATTTATATATTTTTGTTTCTTTGCACATAGGAGACATTCAAATTAAAAGGTCTCTTGGCAAGCTACATGACATACACATCCAAGCTGCTGCTTGTGAAAACTTCTCTAAGGACACAGTAGAATCAAATAAAGACAAGAGAAACCCATGCAGTACGTTTAATCTGCAAGTAGTCAAGAAGGTGGAATTAGAAAAGAATTGTTTGTTTATTTGTCTATTGTTGTTGTTTGGGGGATTGGTTTTGTTTTTTGAGACAGAGTCTCTCTATTTTGCCTTGGTTGTTTTGGAATTCACTGTATAGACCAAGTTGATCTTAAACTTATTAAGATTCTTCTGTTACTGTCTCCCAGATGCTGGTAGCATTGAGACACTACTCTAACCACATATATGAAATGTGGCAGTAGGTATTACACAGTGCAAAATCTGGTACGCTACTAAAGAAGTTAAAGTTTAAAGACCATTTCCAAAGTTTATTCGAAAATTAAGAAAACATTCCACCATCTGTCAATGGGCTGTACTCTGTGAACCCACACAGTGATAATTGAGTCCACACAGTATAAATGTCTAAGTTTTACAGGAGAATATAAGTAGAATCTAATTCTATGTATGATATCCTTTATGGGTATATGTATACATATGTGCATGTATGAGTTTCATGTATGCATGTATGTTTGTATTCTAGAAATCTGCATTCATCCTGCTTGAGACTGTTAAGTAACTATGATTAACAACCAGTACCACAAACACAGGTTGAAATTGGTTTTTCATGTTCATTTAATGCAGGATTGATAACAGTACCTGAATGAAATGGAAAATACAAATAACATTGCAATATTAAGTTAATATTTATTTTTCTATCATAATCTGAACATACAAAGTATAGTATTAGTTTTAGGCCAAAACATAGTATTAGACATAAAGGTTTCAAAAATATTAATATAACTTTTCATCATTTAATGCAAAGTAATTTTTCAAAATATGTAGAAGAATAGCCCAAAGTAAACATCACCTGCTGATTATTTCAAAACTAAGATGTCAAAATTAAATATTTGGAGCTCACATTACAATATAGGCTGTGCTATTATTCAAATTTTTTGTAAATATTTCATTCTGACAATACCTAGTCCTACTGATTCACACCATAAAGCCATGGAAATTATACTGGCATGTGTCTGTGTGACTGTAGTAGGAGTTATAATTAATGTGCAATCTTGAATATGTAAACAATGCATTAATTTTTTTCAAATACAATATATTAGGGCTTAAAATGGGAATGGCTTACTTGCACTTATCAACATGAGCAATGATCAAAGGAAAGAAAAGTTTACAGTGAATGAAGGTATAAAAGAATCCATTTAACATTTAATTCTAAGAGGAAGTATGATTCTCCCACATCTAGTTCTCTAGGGTAAAACAAAACAAGGAAAACTCTCTATAAATGTAGTTATTTTATTAAAAGAAGAATTTAATTTTTTTCTCTTCCAGATCCACATAAAGAGTGATCTTTAAGCTTCACATGACTTCAATATTTTATCCAGAATTAGATATGTATGCTCAGGATCATTGCATTCCTGACAAATATAACATGAATATTTGATGGATAAAGGAGTCTATTATACACATGCACAAATTTCAAGGACACAGTGATCGCATGAACAATTTGATTAGATTCTCTAGATTTATAGCAACCTTAAAGCTAAATTTAGAAGTTTAGCTAAAACTAGAAAGTTCTACACTACGTCCCTTCTGTTGTAAAAGCAATTGCTCTCATGTGAAGGAGGGCAATATTAGTCAGGTCACCCCTTTATCACTGATTGTGGTGCAGTGCTAACGGCTAGTAGAGAGGATGATGTGTTTTGTGCAAAGAATTTGATTTCTCTCTAACGGTGCTCGAATCCCATGTGGTAACCGATACTACAACCTAAATCACTGGAACAACAAATTAAATGATTGATACTTCAAAGTTTCTTGGGGAATCAAAAAATGGATAAATATTGTAACACATGAAACAATTCAAGTAGTTTAAAAGACTTACTTAGAACAATATTGTAAATGTTGTCTTTCTAATTTTTAGACAAAACCATCACATTTTAATACCAATGTTCCTGATGTAATGTTCATCAATGCAATTATAACTGAATCTAGGTTATATGTACTTGGATAAAGAGTATGAGATCCAAATGGATAAATAAGATCACTGTATAACCTAACAAAACAATATTGTATATTTACTTCATGGATCAGTATCTCCAAACAGTAGTGGAGGTAAATTTCATTGTTTCACCACCTTTAAAGGATGTTTTGTTGCACTAAATTAATTTTATAATTCTCCCTCTTTCAATGTACACATCCAACAAAAAGAAGATGTTAAAGATTAAAGAAAACAATAGCAATGTACATATGCTTTAACTGGGTTTAAATAAAAAAATACATTCATGTCCATTCATTTTTGTCTACATGAAAGTAAATTCATTAGAACTAGGCATTTGAATTCTTTGAAATGATTCACTTTCATTAGTAAATGCATGAACTATCTCTAACCAATTATAATAAACCAATTTGATCCAATGCTGCTATTTCCAGGGCATTTGTGCATAAGCTTTGAAGCATGACACTTGCTGACCACTTATTTCGCCTGATTCACAAAAAGGTTGAATGTGTCAATTTTCCAGCGTGGCCTCTCAGAGGGTTTTCTTGAATGCTGTGATAGATTACAATTTCCTTAGAAATTCCCAAAGAAGACATCCAATTGTCCTCTCCTCTCTGGCTGCATTTATTCTCTTCATCAGTCTCATTGACAAGATCCTGCTATGTGCGATGTGATTCACACACTTTGAAGAGGAGAAAATGTTCACCTTTTCAGGTTGATCATATTATATAAAAACAAATTTCTCTTCCATACTATTATAACAAAATACTGCAATACCCCAAGTTGCACGCAACTTCTTAAAAAACAAAACTAACTATAAATATTTTTTCAGAGAACAGTTTCCTATTTATTAAAATCAATTTCTTAGTCTTCCTGAATTACTTTGGAGATAGTCTAGGAAATACATTTAACTACATCTATTTTAAATATCAACAGGCTAAGCAGTGAAGTTTATTTTCCTCCACAACTGCCTTTAAAAGATACAACAGTATAATACAAAGTTGTATCCTGTAGCAATAATGGGGTAAATTATTTAAAGTGTGAATGAAAATGAAAATCGACTTCTTAAACTATAGTAAATAGAGAAAAGGTAAGAGTAGAAAACATTTCACATACTCAAGCCAAAGCCAATCATATTTTACATAGTGATATGTTTGCAATTGTGATTATAATTATGTTAGAAAACTTATTAAATCTAACAGCTTAGTGATATAACCATTCAAATTCACAATAAAATGTTAACTTCCACAAGAAAAAAATTCATTGGTTTATTTTCCAAAGCTAAGTAATATAGCTAAAATTCTATCATGTACTCCACAGGACATCCAATTTCTGTTGGTTCCATTGAATTGTATTAAAATGAATTTATTCCAAGAAAGCACATTCCATATCTGCAAATCCTGAAAATGAAAAAGGGTTGACAGAGTTTATCTGTCATAAATAAAATAAGTCCTTGAATGCAATCAGGAAAAACAATAGCATTAGCACAAAACACAGACTCATATCCCCTTTTTTCTAACCCAATTTGTATATTATGTTATCTGATTCTGCTGGGAAGTAAACAAGTGGTAAATGAATTTTCCTCCAGTATAAGAAAAGAAGGGTAAGGAAAGCTGAAGGACAATTGCTCTTTGATGAGTATAAAACAGAAATACAACCTTTCTTCTCGCCTACCAGGTACAATGCGAAAAACATGTAATTAACGTCTCATTATACATGGTGATTGCCATGTAGGCAAAGATCAAACAAATTTATTGTTTGCGGATATTTTTAGCAGATACTACACATATGTCAGAAAAGAACAATTCTTTGGATTCTGTTTGTTGATCAAATTCAGCAAATGCAAATGTTGTTTACTAAGAGCATGAATTTTAAAAACAGAAAGTTTTGTCTTTTCTGTGGTAATTCTAATATTTTATATTAAATATATCTATATAAAACTGAGATATAAACCGTGAAGAATATGTATTTTTGCTTGCAACTATATGGTCAAATATATTTTATTCATTGTATTTTCAGTGGTGGAAGCTGTATATATTTATAATAAACCCATGAGTTACTCATAAAGCTGTGAAATAACAACATATACTTTTCTCATATCCTCATCATTTTTCTCCTATGGTGAAACAGTACAAAATGTATTTTATTGGCAATTTTCAAGAGTAAAACATACTATTATTTACTGTATATAGTCACCACTATATACATAACTTGAGAAAGTTTGTAACCTTTGACAAATATAAATTTCCTAATACATTTAATGTAAATAAAACTTTACAAAAACAATCTTAAACAGCAAATATTCAAAATCATTAACAAAAACACATTAAGCAAAACAGGAACCTTAAGTGTGTATTATCAATTATTAAGCTAAACCTAATCTTTATTTTCTATCACAATGAAATAAGCCATCTATGTACAATGAATGTGTTAAAAATAATAGCCAGCATATGATATGTGAAATTATTACATGATTAGATATAATATGGAGTACATATGAATGAGATAGCATCCTTTAGTATATCCAGCCAGGCCTGTTTTTATATTTTCAGAAAAACTGAAAAGTATAGTAATTTATAAAAGATACACATTTTATGTAATAATTTTCTCAAGACATAAACATCTTTTAAAGGACTATAATGTTATGAATGCTACAGTTTCATTAGCCTTGTCAAAATTCTAATTACATTTGCTTGTGTATACTGGGGAGATCAAACTTGGAGAGTTGCACATGGTTGATAAGTAGTCTACCTCTGAGCTATCCTTGGTTTCATGAAACAAGGGGTCAGGCTGGCCTAGAACTCATAAATGCAACCAGGGCAAGTCTGCAACTCACAAGAGCTCTGCTTAGGCTCTCTGAGTAGTGGGATTACAGGTTCATAACACTACAGAAACTGTAATAGCTACTTTTCTCCTAAATTTGGACAGTTAAAATCCAAAATAAAGTATAATATTTTTTGAAGAAAAGATGGAAAGTGGGCAGGGAGGGAGGGAGGGAGGGAAGGAGGGAGGGAGGGAGGGAAAGAGGGAGGGAGGGAGGGAAGCTGGCTGACTAGGAATAAATTTGTCTTCAATGACAAACTGTTAAAAAAGAAGGCACTGAAAAGTATAGCTTTACTGATCATAAAAATCAAGTAATTTACTACATTTCCCAGACGAAAAATATAAAGTCGACTACCTTTACTTTGGCCAGAAAGATAAACAGAAAAAAAACCACTCCACTCAGATTCTAGCACCTTTCAATTTCTACCTTCCTCCTATTCAAGTTCATTATCAACAACTCAACAACCAACATAGAAATTATCAGTTAAGCCAGATCTGCTGCAACACACCAAAATTACATGTTACTCTGAAGGTTGAAGCTGAAGGATCAGAAACTCAAGGCCAGCCTGGGTTAGAAAATGAAGTCTGGCAATATAGGTCAGTGTATGATCTTCATTCCCCAAACAATTCGTTGATAGCATTATTTTCTGGGTTCCTTTTTCATTTCATAATGTAAATTATACTTTTAATGCACGAGTGGCTATATTTAGATGCAAAAACAGTAAGGTATCTTCTTTTTGGTTATTCATTTTGTTTTCCATCATGAAAGAAAGGGAAACTTTGAACGATAAAAATAGTACTGATACCCCCAAATATGCTTTATGTTGCACAGTATTCTACTCACAGTATGACAAACATTCAGCAGGATACTCATTACAGAACCTGTTTATCCCATCTGCCATCCCCATAAAAAAATCCCTGAAAACCTATTTTCCTTTCTACTACTAATTAATACAATATTTCTTCAGAGTAGAAAATTCTTACTACAAAAGACAGATTATAAAAAGACAGAGACTTAATGAGATACAGACATTTAAAATTAACTTCAAAATGTGTAGAAAATATTAATTGATTCTCAGTCTGATAGAAGAGTATTGAGAAGTATCTGGGGAAAATGTAATACTTGCTTTTGATTTGGGAAAAACAGTGCTTATTTGACATTATGGAAGTCTCTACTCAGACAGAATGTTGCAGACTGTCATATTTCATCATTTTCCACTAACTTCCTTGATTCATTATCTCTTTGTGTTTCAACTTATTTACATTATTTATACTGAAGTTTTAATAAATTGACTGACTTCTTTTTTGTTTTGCAAGACCAACCTCTTCTTTTTCCAAAAGGACTAATATTTGAACTAAAGTTGAATAATATAAAGGCTCTGTGAATGATCAAAAATCAAAAAAAAAAAGAAAAAAAATGAGCAAATAAGATAAAATCCACTGTCAAAGGACTCCAGATCATATACACAAGGCTGACATATAAAAACCATGATTCAATAAATGAACTCTCAACAATAAAATACATACATTCATTCAATTGTTTTAAAAATAAAAATTGAAAGATTGTTTTAAAATAATTTGAATAATTTCATGTGATTTCAAGAATATTGTGAGCTCACAAACTGAAAATCCCAGGAATATGCTTATATATACCCTCACAGCATACAAATAACATGGTTCTTCAATCTATCAAGAACTGTTTGGTAATATACATTTATCTAGCATCCTTTATGTTGATGGCTGAGAAATGTCTAGTCACATATTTGAAATGTTTATCTATATGGAACTGTTTCTTTCTCCTAAACTCAACTCTTCTACGATAGTATATTTTTAACACCCAGATTCATTTGAATGGAAAAAGAAGTCATGAAAGTGAATGCTAAAATCAGCACGTGAATTATTATTACTTGTAAATAATTCAAAAATAATAAGTTCAACTAGCATATAATATGATGAATGATTTCTAGTGTTCAACAGCAAAGTAAGAGAATAATTAGCATCGATTAATTGTGTCTTTTGTAATAGCTAATGGAGATAATTTTTAATGTCCATAGCACAAAAAATTGATAAGTGTTTGGAGTGATTTATATTTCAATTACTCTGATCTGATCATTACACATTACATATATGTATTAAAATGTCAAACCTGTCCTATAAATACATACAATTGGTATCCATCAATTAGAGTTAGAAAAATAATTTCAGATAAATAAAAGCCGCTTAATAACTGACCATGATACATCCTATATTCTGTGCGCAGAAGAAAGTAATGATGAATAAGTAAACTAAAGTAACACTTTCAACTTACAGTGTGTGTTAAGATCAAAGACTATCCCAAGATGGATGATCCCTCACAATAGTAGCATTATGCCTATTTTAATCAATGTTCATAATGCTGGACTCTAACACAATACAAACTTCTTAAACATTTTCTATATGAAAGAAATATTCATTAATGTTTAATGTAGATTTAGATTTTGATCTATTTCAGGGTGTCTTTAATACTTGACAAATATTAATTCACTTGGGGAAATTTATGACAACATAATTTTTTTGTAAATCTGTTTATAGCACTTCAGTCTTCAGTACCTTTTGATAAATGAATATTGAAAAAGCAAATTTAAGAATGCATTTCAAAGAAACTCATTAGGAACCTGACATCAAAGACAGTACAGAACAATATTAAAAAACATACCACACACACACACACACACACACAAACACCTACATTTCTACTCAAAACCAAGGGATTCCTGAAAATAGGGAGAATTGGAGGCAACCAGAAAATTATCAGCATCACTGGATTTTACAGAAGGTATGTAACATCTAGATGTGGGTTGATTTGGAATGAAAGAAGACTTTAAAACCATACCCATGTCATAGGCTACTAAACAATCTCTCCTGAAGCTCATTTACTTGTAAGAGAACACTATAACATTATGCTCTTTTCAACATTCTGCCTGTGTCTATCCATCTCAACACAAGGTTTTAGGTAGAAGTTGTCTCAAGTGAAAGGCTATACAACTACAGCCTTACTGATAGGTGGGAAAGCTCCCCAATTTAAATGTCCAGTATATAACATGAGTCAAACAGCTAGGATCACAGAGCAACTACTGTTGTCTAGTGTACATGGATCTCCTCTCAACAAAGGTGTTAGCTGGCATCTTAATTGCAAATTGTCAGCTATCCAACTCATATCAAAAGTCTAGCTGAGATGATAGATATGCCCAAGAGAGAGCCTCCAGGGCATTTCTAAAATATAATACACCTTAGTAACAGGTTAGAATGCAGGAAAGCTGCAAACTAGTACTGCTACTATAGGACTATGTAGAAACATAATGACCTTGTAATGGCTCCATGTGGGAAAAGAGCATTCATTCATTCATTCATAGAGATTCTCTGTATTTCATGAAAATCATTGACTTGTGTTGTACAAAATCTCTCATTTTAAAAGAACCGTGAAATAAAATTCTCAAGTTCAAAATTCGGAAGACTTCCCCTTTAAATCATGAAAACATCATCATTCACAAGTCAATATTCTGTCTTGAAATATGTTGCTACCCATGACTTTTCAGTACAAAGAATTTACACTCAGATCATTATGTCACAAAGGACCAGACTTTGGAAATGTACCACATTGTCTATTTTATATGATCAATCTTTTGTATATTCATATATCACTTAAATAAAAAAATGTGACCTTGGTGGAATATCCACATCATGTAAAAATAAAACAAATACAAACGCAAGAACCCCTATTTATCATAATGTATACTGCAGGTTACCCATTAAAACACTTCAAGTGTTAGCTCTTGAATCCTAGGCTGTTGCATGGGACTGACCAAGACCCCCTGAATGTGGGTGTCAGTGAGGAGGCCTAGGTAATCTATTGAGCCTTGGGCAGTAGATTACTATTTATCCTGGGCATACAAATGGACTTTGGACTCCCATCCAACAATGTGAGATGCACTCTCACCCTGAACTCTTGGGGGAGGGTCTAGGCCCTGCCCTGGTTGAAATGACAGACTATGGACACCCCCATGGAGGGCCTCACCCTCCCTGGGGAAATGAGGGGCTATTGTGAAGCAACCTTGTTTCTAATTTAAATATAAATTTAAAAATAAATTTTAAAAAGTAAAAAAAAAAATACACTTCAAAGACTTGCTCAGCATTGAGAGTGCCTAATGCTTTTTGGTTTGTTAGTTTGCTTTTTTGTGAGACAGTTTTTCTGTGTAAAAGAACTCGTTGTCTTAGAACTAGCTATGTAGACCAGAATGGCCTTGAAATCACAGAGATCCACATGCCTCTTCCTTGTGAGTGTTGCCTATTTCTTTTTAAAATTAATATAGTACACAATGATCTGGTTTCCTTCTATTAAGAAGTATAATGTTGAATGTGCATAAGGAAAAATGCATTTTAAGCAAATAGTTCATGATTAAAATTTTAAGGTTTCTTAACCATTGAAGGTAGTTTTGTCAAATATATTTGTATGTGCTTGATACTAATTGAAAATACTGACCAAAATTTTAACCGAATGCATGAAAGTTGATATAACTGCAATGAATGCAGCATTTTCTATTCGTTTTATAAAAGTACTACTAATATTCTAAAATAATTCACGTACTAGAAACTTACAGCAAACAAACTGCAAACATAAATATTAAAGGCCTGCTTTACTAACAGTACTAAAATGCTGCCTTCTGAGCTGTACTTACATTTCTAAGTCCTGTTCCCATTTCTACATCATAAATCATTGCCTTCATTATTCCATTTTTCATAGGTAGCTCTCAATAAAGCATTCTAAGAATATCGATCTGTACTTACCTTTATATTAATTCTCTAAGTAGTGTTGGATGCATTGCCAAGCTTTTAAGAAGTTTAACACAGGCTGTTTAAATAGTTATTAACACTCATAATTGAGAAAATACTTCTATTGCTAATTTGTGCTGCTGTCAAGATCCAGCTACTTTCATTACAATGATTATGTTAAACACATATTTGTTAATATGCTAGAAAATGTTTAAACATAAATAAAAGAACTATCAAGAAAAATACATCAGAGATAACACAAGCAACTGCACATTTGTAAACTCAAAACAATTTTTTTCCATTTTCACATGAGTGAAAACATTTACCGAGGAAGCTATAGTCACAGGAAATGAGCACAATCATTTTGCCTTGGGTTTGGCAGAAATTCAGCTACTCAGCAAACCAGAAGAAAAGTTTCCAAGCATGCTAACATACCTCTCAAGGTACAACGATATTTCCATAAGAATGATGAAAATCATTCTATTCAATCACGATTCTAGGATGCTAATTTTTAAAATATTTTAATTATACTTTTAGAATTTCAGACATGTATACAATATCTCTTGATCATATCCACCCCTCATTTCGCTCCTTTGATTTCCCACAGAACCCTTCTCCAAATTCCATGCCTTCTTTTTCAAATAATAAATTCCACTGTATGCAGTTAGTGTTGGCCATGTGTGTGACTGTGAGGCCATCCATTGGAGTATTGATACCCTAGCAAAGGTCACACCTCAGGAGGTCAAATAAAAGTGACACTCCATCCCCTGGAAGCCATAAATTCGTTAAGCCCTTTGAGGCTCTTGCCATCCTGTTAAACCTTTGAGTGGCTTCCTCTTCTGCAGTCCTTCAGTAGGTAACCACAGGTACTGTGAGTTCATGAGCACAACAGTCAAGTCATGTCCAGTATTTCTCACAAGGCCCCATCCTCCACCTCTTGCAGCTTTACTACTCTTCAAAATAGTATTTGCACTTTTAGTCATGTGTTAAGAAACTTTTCTGACAATGTTTTATTGCATCACAAGCTGGTTCTTCATGAAATACACATTGCAAAATATCTATATATCCTATAACTGCTTCACTGGGGGAAAATGTTCCAGACTCACTAGTCATTTCCCATTAGACATTGCTTCCTTTTATAAATTCAGCAAGGGCATACAAATACAAATCTATAAATCACAGAGAACATGGTATGGGCAAAGTCTAGTACAAGTTGTGATGGCAAACTAAGATTCCTTTCATTGCTGAAGTATATGGGTTTGTAGAGTATTAGAGTTATAAACATTGTATTTCATCAAGTCACTGTAAAACTATAAAAAGAAGACTACTGAGTAAAGCATGAAATGCTGTCTGTAGCTTATGAATATGGTTCAATCAAACCAACAGGTTCCATTCCTATGCAGCAGAAGTTATGTTCATTCTCTTACTCTGATCACAGCTAAAAATGCATGATCACAAAACAGTGCAAGATTAATGATAATTCTTTCTCCCTGCTTAAGAAGCAGAGGTCAATATCCACATCAAATCACACTTTTTTGTACATAAATTGCACAGTATCAGACATCATGAAACAAACAAGAGGGCAAGTGTGGCACTTCCCCAGAAGAGAGGAAAAATTAAATGACAAAAGAAGATATATGAGCATGAACTATTATAAAACATAAGCAGTTACTAATAAATACACATAACAGAATATACAAAATGACGGAATGCACAGTAAGAGATTTGTGATATCATGAGATAATTATAGCTGATAAAAGAAAATTATCAACAATTGCCTTTAGCAGAAAATAATAGAATTCAATTAACATTCTAAGCATTTTATCATCTGTGTAATTAAATAATATATGAATATGAACTGATTATTCCATTTAATATTTTAAATATCTGTAATTTAAGAATATTTAGTAAAGCTTAAGGTTGATTTTTTTAAACTAGTTCCTGAAAACAAAACAAGCATTTGTAAAAATGGAAAATCAGCCGTGAGGGAAAAAATGCATGTATTCTTTTGAACATCAGGTTCAATAAATAATTATGCAATAATAGTATTAAAATGTACTTCAACTTTTCAAGATAAATTCTGGGGAATGGGTGCCAGGCATGGTGGCACATGCTTTTCTCTGTGAGTTTGAGGACCACCTCATGTACATAGTAAGTTCCAGGCCAGACAGAGCAAAACATTGAAACCTTGTCTCAAAAAAAGGTCTGTGGCAAGAGAGATGCATCTGTTCAACAGTTAACATTGCTCCTTTTGCAGAGGACCCAGGTTTGGTTCCCAGCACCTATACGACATTTCCCAATCATATGGAACTCTATCTCAAGGGGTTCTGACATATTATTTGGCCTCTACTTTCACCAGACACACGCACACACACACTGCACACATATATACATGTAATCAAATATTCATATACATAAAAAACAAATCTTTAAAATTTATCTGTCTTAATCAAACACAGTAACTATTTACCTTTAAAATTACTCTATATTTTTAGATAGACAGTCACCTACATTTGCAAAATAATTTCCAGACAGGAAGCTAATTCTAACAGCCAAGATCATAATATTAGAAAGAAGCAAAAGAGAACACAAAACACATAGGTTTATATTGGAAGCTTTCAATCTCATTTACATAAGGAGTAACTGAGATGCAAAGTACACCAACTTAGTAAGGAAAGTGAGAGCTTAAGGAGCAGAAATCAAATCTCACGCTTAGTCCAGCAAAACTCCATCATATAAAATATAGCGCTAATAATTTGTAACCACAAAAATACTTTTTTATAAGGAGAACAAATCTAGCAAAATACAATTTCACTAAGGTGGCCAAAGTGACACAATTTTATATTTTCCAACTCTTCTGAGCTAGTTAAAGCCATTTCTTGAAAATAATTGAGCTTTGTTTTGTCGTTTTAATTGATTTACAGCTAATGTCCCATTGCAAAATGATGGTGGATTAAAAATTATCCACTTAGAAGCCCAGAATATGTTACTTGAAAATAAGATGTTTCTAGATATAAAATAAAGATCACAATGACATCTCTAGTGGATCAGAGTGGGCCATAAGTCATGTCCTTATAAAAGATAGACAAGTGGTCCAAGAATAAATAATCCATGTAAGGAAAGAAGCAAAAGCTGAACAAAAGTTGCCACAAGCCAAGGAAATCAAGGAGCCAAGATGGGCAAAAATGCTTTCTTTAGGGTCTTGGAGGAAGGTCAATGAAACCTCTGTCTACTTTAACATTAAAAGACAAAATTTTTATTGTTTTAAACAACTCTCTTTGTGGTGATTGTTACAAAAATCATAGAAGATTAAAAGGATGACTCTCAGTGATCCCTAATTTCAAGGACTATTTAACTGTTACACAATACACTGTACTCAAAGTGATTTGAATTTGCATGTAGTCTTTATTTTATCTGTGTAACTTAATCCATGTGCTTTATTATGATTCTTAGTTTATTTTAACACTGGTTGCTTTGTACTGTTGCTTCATTGATCTTATTTACATATTTGTTTCTATCCAGTAGGAAGATTAATCTGTTGTTTGCTATGTTGGTTTGTTTGCTCATTTTTTACATTCTGAGAGGGCTCTTATGCTTTTTAAAGTTGAAAATAACTAAAGAGCAAAGTTTCATGGTTTATGGTGGGTTTAATCTGTTGTAAATATGAAGTATATTCCATAGTATACTGTGGAGTGGATACTGACACATCAAAGGAATAAAATGAATCTTCTTTAATGTAGAAAGTGTTAGTAACATGAAATAACTATTTCCTACGGCACTTCTATACACTTTATTTAAAAATCAATGTTAATGTTTACTATGGGTTCTAAATGGGGGAAGATATTACCCTGCACATTCAGAACATATTTAGTCTTGTGATATAAACACAAAGAACACCACCAATGTTATAGTGCAGTCAGGAGCCATATTTAGACTGTAATATGAAACATAAAATGTATTTGTGACAAAATAAAACGTATTCATAATTTTAGGAAGGAAATTTCAAATGTGTGGTGGTAAATAAGAGATTTTTGTTTCTGCCTCCCTTCCAGTCTTTGTCATAGACTTGGATTTACTTTTGACACCCGTCCTTTCCTTAATCTTTCAATAATTCATTCATTTCAAATGGCATTCTATGTAAACTGTCATCCTTTCCATTTTTTCATGTGAGTTTATTTAGTTAAGGGAAACACAGATGCTGCCCTAGGATGGCAGATACAGAACTGATGAAGATCAAGAAGTGGACATAGTATCTAAAGACAAAGACCACCCAAGCTGTGAATTTTCCAACTACTATTTCACTATAACTCACTATGGCCATAAAAATCTTTATACTGAGTTCTCCAAAGTGGGAGATTTAAAACTGAGAGGTTCAATCTACATTCCTCAGACATCACCTGGAATATATTTCTTTCTTTCTACAAGAGATGGTCTATTAGAAATCTGAACTGGGTAATTCAAAGATCATGTAGTTAACACAAATAAATTGATAGCTGAAGAGTCAGTGTCAATACTTGAAGTTTAGGATTATTGTCATAAATTTGTTGTAACTGAGTGGAGCGGCTCATGAAAAACTATTTTCTGGTACTGTCTTAGGATGTCTAAGGACCTATCTGCTCAACCTTCCTGCTATTCATAGATGCTATTCATAGTTTGAATGTAATTAGCCCCCCCATAAGATCACAGGGAGTGAACTTACTAGGTCATGTGGCTGTGTTGAAGTAGCTGTCACCTTCTTGGAGTATGGGAGAGGATATTGAGATCTCCTATGCTCAAGCTCCTCCTAGTTCATATCACTTCCTGTTGCCTGCATATCAAGATGTAGGGATTTCAGCCCCTTATCCAGCACCATGTCTACCTGCATGCCACCATGTCCTGCCATGATGATAACGGGCTAAACCTCTGAACAGTAATTCATCCCAAATAAATGTTTTCGTTTATAAGAGTTTTCATGGTCATGGTGTTTCTTCAAAGTAACAGAAACCCTAAGACACTTTATTTCCTGTTACAATGGTTAAACTTATTGCCATTTTCCATTCAGGGTTATCAAATAAAAAATTCATTCCTCTCCTCAGAACCCCAAGAGATTTCCAGCTCACTCAGAGTAAAACAAAGATCTATTTATCTGCTTCCTACTAGTCCTTGACATTTATTAACATACCAAGCATGATCCTTTCTTTTTTATTTTGCTGTTTTTTGGTTGTACATTTTGCCTGTCATTGATAACAAAACTCACTACCCAGCTTCAATTATACCACTCATCAAAAGTCCTTTAACTGAGTAAGACAATGCCAAGACCTCTGATAAAAACAAAAAGACAAACAAATGAAAACAATTAAAAGCCAAAACCAAACCAAAACCAAACAACAAAAAAGTTGCTGTTAGCATTTAGGCATTTTTACTGGCCTGTCCTTGGATTCCTGACAGGATGTGCCCTAACTGCTGTCACTAAGAGCACCACATGTACACATTCACTATGTTCCCTTTTAAAACAGTCCTTGTCCCATCCCTCTCCTGATGGGGAAGTCCTGTGTATATATCAATAAAGCACTGTTAGCCAATAGGGAAGCAAGATAGGTGGGACTAGGAGTCAAGAAGTATTCCGGGAAAGAGAGGCAGAGTCAGTCATGATGTTGCCACCATAGGAATAAGAGGTACAAACCCTTTCTCCGGTAAGAGAAATACTTAGATTAACAATTATGGGGTAAATACTTAAGTCAGAGGTAGCAAGTAACAAAACAAGCAAACGGCCAACAGTTTCATAATTAATATAGCCTCCTGTGTGTTCATTTGGGACTGATGTGGCTCTGGAACCAGGCTGGCGGGAAGACTTCACTCTACATATGGTGTCAGAAGTGGAATTGAATTTCCACATAGAATGACAAAAATTTAAAAGGAATTTTAGAAACAAAAGAATAGAGAGAAGCACAGCTTTTTGGTAGCAGCATTTTTCTCAGGTGGGCTCTGTTTCGCTAGCAACAAACAGAGACTCATGAGGCTCACTTAAGGGAGTCTTCCTGATTCAGCATAAGCAAAAAATAAAAAAGCAAGGTTCTTTTAAGAGTCTCTGCTAACAATTGAAAGGTGTGTATGCACAGCTGGAAGTGGCAGTGACCACATCTCTAAGCCAGAAGTTTTTGCTGAATGTCAGCATAGACAGAGGTGGTCCCTTCTCCCTTCTCCCCTCTCCCCTTCTCTCTCTGTCTCTCTTTCCTCTCTCCCATTGTTCCAGTCTCAGAGGCAGGGCTGGTATCCCCCCTCCCCTTTCCCATTTCTTACAATCCTTTTCCCCTAATAAAAACCCCTATGCTTGAACTCTGTCGAGTGGCATCTTTCTCTCTTGCACTACTTTTTAAAAATTAGAATAGTTAACACACATTCAACAGCAAATATCACATTCTGAAGCTTTGCCTGGATGAAAAATAATGATAAATGCCTGATTTCCTGAGTCACATAGGGCAGGTCTTTAAAACCATCACAAGGTCTGCATAAGTTAGTTCAAGTCCAGTTAAAACAACTTTGTAAAACCATATCTTTTGACTTCTTAAAATGTAAAACGAAGGCTTAGGGTATAGATCTGTAGTTGAACACTAATCAACCATCCCAAAGGTTCAAGGATTGTGGCTGAAATCACTGCCAGATGTAGCTTAGTATTATTATTTAGGGATAAGTACCTTATCCCTAAAAGTTTGGGTCACAGAGTTACTAAGGAAAAGGAGCATTGACCAAATCATTACCACTGTAAACAAATCTGAAAGAATATGCACGCGTTGGATGGACAGTTGAAAATGAACTTTTTAAATATTATACCTAACATGTTCCAAACAAACAAGTGTAAAGCAATCCAGAAGTTACAATATATCCATACTTAATTAATCTTCCATTACTCCTTTCTTGCAACAGAATCCCACTAAAGCATATGATCCCATTCAGAGGAATAAACAATGAGGTATTAACTAAAAAAAAAAGAATGCAGATGGGAAGGATGAGGCCCTCAGAATATAGGGGAAAATATGTACCATTTATTGAAGGGTACATATTACAGCATTAGTTCCCAGAAACAAAGTCAGGTTAGATCCAAAATGAAAAGGACTTCAGGTTGAAAGTGGAATTGGGGGAACCACGCTTCTGGAGATAACACTACCAGGATAGAATAAAATTAAATCTTTCCTACCCATCCACTAGCCAGTTGAATCACCTCCAACGATTACAACAGTGATTTATAGTTACAGTCATAAATAGCAAATCCTTAGCTTCAGATTTCTGCATTTATATTAGATTCTATAACAAGGTAATATTTTATCTTCTATATCATTTCTCTCAGCACCAGTAGTCTAAGGAAAGCACGTCCTCAAATTGCCTTACCTACAGTATAGTGTTCACTAGGAAAGGGAATGATTTTAGAAAGAAGTAATCCAGAATTCCTTCTGTATTATAGACTATATTTTTTAAAACATGTCTGATAGGGTGTGTCAAAAATGAGGAGCTGCTGGATTTCTCCTAGACGGCAGAGATATAGTGAAGAGTTGAAGGACATACTGAGGAGGCATCCAAGCTGGAAAGGAAAGGAGTACAGAGAATCATCCCAGTGATCAGCCAAGGGGTTCTCATCAGAAGCCCTATAGACAATCCCATTAGTACATAGTATGCCAACCTAATGCACAACTTCCTCATGAAGGCATGGAGCAACAGGGGCAAAATTAACAAACAGAATGATCTCATTTCCTTCTAATTCAGTACAAGAAAAATGAAATTGTGGTTGCAACAGAAAAGGTTATTTCCTTATTTGATCGTGATTCATAATCACAATGAATAAGACACTCTTAGCTTCATGTCAGTTAGAATATGGAAGTTACCTAAGAAGCTATGTGTGCAGCATGTGCGTCAAGGATAGGCAGGCAGCTGTACCCACTCCACAACAGGAGTCCCTCTACTGTTCCAATCAGTTCCTGGGAAGACTCAGTTGGAGCAAGAGTTTATGAGAGTCCTTCTGATCGTCAGTTAGCTTTGTCAGTCGTAGAAAATGTAAAAAATGCTGTTTTCCTTTAACTAAAATAACTGAATTATAACAAAAAAGTCTGCTAAGTAACAGGTTTACTCTACTATCCATTAGTATCTTGGTGAATAGAGAGGTGGGGGTTGTTAAATTCCAAACCCAGAAAAAATGGCTGAGGAGCTTATTTACACATAAAAGCAGACCTGGCCACCAGGTTCTCCCAGGATCCCATAGTCCCTAACAGTTGCCCTGCTCCCTAACCTAAGCTTTCCAGCCCAGGAACTGGACAGTCCTTGTCCCAGAGGCTCTTCCCTATATAATCAAGACCTTTGTTTACCAGCCCCTTTTATACTTTTGGCCTCCTGACTGCTGCACCTGGTTCCCCTCTCTCCACTCTTCCCCTTCCCCTCTCTCTTTCATTTTTCTTTTTCTTTTATTTTTTTTGGGGGGGTTGAGACAGGGTTTCTCTGTGGCTTTGGAGGCTGTTCTGGAACTAGCTTTTGTAGACCAGGCTGGTTTCAAACACACAGAGATCCGTCTGCCACTGCCTCCTGAGTCCTGGGATAAAAGGCATATGCCACCACTGCCCTGCTCATTTTGTTTTTCATTCATCTGGTGCCTCTGATACCTCAGGAGTGGTTTAAATGAGTTCCCTCTCTAAGGAACTCAGCTACTCTGAAGCAAGCTGCTGATCTGATTCGCCTAAGGTATGCAGGGACTATTTGGCTCTGCTGGCTTTGGTTACCCACCAAATATGACTTGAGAGTCTGCCTCTTGAGCCTCTTCTCCCCTCTACATTATCTAACTATCCATGAATCCTCCCTGCTCAGTAAGTTTCCTCCCTCCCAACTAAGGCCTTTTGGGCTGCCTGCCACATGGGGCATTTCCCTTTTATGCTCTTTTTCAGCTGCCTACCACATGGGCTTATCCCTGCTATGCCTTTGGGCTGCCCACCATGTAGGCATTCTCCCTGCAATAACCTTCAGGGCCCAACACTTGGGCAGTTCTACTTGCTAAAACACTGGTACTTTTCTAGCTGATTTCTCGTCTACCAGTTCTAGCCACTTGTCTCTCCCCTTCTAATGGACGTCCCTACAGAGCTCCCTGCTTTGTCTCCTTTTACTACAAAAGCCACACTGGTGTGTAAGGAAGTTTTCTCTCACCCTACTTGCCCACCCCACCACCACCACATGGAAAGAGACAACCCTCCTCTGTGATTTGGGACATTTCTCTCTGACAAGTCTTTCAGTATGCTTGGATATTCCCTAGATTGAAATTCTTGCTATCAAAACACTAACCCTCTCTGATCCCTCATAGCTCCTCAGCTCCTTCCTGGAACTTCCTCACCTCCTCCTCCTCCAGGCTCCTGAGGCTACAACTCTTTCCTTGCCCCCTTTATCTGGGAGGTATCTGCTTTATCACTCCTTGTGCATTCCTGGGCCCAAATATTGGCAATTTTGTTGCCTGCCTCTAAAAGTAAGTCCCTCAGCTTCTCTATGCCCTTGTTGCTTCTGCACTATTGGTAGAATTTCTGCTTGTTCCTCTTTGTCCCTTTTTATGACTTCTTTTGTGACCCTTCCTCCATTTCTCCTTGTACTGAATTCCTTTCTTGGACTCAAAGATTTTCCTAAAGATTCCTGGTCTTTCTGGAAACAGCTTGGCCTTATTATAGCTTGCTGGCAAAAGAGGGCAAACTTCTAACTTATTGTAACAACTTCTGTCACCACACAAGCAAATGATTCCACAGTCACATATTTCTAAGGTTTTACAACTTTCCACTCTTAAATCGTTTATCTCCTTCATTTTCCTGTGCTCTGCTCTCAAGGCATCTTTTAAGACTATTGTGTAATCAGCCTTTACCTCGGGATTGATTTGTAAATTCATTGGTTGTGGTTAAAGAATCTATTAAAAATCTGTAACAAAATTTGACTTAACCCCCTCATTACCCAGGGAGGGTGAGGCCCTCCATGGGGGTGTCCATAGTCTGTCATTTTATCCAGGGCAGGGCCTAGAACCTCCCCCAAGAGTCCAGGGTGAGAGTGCATCTCTCATTGTGGGATGGACACCCAAAGTCCATTTGTATGCCAGGGATAAATACTGATCTACTACCCAAGGCCCAATAGATTGCCTAAGCCTCCTCACTGAAGCCCACATTCAGGAGGTCTTGATCAGTCCCATGCTGGATTCCCAGACATCAGTCTGGGATTCAAGAGGTAAGCCTTGGCAGGTCAGCTGTTTCTGGGGGTTAAACCAGCCCAGTCTTAACACCTTTGCTTATCAATCCGCCCTGTCATTGGGTTCCTTGAGTTCAGCTCAGTGTTTAGCTGTAGGAGTCTGCCTCTGCTTCCATCAGCCATTGAATGAAAGTTGTGTTTCCCAGACTCAGGGAAATGCAAATCAAAACAATTCTTTGATACTATCTTACTCCTGCCCTAATAGCTAAAATGAAAAACACCAATGACAGTTTGGCTGGAAAGGTTGTAAATAAAAGGGAACACTCCTCTACTGCTAGTGGGAGTGCCAACTCATACAGCCACTTTGGAAATCAATATGGAGATTCCTCAGAAAAAATGGGATTAAGCCTACCACAAGACCCAGCAATTCCACTCTTAGGCATATATCCAAAAGATGCACATTCATACAACAAGGACATCTGTTCCACTATGTTTATAGCAGCATTATTTATAATATCCAGAACTTGGAAGCACCTAGATTCCCCTCAACTGAAGAGTGGATATACATAGGATTTTTAATTGGCTACAATAACCTATATGTGATTCAACTCTTATCTAGTATATACTATATATATATATAGTAATGGTGTGGCTCTCCTCCATCTTGGCTGATGACCTTCAACCTTCAAGATTAAAGCAGCCATGTGACTGGCAGCCATCATTACTAAGGTTAAAGGATATATGCCATGAGACTTCACCATCTTAAGATGACCACAAGGCATATAGAAACACTTATAAAGCTTCTCAGCCATACTGAGCCCTTAGTTTATCATTATATTGTTTTTTAGACCTAAGGAAATAATAACTCTTCAATATGTTGGAACAATATGGATTTTTGTATGATAATAAATATTTAAGATGATATTTGCTGCAATATGCTATACATGTGATTCAACTCTGGTTTAGGAAATATTTAAGGTTATAAAGGTGTATTCAGATAAACAAAAGCTGATTTAAAATGCATTTGCAACTACTATGTCCTTGCTGTTTAACACCAAGCTGCTAAAAAACATTTCAATAAGTAACATGTTTTTGATATATGTTCACTTTAAGCTTTAACCATTTGGATAAACTAAGTCATACAAGAAACTGCAATATTCTATAACAGAATTTCTGATCTCACAAGAAAGTCTTATTTTGATACTAGACGTGGTTCATTTCAAAAATTGTTAATTAAGGCTAAACTGAACGGGGAAGGAAAATGGAATGTAAATTCTTATTTTTATAGAAGCTACTAACTTATTATAAACTGTTAAGGATAATTAAGAAATGCAAGTTACTAATCAGTTATCTTATAAATTATCAAATTCTTTAATATGTTCAGAACTGTAGTAGTAGTAGTAAATGCTAATGTAATTAATTACAGGAGCAATCCTTATTTAGCCTCCTGTGTGTCTTTAAAGGTAAGCCTACAATAAGTAACCCAAAACAAGTAGAGGTTTTCTATCAGGTATACCACACAGATGGTTCTCAAACAATTCAGAGACCTGCAGTATATAGCATTTAAAATGTGTAATAAAAACCTTTTGGTGATAGACATGCTGTCTTCTGGCAGCACCCCTAATCTCCTCCAAAAAAGATGGACATAGGAGAACCTCCCCAAGAAGCTAGCTTCAAAGATGACAAAGCTGGCCATTGGGTGAAAAACTTCCCTCCACATCAGTCACTGCCAGGACTGTCTAGAATGTGGACAAGCAGGACTCTGGGGAGTTGACTGCCCTGTACTATCTAAACACAGCAGACAGGTCCCTTACCCCAAGTTCCTCCTCCTCCACAGGAAAGTGTGTTGTATCCTCTGGACCTGGCAGCTGAAGCCTGACGCTGTCGTGGGACCTCTGCCCTCAGTGATCACAGAGGAACCTAGGTGACTGTCCAGGCAACTGGCAGGTCATTGTCTGTCATTTTTAATAGGTTCAGAAACTGCTTGGTCTGTACTTCCTATTAGGTGAAATTCATCCTTCTCAGATCTCCAATAGTGTTAATGACAAGGCTAGTGCCAGCTTTGTCAGTTTAACGGCAGCAACCAAGGCTTCATCTGCCTTCTCAGTTCTCTTCATGCATAAAAATCAGGCTTCAGGCCTTACTCCCCTACAGCCACTACTAGGTCTAGGCACACACAATTTACCTTGTTACCAGACTCAGGGGGGGAAAGGGTGATTTAAATACATAAAAAGTGAAAAAAACATTCTTCAGATTTCTTTCCTTTGCTATGCTATTGCAATATTAAGATTCAGGAGTTGAGAATTTTAATATTAATTAATGGAGTTCTGTTTCCCCACCTGCCTATTCTTGTGGGTGGCATCTCTTCCCCTTTCCCTTGGTCTTGGGACTCTCCTCCCCCAGCTGACAGGACCATGAGCCTACAAGTGTCAATTATACACCTAAGGAAAAAAATTCCCTCTAAACATAACTGTACCTTCTGCCCCTAATATATGTCTTGCTCCAGAAGATTTCCAATCAAAGACGACAAAGTATTCCAAATGCTGCTTGCACTTTCCTAACCCCAGAAGTCCCCCAGAGTACAGAGAAGTGAAACAGCTTCCCAGACTTGGCCAGCATTCCAGCTTTTTGGGTCCCCAACAACAATGCCTCAGTGTCAACCTGAAGCAGCCACAGATGATTTGCACCCCTTTATCATTTATTATCAACAAAAAGTGGGGGTGTCAAGTTTCAAATCTGGAACAAATGACTGAGTGACTGCGATACCTATTTGCATATAAAAGCTACCTGCTGGGTAGATGCCATCTCTTTCACAGTGAGTCTGCATAGCCTGCCATCTGCCCCTCGGCCTCATGGCTGCCCTCTGTCCTCTGGTGAAGCCCAAGATCGTCAAGAAGAGGACCAACAAGTTCATCCGGCACCAGTCAGACCGATATGTCAAAATTAAGCTAAACTGGTGGAAACCCAGAGGTATTGACAACAGGGTTCAGAGAAGATTCAAGGGCCAGATCCTGATGCCCAACATTGGTTATGGGAGCAACAAGAAAACTAAGCACATGCTGTCTAGCGGCTTCCGGAAGTTTCTGGTTCACAACGTCAGGGAGCTAGAAGTGCTGCTGATGTGCAACAAATCTTACAGTGCTGAGATTGCTCATAATGTTTCCTCCAGGACCCGAAAATCCATCGTAGAAAGAGCAGCCCAGCTGGCCATCAGAATCACCAATCCCAATGCCAGGCTTCACACTGAAGAAACTGAGTAGATGGCGGTGTGCATGTTTTATTTGCATTTAAATAAAACCACAAAAACTGAAGAAGGAAAAAAAAAAGCAGACCCGGCCAACAGGCTCTCCCAGTTGCAGGGTATGGCTGACATGCCTATCCTCTACCCTAAACTTTCCAGCCAAGGGAATGGAATGTCCTTCCCCCAGAGGCTCTTCCCTATATAATCAAGGCCCTTTGTTTACCAGCCCTTTATACCTTTGGCCTCCTGGCTTCTTCATCCAGTTTCTGCCCCTACCCCGTTTCCCCAAGTAGTTCACCCCAATCTGCTTCTGTCCACTCTGACTTACCCAGACATCACTGCCTCTGACTTTCCTCTCCTACATATCTACAATAAACATTCTCCTCCACCATACCTGGGAGCAATCATGTCCTTTCCTTTCCTTTTTCTTTTTTTCCTGGGAGTATCTAAAAAGAGATGGGGGAGGAATACTGAAGGGCTCTAGCAGGCACGAGCAAGGCATAATGTCACCAACAGATTTTCCTTTTCCATATTCCCTCCATTTGGCTGTTCTTTTATCTCTCTGAGTCAAATAAATCTTTTTTTGTGCTGAGAACTTGGTCTTGGGGTGTCTTGTGACAACTTCAAGGTTCTTTCAGGTATGACTAAAATACATCAGCTAGGTTTATCAAAGAACAAAATATTATTCAAATATATTATTTAAAAATACCATTTATGGGATCTGGATAGATGATTCAGCATTTAAGAACACTGTTCTTGCAGAGAATCCAAGTTAACTTTCCAGCGCCCACATAGTGGTTCACAAACATCTGTCACTCCAGTCAGGAAATATGATGCCTTCTACTGATCTCCAAGGGCACCAGGCATGCACCAGATACACAAACATACATTCAGGTAAAACACTCATTGCATAAAACAATCTTTTTAAAAGTTCAAAAAAACTTTTAAATAGCATTTATATTTTGTTTCTGAGGGGAGGAAACACTGACTCACAAAGTCTTATGCAAGATTTTTCAATAATTATTTTAAGGACTGGTCATGAAAAGCCAACATTTTCTGACTGCTTTCCTGAAAACAGATGACTGACTGCTAAATGGCTAAAGGATTTTATGGGGTTTTTGTCCCCTTTTAATGAATGAAGAGGATCACTATTCTTTTATATCTATTTAAATGCAAATAAGCACACAAATCTACTACTAGAAAAATATTTTCTTTCCTCTAGCAAACAAGTAATTTGAAATACACCATTTTATTGTATGTGTAATGGAGGGCTTAATGATCACGGACTTAAAAGCCTCTCATATTTAATATAACTGACACAAAATGAGTTACTACTAGTTAAGATATAAATAATGATTGGTATTTAAAATAAAACAAAAATTTATACTTCATAATAAAAGCTTATAACACTTAAAAACCATTAAACTTACAACATTTTCTAATAAACTTGGGGGGAAAACTCACACAGGAAACTTAAAATTTCTTTGCAAAGCTTTAATGAAACAATTTAATTTCTGTTACAACTCATTAAGTCTTGTATTTCTAGAACTGTTCTAAAACTTATCTCTAAGCAAAACAACCTGTTTTCCAGAAAGTAGACTGTCTTGGCAGTGTTAGTAATACATCAGCATGACAAAAACACAGTCTGTAATCCACATATCATACAAGGAAAGCAAACTGTAACTTGATAGAAAAAGCAAAATCACTGAACTTAAACTTTTAAAGACATTATTTGAAGATGACTCAAAAAAATAGTGAATTACTTAAATATGTAGTAAAATAATATGTTTTAAGTAAATAAATCAATGGTAATCAAACCAAATTACTCAAAAAATTGATCTGAATATTTGTAGTAAAATAATGTTTTAAGTAAATAAATCAATGTTAATCAAACCAAATTACTCAAAAATTGATCTGAATATTTGAAATCGTAACATTTTTAGTAAAGCTATATACTTCTTGTAATATATTTACTTAAAGTTAACATAGCTAAGATTAACTGGAATAGAAAAGATAATTCTAATTTGGACACAACTTTTTCCATTATAAATTCATTCTAGGGAATAATTTTGGAAAGCAAAAGTCCAGTCATTGGGTCTAATACTCTTCAAATATCTTCAGAAAACCAACAAGTTCAATGAAGTACGTTGCTAACAGATGCCAGCTGAGAACTTCGGCTTGTTTCATCTGGTTTTGCAGTTTGGGTTTTTGGGTTTTTTTAGCATTTTGTTGTTGTTGCTCGAAATAAATGGTATTTCCTAAAAGTCTAAACAGTAGAACAAAAATATCTTCAGAAACGCAAAGTCAGTTCTTTGTCTCAGCCAGCAATTTTAAGGTACTGGCGATCCTCGGTGGCATAGATGCGCTGTGTCGCAATCAGATGATCGATGGCTTGAGTGAGGGCTTCCTCAGTAAGTGCATGGAGGTCTCTTCGCAGCTCAGTGATAGCCTTCCCTTCATGATGAGGACATCCTCGAATCAGACGCAGCACCTCCAAATGGATGAAATTAAGACTAGCTGACTTAGCAGCCCTGGCGGCTGCCGCTCGGGCTCGTGCCTCTTCTAAGAGGTGCCTTCCTGTGGTCACGCCTTCACGGCTTTGATCCAACATCATGTGGGCACTGACGACCTCCAAAGTGTGTGTGGACAGCTCATTCATATCTTCTAGGACACGGATGCTCAGAATCCCAAGCCGCCTGGTTCTCTCCGAGGACTGGAGGACACCAAGCACTTTGGCATACACGCCAACTGGCAGGGGAATCACACATTGCCTGACTCTCTCTCTAGACAGGGGCTGTCTGGCCTCGATCGCCTTTGCGGTCATGTCATCGATCTTATACATCAGGTACCGCGAAGCTTTCTTGGCCTCTATGATCATCCCCACGATGGAGACCCGGTGAAGTGCAAACCCCCTGATCTTAAACACATTGTCAACCTCAACGGCAGTAAGCAACTGGCTTATGCAGCAAGGCACAATGCTGTGAATGCCAGGCCTGGTCAAGGTGGTCGGTGGAAGACCCAGGTCCTGACCTCCAGCTTGCTCATCACTGCCACTTGCCCGGTTAGCCCCATCACCACCAGAAAAGCTATCATTGCTCCCAAACCCGCTTTTACTCATCATTTTTTGAGGACTTGGCGAGGTTTGACGGCTCGACAGCAAGGGGTGTTACTTAGCAGGGTGACTTCTCCACAGAGCAGATGGCACCTCCAACTGCTGACTGGAGCTACAGCAGAATGTCAGTGCCCAATGCCACGTCTCACAACCAACCTCACGCTTACTGAGCAGCCAATCAGCTACAAGATGAAGCAGTTGCTACCCTTGCTCTGAAATTCTCGCGAGATTACAAAGCCCTCTTTCCCGCTCTTTTGGTTGCTGTGCAGATTTCTAAAAATGGCAAGTGTGCTAACTATCCAGCAACTGTGATCTGTACACTCGCGAGATTTGAGGCTGGAGGATCTCTGAGAACTTGACACCCATCTAGTTCACACTCTTCCAGGACAGGCTGAGCCAAACTACACAGGGAGAACTTGCTTCAAATTTAAAAAAAAATTAAAAAATGAACAGAAAAAGTTTCTTTAAAAAACAAACCCCCCTCAAGTATGTAATATCAAGCACTGTCTGCTATCTTTTTAACAATGCATTTGAACTAGGAAAAATGTGTACTAGGCTCTCCATTATTGAATGCCACAATTGGGGGGTGGTCCTGTTTTATTTTTATTTATGTTTGTATTGTGTGCATCTGTGCATATGCGCAGATATGTGCCCAAAATACCAGCGGACAATTCGGGTATCGGAGCCCTCAAAGACGGGAATTACTGGTGGGCGTGAGCTGTTCAGCTTCAGTGCTAGGAACCGAAAGAGTGTCCTTTGGAAGAACAGCAAGCTCTCTGAACCAGTAAGCCACAGCTCCAGATGTGAATGCCACGACTTCCATGTTTTGTTTTTTTTTTGCCGTTTTGTTCTTAATGGCTTACTTTAACAAGTTTTATATACTATTGCCCAGACTGCCTTGGAATTTCAGGCAATCTCACAGACTCACACAACCGTGGCTGAAAATACAGACATGTGTCACTATAACCAGTCTATATTCATTTCTTCCATCAGCCGCTCAGTGGAAAATGTTTCTGACTGTAAGTGTTTAAGATGGAAGGGCACCACAGATGATAGTGATATTGGGAATACACTGTGGATTCTATTCTCAGAGAGGTCATATATATGCCTGGATGTGGTGGTTTAGCACTGAGGAGGCCACAGCAGGAGGATTACCTCACATTCAACAACAGACTGAATTTGTTGTTAGTTTCAGGCTAGTCTGGTTTACAAATTGAGACGGTACAAAATATAAAATAATAAAGATCTCAAATATTTTAGTGAGATTAGTAAATCTTAAAAGCATGCCATTTAAAAAATGGCAAGATAGCAACCACTAAAAAATTCTTATAACCTATAGCAAGCCAAATCTTAACACTGTTTTTATGTTGTTGCTGTTTTTTTGTTTTATTTTTTCCCCCCCGTTTTTCGAGACAGGGTTTCTCTGTGGCTTTTGGAGGCTGTTCTGGAACTTGCTCTTGTAGACCAGGCTGGTCTCGAACTCACAGAGATCCGGCTGCCTCTGCCTCCCGAGTGCTGGGATTAAAGGCATGCACCACCAATGCCCGGCTTAACATTGTTTTTATTATGAAATTATAGGCTCTCCCCACACCTGCCTTGCTTAGCTTCGGGTGAGTGTAGATCCTCCTTGGGCCCCAACGCCCAGGCATCATTCCTGGGCCTGTTCCTCTCAACCAATGGACCAGCCCAGACAGGAAGGATATGAGTCCTCCCACACCCCACTCTTGGCTCCCCAACACCTGCTGTGCTCTACTTCAGGTGAAGATCCTCCTCGGGCCCTAACCCCCACCCATCACCCCCTCCCTCGATCTTCCTTGTCCTGCTAATTTTCAAGTTTTATCAAGTATAATATGACAAATAATCAATATATCGAATTTATACCCAATTCCAGTTAAATGACTGAGATATAAATTATTTGCAGTGCTTTATGAACTATATCTGACCCTGATAAATATAGGGAAAATACTAATAAAATGACAGTTTCTTTATACACTCAATTTTAGCAAATTCTGAACTCAAAATGGAGATAATTTAGTATGTAGATCCCAGAATAATGTAGTATTACATTGAAACGAACTAATTTTTTCATAAAGTATTATTTGGGGATATGACTAATTTTAAATCTTGTTAATAAACAATTATTATTCAAACCCATTGCTCCCAAAGACCTGTCTCTTGATAAACATCTGTAAGATAGTTTAATGAATGTATAAAATAGTAAATAATTCAATAACAGTCATCATTTCTTTATTGGTAAAAGTAGTTTGAGCTATCTTGAAGTTATAAAAGTGTGTGTGTGTGTGTGTGTGTGTGTGTGTGTGTGGTCCATGTAAAACTTAACTACAATATTAAATTATACAAATACTTATATATAATCACAAGTATAAAAGGAATAAAATTTTAAGCCAATATAATTATTGTGTTTAGACTATCATGCAAATGTAAATATTTAACTTCTGGATTTAACTCCTCAAAAAGAAGATAAATATTAGACAATTATCTATATTTTTAAATCATACACGAGTAAAGATCAGATTAGCTTAACATATGTTTTTATAAACATTCTGAACCTGACAATCAGAAGATGCTCTTCTATTAGATGATTATACACAGAAAAATCTTGAGGTTAAAGTAACATCTGATTATATCAAATATCTATAAACAATACAAAATGACGAATCCTATGAAAATGATATGAACTGCCTACCTGACAGGATTGCTGGTTAAGGAAACCCTCAGAGATTCCAGACAGTTGAGAAGTTTCTCATCTGAGATACCTGATCGCAATTCATGAACATATTCTTGTGAAGACAAGGTGCATTCATGCTTGCTGTTTTTCAGGCCACCCTATAAAACAAGCAGAACATACCATCTTAAACAGGCATCAGGGTTTTTTTAATCTTGAAATTAAAACATAGACTATAGTAATAACATTGTGGCATTTTCAAACAAAGTATGTTTCAATAATCTTCTCTCCTAAGCAATATTAAAATCTAATGCTAATTTTATCGACAAGAATAAAAATTATATCAATATTTTATTTTGTGTGAGTGCTATTCCCCCTCCCTCTTTTTTTAAATACCAGGAATGGGTATCAGGGCCTTAAACATGGTATGTAAACACTCTACCTCCATGTTAAATTCCCAGACCAACAATTTTTCAAAGACCTGAGTGGCAAGACTATTGTGTGTGATACAACATTCCCCTCAACCCTTTAAAAGAGAATTATACTAGCTGGTTTTCACAGCCTGAAAAGAACACTATTGTGAATAGCAAAAAGTATTGTTGACAGGGCTACTTAAACTTATATTCCAAGTATTAGGATTCATGATACCTGGTCCTCCTCAATTCAAAATATAAACATTGTTAAATCATCTTATTAATTTTGTAGTTGACAGTTAACATTTATATTCATTAATATTAACTACAGGAAATAAAATTTAATATAAGTCTATTGAAAGATATCAGAGCATCACTATATTTAAAAAATAAGTTATTAAATTATAAAACAATATAACCTCCAATTAACATTTTAATTAATTGATTCAGTCTAAAGCATTTAATTCCCAACTAGCCACCTGTTACTACCACGGTGTAGATAAATCTTTAAAAGTCACTGAATACACTTATTAGATAGCAACTAGTGTTTAATGTAATTTTCAGTGTATAGGAGGTTATTTCTAAAATTCATTATCTCATCACAGCTCCTTTGCTTTGTCACCTTGCTGCAACTATATAAGTAGTTCAGGAAAAAAACTGAAAGGAAAATATCAACATGTTCACCATATTAATAACACATATTCATCTTCCTGGTAAATTAATCTTTTTGTTTATTTTCTGTTTTTAGTTTTTCAAGACAGAGTTTCTCTGTATAGCCCTGTCTGTCCTGAAACTTGCTCTGTAGACCAGGCTGGCCTCGAAATCAGAGACCACCTGCTTCTGTCTCCTAAATGCTGGGATTAAAGGTATGTACCATCACTGTGCTGTGATATAACTAATCTTAACTTTACCATTCCTTTAATATGATAAAATTCATGTGAACTAAAATTCTAACTTTACTCTCATTTTCTAAATTCATACAAATTATACTATCTGCCAAGAATCAAAGCAAGTTCGCCCATATTGTTTGGAACTGCTATCATTAGATGAGATGGAAGTTTCTTATTTCAATAATGTTCCAATAATGAAAAATGTTTTGCCTAGAATTTCATATTATTTGACTTTTCATTGGGAATGCCTTTTTAATGTAAAAATTCACCAATTATTCTAAATTTGAAATTCCATTATTATGTTAAGGGCCTAAAAATATCTTCCAACATATCAGGCAATGTATTATGGCAATATTATCAGTATTAGTGCACTTAAGATATTATGATAAAAGTCAACATTTGTGTCTTTTTATTTTTTCTATTAGGAATTAAATGAGATTCAAAGACCAAGTACTATTTTTTAATTTATCCATAATAACTCCAAAACAACACAGATGCATATTTTGTTGATTTTTCATGCTTTGTTACAAAGTCCAAGAAGGTTACTACAGAATTACCACATATAATGCAGATTTAAGTAAGCAATAACAAAAATAGCATTGAAAGGGTTCATAAATTCCTCTCATTGATCTACCCATCTCAATAACACCAAGTATGCTTAGCACAATTTTTACATTTTTGCTAATCATCTCGCTTTCTATGACACTGCAAAATCCTTCAGTAACAATGGATAGAATGATAAGAAGCATACACTAGTAATAAAAACCAGTAATAAAAAAAACCCTAAAACTTGACAAGTTTAGAGTCAGATACTTCTTTAATGGAATCCTCAAATTCACTTTTTAAATAATAGGTCACACTGATCCATTTGGGAAGCTTTTATGTAGAGATCTTTTATATTCTGACATTTTCTCTGTCTGGAAGATCTAGTCCAAGTCCTCACTGCTGGGACCATCAGAGAAGTCCCAACATAAAGTATTGTTCATTCCATTCTCAAGGTGTCATCTTAATATATAAACTAATTGCTTCACATAGGTATATCATGATCAACTGCCTCCCCCCCCCCAATAATAAAACCTGTACTGGGTAAGAATATTGCTTGAGCTGCTCACCACTGTATCCCATGTCTGAAGTAACTGCATTACAGAATAAGCCATCACTATATAGATACTGGAAGGATGGATTGGTAATAAGCAAATGAATAGTTGACAGGCACATTTGATTATTCTAAGCTTCTAAAACCAGTTAATACTCATTATTATACTGGTGAGTGATAGAAGATTAGCAAGGCACTCTTGAATATGTTTGCAAAGGCGTTTCCAAAGATCAGTCCAGTCATGAAGGATCTGACATCATTCAAATTTTAAATATACTATTATGAAAGGAGAGGCCTAATTTGAGGAAGTGATCACTGGAGGTGTGACTTTGAAAGATATCACCTTTCTTTGTTTCATGTTGCCCATGGTGGAAACATTCATGTTCTGACATGTGTTCCTGGATGCAAAGCTTCTTCCTTCCCTCAGTTGCAGATTATTTTCAAAGTCACATCCACAGTAAACGTTTCTTCAAACTCTGAAATTTTGAGCTAATATAAGACTTCCCTGTATAACTTTTGTCTCATAAATTTGTCAGTGACCAAAAACTAACACAGACTAGCTTGAGAATGTGAAAGCTTGCAAAGGTTTCAGGCAAAAGATGGTCAAAGAAATTGAGTTCACAGGAAGTAAATTAAGACATCATACAGCATTCCAAGGAAACTCAAAATTCACTGCCTAGTTTGAACCTTGCCCTGATTTATCTTGCAGCATCCTTTGGGCAAGAATATATACTAGTCTTTATAAACCATTTTCCTCATGCATGGCATAGGAATAATAAATATTTCTATTTAAGATGATGTATAAAAATAGGTTCCAAAAATGACTTTATATGTATTCTATCATAAATGTAGAAAATTTTCACTCCACTTGCTAACTGAAATTTAATAGGATTGTTTTAATGGACACGTATGCTCATGGCTGACACGCTGTTTATGGACACTTAAACCAGCACATCATAGTGGAAATCACCCTTCTGCACATCTACCAACCCACATTTCTAAAATATGTTATCAGAGGGCTACTCTCTCAGTCCAGATACACAGAGGAGGGCCTAGACCCTGCCCCAAATGATGTGACAGACTTTGATGGCCCTCTATAGGAGGCCTCACCCAGGGTAGGATGGAGGGGGTTGGTGGGGGAATGGGAGTATGGGAGGGAGATAGAACTGGCATTGATATGTAAAATAAGATTGTTTCTAAATTAAATATATTTAAAGTGTAAATAAATAAATAAAATATGCTGCCAATTTTTGTTATCTTTTTCTTGATTTATTGAGAAGAAGGAACACTCTGTAGCATAGTCTTCCATTGAAATCGCTATGTAGCAAAGGCAGGCCCTGAACTTATGACAATCTTTCTGCAGCAGGCTCACAAGCAGCTATGATTGTAGGCATGAAGTCACCATGCTCAACTTTGGGAAGAAGCTTACATTATATCATTTGGATTCGTGATTGTTACAGGGAATGGAAACAAGCTAATGTAGAAGGGAGAAAACAACATTTACAGAATAATATTTTTCACAATTAAAAGTACTTAAGATGTTTAACATAAGCTCACATTTGAACACTGCAAAAACATGATAGCTTGTTAAGGTTAGAATGGTTCTTGAAAATCAAATCTTTTGACATTGTCATTACAGAAATAAAGAAGGCAGCAGAGCACTGTGATGCACCTCTCATCCTAGCCCTTTGGAAGCAGATTCAAGTGGGTCTCTGAGTTCAAGGCCAGTCTGGTTCACATAGTGAGTTCTAAGACAGCCAAGACTACACACTGAAACAACTAGAATCTGGAGAATAGCTAGTGGAACAATTAGTGAGGTTTCCAAACTAAAGTATAAATATTTTGAACGTCCACTTTCCCCAATACTGAATAAAGAATTGAAGCAACAGGTACATAAGTTTTAAATGACTTTAAAAATGTCAAAGTGTGTATCTTCAGCATAATCAATATGACACAGCATGATATTAAAGAAATAACCCTGAAAGAAAACAATATGATAGATTAAACTAAATCTCACTGTACTTAATAGGCTGTAATACAAGAATGGCTTATTATTAACATCCGGTTCTGATATTGAACAAAGGCAACAACTAGATAATGAATGGATAATAATTGAATTTTTAATTACCTGCTCTGTATGAGATTAATGAAAATTACCACTGTGCCATTTGATCTTTAAAAAATAATGCAGACAAACTTAGTAATTAGAGTACAACATGCTATTCCAAAGCTAGGTGAATAAAAAGATTTCCTAATTTGAAGCCATTCCTTAATTTGAAAATCATTAGAATGGAGAAACCTGTTCGTATGACTATGCTTATATTATTCTATGACAGTACACAGAAAACTCAAATGTACTTTTTGTCAAATCCCCCTTTACTCTAAAATGCCATTTTAATATCAAAACTAGACAAGAAATATTTTAAAAAGAACATTCTAAGTCTGTAGTGAAAATGACAAACTTCTAAGTTTAGTGACTTGCACCAATCTTTTTATTTCATTTTTTAATGTAAAAACAAATTGACTTTTAATTTGGGAAAAGGATTCAGAATTCTAGTTGGAAACATACCATGCTGTGAACACTGGATGGAACCATTGATTACAGAGCTCTTCCAGCTACAGTATGCACACAGATAGCAATTACTGTCCATGGGGCCACCTTTAGAGAGGGCAATATTATCTTGAAAAAGGCAACACAGCTACTGATTGTGCTGATTAAATTTTGTCAACTTTATACAATCTGCTGTCACCTGAGAGGAGAGAACATCCTGTAAGGGACACTCCTATCAAACTACCCTGTAGGCATGTCTGTGGGCATTTTCTTGAGTGATGTGGGAAGACCTAGTTGCCTGGAAGTGGTACATCTACTGAACAGGTGGTACTAGAGAGCAAGCAGAGCAGCCGTGGGGAGTAGACAGTAAAGTGGAATTCCTCTATGCTCTCTGCTTCAGTTCCTTCCCACGGGTTCCTGCTCCAATTTCCCATCATGATAGACTTTGATGGGGATGTGAAAGCTTTAGCAACATTTGTTCTATAGAGGAAAAACTATTAAGAAATAAAAGTTTAATCTTTTCACTATACATTTTAACATTTTACAGATCCAACTTCAATGCTAACTTTGAACAATGTAACAAAACCAGTTTAATAATGCTGTTGTTAATTATAAATGTTTCCTGCAGCCTAAATAAAAACTGCATTGTAAGTAGGTAATGAAGCTATAAATTGGAAAGGAAATAAAAATGTCTTTCATGAAACAAGAACTGATCCCATTTTTTTCCAACCTCTAACTTTCCAAGCATTTGAGTAAGTGCTATCTGTCAAAATGATTGCAGTGAATACTACTCAGTTCCTTGCCTTACTGCTGATAGGCAGCAAAGTATCAACCAAGCATTGAAAAGATAAATAAATGAGAACTAAAAGAACAGAAAGATTGTCATGAAATAAAAACATATGCATGACTTTGGAATTAATTGAGATTGAAAGACTTAGTCATCAATGGTACCTTACATGCTTATAGCACAAAGAGCTTTCACTAAACTTCCTATACACCATTTCATTTGAGCCTAACACGTAGGCAAGATATTGCTTAAAAATGCTTCTCACAGTCTCTGGTGGGGGCTATATTATTTACAATGAAGTATTATACCAAATGGAAGGGAACAAACATTTCCTCACTATACCTCACCCTTATTAGTCTTGTGAAATTTTTTACTTTGTCGCTTTAATTCTGGGCCTTCAGTTCCTGTTCTACAAAATGAAAATATTATGGTGTCTATCTGTAGGCTTGTTGTGAGAGTAAAATAGTAATTTTGGTAAAGGAGAATTTCTGATTGTTCCATTTTGTGTTTCTGTTGCTGTGATAGAACAACCAATCTAACCAAAAGAATCTTGGGAAGGAAAAGATTTTTTTACCTTATGACAGTCAAATCACACTGCATCATAGAGGGACGCAAGAGCAGGAGATCAAGGCGGGATCCTTTTCCAGAAACCACAGAGGATCGCTGTTTACTGCCTCTTTCTCTAGTTATGCTCATCTAGCTTTCTTATATAGCACAAACCTACCTGCCTGGCGATTGCGCTACTTCCCCAAATCAATCATCTATGAAAACAAACTCTCACAGGTATGGTCGAAGATGAATTTGAGCCAGGAAAATCTTCAACTGACTTTCCCTCTCCCCAGCTGACTCTGGGTTGTTTCAAGTTGATAATAAAAATTAACAAAGACATTGGTATATAGTAATCATTTAATTAGTAAATAATTATATGATATGTTATTTTGTCACTAATTTTATGATTTCATGAATGCCCAAACACTTATCTTATGAAAAATTATCAATGGTATAAATATTATCCGCATCTGATCAACTATATGTTTGAGCAGAGGTAGGCTTCTAATCTTCCAGAAATATTCAGGAATGGAACTGTATCACAGACAGGTAAGAGATCATAAGCATATTTTGAGAGTCCACAGGGATCCTTGACTGGCTGAGAAGGGAATGTGCAAAAGAGAAGGCTAACTGGGAAAATCTGTCTCCTGTTCCCCTAATAATGAGAACATTTACATATTTATATTCTGCTGAAGATTCCTACCAGCAAAGGAATTCTCATGCTAAATAAAATAAAGTTTTAAGCACACTGAGCTACACAATCTCAAAGGCCCAGCTATTTGAATGTGTGATTCATAACATGTACAGTGGAACAGAAACTTTGATTTGTTTTATGTGTGTGTGAAATAAGTTTAATTGACTACTCTCTATTCGTGCATTAACAATGCAGGTTTCCAATGTCTTCATGAAACAACAAAATGAACACAAAGTATCTGCTATGGGGCATAGGGGGTCAGTCCTTCTTATATTAGAATATTATCACTTAGCATGTAATGTATTCTCAAGTCTGATAAGCGGTGAGACAAAATGATGTCACAGCAGAGCTCATATTCTGCTATTTAATGAGCAGAAAGATTATTATTGTAGATGATAGAGGATGAGGCCTTAAAGAATCAATGAATCTATTTGAGGGAAGAAGTTCAAAGTCTAAAAAATGCTATTCATGTAAGGCAGACTAAGCTATTTAGGTCAGAAGTTAATCACTGAGATACAAAAACTCAAACACAGCATGTTTGGAGATTTGCTACTACATCAATGAAACTGGAACTCTGGCTAAAAACTCTCCAACTAGAGCTCTTGAACATAGTTTAATGGGTTCTGCCATGGGTAAGGTAATTTTAAAACTACAAAGTTTCTTTTCTTAAGATGATAGCATTAAGCATAAACTGAATTACTTAGATAGACACCTTCTAACCAAGTCCAGTAGCCTAATCTCTGCTTTTACATTTGAATCAAAGATAATATTTTTGCTGGGAAGTTAAATATTCATTATTGAATCCTGATAAAATAGCCTTAGTATGAAAAAGTATTTGTACCAAAATAAAAAACAAATGACATCACCACATGTTGCCTGTAGAGATTCCCCAAATGAGGGCCTCACCCTCCCTGAAGAATGATGTGGGGATTGGGCCGGGGGCTGGGGGCTGGCTGGTGGAGGGACAAGCGAGGAGGGGTGGGAGAGGGAGCTGGGATTAACATTTGAAGCATGGATGTTTCTAATTTAAATAAAAACATATATTGGAAAAAAAAGCCCATCCAAAAAAATTTTAAGTGCAGGTCATACAGGAAGCACATATGGCACTGTAGGCAGAGAGAGTCCAAAATTGTCTCCCATGCAATCCACCTTATCAATAGCAATTTAAAGTGACAAAATCATTTACCACTTAAAATCAGGTTAATTTAAATCTTATTGGATTTTTATTTTTTAATTTAAAGAATGAATGTTTAGTTGTCATGGACAAATGAGAAAAAATGGAAAAGAAGATCATTGAAGATATGAAACTATGTCATCTATGTAAGTGGGCTGGAGATCTGGGGCAATAATGATAGAAAAACCAACATGTTCCCCAATGTGAAGCAGCCCTCGGGTGTGTTAATGTCATCTGCATGTTACACATCAGCAACCTGGGGCTTGGAAAAGCCAAGCAAGGCCATGGTATGTATAAGTGGTAGAGCCAGAAATTACAACTCAGGTCTGTCTAACTATAAGGCCTGTGTACTTAATGACTTCAGCTCCTTACTAGCAGTAACAAGGTGGTGTTCAAAATGACCAAGGGAAAAATGTACAACCTGAGGCTCCAAGTCAGGATTTACGTCTTACCCTTACTTTTAAACAGAACTGACAGAAGGAGATGATGGCAACCTGGCACCAAACTGATCAAGTGAAATGAATGGGTGACAGGATAGCTGTTCTGTGTCGCTCCTTTCTATAAAAATCGACTAGCAGCTATCCACAGGCAAGAACACCAGAGTGAATGACTTGAAAGTAAGACTGTAACATTCCCTAGTGCCACAGAATAGAGAAAAGTCACTATTCAATCTTCAGAGATGAGGTTCATTATATACCCCTTTCACCTCGAGTGTTATGCACATACACAAAGGCCCACTGGATCCATGGTTTCCAATGAAGAAGGGAGAACTGCAAGGGAATGTTCAACTGCCTCATGACTATCAGAGCCTTTCCATGAATCTTAAACAATTCAGTAACAATTCAAAACGCTAAATTCATTATACAGAAAACAAATACCCAATCAAAAACAAGACAATGAAACTGAACCAACAATTTGTGAAAGAAAACACAAAAATGACTGACAAATATGTGGAAAGAAAATTTCAACATCACAGCCTTATAGAGAAATGCAAATCAAAAACAATAATAGCATGTTATTTTACTTTTGCAAAAATGGTTATTATAAGATTGTATTATCAAAAATAGTAAGTGTTAAAACTGTAAAGAAAGGGACCAATGTACATTGTGATGAGCCTCAACAAAGCAACATCTGGAGGCATCACCATCCCTGACTTCAAGCTCTATTATAGAGCTGTAGTCCTGAAAACAGCTTGGTATTGTCACAAAAATAGACAGGTATCCCAATGGAACCAAATTGAATACCCTGATATTAACCAATACATGCATGAACATCTGATCTTCGACGAAGAAACTAAAAATGTGCAATGGAAAAAGAAAGCATCTTCAACAAATGGTGCTGGCATAACTGGATGATGGCATGAAGACAAATGTAGATAGATCCATGTATATCGCCACACAAAAAACTTAAGTTCAAATGGATCAAAGACCTCAACATAAATCCAGCCACACTGAACCTCTTAGAACAGAAAGTGGGTGGTACCCTTGAAGGAATTGGTACAGGAGGCTGCTTCCTGAACATAACACCAGTAGCATAGACACTGAGGTCAACAATTAATACATGTGACCTCCTGAAACTGAGAAGTTTCTGTAAGGCAAAGGACACAGTCAACAAGACAAAATGGCAGCCCACAGAATGGGAAAAGATATTCACTTACCCCACATCTGACAGAGGGCTGATCTCCAAAATTTACAAAGAACTCAAGAAGCGAGTCTCCAAAACAACAAAGGATCCAATTAAAAAGTGGGCTATAGAACTAAATAGAGACTTTTCAAGAAGAGTACAAAATGGCTGAGAGGCATTTGAGAAAGTGCTCAACATCTCTAGTCATCAGGAAAATACAAATCAAAACAACTCTGAGATACCACCTTACTCCTGTCAGAATGGCTAAAATCAAAAACACCAATGACAATTTATGTGGGAAAGGATGTGGAGAAAGGGGAACACTCCTCCACTGCTGGTGGGAGTGCCAACTCATACAGCCACTTTGGAAATCAGTATGGAGATTCCTCAGAAAAATGGGAATCAGCCCAGCACAAGACCCAGCAATTTCACTCTTAGGCATATATCCAAAAGACACACATTCGTACAAAAAGGACATCTATTCCACAATGTTCTTAGCAGCATTATTTGTAATAGCCAGAAATTTGAAGCAATCTAGATGCCCCTCAACTGAAGAGTGGACAGAGAAAATATGGTACATTATAATAATTACTACCATTCAAATTTCAGATAGAATTTAGATTTTGTCCCTTATACTAGAAATTTGTTGGAAAAACATAAAATGTATTATTTTTTTAATTCTCATTATTCCCAGTAACTTTATCGTAATATAAGATGTATTAGCCCCATTTTACATATTTGACAATTTCTTCAAATTCTGCAATAATCCACAGCAACATATGAATGAAGCTGAGAATGGAACGTGGGGCATTCGATTTCTAATCCAGTGTCCTACTCACTTTTCTTTTATCTCTGATATCTTTGGTGCTTTTAATTATCCTAAAACGCACTTGAGGCTCACTTACTCTTGAAAGGAGTGAGTTAGCTGTCAAGAGCACAAAGGTTCACAACTTACAAAGCAACTGTTGAGTTTGGAAAAATAACACACATATTGGTATTAGTAGCAACAATATGTGATGTATTATCACAGAGCAATGTACTTCCTTACACACGCACACACACACACACACACAAACACACACACACACACATTATTCCAAATGTAAAAGAGTCTACATTTTGTACTCATTGCCTTCAATATGAGTTGCATAAGATTTAATTTTGTAAATTATCATAGCTGATACATAGAAGGGCACAGTGGTGTACACCTTTACTTATATTACACGGGCGGGAGATGCATGAGATCTCTGTGAGCCTGAGGCCAGCATTGTCTACACAGTGTGTTCTGTTATGCCAGGGTTAAACAGGGAGATCCTGTTTTAAGACAAAATAAAACAAACAACCAAAACGTCACAGAACTTCAGAAACTTAGATAAAACAGGTAGCAAGTGAAAGAATAAAATGAATAACAATAAAAGGCACAAGATGGTGCAGGAAAACTTAGAATAGAAAAAAATGATGCCGGGAATCAGAAAGAAAGAAACAAAGAGAGACAGACAGACAGAAAGAAAGAAGAGCTTGTGTTTCCATTGAAAAACAGGCATAATCTGTTGACTTCTTCGAACAATGAAGATTTCAAACCCTTTAATCTCTTCTGAGAGAAGAGCTGATAAATTTTGGAAATATTTTTCCATTTACAATCATCAGATAAAGAGGGAGTATTACAATGTTTATCTGTGCTGCCGTATTTTATGTCCTTAACAAAAAGCATAGTTTATGCTGTAATTATACATTTAAAATTAATCTACTAAGAATTTATGCTTTCATTTATTTACATGAATGTATACACTATTTAGTATATGTGTATATATGTGTGAATTAATTTTCATGTAATATTTTATTATCAATTTATTATTTCTCATTTACGAAATGTTACCCTTGGCTCTCTCAATGGCATTTCATATTCTTGTATGTTCCCACTTTTCATATGTGAGAAAATTTTGTTAAATTCAAAAATTCAAATAAAATGCCCATTTTGGTATACTTATAACTGAAGAAAGTTAAAGAAATGTTATATATTTATAGTCTTTATCTCATCTCATCTAAAATTGTACTCTCTTCATTAGGCTGTTTCTGCAGCTTTCAGAACATTCTAAATTCATATATATTTATAAATCTCTACTTAATTTACTCTGATCAATTTATATATTGCTAGGATTATTAACGTGCTCTTTTCACTGTTCTGTCACACATTATTGTTGTAAAGAAATGGTATTGGTACCTTCTAATTTTATTAATGAACATGGAGGTATATATGTTTTGATTTTATCCTCCTAAATCTCAGAATTACCATCTTCAGCTGAAAAAATAAGAAAAAAACAAAAACAAAAACGGCTTCAGGACTTTGAACTTCTATTCCTGCTGTAAAGGTTTTTTTCTTGGTTGTTTCAATTAACCTTTATATAGGGAAACAGAAATTGAAGTATCAGTGACACTGCAGTTGCATGTTTCATTTTGGTATGCTATCCCACTAGCTACAGATGGCCCTGCCAGGGACTAGTTCCTACATAGTTTGTCCAATCCCAAGTGAGTATCCTTGAACACATGCACATATGAGCTATGCTACATGTACTCAGTAGACTGTGTGTGTGTGTGTGTGTGCCTGTGTGCATATGTGCCTGTGTGTCTGTGTGTCCGTGTGTGTTTAAGATTAGTATTTTTGTTATCAATGAAATACATTAAAATTTTCCAGAGACATCTTACATGCATAGTAGTAACTGTTTTGGAAATGGGCATATAAATGTATTTTAACTGTCTCAAATAGATAATATGTCTAGAAATTGCTTTGGAACTTTCACTACTACAATAAAACTAGTCTATAATTTTGTTCAAGCAGTACTTGGAGCTTCTCAACATTCTTGTAAATAGGTAGCTGATTATTATTCTGGAGTGTTCACTCCTTGCTGTAAGCATGAAATAATTTACAGCTGTAAATGATGTAAAAGAACTTGCAGAAGTTTCAACAAGTTCTATAGCATATGCTCTCAAAGAGCATTCACATTATACTCATGTACAATGCATTTGAAATGAAATAGCAAGGCAAGTCTTTTCAATTTCACCTTAATTTAAAAACAAAACCAAACCAAAACAATCCTGAATTCAAAAGAATATGTGCTGCTTCCAGTTCATTGTCTTGTGACAATGCACATACCTTTCATTTCACTGGAAATATTGAAAATTCAAATGCAAAGACTCTTGTTTTTGTTTCTCATGGCTATCGTCCAATGCTGCACACTAGAGAGATGCATACTAGTAGAAAGAGAATGAGTAGCTACAGGTAGCATTGGAATAGCAGAAAGCTTATTATGCATTCCTCTCTCTGCATCTTAACACTTTCTTGTCTTTCACTTAACATTAAGAAGAATAAATAATTAATTCTTCTGAAGTATATAAATCCAACTAATTAAGACTCTACTACTTGAACACTACCATAAACTTTAAAGACATAAGCACTAGAGAAAGGAAAACAACTTCGATTCGGTTTTTATATGTTCTGATACACACATTGTATTTTTGGTGTCTATTAGGTGAATAATATGAAAGAAACATTTAATTTTGAATGATTGGGATCAACATATTAGACACTGAGTCCCTGCTAGTGGCTTTCGCAATTTGAGCTCTTCTTCCCTATACTTTTACACAAATACATGTTAATAGATTGTCTTTTGTTCTATATTTGTTTTTCAGCATTCTGTCCTTTTTCGTGTTATATTTCGTTCCCAACATGTCAGTTACAGCCAGTTTGCATCTGTGTGTTATTTCAAAACCATTTTAAAAATCTATATTAAGGTTAATTCTCAGACACTTTCTAAAATTGTCGTATTTCAAGTATTTCCACAGTGTTCTAAAGCTTGTAATGTTTAAACAATTTAAATCCTTAGCTCTGATTTTATCTCACTTCTCAGATTCTTTGCATATATTTTTAAAACATTAAGCTCTAATTTGCCCACACTGAAAAAAATTTTTGTACTTTCTTTACTTGTCTAATCTTTAGTCATCATTAAAGCTTCAGCTTAAATATCACTTCCTCAGGGAAGCCTTCCCTGTCCTCCCAAATGAGGTCTCTATAATCTCCTGAATGTCTCCTTTAAGCACTAAGGATAATTAAAATGAATATTGGTTTATATCTGATTCCCTATCATCCTGAGAACAAAGAATAATCATTCTTATTTTGAACCGTTTGGTCATCCAATATTCAATAAATACTCAGTAAATGAATATACAAAAATCTATTCTGCTTCAACATGCAACATATTTATTTATAGCACGGAAAGCCACATGACCATTGTTGTCATATGTAACAAAACATGATACAATCCTAATTTGAAGAATATTACAATGGAAACATTGTGAAGTTTTAAAGCCAAAGTTAGAGCCTTAGCTGTCAATTCAAATTTGGATAAAACATGTTCCATCATGAGTTTAATTACATTATAGTTTCACTAACTGATTAAATGAGAAAATAAGTCATGCTCTACCAGCATTTCAGAGAAAAGCTGAGGAAAAAATAAAAATTCTAATTATCTAAGAAAGCTATCTTAAACAGTGGTGAGAAAGACTAATCAAAACACACAAAAGAAATTTATAATGCAGAATAAAACATAAATTAGGTTCATAATTTCAGAGTTAAGAAACCCAGATTTAAAGAAACAAAAGCTGCTGTTAAGTAGTCACTTGGTACCCCCTATTTACTTAAGGTAGGCTGAAAAATATGATTGTATTCTAAGCCTGCCAGTTGGTTGTTTCAGAATTTCATCTTTTTTTTAACTAAAAGCATTTCATTTCAAGTTTGCATCATAAAATCCATAACACAACAAGGTAGGTTAGAAAAAACAAATAAGTTTTGAGGGTTTTTTAAGCATTTTGTATATTTTATCTCATTTTCTTTAACTGGTTAAAAGATGTATGAGGTTATATTTTTTGGTGGTGGTGGTAGTAGTTTCTATATCTATTCTTTGTACAATGCTATTAGAAACTCCAACTTGTGATGCAGATGAAATATCTAGTACCAGTAGAAAGTCTTAGCTGTGTATTAAAATGAATAAGAACTTAGGGATAAATAGAATTTTATCAATATTGTTGCACCTGTTATTTTCATATATCACATAAGGTGACATAAGTAATGTATTCATTCTTTTATACCACTATGTAAGCTAAAGTAACTCATAATCATTTTAAAAGCACAATTTTTACCTTGAAAAATATATCTATAGAGTTAGAACAGAAATCTTAACTAAGTTGTCAAAAGTAAGCACTAAGCATTTAAATCTAGAATATGTGAAATATAATATGTGTGAATGACTTATCCTTCATTAAACATTACAAACCGGAAGAGATTTCAAAATAAAGAATCAAAAAATGCTATATTCTTAAATGCAATTAAACCAGCCTCAATGACATATGTACTTAAGAGAAACAGCAAAAATAAATGTATCATTACAGACTGAGTAGTAGTACATTCATAATACTGAAGAAAGTTTTACAGCTATTTCTAGAAAGTGAAATCCTAAAATAGAGAATGCTAACCCTTAGATATTAATGGGGTATTACTTGGAAGTATCTTTGGAATGAATATACATATCATAATTAGGAGAAATACTCTATGGTCCTGCTAAATTTATAAACTGTGTTGCTTTGAATGAGAATGGCCCCATAAGCAAATAGATTTGAATACTTGGGGGTAGCACTATTTGAAATGTTTAGGACGTGTGACCTTATTAGAGTAGCTATGGCCTTGGTGGAGGAAATATGTCAATCAGGGGTGGGCTTTAGGTTTCAAAAACTCAAGCCAGTCTCAGTGTCTCTGTCTCTTTTTGCTGGCCTAAGATCAAGACAAAAAACTCTTAGGTTGTTTTGCAGCACCATGTCTGCCTGTGTGCTGTCATGCTTCTCACCATAACAATAATGGACTAAATGTTCAAAACTGTAAACAAACCCTACTTTAATACTTTCTTTTATAAGACTTGTCATGGCCATAGTGTCACTTCAAATTAATAGAACACTGACTAAAATGAAAAAATAAAAAGCATACCTAAAATCAAGCCTAAATACCTAAAATTGTGACTTGTTATTATGTAATGATTTCATATATAAAATAAACACTCTAATAAAGTTTAAGCTTACAATGCAAGTTAATTTGTGTCTATAATAACACCTCAGATTTTCCTATAACGATTATAAAACTGTTCCAAAACCAGACATGGTGGTATCCACTTTTAATACCAGCACTCTGGAGGCAGAGTTAGGGGAATCTCTAGGAGTCCAATGTCAGCTTGATCTAAAAAGTGAGTTCCAGAACAGCTAGGGCTGTTAAAGAGAGAAACTATGTCTTGGGAAAAAACTCAAAACTTCCAAGTGTAAGAAAAATATAACTGTGTTAGCCATCAACAAAATAACCTACAGTACTTTTTCATCCTCATTCCTATCTTCTCAAACCTTAAAACTTTAAGAAATAAAATAATTAATGTAAAATGAATGTATTCAGGATGCTTTAATGGAAAAACAAAGGGCAAATAGCCAAAGTACTTGAATAAAATCTTGATACACACAAAAAATAGCAAGTACTATAACAAAAAACTTGACCCCTCTTTATCTTTTGACCAAGCATCATAGAACTGTCCAGTGTTAACTAAGAATATCAAATAGTGATAACACAGGTCTTCAATGGGGTTTTAGATATTCACAATTAATTAAAGCAAGCTTTTTTAAAAACCTAATACCCGTTACAGGCAAAACTGCATCTTCCATTTGAATTGGAACCCCTTTGCAATCAAAACTCTCCAGGAACAGTCACAGAAATGTCAGTTTGAAAAACACACTATTCACTACAGGATAATGAACAAAATGTACTTACTACTTGTATCAGAAATAATTTAAGGATAATGTAAAACACAATCAATGAAACCATATTGGACGTATTGGCAGAAAAAAATGAAAATGGTGAAGAGTCAGATATCTAGGCATTTAGAGATTCTCTCCCAAACTACTTCTACACATAGTACATCAGAACTCCTGTTCTTTAGGATCAGCAACTCAGGCCAGTATGTTTACTCTCCTTTCTGCCTTTCTCACAGCAGAGTTCACATAGAAGCCCAGTTCTCTCCAGCTGTACAAGGAACAATTTTAATAGAAAGAAAATGCCTCCCAATCATATCAAGAAGATGAGTCAACTGAAAGTTCATAGAGGCTCTGAGAAACCACTAAAAACAATACATTCAGCGTCATTTCTGTAATCTGGTCATGAATATACTCAAAAAAAGTCACTTAACTACAAGACAATCACTTTTAAAAACAGATCTAGTAAGATTAATGGGTCAGTCACCTGAAGTTAAGGAATGGATTCCAGAAATTATATCTAGATTAGATCACCTAGGCAGCTATGTAATCTGGAGAAAATTGTTTAAATTCCCCATTCTTCAGTTTAGGAAAAACACCGTCTTTGAAAGTTTTGACAAGCGAGTAAGAACAATGTTTATTACATAGTAAATGGGCATCAAAAAGTAACTATTGTTATCTAAATAATCTTTTCTATACTGTATCTGTTAATAAATATGATGGCACATTTTTCTAAGATAGAAGATCAAAGTGATGGAAGTATATTGTGCAGCATTATAATACAACTATATAACAAATAACAATACTATATAACATATAATACTATTATAATATAATATAATAATATTAGAAGTATTTGATCCAGTTAGGTATATTACTTATTATACAAGAAGAATATTGTTAAAATAAGTGAATACAAACTCCAATAATGAAAATATCACAAAATCCCTAGGTATAGTTTTATCTGTGTTATTTCACTGTAAGAGCTAATGTAGAAAATGAGAAAATGTCATATATGGGTCCATGAGATATAACATTATTTTAAAGAGAGATTTTCTAGTTATTTGATCCATATGTTTTAATCCCACCTCTGTAAGGATATATGCAGATATTGCAGGTGCCTGTGAAGACCAGTAGAGGGTGTCAGATACCTTGGAGCTGGAGTTACAGGCAGATATGAGTCACCTGATGTGGGTGATGGAACCCAAGGACATTTGTGAGAGCAATGAGTATTCTTAATTTTTGAGCTATGCCTCCAGGCCCCATTTTTTAAAGAAATATTCTGCATTTGTACATATGTACAGGCACTGAAAGGAGTAATTAAATATCAATCAGTAGAAATGTTATTATATTCTTTTGGAAAATTATATGTTCTAAGTGAAAGTAGTACAGATTCAGACAGTTTCGGGCAGTCTTTTACTTTTAATACAAAAGTATTCCAAATCTGTGGTAACCTCACCACTCATTAGCAAAAGTTTTTGTCAAATGTCTGTACATCTTTAAAAAATGAGTGAATAGAGACAGTGGATATATTAGAGTGGGGAGGGAAGCATTGTCTTGAAAAGAAATACTGAAGAAGAAAATAAGATAGTACCACTAAGTCTAGGTTTGCTCTATACATATAATATGAATCTCAGAGGAAATCACCTACAGGTGAGAAACCTAGGAAAATAACCATCATGCTTTAAAGAATTAAAGAGCTTTTAAAGTTCCTGTAAAGGGCCAAGATCTCCTGACTAAATTGGGAACTTGGGTTGTGGGGGTAGGAGGAAGGTGACTGGGGAGGAGAACATGAGGGATCAGGAACATCTAGGCAAGAGAAGAATAGAGGAGAGCAAGAAAAAAGATACCTCAATAGAGGGAGTCATTATAGGTTTAAAGAGAAATCTGGCATTAGGAGAATGTCCAGGGATCCACAAGGATAAACCCAACTAAGAATCTAAGTAATAGTGGAGAAGCTACCTTAAATGCCCTTCCCTGATAATGAGATTGATGGCTACCTTAAATGCCATCCTAGAGCCTTCATCCAGTAGCAGATGGAAGCAGAAGCAGAGATTCACAGCTAGCACTGAGTCAGATTCCTAGAATCCAATTGTAGAGAGGGAGGAGTGATGAGCAAAGGGGTCCGCTGGGGAAAGCCACAGAAACAGCTGACCTGAGAGTGTGGGAGCTCGTGGATCCCAGACTGACATCTGGAGAACCAGTATAGGACTGAACCAAGACCCCTGAATGTGAGTGCCAGTCGCAAGTCTATGGGGCCTCTAGCAGTGTAACCAGTATTAAGCCATAGTGCATGAGTGGACTTCAGGAATCCATACCCTATGGAGGAATAGTCTCTCAGCCTAGATGCATGGGAAAGCGCCTAGGCCCTGACCCAAATGATGTGACAGACTTTGATGATACCCTGTGGGAGGCCTCACCCCCCCTGAGGAATAGATAGGGGGTTAGAGTGGGGTTGGCAGGGGGCATGGGAAGATGGGAGGGAGAGGAAACAGGGATTTGCATGTAAAGTAAGATAGTTTTTTAATATAAATTTAAAAAGAAAAAGATTCCTTTAAAATACATTATACAAACTCTAGAAGTGATAGTTATAAATAAATAATATTCCAGAAACTACTTGATGGTCAACAACAAATGACAGTTGTTAGCACTATAAAGAAGCGAAGATTTAGGCTACCAGTCTCTCTGATTTTCCCTTATCCCCAAAAAAAAATCTTGTCAGTATCATTTATCATTTAAGAATCTCTCAACCAAGTGGCTCTGCCCTTTAAGACTATCTTCAAAAAAAAGGCAGGCTAAGGTAAAAGCATTTATCATAATCTTTCTCTATTCCCTACCTTCCCCCAAAAAAGAATTATCAGTAATGCAGACATGAAAATTGCTTTAAAAGCTTAATGTTGACTGGTTTTAGTAAATGGTCAATTCACTTTCAAAAGGTTCAAAATGCCTCAAATTGTCAAAGAGCTCAAACCTGGTATCCATTGATTCAACAAAATCTTTTTACAATTTTCTGCTATAAAATGTGCACATTGTTAGGTATTGCCAACAAAAAGGTCTTGAAGATGCCCTCCAAATGTACAGGCATCACAGTCTCAAATCATACATCTCAGGTTAGTGGGAGAAGGCAAAATAGCAGCTGGCATAACCATTAAAATAAAATAATATCTCCATATGATAACTACCAGTTTTATTTAAAATGATTGTGAAATGGAAGAACAAGGTCCCAGTCCTGTTTTCTCTCCATAAGTTACTAACTACATACCATACCATGATGAGGGAGGAGGGTAACGCTCAATAAATAATCCACATATTTTTGTTATTGTTTTGTTTTGACAATGTCTCACTATGTAACTTGGAGAGGTGTGGTACTCCTTATATAGGCCAAACTCTCTTTAATATGTCATCTACTGAATACAAGGGGTAAAGGTAGCATTTGCAACATATTTAAACCATATACTTCTAAAAATAATACAAAAACATATCCATGAGATATGTGGGAAAGAATAACACAACCTTAACTATTTGGTTGCTCATAAAATGTATAAAAAGAAAAGCACAGAGCTTGCTATTCAGTGAGTAACTACATGTGTGAACCACAGGGCAAAGGAGTTTTATACACATTGTATTTTTATCAACCTGCAAGATAAGCCCTGTCAACAACTTTAGAGACATGAGGCAAAGGTGAATCACCAGTAGCCACACAATTATTAATAGGTAGAGATGCAGGAAACATTAAGAAAGTGGAATTTGGAAGTGTTTAAGAGCTAGAAGATCTAGATAAGGGCTAAGAGCTATCATTCCCTAGACTTCATACAACTATTGAAATTATTAATTAACATCACCTTGTGGTGATATATTATTTATGATTTATTAAAACCTGCCTGAAGATTCAGAATGAAAAGCTAGTCACAAGCCATCGAGGAAGGTAGTGGTGATACACACCTTTAATCCCAGCAGCTATGCTAGCAAGCCATAGAGCCGGGCAGTGGTGGCACACACCTTTAATCCCACGACTCAGGAGACAGTCAGATATATCTCTCTGAGTTCAAGACCACCCTGGTTACACAAGAGTGAAGAGCTAATGCCTTTGATCTCAGGACTTGGGATCACATGCCTTTAGTCCCAGCACTAGACAGGTATAAAGGGAAGAAGCAAAGGGTCTCATGTGGAGAATTAGTTGGCAGACAGGAAAAGCATTTGCCTCTGAGGATTCTGGGAGCCAGAACTGCCCTTTCAGTATGAGGTGGGGGTAAAAGCTGGCTGCTTTGCTTCTCTGATCTTCATCTTGAACCCCAATATCTGACAGAATTTTTATTATTTGTGTTACATCAGCTATTGTTATCTGCACTGGATTCTCACAAAACCAAGCCTGTTAACAATAAATCAAGGTGGAAGGCGGTGATGCCCACCCTTTAATTCTGAACTACTGGCTACAGACAGATTCTGGGAGGGGAGAAAACCACAGACTTTAGTTGTGTACCCTTCTGCTGAGCCCACTAGACTCCGATGGATAGCTCCACATCCGTAGTCACATAGGTGGTGGTGGTTAATCTTGGTGGGTCACTAAACAAAAATGATGAAATATGAATGTTAGAAAGAGATTTGGGGGAGGAAAGGGAGAAATGGAGTAGTAGAGAGGTGGGAGATGAGAGTGGTCATTATTTATGGTACACGTGTGTGAAATTATAACATAATATTTTAACTTAGAGCCAAAAATGTGACATAGATCTGTCAATTGCCAAAAGGTCACGTTTTTGTTACTATCCTTCAGTGTCTTGCTATAACTCCACTCAGTACTTCTTAAGGCAGTCAGTCGAGACTCAAGGCATAGTGGACTTGCAATCATTTGCTTACTTCTTTTACTGATAGGAAATATATCTCATATAATTACCCCTTGGTTGTATCTACTCCTCTGGGCCTATATGGAAATCTAATTTGTTGCTGTTATAGCACTTTACTTTATTATTGGAAGGAACTATGTGGTTCCTCCTATAGGCCTTTTCTGTATATATTACCTTTCCATACACAAAAAAGCAGCATAAAGCCAAGAGGTAGAAGGGTGGCACCAAAGGAAGGACAGGACAAAGGATATAAGACCTATAACTAAGACAGAAAGTTCTCTCTCAGTGATGGCATAGTAACATTTTTTAATTCCACTAGACCTGAATATTTTAGCGATCACAACTACTGTCCTGCTTAAGAACAAAAGGCAGTATTTTGCAGAAGTCAAGTTTGCCATATCAAGTCAATTGTGATTCCACATAGATTTCAGGTTATTTAAATACACAATGCCAATATGGTTAAGTTGTCTTACTTATTGTTCTGTTGCTGTAAGGAGACACCATGAGCAAGGACAACTCTTATAAAAGAAAGCATTTAATTGAGGGCTTGTTTACAGTGCCACACTGTTAGTTCATTATCATCCTGGTGGGGATCATGGCAGTATGCATGCCAGCATGGTGTTGGGATAGTAGCTGAGAGATTTGCATCCTGATCAGCAGACAGTGTGACACTAGGCCTGTAGTGGGTTTTTGAAACCTCAAAGCTCACTCCCAGTGAAACATCTCCTCCAACAAAGCTTCACCTCCTAATTCTTCTCAAACAGTTCCACTAGGGAACCAAGCATTCCAATATATGAGACAATAAATGAATTCTCAATCAAACTACCACAGATATGTGTAAACATTTTACACATTAAACTTTTAAAAAATACTATTGAAAAGTACTAAATATCTAATTAGAAAATATCTGCACTATTGAAGAGCCTATACTTTTAAATGCAGAACAAATAAAAGATGTGCATATTTCATCACTGTTTTGTTAAATATAATTGAATATATTTATATACTGAGTTTAGAGTCAAACTTAACTAGTTAATATTGAAAACTTCACAACTAAAGCTACTCAAATGAGAATATATAAGGTGCTACTGTAAACACCAAAGGCTTAAATGCACTGACTGATGCTGGTCACCACCACCAGGAAATCCCATACTCAAATATGAAGTGTATTTCTTCTCGGCCTTACACTTCATATCAAATGAAGCTAAAGTATAAATCTAAAGCTGAAATATAAGAAACATCCTTGCCATATCCAGGTTTGTACTATGAATGCTAAAGGCACAAGTTACCACATAATCAATAATTTTTAGTTTACTGGGTTTAAAAGAGAAAGCTGGGATAATTATGAGTCATCTCATAAAAGAAGAAAATTTTGGCTTCTCCCGTGTGTTTAGCTAGTATGTTTGTCCTTCCTATGGGTTTAGTGTATATGCCAAAAGTCTAGCCATAAACTGCCACCTGATAGGATCCAGAAGCAAGAAGCCAAGTGCCACTTAGTTCCTGCAGCATGCCAGGCTTCCAGTCTCCCACGTTGGTGCACATAGTATCCGTACCACCTGAGACAGGGCCAACTGCAGCTACTGCATTCTGGCTGCACCATGGCCCGAATAGTCTTGAGAATCATAGCTATGTATATCCTGGAGGACACCAGTTGAAGACAATGATTGTCCAATGAGTCCTCATGGAAGCAGAGGGGCACAGAAAATACAACCCAATGTATACTGATAGAGGTACTTGAGGTGGCTCAAGGCATCCCACCAGACACTTTGGGAAAGATCAGGAACTTACATATCATAAGGTGAAACACCTTGATAGACTATATCCTCTCACTGAAACAACATTGATCCTTCATGGAGACATGGTTCTGGATAGCCCTATGGTACACCGCCAGACAGTTGTCCTTTTTTGATATATGGCAGCAAGTCAGACACATGCTCTCCATTAGGGCTCTGGGCAGCCTGTGGCACTAGCAGTCTGGATAATGTATGCTGTGATGTGTTTATCTAAAGACAAGGATAGAATCAATACACTCCTTTCCTAAGGACAATTTGCAGTTGAGACACTTCTCTTGACTTCTGAGAACACACCCACTACTGCTTCTTATGTGAGAATCTGCCACTTGCTGTTTCTATCACATGAGGGAAAAAAAGCAGACATTTTGTTGTACAAGTTTAATAAAATGCCCTGATGAACTATAATAAACACACAATCAGCTTCAATAAACCATTCCTCCACTTTTTGTGACAAACCTAGATTCTAAGGTAAGGGCTATGAGTATCTCATCTGAGCTGATCAGCTTAAGACTTGCCAAGAATCCATCCTTAATGGGTCTAAGGAGAATTCCCCACTTCTGTTCTTCTTCGCAGTCAGAATGGTTGAATAAAAGGAATAAATCTGGGAATGTGTTTTTAAGAGGTTGGGCACACATGCCAGACTGATGTACATGGAACTAGTAGTTCACCAATATATGAACTTCCCAATTATCAAAGGCAAAGCCCACCAAGCTGGCTATTATCCTGAATTGATTAACAGCTTGATTTTACTCAACCTAGTAGTTAGACTTGGGCTAAAGTGATTAATATTATTTTAATCAGATCACCAATCTAGTCTCACTTTGAAATGTAGCCTGCATATATTTGAATAATGTTGAGTAACTAAATATTTTTGAAGACACAAGTTATGAACTAATAAACAATATCCTGTGTATAAAGGACACATAACAACAAGGTATCTTTCACTGCAGTTTGGAAGAAAACCATAATGCTATCCCATAATATTTACAGTATTTTCTAGTTGAAAATCTGGAAAAAATATGAAAAATTTATGACAGGAAGACAAAAATCTTTTTATAAGGAGAGGTTTGTATCACTAAAAATGTTTAATGATTAACTGCCTCCAGGATAAGTGGGGCCAGCCCACATGTAAAACCAGATTAATGACAAGCTGAGAGGAAATATGTTTTCCTTACCAAAGTGTTTTAAAATAAATCTTAAAACATTCTTTTTCATATTTCATAACTACCACAGAATTACAATGAGAATGTTAAAAGCTGCTAGCTTTTAAGCTTGTGTAATGAATGTTGTATTGGTGTTTTCAGTGAATGGGGGTGTAAGAGAGGGCTAGTACATTGATGTAAAATACTATTCCCAATGCAGTAAGCAGTAAATGTCCCTAGGAAAAAAACTGCATGTCAACAGAAATCTCCTAGTCTTATTTGGGTTTATATCCTCTACAAGCCAGACGAAGTCAAGCAACCACCAAAAAGTGTAGTGGTTAGCAACTAGACAAACAAAATCAACTAGACTTCTAGAAATTCAGCATTCATATTACACATATCAACAAATGTTTTGCTATTAGTATATTTAATTTAGATTTACATTTATAATTTTCAAGCCAGTCAAAAATATAGCCCTCTTTCTTAAAAAGGATTAAATTAACTGAGGGAAGAACACTAACATTATTTAACACATGTCATAATGTCTATCATGCCTTTAAATTGCGCATTTAAGCTACTTCGCTTCGTGAAAAATAAGACACTAAACCTATGTGAATCCTATACATAACTAACAATGAACAGACTGATGATGATTTAAATAGACACAATGCATTTTCATTTAGAATGTATAGCCAAGAATTATGAAAGTATATCTTTTGTGCTTACAGATAGAACAGTTCTGAAATCCATCTTTGTACTAGTTTTGAAATATGCCTGATAATATAATTAATGGAATAGGACATATCACAGATACAATACCAAAATTACTCATTTGGCATATCTGAAGGAGTGTATGCTCTTACGAAGTTAGAGAAGGATGTATTTACATGCTCTTCTGCCACTTATGTTGTCATTTCACAGAGTGATTTAGCCTCTTGCAGCCTCAATCACAAATCTCTGGTAACCAACCTCACAGGATGAGGTAAGGACTCCCTGCATTGAGAATTCAATTCTAGTTTCTACACCTTTCCAAATGTTCTCAGATATTTGCAAAACCCTTTCCGATCGACATATTATTGACACGCTAAGTAGTGAAAGCTTTCATAAATCCACTGGAAGAGGTTGCCTAATGGTATCTGCCAGCAGTGCTCTTAACCTATTCCCAATCACCATGCTGCCTTCAAAAAAAGAAAGTGTAATAATACTTTTTGGGTTTTGCTAATTTACAAATTTTTACCTGTATAGTCAATTTTTACTAAAACACGTTTCTTATGAGTACAATGTCAATCATAACTTTTACAAAATTTAATATGCACAAACGTGGAAAGATAAAAGCAGCAATACAAATTCTGGGAAAGGAAGTAGGGCTGTCAAGTAGTACTGCCTATACTTTAATACTAGTCATGAGTTTATTATCTCTGCCAGCTAGCAAAGACCATTGCTTTCTACATCCACCAAAGTATATCTTTCCCTTAAATGTGTACATTTAAATACAAGGAGGCATTCTTCAATCAAACTTGGATTCAAATTTGAAATATGGTTTTTACTGAGTAGGCGATCCGGATAATGCAATCACTTTACCACGACGCATTTCATCTCTAAAATGAAAGCACTCCACAACCTGTAGAGTATTATTGCCAATACTGCATAAGATCATTCACACAAACTACATAGTTGGTATTTAATATGTGTAATTTTCCTCACATATGGAACTGCTAAGTTAGGAGTCCCAAACAAATTCCCATTTATTTCCAAAGGTAAAAGTGTGCTCAATATAGTATGTTTGTATCCAGCCTACAAATTTGCTATTAAAAAAGTGACAGATAGAGAACTACCATAAGACATAAGAAATTCATAGCAGAAGACGTGTTGTGAGAATATAAGAAACAGTATTCCAATAGAAAGGAGGGGTTTATTGTGAAGCAGGAATGAGACTGTACCTTTAAGAGGATATCATGCAAAAGGGTAGTTAGTAAAAAATGAAATGATGAACACTGGCAAAATGCTAAAGCACACCACGAAATTTTGAGTGATGAGTGCCTGGGGTGTGGGAAGTGTCCAGTATGGACAAATACTAGGAAAATTGGTGACAGTGAAAAAGGTGTATTGTACAGCTAAGCTGCTAAGGACTATGTCTTATTGTTCCACAATAATACTAAACAATAAACAATGTGATGACCTTTTCACTTAGGATGGCACTCTGGCAGCACTTTCTTAGGATAAGGTCATCAACAGAAGAATCCAGTTTCATTCAGTCCTTTCCCAATTTGTCCTAATGAACAGTCACATGAGGAGGTTAACATTAGCGAATTTTAAAAAGCATGAAAGTAGAATGCAAGACTCAAGACTATGTATATGCACAGAATACTCATTGCGAAAGACAAATCAATAAAGAAGACAGGAGATGATTTTACATCTAGAGATTAGATGAGTAATTCATGTTCAAAATGCAAAGCAAATGGTTGTGATTAGTGGAACTTTCAAGAGAATGTACCTTAAATGATTACGTGAGCTTCAACAACATAGAGATTGTATTTGATTATTTTTCATTGTCATGTAAAAATATCTAAGCCTGGTAGGAAATGTTTACAAAGAAAACTAAAAACTACAGATCAAGTAGCTTTGGTTCAGCATCCAGAGAGGCCTCAGGGAAGGAAGACATGTGTGAAGAAATCTAAGGGATCTAAGGGATGCACAGTCTTGCTCTCGTAATAACATGACATTGAGGGGAACTCATTCTAGGGTCCTATAAGAACTTTCATTTTTGGGTATATGCACAAAAGATGCACAATCATACCACAAAGACATCTGATCAACTATGTTCATAGCAGCATTTATTTGTAATAGCCAGAACCTGGAACAACTTAGATGTCCATCAACTGAAGAATGGATGAAGAAAGTGTGGTACATTTACACAATGGAGTACTACTCAGCAGTGAAAAACAATGACACTCTGAAATTTTCAGGCAAATGGATGGAACTAGAAGAAAACATTCTCAGTGAGGTAATGCAGTACGTGTTTATTTATTAGTGGACATTAGATGTAAAGCAAAGTATAACCAGACTACAAGCCACAACCCCAGAGAAGCTAGGTAAAATGGGGGACCCTAAGAGGGACACACATGGAGGGCCCCAGGAAGGAAAACACTAAAGATCTCTTAGGTATACTGGGAAGTGGGGTGGTTAAAATGGAGGGGATGGGGGATGGAAACATGAGCGATCAAGAAGACACAGTTGGGGGAGGAACAGAGAGGGAAAGCAAAGAAAGAGGTATCTTCATAGAGGGAGACATTATGGGGTTAGGAAAAAACCTGGTGCTAGAGATATGGTCAGAAATCCACAAGGATGACCCCTGCTAAGAGTCCTAGCAATGATGGAGAGGATGTCAAAATGGGCCTTCCCCTTTAATCAGATAAGTGAGATAAGTGACTATGCTAATTGTCATTATAGAACCTACATCTAGTAACTGATGGAAGCAGAAGCAGTAACCCATAGCAAAGCGCTGGGCTGAGTTCCTAGAGTTCAGTTGAAGAGAGCCAGGAGAGATCGTATGAACAATGTGGTGGGGGATAAAGAGCAGGATAGGTAAAACCAAAGAGACAGCTGACCCTAGCTAGTGGGAGCTCATAGACTCTGAATTGGCAGCTGAATGTGGGTGACAGTGATGTGGCTTGATATGTTTGGGGAGCTCTAGCAGGCAGTGGGAGCAGGACATATCTTGGGTACATGAATGGACATTTTGGGGCCCATTTCCTTTGGGAGGATTGTAGGAAGAGATATTAGATGACTACACCACTAACCACATAGAGGCGCGAACGGATGTGGTAATAAAAGGCAATGCAGGAGAGATGCAAGCTCTCTTTCGGGCTTCTGGTCCTGTAGCGGAAAGCTGCTGATTCACCTTGGTTGCCAGTTTTCTCTTGTAAGTACTTGCCACAATAAATAGTTACCTGTACCCTCATTAAGTGTGACGTTTATCATTACAGAGGATACCATGTTCAGCTTTGATACAGGGGAGAGGGCCTTGGTCCTGCCTCAACTTGATATGCCAGACTTTGTTGACTCCCCAAGGAAGGCCTTGTCCCATCTGAAGAGTGGCAGGGCATGAGAAGGGGAAGGCAGGCAGCAGGAGAAGATGAGGAACGGGGAACTGGGGATGGTATGTAATGTGAAAAATAATTTTTTAGCTTAAAATAAAAGAACTTTCTTAACCACTGAGGCATCTCTAAGTGACCCGAAAAACTCTACAAGGGAACTCCTACAGTTGATAAACACCTTCAGCAAAGTGGCACAGGACACAAGATTAAATTAAAAAAAATCAGTAGTCCTATAATATACAAACAATGGACTGAGACAGAAATCAGAGAAACATCACCCTTTACAATAGCCACAAACAACATTAAATATCTGGGGATAACACTAACCAAACAAGTGAAAGACATGTATAGCAAGAACTGTGAGTCTTTACAGAAAGACATTAAAGAAGATATCAGAAAATGGAAAGATCTCCCATGGTCTCTTGGATTGGTAGGATCAACATAATAAAAATGGCAATCTTGCTAAAAGCAATCTACAGATTTAATACAATCCCCATCAAAATACCAGCACAATTCTTCACAGACCTTGAAAGAACAATAATCAACTTTATATGGAAAAATAAAAGACCCAGGATAGCCAAAGCAACCCTGTACAATAAAGGAACTTCTGGAGGCATCACCATCCTTGACTTCAAACTCAATTATAGAGCTGCAGTCCCACACACCTGTGAAAACTCAATTTATGACAAAGAAGCTAAAATTAAGCAATGGAAAAAAGAAAGCATCTTCAACAAATGGTGCTGGCATAACTGGATATTGGCATGTAGAAGAATGCACATAGATCCATGTCTATCGTCCATGCACAAAACTTAAGTCTAAATGGATCAAAAACCTCAACATAAATCCAGCCTCACTGAACCACTTAGAAGAGAAAGTGGGAGGTACTCTTGAACGAGTAGACCACTTCCTGAACACCAGTAGCACAGACACTGAGATCGACAACTATCCAATGTTTCCTCCTGAAAGTAAGAAGCTTCTGTAAGGCAAAGGATACAGTCAGCAAGACAAAAAGACAGCCTACAGAATGGGAAAAGATATTTACCTACCCCATATCTGGCAGAGGGCTGATCTCCAAAATTTACAAAGAACTCAATAAGCATGTCTCCAAAACAACAAAGCATCCAATTAAAAGTAGCGTACAGAACTGAATAGAGAATTCTCAATAGAGGAGTCTAAAATGGCTGAGAGACACTTAAGTCCTCAAATCCTTTGCCACTAAGGAAATTCAAATCAAAACAACTCTGAGATACCATCTCACTTCTGTCAAAATGGCCAAAATCCAAAACTCCAATGACAATTATGCTGGAGAGGATGTGGAGAGAGGGGAACACTCCTCCATTGCTGGTGGGAGTGCCAACTCATACAGACACTTTAGAAATCAGTATGGAGATTACTCAGGAAAATGGGAATCAGTCTACAACAAGACCCAGCAATTCCACTCTTAGGCATATATCCAAAAGGTGCACATTCATATAACACGGATATCTGCTCCACTATGTTCATAGCAGCATTATTTGTAATAGCCAGAACTTGGAAGCAACCTAGATGCCCCTCAACCGAAGAGTGGATAGAGAAAATGTGGTACATTTACACAATGGAGTACTGTTCATCAGAAAAAAAATGGAATCTTGAACTTTGCAGGCAAATGGATGGCACTAGAAGAAACCATCCTGAGTGAGGTAACCCAGTCACAAAAAGACAAACATGGTATGTACTCACTCGTATATGGATTTTAGACATGGATCAGGGGACTGGCAGCCTACACTCTCACTACCAGAGACACTGGGAAACAGGAAAGAACTTAAGAGAGATATGTGTGGTACCTAGAGAAGGGGAATGAGGCAAGATCTCCTGAGCATATTGGGAGCAGGGGGGGAGAGGGGAGTAGGAGTTGGGAAAAAGAGAGGAGGAGAAGATGAGAAAGTTGGGGACAAATAGGGGAGAACAGGATGAGAAATAGCATAATAGAGGGAGTCATTATGAGTCTGAGAAGAGATCTGGCACCAGTGAGATCACTAGCAATCTACAAGGAAGTCACCAAATGGCAAACTAAGCAATAGTGGAGAGACTACATTAAATGCCCATCCCTGATAATGAGTTTGACGATTACCTTGTATGCCATCCTAGAGCCTTCATCCAGTGACTGATGGAAGCAGAGGCAAACACCCACAGCTAAACTCTGAACTTAACCCCTGGAAACCAGTGACAGAGAGGGAGGAGTGATGAGCAATGGGGTAAAGAAGGGGCTGGTAAAACCAATAAAAACAGCTGGCCTGAACAAGGAGGAGCTCTAGGACCCCAGAACGACAGCCGGGAGGCCAGCATGGAACAGATCCAGACCCCCTGAATGTGGGTGTCAGTGAAGACGCCTGGACAATCTATGGAGCCCTGGGCAGTAGATCAGTATTTATCCCTGGCATATAAATGGACTTTGTGTGTTCATACCACAAAGAGGAATGCTCTCCCAGCCTGGACTCTTGGGGGAGGGCCTAGGCCCTGCCCTGAAGGAAATGACAGACTCTGGATATCCCCTACGGCAAAAGGAGTGGAAATAGGGTGGGACACTGGGGGTGGCTGGGGGGTGCGGGAGAATGGGAGGGAGAGAGAACTGGGATTGACATGTGAAGCAAGCTTGTTTACAATTTTAAAAAGGTAATAAATAATAATAATAAATTAACAAAAAAAGAACTTTCTTAATCCTTTGCAAGAGCAGGGATTCAAATGTCGTTAGGTCCTCCTTTAATATTTGTCACTACCACTTCCCAGCATAACCATGGATACTGCACATGAATAACTGGTGGAAACTCTCAACCTCCCTCCAAACTATAATAGGAGCTTCAGATATTTAGTAAAAGAAACAACACAAGGCTAGCAGGATATTTCAACAGGTAAAAAGCACATGATGATGCACAAAGCTGATATAGAACCTAAAGTCAATCTTCAGATCTCACAATGGAAGTGAAGAAGCAACTCTGGAAATCTGTCCTCTGACTTTTGTGCCACCACACAGAAGTTGTACTCACACATACATAAGCACACACACCATAGCAGCAAGTAAAAATTGTTCAAGAAGCAACATCAGCAGAATTGTCATTTTTGATAAATTATCTCCATTCTTACATGTCATATGAAACAAAGGAAACGTACATCTCTAAAATGAGCAAGCAAAACAGGAAAAGAAAGTTCAGAATGGGAAGAAATTGATGAGAATCAACTTATTGTAAAACAAAGGCCTTTAATGAATCTGGTCTTTATTCCTCGTGGACAAAACCAGGAAGTCGGTTAGACAGATTATGTTGTTCTGATAATGCCTTAGCAGACAAGCATGCCCTCCTCCACAAGGAGGAGGTGCTAGCAAATATTCTTAGTGTATCATTTCATCAGGAACATGGGGATAGAAAATAAATTGGGACTTGAGGTCGGCACTGCCAAACCAGGTAGCCTCTGGTCACAGGCAGAAACCTACTACTTGAAATGCAGCAGGCTGGAATTGAAGTGTGCTATAAATATAAAATATACAGCATATTTTGAGGACTTACTGAAAAATGATGTGATATATCTTTTCAATAATTTTACATTGACTAGATTGGGAAATAAGATTAAATAAACTGTATTATTAAAATGAACTTTGGATATTTCTCCTCACTTCTTAAATGTGGTTTCTAGAAAATTTTAAATTACATATGTGGCTTACATTGCGTTTCTTTTAGACAGCTCTGCTACAGATGAAATTTTTACATTCCTTCTGGTACAATATTCTATGTTAACACTTCACTGTTAAAGTATAACTAGGTCTCGCATCTTTGTGGGAGTAAGAAAAAAATCTAAAAACAGATATTTAAAGTAGAGTGACACTAAATAAAAACCTGATATTAATTACCTCAAAATGCAAAGAATATTATAAGCATCAACAATCATTTGAGAAAATTTAAGTGTATTACTTAAAAGCATTTGGATTGATAAGATGAAAGAAAAGTTCAAGCCCAAAGTAAAATATTCTTTGCTGCAATTAAAATCTCAAGTTAATGGTGAACATAATTTGACAAAAATTAGGTGTCTCATTGTTTTAGTCATTTAACTGATTTGAAGATACTCCCTGGCACAGAGGTAAAATTAAGTCTCTTTTAAATTACAAATTAGCAATATACCATTTTTCTCAATTGTAACTAAACTGGAATTGGCAGTGTAACAAGTCACAGAGATCCTATAAGACTTTATGTCCAGAATACAGACAGGATTCATTTGAGTTCTAAAAGGTAAGGACATTTAATCCTAAACTATAGCTGAAAGGCAAATGCTTGTACAACAACTTATAGGACCAGAGAAACATTTATGTACAATGTGGAGAGAGATGGAAGCATTTGGGGAATGAACAACATAGTTTTCTACCCCTGAACAAAAGCTTCAGTACTGCACTCAAACAGGCGGTTTAAATCTAGTTGGCTCAACTCCAAACCCCATGTACTTAAGCACTACATAGATCTTCAAAGTTGGACATAGATACAATTTCTATACACACACACACACCCCACATATAAAAGCAGACAGACACATCAGGCACCCTTTGGTCAAATTGCTTGAGTGAGTAATTTACAACTGCTTCCTTATGAAGGAGTCCAGGGTACATATTTGCAAAGCTATACTTATCAATATCCTTTGGCCCTGCTAACTTTGTCTCATACCTCTCTTCTGTATAATTTATCTGAAGTACATCTACATGAGCATATCTTAGAAAATTCAACACTACATATAAAACAGATATACTGTGCAATTTGATGACTTTTCTTCCCTTACAATTTACAAATGAGAGTTATATTCAGCTATTATGATTCAAATACAGAGGTAAAATTTTGATGGTAAACACTAGAATCCAAATTTTCTGTCAAGAGAAGCACCTTCTCTGATAGCACATTTAAATACTGACTTAGGGAAATTCATTACAATTCTGCATAGACTTAGCTCCAATATTAGAAACATGCCTCTAGGCTCATTTATACAAGAATTTCTTATTCAGCATCTCAGCTGCACAGGTTTTCACACAGAAATGAGCAGGTACAAACGGTTAGGGCTTCATAATGATTCAACATTAACATAATTACTTTCCATTTCATCTATTACGGTACACTGTTTGACTCTCTCATTTCTTTTCATTTCAATCATTCCTTTAGAACACCCACAAGGCCCTGTTAAAGAAATGAGACTTTAGAGGCTGTGCTATCGAAACTGAGGTGAACTAAATAGTTTTGTAATTTTCCCTTAGAAATGATCAAATATTGCACAATAACAGAAATGGTGTCGTTTTGTACTCTACTACAATATTTCTATCTCTTAAAACAATGTATACAATTAGATAATGACATGAAAGTTATTTACTCTGCCATCACAAAATCTGAGTATAAAATAAGAAGCCCATTTTGCTTTAGAACAAACAAACCTTAATCTTCCAAACTTGTGCTGTCTACCATAGTTTTCTCAGGGGCAATGTACTTACTATAATTATGTTGCCACTGCTGAAACAAGTTTTTGAAAAGACTTTCTTGGATGAAGAAATTATCTCCAGGGATAGTTTATCCTAAAATAACATCTCATTGCTTTATATTTTAAGGCCAGGATATGATCAATTCACTCATTTATCAAATGTACGGCAAAAAAAAATTGTTATTCCCAAAGATTACTTCCACACTCCAAAGACCAAGATTTACTACCAGCATGAGTACTCAACAGAAACATTACTTGAGTTCAAATATAAGCCCCAAGCTCACCACAGAAGAACTAACTGGGTAGCTTACTTAAATTCGCAGTTGAAGATTATAATGTCTACTGCCAGGCACATAATGAGGGAATCTAGTAAATAGGAGCATGTGAAATAGTAGTAGCACGGTGCTTGATAAGAATTAAGGGATCAGTAGGTAAACACATGAGAGACCTAGGTCACAGAAAATTCCTGATCCTTAGCCCCTACTCTGTTCCTGAATGGCTCGTCCCAGAGCCTCAATCCAGTAAAAGAAACACATCCTAGATTCCTGGCCTGAGCCAGAGGAAGAGACACTTTATCCGTAAATCTAGCACCAAGGGAAAAAAAAACCATCTCAGAAACTAACGCCAAAAGAACACACTTTGCCCCTAGAATCAGAACCTGTAAAAGAAATTCTCCCAGGCCTTAAAATTGGAGCATAAAAGCTAAAAAGAACAACAGAAAGAAACACAGTTTGGCTCTCAAACCAGAGCCATCTCTGCCTTTGACAAAAAACCAGCCAATCCCTGAGCAGGGAAAACTGACCAAGCCCTGAGCAGTAAAGTAGTAACCCCCAGCCTGGGGTGTGAGCTTTCCAGCCAGGGAAATAGGGGCACGGTAACTCTAGTCTAGAGACACGACCTTCTCCTGACCTCATCTTAGATAAGTAGTAGCCTCGAGTCTAGGTGAACATCACTCCTCACAGATTTTAAGTCTAGGGAAGTAGTGATCTCTGGTTGAGAGGTGCCCCCCTGTCCCCCTGACTTTAGCAGGAGGCAGCCTCTTCCAGTGAGAGAGGCATGACCATGGAGGGGCCCACCAGAAACGAGTGACACCTCAGCCAATCAGAAATGAGTAAACAACTCCTGGTGTCCTTCTACAAAGACGAACATAGCTGCAATACCCCCCACCCCACGTGCAGCCAACCGGCTCAGTCCAGATACCCCTAGCGACTTGCTCCAACCCAAAGACTGTAACTATGCAGCTTTTGAAGGCTTGTGCCAATTCCAAGGCTATAACTATGCAGTTTTGGAGGGTTTGAGCCAATCCTCAGCCTTACAGATAGACCAATTTGCAATTCCCCAAGCCTCTCCCATTCTTCTCTGAGTCTCTCCTGCTCTGTTCTTGTCACTGTCACTGCCATTGCAAACAATGACTCTATTTTTCCAATGGAGTGGGTCTCCTGGTAATGATTAGGGTTTGTGATTTGGGGCTTAACACATATTGTATTTGTACTGTAGAAAACAAAGTTTAAAAATCATGCATACAAAATCAAAGAATGGACACATATATGTGTGTGTGTGTACATATATATATATGTATGTATTTATGTATGTAACAATAATAAAAGAATTCATTAATCTGGGAGAAGTGACACAGAAGAGGCTGGAGTAGACATTGAAGTGATGTAGATATGTGGTCATGTGTAAAGTTTTCAAAAAAACAAAATTATCAAACTTACAAAAAGAAGACCTGAACTTGGGAGCAGGATGTGGGGAGGAGGGTGGTGGCCAGGGAAGAATTGAGGGAGGATAAATAGTTTATATACAGTTGTGAAATTCTCAAAAACTAAGCTGAAATGTATGTATATGTCTAAGTTTAATTCGTTCCTAAAAGTAGCATAGGTATTTTATGACCAAAGTGCATCCCGCATTTTATTTAAAGAAATGTAATCAAAATTTAAAGCAGCTAATACTTTTGGGCACTACTCTAGGCACTGAAAGAGAAATAAAGAAAATTCTGCTTCTCTCCATTAAGAAGTCAATTGTTTATTTGTTTTTACATGTAGTCATGTCTAACCTTTCATGTGAATTTGGGAGACTTGAACTCAGGTCCAATCCATAAGGAATTACAATGATTAAATACTTGTTGGGTTTCTTTCTGCTCTTTTTCCAACCCTGATATTTCATTATTTTACCTGGAAGTTAGATTGTAGTTGCTCTTACACACACACACACACACACACACACACACACACACACACACACACTACAATCAGTGGGTAATAAGATGAAAACATGTTTAACTGTGAAGATATGCATAAAGGTAATTTGGAAATCTGTCATTACCTAACATGCATGATACTTCACATTTCATATCCACATTTACCTAATTAAATGACAAAGTAATTAAAGGTAAAATAGAAAATTCCAAAATACTAATTAATGTCTTCTCAGAGAAATCATTTTATTTTGACAAATGTAAGGAAAACGATACAGCAATGTGTATTTTATTTTTGCTCGGTTTTAACTGTAATATCTCTATCCCTTACTTTAAATATACCTTTAATAATGCTTCAAATAAAATTAATAATATGCCTGTGATAGGAAGTTAAGAAAAACAGAGCCATCGTGCAAAATAATACTTTTCACTTCCTTGCTTTCTGTTCTGTAATGTGTATGAAGAATTAATCTAGGACAGCCTGATTACTTAGCCTATCAGAAGAAAGAAGAATAGTTAGTCATTAATTATATTCATTAAATTATGCAAAATTTGAGACGGTTTTGCTAATAAACTAAAGTATAAGTAGCTATATAATTATATGAAAATCAATATACCTTTGGGAATGGACATTTATCATGAGACATTCATTCCATATTCAAACAGCATTTATGAGTACCTTAAACTCTTGATAACAAAAATTTGCTAAATCATTAGATTATATAACCCTACCAGGCAAGATTTTAGAGCATAAATTCCTGCCTGGCTCTCAAGGTCTTTACCACAGCCATGGGTAAAATGTCATCATCAACAACAGTGGAGCAATTACAAAGTCTAGGTTGGGGATCAGGCACTGTGTTTATACACCACCTTTCTATATACAACAGAAACTCTTCTGCAGATCTTTCTGATTTGACTTTAAACCTGATGAGACAAGGAAAGTGTGATTATTAAATTCCCTTAGCTGCTTCTCATTGGGAAAATAATAAAACCATCAAACATGAATTTCCATCCAAAACAACAATCTTTAGGGGTTTCAATGCGGTTTTGCAGTCACACTCAGGAGCCACAGAAGAGAGGAGAGACAATGTTCTTTGTTCCCGAGACACATTGTGGAAAGTATGAAATTACTTTATGTTGTGAAAGCACTTAGAACCTACGATGTAATAATTATTCATTATCATTGTTTCTTTCTATTAGTTTCTGGGATATATACTCTGAATTGTATCAGTTTCCTCAAGATTATATTTATAAAACTCTTTTGCTATTCCTTTCTCAATAGTACTTTTTAAATGTACAACTAAAGTGCCCCATCTATTTCTCAGCAGAACAAATCAGTAAAATGCAAATTTCCTTGATATAAAGATATCTTGAGATTTTTATTCCTTATACACATTGTAGAAAACACAAATTAACTCCATGAAGGTTTGCTCTGACACCTACCTGCATACAATAGCACATTGTGCATCTGCACCCACACAAGCATGTACACATAGACAACCAAAAGTTAAATAAGCAATGTAATTTTTCAAGATAGAATCTGGAACCCTTATGAGGGTTTTTCACTACGTTGATTTTGATGTGTATATGGGCATTAATATGTGGTCATTTCCCTAAACATTAATTATGCACAAGAAATTATTGAAGGAAAAAACAGAATTACTAAAAGTTTGAGGAGTGGAAGCCTATGACACCTATTTCAAAATACTTCTTCATGATATATCCCAATTTGTATGCAACAAATTAAAAAAGAAAATAACAAGGAAAACAAGTGTATATATCTGAGATACTGCAAAAAAGTTAGAGGACAGTGATCTCTACCTACAATCTATACTTCTCCAATTGTTTGCAGGTCATAAACAACCATATATTTATATTTATATCAAAGTAATTTCACAATAGGAGTTAAATAAAACTTCTAGCATTGTCATTTAAAAATTATTTAATACTTTACTCTCCAAGAAGTACGAAAACCTAAAAATTTCTTAGCTAACAAAAGCCATGAAATAACTGCCAGGAACAAACTTAAAATGTCAGGCAAAGATCACTAATATTTAATCAGTAATATATTATGCTACATGTCATATTACTATCCAAGTACAAAGTGATCTAAAATATTTCTGTGGTCTGTTCATACAAGCTTTTCAATTAGCTACCCAGAAGATTTGTTGCTAGGAAACTTTGCTATATTAACCTCTTCTACCATTTTTTTTATCCTTCAGTATTGAGCTTGAAATAGGATGTAGATATCTCAGTGGTAGTGTGCTTGCCTAGGATGTTTGATTCCCTTGGTTTAATACTCACCAACTCTCTCTCTCTCTCTCTCTCTCTCTCTCTCTCTCTCTCTCTCTCAATCTCATCTCTCTCTCTCAGGCTCATCTCTCATACACACATAAACATAAGTATTTTACTGATTAAATTTCACATTGATAATCATACTTCAGAACTTCACTTAGTAGACCTCATCCAGAAAATGTTCTACATACCACTTACATACCACTCATTGCTAAATTAGTTACTTCTGTGTTTGATATATAATACAAGCCATCCCACCTCAATTAAACTGTAGAAGTATTTGTCATGGCCTCTTACCAAAGTATATATAAGGCAGTAAGGAAACAATTGTATTTTAACTATGAGAGTAATATGTGAATAATGAAAATTAAATTATATATAAAGGTATAATGTAAAAGGCAAATGCCTCACCAGGCTGAGATACAAAAAAAAGACTAGGATATCTGGGCAACATATTAAGACTAAGTACATGTACATGCATATACACAAGTACGCAAATAGATGGCACACATACACACACATACATACACACACATGTACACACACAACACCTGTAATTTATACACTTCCAAGAAAAAAAATACTAAATTTCTATGTATGGTCTCATACGGTCTAACAGGTCTGTCAAGGACACCCTTTATATATAATGGTGGTCCCATTATTACTATAAAGGGCCAGGCAGTGTTGATGCACACTTTAATTCCAGCACTTGGGAGGCAGAGACAGACAGATCTCTGAGTTTGAGATCAGCCTGGTCTACAAAGTGACTTTCAGGAGAGCCAGGGTTACAGAGAGAAACCCTGCTCTAAAATCAAACCAAAAGGAAAAAGAAAGTAACACTGTAATAGACTAGAAAACGTACCACATCAAAATATAAGTTATTACTAATGCTTGTGGTGATCTTGATATAAAAGAAAGCCTACTATATTCCTACTTTTATGAAAGAATGGCAAATACAAGGATGTAAAATACATAACAAATGACTATTGATGGATTATAAAACTGCTATACTATATTAAAAACTACTTATTAAACAAAAGTTAACTGCATAACAACATGAAGCAAGATTTTCAGGAGTTATTCTAGATGAAGGCACACTTGGTGGTGAAGACAGTGAATGTTATACATGTTATTCACCTCAACAACCTTCAACTATAACAATAGGTCACAGAGGTAGATGTTATTAAATTGACCATGTTTAGGCACAGGGTAATGTGGTCTTGCATTTTAGTTTTTAAAAAACAAAAAAGTATGGAAATACTTGTAAAAAGTATAGAATACATTAAAAATTACTATACTAGGAAGTCTATTTCTAGGTTTGTGTAAGTATACTATACGATATTCACAGGACAATGGGACCAGATAATGCCATATTTCAGTAATTAAAAGATATATGATGGTATATATCTTCAATGAAACTATTCCTATTGTTTTGTACCTTTATTCCTAATACATGTATTGTTGTTAAGAAGTATCACTCCCCCAAATTTCTGCTATTCCTCCTTAAGAGAACAGGATTATGCTTCCTTGCTCCTTAAAAAGCAGATGTAGCTAGGCACAGGAGACGACTTCCTAAATAGAACATCAGTAGCACAGACTCTGAGAACAACAATTAATAAATGGGACCTCCTGAAACTGAGAAGCTTCTGTAAAGCAAAGAACATGGTCAACAAGACAAAATGGCTCCCTACAGAATGGGAAACGATCTTCACCAACCCCACATCTGACAGAGGGCTGATTTCCAAAATACACAAAAAACTCAAGAAACTAGAAAGCAAACTACCAAATAACCCGATAAAAATGGGGTACAGATCTAAATAGAGAATTCTCAACAGAACAATCTCAAATAACAGAAGTACACTTAATAAAATGTTCAACATCCTTAGTCATCAGGGAAATGCAAATCAAATCCACTCTGAGATACCATCTTACAGTGAACAGAATGGCTAAAATCCAAAATACCAATGACAGCTTATGCTAGAGATGCTGGTGGGAGTGCAAACTAGTATAACCACTGTAGAAATCAGTATGGTGGTTCCTCAGAAAATTAAGGATCAACCTACCTAAAGACCCTGCAATACGACTGTTGGGCATATACCCAAAGGAGAAATATTCACTCCACAAGGACATTTGCTCAACTATGTGCATAGCAATGTTATTTGTAATAGCCAGCTCTTGGAAACAGCCTAGATGCCCCTCAACTGAAGATTGAATAAAGAAAATTTAGTACATTTACAAAATGGAGTACTACTCGGCGGTAAAAAAAAAATGATATCCTAAAATTCACAGGCAAATGTGTAGAATTAGAAAAAAATCCTAACTGAGGTAGGCCAAAACCACAAAGATAAATAAAATATGTACTGACTCCTAAGTGGGTACCAGACACAAAGCAAAAGATAACAAACCTACAATTCATAACCCCAGAGAAGCTTGAACTCTCTTCCAGAAACAGATGGAACCAGGTGCAGAAATCCACAACTAACCAATCGGCCAAGATCCTGGAGTACAATCCAAGTGAGGGAGGTGTGAGTCAAGACCATGATGTAGAAACCCACAGAATCAGCTGGCCCAAGCTAGTGAGAGATCACAGACTTGGGTTTGACACGTAGAGAATCTGCATAATACCAAACTAGACACCCTTAATATCGGTGACAATGGTGTAACTGGGACAATATATGAGGCCACTGGCAGTGGGCTCAAGACCTAACAGTAATGTACTGTAAAGTACTGTAATGTACACACTGACTTAATAGAGTCCATTCTATATGGAGAGATGCTATGTCCAGCCTAGACACAGGGGGTGGAGAGTTGCCTTGGTCCTGCCTCAACAGCATGATAGTACAGACTTAGTAGACTTCCTAGAGGAGGCCTCACCCTCTCCGTGGAGCAGATGGGAGGAGGGGGGGAGTAGAAGGAGTGGGAGGAAAGAAGGGAGGGGCAACTTGGATTGGAATGTTAAAAATAAATTAATTTAAATATCGGACAAATAAACAAAGTGAAAAATAAATCAGATGTAGTTCTCTGATGTAGCCAATGCAACATGAGTATAAGTGAAGGATGGTACTTCCTGACATAACTAGTAAGATATTATTCAGTGTCTTCTTTGTTTTGCTATATGTGGAGCATAAGATCCTGTATAAGCATAATATGAGCCAGATACCCCCAGTGGCACATCATGGCATGCTGCATTAGCAGAGAATAGCTGTAACATTGAGATTTGGAGGTTAACATTGAAGTGTGTTCTAGGTCATTCTCAGTGATAGACATTCTAAAGGACATTTGCATCTGCACATGCCCATCTACCTCACTAAGTGAGACACTTCAAAAATAGTCCTTTGGTGAGTGATTATTTTACTTTGCTGGATCAATAAGTAGTTGTTTTATGTTTGCTTGCTCATTTGTATCTTTTGAAGTTTTCTTCTAACATACCAAAACTAGTGCTTTGAATGGGTTTAGATACTATTAGGGCCTGAATGTGACTTTCTGGGAGTTGGTCCTCAATTTGAGGCACTGCTTTAGGGACTGCAGAATCTTTAGCAGGTTGAGCCTAACTAGAGAAAGTGAAGTACAATAATGTGGTGTAGGTTGTTAGGGTTATAATTCAGCTCTCTACCACCACCCAACCTCTCTGCTTCTTGTTTATTACAAAGACATAAAGAGCTGCTGCAAACTCCCTGATCCACAGATGAAGCCCCAGTTGCCATACTTTCCTTGCCATGATGAACTCTTTCCTCTCAAACTGTGACCCAAAATAAATCCAATCTTCCCTTAACATGATTCTGTGAGGTATTTTATCACAGCAAGGAGAAAGTAAGTAACACAGATGTTAAAGTACATTGAATTCTCATAAGTCTGTAAGATACACTCTATTCTTACACAGTTTTACAGATAAGGAAAGTGAACCATATGGGGATTAAGCTGAAATCGTCCCCAAGTGCTCACAGATAGCAAATTGCAGGGCCAGGACATGAACCCAGCCTTGACTTCACAGCCAATGCCTTTAATTACCAAGTATACTGCTCTTCCAAATTTCAGAAAACAGCAAATAAACAGGAAAGGAAACAGGGAAAAGTAATAGCTATGCGGACGACATTTCAACAGAGAACTGTGAGGAGTGGGAGCCACTTTATGGTGGGCAAGTAGGAACAGCATCTTTGAGGAAGTAATGCTTGAAACCTGAAAAATAATAAAAGGCCAGACATTGATTAAGACAGGGGAAGAAGTATTAAAATCAAAATGACAGGATAGTACAAAGGTCCTGGTGTGGAAATGAGTTGGTATATTCCAGAACTAAAAAGAATATTGTAACTGCAGCACCCTGAGCCAGAGGAAAGTAACAGAAGACCTAGGTTGCCAATGCCCTACTGAGAGACAAGATTACATCTGATATTTTTGCTCACACACCTTCACAAATTTTCATACAAGATCTCCTGAGAAGATTTGGAACATAGGGGGAGGGGAGAGGGAACCAAGAAAAAGAGAGGGGGATAAGAGGAGCAGAGAAGAAGGCAAGGAGGAGCAGGAAGGTGGAGTAGAGGTAAGAATAGAGGAGAGAAGGATGAGAGATACCATAATAGATCGAGTCATTATAGGCTTGAGGAGAGAGCTGACACTAGTGAGATCTCCAGAGATCTACAAGGATAACACCAACTGGCAAACTAAGCAATAGTGGAGAGACTACACTAATAGCCCCTCCTTGATGATAGGGTTGCTGACTACCCTATATGCCATCCTAGAACCCTCATCCAGGGACTAATGGAAGCAGAGACAGATACGCACAGCTAAACACTGAACTGAACTCCTGGGACCTAGTGACAGAGATGGAGGAGTGATGAGCAAAGGGGTCAAGACCATGATGATGAAATCCACAAAGACAGCTGACCAGATAAGGTGGAGCTCTTGAATCCAGACTGATGGATGAGAGGCCAACAGGGGACTGATCCAGACTCCATGAATGTAGTGTCAGGGAGGAGGCCAAAGAAATCACTGGGTCCTTGGGTAGTAGATCAGTGTTTACCATGGTTTATGAATGAGCTTTGGGAGCCCATTCCAAATAGAGGGATGCTCTCTCAGCCTGGATACATGGGGAAGGGCCTAGGTCCTGCCCGGGATGAAATGACAGACTTTAGATATGCCCCCCAAGGAGGGCCTCACCCTCTCTAGGGAATGATGTGGGGATTGGGTGGGGGGTGGAGAGCTGGTGGAGAAACAAGGGAGGGTAGGTGGGAGAGAGAGCTGGGACTGACATGTGAAACATTCACGTTTCTAATTTAAATAAAAAAACATATATTGAGAAAAAAATCAGAGACTAACTCAAGAACTGGAATTACTGGGCCAAATTTTGGAAGGTATCATGAAATTTCCCTCTAAAATGGTAACAGGAATGAAAGATGGTGCTAAGAAAAACAGAGAGCTTGTCTCCCTCCATCATAGGAACGTGAAGATTTCAAACATTTAGCAATGTTATAGTTTTTCAGAAAAGGTTATGTCACTGCTACTGCTTTAGTCTACATTTATTTAATTTTACTTGAAACTAAATTGTGTACACACACACACACACACATGTATCTATGTATGTCATTTGTGTTTCTTTAGTTGTGAACTGTCTGTTCAGAGGCAATGACATCTCCTAGGTTGGAATCTTAATTTGATTACAATTGTATTTTCAAAAAAACATTGTATGTTAAGACCATGAGACCTCTATCATATTTTCAATCTCTACTGTAGGTGAAAATCCTCTTATCACACAAACTTGTAAAGCTGAAGTGTTAGTCTTTAATGAGCTCAAATAGTTCACTGATCACACACTAAATTTCACTGGGTATTAAGTCTCCTATTGGATCTCTATTCTGTGTCAGTAATCTATTTGTGTAGTCCTAAAAGAGAATCAAACTATTTAATTACTGTAGCTTTAACTGTGTATTTTTTAAATATGTAACAGGACCATTCCCCCCATACTGCATTTTTGTCCTTGAGTTCTCCCGGATCTCTTCAAATGTTTACTCTTCCAAGTAAAATCTCAGGGCTAGAGACATGACTTAGCAATTAAAAGATAAGGCTGGCAATCAAATAAAATTTCACATCCTATTGTCAGTCCCTAGATATAATCCTATAGGAATGTTATTGATACTGATTCTTTATTATTGTTAAAATAAATGGGATTCATATTTGTTAATGACTGCTTAGGTCACTATTTCTATGTAGAAAGTTATGCATTTCACATCTATTATCAGATATTTATATAATTTTATGTATTCTTTTATAAAGATATATTTCTCTCATCACAGTGGCAAATACACGTTGTCCTCTCCTTTCAGGAAAAGAGGGAAAGAGGTCACTACTGGTAATCCTGGTACCATAAACATCAAGGTATTGCCTCTGATCTTAAAGGGAATTCTTTCAGTGATTTTCCAGTATACATAACAACTAAATTTGCTTTCAGGTAGATACATTTATTGTGATAAAGAAATAAGTAATTTTGTATTATATTAATATTTTTATTGAAAACCATGTGAAATATAGACCTTTTGCAAATACATACTGAAATATTCTTTTTTAATTTTTGGCATTCAAATAGTCTAAATAGAATACATTGACAAGATTTGATTTATATAACATCTATCATCTGTCTCCCATGAAGAACCCAAACATACCATTTAAACATTTTTCTTCGGAACAATAAGGTCTCATTACAACAAATTACAGTTACATATTTTCAAAAATAGCTATGGTTCTCTTACTTATTCGCATAAATACAAACAATCTCTCTGATGATGAAAACGGGAGTAGAGTAGAAGATTAGAAAACTCCATGATGTAAACATAGAATCAAAATTTTACAACAAATAAAATAAATTTCCCAGACTCATGGGATACTAGTGTCTTGTGAAATGATTATAACTATGTGTAATGGCATCACCTAACATATGGTGTAGTGAGTTAACTACAGATAATTAAACATGGTGTCATATGATATGCTACTTCAAATTATGTATCATGACAATGTATACTGTGATTTTCTAAAAGAAAATGAAGGCTATACCATGGAAAAAATTCAGTGTGTTACCAGTCAAGTAACTCCTCTAACCATTTATAACAAATATCACCTAAATACTTGTATCCAAACACAGCTTCTATGCTCTTGTTGCTGGTGATAACCAAGACTCCTACCAAACAAAGAAATCTCCCTCTGTCGAGTGAAAATGAGGCTAATACACTGAGAAAAGCAGAGATAAGAAAAGTACTAGTTTTCCATAGGCTACCTGACCTGTAAATGGAGCATGTTCCTCTGTAGTGTTGTGTTCTAAAATTTTCTTGTTTCTAAATCAAATTGCAAAATAAATAAATCATACAAAGAACAGGCTTTGCAGGTTGCAATAATTTTGAAAGTATAAAGAAAGGGACATTAACACTAAAAATTTTTGAACATACATAATTATTTTGTCTATGATGGTTTTGTCCCTCTCAACTCTTTTTCTTTCCCATGAATATTCTCCCTCCAGATCTTTTGAGGTGTTCTTTTTGTTTTAACTTTACATTGTCTATTAATGTGGACTATGTTTTATCAGAATGTAACAGATATAATAATCTTCCTTTGAAATAGCATCTTTAACTGTACCACTTTGCTATTCACAATATGCTATATGAGCTATTCATTTTCTCTCTCTAAATACTTATCTATTTCTCCCTTGCTCTATAATAGCATATTCAGGTGTTTTCAAAAGTATTATATGGCTGAAAAAAAGCTGATGAGCAGCTCAGTCCATAGCGTGCTTGCCGTGCAATCATGAGGACCTGTATTTGCTCTCCCGGTCCTACAGAAAAAGCCATGTGTGGTAGTGTCTGTTTGTAATCTCAGTCATTGGAAAGAACAGACAAGAAGATCCTTGGGTTCACTGACTAGTCAGCCTAACCTAACCAGTGAGTTCCAGGCCATAGACTGTTCCAAAGAAAAAGCAACTCCCAAAATTGACCACTGGATCCCACACAAATGCATCAATATGTACACATATGTGCATATACACATTACTGACACAAGTACACAGAGAAACATGCACACTAAACGAGCTTACTATGTAGCTACTACAGTTTATAGGTATGGATTAAACCATGACCACGTCATTAGTTAATATAGATTAGCTGATACCTTGCTTTCTTTCCTGGAATGTTCTGTTTAAATACATCACTTTCTATTTTTATGCAAATATTGAAGAAAATTAGTCCCCAAATGTGCTTTTAAAATGTGGTCTCAACAAAAATATGTATATCTCATACATCATTAATACTACCTCTTTCATACAATAATTTGCATTACTCTACTTTAACCTATACATCTCTATAACTTGGGCAAAATACTTCCCCTTCCCTCAGTAAGAGAAAGTCACATTGGAATAAACGATGTATTCCAGCTGTAATATGCTGTGACATCAGTCATGAGCCATACAATCTCAGTCAGTCTAAATCAGTGGTTTCTCAACCTGTGGGTTGTAACCCCTTTGGGTATCAAAAGATCCTTTTACAGGGGTCGTCTAAAGCTGTCAGAAAACACAGATATTTACATTACAATTCATAATAACAGCAAAAATACAGTTATGAAGTAGTAATGAAATACTTTTATGGTTGGGTGCCACCACAACATGAGGAACTGTATTAAAGGGTCATATCATTAGGAAGGTTGAAACCTCCTATTCTAACACAATCTCCTCAAGTGAGACAAAATAAATGAGGGAGAATGCTCAATTTATATGGATGAACACAGATTGACTCTGCCCTAAATGGCAGTTACTTAGCACTAGCTAACTGATATTAACATGTAGCCTTCTATGCTATAATCATTGTTCCATTTGTTATCATTAACTGGTTTCATGTTTTGTAACTGTGTTACTCAGTATTCTCCTGCTGCAACAAATACCTGAGATTAAAAGACTGTAGGAAGTAGGGGAAGGTGGGAGTGAGGATGGAAGAAGGGAAAGGAAGGGAGGGGAAAAAGTAACTGTAAGGAAGGAACTATCATTTTGGCTGAGGTAACAGATGATTCAGTCCCTAGCCAGTTGACTCTATTGCATCTGGGAACTGAGAAAGAGCAAAGAACACCATTATGTTGTAAATGTGATTGCAAGAAGGTGCTTACATTGTTTGCCAGGAATCTAGAAGAGAGACAAAAACCCCAAAGATTGCTCAAGGACCTATTTTTAACCTGGTTCTACCTCCAATTTTCCATCAGCTTATAATAATGTTATCATATGCTGAATCCCCAAAGATTAATCAGCCCCCTTAGGAAGCAATCATTTCCCAAAAGCTCATTAGCTGGCAACCACATCCCCAATACTCGACCCTCTATGGGGACCTTTCATACTGATACTGTATCAGTAGCATCAACTATTTTAAACAGCCATATTTTATTTTTACTTTGCCTCATGTAGATGTAACAAAAAATGCAAATAAAGTATCAATAATAAAAATGACATGATGAAACCCATGATTATGTAGTCTAACCTAAAACATTATTAAAATACAAATAATATAGTGATATCAGAAAGGCATTTCATTGGCTAGGTGTATTCATCCCAGCACTCAGGAGGCAAGTGGATCTCTGTGAGTTCAAGGCCAGCCTCATAAACATAGTGAGTTTCAGAATAGCTATGTAGAAAGATGCTATCTCAAAACAAAACAAACAAGCAAACAAAAAGAAAAGGATTTCACAAAGTAAGACTTTAAAAGTTATAAATATATAGAAACCTTATACACATGTATGCATTTATTTAGTGCATATACATATATAAGCAATATAAATAAGACTAACATTATAAAAGGCACTCTCATTGAGGCCTAGGTCCTGCTCCTAGGACTGAGAAAACAAATCATTATGAAGGCACTTTGAAGGATACACTTCAAGGTGAGTTTTGAGACAGTAAAGGTAAACAATGGAGAACCAATGAGCAGCTGATAGACAGTGGAAAAGAGAGTGAAAGAAAGGAATGATAGGATTTCTAGTGGTAGCTCAGAATTCTTTACCACAGTAATTGGCAGTGCTAGTAACAGTAATAAGGACCACAGAGTTCTAAGCAGAGTAGGAGAAACAGAAAAGGGAAATAAAGAAAATGTACGGAGGTCACAATACAAACGTTAAGTATAAGACGCCATTTGTTCATTCAAGTATAGCTTAAAGTAATCACAATTTAATATAAGAAAATAATTACTTGGATCACTAATAGACATAGCAAGACATAACTCCTGATTTTAGTTTTAAGATTTTAGTATAAATATTTTCCCTAGATAAAAATCTTATAATTTCTATGAAAATATATGTTATATCATTTATAACTGCATTCTTAAGAAAAATAGAAAAAAAGGAAATCTAAGGTAGTTCTCTAATAACAGGCTTTTACTAGTGGAAGAAGGGAAAGGTTACTGTCTTTACATATGAGAAACACTTACCAAACTAGTAAATACTTCTCATTAAGAGAGTCACCTAGGCAATGCAATTGTGTTAGCTGGCATTCAGTGTCCATTCGTAAAATGTGGGACACATTCATTTTAAAGCTTTCCATAAATAGAGGACTCAACTTCTCACAAATGCAAATCAACTGGAATTTTTCCTGAATCATGCATGAGATGTATCTTTTGAGAAAAATCAAAAATGTGGGAGAAACATCCTGAAGAACATCTGTAGGGAAATTAATATAGTCTACTGGTCCCTTACAACTACATAGGATGTTATCATCTCTTCCTGATTACATTAGCCAAAGATAACACTACGAAGCATTTATTTGTTTGTTTTTGAAGCACTACTACTATGAACTTGGACAATGGGACTATTATTTGTAATACAAAGAGCAGATGGAAAGATGTTATCAACTACCAGACTTGTTTCTGTTTTACTCTTCACATCTGTACCACAGCATCTCATTTACAAATAGTTGATCATTTAAGAACATACAATCTCCCCCACGTGTGCTCTTCTACTTTCAGTGTCTAGTGCTCAGTTAAATTTCATCTGTTTGCAATATTTCCCCTTAGAAGGCACTGCTTTTAGTTTCTCAGTCTACTAAAAGAAACAAAATGCACCCAAAAACTATTTCTAAATGATAATTCTCCTTGAAGTGACAATCATTATAGATTCTATAAATACATCATCCCACTTATAAAGTTGAAATAAATTACTAATATGATGGTGCATCCTAAATTGAAAACTAGACATAATGAAAGCAATAAGGCTGTGAGATGGAAAGTATCAAAAAACACAGATTCCTGTTTTCCCGTGAAGTCAATAGGATATACATACCACATATTATATTGCTTATATCTGAACTATTAGCAGCTCCTTCATCCCTTTCCACTACATCAAACCCACAGAAACAGCAGCTGATCTGAACAAGGGGGAGCTCATGGCCCCCAGACTGATAGCTGGGAAACCAGCATAGGACTGATCCAGAACTCCTGGAGGTGGGTGTCAGTGTGGAGGTCTAGTTAATTTATGGCCTCTGGCAGTTGATCAGTATTTATCCCTATTACAAAAATGGACTTTGGGAGCCCACTCCACATATAGGGATACTCTCTCAGCCTAGACACAGTGGGAAGGGCCTAGACCCTTCTCCAAATAATATGACAGACTTTGAAGATCCCCCATGGAATGCCTCACCCTCACTGGGGAGCAGAAAGGGGATGAGATAGGGGGTTGCTGGAAGGCAGGGGAGGAGGGGAGGAGGGGAGGACGGGGGAACTGGGATTGACATGTGAAACAAGCTTGTTTCTAATTTAAATAAAAATAGAACACATATTTCTTGATTAGTGAATAAAATGGAATTTAAATAATAGCTCCTTTGGCGAAAAAAAGACAGAGATGGAGAGCTTATTAAGTTCATAAATGCTATATCATAAACATTATGAAAAAATTAAGATAATACAATCTAAGTCCATTATCATTTATTTCCTCTTCCTTCATTTTAAATCTAATACAGGAAATTTAGAAAATATAGTTAACACAAAAGACAAAAATAAAAGTCACGATACTTTCTCATCTGGAGAGAATTTCTTTTACTATTTTATCACATAATTTACCCTTTTTGCCCCTTTACAAAATATTTTTAAAATTGATTGCATACTATATGCATTTGCTGTTTAATGTGTTCTATTTAATATGTAATGAAAGGGGCTGGATAGTTGTCTCAGCAGTTAAGAGCACTTGTTCTTGCACAAGACCTGGGTTCAATTCCCTGCACCCACATGACAGCTCACAACTATCCATAACGCTGTGGTGTATAGACATATATAAGAGCAAAACAAGATACATAAGTATAAACTATTCAACATGTGATTAAAGTATCACATACAATTAAGTATGTAGAATATTTTCAATTATGTAATAATTTATCAATTATCATGTAATAACTTCTTAACTCCTTATTATTGTGAACTTAAACATAGATTTTTACTATGAGAAAAAATGTAACAGTAAACATCCATAGCTATCATTTTTTGCACATTTCCTTCTTTGGGAAATTTTTCTAGAAAGAAAATTTGGGGTGTCATTATAAACATTTTCATGGCTTCTATTTTCCTGCACTATCTCACAAATTATCTAATATTGACAGAAAAATCTGGAACGGACAAGAAAATTTTGCCTGTGTGAGCCTTGAGTGTGGGAGACTTACTTGTATGTATATATGGCTTAAAAAGCCTTAGAAAAAGAGTTCAGTGCCATGCGGTGGTGGCTCAAACCTTTAGTCCCAGCACTCAGGAAGCAGAGGCAGGGGTATCTCTGTAAGCTTGAGGCTAGCCTGGTTCCAAGACACCCAGGACTGTTACACAGACAAACCTTGTCTCAAAAAACCAAAATAAAAAAAAAGGAAAAACGTTCAATGTATCTTTAAAATGATTTTAAATTGAAAATAGCAGTTTAAGAGTGAAAATTCAGAACTGGTACCAGTATTAGTGATAGAAAATTTGTCAGTTACATGCAATCTCTCATACGTACTACAAAAGCTACGTATAGAGACACAAAGTCTTACAATGACGGAAAGAGGATTGATACTAGACTTAATATTGAAAAACTACATTTCAACCATAGTGAAATTTGAAAGAATTAATCATTAAAAATTAAGCAGTGTTCATACATTCCTTTCAGTGTTTCTACTATAATTTCAATCTTTAATAATAGTTCTCCATTATGTGTATTTGCACTTTCCAGTTTCAGTCATGCACGTTCAACAGCACTATGAAAATGCTAAATGGAAAAGTCATACCAGTAAGCAATTTGTGTATTTTGGACCACCTGTATTGTAGTAGATTTTTACCAAACCTATTTAGAAACCAAAGTTTGTCAGAGGCATGTATGCATTGGAAACACAGAATACATCTAAATTCCCAGGTGTCCAAGGCGCCAGGCATCCACTGGGGAGGCCATAGACATCACCTCCAGTACAAAAGGAACTATGGGACTTAAGAGACATGAAATGATTAACTCAATAGACATGAGACATGGATGTGATTATTATTCACTGCATATCATATAGCAAATGATATAGACTCCTGTCTGCACAGGGACTCTGTTATGAGGTCTGTCACAAAGCACTCTGTACCAACACATGTGAAGACATGAGGCACTGAGAAGGAAACTCATGCCAAAAGTCAGTCCCCTCTACTGCTTCACCAGGATAAAAAAGAGCAAAGGAAAAACAAAATAAAAATCCTAGTATTTGAAAAATAACACTTTTATGTCAATTTGTATTTGTACATCCCCATCTAGATGGCTTCTGATTCATTATGTGATCCTTATCACATGATCCTCAAACTGCTTTCACAATCATGCTGGCTTTCTTCCTTTTTTGTCACCATGTTAATGTCTTTCTAATGTTAAGACCTTTTTAGCTAACAGATATCCCTCTGACAACCAGCTTATCTAAGTGCCACGATTTTCCATTCAATACACAGTGCCAGGTACACAGGTATATAAAATAGGTATGTAAATCAAATATAGACTGATGACATTATTGCCATTAAAATAGAAAAATTGGGCAAAGCAACAGTATAGAACACAGAAATGAACTTTCTCACATAAATTCAAATAATATTGTACAAAAGTAGAATAATACATAACGGAAAAGGAATAGTCTCTTCCTTAAATAGATCCACATAATAGAAAATTATTCAGCCGTGTAAAAGGAAATCCTGTTATATGCTATAGCAAGGATAAATGGGACAATATTATGGTAACTGAAATTAGCTGACAGACAAATAATATAGGGTACCATTTACAAGATGTACCTAAATCAGTCAAATTATTAATCAACTAATCAAAGCAGAAAGTAGAACAGTGGGTGCTAGATACTGAGGTAAGCAAAAAGGAGTTAATTTTCAGTGATTTTCCTCAGTTATGCTACCTGAAAACCTTCTGAAAATGTGCTGTATAGCAATGTGTCTATAGCAAGTAATTTCCTATTATATAAATAAAACGTTATTAAAAGTGTAGGTCTCATGATATGTGTTTGGGGGCACAATACTCACATGCTAACCTTATTGGAAAATGCAAATACTGATTCGTAACTTCTCTGAAATAGGCAAGTTATTAATTTTGAAAGAAGGAGATGTCTCTTTCAGTTAGTACTTGGAAGAAAAACAGTCTAGGAAATTTAGACTAATGAGATACTTCTCCATTAAATATTTAATGATGCAGTGTGCTAAATTCTCAGAGAATATAGGGAAAGATTTGTGGGTAAATGTCCAAAACTGTTTTAACTTACTACTTTATATGTCAAAAATTGAAATAATACATAAGCAGTGTTTTTGAAGATGTATTTATCTTATAGGTTTTGTCTGCAGTTATGTCCATACACATTGTTCCTGCATTGCCTTGCAGAAGTCAGAAGGGGGCGCCCGATCACAATGTGGATGCTGGAAAACAAACCAGGTCCTCAAATGCTCTCCAGCTCACCAAAAACAATTATTAATATCTATCACAAGAACGCCTTAACGATACAGTACCATCCATAGCCATACAAGAAAAATTTTTGAGTTTAAGGAGACTTAAGATACATGTACAGTGCAATTTAAAATAGTAATCAACAGAACATACTTTATGGGAAAACATGGACTCCTTTAAACATTATACTATCTGATCATATAATCCAAGGCTTTGTTGATTTTAGTAGTTTAATGCCTATTGAAGTTGCTTTTTTACCATAATATTTCAAGTATATTTCTAAATTCCTGGCAGTAGTAGCTGAAAAACAATTATAATATTGCTTTTAGTTCAGGATTTCTTTTGTTGACTAAATGTATTAATAAAAATGTTTAGGATAGAGACATATTCACACCAAGAACATTAACTATTCTCTTGAATGAACAAGCAGTACCATATTTATGTGAACTGCAATACATTATTTTAACGTAACCGCTAAAGAAAGTCAAATCAGCCATGCAGATATTCTTAAGACAAGAGAAAAAAAATGAACAAAAATTTTACTTCTAGTAGAAAATCTTTTGTCAATGCAAGTTGAGAATAATTATTAGGGTAATTTTTTAGCAATGTTGGTACCACTACAAAAATGCATTTTGTTTTTTTTAATTTTTTATCATTTTGATAATTTGATCATCAAATTCTTTATTGCTAATTCACACCCCTCTTGAGTTATTAATAACACGTGTGACTTTCTATTTACTGAATATTTACTAACTTGTCATTAGGGGAAAAATGACTCAGTAGCACAATTATTAAATTACCTATAAACCACAATGGAATAGAACACTGAATGTCATGAATAAAAGTATCCTTCTAAATTAAGAAACGGCCAATTTATTTTAGTCACACATGCGTAATGCAGAGTCAACTTCAGTGTATTTCCTCCATCCCACTAACTCTCTTGCTTTTGAAATGGGTCTCTGACTCTCTGCCTAACCCTGGGGCTACCATTTAGACTCACTAAGGTAGCTGGCCATTGATGCCCTAGTACCTCCATACCCCATCCCTGGAGTTACATATGCAAGCACACCTTGCTTTTGCATGCATGCTGGAGGCCCAGACTTACATTTTAATGCCTGTGCAGCAAGCACTTAACCAGAAAGCCATCTCTACGTCAAAACCGGTTCTTTTCTGTCTATCACACCAAAGTTCGTTTGACAAGACAGAAATCTACATATCTGAGTTATGGTAGTTATCTATGTAATTTTCCTGATAAAATGACATAAGTTCCCTGGTAATAAGCATAGTAACTAGGGAAAATAATGTGATGCAAAATAACAAGTACATTGTAGAGCAACCTACTACAGTCTAGCTATAGTGGTAAAAGCTTTTATATGCATTTAAATGGGGACAGATTAAAGAAAACAAATAGTCACAAAAACACATCAATGTGTACATATATATTCATGTATATATACACATATATATATTTATATTTATACACAAAAATCACAGGCATTAAGTGCTATGGACAAAAATTAAGAAAGATAGGAAGTGTCATGAGGGAAGACTGTAATTTCCAAATGGATGATTTGAGATAGGTTTCATTTAAGCAAAGCTGAGAGGAACAAAGATTGAGCTACTGCAAAGAGGTATCCTATACGGTGTTTAATTATTCTGTTTACACTTACTCATTAGTTTTGAAGGGACTGTATGTCCAAACCACTCAGCAGATGAATACTACAGCTAAAGATTATACAGTAACATTTTAATCCTTTAGTGATATGAAGGACTGTGACTGGAAGAAACAATCTACTCTGAAAGAGTGCCCTGCCTTGACTTTTGTGTGGCTGCCACACAGGCATTCAGAAGGGAGCACTGCCACCACCTTACTACCTCTCCTGCAATCTGACTCAGACTGAAAATTTCTCATCACATCCAACCTGAACCGAGTTCTTGTGGAGCACCTACCTTCTAATGTATAAATCGAATGAGAGAGAATATGAGAAGGTTTATTGTAAAATCTAGGCAAAGCATTGTATAGGTGTTGTAATAGCGACTGTTTGGAAATATTACTCCTAATGTTATTATCTGTCAAGTGGAATAATGGTGGGTATTTCTGGTTATATAAAGAGGAAGGCAGATGAGATCTCAGTATAGCCTTCAAATCACACAGTATAGGAAATTATCTTTTCCAATTACATAGAATCTGCCCTTGTGCTGACTTTCTCCATTATTCACCGTCACTGTAATTGAGACACACAGAAAGCTTAGGAAGTGAAATTTGACTAGACAGCTCTTTGTTTCATTGTTGTCACCTGTCATTGCAATAAATACAGGTGTGGCTTTAGAGAAGGTTTGGTGATTGTTTTCCTTACAAAGCTAGTATTACTAATATCTGCCTCAGTATTCACAGTATTATGATCTATCTGTGAAATTTTCTATTTACATATGTATTAGTTTGCCAGTAATCTTTTCTCTTTTCTATTATAATAATCTACCAGTGAGATTCAAGTGAGAACACCCAGAATTTTAATTTAGAAATTTACATTTCATTGGTTAAAGCTATATATGACCTCAGTGTAATTTTGTAATTTTCAGGTTTCTGTTAAAGTAGACATTACCACATGTAAGTTTTGTGTATGTTCATCTATGCATGTATTTATTTGTAAGCACATGGACTGGTGAGTACGTGCGTGCGTGTGTGTGTGCGTGTGTGAGTGCATGTGTGTGTGTGTGTGTGTGTGTACATGAATTTTACATCTGTCCCTATTTAAATCTAAATATACCAGCTGTTAAAACCACACCTAAAATACACAAAGGGCCAAATATATACTTATAATTTTGCTTAATTGCCATGATAACAACTGGGGATTTACCTTGGTGTGATGCTGTTCTAGGTTGTATATCCAAAAAGAATAAAGGATTTCAATGGCATTCCAATTCCACATGAAATAATGGCTACCACGTTTGAAAGTAACAATCTTACAAAGTAGACGCTTTCCTCAAAAGATTTAAGCTAGACTCGGAGACTATCACTGCCTGCCTCGAAAGACATGCTTTTTCGTATTATCCAAAGCAATTACTTTTTCAAGACGATAACGATGACTTATTTATGTTATATAAATTATTTTTAAGTTTCAGCATGTACTTATAACTTTATTTTAGGAACACTATTAATGTTTGAACAATGGCCATTCTTTAACTAGAATGATCTATGGCTACATTTCTCTATTCTATAATAACTTGCCCATCTACCCGAAATTATGGTTGTAAAGTGATTTACATTTATAGAACAAATATTAAAATTCATAGTATTTCATATTTAGAATATAACAACCCCTTCCCTAAAAAAGGACATATAAAGCCAGGCATTGGTGGTGTACGCAGAGGCAGGCTGATCTTTGTAATTTCAAGGCCAGTCTGTTCGACAGAGCTAGTTCCAGGACAGGCTTCAAAGCAATACAGTGAACCCTGTCTCAAAAAACCAATAAATAAATAAATAAATAAATAAATAAATAAATAAATAACCAAACATATAAAATGTGAAGCTTTAACTTTTCATTTAACCAATGGAAAGAAATTTTATTATTTGGTGATTATCAGTGCTTAATAAAACACTTCCCTCTTTCTCTCTATTGTCTATTTGCTGACGATGAACCTGGGAGATTGGGACTTTCATCTGGTCAGGTTACGTGGGAAGACATGAACAGACAATTAGGATTATTATAAATTGCACTTCAAGTATTTTAATTAATTTTATTTAAATTAAAATAATCTTATTTTACGTAGCAATCCAAGTTCCCTCACCCTCCCATCTTCTCATTCCCTCCACCATCTCCCCATCCCACCCCAATCCAGTCCTCAGGGGATCATCAAAGTCTTTCTCATCATTTGGGGCAGGACCTAGGTCTTCCCCCATGTATTTTGGCTGAGAGAATATCCCTCCATAGGGAATGGTTTCCCGAAGCTGGCAGTGGAACCAGTATTAATCCCTAGTGCATAAATGGGCTTTGGGAGCACTTTACATATTTAACTTGATGAGATACAGCTAGGGGTCGACATGGTAAGACGGAAAAGTTAGTTGAACATCTAAAGATATAAATGTTGGTGCATCACAGCAAGGTAGAAAAATTCATCTTCTGAACAAAATTTTCAGGAATCAGGCAAAATTATTGGGTAAGAATGATGTGATTATAAGAAACCAGAGAATATAAATATAGGCAGTAAGTAATATCAAAAGGTGTGAGGTAAATATTTGAGAAAAGACTTTTGGGGTTTATACTCTAAAATAAAGGTCAAAGACAACATTCAAATGATCATTAATAGGGCTAGAGAGATGACTCAATGGTTAAGAACACTAGGGGGATCTTCCAGAGGTCCTGAGTTCAATTCTCAGCAACCATATCATGGCTCACAACCATCTATAATAAAATCTGGTGTACTCTTTCTGGCATGCAGGGATACATGCAAACAGAACACTGTATACAAAATAAAAAAAATTGCGTGTCTACATGAATGTGTCACTGTGCATGTGTGGAGGTCAGAGAGCAACTTTCAGGAGGAGTCTGTTCTCTCCTCCCATTGTGTCAGCTCCAGGGACTGAGTTCAGACTATCCAGCTTGCCAACAGGTATCTGTATCCACTGAGCTATTCTGCCAGGCAATTATTTCTTAATTCTTAAAAATGTAACAATTACTAATTATTTGTGCGAAAAATTTTATAGTCTTGCTTTGCATAGTTAATGGTTACAAAACCACAGGATGTTTTTAAATTTCTCAAATATGAAGGCCTATACCAATTAAGTTCTCCAAAATTTGGAATTCTTGTCTCATTTTTTCCCATAAATTTTTATTTTTATGAATTCACTCCCCAATGTCACTCATTTCCTAGTCCTTCCATATCCATCCTTCACCCTTGTAACTTCTCACCAAAAGAAAATAAAAATTAAAAAAATAAAAAAATTTTAAAAAGATCATTAATAAAGGATGTATGCAGAAATTATACTATGTAATATGTATATGGTCTCCTTTGTTCTCTATGACTACACTAATGGTACTATGAGACATGTGTCGACAATAAAATTCAGCTCACTCTAGAAATCATGTATACTATGGAGATTTTTAAGAGATTAAGATTAAGAATAACTGATTAAATCAGAGTCTACCATATTATATCAGATTTTCCACACTTTCTTGTGATTTGATCAAATATACATTAATAGTCAGGATTACTACCAGTATGACTTTAAAATGAAAACAGCATTATATACTGTCTAACGTAATTAATCAGGAAAATATCTTGGAAAAAATCACTATTGGTACAAGCAATGACAAGTTTATCTACTGGTAGAGCATTCAATTAATCTGTCTTTAGAAAAGTTTTCAGCATTCCTACTTAAGGTGAAGTTACGCATGCCCTATGATACATCATTTCTATATGTCAAATAGGAATGTACATTGATGCATAAAAGAACAAATGTTATGGTGCTGGAGAGACAGCTTAGCTATTAGCAGCCCTTGAAGTTCTTGCAGTAACCACATGACAGCTCACAATTATGTTAACCTCAAGGTCCAGGGATTCAAAGTCTTACCCTAACCTCTGTGGGTACCACATGCATACTTGGTTCACATGCATCAGTGCAGACAAGACACCATGCACATAAAGTAAAATTGCTAAAATAGTAATAATAATAATTAATACTAATAATCAATACTGATAATAATGAATACTACTAATAATAAATGTTGTAAGAATATTCCAGGCAAAAGAAAAAACAAAAGACTGCCTGTATCTCAATGGATATGTTGACTGTGATAGAGTCATACAATGGAATCTTCCACTATACTATTCATTTGTATACTATCTACAGCAATCAACTTGAATGTTTGTGACAAAGACCAAATGTGCCACAGAGCATACAATATTTAGCATCTATCCCTTTCTAGAAAATTTGGCTAACTTCAGGTATAGACCAATACTCTTTTAATTAGGAATATATTAAACATAGTACAGGCTGTCAGAAATCCATGAGAGCAGATGTTTTCAATATTAAATTTAAAAACAGCTGAAGATAGAGTATTGTAAAGCAAATTAGTGCTTGTATTTGAATAGGTCAAAAGAATTGAGAAGTGATTTCAATGTTCATTCTTAAATTGCGTGTTCATTACACAGACATAGATATTTTGAAATAACTCATGGAACTATAGATTTACTATGGAACCACTTTCTATATCTTAAATCGGTAAATTAGCTATTACAGTACTTAGAAGGATTATTAGAAATAGTTATCCTTATAGTATAGGATGAGAAGAGTGAATTTTTTTCACTATTTATACATCTGGAAAACTTTTTGGGGATTTTGGAAATAAAAAAGGCTATAAAATAGTACATCATTAAAGATCAAAATCTTCATTGTTGTGCATTTTTGTCAGCTTTATCTATTACTAGCTACTTAAGTAGCAATCAACATTTCTCAGTACTTAGGGCCAATAAAACAAAATCCAATGTATTGCTGCTACGCCTTACATGCTATCTAAAAAGTCTAATAATCCTGTGAAATTCTCTTGCTCTCTTCCTCTCATTTTAAAATACAGTCTTAATTATCTTTGTCAGACTATAGCTGTTCTACATCCACTATCTTTAGTACTACAGTGCATGAACATGATGGTCTTAACCATCCCCTTGAGCTAATTCTCCTCCTTCTCAACGAGATAAAAGATTTCAGGAATTGAAAATGACATTTAAAAAATGGTTCTGGCATCTAGCAATTGTTGCTTAAAATAAAGATTTAAGAAAGAAGTGTTTCTGCACAATTTAACTATGGCTTGCTGTAGCAAAGTTCTTTTGTATGATGTCTAATACAACTCCCTAGAGAGCCTCCTTGCAACAAAACAATGATGCAGAAGTTTTGACAAAGCACCCATCTCCCCGTTGAGGGGGCATTACAGGATAATAGCTGTCTAAGCTATATAATTCAATGAGATATCTATTTAGTATTAGAATATCTGTTAATCAGTTTTTAAGGCTATGATGCTCAAAACTCAGAACAATATGTAAAACATTCCTTGACCAAAGGGAATGACTAATCTTCTGTATGGCTTTGATAAGTTACAAGAAACAGGTTTATCTCAGAAGACTGGTTATGATTAATATGCAGTGCGTAAAGCTCCTTAGCTCTGTATGGTCTCTCTCTAACCGAATCTAATAAAGATAGGTCACGCATTTTTCATATTCCTTTTTCACCCATGACAGATCTCTAATAGGATTTATATGCATTTGATATTAATTGTATTGGGGACTGCACCAACTGCAATAATCCTTCGTTTCTTTGCCTTTTTAAAGCTATACATAAATTACAAAAGTTTCCACTTTTGTTTGACTGAAGTTCTTTCCAATGATCAACCATATTAATGATAGAAAAGTAGAGAAAGATGAAGAACCACCTTACCCAGTTCACTGAAAGGCCAAATTAGATGAAAGGCTATAAACACAGCTTTGAGAGCTGTTTAGCTACCCTCTCCCTTGTGTCAGAAGAGCTCAAGTATATAAGATCAGTGAAAGCCTGGCACTCTGAATTGGCGAGGAAAGGATATGCTTTTAATAACCATCTCACAGAGGAGTGCTGGCAGCAACCTGATGAAGTATTGCTTTTCTAACTATCTACAGAGACAACACAGGAAATGTAAAGATGAGACAGTGCTGCCTAGAATGAAAAACTGAGTGTCCTGGGGACTCGACCTAAAAGAGCGCTTAATTTTAGCTCTGAACTCAAAAGAACCTTCACTTATTTCTTGGAGAAAAGAAATGCATCTTGTGAGACTATTCAAATTAAAATTGCAGTTAGGAGACGTGGACAATTATACTTTCATATTCTATACTCCCCACTATGACATAATGAGTTGAAATTCTCATTCTGCAAAGATGATAGCAAGGGATTTGAGAAACTAATAAAATGTTGCTTTTGCACTCTATCAAAACACTTAGCCATCAGTGGAGAAAATTCAGTGGAAAAAATGTAGGTCACAGTTGTAATGATCTTTCTACTTCAAACAGACTACATACAAATTCAGCATGTAGATATCTCTCATAGATGTAGTCATCTTTAAAAAAAATGAAATGATATGATTGGTTAAATTTGCATAACCATCTGACAGATTTAAACGGGGGGGCAGATGGATCATGTAATTATTGTTCCTACATTAAGAAAGTATACTTTTAAAGTGTGACATTCAAGGAACAAATGAACACCAATTCAACAGTCTGTTAATTAAAGACTAACAAGCAAAAATACCTCACTGAATGATAAAAGCTCCATGAGGCACTTCTGTTTGTGGCCATAAAGAAGCACCTGGTAGTAGACTAGCTGTAAACAACTAGAAAATCTGAGAAAATATATGAAACAACTGTTTTCAGACGTCGGGCAACAGGCTACAGAAGGCTGTGATCCCTAAGAGAATGGAAACAAATTAAGCCAGCCTTCCAGCCATGCAGGCTGTGTGTGTGGAAGTACTTTCCACAGTGCAGCGCAAGGGAAGGACAAAGCACTAGAGTACTGCAGTACTGCGGAGCTGGGAAAAGATAAATGGGAGACCAGGGAGAACGGGGCAGCTTCAATTTATGGAGCATAGCACCAGAGAACAGTGATCCCCACCGAAAAACAGTACTAGAGAAGGACAAGACAGTCTACCTGACATAATGCTGACTAGCAAACTGCACATACATAAACGCGACTCCATTAGAATGGGCAAATGGCTCCCAGAGAATAATAAATTCAACTACTGCAGTTCGCACAGGGCTGAGACATTTGTGCTCTGATTAAAGAGATCTCACCAAGCCTTTAGAGCTGTGGTTCTCAACCTGTGGGTCACGACTCCTCTAAGGTCAAATGACCTTTTCATAGGGGTCACCTAAGATCACCAGGAAAACACAGAGATTTACATTATGATTCATACCAGTAGCAAAATAGCAGTTAGGAAGTAGCAAAGAAAATAATTTCATGGTTTGGGGGGGTCACCACAACATGAGAACTGTATTAAAGTGTGTTAGAGTCACAGCATTAGCTAGGTTAAAACTACTGCCTTAGAGACTAGAAAAAACCACACTTCAGGGGTGCGACTGAATTAGCTACAGAACAAGTGTTATTTTAGATTCATACAAACAAAGCTTAAAAACAAGTCTTAAAAGTAACTGATGTACATATAATAGAAATTTACTATTTGAGGCAATTAGTACAAATAGAGTTGCAGCAATTGCCAAACCCTGAATTAAATCTTCAGCGTGCTAAAAGATAAAGAGACATGCTTTAAGATACCCAACTTCAGGGTTAGGCAGAGGTGGCACACGCCATTAACCCAGCATTTGTGAGGCAGAGGCAGGCAGATCTCTGAGTTTGAGGCCAGCCTGAACTAGAGTGAGTTCCAGAACAGCAAGGGCTACATAGAAAGATCATGTATCAAAACACCAAAAAGAAGGAGAGGGAGAAAAAGATATCCAGCTTCTAATAGCCAACAATACCATATTTCCATATCCCACAGCTGGAGAAAAACTTATATATTCCTAAATTAGCAGGAAGTTAGTCAGTGGAAATAAATTCAGAAAGAGATAAGGGTTAAGTAGAGGGCAAGACCTTGAAGTTATTATTTGTGTTTTTAAGATTAAAAGAAAAATGTATATACTATTAAGAGAAATGAAACTAGAAAAATATGGAATTATATACTAGGGAAAATGATGCCCTATTTGCAACCAAATTGCAATGTATGAGTTTACTGAAAAGAGTAAAGTGAAAATAAAGGCCATTGAAAGAACCAATCCAAAACACAGAAAGGTAAGGAAAGTTTAAGAACTTAGAAGAACCTTAATGAAAGGAGGAGCACTATAAATCAGCTTTCTAGCCTGCCATGCGAGAACATGCTAGCTTGCCAGGATATGGGAGACTGAGACAACAGTGTACCAAATTTGAAGCCACCCTCAACTAAAGGCAGAATATTGCTTCCAAAAAGGAATAAATAAATTAATAAAGAAATATGTATATAAATTGTTCTTCTATAGAGAACTTTTGTAACAAAATGAAGACATAAATAAATAAATGAGCCAACCACTTGAGGAAACAAAGAGCCATAATTTTCCAGATTTGATAAAATTCCCCAACCTACAAATTTAAAAATCCAATGAGCCCAAACAGATTCAAACTCTTTATAAAAAATGAAAGGTTTCTTTAATTCCAGCACTCAGAAAGCAGAGGCAGGTGGATATCTGTGAGTTTCAGGCCAGCCTGGTCTACAAAGCTACTCAGAGAAACCTGTCTCGAAAAATCCAAAACAAAAAAGATGAAAATCTTAAGGTATAGTTATTGGAGGCATATTGGCCTACATTCCTGAAGACCTGAGTATGATCTCAGCACTGTAAATAAATAAAGTTACAATTATTTAACAAAAGTATTAAACACATCTAAGATGAGAACAGAAGAGTAGTATCCAGAAATGATGACGTTACATAGAAGAGAACAGAGCCTAAAAATGATTTCTGACTTTTCATTCATATCAATGAAAGCCAGAAAGAAATCAAAACAGAACCACCTTTCAAGAACTGAAAGATAACATCACTGAAAAGAAAAAAATTCAAATTAGAATTTTGTAGCTAGTGAAATGTCTTTCAAAGGTCAAGGTAAAAATGGTACAAATGAATACAAACATTCAATGCAAAATCCAATGCATAAATACTTGTACTATGAGAAACACTAAAGGAAATTCTTCAAGCTAAAGAAAGTAGGTATCAGGAATATACTGACGTCCACACAAAGATATAAAGCATTCTAGTAGGGTGCATTTAAAAGGGAAATGTGTAATAATATTCAGACCATAACAGAACGATTCAAACTTTTGACACTAGAATATACTGTTTTCATTTCTACAAATATGCATGACTGCATTCACAGCTATCTGGGATGTGCACAGTCTGTGTGCATGAAGCTACCAGGTTAAGGTTACAGTGTTTTTTTCCCTTAAAATGTAAGCAACTAAAAATAATACAATGTACCATCAGGTTTACGAGTAGAATACTTAACAATAACACAAAAGTCAGGAGACAGGTAAGGTTATGACATAAGGCAAATAAAACCATTTGAAACTAGTCTATTATGCCTGGCAGTGGTAGTGCATACCTCTAAACCCAGCACTCAGGCAGAGGCAGGCAGATCCTGTGAATTTGAGGCCAGGTTGATCTACAAAGTGAGTTCCAGGACAGTCACTATGTTAGTGAGTCATGAATGCTATGAGAAGTAACCGTGTTAAAGACACAAAAGAGGAGAGTCTCAACAGGAAAAGCATAACACCATGTGACGTTGGAAGCAGGAACTAGAATTGTGTACCCACAAACTAAAAACTGTCTGTTATGAGCAGAAGCTAAAAAAGATTAAAAATGGATTTTCCCTTACATCTACTTCTGACCTTCAGAACCAAGAGAAAATAAGTTTCCATTGTTTTGCTGCCTGTTAGGAACAAAACTAGCAATATAAACCCATAAATGAGAGTAACTAATATCTACATATTAAAGACACTTGTTATAACAGGGTATAGTTACATACACTGCAGTTCACACCATCTTCAATTTGAATGGATGCTACTTATACCTTCATGAGAAAAAGGAATTGTTATTTCCTTATTTTGAAATTTGCTATGGACTGAACGTAAAACAGTTTGCTATTTGAATGTTTCTTAATGAAGCTGAACTGGTCAACCCTTCCTTTTACTTGACCGGTAAGGAGTCAGAAATGATATTTCATAATATTTTTTTAATTCATCCATTCAATGTACCTTAAATGAAGCCTTTGTGTCTGACTCGGTACTCAGCACTGAAGTGCTGCTCCAGTGCATATGATGAAACCTAACTCTCAAGGTAAAAATGCTAAGAGCTGGGGACCACTGAGAAAGGGACTGTTTCAACAGGGTAGAGCTCGCATTAATGGGATGAGTATCCTTATAACAGACATAAAAGGAGCTTGTTTACCTCTTGTACCATGAGGAATAAACAAAAACGGGTCATCTGTGAAACATCTTTGAGCCCTCAGCAAACAAAAACTTTGTTAGTGCCTTGATATGAACTTCCTACTTACTACAACTGTGAGAAACAATTGCTGTCAATGATAATACCTCATTTGTGCCATTTTGTTTCAGAAGTCTGAATCAACTATGACAGACAGATATATGAACAACATATTGTTTCTCTGTGTTTCTAACTCACCAGCTGTCTTATATCAACAGTTTCCCTCTGGCTTTTAAAAACATGGCACTTAAATATTGTACAGTCCACCACATTGTAATTTTTAATGTACTCAAACATTATTTATGTAATGACAACACCTGTTACAGATTGAATATTTGTGTCTTCCAAAAGTGTGTATGTTAAACACAAACAAGAATGTGATTTATTAGAAGGTATGGCCTTTGTCAAGCAATTATCTTTTGACTGGATTATACGGGGACAGTAACGGTGATGAAATTTAATCATCTTACGAGGAGATAGAAAAAATTCTTAACATTGCTATGTGATGATGCACTGAAAAGTAGACAGTCTATAAACCAAGAAGGTGTTCACTAAGCCATATGTGCTAGCATCATGACCCTAGACTCCCCATACTCCAGAACAAAAATGCTTATTATTGAACCAGAAAACACATTGCAGTTTGTTAGCACAGTCCAAAATGACTGATAAAACACATGTACTGACTTTCACTTGCCCTCTTTGGGATTGACTGGCCTGGGAATCACAGGCAGATTGACTCGTCCCAGGCACACAAAGTAATCCAGAGTCTGCTGAAATCATCAGTGTGTTAGTCCTGCCCTCACTCAGGGGAGAAATGCAGTGGGCCATATTCTCTGACCCGACTTCTGCTTGTCCTCTTTGGGATCTCCTGGCTCAGGAACTGCAGGCAGGTCGATTGGCCCAGGCAGATCAAGTCATCCAGAGTCTGCTGACATCCAGTGTGCTAGTCCAGCCACCACACACCTGGAAAGGGAGTATCTCAAACCCACCTTTGCCCATCCTGAGAACCATGGGAGTATTAGACCTGCTTGGACCCACCGGAAGAGAACATTGAACTCATTCCCACCAGGAGAGGAAGAAATCCCACCTGCATCCACTGGAAGAAGGGAAGGGAAGAGGACAATATAAGAAAATATTCAACAAAAGAAAAACAAAAATATGAAACCAAAGTATGGGGACTCTTAAACCAGCAAGACCTGAACATCCCAACAAAGATGAAGCAGAAGAGACTGACCCTAAAAACAACTTCATGAACATGATAGAGACCCTAAAAGAGGAAATAAGTAAATTCTTTAAAGAAATGTAAGAAAAAAAGAAAAAATTCAAGAAATGGAGGAAAAGAAAAACAAAAAATTGCAAGAAAAATTCAAACAGTACAAGGGTTGAAAGCTGAAATAGAGACAATAAAAATACAGTCTGAAGTCTGAAGGAAAGCTGGAATTAGAAAATCTGGGTAAACAATCAGGAACTACACATGCAAGCCTAACCAAAGGAATACAAGGGATGGAAGAATGAACCTCAGACTTGAAGATACACTAGGTGAAAAAGATTCATCGACCAAGAAAACGTTGAATCCAACAAATCCTTAACACAAAATATCCAGGAATTATGGAACACCATGGAAAGGCTAAGCCTAAGAACAATCGGTATAGAAGAAGGGGAAGAAACCCAACTCAAAGGTACAGAAATTTCAACAAAAGCTAGAAGAAAACTTTCCCAACCTAAATAAAGACATGCCAATGAAAGTACAAGAAGCTTACAGAACACCAAATAGAGTGAATTACATCAGATTTCTCCATGGAAACTCTGAAAGCCAGAAAGTCCTGGAAATACATTGTACAATCATTAAAAGAGCACGGATGCCAGCACAGACCACTATATCTAGCAAAGATTTCAATCACTACAGATGGAGAAAATAGGATATTCCACTGAAATACAGATTTAAACAATATATATATCCACCACTCCAGGCCTACAGAAAGTACTGGAAGGAAATCTCCAACCGAAGGAAGTTAACTACACTCACAAATACATGGGCAATAGATAATCCAACTTTACCAAAAGCCAAAAGAAAAAGTGGAGTAAATCTACACACAATATCACCAACACTAACAAATCCAAAGCAAACAAGAACTAACAGTCAATGGTACTTAATTTCCCTCAATATTAATGGTCTTAACTCGCCTATAAAAAGGCATAGGCTTGTTGTGCCCACCTCGACCAGCAAGGAAGACGCAACGTCCAGACTCTTCTTTAAGCAGTTTATTCAGGAACCTTGAACAATCTTCTTCTCCCAGTGAGCGCCAAGGAGCCTCAACCCACAGCTTAAAAGCCCTTGGGCGGCCAACCCCAGTATGCCACGTGGAACATGCAGATAGGTCCACGTACGCAGAAGCAAGCCTGATATCCAGCCTTAACCAAATACAGGTGTTGTTTATCATAGAGAGCACCTGCTGTCGGGCTAGCAGAAGGCTGAAGCCAGCGCCATCTTAAGGGTGCAGCACTTTGAAGCTCTCTACATAGGCTAACAGAGTGGATACGAAGACAGAATCCATCATTCTGCTGCATACAAGAAACAAACTTCAACTTCAAAGACAGACAATATCTCAAAGGGTTGGGAAAAGATTTTCCAATCAAATGGACCAAAGAAACAAGCTGGTATAAATATCCTAATAAGTAAAAAATTAGACTTCAAACTAAAATCAATCAAAAGAGATGAAGAAGGTCAATTCCTATTCATCACAGGAAAAATCCATCAGGATGAAGTCTCAATTCTGAACATCTATGCCCCAAATACAGAGGCACCCACATTCATAAAAGAAACATTATTAAAACTAAAATCTCACATAAAAATTCACACACTTAAACTGGGAGACTTCAACAACCCCAATCTCACCACTAGACAGAACCACCAGACAGAACCTTAACAAAGAAACAAAAGAACTAACAAAAATTATGACGCAATTGAATTTAACAGATATCTATAGAACATTCCATCCAAACGCAAAAGAATATACCTTCCTACCGCCACATGGAAACTTCTCTAAAATTGACCACAAACTTGGGAACATAGCAAACCTCAGCAGATACAAAAAAAATTGGAATAACCCCCTGTGTCTTATCAGACCATCATGCTTTAAAGTTAGAATTCAGCAACAACACAAATTGCAGAACCCCTACAAACTCATGGAAATTGTACAATACGCAATTGTAAAGTCAAACTATCACTATTTGCAGATGATAATGATAGTTTACATAAGTGACCCGAAAAACTCTACCAGGAAATCCCTACAGCTGATTAACACCTTCAGCAAAGTAGCAGGATACAAGATTAAATAAAAAAAATCGATAGTCCTACTACATACAGATGATAAATGGGATGAGAAAGAAATCAGAGAAACATCAGCCTTTACAATAGCCACAAACAACATAAAATACCTTGGGGTAATGCTAACCAAACAAGACCTATATAGCAAAAACTTTGAGTCTTTATAGAAAATTAAAGACACCAGAAAATGGAGAGATCTCCCATGCTCTTGGATAGGTAGGATCAGCATAGTAAAAATGGTAATATTGCCAAAAGCAATCTACAGATTCAATGCAATCCCCAAAAAAACAGCATATTTCTTCACAAACCTTGAAAGAATAATATTCCACTTTAAATGGAAAAACAAAAGACCCAGGAAAGCCAAAACATCCCTGTACCATGAAGGAACTTCCAGATGCATAACCATCCCTGACTTCAAGCTCTATTATAGCCCTGAAAACACCTTGGTATTGGCACAAAAATTGACAGGTAGAACAATGGAATTGAATTGAAAACCCTACGAACACTTACTTGATTTTTGACAAAGAAGGTAAAATTATACATTGGAAAAAAGAAAGCATCTTCAGCAAATGTTGCGGGCATAACTGGATGCTGGCATGTAGAAGCTTGCAGACAGATACACATCTATCGCCATGCACAAATTTTAAGTCCAAATGGATCAAAGACCTCAACATAAATCCAGCCACACTTAACCTCTTAGAAGAGAAAGTGCGAAGTACCCTTGAACGAATTTGTACAGAAGACTTCTCCTAGAACATAACACCAGTAGCATAGACACTGAGATCCACAATCAATAAATGGGACCTCCTGAAACTGAGAAGCTTCTGTAAGGCAAAGGACACAGTCAGCAAGACAGAACGCCATCACACAGAATGGGAAAAGATTTTCATCAACCCCACATCTGACAGAGGGCTTATTTCCAAAATACAAAGAACTCAAGAAGTCAGTAAGTAAAACAACAAATAATCCAATTTAAAAGTGAAGGGCAGAATTACCAATAAAGGAATCAAAAACAGCTGACATACACTTAAAAAAGTGCTCAAACTCCTTAGCCATAAGGGAAATACAAATCAAAACAACTCTGAAGTATCATCTTACTCCTGTCAGAATGGCCAAAATCCAAATTACCAACTACAGCTTATTCTGGAGAGGATGTGGAGAAAGGGGAACACTCCTCCACTGCTAGTGATAGTGCAAACATGTACAGCCACTTTAGAAATCAGTATGGTGGATCCTCAGGAAAATGGGAATCAGTCTACCACAAGATCCAGCAATTCCCCTCTCAGGCATATTCCCAAAAGATGTACACTCATATAATAAGGACATCTATTCAACTATGTTCACAGAAGTATTATTTGTAACCCTAACCCTAAAGTTGAAGCAACCTAGATGTCCCTCAACTGAACAATAGATAATGAAAATGTACATTTACCCAATTGAGTGCTACTCAGCAGAAAAAAAAACAATGGAAACTTGAAACTTGCAGGCAAATAGATGGAACTAGAAGGGTTCCTCTGGTAGTGTATCACCATTTATCGCTGGCATATGAACGGACTTTGGGAGCCCATTCCATGTGGAGAGATGTGCTCTTGGCCTGAACACATATAGTAGGGGTTGGGTCCTGCCCCAGATAATATGACAGACTTTGGGGATCCTCCATGTAGTGCCTCACCCTCCCTGGCGAGCTGAGGGGGGGATGGGATGGGGGACTGGCAGGGGGGGAGGGGAGCTAGAGGGAGCTGGGATTGACATATGAAGCAGGCTTGTTTCTAATTTAAAATATTAAGAAAATAAAACAAAATAAAATGAGGCCTGGGCAATCTATCAGGCCTCTAGCAGTGGATCAGTATTTATCCTAAGTATACAAATGGATTTTGGGATCCCATTCTACATAGAGGGATAGTCTGTCAGCCTACACACACAGGAGAGGGCCTAGGCCCTACCTCAAATGATATGACAGTCTTTGAGATCCCCCATGGAATGCCTCATCCTCCCTGGGGAGCAGAAAGGGGATTGGATAGGGGGTTGGTTGGGGGCAGGGGAGGAGGAGAGGGATCAGGAACTGAGGTTGACATGTATAACAAGCTTATTTCTAATTTAAATAACAAAAAGGAAAAAACAAAAAACCCACAAATACACACCATCTTATGTACATATGCCTATGCATGTGTGTATCTTTCATGTACATCTTTTTCTCTAAACCAGAATACACATTTGTTTAAAAATTGAGATTCCATTTCTACCACATAATTTTTAACGTCCTTACTGCAATGTTTTGCACATAAAAATAGATAAATGCACAAAATAACACACCCGCAGATTTTTCCTTATCCTCAATTTATAATCCCCTGGATGAGAGTTGGGAACAGGCTTATTTTTCTGCTCTAAATTTCCAACTTTCTGACATAACTTAGCTTGCTGATAAAATAACATATGGTATGGCTAGCAACAGAGAAGACTGAAGTTTCTATTCAAGAAACATAGATGTTCTCATTAAGATGTTAAATGATTATGTTGGTTACGGGGTGACAGCAGAATAAACTAAATTCCTGAGACATTAACTTGAACTAATATTTTGTTTTCTGTATCAATAACTCACTCTTTAGCAATGATTAGAGGAATGTGACAAAAGAATACAAAAGTGGCAGGCATCCTTTTGCAGTGTCAAACCAGGGACTTGGTATCAGATCAGGATTTGAGTTCTGATTCCTTCCACAAAGTTTTAGGTAAGTTCTTTTGTCTATCTAATCTTCATTTCCTTCATCTCAAAGAGAGTTCTGAATACAAAAATCGGTGAGGACTATATGAATTTAAGGTAAAGGGCTGGCACATACAGCAAGTAGCCTTATACAAAGTTCATTTCTACATCTCTAATAAAAATGGAAAATAAAGGCTATGAGCGAAGACAGGAAATTGTACAGTAGTCATCAGAAGTCATCAAATAGGAAGATCAATTGACTTAGAATTTCTATTTAAACGTAAAAGTTCAAGGTGTATTGGTATTCAGGATTACACAAATGAAAGCTAATTTTTATACTTATAACACAGAAACCTAAAAATCATATGTTTTTTTAATTAAAAAATAGGAGGATCAATTATTAAAGATTCAGAGAATGAATGGGATCTTTTCACAAAGAGACAGTGGACTGTTACTTGGCTTTCTGGAAGTTCTAGAAGAGTATTTAAAAAAGTACACTGGAGCCGGGCATTGGTGGCACATGCCTTTAATCCCAGCACTTGAGTGGCAGAGGCAGGCAGAACTCTGTGAGTTTGAGGCCGGGCTGGACCGACAGCCTCTAAAACAATACAGAGAAACCCTGTCTCGTAAAACAACAAAAAAAAAGTACACTGGAGAGACGAGCTGTGGGACAGGGGGCAGAATCAGAGTGTCACAGTACAACAGGCTGACCTCGAATTTCTGATCATCCTGTCTTAGCCCCCTGACTGTTTAGGAGTCCGAAGACTTCTTAACTCTCTTCCCCAAGCTCTAGTTTTATCCTTCCCCAGAATTCACAGATGTATCTGCTCTCATAATGAGTGATTTCTCAGTATGGGAGGGTGATTCTGCTGAACATCATTATCTATTTATTGACTGACAACTTTCTCCTTTTCAATGGAACTCTCATGCTCTCGACCTCTATTTTTCTTTTCCCTAAACTAAGTAAAAATAGGATCTCCATTCACGTCAAATGGACTTCTAGGTTTGGTGGTGGTGATGGTGGTGATGGTGGTGGTCACTGTGGCACTGGTTTTGTTTTGATGTTCTATTTTTGAAAGTCATATGCCCTTATATAGCTTGTCATTGAAAGACAATGATAGTATGCTAATGGTTAACAGTTAAAAATACCATCCAAACAGAAAACTTAATATTGCTATGCCCACGGCGGTAAAATTCAAAAGATGTTTAGTAGGGTGTGATGGCTAGCTTTGACTCACAATTTGGTTGGCTATATTTAGGATCACCTAGGAGGCCTCTGAGTACCTGGAAGGTTATTTTGGGGTAACTGAGTTAGGGAGACTTATACTCAATGTGGGCAGCACAATTCAATGGGCTGGTATCTTGAACTGATTAAAAAGGAAAAAAGGGGGAACACTGGTCTTCATCTTTTCCTGTTTGTGATTGTGAGTGAAATGAAGTAACCGCTCGTGCCCCCACTACCACCCCATCCAACCATAACAGATTTCTTAAAATGTGACTCAAGATAAATACTTGTATAAAATTGCTTTTGGTTAAGAATTTAATCACAGAGGGAAGAAAGGTAACAAATGGGAGAAGCTCTAGTCTTGTCACTTGTTTTTTTCTTACAAAATGAGTGTAACATGTATGTTAATGCATTGTTGTTTAAGTGAAGAAATACAAATACAAAGAAAAACAAAAACAAAATGAACACCAATCATAGTGTACACAATGAGAAGCAAAATGAAACTGGAATACAGGGGAGAGCAATCTGTTTCTACTCATCAATGGTTCTAAGATTTCAAAACCAGGCTTGCAAGGGTCTTTTCCTGTAGAAGAAGCTGGAATATAGTATAAAAGTGAAATCCAATTGCTGAAAAGAATAGAGCTTTTATTATCTTCAGTAAAATCCTATTGCTGCTGAAACTATCACTGTGTGTAGCAAAATTGGTTTGCATAACAGGTAGTGGCCCTGTAAAAGCCGCATTATAAAGGGATTCTGTTTCATTATATTATGTTTATTCATTGACAAGTATTTTTTTCAAAGCACCCAAACTCATTACTAATAATTTAACTAACACCTCCTTGGAGCCTATTTTAAAGTCACTTTCATTTCAAAATATAATGAAACCAAAATAAAAAACATTAGCAGGCCCACACACATAAACTTATTTTAAAATAGCTAAAACTTAAATAAATTAACATTGAAATGAACAAACTAAGTCTAAGTCTCCAAAGTTACATTAAATTTACATACTATTGAAATTATCCTTTTATAATAACTGAAGTGTTAAACTAACTGCAGTGTACTCTTTCATACATATCACAAGATTCAAATTAACAAGAATATTCAATCTAATCTGATAGAAAAAGTATCCCCAAGCCTATGTTTTACAAGTAGTTCTAATTTACAAGGAGACTATATCCTTAAATCTGTTTGTAAATCAGTTGAACATAAACAAAAACAGACAAAAAATAAAAACACTGGGACATTTCTCCGTTAATTTATTTACTCAAGATATCTTGTTCCTTTCCCCCTTCTGGGGTGGGGAGGGTCCATGTATGTCTCTCTTAGGCTCCTTCTTGTTTCCTAGCTTCACTGACAGTGTGGATTATAGGCTGGTTATCCTTTGCTCTATGTCTAAAATCCATATATGAGTGAGTACATACCATGTTAGTTTTTCTGTGTCTGGGTTACCTCACTCAGGATGGTTTCTTCTAATTCCATCCATTTGCCTACGAATTTCAAGATGTAATTGTGTTTTATTTTCTGCTGAATACTACTCCATTGTGGAAACGTACCACACTTTCTTTATCCATTGTTCATTTGAGGGGCATCTAGGTTGCTTCCAGTTTCTGGCTATTACACATAATGCTGCTATGAACATAGTTATACAGATGTCCTACTGGTATGAATGTGCATCCTTTGGGTATATGCCTAATAGTAGAATATCAGGGAAATGGAAAGACCTCCCATGCTCTTGGATTGGTAGGATCCACATGGTAAAAATGGCAAGATTACTAAAAGCAGTCTAAAGATTCTATGCAATCCCCATAAAAATCCCAGCAGAATTCTTCACTGACCTTGAAATAACAATACTCAACTTGGTATGGAAGACAAAAAAACCCTGGATAGTCAAAAAATCATGTATGATAAAGGAACTTTCAGAGGCATTAAATCCCTGACTTCAAGCTCTACTATAGAGATAAGTCCTGAAAACAGCTTGATACTGACTAGTCCAATGGAATTGAATCAGAGACCCTGACATTAATCCATATGTGTATGAACACCTGATTTTTGACAAAGAAACTAAAATTATACAATGGAAAAAAGAAATCATCTTCAAAGAATGGTGTTAGCATAACTGGATGATAACCAAAATATTTAATTAGCTAGTTTACACAGAAAGGTTCATTTGAGCTATAAAAACATGTACTATTGTAAAAACAAAGAAGCAGGAGTTCCTGACCCCTTTGCAAATGATGGAGTCAAGAGAAAGCCTTGTACTTTGCTGTTGTTTGGGTGTGGGGAGGCAGGGGTAGGGGGTGGTTGTTGCAGCTTTAATTGCCAAAGACACCAAAACCAACAATGACAGTGCATTCTATCATTATGGAAGTTAGCTCACTGTCTGCAAATGAGCAATCAAATATTGCTAGGAGAGAATGTGACAAGAAAATCATGGAGACTAGTAAATACCATCAAAAAACTAATTTTTACAGCTCTATGCTTAAAAGTAAGGGATAATAGTTTGCACTTCATTTATGACAGGGAGCTTCCCCTACTAGAAGTCCCTAAAAAGAAAAAAAGAGCCAGCATGCATTTGTTACATATTCTAACATACATAAGTAACTATCTCCTATAGTAAGTAGAGTAAGCCTACTTTGCTGTCTTACCAAAGTGCTGCGGGAGGAGGGGCGTTTAGACAGGTAGAGCAATTGAGAGTTAAGAGGTCACTGTCAGGCACAGCTGACCATGGACACAGTAATTACCTTTTATAAATCGAACCTCTTGAACTGAAGATAATAATGATCACCTTCTAAGATTACTTACAATGAGGACAGAATGAGATCATCCATGGAAAACTTGTATTTATCACAATCCCTAAAACAATAAAAAGTCAGGAAACATTCCAAGAGAGTTGCCTGGCAGACAGGCTGGGACAGGGACAGGCTTTTGTATAATGGAACAGGCATCATTCCGCTCTCATGTCACTGCCAGCTCACCAGAAACATACATTCTGGGAAAATGAAAAAAAGCACCCCCTCCCCATGGAATAGCACCAGGATTAAGGAGTCTTTTATCTGATTTCTAGACTGAATCACATTCCCTTTTCCTACAAAGTTATAAGACATCTATGCCTCATGAAAACTATTTTTTAAACAATCTTGCAGATAGCAAGTTATTTCCTTTGAAAATAAACCTCATAAATACTCATGTGAGTTTTTGAGAGAACATGAAAAATGTGTGCCAAATTATACCAAATATTTCTGGAATCCTCACTTGTTCACTTGGCATAGTTACTCTGTAGTTGCACCTATGTATGCTTTTTATTATATTAAGTACTAAGGTAATCAAAGGTACCTATTTTTCCTTGAGCTTTCATAAGGAGAACCAAGTACAATGGGGTCTTTCATTCCCATACTCAGTGATCAATAAATGTATGATCTGTACGTGAAAGAGATTTTTTAAATAAAACAACTAAAAGGGAAGGGAGAGAAGCAATCTTGATGGAAACTTTCAGAAAATGTAGTAGTCGTAGGCTGTACTGCTGAAGAGCATAATGAATCTCCTCTTGATGGCACCTCATCAGGATCAATTTCTATCCTTTGTAATAATAGAGTAATGCCCTTCAAAACCATTGAAAACAGTGGGGCTGCTTTTCTCCTGGTAAAATAACTAAAGACTACTATAGTTTTTATAGTTCTTCCTTTGCTGTTAGCTGTCACATCTCACTGTCAATAACACCTTTTATATTTTTTCTTTTCAAAACATAAGATTAACTGGGTGAAAGCCTGAGTTGACACCCACAAGTCTATATGACATATCAAGTGTCTTCGTTTCCCATATTTAATTCAGAAAAAAAGGCAGGTAATGCTGCAAATGGTTGAAAACTGAATTGCTGATAAAAAGGGTCCATGCCAAATATGTTACTGCCATTATTGTAGTCCGCAAGGCATTAATGTAAAGCCTTGAAATCAGCAAACTTGTTAGCACATAAAACTACACAAAGCAGTAATCAAAGGTGTTTTTTAATCAATTGCCATTGTGTGTGCAATTTTAAGATCATAATTTCTGATCTGTTTATGTGAATCCCTGAGAGATCACACACACACACACACACACACACACACACACACACACACACACACACAGATCAGAAGTTAAGATCTTAACATTGCAGGATATATGAAATTAAAACAACATGCCAAGACTTGCTGGGACTCTCTATTTTTCTTTGCTTTATTGTTTTATTAGCGTCTGCCGCATGAATAACCCAACTCACCAGCCAAAACAAAGAAATGTAAAGTCTAAATAAAAGTCAGTATATTATATGGCTTTAACAAAACTATCAAGCAAGAGTATGTCTAGCTGCCTATATTTGCAAGAGGACATGGAGTATAAGCAACCATATTTTTAGCAAGCTGTAAAGCTCTAGCCAGGGCAGCGGGAAGTCAGGTATGTTCAGTGTACTCATAAAGCTTAACTAAGGAATTCAGCAATAATGCAAGTCAATGAACAGGTACTTAAACCACCAAAGCATTAGAGACACCTCTAATAAATAACCCGAGACCTTCATCATGCTGTCTAAAGATTATGCATATAAGTGTAGTTTAAAATACTTTTAAAAATGGCACACACTACAGTTTTATTTTCTTACCATTACTAGTATTCACAAAAAGCCATGCTGGCCAGAAAAGTTCACAGAACAAGGCTGAGACTATCCTCTATGGAAAGCTTGTGTATAATGCTCGCTATTGGTAATAGTGTGGGAAATAGGATGTAGACTGTATCTCAGGTTTCCTAAATGATAAGGTGAGAGTCCCTGTGTCTGTTGATACGAAATAAAATATTTAATAACGAAGACCTGCTTTATATTAGGGAGTCTGTATTTTTCCTAAAAGCTAAAGTGAGCACCTATGAAAACAGCCAAAAACAGAAACAAAGTAAAACAAAAATAAAAAAGAACAACTTGGGATGGCTAACTTTTTACTGGCCTTCCATGGATTTCTTGGACACACAGGTCACTCGTGTATTGCTATGTTTTCACTACTAGGGAAAAGATGTTTCTGTTTAACCTCTCTGAGGAGGCAGACAGCAAGCCAGCCTATGCATGAATTGCTCCAGGACCTGTCTAGAGATCTTCCCCCTTGGAATCAAGCAGTATCTACTAGACTACAATAACAAATTTTAACTGTTAAGAAGACTAATCCCTCACTGATGAGCCCTTTCAACACACCTTTCAAAGTGGACACTGTCTTGGTAACATTTATACTTATCATACATGTGATTGTGTAGAGTACATATAAAAACAAATAATGAAAAATGATTCACATGATCTGGCCCTGAAAATACTTTCTTTAGATACTTATGAGAGGTTTGGAAGACATTCCAACAACAAATACTGTTGTGCCCAAATTCTGAACTCCCAAATCACCAAGAGGCCCATTTCAATGTGAAAGCAAAGAGTCTTTTATTGAAATTATTTAACGAGAGCTAAACACATTAGCTCGGTCCCCTCATCCACCCACCATGGTGGATGACTGGAGAAAGACCCCAAGCAACCTCCAGACAGGGATTTTAAAGAGCAACCAAAGGGGAGTGTCTAGGGATATGAAAGAGTCTCAGGATTGGTATGTTTCCAGGTTTGGGTGAGCTGTCCTGTGTGGATTGGCCAACTGGTTGTTATGGTCTATAAGCCCTCCCAGGGCAGTTGTTATGCTCTGCCAGCTAACTTCTGATTGGTTTCTTGCCAAGAGGAAGACATCCGACCTCCTAGTAACCAGGACAGGAGCAGTAATGTCATGTAAGCACTTGTTGGCCTGTAATGGCTGCTAAAACAAGGGGGGAGGGAGGGCTAATCAGTACAATACATGATGACTGTAGATTCAAATTTTTGATTACCATCTGCTATTTTCCTTATAAAGTCAACAATAGGTTATTAGTGATATAGAAATAAATATATGGCCCTTTTATGGAGGGGTTTACAGTATTAAAAGAACCTGTGCACCATTCATACAACAAGGACATCTGTTCCACTATGTTCATAGCAGCATTATTTGTACCTTTTATGGAGGGGTTTACAGTATTAAAAGAACCTGTGCACCATTCATACAACAAGGACATTCCTCAGAAAAATCAAATAAAACTACCACAAGACCCAGCAACTCCACTCTTAGGCATATATCCAAAAGATGCCCATTCATACAACAAGGATGTCTGTTCCACTATGTTCACAGTAGCATTATTTGTAATAGCCAGAACTTGGAAGCAACCTAGATGCCCCTAAGCCAAAGAGTGGATAGAGAAAATACGGTACATTTACACATTGGAGTACTATTCAGCAGAAAAAAAAAACAATAGAATCCTGAAATTTCCAGGCAAATGGATGGCATTAGAAGAAACCATCCTGAGTGAGGTAACCCAGTCACAAAAAGACAAACGCGGTATGTACTCTCTCATATATGGATTTTAGACATAGATCTGGGGAGTGCAGGCCTACAATTCCATGGCCAGATAGTCTGAGAGAAAGAACCTTCATTCAGTGGCTGATGGAAGACTCCCACAACTAAACACTGAGCTGTACTTGAGGAACCTAGTGACAGGGGGGGAGGACTGATGAGCAAAGGCATTAAGACTGGGCTGGTTTAACCCCCAGAAACAGCTGACCTGAACAAGGGGGGACTCTTGAATCCCAGACTGATGGCTGGGAATCCAGCATAGGACTGATCAAGACACCCTGAAAGTGGGTGTCACTGAGGAGGCCTAGGCAATATATGGGGTCTTGGGTAGTAGATCAGTATTTATCCCAGGCGTACAAATGGACTTTGGGTACCCACCCAGCAATGAGAGATGCACTCTCACCCTGGACTCTTGGGGGAGGGTCTAGGCCCTACCCTTGATGAAATGACAGACTATGGACACCACCATGGAGGGCCTCACCCTCACTGGGGAAATGAGGGGATATTAGGGGGGGTTGGTGGGAGGGAAAGGGAGGAGGAGAGGGAAAGGGAGAGGGACCTGGGATTGACATGTGAAGCAACCTTGTTTCTAATTTAAATTTAAATTTAAAAATAAAAATTTAAAAAAAGAACCTGTGCACACTGAAAAACTGTTTTTGGAATCGTCACATTCTGAAAGTTAAAAAAAAAGACACAAAACTATTCCAGGACAGACATCACCACATTCTCTGACATATAATTTGACTTGCACAATTTACATGATTCTCTTTGGATAATAACAATGATGGCATCTTCCTTCAAACCGCAAGTCATACCAGAATCATTCACTGCATGTGTTGGGAGCCTTCTATAATTTATCAGTTATCAATGAAGGTATCAATCCCAGTGCAGAATTTATCTAGAATATAAACACAATCCTAACCCTGAATGATCCCAAGTGTCCTAAAAGAGATAGGGTAGTAAATAAATCATTATAATTCCATATTACAAGTGTGAGAAGCTTACAGGAAGTGAACTGACAACACAAACGGGGAGCATGTGACTTATGATCCTGACAATAGATACCATAAATGTTAGAAAACAAATGTGTGACAAAGTGCCAAAGATGGCAACACCTGAAAGGCAGTCTGAAAATTAACTATAATTAGATTAGTGTTCCTAACTGTTATTTAAAGCAGTTGTGAATTTTTTCTTTGAGTTATAAAATTAGAGAGAATATTTTATCATAATATAAGTTTATCTGATACAAAAACCAGTATTAAATGCCCTTTGAACGCAGACACTACCATCATAAACAGGATTGCTGAATAAATTGCATTAGGTTGGGTATATAGTCTCAAATTCATGTCATTTTGCATTTCCCCTATTGAAAAATACTACCTACCTTCCAAGATATGCTTCGTTTTACTTGGCATTATGCTGAAAATGGGGCTAATTTTTCAACCAATTTCCATTGAAACCAACAAAAAACAATATTTATTGAGGGGAAATAAATCTTGAAATTACTTTTAATCACTTCATTAAATTTAAACCTCTTTACCTTGAAAACTGAAAGATGTTTTCGTCTTTACACAGAAATATTACACTCTCCTATCTTTGAGGGCTTCAAAATATATATTAGTTCAAAATCCATTTCTTGGTTCCCACTGAGATTTAAATTACCTGAAACTAATAGCCTCACTGCAAGAGTTCTATTGCATGGCTTGTAAGTTGAATTCACCAGCATGACATCTATGTTTTATATATGTAAATTCCACAGGTTTACTGTAAATTCATGACATTGACAACAGTGGTTTCATAAAAGCTTGGTACTGCCACTGAAACAAATACACAAAATGAGACAGGAAGCACCCATAATTTTTCTTGCTTGCCTATTTTATTGTGGCAATCATGGAAAGAATAGAGACAGTCTAAAGCACAAAAACCAAAATAGCAGCTGAAAGCAGTATAAACTATATGAAAAAGAAATATTTGCATATAAATCAAAGGAAGCAATAAGGCCTACCTCATGGTACATAATAAAATATTATTTTATTACAGAAGCTACTGCCTGCATTCTAGCCTCAATTATCACATTTTCTAAAATTAGGCATGGACAATATGAAAAGAAAATTTGCTAGCAATAATATATACAGAATTGACCAGGTTTTTCCCTTACTCTTTCAATTCTTCCTAATGCTATAAGAAGCCTAGTATGCAGAACAAAACATAACTGTAAGTGGAGTAATGTAAGAGGATTAGTGTCATCAGGCAAAAGCACAGCCCAGGGAGAGGTGTTTCAGCTCATGTGTCTTCTGTAAGTATTTATATCTTATGTTAACTAACTATGCAAATAACAATGGCATTGTTCAACAGTCCTATCTGTCACTGGTTACTCTCAGAAAATCTGCTTACAATCATAGCGATTCGCATAGATATAAGGAATTCCCAGTGGTAATTACCTGAGGTCCCTGTCTCCTCAGCACTTTAATTACTCCCTGGTAATCAGGTAAGCACTTAAAGGCAGACAGCAACTTCTTCAGAGGTTATCAAGGGGCTATTTAATTCATTGCAGCTGCAAAATTCTTGATCACTACCACAATAAATAACTTTTTTTATACTAAAGAAGGGTGTGAAGTTTCACTGATGGCAACAGAATTTAGTACCTTTCTGTAAAAAGGGCCCTGTGGGTACAATGGTATCTTGGATCAATTGGTTTCTTCAACTCTGTCTTCAAAGACACAGAGATTTCATCGAACTTGTAAAATGTCTTCCCTTGACTCTTCCTCTCCTTGCTTTCTTGTAGGATTCAAGGACCTTCTCTTCAGCTCCTCTAGTGGCTTCATTAATTTGAGTTCATCCTTGTGTTCTCTGATATATTCCTTTTTTTATTTTCTGCCTTTTCTACCAAGAGAACCTGAAACTCTAAGGTTTGTCTTGTGGCTCCCATGTGAAGACTGCTATATTTTGAATATCTGCCACTCTAGAACCCATGTTCAATTCTGGGTGTTGCTCTGATCATGATAAGCGGTGTGACCTATGGGAGGTGATAGGTCCGTGAAGGTACTGCCCTCCTTGGTGGAATGATACTATGATAAATCAGCAAATTCATTCTCCTTTCACCTCTCTGTCCTTTTTCTTTCTGCCATATGAGAACAATTCATTCTGCCTCCCCAGAGGATGCAGCAAGATGGCCACATTGGATGCTAGCACTTTAATCTTGGACTTCCTATCCTCAAGAACAATGAAAAAATAAATTTTTGCTCTTTTTGAATTACTCATCCTTAAGTATTCTGTTATTGCTGCACCAAACAGAAGATGCCAAAAACATGTGTGCTGATCCCCTTGTGATTCAGTCTATTTTCTCATAGCTTTTAAAAAATACACAAAATAAGCAACTTAAGGGGGAAAGATCCATTTCAGCTCATGAACTGAGAGGGTATAATCTACCAGGACAGGAACGATAGATAGGTGGCTATAGTGACTGGGTCCATGGTGGTGAAAGCATGAGGCTGCTTGCTCACATCTCCATGATCAGAAGACAGAGACCACAGGCTAGATTGTGATCCAAGCTATAGCCCAGAATGTCTAGATTGCTCTTCTCAGCAGCTCATTTTCTCTAGCTAGGCCCCACATCCCAAATGTTCCATAATATTCAAAAACAAAGCCTCTAGCTGGTTTTACATGCAAACCAGCTCACTCTTCTCCCATCTTGTCCTATTTTAGTCACAACTCAGGCATGTAAGGCATTTTTCTGTACAGTACCACATCCTCACACACATATGTCCACATACCCCTTCACTCTAAACTGTTATCTGTTCTGAATGTTTTACAAATATCACCAAATTTACCCTTGCTTTACTAATATTTCACTGTGGTCTGATTTTGTGCATTTTCCATTTAATACTGCATGCTTTGCAGGAAATAAAATACTTTAGAAGAATTTAATCTAACTGTATTTTTCAAATAAAAAGTTATATTTATAAAGATATATTAAAAAGTAGAGAATCACACACATCCATCACCACCATCTACCTCAGAGGACAGGAACTGATACCTACCTAGCAAATGCACACATGAACATTCTAGACTATCACAAGTCCAAGTAAACTTTAAACTTAAAGGGTCATTTACCCTTTTTGGTTATTGCTGCACTCCCAATATCTATAAAAGTACCTGGCACATTCAGAAAGCACTAAGTAAATATTTTTAAGTAAATGACTAACAAAGAAAAACGCAAGTCATATGGCTTATAGATCATTAGATAGCTGCACAAAAGTCATAGAAGAGTCACACATTTGAAATTGGGAATATGTATGAGCATTTATATCACTGATGAATTGAATGGCTCTGCTTTCAATGATATTAATTTTGTTTCTTAGATTATAAGTCTATGGGCTGTGAAGATGACTCAGTGGGTAAGAGCACTTTCTGTGCAAGCATCAAGATCTGAGTTCAAATATCAGACTTCCATGTAAAATGCCAGGTGTGGGTCAGGTAATGATGACACTATTAGAAGGGAAAGAAATGGCACTGATAGGGAGGCAATTGTCCATCAATATGGTGGGAACAGATTACGGGTTCTAAACTTTGGGCTAAAGTTTAATTAGAGTTCTCTCTTGTAAATATAGTCAAGAAGTGGGGAAACTTGTAGAATTTACTGAGCATGACCGCAAATGCCTAGAATGAAGAAATTGCAAAGTTCTGAATAACAGAATGTAGTGTTTACCCACATTCCAGAACACAGCACTGCAATTTACATTTCAAAAATGAATTTTGGGATATCTGTAAAGTCATTCCTGATAATCAGAATAACAAACTCTTCTTAATGTCTAGACAGTAGTGAACCTTGAACAGGAAGATGAGTGAAAACTTGACTAATTCAGGAGTGATCTATTATAAGAATTCTCATGTCCACAGAAGATTTTACTAATTTTAACTGGAGCTCATCACTGTAAGCAAAATAAGCCAGAGTCACAAACACAAACATGGACTGCTTTGTCTCATATGTGGAAAGTAGTATAAATATAAACTAAATATGAATAAGATACAAAAGTAAAAGGTCTGAAGAGAAGGAACACAAGGGAGTAATGGTGGCAAGAAAGAAACTATAACTTGTTTTCACTCATGCAGAATCTATATTGACAAATACTTATTACACAAACACACACACACACACACACACACACACACACACACACACACACACACACATACCATGAAAACATAAGGCAAACTATTTGTAGGAAAGATGAGACCAGAAAGGGAGTGATGAGTGGATGGGGAAGAACAGTGGCAGGTGACAAAGATGAGCAAGGGGTGTGTGTATGTATGTATGCATGTATGTATGTATGCATGCATGCATGCAATGTATGTATGAAATGTCATAATGAAACCCATTATTTTGTAAACCAACTACAAATCTTAATATAGTCCTGATTTTAAAAGTAGAATCTAGCCAGACATGGAGACACACTCCTTTAATCCTAGCACCTAAAAGGCAAAGGCAAGAGGATCTTTGTGATTTTGAAGTCATTCTAGTCACCATAATGAATTCAAGGACAGCCAGGACTACATAGAGAGATCCTGTCTCAAAGGCAGACTCCCTCGGTTAAGTACTGAGCTGAACTCAAGAAAGCCAGTAACAGAGAGGGAGGACTGATGACCAAAGGGATTAAGACTGGGCTGGTTTAACCCCCAGAAACAGCTGGCCTGACAAAGGTTAACTCTTGAATCCCAGGCATCAGCCTGGGAATCCAGCATGGGACTGATCAAGACCCCCTGAATGTGGGTGTCAGTGAGGAGGCCTAGGGAATCTATTGAGCCTTGGGCAGTAGATCAGTACTCATCCCGATTATATACACGGACTTTGGACTCCCATAGAACAATGTGAGGTGCACTCTCACCCTGAACTCTTGGGGAAGGATCTAGGCCCTGCCCTATATGAAATGACAGACTATGGACACCCCCATGGAGGGCCTCACCCTCCCTGGGGAAATGAGGGGTTAATGGGGGGGTTGGGGGAGGGCACAGGAGGAGGGGAGGGAAAGGGAGAGGGACCTGGAACTGACTTGTGAAGCAACTTTGTTTCTTATCTAAATTTAAACTGAAAAACAAAAAAAGTAGAATTTAATACTTAAAATATTCAAGAGGATTTTTCAGTAATCAATGTAAGTCCCAAATATAACTACAATGAATTAATGTTTCAAGTTGGGTCTTTTGCCACCTCAAGTTGGAATGCTGTCCAGATTAAAGATAATATATCTTATAAATGAACCATACATTAATTATTTAATTTCTTTATATGTTATTTTTAGTAAAAGCATAAAAGACATTGACAGACTATAAATAAGTTTTGCCAACGAATTTAAATGAACAATCTATGAGAGCATGATTTTTTTAAAATTCAAACAGTAAGGGGAGGTTAATAACATCCTATTTTACAGAAGAATGCCATATATCAAATGCAAAAATAAAGACAAAAACAAAAAATCATTTTGTACCAAAGCAAGTAATAACATACTTGAGCAAGAATTACACCCACTGGTGTGAAAAGTAAACATAATGTTGCTAAGGAACAGGTTACTTATGTGATTTCAAAACATCACCCTATTTATCACCTCTTAATTTCAAATATGAAGGACACTTCCTCCACCCTCATGTTGGGGCAGCCAGATATGCATGTGCCTCATGATAAGATGTTCTGAGGCCAAGAATCACCAATGTAACACCCTTGCTAAAAATATTTGTCCTAAATTTAATCATGAAGAAACAGATAAATCAAGGCTGGGAAACATTCTGCAAAATAGCTGGCTTGGTTTCTTCAAAATGTTAACAAAAACTTCTCAATGCATCCAAACTCTTCTACCTTGAAGAAGATGAGGAAGATATAGACAATAAAGTTTGATCTTCACCTGTATTATAAGAATATAATTATAAAGGTTACTAAGACAGTTGGGGAAATTTGAAAATTGGCCATAGTTGAATAACAGCATCATGTCAGTTGGGGAAAATACCTTAAATTTTACTATATGCACTGCTGATGTTGGAAAAGTTCCTTGCTCTTTGGTGATACATGTTTAAGCATGAAAGGCTGAAGCATAACAAATCAGCAACAAAAACACCAGAAAAAAAGGAGAAAGGAGACAGAGAAAAAGACTGAATAAGCAAATATAGTATAATATAATATTTTAACAAGATAATGAATGGGAGCTATATGTGTATTCCATTCATTCTAATATTACAGTGATCTGGAAGCTTTAGAGCAAATAAGAAAAATTGGTGGGGAGTTCCTTACATATTCATGAAACAGAGCAAACAAGTAACTATAGAATTATCAATCAATTTATTTAATCAAAACATTATCTGCCAAAATTCCAATCTCATTTTAACTCATTTCAAAAGTGGTTCATTTGTTATACACAAAAAGCTTAGAAAATATTTTGGGTGGTTTTAATCAACTTCCTGAAATGTGATAACTCAAAAATAAAATTAGAATTATGCACTTGTGTACTCACATACAATTTGATGTGACATTTTATAATTGGACTACATTAAAAACAAAAGCATGAAATTGTTTTAGCAGCTATTTCAGCCTAGTCATCTGTTTAATACAAGTTATTTTTCCGAATGAAAACCTTGCTTCATTTGGAATAGTAATTCAGCAGTGCCCTCCCCACAAACAAGGAAAAGCAGGGCGTGCCAAATTTTGTCAAACTCTTTGTTGCATTTCTGCTACTACTTATTGACCCCATACCTCTAGATTTGTCTCCAAATTACTTCTGTCTTGTAAAGATGAAAATTTACATCTTGATGGCAATGTGTGTATTATTTTAATTCAACAATAGACTAGAGAGCATGGCAATTTTTCATCAGGTTTTGTCAAACTATACAGAAAAATGCATTTAAACAATGATTGACTATAGCTATTCAAATACTCAACTTTTCTAAAGATAAAATCATGCCATCACAAAACAAGGTGAAAATTGCTTCTGGATATTGAGTTTTTAGTAACTGTAATTAAGGGACCCAAGAGTGCCTTTGTTACCAAATATTTAATATAGCAAAAGTATTTATCAGTTTATATCATTATAAAGCAAATATACATTTCTGAAAGAAAAGTGTATTGACTAAAAATTAGTACAAGCAATTTTAATAACATAATTATGCAGCAAAGAAATGACTGCATATAAATTAACCAAAATATAATAGTACTTTATGTAAGCAGTGTAGGATTGTGGGTCATTTTTAATTCCTATTCCATTTTGCTTAATGTTGTTGTGATGAACACCAGAACCAAAAGTAATTTCAGGAAGAAAGGGATTGTCTCCTTTTAAAGATTATAGTTTATCATCAAGGCAGGAAGGAACCTGGAGACAGGAGCCCATACAGAGACCATGGAGGAGTGATGCCTACTGACTTGCTCCTTGTGGCTTGATCAGCCTTCATTCCTATAGAACCCAGGACTGGTCCTGGGATGTTAATACAAGAAAATGTCCTACAGGCTTGTCTTCAATGGACATTTTCTCAATTATTATTCCGTCTTCCCAGAATATGACTAGGTTGACAAAAAAGCTAACAAGCACATTTCCCTTTTGTAATTCCACTAGCTTTCAGATAATGCATTGTTTTTTTTTGTTTTGTTTTGTTTTGGTTTGGTTTGTTTTGGTTTGTTTTGGTTTTTGGTTTTAAGAGACAGGGTTTCTCTGTATTATTTTGGAGGCTGTCGGTCCAGCCTAGCCTCAAACTCACAGAGATCTGCCTGCCTCTGCCTCCAGAGTGCTGGAATTAAAGGCGTGCACTACCACTAGCCGGCTAATGCATTGTTTTTTTAAACCCATCTTTTAAATTAATACACAGAGTTTCGTGCTTCATTTTCACACGTTTGTGCATATATGCCAATATATATATTTTTTTCATTCCCTAGGCTCATTTTCCCTCTCTTCCTCATCCCCTTTTTCTCATCACAATGGCATTGCCCTTACAAAGAAGTAAAATTTTGAAGTCTTCTTTTAAATAATGATTGAAAAAAATGGGGCTTTTCATACTCATGTTCTTTTATAAAAGAGGGCAAGTTCTGAACTACTACCAGAAATCTGAAATCACTATGTCAGAAACTTTGTCATTGCTCAGTTCCCATGACTTCAGTATTAGAAAGGTATTAAACCCCTAATTTATGGAGTATGTATAAGCGAGGAGTTCAGACTACGTAAATGATGACATGGCTGCACAGTTTAAAGATGGGTCTTTTTCTTATTTAGATGCCAGATTAGGATGACACCCATAGTTGCTTATGCCTTTTCATAAAGAAGCGACAGTAAACATAATCTTTAGCCAAAGAGCAATGTCAAAATGTGAGATTTTACAAAGGATAAAAGCATAATTGGCTTCTAAAGAAGACCCTAAGTAATGAAATGAATACATAAATGCATTATCAGCCACCACTTGTAGTTCAACACATTTCTTTTGAAATGTGTATTAGGAACTACCATAAGAATTACCTCTTTAACTGGTTATTACAATAATAGCTTAATATGTAGCATGTTTGACAGTTTACAAGTGTTTCATAACTCCATCAGTATAGCAAAATACATAAGTAGATGTGGACTAAAGAAAGATTATTCTTTTAGCCCAAGTCACTCTATTATGAAAAAAGTAAATCCCTGACATCAACAGGCCTTCAAAGTCCAAGAGCTGTAATTTGTCCAGTTAAACATCAACTTTGTTTAATTAGCAATATTTAAATAAAAAGCTAACAAACTCTCAAAAGACAAGGACCACGTCTTAGCATGCATTAAACATAATTTAAATACTCCAGGCTGTAAGAGAAATAAAATAATTAGGCATCCCTTTGTTCAACTGTCATAATGTCTATATTAAGCATTCATTTTTTATGGTAAGTTTTCTGTAAGTATTATACACTGTGTACAACATGTTGTGAGCAAACACAATCGGGGAAAAATTCTAAAGGAACAATCAGGATGCTTCTAGCTGGTGTGATGAAGAGCTATTTTGAGAGAATGTTGGATAATGGGACAAGAATGAAGTGGAGGGAGGACCCTTCTCAATATTCTTCACCCTCATCTAAACTGCAAATACGCATCTACACTCTGAGTGAAAAAAGAAAAAGAACATTGAGACAGGGTGGGTTATAAAGGAATACTTAGCAATTCTGAAGCCCCAATCTATAGACTGCACTCCCACCAAAAAAAGAAAGAAAAAGAAACAACAGTAAAAAAAAATTAGAACTCTAACAGGAGTACTTGAATTATAAGAAGCTGAAAGGCCACTTAAATCTACAAGTGCACTAGGAGAGTTCATGGGTGATAATGAGCAACTTTCTTCAATGTAGCAGAAAAGGTTACCAAGAAGAAAGATACTTCATTTTTTTTCTTTTTATTCTAAGGGGGAAAAGAGATTTTTATGATTCTTAACTTAATCTCCAAAGCATGAGTACTGTTTTTGAGAAGCATTATACAATAACTAGCAGTCTTCTGATTTCAGTTCATATGCAGTCAACTTCACTGGAGTTATAAGAATGCAGTGAATGAACAGAGGTTACTATTTATTTTATTGCTGTTCCAGCTTAGGGTATTTGAAAATGTCTAATGTATACTAAGACATGGTCCTTGCCCTCTGAGAGTTTATAAGCATTTTAATTACATATTAATTAAACAAAGCTAATGCTTAATTGAAATTAATTATAAAATGTAAGAGTGCATGAGACAGGTGAAAATGGATTATATAAAACTCAAAAGACAATGTTTTGTTTCTTTCAGCATAGAAAACATGGCTTAAAAAACTTATAAGGCCAATGATAGAAATGGAATTATTTCCAGCTTGTATTTTTGGTCCCTAATGCAGCAGTAATTTTGCACTTTTTCCTCCCACAGAAGTTGCATAACATCATCTGTTTACATAAATCAATGTTGCCAATTTGCAAATGACTACTCCAAAACACAAAGATCACTCTTGCTCAATCATTTGAGCCCACAAAACAACAGACGCAGAGAGGTATTTCATTCCATAAGGTGCAGCATCTCCACAATAAGAATAGACTAGAAATGGCTCTAATAGATTTAAGTAATGAATAATCTTTCAACATACATGTAGATATCCTTGGGTTTTGTTGCTGTAAATCAGCTAGGCAAATACTCTACCACTGAGCCAGGTTCCCAGATCATCTACATCCTATCCAAAACAAGTCTAATACACAAGCCAGCTTGATTACTGTTAAAGCATTAGAAAAGGAGAAAGTAGCTAGTCATCACAGTAATGAATGTGAAATTAGTGAAGACTAAAATGAGTACTTTAATAGTGTTTGTGCACTTCTTTAAAAGATCACTTATTATATGCCACCACTCAATAGTCTCGGGTCTTCTTTTCATCTTACTAACAAATGAGTTTTTCTTCTTTATAGTTAAAAATAATGGCATTGATTATTTTTATTTGGATTGAATGTAGATTTTTAATAAGATTGTTACCACCATCAAAACTAAATCTTTTACAGTAGCAACTATTCTACAATGTCTAAATCCATTAGAAAAACACAATCAACTTGGAGTATAAGAAAGCAATGTTTTATCATCATGAAGTAACTACTTCAAACTCCAATAATCAATGTTTTGTCTCCCCCTTCTGGACTACCTAATTATAGAAAGGAAAAAATAGAAAAGTAAGATTTAATCTTTCTTCACAGGATATATTCAAAAAAATGGCATGACACGGGTATATTATCAACATGAAGAAATCATTAAGGTACTATACTATTAACAAACTAACAAAAGTCAAATTTAATAATAGAATAATAGCTCAACAGTTCACAAAACCATGCTGTCATGCTTAGCAGTATTTTACGGATACTACTACTAATAGATGGTTTACAGAGAGAGGCATAAAAAATCTCAATATTTCTCTTGCTGTCTTGACTGAGTCTCACACTGTGGTGTAGGCTTGGCCTTGAATTCCTATGACTACTTCTGCATTACTTTCTTTACCATCCTGACTCCTAGAAACCTACCCAGCTCTCTTGGAACAAAACCCTGTAAATCACTCAATTAGTGGAAATGATTCTCACATCCTGATTAGGGACAAAAGAATATTTGCATTAAGCCTTCACTACAATGAGTTTCTCCTTTGGAGCGAGATTACTCAGAAAGATTACAAACGAAAAAGGTCAGTTTTTAATCATTTGAGATTGCCTATTTGCAAGACAACACTCCAGACTAGGAAATATCAGTTGCCGTTCTCTACGCGAACCCGCCAAGTCATTGAGATGCGCACAAAGCGCTCCTGACTTAGTAAAGACATTTGAGCTTCAGTTTATGAGCTAGTGAAAGATATTCAAATGATAACTGATCTCTTCTCATCAGCAAGGTACAGAAAGTATATTTTAAATAGTAAAAGCAGCAATCTGCATCAGTGAGTCCCATTATAAAAATCATTCTGTTAATGCTATAAAAATAAAGAAATATCCTTGCATGGGCAGACTTTGCTTCTGCTTTTGTGATCTTAGCCATTTCTCCTTGATTTACGTGTCTAACTGAACTCATGATTTTGGACTTCAAAGATGGTCTTGCTCTTGACTTCTGTATGAATGTTCAAGTCATTTTAATCAGCCATGCTTGAAATTTCTGTCATTATTAAGGCACACATCTCTTCTGCCCTTTATATTCATTTGCTGGGGCTGATATAGTTCACATCCAGTCTTCCTTACTCTCTCATCTATACCCTCCATTTAGTTCCTACCCTAAAGTTCCTCTTGCTGCCGTAGACACCTGCATACTTTTTATATCAAATTCCCTAATGTTTAACCCTATAAGGTCTAATCAGTCTATTTATATTTTTTAAAGTACCATGTATAATCAGGTCAATTGTTCCTTTTTCCCTATAGAAGAATGCTTACTTTTATATGTGTGGATAAACTATTCCTGGCTTGCAGGAAATCAAATAAATCATCTAAATCTGTTTTATTTGACATGTTATTAAACAACAAAATCTATTCTGGTACACACAGTTCTACCACACTTATACAGAACTAGAAGCCTCCAAAAAGTCATCAGTCAGTTCTTCTTCTATCTGACTCCAAATTCTCTGCAACTTTTAGAGAGGTCATGGAAGACATTTTATCATTTCCCATCATAGAGAGAATCTACAGAAAATCTTCAACTATTTTAGTGACTCTTTAAAATAAACGTGTCAGTATTAACTTGAAAGCACACAGGAGGGTTTCTATCGTTTTCGTTGGTGCTGCCGCTGTTGTTTTGTTTTTTTCTCAAAGCCTAGCAATAATCCACACCAAATAACACACGCTTTCCAAAAAAGAGACAAAGCCTTCTTCTGACATTCAGAAAAATCCTTCCAACCATTTGTTTTTCGAGAGACGGTCTCACTATGTTGTAAACCCCTGGCTGTCCTGGAACTAGCACTGTAGATCAGAGTGGCCTGAAACTCTCACATGCCTCTGCCTCCCGAGTGCGGGGATAAAATGCATGTGCCAGCACTGCCCAGCCTTCCCACCATTCTTGACTGTAGAAATAACTGTATTTCTACCTTTAAACCTACAAACAGCATATATCTCGTATGCTTAGGAAAAATACTTCATGGTCTTAGTTTCAGTTTACAATGTAATTGCTATGCTTTATAGTTTCAAGTCATGTTGACAGAACAATCACAATGAATGAAAGGATAAACTGGACATATGACTGAAGTATTTATATTTTGAATATATTAAATACAAATAGTCAAGTGAAACCTTTCCTAAACTTAGTATTTTCATTTCACAATGGGAATTCTGAGGTTCATGTATGGTCTGTAAATTACTCACACAGGTCTTTTGCAAAACAGTATGAAACAGAACCCATTTTCTTATAAATGTATGACTTGTATAAAACATAGAATCTGTCCTGTGGACTCACAAAGACAAACCCAAACAACGATAGAGGATACTGTTCAACTATGTAAATTACAATAAAGTAAAATAGGAATGTCATTTTTAAAAAGCCCTTAGGGAATATATAAAGTAATAGAAGTCACCAAATAGAAAGGAACAACATGTGTAAAAGAAAGAAAGAGCTACAGGAATTCCAGTAAGGTATCTGGTGGAAATGGGAGGTGGTTTGCGGAATCAGAATTAAGAAAGGCTTTATGCAAAAGCTGTGGAGTGAATATGGGCAAAATATTCATAAAGCCAGAATCAGTATGACCTGAGGATGAGGTCGTAGCTATGTTCCAATAATAGGCAGCTTTCAGGTTTGCTTTTTTGAGGTAAACTTTATAAATTAGAAAAATGAAAAGCAACAGCAATGGTTAAAAAAAAGTAAGCAGCAGGGCCTCAAATGCTATTATTATTTCAGCTTGCAATCAGTGTTAGAGAAGCAAAAGAGAAAAGGCCATGCAGACCTACTTCATTCTATATTCCATTTTTCCAATTTCATTCTGGCTTTTCCAACACTCATTTGTAAACTAATGTTAAAATCTCTAAGTAATCACAATACTTAAATTAAAGGTTATATGAGAATTCTACTGTCCATAGCACCTCTATGAAATTTCTACCTGCCTATTTTATCAGTAAAAATACTCCTCCCAACTTTTGATGATCAATGATCCCATGTCACATAAGCCCTTTGAAGCTGTCTTTTAACCAGGGATATTTTATATATTGTTTGTTCATCTCTCTCTTTAGCTGCAAAAAAGTAAAATAAAATAGGACAAAACAAATCTCCATAATGCATCCCTCCTGTCTCAACTTTAAATTAAACCTTCCTCATTTCCTGTATAAGGGATTATGATAGTTTACTCTCTTGGCAACAGAAATTGACAGTTCAAATGGGCAGAAAATGGCCATGAAAGAAGACACACTCTGGATCTATACATAGCACGTATCTCAAAGCATCACCTTTCAAAACACTCTGGGACCTATGGACAGCTACTGGTCTCTCCCTCTGCTGGAACAATACAGTCTCTTAAGGGCCCTCTATCTGTCCTATATACTTGTCTGCTGTCATCTGTCTTCTTCCCCTTTAGATTCAGTTTCCTGAAAGAAAAATTTGTGTTTATTGGCAAAAGAAGTCAAGGAAGAGCTTTATTCTGAAATGTTAAAAATATAGTAGGGGATGGAAAGAAAGACTGACATGGGAGAGCTTCTTCCTGCAACATGAAAGTTAATCAAGATGAATACTTAGAAGTACTTGCTGGGGCCGGGCGTTGGTGGCGCACGCCTTTAATCCCAGCACTCGGGAGGCAGAGGCAGGCGGATCTCTGTGAGTTCGAGACCAGCCTGGACTACCAAGCGAGTTCCAGGACAGCCTCCAAAGCCACAGAGAAACCCTGTCTCAAAAAACCAAAAAAAAAAAAAAAAGAAGTACTTGCTGGGCCACCAACAAAGAAAAGAATATTCTAGTTAAAAGCTAATATATGCTTGATTTAGAAAGATTCAAGAAGAAATGACTTTAGTAATCGTCAAGGGTACCTGTCAGGATAAACACAGGAACACAGCTAAAGATAACATTTTTAAAAGGAGGCCTAAGATCAGAGAGATAGCTCAGTGGCCTGACAATGTGAGTGAAACCCCCATGGTGGAAGGAGAAAACTGACTGGAGGGATTTGTCCTCTGACCATCCATACATATGCCATGGCACATGTACACATACACACACAAGTAAATATAATAGTTTACTGATGCAGAAATGAGAATGTAAAGGGAAATGGGAAGCCTTTTGAAGCTTTTAAGGGGGATAGCAACATATTCCTAGTAACCATATGCAACATCTCCCATGGAGAAAGAGGAAAGGAGGGAATAAGTAATGAACTTTTACAGGCACAGTAAACACATTCACTATGCTAAATTCATCATTTCTCTGTGATTTTAAAGATGCTTCATATACTATGTTCTCCAAATAAATGATATATACTCAAGGAGACAAAGTAATTACAAACACCTCTAAAATACAATGAAGGGAATATCCATCTTGTGATATTACAACTACTATACCGTAAGCATATATTCTTTAAATGATAGCACCAACAAGAACCTGAAAACGTAAGCTGAAAATTTCAACTTACCTACTTAATATCTGTAGTTCATGGAAAAATTACTCATCAAATGTCAGAGCCAATATATATCATCCTACAAAACCAGGTCTTCAGGTCTCCTAACTGCATAGTATGGGTTGATATGAACACACACACACACACACACACACACACACACACACACACACACACACACACACACACACACACACATAAATGATGCCAAAACCAAAGTAAGACATTAAAATAAGAATTTGGAATTTGTGTAAACAGAATACCAATATTTTAGGAATACCCACACAATACACAAACACTCCGATACTAAGAAACTGACATATACTATACAAGTTACCTAAAATGACAAACATGTGATTCTCCAAGGGAAAAGAAAAAAACAGAAAAAAAAGCTCCAAGAACACCTAGGCATATTCTAGTTCTAAAACATATTCCAAAACCGTAAGAAAATACTTACCCTAGCTAAATTTTAATCACTTGATCTCAATATTTATCTTAACATTTGGGAAAAATATATATCAAACAAAAAACTGAACATTAATTACTGCATGCAAAAGTCATAAATCTCTGAAACACAAATTTAGTACTAAAGGTAAAACACATCTTTTGTACTTACCGTAACTTTACTTCCAACTATCTGCATGCAGTGGTCAGCGGAGAATGGTTATGGTGTGAAAAAAAACAAACAGCAATAATATTAGTAATCAGGAGCTTTGACAGAAGTTAAGGGTTTAGTAAATTAGTCACTGATCTATTCTAATAACACATTTAAAACAAGATACCAATATTAATGTGTGCCATTTCAAATATATAGTCTACACATAGAGAAAAATGATCATGATAGTGTGGAATTTTTTAAAATCTGCACTCTAACAGGTTTTCCATGCATTAAAATCTAAATATAAAATATAACTGCAATATACACTCAGACATTTTCCCTATTCACAGCCAGTCAAAGAAATTATCAGCAGAAACTTTTTTCCAAATATTGCTCTCATTTTCTTTCCTAGCTATGGCAAATATAGAGGTAAGGTCAGAGTAAGTGATTTTAAAATACACTTTTAAGTCATATCAAGTTCTGAAATGAACTTTACTTGAAAGATTAATATTTCATATTGTTCTAAATTTAAAATCTACAATGTCATTTTAACTTATGCTTTTAAATTATAAGACAAATTTCTTATTTTTTTCTGGGTCATCCTACCGTTCTAAGTACGATGTCAGACTTTTCTATATGATGTGAGAACAAACAATGTATTTTATCCATAAAAATGCACATATTAATATGGAGGAAACAGATCAGAAACTTCAAAAGATGAGATCATTTCTGAGAGGCAGGATTGTGTTTAAGAAAACAAGAGGAAACTCCCAACATAAACATACTCTTATGTAAGCCAGGCATTAGTGACTCACGCTTTTAATCCCAGCACTCGGGAGGCAGAGACAGGCAGATCTCTGTGAGTTTGAGACCAGCCTGGTCTACAAGAGCTAGCTCCAGGACAGCCTCCATAGTCACAAAGAATCCCTGTCTCAAAAAACAAAACAAAAAAAATACTCTTATGCCAAAATCCAAATATAAGTCCAATCACTGTTATCAGACTCCCACACTTGAATATTAAGAATTAATATTAAGAATATTAAGAATTAATATTTAAAATTAAGAGTTAATTCACCATTCATGTGATAACAATAATGTTGTATTTTTCAGCCAGTGCTTTTAAAACAAACATCAAATTTAACTGAAAGCCAAGTAAGTATCCTCAGCTGAGTAAAATACTACAAGATACAAAAAGATAATGGTGGCTGTAAATGATTTCAGAGGAAACAACGAGTCTCCAAATAAAGAAGCAAGTTCCTTAAAAATTTATTCAACACACTGTTTACAAGCAGTGAATATTTAGATGAATAAAAGCTTCTTTGGTGCCACCACCAGTCCTCTGAAATGAAAGATATGCTATTGACCTAAATTATTTCCTCCCACCAAAGAAGACAGAGATTGTATTTGTCCTCTGTTTCCTTAGCACAGACATGAGACCAAAAGGAAAGAATGAGAGCCTGTGTTAACAATTAAGTCAGGTTCATAGTGAAACAACTAAAATGTGCCCATTGAGGGTCTGTTTTAATGGTTTGTTCAGATTGCAAAATGATTTCATTTAGCTAAAGCACATTCAGAAATATATTAGATTGATTAGTTAAGAAAAGCAAGGAGAAAATAGTTTGGTCATATCTGGGCTCAACTGTTTCTCATTATCCAGTCCATGGATGAAAAGGACCTGAGGAAAAAGTAACTGACAATGGCAACAACACAGCCACAATAAATACATACATATTGACATGTGCACCACAGCTCTCATCTACTTGTTTCATTGGTTAGGTCTACAAATCTGACATATAATTGATCTAATGATGTTGGATTATGTACCATTGAGGGTTTGGGGGAAACAATAATACCTCTGAATGCATCACATGTTGTCAAAACTGTAATCTGACATGTTCTGAAATCTAAATTTCAAAAGGAATGATTAAAACTAGAAGTAAACTGCTTTCTTCATATTGCAATAAGGACAATGGTGTGCGAATCACTAACATTAGGACTCTGGTGGATATCGTTTCCTCATAAATGTCTGCATATGCTCTTAGGAGTATGCAAGATCTTCTCTAAATCACAAGCACAGTGTGCCTCTTTCTGGGTCATGAATCAGTTACAATACCAACAGCTTGTTTTCCAGTTCTGCAATGGCACTTTGAAACTGTACAATATTATTTGTTATTTGTAACTAAATAATCCATATAGGCTAATACTCCTTCAGGGTAGGCCTAGAATGGTACCTCCTACAATAGCAAGTGTTTGGCTCCCAGAGCAATAAAAGCACACTAGGTTCTTCACATACCTATATAAAGTTCACTCATCACTGGGTTACTCAATCTATTATTACTTTAGTATACACAAGTGTCTATTATAGAACTTTACAATAAGTGTGCAGGGATGACCAAACAATAGTTTTACAACATTGACTTGTGCTTTCCTTAATATCCTCCTATCCACTACTAATTGTAACAAAAATTAATGATGCAGCACCAGACTTGTTTGTTTTAGAAACAAGTTCTGACACATAACTGTGTGTTGCTTCCTCATCTTTTAATGCCCTTTCCTAGAACATGATGATGGCTATTCCTCAATAAGCTCACCTTTTCATTATTTAAATTCCACATAAAAGAACAATGCAGTTAGTTAAACGAGAAAACAATTTTACATTAAAATTTAACTACAGTACTCCCATATCTTACTTGTGACTATGGAACATTTTTACATTTTAACACTGGTTCTACTCTCAGGTGAGATCTTTGATTACCTACAAAGCCTTTTTATCATACGATAGGCATCATTATATCTGCATTAAATGAAGAAACATACTTAATGAGTATACAAATACAACAAAAAAGTAAAAAATGTACAAGGCAGGCAAAGCATATTTAACACCTTATGGAAGCCAAACAGAAGGGCAGGAACCTAAGTTCCACACAGGCAACAGACACACATTCTGTGATAATTGGTGCAAAATTGACTGTCATGACGAGGAACAGGTGAAAGCATTGTTTCACATTGAATGCTGTTATTCATTGAATGACATCCCTCTTATCTTTAAAAGGAAATTACACAAACAACTTTTGTAGTTTTAATGATAGAAAACAGTACTAATTAATGTCTCTTCAAGGTGAAAAAGCTTCAAACACTGCTTGTCAACAGGCTCTCTTCCATCAAAACATTTAGCCCATGAAAAATAACAGCAAAAACTATAATCTTGGAATTCTTGTGAAAGAAGAAGAGCTAACAAGTACGCTGAATGACACAAATAAGGGCCATCCAGTCAGTAGTACTAATTTTGTGGCTACTTAAAATGGAAAATTTCATGTCTTGGAAGAAATAGCTATCATTTTAATAAAGCAGTTAAAATAAGTTCCTATCTAGCCTCCTCCCTTCCTCCACCTTGCTGCATCTCCTCCTCCCAATCCCTCTCCGGTGCTAGATGGAATTCGCAGCCTTAATAGGTTAGGCAGGTGCACTTCATGCTAAGCTAGAGCTTCAGCCAACTGTTTCTTCATTTCAATACGAAAATTAGCATAAAAATTAACAATGTACATTTATTTGGTGGGTTAAAGAAAACATAATATGAACATAAATCAAAATATGTTGTGCATAGATAACGAGTAATTATCCAAAGGTCAAGGAATGAGAATGTCATTATAGTCAGTCCCACTTACCCAAAAACACCAACAAATGAGTCAGAGATGCTAACAAATTCCATCATTAAAACACCACAACATTAGTCATATATTATCTCCACTTTGTACTCAGATCTAGATACATATACATATTTGCTAGTATGCTTGCCTTTAAGCATTTGAAAGACAACACTGAATATACATCCTGAAATTTCTTAAAGCATTTTACCGAGAACAATAACTTGAGTGCAAAAATGAGAAGAGATTCATCAGAATTTCAAAGTAAAAACCCTATGCATCACCTAATTCTATTGAAAACGATGCTCATGGCAAATTTCACTTATCACTTGAAACATATTTCTGCCCTTGGATACCAGAACCATATTAAAAAACATGCTGTTGCTCGGCTCTGGCAGAGCTGCAATGCATTATGTTTAAATAGTTCAGCATTCACATTTAGCTTGCCTAAAGTACAATATAGAATCAATGCAATTACAAAATTCAGGAGTTGCTACTGGAATTAGTGTACTAAAAAGTATGAATGACATAATCAAATGATGCTAGAATGTACTTTCACAGTTAAGGACATTTTCTTCATTGGTCAATGTTTTAAACTGAAGATACTTTGTCTTAAATGCCATGTGTACAAATACAGATACGTAACATATTCATATTCCTACATATAAATTATGGATATATATGAATGTATGTATATACACACATGCAGACTGTGATTTTTTTGAAATCTGGACATATAAAGCTCCTTATAGAAATACAAGAGATATATTTTGTCAAATCAAAACTATATTTTCTGCTACAAAAAATATCAAATCTGAAGGCTACTTATCAAAGAGCCTTAGAAGGGTAACAAGAAAAAGATTAAACAATTCTATTAAAGCAATTAAGTTTTTCTTGCTGAAAATAAATTCTTTCAATGAAACAAACGTTTAGATTTTGAAATTCATACAGATATGATTAAAGTTCCTGGTGTGTGCTTTCTTTTATACTAAGGTGAGCTTTACCACACCAGTTATAAGGTAGCTTACACAGATTACACTCAAAACAGCAAAGCAAACTATGAAAAACATTGCTAACAATTACATGCTTCGATGTAAACTTAATTAAAGGTGGCTGGGCTGCTTGTGTTTGCTCCCTTAAAATCTTAAATCTTCATGTAGCAATCTGTATAGTAGGTGGAATACCAGCAAAACACTGCAAATTTTTAGTGACTGCATAAAACCTCTGCCCTGAAATTCACTGAATTCAAACAAGAGATTTCCATATTGGTCTCTTGATTATAATAATGGATCTCTCATGTCTAATGAACAGTTCAGTACTGAGATATATATGCAAAATATGTAAAAATGTACATGTGTCATTTCCTTAATTGGCAATATGAGTGCACTGAGGCAATAATTTAAAGATCTGAGGTTTGTTAACTTTTAGGCAAACAGCTAAGCTCATTCTGTTGGTGCCTGGATAATGTCCCCACTTACAGATTTGGCAGTAGCAGAAATATACTGGACAACCATCTCGCGCTTGGTAGTAAAATCCTTGTTTCGTAAAGGAGCCTTCTTTTCTTCGTTAAGGTTCATATCCTCCTGTTAGAAAGAACATCTACTGTGAGGATGGATGAATTGTTGCTTAAGTTTCACAAAAGTGATTAATGCAATTAGTATTTAACAACAAATATTTTTGGATATATCACTATTATTTAGTACCTGAGATACCATAATTTTGTGTGTATTTCACATGTATTCATGATTCACATTTCTCCCTAGCTAAACTGTGAGAAGAAGAAAAATATTTTTAAACTACGTTATGGAATACTTTCTGTTTCTTAACATAGATGGGCTTTGTATAGTCCTAGCAAAACTATTCATTCATTCACTTATCTCTATAGCAAACACACACACACACACACACACACACACACACACACACACACACACACACACACCCTCCCTCTCTTCCTCCTCCTCTTTGGTCCATGCTTCCCAAGGACCACTGTTACCCAAGAAAATATATGTGATAGGCAAATTTAACAGGAGATACATGAAAAACAAAAAAAAGAGGTAATCTAGGTGATTGTGTCTATGTCTCTCTCTCTATCTCTATCTCTCTGAGGAACAGGGCAAAAACTAACAACTATACACATGCTTTATTATGAAACTTCACACATGTATAAAATACACTTTGATCGTGTTATTCCCCCTTTGTCATTTCTTATCTCTACACCTGTTCCTACAAACCATTTACTCTTATAAAATATTCCCCTCCTACTATTGTAGTTGGCAGAAAACTCACTCATTACTTACCCGTTTGTGTGCAGTTTAATTTTTGTTTATGTTTTCCTTATAGAGGTAGATATAAAATACATTCAGGAAAAATTTTAAAACTATTGAAGTCAAAAGACATTTACTTTTTAATGTCTTCTCTCCTTTTAAAATTAGAATCACTTATTTATTCAACATATACATAAGGAACTGTGCTAGGCTGTTAACACTGAAAAGTTGATAAACTGCTTTTATGCTCAAATTAAATGGTATTATTTATGAAGCAATGACTGTTGGTTATATATGTTGTTGACTAAAGAAACATAACTAATTCATGATCTAATAGGTACAAGTAATTATAATGGAGGCATGCACAAGATCTCTTGAAAACATAAGACAGATGGTAAGTAAAAAGGTCAGCAAAGATTTAGCCTGGGTTTGAGTTATGATGAATGAGAAAAATCTGACTAACAGCCAGGAGACCGGTTAAGAGATTCTAGTGGTCATCTGTCATTTTTGGCTGCCCAACACCATTTAAACACGCCTTCTACATTTTCATGCGTTCTCACATTGTCAATTTCAGTTTAAAAATGACTCCATACAAACTGCATTTGTCTGTTTCCCTTATATATAATTTCAGGATAGACATGTGGCTTAGTCTTCAACAATGAAAATGCATTTATAAAAGGTACAGACTCAGAAATAAACTATGTGAAGAAATAGGCCATGAACAGGTCATCCATCTTGCTGGTGTGGGTGGCAAAAGAGATGACGTAGACAGGGAGCTGATGGCAGCAGCGACATATTTTTTACTTAGACAGACCAATTGGTTCTGGAGTGGCAACAGCCCCTTAATCAGACTATATTTCACTATGTGGCTCTGCAAGCAATAACTATAATGCCATCTGGAGTCTGTTGTTGCAACATTTATGATTGAAGAGAAAACTAATATCTCTTAATACTTAGCCTACTTTTTAAAATCTAGAATAGGTATTTTTCCGCTCAAAAATATAAGATACTGAAGCCTTTCAAATGAATACTTTAATTTTCAAACTAAAGAGGATGGTAGCAGGATTGAAGGAAATTAATTATGAACCATGCAAATATTTTTGGAAGTCTGCATTTTCTCAGGCTAAAATATACATACCAGTTTCAATTTATGTTCATGTGATATCACTTAGAATCTGTCTCTACCACTCTCAAATACTCTGAGGCTTCTCCTTAACCTTGAAATAATATATATCTATTCATTCGACCTTGGATTTTACAGTGTCATTGGCTAAGCACATCATTCCATAGCCTCATATTGTTCTTATTTTCATCAACATTCCTATGTTCTCTCTACCAGTACTGCCTCAAACATTCTGATGAAACTTCTGTCTGAAATCAAAGTAGTTACAACAAATCTACATCTCCCAAGTACAATCAACTGTACAACTGTCAGAATTTTCTGAGTTTGTAAACTTCCCAACATAGCCAAAAAGGGTAGTAGTGTCATCTCTCCTTCGATAGTTCTGCAGTGGTACCTCCATTTGATCTTTAATGAAATGTACTGTAGTTGTCAGGCAATCAAAAAATGGTGTTGTCAGAATAACAGGCAAGACTGTAAGAGGAGTGTAAGATTATAAACCTCAGAGAATGTTGTCAAAATTGAGTGTGATCATACATATCAAATCTGGTGTACATTAACCAGTTCCCACAAAATGATATCTACCACTAATGTAATCAATTCCTCACCCTCGTTTTGAGAACTTCTTCCTGTTTAATCCTTTATGCTTCAATACCAAGTCGGCAATGATTGTTCCATAGACTGTGCTGTTCCCTACTTCCCACTGTTGTTTATATGATACTGCTCCCTCTGCCACTTCTCATTCTGGAAGCTGCTGCTACCCACTAAATCTGCATCTGGCCAGTTCTTATACTTTAAACCATGCTCATCCACTAAATATTCCATAATATTTTCGGGAATGCCCCATCTCAAAATGGAAACCTTCAGCCTGTTCTTCTATACTAATTTCATTTATAATTAATAATTTGTCATAGAATTATCACCATGAAAATCTAAGGTAACTAAAGAAAGGGACTCACTTAGCTTTGCAATCCCAGTTAAGTTCCTAGTCCCTGGAATACAGTAAGCCCTTACTCAAATTTTTTGAGCCTGGGTGATATCTGGAGAGTTTTCTCTAAATATTGTAAGTTGCCTCAGAAACATCAGCATTTTTTTCACTTATGAAATGGCTGCCTACATTGTTTAGGAATGGGTAACGTTCATATGAACAGAAGAGTCTATAATGACTCATTTCACTCTTATATGAATAAAAATACTACTAATTATGCAGCTGATACTTCCAAATCATTAACTCCAGCTTTATAATATAATAATAAAACTAAATAGAACAATCTCAATATTAACTCTAAACAACATAATTGAATATGAAACTACTTCTGAACACAAACTTCTTTTGATACTCAAAACACAAAGCAAGTTTTAAGCATATTTCATGTTTGTTTAATGTATCCACAATATATGAAGAATGTAGTATTAAAAATAATGTTGAAGTTTAAATACCTGACCACATAGAATAGTTTTCAGGTAAGCCATATTTGCAAACTTCAACACAAATAATAAAAAGCTAGGGACAAATATTGGGGTTCAAGCTGAAGATTACAGAAGCAAAGAAACCAAGCCACATCATCACTTTCCTGTTTTCACATATCATACAGTTATCTCTCTCTGGGCACATTCTTTACTTCATCAAACATTATTTGTTTATATTGTTTTGCTTTTATTTCATTCATTTATTTATTTATTTTGGTGCTGGGCTTGAACCCAGAAACTCATACATATGCAGCAATGCTATATCACTGGCCTACACCTATAACCCCAAACACCGTACCACTAAAGTGATACAGAAGGAACTATATAAAAATAGTCAGATTAGAAAGTTAAAAGTTGCACCAGCTAAATATTACTTTATTTAATTATTCTTTCTTTCTTTCTCATCTCTCCCTGGTTTTCTCTTTTCTCTACCTCCAAATCTAAGATTAGAGAGATACGAACACTTTATGGAAAATAAAGTGATGGCACTCGAGTACCTGAAACACACAAGTGTCAATAATGCATGCAATTATTTTTGAGGTTTTGCATTTTAAAATTAGTGGCCAGTTAACCTGGCACTTATCAACTGCCTCAAGTTTTCAAAAAAATTGAATAACTCTGTTAAACTATATAGACCATAGCCAAATAACATATAAGAGCTCAGGTAGAAAAACAAAGTCAAGTGAATACATTGAAAAGATAGTACTTCTGAATACAGAATGAGGCTAAAGGCAAAGGTATACATAATATTAAGTAAATATTACTAAGATTCATACACAACCCTCTCATATATTTCTTTTTTCAAGGTCCTGTCAGAGGCCTCCACCCAAAATCATATATTTTAATATAAGAAGCATAACTAGAGTTTCCACTGTTTAATAATTGCTAATTCTGAGTACAATTTTCAACCAATGTTTCTAGAGTAGACAGATTACATAATATACAAACGAAGGTTGAAAAACAGCAATCATTCAAAAGATTAAAGAAAATAAGATTTACTAATACCAGAGAATATACACTAGATTCTTCTTTGGATCCATAGGTTGAATGGTACCTGAAGTGGTTTAAAGGAGCAGTGAAATATACATAATGCAGATTTCTTTGCAGGCAGTGCACTACACTTAATGTTAGGTATATTTACTGTTTATGTGATCAAGTTTTAACCAAATAGGCCCCTCAGAAAACGGAAACTCAGCTCTAAGTGACTCCTATAAAGACAATAGATTGAAGATAATAGGATAATACCAATGATGCAAGCCCAAGGGAACAAGAAAATAGGTGACTGTTAAATATCTTCTTCATAATTCTGTGTATTTTATCCATTATCACATAGTAAAAATAACAAAAATCTAACTAGCAAACTGTCTCCTCAAGACAGAAATGATTAAAGTAATCATTTGAAATACAGTCACCTATCAATCATGATAATGACCCCCAATTCATGTGCATATTATACTTAAAATATTAGTTAATGGTAGCAAAAAAATCACTTCAAATTAACGAACCATTTAAATTCTAGCAGCCAGAGCATGAAGACAGCGTCTCCAATTTTCCCAGAAATAATTAGAATTACATGACCTTAATCCTGTACCTTAGTGATAGTGTGTAAACTTAATGGCACATGTTCATATGCCTCTTTTGAATTTTCTTAATAGCATGAAACAAAAGGCCACACAGCAGTTTGAAAACACTTAGTAAAAGCAGCTGAAATAAGAAATGCAAAACAAAAAAATCAAATGCCTTTCTTGTCATCAAATACTGTCAGAAGACACACAAATCATTGTAAAAAACAAACAAAAATTACTAAAGCAGGTATTAGGAAAGTGACTCAAGTGTGGGAGGTTCAGTATATAGCTGGATGAACAGAGCTGTTGTGTAAAAAAGCTTATAGTAAAGTAGTTTATAGTTGGTTCAACATACACACACAAATGTGCATAATTTTTCTTGGATTCACTAAGAGAAAAATTTAACATGAAAAGTATATTGCCAAAATAAAACCTGTAGTTAAGAAGATGCTGTCAGAAACAAACACAATACACACTCACACAAACACACACACACACAGAGAGAGAGAGAGAGAGAGAGAGAGAGAGAGAGAGAGACAGAGAGAGAGAGAGGAGAGAGAGAGACAGAGAGACAGAGAGACAGAGAGACAGAGAGACAGAGAGACAGAGAGACAGAGAGAGAGGGAGGTGGGTAGGAAGGAAGGATTCCTGAACACACTTACAAGTGGAAAAGTCAAACAGTATTTTAAACCAAAGTGCACAAATAAATAAGTCAGCTTTTATTTAAAGAAAAAGACAATTTTTTTTCAAAAAAATCAAGCTAGCAAGGGTAATATCTCACACCTATAAATCTTCAACTCTAGGAGCTACAAGAAATAGGATCACAAGTTCAAGGCCAGCTTCAGGTACATGATGAGTTCCCAACTAGTTTTTGCTATAGGGAGAAACTATCTCAAAAATACATGTAAAACAAATACAGTAAAATATTTACATAATTACAAAATGGGGTAGGAACCAAAAACGAAAATATTTCTCCCTAATTATACTAAACAATGTAAGCTAGTGACAGAATGGCCAATGTATGTTTTGCCTCACTTGTGGTTATGAGAGTTTATATAAATGTGTAAAATCATGTATGTGCATTATATGAGAATGGATGTGAAATTGTCTTGGGGAACAAAAGGACTAACATAAGTTGGGAGTGTTAATAAAAGGAAAGGTATGAAAATAGGGAGGGGAAAATGCTATACATACAATCTATACTTGCATGAATGCTTCACAATACTTTCTAAAAAGAAAGAATGTATTTTCTCCCTACAAACACATCTGTGGTTATTGCAACATAAAGTTTTTTAAAGCATAATTTAGGTATTTCTCTTTTAATTTAACAAAATAGTGTCTAGTTAGAAAGTAACTTCCTTTCAAAGAACTCCATGTGGACTGACACATATTGGCTGACCCAACTCCCTTATCAGTCTTCTTCTGGAATCACTGTTAATTCTTTCTTCTTAGGGCTAGATACTGTCTGGAGTAGACACTCATGAAGATAAGGATCTATATATGAATGATACATAAGAGAAAATGGAAAGAGTCTATTCTCTACAAACATTAATTAAAGACTCTCTCATTAAAGCGCATTTGAACCCATTAATGTAAAACCTTTTAAGTATAACATGCTATACCTATTGTACAACTGGTTGACATCAAAGGGGAAGGGAATTTACTTGTCCTGGTAATGCAAGATTAATGGAATGATTGGTAAGTCAATGTTCTGATTTAGTTTTTGCTAAATACCTACTTGCTGCATTTAGACTAGTATTTTGTTCTACGTATTTTTGAATGTGTTTGCTGCATGTATGTCTGTGTAACACATGTGTGCCTGGGGCCTTCAGACATCAGAATAACGTGTTAGGTTCCCCTGATATGGGGGTCATATATGGTTGGAAACGGTTAAGTAGATGCTAGGAATTGAAACCAAGTCCTCAGGAAAAGCACTCTGTGCCATCTATTCAGCCCTGAACCTAGGCTTCTTTGTCAGCTTTTGGCTTTGACTGACACATCAGCCAAATATCAAAATAAAATTAATTTAGAGAGAAGTAACCTAATTGCTACCTATTTTAAACCAAGACATAAAAAACATAGGCTCACTATCAGCACACAATAAAAACCATCATGAAAGTAAAGGCTTTTGTATGAAGAAATAAATTCATTGGAAAATGTCATTCCTTCAAGGTTATCACAATCTTGAATATGCCTTCATCTTATATGGTACATAACTTTAGCATATGCATATATATTAAAATGAGACATATTGAGGTTACTTGCAGAAATATGTATACATATATACAAATGAATACATACATATACTTATTTTATATATATTATTCCCAAGTGGGGAAGAAAAAGCAAAAAGCTTAAGGACCACTGCATCATTCCTAAAGTTACAATGCTTTTTTGTAGTATGTCAGTGCAGAGTAATAAGTGTTAGAATGCTTTGCTCACTAAACAGTCTCTGCTTCCTTTTTACTCTCTTCTAGGCTTGTTTTTTATTTTGTTTGCTCTGGTTTGGTTTACATTTTTGAGACAGGGCCTATGTATCCCAGATTAGCCTTGAATTCTCTATATAGGCCAGGATAGACTAACCCAGAATTACTTTTTTGCTACAGTACAAAGAAGACACAAAATAGGAATTTAAAAATAGACATAGCAGCATTCATCAACAATCTCCTTTGTAGACAATGAAATTCATGTTATATCTATGCACCTTCAAACTGTCTTCTCTTTAACCATTTAAAACATGAAGCATTGTAAACAGTGGTGAACTGAACTCCTGTAACCCAGTTGCAGAGATGGAGGAATGATGAGCAAAGTGGTCAATACCAGGCTGGTGAAACCCAAAGAAACAGCTGACCTGAACAAGGGGAAGCTCATGTACCGCAGACTCAAGGTTGAGAGGCCAGCATGGGCCTTATCCAGACCCCCTCAATGTGGGTGTCAGTGAGGAGGCCTTGGCAATCTATGGGGACCTCGGGTAGTAGATCAGTATTTATCACTGGTGTAAGAATGGACTCTGGGTGCCCATTCCACATGGAGGGATGCTCTCTCAGCCTGGACACATGGGGGAGGGCCTAGGCCCTGAGCTGGATGAAATGACAGACTCATGGGATCCCCCATTGAATGCCTCACCCTCCCTGGGAAGTGAAGTGGGGATTGGGTGGGGGTTGGGGGCAGGAAGGGACAGGGTAAGAGGGAAGGGAGAAGGAGCTGGGATTGACATGTGAAACAAGCTTGTTTCTAATTTAAATAAAATATTTTTAAAAAATGAAGCATGGGGCCAGTGAAGTGGCTTTGCAGGGAAAGGCACTGACCGTAAAAGTCTGGTGACCTGAGTTGCATCCTGGGGAACCCATAGTAGTTTGAAGGAGAAGATCAAATCTTACAAGTTGTCATCTGACCTCCACATGCGCACTGCAGCATGTGTGCATTCCCACCTGCACTCACACATCATACACAGACTCACTCACACACACACCAGTGATAAATAAAATATAAAGCAAACATTGTTAGTATACAGGCCTTTCAAAGTGGAGTCCTTCTGTAGGTAACAGTACCTTTGATATATTCATGTTCTCTGAAACAACAAAGTATCAAACATTCTGGAGAGAGTTGTCAAAGCAAGTGCACTATGACTCAAAGATTTCTTTTTTGCTATTTCTTCTTTTTACCATGCCACCTTATGTTTCAATAAGTCACACTATCAGTCAGAATGTTCAGGATTTTCTTTGAGGTATTCTCTCTGTCTCTGTCTCTGTGTCTCTGTCTCTGTCTCCCTCTCTCTTTCTTTCTCTCTCTCTCTCTCTCTCTCTCTCTCTCTCTCACACACACACACACACACACACACACTATTGTCTAGAATATTGGAACTCTTAAACTTTGATGAATTCCTAAGACTATGAGAAAAACAAAAGTTGATAATTCAGAAGTTGACAGTGGCTTTTTACACTTTCCTTACCTGTTCATCTGCTTCTTTCCTGAACCCCCATGAGAGGCTCTAAGGACTATATTATATCCCATGCTAAAGCAGCCAATCCATTGCTAGCCTGTATTTCAGGGAAGGCATGTTTACGTGTCTTCCTGACTGAACTCTGATCTCTATGTTGAATTTATTTCTAAACCTGCAACCCAAAGCATACTATCTAGCTCATAGCACAGATCAAATCACAATTGCTTAAATGCATTCGTTAAAAACTACGGACACTTATATTTTTGGTTGTGAGCCTAGCCTTTAATGGCTGATCCATCTCTCCAGCCCTCAGAAAATGGAAAGATCTCCCATGCTCTTGGATAGGTAGGATCAATGTGGTAAAAATGGCAATCCTGCCAAAAGCAATCTACAGATTCAATGCAATCCCCATTAAAATCCCAGCACAATTCTTCACAGACCTTGAAAGAACAATAATCAATTTTGTATGGAAAAACAAAGGACCCAGGATAGCCAAAACAACCCTGCTCAACAAGGCAACGTGCAGAGGCATCACCATCCCTGGCTTCAAGCTCTATTATAGAGCTATAGTCCTGAAAACAGTTTGGTATTGGCACAAAAATAGACAGGTAGACCAATGGAATCAAATTGAAAACCCTGATATTAACCCACACATGTATGAACAACTGATATTTGACAAAGAAGCTAAAAATACATAATGGAAAAAGAAAGCATCTTCAACAAATGGTGATGGCATAACTGGAGGCTGGCATGTAGAAGAATGCGGATCAATCCATGTTTATCGCCATGCACAAAACTTAAGTCCAAATGGATCAAAGACCTCAACATAAATCCAGCCACACTGAACCTCTTAGAAGAGAAAGTAGGTGGTACCCTTGAACGAATTGGTACAGGAGACAGCTTCCTGAACATAACACCAGTAGCACAGACAGTGAGATCAACAATTAATAAATGGGGCCTCCTGAAACTGAGAAGCTTCTGTAAGGCAAAAGACACAGTCAGCAAGACAAAAAGGCAGCCCACAGAATGGGAAAAAATATTCCCTAACCCCACATCTGACAGAGGGCTGATCGCCAAAATTTACGAAGAACTCAAGAAACAAGTCTCCAAATCACGAAAGGATCCAATTAAAAAGTGGGCTGCAAAACTAAATAGAGAATTTTCAATAGAGGAGTCTAAAATGGCTGAGAGACACTTGAGAAAGTGCTCAACATCCTTAGCCATCCGGGAAATGCAAATCAAAACAACTCTGAGATACCATCTCACTCCTGTCAGAATGGCTAAAATCAAAAACACCAATGACAATTTATGCTGGAGAGGATGTGGTAAAAGGGGAACACTCCTCCTTTGCTTGTGGGAGTGCCAACTTCTTCAGCCACTTTGGAAATCAGTATGGAGATTCCTCAGAAAAATCGAATAAAACTACCACAAGACCCAGCAACTCTGCTCTTAGGCATATATCCAACAGATGCCCATTCATACAACAAGGATGTCTGTTCCACTATGTTCATAGCAGCATTATTTGTAATAGCCAGAACTTAGAAGCAACCTAGATGCCCCTCAACCGAAGAGTGGATATAGAAAATGTGGTACATTTATACAATGGAGTACTATTCAGCAAAAAAAAAAAACAAAAAAAAAAAAAACAGTGGAATCCTCAGATTTTCAGGCAAATGGATGGCACTAGATAAAACCATCCTGAGCAAGGTAACCCAGTCACAAAAAGAGAAACATGGCATGTACTCTCTCATATATGGATTTTAGACATAGATCTGGGGAGTGCCAGCCTACAATTCCATGGCCAGAGAGTCTGGGAAACAGAACCTTCATTCAGTGGCTGATGGAAGAAGAGGCAGACTCCCACGGCTAAGCACTGAGCTGAACTCAAGAAAGCCAGTAACAGAGAAGAAGAATTGATGACCAAAGGGATTAAGACTGGGCTGGTTTAACCCCCGGAAACAGCTGACCTGACAAGGGTTAGCAGTTGAATCCCAGGCTGATGCCTGGGAATCCATCATGAGACTGATCAAGACCCCCTGAATGTGGGTGTCAGTGAGGAGGCCTAGGTAATCTATTGAGCCTTGGGCAGTAGATCAGTATTTATCCCAGGTATACAAATGGACTTTGCGTGCCCACCCAGCAATGAGAGATGCACTCTCACCCTGGACTCTTGGGGGAGGGTGTATAGGCCCTACCCTGGATGAAATGACAGACTATGGACACTGCCATGGAGGGCCTCACCCTCCCTGGGGAAATGAGGGGATATTGGGGGGTTGGGGGTAGGGCACGGGAGGAGGGGAGGGAAACAGAGAGGGACTTGTGAAGCAACCTTGTTTCTAATTTAAATTTAAATTTAAAAATAAATGAAAAAAACTACGGACAAAGCCCTTTCTTAAAAGGCAGTGATTTTCAAGGCATTTCTTATGTAGACATAGAAAAGAAGCAGTGGCTCCTGAATTTCTTCCATAACAACGTCAATTTGCAAACCTGGTTCTTTAATTTCTCTTCCTTAAATGCCTGTCCTCCTTCCCTTTCCCTTAGGAACCTTTTGGGATACTAATAATGGCAAAAAATTAAACTGATCCAGATCCAGATTACTTTTGACATCTGTTTACTGAGTACATGTCGCTACTCCTTTGCATGTTTTCCATACAATTATTCACAGCAAAATAAAATGTAGAGCAAAGTCTTAAATTTGGGGGGGAAGTACATAGGAAATTTAAATGTAACTGGTGGCAATTGGGCTGTCTGAACAATTTCGTAGAATCTAATCACTTCTGACTACTCCATGGCTTTTTATAGATGTGAAGGCCTAGTTTACCAATAATGTATTTTATGGAAACTTAACTGCTATTAAAATTATTTATGCTAAGAGCACTCAAAGGCTCTCAACCAAGCTAACCAACTTCTAAAACCCCGGTGCTCAATGAGAAAAAAAAATCCCTTAATAGCAGTCAAGGGAATGCAATATGCTTGGGTTAAACTAGAGCACCTAGTGTCCAGAGGCTAATTCTGTGTAAATTGATGAAGGGGGGAAGGAAAAGAACAAGATTAAAAACTTTAGGATTACCTGTGAGAATTCTAACATGTGGAATACAAAAACTGATCATTAAGCACTCATTACATATAACTGTATCATCATTAAATTATGCCAAAGATGCAAAGTACATCAATATAATACAAAAATACTGTTTATAAAGACTGTGTGCTCTATGAAAGAGTTACCTAAAAATTTCATATGTGAGACCTTTAGATCTGTCATCAATAGACACTGGTATTATTATTTGGATAGTCTAATGTTTGCTACATGAAATATGCAAATATCTATAATATGAAAAGGGATTTATTGATGCAGAGAGTAGATATGAGAGTCAAGAAAACATTCAAAGTAACATTGAGCCACTTACTTTCTCTTTTTTGAGACAGGGTAGAATCTTAGTATGTACCCTGTTGGCTGGCCTATAATTTCCTATATAGCCCAAACTGACCTCATTTTCACAGAGATTTACCTACCTTGGTCTCATGAATGCTACAATTACAGTCATGTATTACCACAACAGATAGCCCTTTTTATTAACTGGCCTCTCAATTAAGAGTTTTCATCAGCTTCAAAATCAATCAAGTGGGTTTTGGGGGGAGTATTAGGGAATGATTAATAATAAAATACCTAATATCTGTTTTAAAAATCCTATTCTGCTATAATTTCAAACTTAGTCTTCTACTAACTGCAACAAGGAGAAATGCTATCGGTATTTTTGATCCTCAAGCAACAAGAGTATCAATTATCAGAATGAGGTAGAATAAATATGAATACTGCTTTTATTGTTTTTCCCAATAAGTTTTATGAAAACATTCCATTTCTCAAAAAAATGTTAAATGATCCATTGCATTAGAAACTGTAAGCTAATCCATTTGCTGTTAAGCAAGTAACACAAAAGAAGTGTGTTAAAGGTGTTCTTTGATACATGTGGGGTATGTCATCGAAAAAATTCAAACACATCATTTATATTAAAGATTATACACAGCTGCATGGTAGTTCTGGAAACTCCGAACACTGATTAAGAGAAACAGTAGAATAAAGGGAACATTAATAGACTCTAGCCAGATCATCTTCCTAATCATCAAATAAGACAAGAACATTTCTGTTTACATTATTTGTAAAGAGGACACCCACAAGGAGTGAAGAAAACAAAGACATCTCATATTTGCAAACCTACTTTTGTGTTTCTGAAATAGTAACTTCAGTGCCTTCTCTTAATCAACTATGATGACGATACATTAACATATTTTTATTATAAGGCTGTTGGCCTTTGATGAGGTCCTATAAAGGGCAACTACAAATAAGGAGGTGTCATCTGCAGGAAATGCTCCATCTCAGACTCTATCTCATACCTTATGCATTTCCTCAATATTTATACACTAAATCTTATTGATTTCATAAATAGCTTTAATGAAATGGTAAATATAACTGTCACCAAATTTCCAATGTTTTAGACTTATTATGTACCTAAATGTATATCAATTTGTCCACTTAATAGCTTTAGCAGGTTACTGAACCAACTTTCTCAGCCTCTCTCTCTAAAGCTCAGTTTCCTTATTCAGAAATGAGATCAAACAACTAGTACACACTTACAAGAATAGTCATAAGATTCAACTGACATAATACATGTAGTTTCATGCCTGGACAATAAACATATAGTAAACATAAACAATGCTGATTCTGAACAGAAAATGCTCATTGGAAGGCAACTTGGTAAACTAAACATAGCATGCAAGCAAGGGATAAGAAAACTTCTCTCAAAAAATAGATACAATCCTTTCAAAGTCTCCCTTTTATCTTGGTTGTTAACTTTTAATCAAACCATGTTTCTCACAAAAGCTGTTCCTGATATGTTTATACTATTATTTTAAGTATGTGTTTATTTATAAATGATATTCACACATATATCAGTGTTTCTGTTTTGCTGTTATCAGTGATTAAGACAGTGTGACAAAGGAGTAAAATGATAAGAAATGTTGACAACTGAACAATGATCAGAGTTTATCTGATAAAGGATAGAAAATGCTACAAATGTTTATAACATATATTCACTATAAATATATGTACTCGATGAATATATTCACTTACATTTGTTTGCCATATAAGTTTTTCAACCAACATAAAACTATTTACCATGTGTAACACACATTTTTCAATGATTAAATCTAGCTCATTAATTTATACTATTTCAAATAGTTGTATGCTGAGAACACCTTTATTAAACCTTAACATTTTCAATACAACGTGTTATTAATCATAATTACTACTTTATACAAAAGATCTCTATAACTTATCCTCCATACCTAACCAAAATCTTGTAATCCTCTGGCAATCATCTTACTATTCTTTCCCCAACTATATGAATCCCTGTGTTATAGCTAGTTTTCCTTATCAACTTGTCACAATGTAGAGTCTCCTGGAAAGAGGAAACCTAAATTGAAGAATTGACTCAGTGAGACTTACAGCCACATCTGTGAGAAATTGTCTAGACTGTTAATTGATATGGGAGGGCCCAGCCCATTGTGGACTTTGACATCCCAGAACAGGTAGTCCTGGGTTATATAAGAAAATTGACTGAGCATGAGTCTGGAGTAAGCCAATGAACAATATTCCTTCATGGTTCTAGCCTCCAGCTTCCTGCCCTGATTTTCCTCAATGATGGACTTAGAAGTATAAACTGAATCATACCTTTTCCTCCCATGTTGCTTTGGCATGGTGTTTGTCACAGCAACAAAAAAGCAAATTAGAACTCCACTATAATCACCATTACACTCTCTAACAGTGACATCAACCTCTTTAGATTCTGGACAACAGTGTGATAATCAGTATTTGCTTTTCAGTGCCTGGTTTCTCTCTCTTTTGATTAAGACAAACTAAGCCTACAATGTGGTAACTCATCTCATAACTGTCTCAACGTCCATGTTCAAAAAGACAAACGACATACCTATAGGCAAGGATATGGAAACAACAGGACACACTGTGTTGCTGATGGGAGTCTAGCCAAGTCATTGTTGGCATTTAATCTAGCAATTTCACACTTTGATTACTTTTTATTTTATGTGCATTGGTGTTTTGCCTGCACGTGTGTCTGTCTGTGGGTGCCAGATTCCCTGGAACTGGAATTACAGTTTTTGAGCTGCCATGCTGGTGCTGGGAATTGAACCCAGGTCTTCTGGAAGAGGATCCAGTGCTCTTAACCACTACGCCATCTCTCCAGCCTAATGGGAATCTAAATTAGCATTGTCATTATAGAAGATAATATAGTCATCATCAAAATAGTAAATAGCATAATCAAGTAATCACACCACGTGATATAAACACATTGCTGTCAATATACACGTATATAATACTTTTATGTAGGTGACAATGACATACATGGTGTACAACAAATTAAATAACAACATAATATGATATTACATATAAAATATATTTGTTTAATATCCTCCTCCAAACCCCTATGGAATGAAACAATTCCATTAAGGAAAATATAGTACTAACTTATACATTTCCTTAGATAACATTAATGAATCCAGCAAGCAAATTGTTCTATAAAACATCACACATTTAAAGATATAATGTAGTAAACATTAGAATTAACATAAAATTATAAGACATGTTTATGAAAAGTTATAAAATAGTTTATATAGTGCCTACAAGTTATAAATTAATGGGAATCACTATTGCATAGGGTTTCTAAGCCATAAAATGCATGTGTGCAACTTGGAGGAAAGTAGTAGAAATAAGACTGTTTTTCTAAGATGGATTGAGATAGGATGTCTCTATGTATTACATGCTAGCTTCTTAACCATGATCCTCCTCCCTCAGCCTCCATAGCATTGATATTACAGGCATGCACAATGACACCAGGCAGTACAGTAGCCTGAATAAAATGGGAGGCGACAAGATATAAGTAGGTAAAAATAAATGGAAACTACATATACATATACACAGATATAAGAATGGGACATAAAAATCTCATCCACGGTAAGAAGCAAAGCACTCCAATTATTCCAGAGTCTAAAAGGTACATGTGGTAGTAGAGGCCCATGAATATTCCCTTCTCGTCCTTCTATTTTAATCCATAAATTAAGCAGCAAAGTCATTTGCAGAGAATTAAGGGAAGGGATCTAACATTTCAGCTGCAAAGATGTGAACTAGTCACCTAAGGGCACAGGTGTAACAACAGTGGGGTCATTTTAAACGTCTAAAGACAAAGTCCCATGTGGTGCTTTCGAAAAGGAATCTCTCAGAATTATTAGGGGTATACTGGAGAAGAACAGGCAAATCCTGGAAAATGGGCAGAAGAGCAGTTATGAAGCAATCTTAGTAACTACAAGAAATAACTTTAAGAAGGGTTATCTAAGCAAGGAGGAAATGCAGTCAGTAGATGAGAAAGGACAGATCCAACAGCTATTACAGAAGCGGAACCAATAGGATTTGACCAGCAACTAGCAGTTAAATGATAAAAAAAAATGGATGGCGTAGAAAATAACCCCATACTGCAGAGCTTTCCGTAACCTGATTATGGCAAGGATGCTGAACACAGAAGGCACTGTCAATGCTGCAAAAACTGATCAGCAACTTAATGCTAGAAACATAAGTTTTGAGTGAAAGAGGGAAGACTGAAAAAAACGTAAAGTGTTATTAACAAAATAATCTCAAAGAATGTTTCTGGGTTTGTTGTTCTTGTCATCGTTTCTGGTAATTTATACAGGACATTGAAATAGGAAACAGGAAAAACTGAGTGACTAAGAAATATTAATAATACAAGATAGACTAGGATTTGTTTGACAAAGGAAGGGATGCTACAAATGTTAGTGTATTCTTTATAGAAAATGAAAGTTGACATGGGAGATGAGAATGTTAAATTAACAACTCATGTTTGGTATCTCTAAAAGAGATCTGATCAAGCTAACCAACGTGAGATGACCCAATACTTCATTTATCTCTGTTCCAGGCATACATTGTTGAATAATCCAAGTATTACATTTATTATTTAAGAAATAATTTAGGACACACATACATAGGGAAAAACATTAAGAGACACCCTACATACTGTAAGTTGTATGACTGTTGCTAATACAAGAAAATAGAATAAATTAATTCCTTGGATCCAATTAGCATTTTGTTGTTTATTTTACATTCTGCTTTCCCAACTGTATTTCATATAATCAACAGACCTTGTAGACTTGGACACACTTTACTTTGGACCAGCAAACACACAAATTATATAACTGAAAAATTGATTTGGTGTGCCACAAATTATAAAATACTAGAAGACAAAGAGGAATAAATCTGTGCCGGATTTTAGGCACTCTTACTAGAACAGACAGGCATTCTAGCAAATAAATAAACAAATTAAGGTACTCTGGGAAATACTTTTGTTTAGTCAACAACGGTTGGTTCTGTCTTTTATATGACATAAACAGTCAACTACAAGCATCCCTATTTAAAATGCTAGTCTAGACACACATAGTTTAAAATGACAATGAAATTAGAGATCGAACTCACCATCATTTTCTCAAAGAGGTCCATAACTTCCTTTTCAGACAAATTCAGAGATCGTTCATCATATAATGGCTGAGCCACTGGAAGCTCACTTATCGTCGCTTGAGAATCAATAGGATGTTGAATAAGAGGTTTTTCTTTTTTGATGGTAGACTTTCTGAAACTTGTAATTCGATCACGCTACAAACAGAAAAAATAAAAGGCCCTGAGAAAAAGATTAGGAGCCAGGCACACTAATAATGAAGCACCAAAATGGCACTTAATATATCTATTATTATTATCTCTTGACAAAACATTATTGTAAGCAGCAAGCTCCAGCTAGAGATTGGACTGTTTTTGCAACTCTGAAGTCATTCCTAAGCTTCTGAAGGCTGGGATTGAAAAAAAAAGCCTCAAAAGTAAAACTTAGTCACTTGTCATTTCTGTTTTGCAAAGAAAGAGTGAAGAGACACTTTGGATCAAAATCTTGTGGTGGCTGTTTCTGGATAATGGGTCTTTGGTGCCAACATTGTGCTATGGAAAAAGAGTAAGAAAATAGCTACAGATAGCAAACTCAAAGGGAAATTTAGGGTAATGTTTTTCTTCTGCACACTGAAAAACCTGTAACAAGTATATATGAATAACTGTCAGTGTAGCAGTTGACTAAACTGAATAGCATGGAGTCTGAAAAGAGACACAGTGACTTCAAACTCAAACTGAAAAAGCAGTATCTCAAAATAAGTCATCAGGAAATCACTTTCTCTCTGGTTCTTCCATACATGACTGGATCATTGTGAGAGCCAAATACAGTTGGTGTGTGTTGATGCTATTAGTTACTGTTATTACTATATTCCTCAACATTTTCCTTCCCAAATATTTGGCACCAATAGGAAGGAAAAGAAAACGAAAGCACTCGAAGTTGCATTTGTTGGAAAAGTAAATAGAAATACCTTCCTCCTCCAAATAATATTCTGGTGTATGTGTATTTCCTTTAAACCACTGATATAATATATAATCTCTAACAATTAGCTTGCTCTTTCAAGTCAAGGACTTTGGCTGCATGCCAACAGGCCATTTGATTTGAAAACTACCAAATATCTGACATCAAATATTAGTAATATTCATAAAACTGAAGGCAACTCAGTTTTATTCTGGTGTCTGTTAGGAAGCACATGCAATATCATCAAGTCACATTAAGCAAGCAGACATGTTAGCTATGAGGACAGTGAATGTATACTGTCATGTTACCACAGTCCGTTTAAATAACTTTTAAGAACACAAAAACATTACAGACATCACTACAGTTTATGTAAAATTTTGTTGACCCCCTAAGAGAACATATTCTTCATTTTATTGATAGAAACAATGGTTTTTTAGAACCATAAGGTGTACTTTAAAGAAAGAAGTTTTAAGCAGCTTAGTTAGGATTACAAAAAACTATTTGAGTATATGGTTCCTTACAGAGAGATTATAGAAACCACAAGAGTTTAGAGCTGGGAAGAAAAAATGAAATAGCATCTAAACCAACTTCATCAATTCATAGAACAGGAGACTCAAACAGAAGAGCCCCTGGTTCTGATCTCAGCTTTCAAATTACAATTATTTATTTAAAATTATTTGAACTGTATTATTAGACTTTATTGTAACTCTTTGAGGGCAGTTAAGTTGGTTTAGATAGGTAGTGTCTTCACACAACTCAAGAAAAACAATTTTAGTAATCCCAAATAAACTGAGTCAACTTTTACTTAAAGAGATGGTGGACATGAAAGCATTTAAATATGCAATTTGCCATTAAATTAACAGATCTCTTCTCCACTCACTTCATATCGCTGAAGAATACTTATACAATTCAAGCTTCTGTACTGAGTATCAGCGTTACTAACATATAGATTTGCTATTTCTATGCCCTTCACTTTAATGCAAAAACTGCCTTTTTCTTTCAGTTGTATTTTGGTAAGAAGATGAAGTCAAGTTACACACATTCATCTCCTTAGAGCAGTAACATTATTTTATTTTTTTGTCGATAAGTAACTTCAATCAGACAAAAAAACTGGAAATGTTTAAAATACAATTCAAGAAAGTTTAGGTATAAAGAGTACATTTAAATATTAGCTTTTAACTTTTAATAAGAATTACTATTGCAATCTGAACTTGAAAATATATAAATTTTTTAAATTCAATAAGCACATATCTAAGATAATAAACATAATTTCTTTTTTAGTTGTAAATAATTTCCTCCAATATTGGTATTTAATATATCCACAATTTATTTCGCTATCAAAAGAGAAAATATCCATGTTTTCCAGGGTCCACATTTATGCACCAAACTTTAAGATATTGTTTTGGTATATGCTACCATGATAAATAAATAATTTAGCTGGGATCTGACCCAACTCATTATGTAAGTTTGGGGCAGTTGTTTCTTTTTATTGAGGAAGGGTGAGGCACTACCTAGCCCTAGCTGACCCAGAAATCACTATGTAAACCAGGCTGACCTCCAACTTGCAATAATCTTCCTTCAGCCTTTGTAGTGCTAAAATTACAAATATGCACCATTGTACCTAACTACAACTGTTTATATTAATATGTGAAAAAGGAGAAATTACTCCATTGACAATTGTCCTATTATGTTCTACTTTCTAAACATCCAATCACTTTATATGTTGCATATATCAATGCTTTAATGTCCACTTTTAAATGAAAATGTAACATGCATAAGCAATGCAATAACATGCTTGTCACACCACCTTACCACATCATCTGCCAAAGTTTTTATTTGTATGTTCTATTGAAACCAAAAAGAAAGAAACAAAAGAAATACCAGTCAGATAAGAGAAATTCACAGATCAAACAAGACAATAACTGAAGAAATTAAATGATTCTCGTCTTTTACCAAAAGTAAATTGTCCAAAAAAAAATACAAAGTTCAACATTCAAATAATACAACCATTACAAAATGAAAAGAAATGTAGGAATTATAAATGACGGTTTGGTTGGGGGAAGAGGAATATATTTGTTTTTAAATATGAATGTTAAGATCCCCCTTTCATGTCTGGTTCAGAGAGTATTACAACAGTGTTCAATATGGCAGATGAGTGACAGTCTTTGAAAAGGATGGCAATAAATATTTTCTTAAAGACGATTAAATTTAAAAAAATGAAAAACATCATATATAGCCACTATTACTTCAAGTAAAATATTAAAATATAACAAAGCTAACAGTTTAATAAAATTCAGCATCCAAAAGGTATTTCAAACTCTTACAATAGCATACAGTCAGTATGAATTCTAGACTTCACTACATAAGTACAGCCACACATCAATTCAAGTTGATGATAATATGTTTTGAGAAATGCACAGTAAGTGACTTCATCGATAAGTAAACATCACAGAGCATACTCAAACAAACCAGGATGTCATTAGCTGATATACTATTACAGGATCACCATCATATGCACAGTTCCATCTCTAGCTCAGACTCCTCTTGTAGCAAGCACATGACAGAACACTGAAATGTCATTTAAGATACATATTTAGGAAAGAAACATTCCACAATGGTTAGAAATTGAATTTAGTCCTCCTGACTTGTTTCATAATCTCGTTTCTTGCAGAAGAAGCTGAATAAAGTATATTTTACATGGTCATGGATGTTGGCATGTATTTTTACTAAGTAAAATACAGTGCTTTCACTGCAGAGAATTCCATTGTAAGTTTTCAATAAGTCAAAACTGCTTGGTCTCAAAAAATCTCAGGAAATTGCCTACAATTACTACTATCCTCTCTGTGCTATTAAAGATAACCTTTCCCTAGATCAGCTGTGGCAAATGCACTAGTGCACGCCTAGAATTCTTTTGTGTTTTGAATTCTTTGATTCCCTCAGGACTTTAAAATTCTAATCCCTGCACTAAATCATCATAAACCACAACCAATCTTTATTGCCTTGAAAAAAGAAAAGAGGGGCATGGAAGATGGTTTAGTATGCAAAAGGCTCCCTGAACGAATGTGAAAACCTGAGTTTGAAAGTCACATTAAGCCAGGTGCAGTACTGTGCATCTCTAATGCCAGTAGTCTGACGCTAAAATGACAGGCAGTGACAGGAGAACCCATGATAGCTAGTAGGCCAACTAACCATGCAACAAGGATCAACAAAGAGGCCCTGTCTCAAACAAGATAAAGAGGTGAGGGTCCAGAAGCACCCAAATATGTTCTCTGACCTTCATTCATCCACGAATATGGTCTGGAATGCATGTATACACACAGATACGCAACACACTTGGACACATGCATGTGTCCACAAACATACACACATGTATTTGCCCACACAGACACATTTGCCCACAAACATACACACGAATGCATCATCCATAATCACAAAAGATAGAGATCCGCCATGGAGGGCCTTACAATCCCTGGAGAATGGAGTGGGGATAGGGTGTGGGGCTGGGGGTGGGAGTGGAGGGAGAGAGAGCTGGACTGACATGGGAAGCAAGCTTGTTCCTAATTTAAATATATAATAAGAAGTGTAAAAAATGGAGATTATATCAAAATGAAAGCAATCTTCAAAAGATTAATTTACCTTAGAACTCTTTTCACCAAGTATTTTCTTTTGAGTTTTTATGGTCGGTTACAGAAAACTTTCATGCATGGTGATAAACTTGATTTCTTGTAAAGCACAATTACAGACCTGAAGTGACCCTGCTAACATCTGACATGAGCCTGTCCATCTGGGTTTTTGAGATAGATTACATAACTCCTTAAGCAACTTCTGCTTTCCTTTTCTCCCATTCCATTGGGGTTATAAAGTTATGATTAGAAACATCTATATCTCCAAAGCAAGAATATAAATTAGAAGAAAACTTATTTGCTTTAGTCAAATTCCCTAAGTTAAGGTACATATATGTCAGAAATGCTTCGAATCTGTATCTCAATTGAACACATGTTGACAATTTAATCAGTGGATACAGACACAAGAAAAATAGAAATGCAAGCTAACTTTTCACTTGGTTTTACAGGAAGAATCTGGAATCGTCTCACAATTCTGTTATAGAGTTGACATTCTTTTTGTTCACAATAAGCCACATACTATGGACAGTTAGAGTTGGGTGGAATTTAAGATAATCCAAGCAAAATAACTCATTTTACAAATAATAATGTATCATTTATGCTAATAGTACCACTGCATTCAATTTGTCTATGCTAAAGACTTGTACATTGCATCATTCTTCATTTCCAATAGCCTAAAGACTAACAGTTCAGTATCACACACACACACACACACACACACACACACACACACACACTCTAGTCTACTTCAAGCCACCATCAGCTATTACCCAGATTTCCTATCTTGTCTCCCTTATTCTAACTTTGTTCCCTTACAGTAAGTTTTGAAAAGGGCAGATAAAGTTATACTGTGAAAACCAAAGGCATGTCACTCCCAAGTTCAAACCTGCAATGACTTTATTTTCCTTTCCAATGCAACTCAGAGTAATTACAATGACTACAAGACCCCTGACCTCATTTCTTACTGCTTCCCCTTCGTTCAACTAGCTTCATTCTCACTAACCACCTCACTGCTCCCAAGAAAAGCAATCACCCACAAGAATTCACTCTTCCCTCTGCCTGCAACATTCATTTCTGTTATCTGTACAACTTGCTCCTTAATCCCGCCAGCAATGATTTTTTTCCTCAGTGAGGCCTACTCTGGTAATACTGTTCTACTAATAATGTGGGCCTAATCCCCGTATTACCTTGATTTTTATTCTTCAAATAAATATACTAGCCTATAATCTATTGTTATTCATTGTCTGTTGACTTTTGCTTTGTTTTCTCTAGTGCTGGGGATGTAACCCATGGCTTTGTTCATGTTAAGCAATCGTTCTTCCATTGAGCTATAGCTCTAACCATTTAGTATCTCTATAATATGAGCTGTATAAGGAAAGAATTTCTTTTCTGTCTGGTTTTAGGCTGTGTTTCTGATGCCTAAAACAATGCTTGGTGCACTAAGGCTCAATAATGATTATGAATGACTCTCATACCCCCTTTCATAAATATTTAATGCCTCTTAGTACTATCAGGACGAATAACCCAAAGGCATTCAAGCTTTGAGTGACTTGGCCCCAGGCCACCTTCTACTTCTTCCCTTCATGGCCCCTGTACTAGACAAAACAAAAACTGAAATCTTTTACCTAGTGCACATCCTATGATGTCCTCTTTGTAGTTTTGCACATCCCTTGACCTGGAATGTTCATTTTCAAAGGTGTATTTCTATTTCTAGGTGCTACTTAAATTTAAATTTTGACTACTGGCAAACCAAATGTGGAACCCTGGTAAAATAAAACTGGATAATGACTGTGTTCTATTTTATTCATGAAGAATTTTTCCCTAATACTTATTTTCAAGAATGATAGAGCATCCGAAGGCAGAAAGCAAATTAGATACACTTAAAAAATTATCTCAATTATTTATGACAGAGAGCCATAAAGAAAAAACACTCTGCCCTTGATTTCTTGATTTATAAATTTTATTCCACTACAGAATATACATTCTATATAAATGAGAAAATTTACTGTAATACGGCTATTTTCTAATACATTTCTCTCACTAAAATATTTGCTTTCAAGAGTTAGAGAAATGACTCAGCAGTTAAGAGCACATACTACTCTTGTAAGAAGATCCAAGTTTGATACCCAGCACCCACACCAGGAGGGTCTCCTGTAACTCCAGCTCCAGAAGAGCCAACACCTTTTCTTATCCGGCAGACACTTGCACACATACATCAGACACTCACACAAACACATACATACATACCCACATAAAGAAAAATAAAAAATATTTCTAATTTTGACTTCACAAATGTCATATTTCATAAATATAATAGCATTTAAAACATTTCTTTGAAATTGTTTGAGGGGAAAGAAATGACCATGGTGTGCTGAAGAAGAAAATCTTTAGCAGACACAAAGTACCTGAGTTTCAGAAACTGTGATTTTTCATCACTGTATACTAAAATTGTACTGAAATCATGGTATAAGTCTCAATTAAATGATCAATAGAAAATAAATGCTTTCTATCACATGACTGAAATCAGTCAAAACACCACCAAACAGGAAGTTCAAAGAACTGTAAAGAACTGCTTTGGGGCAAGAATAAATCAATCACATTCATATGAACTGATCTTTAAAATATAGACTGAAATATCTTCCCCACAAGCCACAGAAGTAAACATAGATGTTACTCCTTTGTACAAACTATAAAGCTATACATATACATTGAATTAAAAAATAGAAAAAGAAAAAAGTGACCCCAAAAATTGGAATCACAGCCTTGAATTAAAAGCACTGATTAAAGTCATTTTGGTAAGGTTTTATTATGCAAATTTAATGATAATGGTCATTAGAGTGGGGGCATATTACATCAATAAGTATAGTGACCATATATTTTCATTAAATTCAACTCTGAAGAAGCAATCAAACTATGCATTAGTCAAGCAATCAGAGTTTATTAAACTTCATTTATGATGAGCTATATTAAATATAACAGTTCAGTATTATATAGTATTATCTAATTATAAAAGTATTGCTCTAGAGTCTCAACCCCTTAAGAATACGAGAAATGGCAGACTTACTTATAAACTCTAATGTTGAAGTTCTGATTGCAATACAAAAGATCATTATTGCAAGAAAATTAAGTTTTAATTTTCTCAATCAGGCAGAAATTAACAAAAGCAGCAAAATGTAAAGAGTCAACTCTCTCATGGATAATGTTACATAGAAATACAATGCTTTATAAACACTGTGCAATTAGTCTAGCACCACAGAAATTGGACAACTAAATTGGATGTAATTCAAAAGTTTCATCGTCAACTCAAAAAGTCAATCACTGGATTTGACAATTTTTTTCTGTTTTAAAGAAAATCAATACGTTGGACATTACAACAAAGATGAATGGTCAATTATTCACCCAGCTTTAAGTATCTTGCTCTCCAAAAGGGGCAGGGCAATGGGACACAGAAAGACACATTCAAATCAATATAACAAATATTTGAACACCTACTATATAGGTTCTGAGAATTGAAATCACAAAAAAATGGGAAAGGGGAAGTGCTGTGTGAGTTCACATAAAGCAGTACCTTGGTATAGACTGAACATACTTTACAAGTTAGAGACACAACCTTAAGGAAGGGAAGCAAGAGAGTCAAAATCCACCAGGCAGGGTTGGATTCCTCTATAAGGCATGTCTGCCCAATTCCTGTCTATTCAGATTGGTAGCAGTCATATAAGGAAGTAGTTCTGCCTTCCAACTTTTAAGATTCTATACTCTGAACTTTCAAAGATAGCAAAACCAATCAAAATAATTCCAGGTCATTTGAATACCGAGTAATCAAAATCGGCATTCTAAGCAATCACTGAAATCCTTCATAGAGATTGTGTTAGTTTAGTAACTCTCTGATCTATTTATTTCACTCAGAAAATTATCTATAATCTGATTTTTAGAAGCAAGCTCAACGTAGATGTTTGCTTCTAGGATGACAGGAGAACAAATTTCAGCTTTCAACATCATGGAAATATTTACTGCCCATATTTAAAATTACCCTCAATCATTCTTTCTTCTACTTTCTAACATAAGGGTCATTTTCCAACAAGAACACATCATCTTTGGCAATATTGTCCTCCATCACAATTAGCATTTATGAGTAGATGCTAGACGAACTGGCAGCATGCTAAGCACTGAAAATTTAAAGAGACATGGCCCTGCTTTCAAAGGCTGAAACCCTAACAGAAGAGAAAATGAACTTACTAACATTAAGCTCCAATTATCTTCTTTACTTTCCTGGCTAACGTCTATAACCATCCATTTCTTCATTTAGGTAGAAAAATATGTTTCTATCTTTGTAACAGTAAGCACACCATCTCAGAAATATTGTCAAGTTGCAGTCTCAAACTTTAAGCCGCCAGAATTTTTACTACTACAAATCAAAATTCGTTCTGCCATTGTTCTGATAAAAAAATTCCTTCTGGGATCTTCTCCTCAAGCTGTTCTTTCGATGTAAACGAATAAAATATTTATATATAGGAGATCAAATATAACATCAAAGTCCAGGACTTCAGTTTTCTTCATGAAGCAAAAAACTGGCACTGTATTAAATTAGCATTATTACTCTGTCCTAACAAGATATGAGCTCAATGTGAAATGAAATGTACCACTGTAAATTTGAACATTAGGACAATCAACTATAGTATGGGAATCCAACAGTCTCTACCACTGAATAAGCATGATCCACCTCGGGAAATGTATGCTGGTCACTCAGGTGTTCAACAAAAGGTACTAAGAATGAATTAGTGAGAGCCATTTAATGTCTGAAGTAAGTAAAGCAATTGCAAGGATAATCAAGCTTTTTAAAGTAAGAGCTGCTTCTGCAAGAACAGAAATTACATTTGCTTGCTAGGCACTAAAAGCATCTGAGATAGGAGGAAGAATTCAACATGAGGGTTTTTCGTTCTTGAACTACAAATTTAAAAAAGAAACTAGACTAGAAAAATCTAGCCTTACATAAATACAGATATTCCAATATTTCAAGACAGTAATAAGTACATTAGATTACACTTGAATCGATGAGTTAGTCAAATGGAAATCAATGTTTAATAAATAAAAGTTTACCTACTCTGTTAACCAGTGGAAGAATGAATTGAGCAAACATTGAGCAATTACCCATTATTAAACAACCAGCATTGTGTGGTATATACAAGTATAAGACATGTGCAGTCTAACCAGCAGTTATATAACTAACCACATTAAAACAAGTCAATAATTAAATACTAAACTCTAAGGTATGCAGCTTCTCATCCTCTACCACATAGTTCTCTAATATCAAGACAGCATTGTGTGCTATCTGTAAGACCTTGCTCACCATTTACATGTTGTACTCTACTTACCAACAAACAATTCCCCTCCCAGTAGAGATTTTGAGAGTCTGCTTAGCTTTCTAATCATTAACACTTTGAACAACCACTGGCAACTAATACCTGTTCAAATATTTGGTGGATAAATTCTTTTAAGTACAAAAAGAATTCAAAGAAGAAATGGTTTAACTATTTCTGAAGTGGTTGACAAACTCTGCTAAGAATGGCACACTAATCCCTGGATGGGAATAGCCACGAGGGGAGGAAAACGAAGGAAGTCAGACACAAGAGGGAGCACTCTGCTTCAGGGCACTCTGCTTCAGGGCACTTGGGAGGAGTGGCCTTAGGAAACAAAAGGTTCCAGAGGAAGGGTATTATTATTTTCAAGATGCAGGCTGTGGCCAGATTACAGTCTCTCTTGAAAAACACAAGGGGTAATCTATATAACATTTAGCAACCCTGAGGGGGCATAAGGACTTCCTGATTGACAGAAGGACATGGATGCTGTGAAAAAAATTTTTTTTGGTTTTTTTGAGACAGGGTTTCTCTATATTGCTTTGGAGGCTGCTCTGTAGACCAGGCTGGCCTCGAACTCACAGAGATCCACCTGCCTCTGCCTCCCGAGTGCTTGGATTAAAGGCGTGTGCCACCAACGCCCGGCCTGTGAAGTTTTTTATAAAGCTGAATTTGTATAGCATGGATGGACAGCCCTCTCTGGAATTTTGGAGGCAGATCTGTTTTGGAATTCCAAATAATTCAAGTTAGAGAAACATGGGTCCATGTACAACAAGTAACAAAACATATCCAGAAAGACCCACAGTAGCACACTGAATTGCATTCGAGTTCAGTAATAAAACAAGGATGTTCTACCAAGCAGGATAAATAATATCTACATGCAGAGTTAAGTAGGCCAAGTTTTACAGCCATGTTATAAAAGGACATTTTCAGAGTTTACAGGTTTTAGCAATTCAGATGATATTCCATGATATTCAGAAATGACTGAGGAAAAACTCAAAGGCTCAGAAGCTTGCAATAATTATCAAGCTTGATCTTTTCCATGTATGTAAAAGCAAGTCTCTACAGTTTGTTAGATGCTAGGCACTATGGTAAGAGTCTTATAAATGTTGTCTCTTTTAAACCCCTACAATAAATATATGGAGGAGAATTATTTTTCTATTTTACATTAGCATTTTTAATTAGCATTTAAGCTATATGATTCAGATCCCATGCTCTGAAACCTCTATCTCATTTTGAAGACTTTAGTAAACAGTACGGATTAGTATAACACTCCTGGTTAAGGCATGAGCTTGTTTGTCAGTCTTGGCCTTTCCTTGTCCACTTTGCTAGACTTAACAGTGCTTATTCTACGTCACCACTCTTTCATCTTTAGCTGGCCATCCCCCATTCATCCTTTCTGCTCTTATCTAAGGTTACCGTTCTCTTGCAGTAAGTGACCCACGGCTGCTGACCTCTTCCTTTTATAATTACCAGATTACAATTATTCGTTATTGCCTTCCTTGCTATATTGAAACTCGATGTGGTCAGGACTAAAAGTCTCTACTCCACCTCTCTGCCTATAGATAAACCTCTACCCATATCTCTCCGGTTCTTTTTGTGTTTTTTATTGCTGCCTGTTTTTTTTTTTCAGTCTTCCTATGCAGCTCAAGCTAGCCTCAAACTCTCAATCCAATACCCCTGCCTCACTCTCCCCAAACTCAAGACTAGGTCACATCCTTCTTTGTTCCTACCACATCCTTGGGGATTTTACACAGCAGCTAGCATGGAGTGAGCATTCAAATGTGTAATGATTGATGGAACTGGGCTGGGAAAAGGCGCAGTGGTGGAAAGAAAACGAGATCCAATTGTTATGATAAGAGCTCAGATTAGGTGGTAGCAAACGGAAGAGAGAAAGCTGTTAGTATATGTAATTTTGTTTAAAATTACCCTTGTTATTGAAGCAATGTACCCAGACATATGACTGTTGTTTGTATTAAATAGAGTAATTTAAATATATGCTGTTGTGATTACTATCTTTACAACACACAAATAACCTCTAAATGGCTATGATTACTACTACTAGATACTTCACCTTACAATGACTTGCCATGCATCTACTTCAAGCAGCTTTTATAAATAACCACATGATTTAGTTTTCTGATATAGCTGAAAAATTAATCTGACAAAACAAAATGATTCACTCCTTCAAAGCTTCAAGAGCATAAATTGCCTAAAACTGAAAATTATATCTGAATTTTGAATATGTTATTATTAAACCTAATTTTATAGGGAAAATGCATAAAATTCAACCAACAATTTAATTTAATGTCATTACCAGTACTTTTAGGTGATATGTCTGAATTTCCTAACAATCTACAATTCAGGAATGAGTCAAGTCTAAAAGTCTGTTTGTTCAGTTCAGGCTTTTAGCTCTTGGGAAACACAAATTCAAAGGTGCAACTCAAAGCCATGGTTTCCATCTAAAAGCAGACAATTTCAGGCTCCAGAAAGCCAGGCAGCTTTTTCAGACTCAAACAAGAATTAGAAAAAATCTTAGAAAACCAACCTTAGAACAATACATTGACAAATATTTTAAAACTAAGAAGCTTGAGAAAAATGCTATGATATGGTAGCCAAAATTAATTCAATTTTCAGAAGGTTTACAAAAAATTTGCAAGAAATCAGTCTTTTAAAAATGTATAAAAATGTTTAACCTTGACTTTCTCAACACAGGCTCTAACACTGAGTCTTAATTCTGAATTTATTTTCAGTTTTTAACACAGTTTTAATTTGCTTATGGCATTCACTTCTGAGCTACTGAGATAAACTGTCAAAATAATAAACAACAAACACCAAAAATGTCGCTTATACTACTATGATTTACAAATTTCATTATAGAGAATTAACAGGTAGATTTATTTTGGACATGTTATTGTATTAGGCAAACAACAACTTTACTAGTGTTTACTCATACAGGTCACAAATTTCTTCCAAACTTGTGCTTGTCAAAATGAACTCTTTACAAATCTGGATGTTTGCATGTGGAAAGATAACAACAGCTAATAAAGTGGCACCTATACCTGGTTTTTAAAGCATCACATGTAGTCTAAACATTGTATCATTACAAATTAAAAAGCAATGACCTGCACATCCCTTTGTCTGAAAACTTTCTGAACCAAGGTGATAACACTTGCACATTTATGGAACAAAGCAAATGACTTAAGTATTTTTAATACTGTCAATCATTTAAATGCTTTAATGGAAAGGTATTCAGGTTGAAAACATGCCACTCTTCTTCCTTTCCCCTAGACTTAGAGTGTGTGTGTGTGTGTGAGAGAGAGAGAGAGAGAGAGAGACAGAGACAGAGACAGAGACAGAGACAGAGACAGAGAGACCTTTAAATGCAAGAGAAAGTCTAACTTCTCCAGGATAAATTTGAAAAGTTCTAATCTTATTTTAACAGCTTCTGTAAACTTTCTTATTTTCTTCAATGCCAAATAATTTGGATTGATAACGATTTGGTCAATTAGGGACTAGAAGGTTGAACACAAATGTCATACAACTGACAGAATAATTTACAGTCAGTGTACTGAAATGAAAATATAAATGTGCTTCAACATTTACAGACTTTCTCTTGCTGTGTTATCTTCAGTTTGGGCCCAAATTAACATTCCAGCAGGACATGAATAGACAAGAATTTTAGAAAATACCTAAATTGACTTCTCACCATTATAATTCTAGTTTCTATCAATGTTGTGCTTACTCTATATAAAATGACTAATTTAATAGCCGTAATCAATACCACAAAAATCCTCAACACACATGGGCTGGTTTTAGCCCTGAAGTGTGCAGCTAGTTCTATCACTGTATTTTCCTACAGAACCAAAGTTCCCAAATGATGGTTAAATACACAGGTCATAAGCACACACACACACACACACACACACACACACACACACACACACACACACACACACCTATATTACACCTACAGGTTCATGACTGAAGAAGATCAAACTAGGATCTCCTTCGGAACATTTTCTATGAAAAACAAAGAATTGGACTCAGGTTGTAAAAGTGCTTTTCTTCCCTACAGGCAAGGTTGGCTGCGCTAACAATGGTCTAGAATGAGACAGAAGAAAAACAACTGGCCACTTATTTCAGTGCAAGTGTTCAGAGAGCGAATAGAAGAAGACACACTCCAAATTTAGGCCCTTGAGTAGCTGAAATGAGAAACAGGGCAATAAACCCCTTTTATTAAAAGAAAATATCCTGGGATCTAAACGCCTTTAGAAGAAATGCCTCAAGAGTACTTAGAGTGAACTCTTTCAAGAGCTTAAGTATTAATTTCATCTACCAAGTTGAAAGAGTGGTGCATTTTCAGACATCCATTGACTTTGTAAGATCTCAAATTTCATAAACTATATAGAAGCCCACTCCTACTTAAGCTTTAAATGGTGAGCAATTATCTTAGGGAAATACTAGAATGTGCTCTTACCTTTTTAATACTGTAATAGAATGCACTAAGTTAAGCACTTTTTCATATGAAATACAGAAATGAGACTACATGTAGACCCAAAAGCCTGCCTGGAACGTGTAACTTAGACTTTGAAGAAGTAGCAGTTTCTTAAAACTTTAAGAAACGTGGCGTCAAATCATCAGTAGCTTACAAGGACCAGTGCTTTTGTGAGGGCATGCTTTAAAGAGGGCATTAAATACCACAAAACATACATTTTATTACCCCCAACACCTTGGTTCGAATTTTACTACATTATTTATTAAAGTATATAACTTTTAACATTAAAGTAGGGATTTCAAGTTAGGACCAAGTCTTATACTTTAGAACACGCTCCATAAATCGGTTAAAGATGGCCCTCCATATTAATCAGTAATGACACATTACATCCAAAGTACATACACACATACCTAAGGTTCCTTATCAATTGTTCAAAATGTCTCCCACACAAAACAATATTTAGCCATGTAGAATTTGTCTAGTTTTCTTATACTGCCCAGTTTCAATGCAAGAAATCAAATAAATCCAGTGGAGGATAGAAGAAAAAGGGGGAGCAAAGGAAGAGAAGATGGATCAAAAGAGACAGTGTACAAGACAGAATGAAGAAAGGGAGAGTCTGAAGGAATGAGAGTCTCTGTAGTTATCAAATTCTGAAGGGCAATAACAGGGAATGCTATTTATTTTTAATTTGTATGCTAGAGTTAGTTACACCTAAATAGGCAATCAGCAATATGAGTACTGCAAATTAAGAGTCACTAAGTACTGGGTACCAGGCATTATTCTTAGGGCTCTAATTTAATTCCTACAGTAAATCTGTAATGTAGAGACTACATCTATTTGTGGTTAGTGAACGTATGCACATAGAAGTTAAATCAAACCACTTTGTGTAACATTACCTGGCCTGTCCACAACATCACCGCGCCAGCCAAAAGCACACCATCACAAAAAAAACATAGCAAATGCCATACTATAGGATATAGTGCAACTCTTTACTGCACAGATGGAAACTCATCAGTACCAGAATACAGTTACTAGCTTCCTTCCTTAGAAGGAAACTAATGTAAGTTCCCACCCTACTCTTCTACAACATTTACATAGCTACTGTCAGAATTCAAGCAAGGGCTACAGAGCACAAAGGTCGCATGCATAGAAGATTGCTTCCTACGAACTTAGCTTGTGTAAAAAAGGCTGTTGGTTTTCTTTTCTGACACAGACATTTCCAGTTGAGTACTAGTCAGCACTTGACTAGCCTACTATAAACCACAAAGTTGTAAGCAGTAACTTCATGCTCATGAGCAGTTCAGAAGACCCTTCCTCTACTTTCATGAAAAACAGAGATGGTACATGTGAAATAAATGCTAAGGATCTCTGTAAGGAAGATGAATTTTTAGTTTGGATTTGCATTAAAAATATTTATTGCATTTATCTAAATTGCATGACAAGAACATTACATTAAACATACTAAATCTTAAAACAAAACTTAAAAATCTTCTCAGTTTCTGCTGTTATCTACCTAAACTTAGTTCTAGCAACATACAAAGTGAAGTATATTAACTTCATCTCTCAAGGATTTGACGACTTCAACCTAAGCGCTGGATATAGTCAATAAGGAAACCCAACTTTATTAAACAGAAACGACCCTCAGAACTCCATCAAGAACAAAAAAAATCCATAAATATAATGACCTGGCTAAGTGGAATGGGGCCCGGCTTTAAACCACAGTAATCAGGAAGTAGAAGGCTTGGGGATTGCTAAGAGTAGACCCCTTCCTCAGAATCACCTGTGGGCCACATCCCACATCCTGCTTGCACACCAATCTTTAACATATGGAAGTGCCAGGCATGGTGGCCCATACTGTTAGTCCCAGAACTCAGAACACGGGGGCAGGGGAACTCTGAGTTCAAGGCCAGACTGTTCTACAAAGGAGTTCCAGGACAGAGCAATACAGAAAAACCCTGTCTCAAAACAAAACAAAAAAAAAGAAAGAAAAGGAATCATCACAATTGCCCCTCCTTAAGATTTGGAACACCAAATGAAAGATAGAGTTAGCTGGGGGTTTGATGAGGGACTTAAAGGGAAAGCTATTAGGGCATGGCTATATTTTCTAGATTTTAATTTTTTTCTATTTATCTTCAAAGCACTTTGTTACATGTTTTTTTTTAAATCAGGAAGCTGAGCATGGTGTCACATGCCTTTAATCCCAGCACTTGAGAGGTAGAGGCAGGTGACAGATCTCTGTGACTTAGAGGACACCCTGGTCTAAGCTTTGAGTTCTAGGGCAGCAGACCAAAAGCAAACAAAAGAAAAAAAGATAACATCGGAGTTCTAGCTCTGACAAGGGTGGAGATATGACATTCTTTTGTGGGGGGTTAGTTTTGGTTTTTTGGGGGGTTCTTGAGGCATTCTAAACTAGCCAAAATATTGTAAGATTAGAAAGACACAATAGTCATTTCACTTAAGAGTTCATCCAACTTGACTTATCAGTCATCTGGTCAGGAAAGCACTCACTGAAGATATGTAAATAAAATGGAAGAAATAACTATGGGATTAATGGGATATGTACTTATACAACCTAGACATCTGTAAATTCATGATGATGCTTGCAGACCCTGACTTCTAAGCCTGCTTACTTTTCTAAGCTCTAATAGGAAGAGTCGAACTTTTCTTTAACCCTGTATCTCTTTGAATACAAGCCCAAATCCTAAGGCTACTTATCTTGATTCCCTTCTCTGCTTGTTTTTCTCTTTGTGTCTCTGTCTTTTCTGTCTCTGTGTCTTTTTCTCTCTCTGCCTCCTCCTGCTTGTCTCCAAAGATTCCCACTTGCTATGCAGTTGCTTACAGATCTTACTTGCTCCCTTTTTTCCTGAGTTCTAGATCAAAAGTCAAACTTTTCCTTTCCCCATTGTAGTTTCCCTTTGGATACTGGCCCAAATATTAAACCTGCTTCCCCACACACCTTGGTGGTCCATACTCTTCCTCTAAAAGACCCTCTCCCTCACCCACTCAGCTACTCACACACTGTCCTGGCTTTTTTTCAGATGCTAATAAATTTATCTGAGCTCTTCCTTCTGGATTGTTTTATTAAAGTCTTTTTATCAATTTGATCAAGAACTCATTAAAATGAATCTGTAACAAAATTAAATAATCTGTATGAATTAAAAATCTAAAGTCTCTTCTAGAGTCTACATCCTATATAGTTTAATCGTTGTAGAGTTTCAACAGGGAAAATACTGAAATGAAAAAAATCAGGAAGGATTACTTCAGAAACAGCCATCTGTAAGTGAGTAGTTCATTGCAAGTTCTCAGGAAGTAAATTAGCCAGGAGTAAAACCTGTCAAACCAATAGTAACTTTTCTGCCAAAATCCATGTTGGTGTGACCCATCCAGCATAAACATAACATTTCCTCTTACTGAACAGTGATTTGGATTTTCTTCTGCCTTTTCTTCTGACAGCCAGCATGACGAATGGTAATGTTCTAGCTTAAAGCCACACGGTCAACATAATCTAAGCAAACTGAAGTATGTTTGAAAGTCTCAGAGTTTTATATGAGTTTTCTACAGTGATCAATTATGAAAACATCTCAAACATTATGGGGCCCAGCAAAACATGCTTACTAAAGAGGGTAAACTAGAAACTGCTTGTCAGGACTAACTTCCTGTTTCTGAGCTATGCAGTCATCCCACCCCATCTGTACTTTTGCTTCCAGAGTTTCTGCTCAACTGCAGCAACAAAATGCTAACATTAGCATGGCTTTCTCATGGTATATATGAAAAGTACTTATACCTAGATTTACTAGGGGTACTGATTGAGCATATTTACAGGTAGTATGTGGGTTTATTATTTTATAGTCTCCATCTGTACTGAGTTGTATTTGCTGTTTTAACTAAATACTAATATAGATTTTTATGCCCTAGCAAAATGAAAGCCTTGTATAGGTGACCCACTCTAAATCAGAGATATCCAAATAGATAAACCCCTTAGGTTGATTTTTTAGAACAATGTCACAAGACAAAACATTTGTTAAAATGATACAAAGCGAAAAAGAGGAAACATCTTATTTTCATCCTATTTGTAAACCGTCCTCTATTATAACACTCCTACTTTGGGCTATCCATAAGTATTCACTGGATAGTAGTTAATCCCTCAAATCCTAATCTTTTTAAATCAATAGTCAAACACACGAGACTTTTTCTTAATTACTTGAACAATTTCTTGCAAAATACTCTCCCCTAGGTCTCTGAAGCTTGAAGCAAGAACAAGGGTAAGATAGAGCATTAGAGTCCATATTGTGTGTGTCCCACTTCCTGGCGACTATGGCTACTAATGGCAATGCTTACAGAAGACAAATTTTCACCGTTTAATGAATATTACCATGGAATGACATGTCTAATTCACCCTTAAAGATAAAAGTTTAAGGCTGGAGAGATGGAACAGTGGTTTAAGAGCACTGGTTTTCAGCCCCCACATGATGGCTCACCACCATCTGTATTTCGCGTCTGAAAGAATCCAATACCCTCTTTTAACCTCCATGGGTACCAGAAACCCATGTGAAACATATGTATACCTAAGAGTAGGCAAAACATAAATCTTAGACAATTTTTCCTTAGAGAATTAAGTTTATCCAGTTGAGGCGGTGCACAACTTGAATCTCAGCATTTGCAGCAGAGACAGGGAGATCTCTGGGAATTTGAAGCCAGCCTAGTCTACATTGCAAGTTCTACACTAGCGAGTTAAATGGTGTGGTGGTTTGCATGAGAATGGTTCCCGTAGGCTCATATATTTAAATGCTTGGTTCCCAGTTGCTATATCTGTTTGGGAAGGACTGGAAGGTGTGGGCTTGTTGGAGGATATGTGTCCCTAGGGAAGGGCTCTGAAGTCTCGAAAGACTACTGCCATTCCCAGTTCGCTCTCTCTGCCACCAATTTCCACAGCAAGATGTAAGCTCTCAGCTGTTCCTGACACCACGCCTTTGCTTGGCCATCCTGCACCCTTAGCCCTCTGAAAATGTGAACTCCCAAATTTAATGTTTTCTTTTATAAATTGCATTGGTTGGGGTATTTTATTACATTGTGAGAATGTGCCCAAAACCAAAACAGTGAAGAGTGAAGTCTAGCAGTAACTGTCTGTGGACTATCACTTTCAATTCAATGTGACACCACTGATATCTTGCATCATAAGTTAATATTTACCTTAAATTGAAAGTCTTTGTTCTAAGGTTCATTGTCAACGGTTCAACTGCAATGCTACTGTGTTACACAAAAATGAACAGTCTGAATAAATACTATGCGGTCTAGATTTTTTTTCTACTTGTTAAAATTTATCAGCCAGGCATAGTGGGATACATATTCACGACCACTCAGGAAGTGGAGGCAAATGGATCTCTGTGAGTTGGGGACAATGTGGTTTACATAGAGTTCCAGATCAGCTACTGTTACATAGTGAGAATCTGTCTCCAAACATATATACATACATACATACATACATACATACATACATACATGATTATCATAAATCATATCCAGATCCTCACAAAAATTTAAATTACGTATTTAATTATATATTTTCTATGTACTGCAGGAAGGCAAATTTTTATTGTGGTGACAACACAGATAACTTGTCAATTGACTATATAGTCATTCATGACACTTGAAAGAAGCGCCTGAGTAAATACCTCAGTGAGTACTCGCCATGCAAACATGAGGAACTAAGTCTGGATCCCTAACAACCATGTAAGTGAAGGCCTATAATACGAGCACTGGTGGTAGGGTTGACAGGTGGATCCCTGAAGCTTGCTGGTCAGTCAGGCTAGATGACACAGTGAACTCCAGGTTAAGTGACAGACCCTGTCTCAAACTAACAGCATGGACTGCAATAGAAGGTGTCTGACATGGAAGTCTGACTTACACACACACACACACACACATCACAGCACACACACACATCACAGCACACACACACATCACAGCACACACACATACACACAGCACAGGCTCACACATACTCACACACCACACACACACAGGTGAGCACATTCACAGACAACCAGATAATCATGTAGAAGCAGAAACAGAAGGAGAGAGAGAAATTAATATTTTCCTTGATAAGTCAATAACCACAACAAATAAATTAACTTAAGAACATATAATTTTTAATACTTAAGTACATACAAATATATACATATAGCACACAGAGAGAGAGAGACACACACACACAGAGAGAAATTTACCTACAGAAGATGGTATTTGGAGAACATTTTTGTTCAGTTTCCTAACAAGTTCCAAAAGATTTTACCTAGTTGTTCTTCTGTCATCTATGTTGAAGTCTTCAAGCAAACAATCTTAACAAGCCACAATGTAATTATTATTCATCAAATGGCAAAGAGAATGTGCATCAAATTTATTGGTTTATTGATTGATCAGCTCACTCATTCATACATAATATAGATTTCAGAAATACTTGCTAAAATGCCACACACTGTATCAGATGTTGGAGATAAAACAATAAAACACTGAGCAGAGAAATGAAAGATGGGTCATGCTTTAAGAGAGCCTATCGAAAAAAAGAGATCCTATCAACTAGTGGAGAAATAGACATTAAAGGGTTATACACAGCGCCAGTGATGTGGTGTATATTATGTATTTCAGCATTCAGGGGGCTGAGACATGAAGATCACGACAAGTTCAGTACCAACCCGGGATACACAGAGTGTCCAAGCCCGCTAAGGATACATACTGAGACCATGTCTAATACCTCACCTCCCCCCTGAAATAGAATAACACATAATAACTTGTAATAACTATGAAAGGAAAATATATATGTACTGAAATCAAGCAGTACAGCAGAATAACTGAATCGATGAGGTAATAAGAAACTGCTAAACTGAGAACTTAATGTTTTTTATTTTTAACTTTCTTTTTATATACATAACTATTTTGCCTACATATATGTGTATATACCATGCGCATGTCTGGTGCCTGTGAGAGTCAGAAGAGAATGTAGGACCCCCTCTGACCGGAGTTACAGATGGGTTGTGAGCCACTATGCTGGTGCTAGCAACTGAACCTGGGTCCCTCTAAAAGAACAGCAAATATTCTTAATAACTGAGGAATCTCTCCAGATACTAACGACTGCCGATTAGATAGGAAAAAGAAATACTAGAAGCAGAGCATATGAAATCCTTGATACAGCCACTTTGAACGGTATTTTAGCAAATTCCTACAAAGCTTAAATACACTCATAGGATTATCCAGCAATTGCAGTCCTCTCTCTACCCAATTTAGCTAAAACTGAAGTAGGTTCCTAAACTATAACAAAGTTCCCACACTGGCATAGGATGCTGACGGGGGGAGGATGTGTACCCTGTGAAGGTTGAGGGTATATACCAACTCCTTGCACTTTCTGTTTGATTTTGCTAAGAACATAAAATTGTTGTTTTGAAAAATGTCTTTTAAATCAACACAATCCCTGAGGTAGGAATTTAAGTTAGACTCTGCTACAAAAGCTAGTGATTGCAAATGCTGAGAATGAGTGCCTGTCAAGGTAAAGGAACGGTGTTGAAACTGAGGAGCAAGTACATGGAGTATGGAAAAGTTCCGGGTTCTGATTACTCCAGCTCTCCATTATTATCTCTTCTCACACGCAAAAAGGCAGAAATACATGTGAATTCTTGCCCTGCATACACAACTGCTTTGTAAACCTGCAAATATGTACGCCCACAAACACACACCACTTACACATATACACACATGCCATACCATTCTCATACAGGGGAGCCAGGCCAGGGTGGTCAGCATAAGGATATAGGGAACCACTGCAAAATCAGGACTCCTCCCTTTTTCCTTTTGGTAAATACGGAAAGAGGATAGAGTGGAAAGGGGAAATTATAAAACATCTAGGTGGACTCACATTTATCTTCATTGTCTCAAATAAAGTACACATTACACAAACAAAGGATCTAAGATCTCTTACACAGAAATTAAAAATAGTAATTACTATTGTGACGGTAAGAACAGGAAGGAAGGGTGGTGCTGGAGATTAATCCTTTTCTATGAGAGAAGGAAGTCAATAGACAATATCTAAAATGGATAAAGGAAGACATGATGGCATATAGGCATAATATTTGTAGATATGAAGGAAACTACTAGAATAAAAGTGTTAAAAGTTTTCAGTAAGGTCACCACTAGCAAACACTTATATATAGGCAGGAGTGGGGCATGAATTACCACTTTTTGCCACAAGTCCTTCTGTACTGTAACTATAATTATGGACACAGAATGATAAAATAAACATGTTTTAAAGAGAAAATAAAAGGATGTATCAACAAAACTAGCAGATATATATATATATACATATGTAATACATATAATTTACATAGTATATATTTTTCCTATATAGAATGTTTTCTGTGCTGTAATACACATCACAATCCAAAGCAACTTAGGGAGGAAAGGGTTTCTTTCTATAATTGAGGAAGCCAATGCAGGAAGCTGGAGGGAAGAATTGAAACAGAGACCATGGAGGAGTGCTGCTTACTGGCTTACTCACCTGATTTTCTCAGCTAGCTTTTGTGAGACAGTATTCACAACCTTCATTGGGCTAGTCTTTTTCTTTCAATTAGAGAAAAAGAATATGCCTCATAAACATACCCAGAGGCAATCCAATAAAGGCAATTCCTTAATTGTGGTTACTTCTTCCCAAATGTGTCAGCTTGACAAGCAAACTTAGTCATCATGAATTGCATATGAAATCCACAAAAAATAAAATAAAACAATAACAAAGTGAATTAAACATCAGATAAATCGTGTTGACGATACAGTAGGCTTGAAGCCAAAGAAAACACAATTAAGAAACAGGTAGATCTCAATGAGTTTGAGGCCAGCATGGTCTACGAAATATTTTTTTAAAAGGTCCACCTCGATTAGATTCATGAACAGAAAATGTTTCATTGCACAGATTATTCTACATAGAAACTATCTAGATATAGATGTTTTAATTTTATTTCATGTTTTATGGATATTTTTTCTACATTATGTCCATGTACCACATGAGGGTGTAGGATATCCTGGATCTGGAGTTAAGGTTGTGAGCTACCACACTGATATTAGGAATTGAACCTAGGTCCTCTGTAAGAAAGACAGTGCTATCAACTGCTGAGCCATCTCTGGGTGGGCAATTTGTTTGGGGGTTTTGTTTTGTTTTGTTATTTTAAAACAGGACCTCACACCTTGTAGACCAAAATAGCCTTGAACTCCCGAATCAGCTTCCAAACACTGAGATTTAAGTGTATGTCATAATGGCTAGTTTCCAAAAAGACAAGTTATTTATTTAAGGAGAAAAGAAGATAATGAGATTAGTTCTCTACCTCATATGCTATCTCTAATATTTCATCCATGCGATTTACTATGCAGCTAGCATAGTAATGCACAGGCATTCAAGCTCTTTGTATCACCAATATAGCCACCAAACATACAAATTCTAAAACTATTATCCTCCCCATTAGCTGCTTCTCCCCTCATTCTATGATGGTGGGTTTAGGGTAGCAGGGTACTACATGTGAGATCTAAAGACTCACTAGCATTAGACTTCCACAAACTAATCCATGCAAACTGACAAAATAAAAATGGAAATGTCTTCATTGATCTTCAAAAGCAATCTAGAATTTAGACACCAGAGAAACTTAACACATAGAAGAATAAAGCAACAATCATAAGGAAAACACTGACACAGCTGATCCTTACATACCCGAATTCTAACCATTTGATCATACACTATCATTCAAAAGACATGAAGTAAGTTAAAAATAAACATGATTTCTGCACAGAATATGCATGGAGAATGTTGGCTACCACAGAACTAAAATCCAAGCACTCAAGAGGCTGAAGTAAGTAGGCAAACAGAGTTCCAGGACAACCTGAGCTACATAGTCAGAGGCTGCCTCCCTATTTTAAAAAAAGAAGACAGTTATGACACAGGAATAGTCCCAGAATGCCCCAGTAGACTTCACTTACAAATGTACTTAGTAATCTTCTGAACAAAAGGAGGATATCAAAGGACATACACAAAAACCTTGCCACTTACAAAGAGGAACCACAAATGTTCTATACAGAAGCCTTGGATAAGTACTTTTAAAATCTTTAATTAGAAGGAATTCACAATTATCTACTGAAATATCCCCTACTTTATTATTTCCTCAATTTAAATTTTTCATACTCAATAAATGTCCTCAACTAACATAGAAAGGATGATGTAATAAAGTAGCAACTTATGATTAGTAACTTATAAAAATTTTAATCTGCTTGACTACTATGGTCATTCAATACACTTTTAATCAAAGGTAGGTCAGTCCCTCATTATACCTAGAAATGACCATAAAAGGGGGTGCTCACTAAAATTTTATTTCTCAGAATGGAAAATGATGTTTCACTATAGACAGCATTATATAGACACAATAAGGTACCACAGGCTGTTAAGTTTTAAAAGGACGTTAACATGAAAAATTACTAAAAGTAAAAAACTATCTTCAACATTTTATAATTGACAACACTGAAACATACATTAATTTATCAATGTTTTAATGTAGAGCTAAGGCCTTTATAGACTCATCAGCTGAAGTTCAAAGCCACCTTCTTTCAAAAACCACATTCTACCATCTGCTATTTTTTGTTCTATATGAGAGAACCTACAGGCATCTGTAAAACCATATTGGGATTTTTTTCTAGACTTTTGCTTACTTCTTTCATGCTTATTTCAGTAGCAATCTTTGTAGCTGCCATATCAATTCATATGAAAGACTTCTGAATTTTAATAGATTTCTTCTCACAGGCACACCTCATCAATTTACATGTTTAATTAAGTCATGTAACTACAATAGCAATTACATGCACATATATATGGAAGCTAATGCAACTTGCAACCTACTCTTTGGAAAACATAAAACTCAACACACGGGAACAGAGAGTAATTTGTAAAGCATTATTAACCTGTGTTTTAAAGGATATTCATCATCTGCTTCAGTGACCACTGTCTAAGCTTATAGATTGCATGAAAATCTTGCATTTGTAGGATAAGAACTTTGAAACAACTTTTATTAACTGATGCTTGCATTCAAACCTTAGGGAATATTTATTTTACTCCAAAGTTCATACAGCTAGTACAAGACTTATAAAGTCCAATACATGTACTCCTTGCCATTTGGGTCCTCTCAACTCCTGAAGCTTTTTGTACTGCCTTGAAGAGAGCAGTCAGGAAAGCAGAGAAACGGTGAATGAGATGGGCTGACCTATGATCAAAGGCAAGAGTTGAAAAGTAGAAAGTAGGGCTGGGCATGCAGCTCAATGACAGAAGAACTGCTTAGCCCATGTGAGGTCAAGTTCAGCTCCCAGCTACCACAGAGGTTTAAAAAGAAATAAAGTGCCCTTGGGAGGCAGTCTAGTTCATAGGGTTCTCACCGAGCTTACTGATGCCCAAAGCTTGGTAAACAGCACCACATAAAACTGGGCACAGTGATGCACAGCTGTAAGTCCAGCCTTGGAGAGTAGAAACGAGGAGATCAGGAGCTCAGAGTGATTTCTATACACAGCTGCAAGGCCAGCCTGGGCTACTCGAGACCCTGTCTTGAAAGAAAGGAAGGGAAGGAGGGAAACAACAGATAGAAAGAAAAGGTAGAAAGGCAAGGCAGGAAAGGCAGGAAATATCCAGAGGATATCCTTAAATCAGATTAGTTCACAGGGCAAGGGTCACTACTTCCTCAAAACATTCTTTTTCACCCCCGGCCCTTATTTCCTTCTTTGTGCTGGTGCCTGTTTTCCCAAGCAGCCCATCTGCATCTGCAAAAATGATTCTTAAAAGAATCGAGTTCTTTCCTCATAAAGAGTTAGGTGGAACTCTTTATCTTTGTGTAGGCAGGTGACTGGGCACAGTGGGCAGGTAACTGGGGACAGTGAAGAAGTAGCAAGCTGTCGGGGTGGGAGTCACAGCAAGGGGCAGCCTCTGAACAGAGAGAGCACCATAATACGAAAGAAGAGTTAGAGAAGCACAAAGATAAACGGACTAATTTGAAAATATAGCTTAGGGTCAGTCCAGAACCTAGCAGAAAGGAAGGGACTTTCTTCTTTGTTCCTATACCATATGGCACATGTCTGCTCCCACAGCTCAGGCTGATACTATTAATAAAGCAGCTCATCTGCAATGTAGATTAAGTAGGATTCGAAAAGGGGGCACTACCCTGGGAAAGTAACCTCCATTCAGAATATGTTCCCAAAGAAACAATTTCTTGCAGATAAAAACAGAAACAAAAAGAAGTCTGGCAAATACTTCTTAGAATACAGCATGCTCCCAGAGCCCATAGATTAAAGAATACACACAGAGCAGAATTTGAAATGCAGAAAAGATAAATGGAGAAAGAAGATAAAGTTCAGATTTGCAAGAAAGAAGCTGCTGTTATTAAATCACTGTGTCATTATGATGGCCTACTGCAATGTGTCAATCTCTGCTAATCTGTAACCCCTTTGGAGGCAAATCTTATATCCTCTAGGGATTCGCAAACACCTCCACACAGGGACTCTGTATGCATCTCTGCCCCAGTTAGATTAAGGTGGAGGGCACACTGTTTTATGTCTATTCTTGCTAGCTACAATTGAGTAGATAATTTTTTTCTCCTGCTTGCATTAAGAAAGGACAGTAGAGGCTTTTGAGCACTTTTTTTTCAATTTATACATATCCTCAGGAGATTCTCATATACTCCATTCAGGAATCAACTTTTCCAACACAGGAGAGCATCTACCCTCCACAGCAAGCAAAAGCTCAGTACCTAGCAATGATGCTTCACAGCTACCTACTGTCCTGTGTCTTTCAGCAAGTTCACCTTCCTACATTCCACTGTGCCTGTTTGTAGGGAGCAGAAAAAGCCCTGCATGAGTGAAGTTCTGATGGCTGTGTGTTGCTGACATAGACATAGCCATGGGCCATGTCAAGGAACCCACAGCCTGAAACCCATGGGAATGACAAAGCCTCTCTTCCCACCCCTGGGGTGAGACCCAGAGGAATGGCAAAGCCTTCCCCTGTCCCATGCGTAGCAGAAAGTGTCCACCACAATTTTCTCCCCTCAGATATTTGTGGTCTGAAATCTGCTCCCCTACAGAGACTGAGATTAGGTAAACTTGTCATCCTTGATTTAGTTGTATGTCATAAACCCTGGCGCCTTGCTTAACTGTATGTAATAACTCCACCTCCTTGTTCAGCTGTGTGCAATAACCCCTCCTCTCTCTCATCAACTCCACGTAATAAATGCTCTGAGCTTCCATGATGCTGTGGCTACGCCATCAGAGAGCCCAAACCACCTACCCCAGCATTCCTGTGTGTCTGTGTATCTGTCTTCATTGGCTTGCAGCCTCAGTCAGATCTGCCCCTAGAGCTGTGCAGGACATTGCACTGTTGCTCGTCAGTCTCCCATCCAGTTCCCACCCAACTTAGTCGACCACTAAGACTCTTGATTCTCAAACCCTCCTCTTCCATTTCCCCCTCAAGAGGCTCAGTGCCCAGCATCTGAGGCTCATTTCTCTAGTACTCAAACTTGTCTTATATTTCCAACCACCTATCCCACCTCTTTCCAAACATATCTCCTCACTATTCGAAATACTTGGATCCTGAGGCTGAAGATTTGAATGCATAAAAATTCTGAGTATGTATGATGTGGGTCAGCTGTAGAGAAACTGACCTAAGCTGACATGCAAGGTGGGGGGGTGGAGAGTGTATTAAACCCTAGAGCCCATGGCCCCCTCACAGATTTCATTTGTATGGAGTGGATTACTGCAACCCATGAGGAAACATGGAGCCATTACTGTAAACATACTCTGATGACTCAAGAGAACCTAGAAATTTGGTTTGTATGTGAACTCCCAATTCTTAAGGGTTGCAAAACTTAAAAGTCAACATTGAAAGTCAAACAAAACAAATCTGTGAGCTAGAAATGATTTGCAGGACTGCCATTTTGCAAACTGTATATGACATTAGTGGATATCCCACTGTATAGTACAGAATCATCTTGGCAGATTATTAATGAAGATTCTTGGGAGACCACACTACTGAATTCTGGTTCATTACGTTCATGCTGCTCTAGAATCTATATTTTTAGCTAGCTTTCCTGATGACTTTGAAGTAAAATGGTTCAAATATGACTGTTAACAAATCTGTGTAAAGAGAAAATCTAGATTAAAAGGAATGAAGGCAGTAGAGGAAATGGAAAATATATTTCTAATGCCTTCAAAATCCTTTCATTGTTCTCACCCACTATGTGCCTAGAGAAGTTATTATTAAACTTGTTTCAACTCTAAACAACAGTACTCATTCATAAATACATCTTCAAGACATATGAACTCAATTGCGATTATTTAAAAATGGCTTTGTTCAATGTACTGAACATTAGAAAACAACAGTATAGTGATAATTATGATAATTAGCACTGAAATTTAAGATAGTGTTCTACAAATCGACTGTATTTTGTTTACTAATTTATTGTGCAATGGTAGGATATATTATCTTAAAATGAAACAGAACCTTGTCTTAAACTTTTATTTAAGCCGACATATGTGAAAGTTCTGAACCTGTACATAATAAAATCCATGATTTCCTGAAAGCTAAAGTGTTTTGTTTTAAATTCCAAATGAATATTTTCTCCTTGGCAAGTCTGAGTGTCTCTCTCTCTCTCTCTCTCTCTCTCTCTCTCTCTCTCTCTCTCTCTCACACACACACACACACACACACACACACAGGAAGATTTCTTAATGACTCAGTTCCTAGCCTATTTTGTTTCATATTATTAATCTTTCCTGTGTCTAAATCCCAGCCATTCATAAGCCACTTACCAAATGCTGACTCACACTCTTACTCTATGTATGCTAATGTCAATTTCTTCCTAACAAATACCCATATTTCATTCCTAACTTTAAAAGCTAAAGATAGCATTTGGAAACAGATAGATATTATATACTATAGTATATACTATAGTGCTATCTATGGGAAGAAGTGTCCTATTCTAGTAAGCAAAATAGGAGGAGAAGCAGTTAACACAGGAAAAGCTCCTGACTGTCAGTCATAACTCTGTGGTATGAAGTCATATGGTCCTGCCTGGCAGAGACATTCCTAAGAAGCATAGTATTCATGGCACCACATATGGGTGTCGCTGAGAAAGAAACAAAACAGAAACGACTCTGAGTCATGATTGGGCTTCCAATTCCCAAGGCAACATCAGGAAGAAGAGGGTGAAGAACAGGCCAGACAGTATTTTTGGCTCAACATACCAGGGGAGCCCCTCCACAAGGGCCTTTCATATGGCTATGTATTTTATGTATTTATAACTCAGGAAGTTCCTTTCCTCTTTGTTTATAATAATATGCTTTGTGCCTGGGAAGCTCAGAAGAGATTTAGTAAGAATCACAATTCTCACATGAGAAAGCTGTCAAGCACAAGATGAGTCCTGTATCAAGGACTGCAACACTGGCCTATACATCTTTGCTTTCAGCTAGACGGAAACACCAAACAACCATTCATCCCATTAAAAATAAAAATAAAAGAGTTTACCTTTAAGGAAACACCAGATAAACCCTAAAACCCTGCATTTACGCACATATAAATACACATACACACTTTAGTCTTATGTTCAAAACAACATAACCAATAGCCACCACAACTATAATATGACTCATGTTACAAGTAGGTTTGTATAAGAACTAGACATAAGAAACCCTGTCTCAAAAACAATAAAAATTAAAAAAAGAACTAGACATAAACACATATTTGCTTGATAACCCAGATATATACAATCCTGGACCAATTTTTATTAACCTGGTTCTTATTTCAAATTCATATGTGGATCGAATTGCTAATTATCTCACCATAAAAATTGTACTAATAAAACTGAGCCAACAATGTCTCTTAGTAAAAAAATTAACCTACTGAAGTAAACTACCTTAAATAGGGATTTACGACAGGGCAGTCTAAGCTTACTTTGCCAAAACTGTTTCTAATTTGGCTAATTTTGTGGTAGGTGGTCCACACGTGGCACTAGAGGTACTTTACTGAAGCTAGTTTACCCAGTTACATATGTCACAAATATTACGCTTCTCTTAGAATATTTCAAAGACAGGCTGTAATCCAGCCAAGACATAACATATTTGGTTTGACAGCACAAATCCTGTAATCTAAGTTACGTGACCTTTAAGCCAGTATCTGTTTGTAGGGGAGAAATAACAAGAGCTTGACTTAGAACAACGCAAACTTGAGAGGAAAAGATCTACAGAGGAGTGAGGTGGAAGAAAGGGCCAATTAAGCTGCTACAAAACAAAATCATCAAAGTGCATGCTATTTACAGTGTGTATTTAATTTCACAGGTTCAAATCTGTCAAATTAAACCATTCCAGTGGGTATCAAAATTAATGGATGCTCTATATTTACACTGCAAACAAGGCAATTACCACATAGTTTTAACAAGAGTTTAGACTTCATGATATTTCCAATTATCAAAACTCCAGAGTAAGCTCTGATTATAAGCTCCAATCAGCTCCAATCACATTCTAAGTTCTACTCCCCATTCTCATTTACTCACCCTACCCAGGTTACTGGAAGAAAGGGAAACTGTTTGAGTGAGCATCTGATGTTCACTGTGATTGAACCACAGTCTCCCCATCTTGGTAATCAGCTACTCTCATACACATATCCCAGCCTCCCTGAAATCCTGTGTGTTTCCTCAAGCATGTCCTCATTCTTAGTTCCCTTGTAATTTTGCCTTGTATGCTGAAAGTGTTTCCTGAAGATTCAGAATGAAATAATGTCCCCTCTGATGTAATGGTATTAGAAAGTATCTGGGGCCTTTGAATGATATTAAGGATTGGTCAAAAGATTACTGAGCTCGCAGTCCTGTTAGGATACCGAAAGTAACAGTGTGTAAGCCACAAGAGTACGCTCAACAGAACCTAGCCATGATGACATCCAGATCCTGGATTTCCAGCCTCCAGAGCTGTATAAGCTAAATTCTGTTGTGCATAAGTCATTCAGTCTACAATGCCTTTCTATATGTAAGCCAATCTGACCATGATACACATACTGTTCTCACTGAAGGAAATGCTTTTCCTCACTCTACTACTTGTTAAAAACAATCTCCATACATTTCAGGAAGCGTTTTGTCCATGTCTTCCCAGAAAGACCTCCCTACTATTCCATTTGAAGTGAAACTCATCTGTGTTCCCAAACACTTTACCCCTGCATCTGCACTTAACCACAATCTATCCTGTACCATATGTTTATAACATCATATTCTCCAGTGTACATAGCAGGCAGAAATTGCTTATCTTAGCCCTAATAATGCTTACTTATCTTAATGCTGAGGTGGGCTCCTATAAAACATTTATTACATTTGATTAATTATTGAACAAGAAGAATTTCAAAGGTAGAATTCTTCCAACTGAGCAGCTTGCCTTAGCAAGTTGTCAGTCGTAAAAGTCACCACGCATACCTACAAATTGAATGTTTACGGACAAGGCCCAGTAAATCTGACCACACTATTCTTCATGCTCCAGGACCCAGATGAAACATACCATCTGAAGAGGCTCTCCTGTGTCTATCGGACACAGTATGTGGCACTCCAAATAGCACACTACTCATACCTATTTATTATTGCAGTTATGACTTTACAGTAACCTCTTTTTTCAATAGGTCGCAAGATTCTCAAGAGTAAGACCTGTTTGTAAGTGTACTTAGGCCCTCAGCATGATGCCTCATACATAGCAAGGAGATGATGTCCCTGGAATGATTATGCATTGTAGCATGCATTTATAATGAGCACCATGGTTAGTACAATTGTGTGTGTGCTGCAAAATGATATTGTAGGTTGAAAGTAAAGAAATTGATCATGGCGTCTATAAGCAGGTAAAAACAGCTTAATGATTATATGAAGAACTGGATGGAAAATACTTAGAACTCACAAGAAAAGAATAAAAGTGTAAGAGGAGAGGTTATTTCAAATAGGTGAGATGATGCATTACATGGCTTAATTAAATGAAAGAAAAAAAGAAAAGGATGGTAATTAGAGTTAGGTGCTTAATATTATATCATCAAACACAAAATAGCTTCAGCTCTGGCGAGTTGAGCGCAAAGTAGCAAGCGACTTTCATTGGTCAAATAGGGAAGTTAACCTTGATTCAACTGGAACAGAATCATAAAGGTCAGTCGGTAACTACTAACAAAGAAATCCAGTCAGCTGATAAATGAGGCAAGGGTAAATCTCAACTTCAGAAGGTAAACTTGATAAGTACCATGTGAAGGGACAGTTGATTTTGATTTTTCTTGCAAAGAACAATATTAAAAAGAACACAGTCATAAAGTATTTTCCTTTTTAATCTGTGTGTAGTCAAACCATACCACAGCCCCTCGGTTTGCCTTGGGATAGTCTCCAACTGCGATATGGATGGCAGTAGAAGTTTGGTATTAGCTACATGCAGGTGGTATTTGGGGAGCATTATGTTAACTGAATTGGTGTGGAGAGGCGACCAACAGTGAGAAATCTGTGAGACTGGAGGAAGGACTAGAGCTTTGGAAGTTAACAAGTTGAGAAGCAAAAGATACCAGAGAAGGTCAATGTCACGAAGTATAAAATGCGCACAGGTCACCAGGTGTGGTCACACACACAAGTAATCCCAGCACTTGTGCTAGAGCAGGAAGATTGTGAGCTCAAGGGAAGCCTAAGAAACATGGCAAGATCGCATCTCAATTAAATAATTAAAAGTCATATAGATGAAACGTTAAATATGAGCAGCATCACGAGCTGGCAAGGGCTCAAGCAACAAGCAAAATGAAAATCACCTTTTAAACCCGGTAGGAAGAGAACACACATTTCCCTTAGTTGTCAGAAATGTGATAAGTGATAAGAAGTACAATTCATAACACAAAGCTGCTAACAGTCCAGTCCAGCAGGCTTGGATTAGCAGGAAGGAAGAAGATAAGAATACAAATTGTGAAGGCCAATGACATGACTGATACTTCCTTGAAAACATGGATGATCTGACCCTGTCTCAATACAGGGCAGAGGACAAATGGCAAAAGGAGACTATCTAGCTACCAACAGGAGTTTTTCCACACTAAATACAGGAAAAGTCAGAAGATCTAAAGCAAGGTCTTCCAGCCCTTCAATCTGTCTCAGCCTTGACATTTTGTGTTGAGTACCTCTTTGTGTAGGGCACATGTCCTATGCATTGTAGGATATAAAGCATCATCATGGCTGCTACACACTATATACTAGTAGCACTGTTTCCCAACTTTAAACTAAAAATGTCTCCAGAAATTATTAAATGTTTCCTGGGAATTAAAACTGTCACAGCTAGAGAACCACTGGTCTAAAGGTAGGAGTGTGTGTGTGTGTGTGTGTGTGTGTGTGTGTGTGTGTGTGTGTGTGTGTAAAACTTTTGGAGACAGAGGAGTCCTAATCCCTTTCTTATGTATTTGTCCTTAAAATAGGTTAAAACTTTGTGAATTTGAAGTCAAAAATAAAAGGAGAATATGAGCAACCAGGACTAACATGGTGAAGTGGTTTGAGTTGGATTCCATGCCCTACCCCTGCCCCATACCTAGTTTCCAGCATTTGAACACTTACTATTTATGGAAGTTTAAGCTGTATGGTGCTGTGGAATATTATTTTAATAAGAAGAAGATTGTTATATTTGTTTATGCTGCAGAATATTACTTTAACTGTGTAAAGGTATGTTACTTTTGTTCATGTTGCAGTTGTTCAATTGTGTAAAAATGTGTTCATTTGTTTTACCTTGCCCATTTAAATACCTGATTTGTCTAATAAAGAGCCGAATGGCCAATAACTAGGCAGAGAATTGCTATATAGGACTGTCAGGCAGACAGAATAAATACGGGAAGAAATGTAGGCTAAAAGTGAATACGAGAGGAGAGGAGAGAATAAGGGGAACACAACCTGGACAAGAAGCCAGGTAGCCACGAACCAGCCAGCCATAAGACAGCCATCAGACAGACAGACACAGGAAGTAGTAAAACTAAGATATGAAGAAAGAAAGTTAAAAGCCCGAAGGCAAAAGGTAGATGAAGAAAAACAGGTTACTTTAAGTTAAAAGAGCTAGCCAGAGTCTAAACTAGACCAATAATTCATAACTAATAAAAAGTCTCCATGTTGTGATTTGCAAGCTGGTTGGTGGCCCAAAAGAAAAAACTTGGCACAGTATGGCTTTGATGGGGCAAGTATGTCACTGGGGATGGTCTTAGAAAATTAAAACCTCATGCCTCTTCTAACTTGCTCTCTCTACTTCCTGCTTACAGTTGAAGATGTGAACCCTGAGCTTCCTGCTTCAGACAGACTACATGGTTGCTGCTTGCTGCCATGTCTAACTGCCATGACAGACTCTTGTCTTCCTAGGACCATAAGACCAAATAAACTCCGTATTCTATAGGTGCCTTGACCATGGTGTTTTATCACAGCAATAGAAAAGTAACTGAATACATGGATTTTTGAAGGATAGAAAAAAAATGAAAAATAGAAACAATAAAATTCTTCATCTGCTTAGTGGCTACTCCTCTCATCATATCTATCCTTCTCTCTCAAGTATAGTTAAAAAAAAGTTCAATGAAAAGAACCAACATAGAAATTTTAGCTCATTAACATTAGTAAGTATCAAATTACCATAGGGTATCCCATAAAAATGCATAAATATTATGTCTCATTAATTTTTAATAGTGATCATAAGTGTGAAATAGCTTGACTGCAGGCTCCAGGCATACAGTGAACTATTCGTGATATAATTTACCTATTATAGTTTTTTAAAATTAAGGGCACTCTTTTTCTTTTTGGAGGGATGATGCCTAAAGTTGAGAGAAATAGAACCCAAACTACATTAGGCATTCTCAATTATTTGGCTCTTAAGCCCACGACTAAGGCCTCTTACTAGGCACGCACCAATGCTAAAATAGTTTGTCACAACACTTTCTGCAGACTAATTAAAAAAAAAGATTGCACTTGGCTGACTGTGCCACACTTTTATAGCAGCCAATCTTTAGGCAAAGCAGACACAGGAAGCAGCAGGAGAAGGTAGGTGGTTCTTGGCACTTCCCTAATCAAGAAACAATGCATATCGTGTACTTGTGTAACAGGAGACAGCATTAGTTTTCCAAGGCAGTTTCGCCCCACACAAAAGTTCACAAACAAACAGAGAAGGGGGAGAGAAGGGGAGAGTGAAGAATGCAATCGGACTTGCCATGAATTCTGTTAGAAAACACTAACGTACAAATGGGGAGAAAGAAAGGGAATGTATCACCATCAATGGCAGTATAAAGCACAGCAAGCCTTGAGGTGACTCAGAAATTATGTAATAGAGGTCAAACTACCAAGACTGCTATTTTTAAGAACTGTGCTCATGTAGCCTTAAAATCCACAGTCATATCCCTTCTGTGCCCATGGCACTTTTGCAAATGGTCACATATCTTCCCCACTATTTCATGGCAGCAATTCTAAGAATTTTAACTTGGGATTTTCAGTAACATTGAAACAAATGCCTCCTGAACTCTGTCTTCTAAATTATACATAAGCATGGTACAAATGTAGGCCAGGTCCAAAACATCACCAGTCCACAGTACTACTAGGCCTTCTGGTTAATTTAGAGCAACCCCAAGGTTTAGGCTCTTTGGCAGTATAGAAAAATGATGGGTTAAAACATGGATTTTTATAATCACATTGGGCCTAAATGCCAAGTTCACTGTTGCAGAGTCTCAGGCTAGTTCCTGAGCTGCTCTGAGCCTTTCTTGTTCCCTACAAACTGATGTCTGTCAGGATGATATGTGTTAATATTCAGAGGGAGACAATCCGCCATCAATCCCAGAACATCTTGTACATCACTGCTCTGTATGTCAAGACTGAAAGGTGCTGCTGGGATTTTATACAGGCTATTTCCCAGGGCTTTGTTTGTATCAAGTGATTTTCAGAATGAGGTAACATCTCCCAATCCCAGCAAAGACCAGGCTGTGTGTTTGTCACTATTAAAGTGACAAATCCCTCAAGTGTTCCTCTGCTATAGTACAACTCACTTCCTGTACCCATCATCCAAGTCTAGCCTATGGGACTTAAGATTATGGTGAACCTGAGTGTTGTATTGACATGTTGCTATTACTTTTTCAGTGATAGTATTCTTTGTCTCTGACCTAGAAATCTTAGGTATTCTGCAATGATCTGTGAAATTGGGACACTGGGTACATAGTATAAAATCCCACACTTTGTATGATTCTTAACGATTTAATTTAACTATAATCAAGGGGATGGCAGTGCACATGAGTGCAAGTGCTCAAAGAGGCCCGGAGAGAGCACTGGATTTCTGGAGTTACAGGCAGTTGTAAGCCACCAGACATGGATGCTAGGCATGAAACATGGGTCCTCTGCCACCAGGCATGGATGCTAGGCATGAAACATGGGTCCTCTGCAAAGTCACTGCTCCGAACTAATGAATCATTTCCCGAGCTTCCTTTGTATGGCTCTTCAAAACTACATGCAACAAACCCAGAGAATTAACAAGAGGTATGATATTGACTATCACTGAATTATCTCTCGATAGTCTGAGTATTTATTTGGTTAATGAACCACAGAAATGTTTCAATACCTAGAATGACCTAGAAGTAAGCTAACACTCTCTAGAGGGAAATACCCTGATAAAAGAGTATTACTATAGCCTTCACTGACTGAATAACTAAGATTTTAGAAACAAAATAAAACTATAAAGATGAGACATTCAGTTTTTAATATTCAGCCTAGTGATCTTTCATATTTCCTACTTTTAATACAACTAAAATCTAGATGTAATGCATTTGTGTTAAGGTAGATCCATTACAGTACTTAGTATTCTTTGATCCTTGATATGTACAAGCTGAATGAAGCCCATGCTGATCATCTATTTCGACCCCTTTGTTGTACAGAAAAAAAAATGACAGCTAAAAAGATAGAAAAAAATGATGTGGCCATAAATACATTTTAAAGTTAGTTCATTTCTAAGAAATCTCCTCAAATAGCCAGAAACAAAGTCTTTGAAACAAAAAGATGACATACATATCCTACTTAACTCAGTTCAACTCTTACTAGCATAGGAAGTACTTTTAGATCCTATAAAATATAGTTTAAGGTCTTGAAAACTTGTATTGTGTGTTAAGACAAAAAGGGGAGTTTCCACTAGTTCATGGCAACATGGTTGATAATGGGAATGAATGGGAAATGCTGTTACAGAAATATCTGACACATTCAACAAGTGATTTAACATTTAATGACAATTCTTCTACATTGATAGTCTTCAAAACAAAGAACTAATAAGCATGACTAAGAATATGATCTTCGGTATTAGAAACATTCAAGTAATAATGTTATTTTAAGGGAAGGAGAGAGTTAAAAGCCAGTAATACAATAATATACCTCGTTCCATAATTAGTTATAGCAGAACTGGAAGGACAAGTGTGGAAAACTGGGCTTACAGCCCTGTACAATCCCTACTTTCAGTTACAACTAAAGCCTCGTTTCATTTGATATAGAGACACAACTACTTAAAATTTAGGAAGTAGTCTCAGGCCAACTCAGTTTATATAAAAATGAAGGGTTTGGATCTCACAAGAGCATCTGAAAACAGTTTTACAGAGCAACTATAGGCTGTAATCGGAAAGTATCACACTCTGTTTTAGTAAAAAAAATACACAAATAATCTGAGCTTCCCAACATGAATAAAATCCAGACCCTTTTTTTTCTTGGCCCAAGAAACTTATTCTTCTATTTAAAGACCATTAGATATTCAACCAAAGGTGGAGAAATGTAAGCTACCACAGTGTCAATGACAAACAATCTGTGAGGGAAACCTAAGAAAGGTTATTTTCACTCTCAAATGTTTTTTATACACACACGGACTCTTCTAGAAAACATTGATTTCATAATGAAATGTTCCAGACTGAAGAGCATATTATAAGAAGCTCTGTCTCTGCCAATCCCATCTTAACATTCTGTATGTTCTCGCCTTGTATCATGGGTTGAGTAAATGAAAATGCGTGCAAGTTACAGTACAAACTTCAAAAAGGTACAGCCTTTTCCATATGATCCGTGTCTAACTAAAGCTCTTTGAAAAAAAATAATGTCAAGAGAATCACTGTGAGGAGCAGAGCCTTTATTTGAACCCCAAGGACAGTCATATGTGAGGACTTCAGAATTCAAAAGCAAAAGCAGTCAGGTACAATATATTACATAAGTATACACATAATATTCTTATTAAAAATGAATGATAAATAAAATATACCTATTTGAGAAGACTAGAGAGGGAGGTCAGCTGTTAAGACAACTTACTAGTCTTCCAGAGGACCCAAGTTTGGCTCTTAGCACCACATCTGGAAGCTCACAAGTACCTGTAAGTCCATCTCTAGGGATCCACTACACTCATGTGCACGTACAAACATACACATATGCATAATTACATATAAAGAATAATTTCAAAGAAACACCTACTCTAAATGAGATATTCAACCATGCCCTGTGCTTGCTGAATTTCCTTCCAGGTATAAAATGAAATCCATGTGGTTTTAAATGTACCCAACCCACATTAGATGTTTGTATGAAGTAGAAAAATAATTCAGGAAGACATATCCTTGTGTCTGGCATATGTTGGCAAATAGTGTGATCTGCATGGTCTGATACCATTGTGTAGGGCCCAACCCTACATAATGATAGTGCTCTATTATGCCATACATGTTATTAAAGTCCAAGATATAAATGCACAATGCCTTGCTATCTGCATATAGAACCTTCCTAAATAGCTCAGGCCAGCTTAATATGCTATTAAACGTTTCAGATTTTACCAGTGATTAATTTCAAAGCACATAAAACAACACATCCATAACTCTCCTTCCCTTAAGCAAAACAAAAGGAGAAAATGCCAGTTATCTAAGGAGCCCCAACAATTATCACTCATTTACATGTTTAGAGGACAATCACCCACTTGACTGGGTCAGTAACTGTTCAGTCAAGAAGGAGACATAGATTACAGAATGAAGTTGTTTAAAAGTTCACAAAGTTAGAGATATTATACACCCATTGCCTTTCAGCACTGTAACAGCGCCAAACTGGTATCTACAATTTCTAAAAACAATCTGTGGAGAACCTATACCATTTGCCCAAATTGATCCATTCCACCCATCCACAATACCATCACCTCATTAATATAACCTGGTTTAAAAAATGATAATTCTGCGGCCGGGTGGTGGTGGCGCACACCTTTAATCCCAGCACTCTGGAGACAGAGGCAGGCGGATCTCTGTGAGTTCGAGGCCAGGCTGGACCGACATCCTCCAAAACAATACAGAGAAACCCTGTCTCGTAAAAACCAAAAAAAAAAAAAAAAAAAGATAATTCTGAGTTTCTGTCAAATGTTCACTGGCATGGTCAACTAGATACACACATAGAGTATATCAATGTGGCTAAATAACAACGAAAGCTATCTAAGGTGAAAATTAGTAATTATTTGGTAATAAAAATACATTTTGTAAACTGAGGGGTGTTGGTGTATGCCTTTAATCCCAGCATTTGGGAGGCAGAGGCAGGAATATCCCTGTGAGTTCAAGAGCAGCCTGGACTACAGAGTGAGTGCCAGGACAGCCAGAACCACACGGAGGAACCCTGTCTCAAAAAAACAAAAATAGAGGTAGTAATCTAAACATGTTATTGTGTGTGCGTGTGTCAAAGAATTTTATGCATTTTTATATGCATAGATTTCAAGAATATTTTCCCATTTACCCGGGAAATTTTCTATCTATAGAACTTTTGGCAGGAAAATTCTTACTCATAAACTCCACTTCACAATCACAGAATGAAGAAAGTGAAGTTAGTAGTCGAAATTTGATCTATTTTCTATGGTACAGAGTAGCTATTCCAGTCTATCCACACACTCGTAGAGATAACTCTCATAGATACTTTTACAGAATTACAGACAAATGTGAACCTACTTATGTAGAGCAACTTTGAAGAAGATTTTAACATTATTTAAAGCTATATTTATCTAAGGAGTTTGGTGCTGTACACATTAATTAAACATACATTGAATTAAAAATCTAATTAATTTTGGGGTAATTGAGGATACTTGATTATAGGTTGGACCCTGGATGATACCAAGGATGGTATTAATATTTTAAAGATGTGGCAGGGGTATAGTGATTATTCTTAAGGACTCAGTAATTTTTAGAGATGCACACTGAATTCTGTAGGAGTAAACTGAAATGATATCTGGAGTGTGAATTAAAATCCTCTAGCAAGGAAAACACAAATGACATATAAAATAAATTTCGAAATTTTAGAGAACCCACTAATCTGAGTAATAAATAAATGGTAGGTCACCCTCTTTTTAGTAGTTTTGCTATGCTTTAAAATATTTCAACTTAATTTTACTTTTCTCTTGAGACCAACAAATTAGGTATACAATTAAAATGCCTCAAAATGTTGAAAAGACATGTATCAAAACATGTGGCTTTCTATAAACAACTATCACAGCACAACAAACAGCTTTTAAAAAATGATTGTGGGCTAAGGCAGTATCTCAGGTGATAGAGCATTTGCCTCCCATTCATAAATTAAGTCATAGGTTTAATTCCTATTGTCTCATAAATTGACTATTATTGGCACATGTCAGTGGTTCTTACATTTAAGAGGCAGAGGCAGGAGGTTGAGAAGTCCCGAGTTACCCTCAACTACACAGAAAGTATGAGGCCAGTTTGAGCTATAAGTTATTCTGTCTCAAAAATAAAGGACTGAAATCAAATCCTCCCATCCCTTAGGCAAGCATCACAATTACTAGTGACTCAGTCAATGGTCATTTGTGAGTAATTTCTTCCTAATGCTGTGTTTGACTTGCACCTAGCTTGTATGAATCAATTAGAAGTTTCTCACGTATGAGAGGCGCCACTTTTTAGAGACTAAATGATAGAAATGGGAAGCCAATTTACTCATGGTTCCGGTAGCAATGGAGCAATTCAGTAAAAATCTTCACTAAATCAAAGACAGTGAAAATGGTAATGAGTTAAAAATCGTGTTTCCTGAATTATTTCCCAAAATGGCAGCAATATCTTCTTCCCTAGGCTACCCCTTTCAAAGCAAGTATTCAGATTCAGTTGAGGTTCTGTTTAAAACTATGGTCAAAGTACATCATTTGATAGTAAATCAGATTCAGCCTGATGGGGTATAAGATTTAACTTGGAGAGAATATATTTCTTCCTATTCCTGAGGTTCACAATAAACAACCATGTGAAAATATATATCAGCATTTACATGCACCAGTTATGAGCTGTCTTCCACAATGGGTATCGACCATATGAGGCCAAGTTTGGCTGAAAGATTACACCTATATTATTATGTCACTTCACCTTTTCTGTCTTCAGGAAAAAAAGATAACATGCTTCCCAAATCTGACAGAAGGAATGAGAGAAATCTGGATCTTCAATAATAGCCATTTCAGTGCCAAGGCTACCAGGTAATATATTAACCAGATGTGTTGATTCATATAGATTATCATATATTACTATATACTATTTTCAGAGCACGCTGGTATTTACAGTGTTTTGGAGATCCGGTTAGAAAAGAGTAAGATTTCACTTACATGACATGTTGCTACTGGCAAAGTTCTTAGTACTTACAGTGAAATCTAAGGAGGATTATAATTATAAATTGTTCAAAAAGGAACAAAAGAAGTGAGAGATTGAATAATTTTCTACTTTTAAGAGTTCCTGAAGCATAATGACTCAGTGCTATAGATAACTTCTACAATAGAGATGATAGCTTTTAAACTTATCTCTTAGTCAGTCCCCATAGCACCTGCATGACTCAGTTTTCCTTATTTGCACAAGATTAGTAAGCTCCCTGACAAGACAAAATGTCATACATTCCTACTGATTTTTTAAAAAATTTTAAATGCCTGAAATTGATCAGATTAAAGAAAACAGTAGATACGTTCTTTAAAAATTTAGAGTGTGGGATAGAGAGATCGCTCAGTAGTTGGAAGTACTTATTGCCCTTGCAAGGACCTCAGTTTGCGTCCCAGCATCCACATGGTGGTTTCAAAACCCTAAGAAACTCCAGTTCCAAGGGACTTGATACCCTCTTCTGACCCATACCCACATTAGTCACATATGTGGTGCACATACATACATGCAAGCAAAAACACTCATACACATAATATAAAATAAATAAATCTAAAATTTAAAAATGAGTGAACAAAAGTTCCAGTCACATCTACAATCACTCAGAAGAAAGAATAATTAGTAAAATGATGGAAATATAATGCCGCAAAAACAAAGGGAACTGGAGAGGGGAGCAAGGATTGGGCCCAGGTCCTCGTGAAAGCTATGTCCCAGTTGCAAAACTATATTTGATTCAGATGATATAAGGGGATAACAGTAATATATATTGCTATAACATTATAGAATTTCCTAAACGTGTTCTTGATGTTCATTGTATTTTGTCTATGCCACGTAGTCTGGCAAATCAGACACACAAGGTGGCATGCTTTTGTAGTTCCAGCTACTTAAGGGGGGTGTGACAAGAGGATCACCTGAGGTCAGGAGTTAAAAGACAGCCCGGGAAACAGAATTGCAAGGCCCTGTCTCGAAAATCAAATAAGCATTTGGGGCAAGAAACCATATTAATCAAAGAGCTGAAATTTCTGGTATTAATGTTCACCAGAGAACACAAGCAAATAAAAGACAGAAAGGACACTGGAAAACAGAATTTTTAACTCTACAGTTCATATAATTTTTAGATTGATGTGAAGCCTCCTAGTAATAACAGCATACTGATACTTGGTATTTTGTAATGTCAGTACCATCTCTCTGCATGCGAGTTCTGGCTCTGACATCAGAAGAATCTAAACAAACGAGGGGAGGAGGGAGTTTCTCATGACCCTTAAGAAGTTGTTTGAACTTCTAACTCAGAGAAAAGACAGAGGAACCAAGCATGTAGACTCGGAGCATAATCCATGCATTTGGCATATGGAGGGAGACAGGATTCAATGTTGTCCAGCCTCAGAAGTTACATAGTGAATTCAAGATCAGAAGATCAGATAAGGCTATAAAAAAATTAAAAAGAAACAGAAGAATGTACAGGAAAGTTCATTTGATTATATGCACATGTACATACTAACAAAAAATATAGGGCATATAAGATAACAATTTGGGGCTTGGGATATTGCTCAGTTTATAGAGTGCCTGCCTAGCACATAGGAACCCCTGGGTTGAGTCCTCAGTCTCAGCACCACATAAACCAGATAGACCATGCAAGCATGTAATCTCAGCAGTTGAAGTAGAGGCAGAAGGATAAGAAGTGCACGATCATCCTAAACTATATAGGGGGTTCAAGTTCAGCCTGGAATAATTGAAACCTCATCTCAAAAAAAAGGACTACCACTTTTATTTTTGTTTTTGTTTGGTTTGTTTTTATTAAGTCTGTTTTCAACAATGTAACTCCCAATATATCTGACCTATAGAGACAAAAATTTCCAGCTAATAATTATTGGCTGATTTACAAGAATAAACAAAAAAGAGGAGCCATGTCGAGAAGCACTGGAAAATCTCTGTAAAGTGAGACCAGTACATAACACTGAAACTCACAGTAGCCAAATGTTCAGAAGAAGAAAGAGCTCCTTCCTCAGTAAGATGAAATAACCAGTGAAGGCGTAAAGGAAGAGAGAGAGCACCGAGGTAGTGGCTGGGCTATGAAAGCACTGCAGTTCATTACAGGCAAACGAGAAAGATCCTTCCAATGTGGCGAGACTATCCAGGATGGTGACGGGAGCGAGAGGAAATGGCAATTACAGGAATAAGGAGATTCAGATGCAGGGCATACATGAGCAGCAACTGGAATCCAGGACTCAAAATGGCAAACTCCACCATACCACTCTACTTCTCCTCACAGGCCTTTGGCCTCCATGCCAGCATTCCTTTCCAGGAAATTCTCTACAGGTCTAAATTTCCTTCTGAAAGACATACCTAACTGGGGAACCCACTCGTTTCAATCTCCCCAACAACTTACTCTGACCTTCAGAAAAAGAGTTAAAACTCCAACATGAGACATAAACATCTACTGTGACCTAGAGCCCATCCCTTTATGGTCAGACCCACTAATATAACTTCTTTTTGTTTCTGTTGGGTTTTATTGGGAGTCTCAGCCGCTCATATCTAGTTGAACATTCTTTATTAACATATTTCTACATCTATTTACCTTTGTATATGCTGCCATTTTTATCTAGAATGTCTTTATCCCCTTCTTAAATCAAAGCCCTGTTCAAGCCTTGGTGCACAATTCTACTACTATAAGCTTTTCTCTTTTTTAACTTTTTAGTTATTCTCTGTCACTTTCACATCGTGCATCTTGATCACATTCATCTCCCTTCATATCTGCCCTCTGTCCTTGCAAGCTCCACCCCAAAAATAAAACAAAATTTAAGAGAGAAAAAAAAGAAAACTCTCATTGTGGAAGCTGCAGTGTGACCCAGTGAGTCACTCAGTAAACCCTTTAGTCCATCTATCTTTACTTGCAAGTGTTCATTGCAATGAGTCACTGGTCTGGTTCCAGGCCTCTGGCTTCTGCTGCACTCTTTATACTGGGCCCTGACTGAGACTCCTCTTGGATAGTTGTCCTGTGTCATGGACATCTTAGATCCTGATGGTTTGGATCTGTCGGTCCATCCCCGTCACATCCTCCAGCAGATCATAGATGGGATAGATGTTGGGGTATGCCAACTAATAGCCCTGGTTCTGGGCCTGGGTAGTTGCAGGGTTGGTCAGTCTGACACCTCCTCCCTATCCTCACCATAAGGTGATCTCTGCAGCAATGGCCCAGATGCAGCACTCAGGAAAGCAGGTCCTCCAAATAAATACATAACCACATAAAGAGACAGTTGTAAAAATCCAATTTGATTGGGCAATTGTGCCACACCCCTTTAATTCTAGTAGTTGGGAGACAGAGACAGGCAAATCTCTGAGTTATAGACCAACCTGGTCTACATGGCAAATTCCAGGACAGGCAGGAATACACACAGAGAAACCCTGTCTAGAAAAACCTTAAAAAAAAAACAAAATCCAATTTGACTGAAATGCCCCTCTGTGACACTTTTATAGCACTCCCATACAATTAACTCGCTTCTCTGCTTCACTGGACTAGGAGTATTATTTTAAGACAAGGTCTAGCTCTGTAGCACAGGCTGGCCTCAAGTGTAAGATGTTCCTACTTCAAGAATGCTGGAAATACATGTATACACCATTATCCTTGGCCTAACTGTGAGCACTTCTTTTCACCAAATGTGGAGGTTATGGTGAGTACTTGGTAATCAAATTCTATAATGAACTTTTAGTTAACAGTTAAACACTCTACTTCTGGCTTCATTCTACCTCTCACATCTATCAGCAAAAATTATTAACTTAATTTCACTGTCCAAAAACAGCCACAACTTCAGAAATTATACAAGCAGAAAATCAAAATATAAAAGTTTCAACTAGTGTCAGTCAGGCTACTCTATATCCACCATCTTGTGATGGAAGATGGAGGTATTAGATACACTTTAAAATGTCCTCCTCATTCTTGCTCCCTTGTCCTGTGAGTATGTGTTTACCTGTGTTTGCTTGTGTTTGCCAGTACAGGAATATATTTGTAGAATCGTGGGACCATTCATCAGAAGGTACTTCCTTTTTTTGAGAGTCTCTTTTAAAGGAATATGGGACCCCTTTGGTTAGGGTAAGCTGGCTGGCCTGGGAGCCCCGAGCATCAGCCTATCATCTCCTAACCCCCAGCACTGGGATAACTAATCCGTGCCACCAGACAAGAGGCTTTATACTATATTACTGGGGCATCAAACTCAGCTCCTCATGTTTGCATGCAAGTACTTTACCGACTGAACTGTCTAAACCCAACATTGCATTCTTTGAATGGTTAAATCATTCTTTTAAATATGAGATACAAGATAGAGCTTCTCCCTTACACTTCTCTAGGACACTTTCTCTCCTATTCAGTTTTACAAAGTACAAGCCACAGCTGACATCAAATTACTAACCAAACTATCATGCTGGTTAATAGTATGTTACAATCTGGGCCTAACCAGAAAGTTTATATAAAATCCAAAACTCCAATACCAATATATTATTTTAAATGTCTTGTGTTACTGAAAGAATTAACTTTCCTAATAAATAGATGTCTGTATGGATGTATGGATAGAGAGGGGGACTCATTATGAAGATACATATCTGAAAAAAACTGAAGTGAATTCTGTTAAAATTTGACTCACACAACCTTAAACAGAAGTCATTACAGTTCTGAATGGCCAATGTGAAAAAGTTCTCACTGACAGACATCAATAAGCTGAGGATATAAATGTCACTTTGCCTGAAAAAAATACACCCTATATTCTCATTTTTCCAAATCCATGAACAACTAAATGAGATACAATCGTATCACAAGGCATATAGTTTGAAAAAACATTAGACTACAGTGATCCAGTAAATTTTGTAATGTGGCAGAAACTTCTACCATGGCTGAACAATATATAGATATTGTGATCTAAACTTTTTATTGCATCATGGTTTTCTTGTATGGCTCTTCCTTGTCCCCAGTGCTTTCAAAATCTTCTCTCTTCATCAGAGTCCTCCATTCCCCCCCACACACACACACTGTTACCTGTTTTGCTGCCTTTTGAACTGAAACAGTTATTTTTGTTCTACAAGTAATGAATGCCTGAAAAAAAACTTAACAAAAGCATGAAACCAAAAAAAAATGAACACTCAAATTTTTCATATACTTTGAAGAGTATTGAACCCTTAACAACACAATAACCCAGACAAATAATTTCTATTGCCATACAGCGGTTTTGTTATCATACAGGACTCCTTTACACAGATTCATAATTGGGAATTATTATAGCAATACATAATATATAGCATTGATGCTTTAAAATCTAAAGTCTTATTCTTGTAAAACTTTAAATTAAAAATCTCAGGTGAACTCATTTGTAAAAGTCTACCAAATCATTTTGGTTGGTCAAACTGTTTGTCTTAAAATGTGCCATATTGCATTCCTGCTTTATTCGTGTGACATGTTGGCTTGTAGAAATCATGCAAAGCTCAAAAATATACTTGAGGGGAAAAAAAGAAAATTCATGCCAGTATGTGCTCAGGATTCCAATACTTGATCTACTGCATCAAGCTATGTTTACTATGGAACAGTGAAGCTAGTTAGGAACTGAAAGTGATGCTATCTCATAGCCATCTAGTTACCTTGTCAAATCAAGTAAAACATAAAAGATGAAATAGGACAAACAGCCAACGAGTAGGAAGAATATATTACCACGGTGTTCTTATTAATAGAGATAAATGTTTTTCCTTTAGTATCCTCAAGAATGGAATATTCTTACTAGATATATAAAACTACTATGGAAACTATTCCTTAACTTTTGTTTTCAATTAAACTTTTTACTACTGATCAGAGCAGTCTAGGCCGGGGCAGGTGGAGGGGGAGAGAAGTAAGATCACTATTTTACCCTAAACTGGATAATTTCAAAGTCAGTTCATTAAAATTCCTACTACTTGGTTGGGCATGGTGGCTCACATACTCAGGAGGCCTAAGTAGGATGATTTCTGTGAGTTCAAGGTCAGCCTAGTCTACATAGCAAGTTCCACAACAGCCAAGACTATATAGAAAGAACCTAAAAAAAAAGAAAAGAAATACATTCAACTCTAGCAACACACTCAGAACTGTTTTCTCAAATTCATTATGGTGCAGGCACTCATTAAAACCATAATAGATAGTACAGACAAGTCAAAAATAAGCTGTGACTCAGTTTCTTTATTTGTAAAGAAAATGGGGTAACAAGACACATTAAGCAAGTAATTTCTAGGACTTCTTCGGGTTTGTATGGAATTGATGAGATTTTAAATTTGTCATATTAACCTAGCCCAAGCCCTTTCCCACATAATGGAAGCCTTCGTACGTCCTGATGTTTGACCCGTTTCCCGTATGGACAGTCTGTAATAGGAAAGCAAATAGAAGCCAAAAGAGAAGTGCAAGTCCAGACCAAATGGCCAGATGCCACAGGAAATGGTTTGAGTTGCATGTCACAGTCTCACCCTCTCTTCTATTATAATCAAATGTTGCTTACAGCTGAAATATAGACAGACATGCAACATGTTGATTGTGCTTGGGAGGTGAACTAGGAATCTTCTGCTCAAAGGGCTCATGGGAGGCTGCAAAGTTTATTTGCTGAATCTGTGCTGGTAACCCCTTTCTCCACATTCCACTGAAATTAGAAAGTTTACAAAAAGAGGAACCCTTTTAACTGATGAGCTGAAGAAACCCCAGAATTTCCCAACCTAACACCAGGCCCCATAAATGTCTTGCCTTTCAGCAGGAAATGAATTACTACTACTGGTCCACACTGTCAGGGCTGTCAGACACATAAAGGGTACATGGCTGCTTTTGAGCATTTCTCAAACAAGTGGAAACACTGTAGCGGGATATCGGGGGTGGAGGGCCTCCCCTAGCCTCCAACTCCCACGCTCTCCTCGAGCCACATGCTTCCAAAGAAATGTTTGTTGAGCGAGCACATGGTGGGGGGAACGCACGCAGGCTCCTCTTCCTTGGATTTCTGACAAAGTAGAAAGACAGGGAACCTATGTTGTGCTTGTCTTGATTTACGTAGCTGCAAGTGGGCTCCAATGTGTTTGAAACGGAGCGGAGGGAGGTTCCCCTGCCCCGGACCCCAAGCGTTAAGAGGCCAAACAGTAACTGACAAGAGGTGGGAGGGAAATGGAATCCCGAAAAGAAGGTTCGCGCCCACAAGTTAGGCAAACAGCCCTACCCAGTACTCTAGGACACTACGCGGGGTGTCCCCAAGTCGGGGTGGGGCCTTTCTCCTCCGCCAGATGACACGAGACAGGGCCGGGTTAAGTGGAGAAGGGGTGCTCTTCCGCCCCCACGCAGTCCGGGTTCCCCGAGTTGCGCGGCTAGAGCGCGGTTGCAGCTGGGAGGGGGGCCCGGGTCCCCTGCCTGTTCCACGGTAGGACGATCCGGGGCTCTCGGGTCCCCGAGGCTGGCTGGGTTTGCGGCAGCACTTACCAATTTGGGTTTGTTTTTCGTTTCCTCTTCGTTGGCTGCCCGGTTCCCCGAGCTCCGCTTGTTGCTCCGGCCCACGCCGGGTTCCTCGCCGCCTCCTCCAGCTCCCGACGCTGCCGCCGCCGCCCCGAGCTGCTCCATCTTTCTCTGGCCCTGTCACCTGCTGCCCTGGAACCCCACGTCTCCTCAAGGGCAAAAGCCCCTCGGAGCGCTCCGGATGTCCCGCGTCCACGGACAGAGAGGGTTACCCGCCAAGCGCTGCTCCCAGGCCCCTGGGGCTCCCCAATCCCAGGCAACCCCGACGCAACCACGCCGGTGCCACCACTCAGCGCTGGGGCAAGCCCTGCCCCTAAGCAGCTGCAATCACCACGGCCGCCTCCGCCCTCAGGGCGGTGTTTAGGGTGGAGGAAAAGTAGGTGCCTATCTCTTTAAGACAGCCTCAACACACGTGATTCATCAAAGAGCCCGCTGTCGCTCGCCCGGGCGGGCAAAAGCCTCTTCCTACTCGTGGTGCTGAGCCGGCCGGGCTACTGAGCATGCCCTGAGCGGCGACTGGAGCCTCACAGAGGACATTCTGCTGTGGTTAAGCGCTGATTTCACTTCCTGATAGCCTAGCACCCAAAGGAAGGGAACTAGTCTAGACGGATAAAGGAGAGCCCATTTTAGAGACAGGGAAACTGAGTGAGGACAATTCTCGTGTGCATTTTCCTGATGAGGCCAACTGACTCTCAGCTCTCTCTGGTGTTGGTCAATATGCCTTCCTTAGTCAGAGGGCCCTCAGGGGGTGTGCTCTTGCTACACTCCGTGGGAAGGTTTAATTAGCAAGGCAACTGGCAATGTGTAGGAAAACCACTGGGAGTTCTGATTAATTGCCTTAGACAGATTGTATGGGTCAAAGTGGAAAGAGTGGGTGCTTCTGTTGCCACGATTGCATTGTGGCCAAAGAAATACAGTCATTGCTTTCTTCCCAGGCTGTTAGTGGTTAAAGCCACTAGTGCCTCACCAAGTAATCCTTAGGGTGATATTGGGCTCTTTAACCAAAGCACCTCTTTATAGTTTACTATTGAGCTGAGTCCTATCTTTGATTTCCCAAGCTAGTTTAGGTTTAGGGTTATTGTGAAGAGTAAATAAGATCGTGTATGTCAAAGCTTTGTTTAAAAGATAAGTCCCTAGACAACTTCTAGTGTTTTTCTGTAGCACCAGCAAGCAGCATACATAGTCCTCAGCCCATGCACTGTCCCTGCTGTTTGATCCTCAGGAACTAGATTTCCCCATTCTTTTCCAAAGGAGCCTCTCCAAAAGCGACATTTGAAGGAACCACCAATCCATCACAGAAGTAGGGCCAAGTACTAGGGAAGCCACTTGTAGTAAAGCTTTAATACCAAGTCCATAAATATGTTCATAACCCTGTTAATGACCAAGATAACTTTGGGTTGTGGGGTGGTTTTGTCTTCTACAATTCAATTTGAAGTTAGTTATGCTGAAATGAATTTGTAGCAGAATGAATATAGTGAGCATTCATTAGGATGAATTTGACCCTCATAAGGGTGTGCTGACGCAAGTAACTTGAACAGTAGAGCAAAAAGATTTTAGATATCACAAAAGAGCTCAAATCCCAGCTCCGTCTTTATCATTGTTTCTTTTTAATCGAGTGAACAGAATGTCTATGTTCCTGAAGTAGCCAGCTCCCCATGGACAGCAACAAGGGAGTGTATGCTCTCAGATACAATAGACAGAAGCTCCAATATATGTTTGCTTTCTTGAAGCTCATGCACAACTTTGATGCATATTTTGAATTTGAATTGAATTTGATGTATATTTTGAATTTGACTTGTTACACACATACACAATTGAATTTATCTAAATGTCACCCCACCTGAAATACTGAGTAAAAAAATAATAGGTGCTACAGAAACACAATGAGTGATATGACATCTTCACATACTTCCTGTAGAAGAAATGTAGGTATGGGTCAAAGCAAGACGCCACTGAGTTTAAGCATTGCTCAATAATCTGTTCAGCAAACATTTTTAAGCCAGATGGCATAAAAAGTGATTTGTGTTGGAAGGCTAAAGCTGACCTTATTTCTGCCCTTTAGGCTACTGGAAGAAACAGGCTAAATGAATTGTATCATGGGACAAAAATAGGTGACAGGGAACCTATATAGTATATATGTCAGAGACTCAAGAGCACCTTCCCAAAGAAGATAAGGTTTGCGCTAACTGTTAAAAGTCTATTTAAAGGCATTAAGTACCAGCAACCCAGTACTACAAATGTGGTTTATTTTCATGGAGCTCTCAGCCTACTGGGAAAAGTATTTAACAAGAATGTATTGACCGATTGCTGTACAAACAAGCTCAGAAAGCACTCCACAAAGGCAAAGGAACCGATGATAGCATTGTAAAGACCCAAATAAACAAAAAAAAAAAACCTAAGGTGGAGGATTGTTGCAAGAGGAGACACAGCAGGGCATAATGGCACATTGAGCAAGCAGAGGCGGGCAGATCTCTATGAGTGTGATGTCAGCTTGTCCTAATAGCAAGTTCCAGGACAGCCAAAATTATCTAGTAAGACTTTGTCTCGGAAAACCAAATAAATAAATAAAATAAGAAACAGGGTCAACAACAGTTGAACATTATTATCTGAATGATTATGAAGGCTCCTACTTGTACACATCGCTGTTGTTTTAAAAAGTGGAGGGAGGGAAAGGTATTGTAATATAAATTATTTCTCTATGACATGTATATGTGGACTTGAAGCTGAATTGTTATGTTTTGAATGCAATGTTGGCTTTCACTGTCCTCAGGCAGGACTAAGCTCCATTTGCTAACCAATTGGATACCTATAAAAGATCTGTAATCTCTACAAAAAGTGGAAAAGTATGTTCTTAATGTGACTTACATTTGACTTTCTCATGGTTATCTCAGACCCTGTTTTTCAGCATTTTGCCCTAGTTAATGTGAAAAGTAAATTATAAAGCAAATACACAAATAGCAACCATTTTTTTCTTTTTGCAGGAATCAGGGTCATTAGTCTCTCTTGGAAACTAACACACAAAAAAGAAAACAGTAGCCTCAGGCAAGGATACTTTGTCCCTTAACTGTGAACCTAGCGCTTCAGCAAACTGCTGTCATAGGGCTGATCTCATTTCACCTACATTCCTTTAATTTTTTTCCTTCTTGTGACGCACGAACAGACTTGTGGGGGAAAAGATGTTGTCTTTTCTCTGGTGACAAAGAAAGAAGGAGGCTTTACCAATCAGCTAGAGTATCAAAAGTATACTTTAGACCTATTGGTTCCCCAGTCTCTCCCTCTAGTACGGCATCAAGTCCCACGTCAGATATTAGAAGAAAGAAAAGTATCTTTCTTCAGATTGACCCTAAAGTCATCCATTTTCCTCATCTAAACAGTCTGCCATTCATAGAAAAATGAAAGGAAACACAAATTAGAAAAAAGAATGAGAAATTAACTCCAAGGTAACAGCAAAATATTTATGAGTCAACAGATGACCAAAAGTAAACAAGTGTTTGCTAAGCATACATTATGTGTCTAACATCAAACTAGATGCAATGCAGATTTAAACAAGGGAGAGAAGAGGTGTCATACCTCCTGCTATAATGTCATATATATCTTCCTAGAGAAGCTCTAGATATCCTTTGTTGTTGTTTTGTCTTGTTTTCTTTAAAAAACTATATACTATAGATAGCAGGGCTTCCAGAAAATGGTTAAACAAGATCACTTAAATCTGAAACAGCTTTGAAGTTAGAGCATTAACCAAAATGACAACTATCATAATAAAAATACTCTGGTGATTAAATCGTCACTGGCATTTGAATGCTGCAAAAGTCATCTCTGTAATGTCTCCTCACTGTTGTTTGTCCCCAGTGGCATTGAATTTTAGTAGATTCCATTATGAGAATTTCAAATTGAATTGAATAGTAGTCAACTTTTTTAAAACACATAGTGAAAGGTCTTCCCAGCTTCACTGAGTGTTCATAGCTTTGTCACACCATTTCATATGGTTGAAAACTTAAAGGTTGAAGCCATTAAACCAGTGGATAGTCATACTTAAGACAGCATTTTATACTGAATTCTTCACTTTAAAGTTTTTGTATTACTAAGTCTGCTTGAATATGTGGAAGTTGGCTTCTGCTTACTTGGAATATTAAAGTAGTGCTAAGAAAATTCAGAGTATTTTGAGATATTCTCCAGTTAAATAAATTGCTAGAGTTCTGTTTGTGGTACACAGATATTTGTAATGGAGTGTCCTTCACCACTCAATCTAAAATTAACTTGAGAAAAGAAGAGAACAAAGGATTAAATACAATGTGGTAGCCCCTGTTTGCAATCAAAGCACTTCAGAGGTAAAGGCAAAAGATTAAGAGTGCAAGGTCACATCACTCAGTGTGGTCTTTCTAGTTCCATCCATTTGCCTGAAAATTCCATGAAGTCATCATTTGTTACCTCTGAGTAGTGCTCCATTGTGTAAATGTACCACATTTTCTTTATTAATTCTTCAGTTGAGGGGCATCTAGGTTGTTTCCAGGTTCTGGCTATTAGGAATAATACTGTTATAAACTTTTTTGAGCAAATGTCTTTGTCATATGATTGAGCATCCTTTGGGTAAATGTTCAAGAATGGTATCACTGGGTCTTGAGGTAGACTGATTGCCAATTTTCTTAGAAACCACAATAATGATTTCCAAAATGGTTGTATAAGTTTGCACTCCCACCAGCAGTGGAGGAGTGTTCCCCTGACTCCACATCCTCTCCAACAGTGAGGTAATCTAGACTCAGAAAGACAAATACAGTGTGTATTAACTCATAAGTGGATATTAGATGTAAAGCAAAGGATAACCAGACTACAATCCAAAGCTCCAGAGAAGCTAGGTAACAAGGAGGATCCAAAGAGGGACACATGGAGCACCCTGGGAAGGGAAATTAGATGAGATCCACAGGGCAAGTTGGGGGCTGGCTGGGAGATAAGGGGGAGGAGAAGGGGCATGAGAACAGGAGGGAACCCGATGGCCTAGGTGGGGAGGGATACAGTATAAGAGCAATGAAAGGGATTTCTTAATAGAGAGAATCACTATGGGCTTAGGAAGAAACCTGGTGCTAGAGTAACTCCCAAGAAGCCACAAGGAGGATCCCAGCTAAGACTCATAGCAATAGTAGAGAGGATGCCTAAATTGGTTTATCCTTGTAATCAGATTGATAAATACCCCTACTATCATCATAGAGTCCTTGTCCAGTAATTGATGGAGCCAAATGCAGAGATCCACAAACAAGAACCAGGCTGAGCTCTGGGAATTCATTCAGAGAAAAGAAGGGATATATGCACAAAGGAGGTTAAGCTAGCTACATGAGCTAGCTTGTTGGAGCCCACTCCCGATGGTGTGATGCTATGCTCAGTCTTAAATAATGGGAGAAGGGCCGGGCCCTGCCCCAAGCTATTGTGCCGACTATATTGACTCCTCATGGGAGTCCTCCTTACCTGTGAGAAAGAGTGGACTGGGCATGGGTTGGAGGGAAATGAGGAGGATGGGAGGAGGCGAGGGGACTAGGAGGAGAGGTGGGAGCTAGAACTGTGGTTGGAATGTAAAATGAAATTTAAAAAATTTAAAAAACTGAAAGAAAAAAGTGCAAGGTCATTTACTGCAAAAACATAGCAAGTTTAACATCAGTCTAGGGTACATGAGCTAATGTTTAAAAAAGAATGAATGAATGAATGAATGAATGAGAAAAGGGGACACAGAAGAAAACAAGCGTGTTTTGCTGGCTAGTGATATGTAAACTTGACACAAGATAGAGAATTATTTTGAAAGAGGAAACCTCAATTGAGAAAATGTTCCCACAGGATTGACCTGTGGTGCATTTTCTTAATTGGAGTTTGTTATGGAAGGGTCCAGCTGACACCACTTGGTTCTGTAAGAAAGCAGCAAGGATGAGGCAGGGGCCCAAAAGTAAGTAACAGAGTCTGAGACAGCCCATGCCCTGCCCCCACTATTCAGCGTCCCACAAGAAGACCAAGCTAGACAACTATAACATATATGCAGAAGGCCTAGGTGAGTCTCAGGCAAGATCCCTGGTTGTCAGTTCCATCTCTATAATAAAATATGAATCCAGGTTAGTTGATTCTCTGGTTTTTCCTGTGATGTCCTTGGCCCCTCTGGGACCTACAATCCTTCTTCCCCCTCTTCTTCAGGATTCCCTGAGCTCTGTAAAGTTTGTGGGCCTCTGCATCTGTTACCATCAGTTGCTGGGTGAAGCCTCTCTGATGACAATTGGGCCAGGCACCAGTCCTTGTTCACCCTTAATAGGAGAGGAGGTGCAACTTAATACACTATGGTTGGCTGATATACCTGGGAAAGCTACTTTTTTCTGAAGAGAAGTGAGGAGGAGTGGATAGGGGTGGGCAGGGTGGGGGGATTAGAAGGAGGGAATGTGAGGAAATGAGGGAGGGAGTACACATTGTGAACAGGCTGGAAAAAGGTATTTATTTAATTAATAAAACATAAAAGAAAGCAGGGCCAGCATCCTTTTGGGGACTTGGCAAGTAAGCAGCACTCTTTCATGGTCTCTGCATCAACTCCTGCCTCCAGGTTGCTGCACTGCATGAGTTCTTGCCGTCCACAAACTGTAACCTGGAAGCATAAGATGAAATAAAGCCTGTCCTCTCCAAGTTGTTTATGGTCATGATGTTTCATTTGCCTAACTAGAGGAATGGACTCAAAAGACAACATACTAGAAGAAAGGATGACACAAACACAGCCTAGAAGAGCTGAAGTTTTCTAAGAGAGTTGCTTGTGGGGCTTAAACTTGAATCAGAAATCAGACTTGAAATGGCAAAACAAAGAAAGGAAGCAAGGAAAATACAGTATACGGAAAAGTCTAGAAATGTTGACCAACATTGTTCAAAGGCCAATGCCTATGCTAGAATAATAAGAACATAGGTGTTGAATAATACTGGAAAACACAATCGGGCCCCGTAACCTTTTCCCAGTATGCAAACAAATTTGAGTGTAGGACACAGTGGTATTCACTGATAAGGATCTTTAGCTAGGAAGTTATAAAATGCAATGAGTTTTAGGAGCAGTTTTGGCAAAGGTCTTGAAATAACTTTGAAAATTGATTTTTCAGATATTTCCTTTAGTATGGATTTCTTTTGGGAATAAATAAATAAATAAATGAATAAATAAATAAATAAAACTCTTCACAGAGCCCCGGAATACACAGCAGAGCAAAGTCCAGCCGGCTCCTTTGGCTAGTTCTCCACTTGGATTCTCTACCACCCCCTGAGGAAGCACCATGAGGCAGCACTGCTCAGCTCTGCCTAAAGCTAGATGATGTCTTGAGGCCTGGAACTGGAACAGTCCCAGAGGAAGTACCGAAATGCCTCCAAGACTCTTTTAGCAGGAACAAACCCTTCCTCCCCACATATTCTATACAGGAAACAAAGGAACGGAAAAACAGATAAACAACAATTAGCGAAATGTTACCCCAAGGAAATAAAAACTACAGCTAAGCTGGGAGATATCATCTCAACAGTTGCCTGATGCTGGCAGGCAGATTCTGACCATGGTACAGAAGCTAAAGAAAGTAATTATGGCAGGACACGAGGACTTAGAAGGTCCTGGCATCACCATGAATAGTTTGGATAGACTGGTACACCATTATAGAGTGTAACTGCAGGTAACAAGCAGGCAAGCAGCCAGACTCTGGAAGTACACCAATGGTTGTCTCAGCATTCGGCCAGAAAATTAAAGTCTCAAAATTTTGGCAGCAGACAGACCTAAATGCGATCAGGTAGTATGTAACAGGAGTACAGTCACAGGGATTGGGATTAGGAAAAAAATTACCAGTCTCTTGACGGCTCTGGCAATGCACCACATAGGAAAAAAAACCCACTGATTCTAAAGGAACTAGTAAAACAGACAAAGTCTATGAAATGAAGGCAGACTGGAAAATAAAACTTATCTTCAATACTGAGATAAGAATTGCATCTACAGCTGTAGGACCACAAACTAAGCCATCAAACTACTGAAATCCTCAGTGACCAGGAGGGAGCTGGCTCTCAGTGGAGGAAAAGAAGATCAACAAGACAAAACTGCAAATACTAACCACTACTGAGGGCATTTACATGGAGATAAATGTTAATGGATTTGGGAGTGAAAGCAAATAATGGAAATGGACAGATTCACACAAATTTGTTCAAGAGACAACAGTGCCAATTTTTTCTTGGGGGTAAGGGTGGGAAGCTGATGGTGAATTCCCAAATTCTTGCCCTCTGTGGTTTTAAAGAATATATTGAAAACCAAATCTTTAGCTTTTATCAGGAATTAACAGGATATATACATATAATACATTTTAACAAAGACCAGACCTCCCTGTTCTACATTCACCAAAGCTCCAAGATGTTTTCCAGGAGTCTCTTAAGAGATCATGAATGTTATCCCTCCGATCTATAAGTTATTAAAACACAGATGTAGGGATGAACAGAGTGGGCCAAACTTTCTGTTTCCTTGCTAAACTATTTGACTGAGAGAAATGCCACAGTATTCATGAGGATATTTACTTTAGGAAGTTTAGGGTTTTGTTGCTCGTGTTTGGAACTGCTGGCTTGTTTTCAGTTGCTTTTAGCTTGTTTTCTTTTGAGACTGAGTCTCGCTGTGGAGCAGGGGCCTTGATGCTGTTATCTTGACTGAGCCTCCAGTGTGGTGACATTCCAAGTGCACACCAGGATGATCAGCTATGTTTCGACTTTCTTAAAAAATCAGTAAACAGTTTCTTAAACATGAACATACTGTAAATACAGGACTACAGTTGTGCTATTAAAAACTATTGTCTCTTTTGTTTGGTGGTTTATTTTCTGACCTGTCCAAAATAAATATTACATACATAAAAACTAAGAAACATGTGTAAATAATAAGAATATTTTTATATCTGGCCAGCAAAAGTTAGGCAAGCCTAAAACAGGTTATTTATGTTTCATATATTCTGTCACATCATTATTTTAACATCATTATTGAGATATACATATGCTTCTATATTTGATATCCCATTTTCTATGATCTCCCCTTTAAAATAGCAAAATAACTTTATTTAAATATTTATTTAAAATATCTTATAACTCTTACCATAATAAATTTTAGAGTACTTTCATCACTTTCTGAAAAAAATAAAAATAAAGAACATCACACTAAAACAATTCATTGCTTAATAGTTACTTCCTCCATATCTACTACCATGCTCCCCAGTTTCAGCATAAGGCACTAATCAACTTTGTGTAACTACAGATTGACTAGTTCTGGACATTTCATGTAAATGGAATCATATGTGTGTATTTTCATATATGACTATATATTGCAATTGTCAAATTTCACAGAGAAGAATGTTGTCAATGCTCATCGTCTCATATTCATTCGTATTTACTCATTATCATCTATCCATTCCTTGCATGTTGAGAGAAGCCAGTTGTTTGAGCCATTCCCTTGCTGTTCACACAGTGACAAATATGCCTCTTTATAACTAAAGAGTTGGCATCCTGACAAGAATTAACGACTTTTTCCCAGGCCTCCTGGCAAATGCATATTTGCGATTCAGTTTTCCTAAATAATGATATGAAAGAAAAAATTTCATCTAAGACGTGATCTCTGGTATTTTATAGAAATGACCACAAACACTGTATGTAGCACATTATATACTGTATACTTTTCAGGACTTTATGCACATGGATTAAGCAAGACAAACTGGAGGCTGATTCATATTATGTTATGTTATATTTTTACCTAATAAATAACTAATAATACATAGATATTATTTATTTAAGTCTACTAATTCAAGATATTAAAAGTTAACATGTTCCTTTTTGTTTTTTTTTTTTTGAGACAGGGTTTCTCTGTGTTGTTTTGGGGGTTGTCCTGGAACTGACTTTGTAGACCAGGCTGGCTTAGAACTCACAGAGATCCACCTGCCTCTCTGCCTTCCGAGTTCTGGGATTAACGGCGTGCTCCACCAATGCCCAGCTGTTAACATGTTCTTCTACAACAGCATCAAATTCACTGAGAAGACCAACACTATAAAATTTTAAATTTTGTTTATTATGAGTGTGTGTGTGTGTGTGTGTGTGTGTGTGTGTGTGTGTGTGTGAGAGAGAGAGAGAGAGAGAGAGAGAGAGAGAGAGAGAGAGAGAGAGATTCGGGGTTGGAACTCAAGTCTTCAGGTTTGCCTGGCAAATGTTTTTACCCTTTTATCCCGTGAGCCATCTTTGTTTTTTTTTTGTTTGTTTGTTTTGTTTTTTGATACAGGGTTTCTCTGTGGCTTTAGAGGCTGTCCTGTAACTACCTCTTGTAGACCAGGCTGGTCTCAAACTCACAGAGATCCTCTTGCCTCTGCCTCCCGAGTGCTGGGATTAAAGGTGTGTGCCACCAACACCTAGCCTGTGAGCCTTGCTTCCTTGATCTCCTCCATCCCTTCTGGCTCTTACACTCTTTGCACATTTTCATGGTTCCATGAGCCCTGAGTGGAGGGATCTGATGGAGACATCCCATTTAGGGTTGAACATTCCAAGTTCTCGCTCTCTCTGCACATTGTTGTTTAACTGTAAGTCTCTGTATTTGTTCTCATCTTGTGCAAAAGGAAGTTTCTCTGATAATGGAAAAGCAAGACACTGATCTATCTATGAGTATAGAAAAATGTTGTTAGGAGTCATTTAATTGCTACATTCTTTTAGTATAACAGTAGTAGTTGGTTTTCCCTAGTTCCATGGTCTATCTAGTCTCAGGTTGTTAGCCATTCAAACAGTGTTGGATATAGATTCCATTTCATTGAGTGGACCTTAAATCAAACCAGATCTTTGTTGGTTACTCCCACAAACATTGTGCCACTAGTATAACAGCATATCTTGCAGGCAAGACACAATTTTAGATGGAAGAATTTGTAACTGGGTTGATGTTCATCTTTCTCATTTGGTATCATCCACCAGAGTCCCTTCCAAAACCATGAATATTCGTCCATAGGGATGAAAGTTCCAGCTCAGCTTCTCTGTGTTTAATGAGTTGTATAGGTGTTGTCTCCAAGTCAGCATGCGATATGTTCCTTTGTTTGTTTGGTTTTTTTCTTTTCTTTTTTGAGACAGGGTTTTGCTATTTAGCCTGAATTTGCTTCAAAACTGCAATCATCCTACTTCACTGTAAATCCTATGAACCCCTGCTCCTGGCTCATGGATAATTTCCTTAGAAACAAACACCAGGATGTTTGCACACTGCTCCTCTGTATTTTATTTGATGTTTTCTTGTTTCAAATATATCTGTAACGTTGGCCTTCTGCTGCTTTTAGAACAGAAAGTCTAACAAGCCATTCTATCAGCACTGGCAGCTTGACTTCACACCCTGATACTCTGCCTCTAAACTCTATGAACCAACCCTGATTTGCAACATTTTCATCCTTTAATCCCTCATCATGTTGTTGCTTCACACAATAAAAGGCCTCTGGGGTTTGGCTTCGGTAGTGGCCAAATTCAAAGGCTTACCGGACTGAGCTTGATTCCAAAATCCTCAGAAAAATGTTTTCCTGTTACATTGCAGGCCTACATGTGGGCTTATGGTTTGATATATAAATTATGAGAAGATTGCTTTTCCTGTTTTAAACTAGTTTTTATTGCCTACTACCATGTAGATATCTAATAAGATTTTATCTAGAATATTAGAATTTACACATATGATTTTAATTCAGTAATAGTATATAAATGAATGTTGAGAATGATCCTTGTCCAGGGCAATGTGCTGAATATAAGGGAATGATCTCAATGGAATTACTACCTAGTCAGGGCAACTGAGAAGTTAATAATGACCTAAAAAGAATGTTATAGGACTATACAATAAGAGAAGAACTGAGAATCCGGCAGCTTTTGTAGAGAATCTAGGCCTCTAAGTATACGTATGACCCCACATGTTGCAAATGAGAGGGAAGTGTGTGTGACACAGGAATTAGCATTACCAACAGCATGAAGAAAAAATATGGGCTGAGTTAGTGTTCTACAGATGCTGCAGTGAGATATAAAGCTGGAAGAGCAATGGAACCAAGGTAGAGATACTTGAAATGTGATCCTGAATTTTGAATTTGTTCTATATGCATGGACTCAACAGAGAATCATGAATGATAGAAACAAATTAAAAGAACTATGTTTAAGAAAAATGAGAAAGCATGTTTGGGGATGTAGTCTAATCCATGTATTGCTTGCCTAACATGCCCAATGCTCTTGGGTTCAATGCCCAGAACTAGATATAAATAAATGTGGAGGCACATGGCTGGAATCCCTTCACATGGGAAATAGAATCAGGAGGATCATAAATTCAAGGCTCCCCTCCGCTACACAGGGAGTTTGAAGCCAGCCTGGGCTACATGAAACCTTATATAAAAAAATCAGAAACTGAGGTGAGAAGGTAAGTTAGGGTGCCACTTTCAAAAGTCATAATCTTTTGAGTATTGTTCTCTAGAAACATGACCTAGGACAGATATCCAGGACTATGAAGATTTGAGGAGCTGGATCAGCTAAGATAAAAATCTACCACTAATAACTACAGGAAAACATAGTAAAAGTCCAAATGATAAAAGTTTCAATTACATTTCATTTGTGGACACAAGGGTTTGCCTAGTGGAGTCCGGACAAAGAGAAAATATATCTTAAGGAAAGAGAATCACTGTAAACAGCATACAGACATGCAAAGTTTAATCTTATTGGTTAATAGATAAATGCTGTATAGCTATATTGCTTGGTCCAAGATACCAGAGGCAGTTAGGTAGTTTCATCCTAGACATATAATACCCTAAGCTCTGGGACAGTAGAAAAGAGAATAAAGGGAAAAAACTAATAATATAGATGTTTCTTAGAATTGGGAGCCCTGATATGAGCAATGAAATGGTTAGATTCTGAGATTTCAATATCCTGTAGTAGGAAGAGTAGAAATATGAGACTGGGAATCTAATAGGAGAAATACATTTGTAAAAATAACAAAATGTCAAGTTTTATAGAGAAAAGAAGCAATATTTCAGATGCCTGCCAGGTATGCTCATGAAGATTTTATTAGAAATTAAGTCTAGTGCTTCTGAAAAAGTTTTTAGTAAGAGATGATATTTGAAGAAAAATGTGAAGATTTAGAGTCATTAAAAATATTAGTTTGAGCCAGGCACAGTGGCATATACTTTTAATCCTAGTACTCAGAAAGCAGAGGCAAGCAGATCTCTGTAGGCTTAATGCTTGCCTGGCAACACAGTGAGAACCTGTCTCAAGGGGAAGAAAAGGAAAAGAAATATTAGTTGAAGTTATGGGAGTGAGAACAGTTACCAAAGGATATCATAGAGAGCAGTGATTCTCAACCTTTCTGATGTTGTGATACTTTAATACAGTTTTGCATGTTGTGGTGACCCCCAACCATAACATTATTTTCATTACTACTTCATAACTGTAATGTTGCTACTATTATGAACCATAAAATAAATATCTGTGTTTTCTGATGTTCTTAGGTGACTCCTGTGAAAGAGTCCCTTGACCCCAATGGGATCTCAACCCACAGGTTGAGAACCACTGATGTAAAGACTAATGAGAAGCAAGAAAATAAGTCTCTGGAAAACTGAATTTAAGTGTAGACAGGAAAAATAAATCATCTAAGGAAAAAGTATAACATTATTTATTACTTATCATAGAGACTAAGATTTTAGTACTGAATTATGGGCAAGGATGAGGGAAAAGATGTTGGTACCATGATACAATAATAAAGGTTAGAAATCCAGAAAGAGAAATGCTTTTGATATTGGATGACTGAGTGTTGAGAGGAAACACACACACACACACACACACACACACACACACACACACAGGAAAACTGGGTGTAATGGTTAGCAGAAGCAGTCCTAGACATTCCTAAGATAGAGATGCAAGGATGCATGCAGGCAGAGTTCAAGCCCAGCCTGGGAGACATAGTAAGGCCTTATCTAAAAAGCAAGCAAACAAACAATGAAACACCCACATTCAGACACTGAGATGGTATCCTGTTGGGGAAGTCCTGTGTTAATAAAGCACTGCTGGCCAATAGGAATCTAGACAGGTGGGACTAGGAGTCCAGGAGGACTCTGGGAAGGAGAAACACAGAGAGTCGAGATGTAACGCCATGGGGTAGGAAGCCCGGAAACTTCTCCTGTAAGAGACATACTTAGATTAACAATTATGGGGTAATTACTTAAGTCAGAGCTAGCCAGTAAGAAACAAGCAAGGCCAACAGCTTCATAATTAATATAGCCTCCTGCGTGTTTATTTGGGACTGATGCCGCTCTAGAATCAGGTTGGCGGGAAAGCTTCTCTCAAGAAAAAGGCTTCCCTTTACAGTATCCAAAACAGTGAAATATCACAGAAGCTATTCATTAACTTAAAAGAAGAGTAATCACAGAAAAGTCAGAAAGGAAGAAGCCTTGAGTAACATTAAACACAGAAGCAAGTGAGCAGATTGTGGTGTTTTCAAAATAATGTATCATTGGAAGACTGCATTCAATTAAACTGAAGGTAAAATTGCTCAGAACTTCAGTTCTGAAACTGTCTGATCTCTTCTCAGTCAAAGGATACTTGGTATTCATCATGCTTTTAGTCTTCCCCTTTCCTTTCTTTCTTCCCTTCTAGCCTTTACTCAGCACATGTTATTATTCTCCCCTTTTGGCCACACCTGGTAGCCCTCAGCCCCACTTTCTGTAATATAATTTTCTGATGCTAGCCTGTGAAGAGGCAGACATAGGAAAGGGAGCTTTACATTGTAGTTCAACATTCATTTAGGGAATCAAATTCCAGCTTGTACTTAGAATGTGTCAGAAAGTACACAGGGGCCCAAAATGCCATTTGTGTGCTGGAAGAATGCTTTTAGTGCTGAAGATTTTTACTTTATAAATTACATTATCTTCAAGCCTTCTTAGATATGTGCTTACCCATTAAAACGAATGCACAATGCCCAAAAATAGATACACACAGAGATAATTGTGTTAGCTCTTCATTGGTATGTAAAATACCTGAACAAAACTTCAGAAGGAAAAGATTATTCTGGACCATAGTTTTACAAGTTTCACTTCATGGCTAGCTGGTTCCAGTTCTGTTGGCTTGAGTTGCTGAAGCAGAACATTAGGAAGAAAACCCACCTACCTAACCGCCATCAGAAAGCACAGAAAGAGACAGGATGGGATCAGGCAGCACATATAGCCTTCAAAGTACAATTCCAGTGAGCTGTTTCCTCTAACCCATCTGCATCTCCTAGTCTCTACAACTGCCTAATAAACCATCACATTATGAATCCATCTATGAATTAATCCACTGTTAATGTTAAAGGCTCACTTCCTCAAAGGCCCAACTCTGAACATTAATGTACCAGGAACTAAGCAAGCCTGCACAACATAAGCCTTTGGGAGACATTCATACCAAATACTAATAATCTGTAATGAGTCTTTCTCTGTTACACCAGTCAGCTCCCAAATAATGATGTGGAGACTTATTATTAATTTTGAAAGCTCCACCTTAGCTCAGGATTGTTCCTAAGTAGTGCTTATAACTTAAATCAACCCATATTTTTAAATCGACATTCTTTTGCATGGCTCAGTCACCTTTACTCCGTACTGCCCATTCTGTTTCCTCGGCATCTGACTGGCCACTGTTCCTTTCTTCCTCTCAAAATCGTCTCTGTCCCCAGAAGTCCTGCCTAACCTCTTCATGACTAGCTATTGGCCATTAAGATCTTTATTAAACTGCTCACAGTGACACATCTTCACACAGTGTAAAGGAATATTCTGCAACAATAATCCTTTACTTCTTCTAATATGTGCAAATAGAAATATGTTCATTCTAATAACAGCACGCAATATGAGTATGAGAGGCCACATTATTTTGCTTATTCAAATAGATTACTTTTTACTGTCTGAGGTTTTTTTCTCTTGGCCACTTCTAGAAAGCTGAACAGCCTCCATTTAGGCAGTGGGATGCACAATGGAAATAGGCTCAAGACCTTTATTTTGATTTTAGGCAGCACATGAAGTTTGTAACTATTCAGTGACTCTGACTTGGAGGGCAATGGAATATCTAGAGGTTTTATCCTGTGGCCCTAAGAGATGAGGGGTCTTAGCTATGCTAACCAGTTTTGCACATTGAAACATTCCACAAGAAAGGGATTAGATAGCAAGCCACAGAAATAAAGAGGTGTCGCACCTGCCTGCGCAGCCTGCATCCGAGAATGTAGCAAGGTGGTCAGGATAGATGACACAAAGACCAGTCGGTTGCTTTAAGAAAACTTTATGCTCCCCAAGTCGGCTTAGGAGAACTCCCCAAGAAAAAACGCTTCCCTTTTAAAAGACTTCTGCCATCCATCCACACACAATTCTCCAACCGAGCTCTCACACACCTCTCACAGCTCTCACAGACTTCTCACCCTCCTGGCTGGTGGTTTAATCTCTGGCCCCAGAATCGGGGAAAAACAGGAAGGAACATCTAGCTGTAGGGGGGATCAAAGTCATGGTGTTTCAGTGAGCTAGCCCTTATCAGACTTATCAGAGCCCTAACAAGAGCTTTATGGCACTGAATTGTTTTCAGTAAACATGTTTTCAGTAAACATTATCTCACAGCTGCCTGCTCCCAGGCCTAAGTGGAAGTGGGTTTCTGCTCAAGGTCTGGTGTCCCCACAATTCACCACTTTTTATTTTTAAATGAGGCACTCCTGGCTTAGGTCAAGTAGGGTCACCCTCCCTTGCCCGTCCTCGGGGGACCTTGAACCCCTGTCTTAGGTGGGAGGGGTCTTCCCCACAGGTTGCCCCAACCTTAGAATCATCTGTAATAAGGTTTTATGGCTATCGGGATTGCCATGGGCTAAGGCACTTTGAACTCAGCATGAAGCCAGAATGCCTACTGCCACTGTTACCATTCCTAGGACCCCCACTGACATAGCGCCTCTCTGTCACCTGCCCTTTCCCCGATCTGGGCCTTAGCATTCTACCACCAGCCTTTCTTTGCTACAAGGGTGATTTATAGTTACAATTTGATGGTCAAAACAGTGATAAAGTTTACAATCATTTCAAGATCTACTTAGGAAAGCATTTAGAGAGTGCACTTGCACAGATACATTAGGTACAATCATTGATGTTACACATGTAGCATTATAAAAATATGAACAAGAGGCTTGTTGCACTATTTACATAGTACCAATTTGTTCCTGTGGTGATGTAGTTTGTTGATTTAATGTCAGTAGTTTCAGCTGAATATGTAACTTGAGTCAAAGTCTTTTTGTCGCATTAGGACAAATTGCATTTCTCCAGAAAATTACACTGGCATAGGTGCGATTCCAGAAACAGGAACTACCAAGTCTGATATTTCAAGTGACCATGTCCTGTTTAAATACTGAAAAGAGGCTTTTGCCACTCATCACAGTCCATACCAATGTCCAAATATTTTAAATGGGTCCTTTTTTCCCCCAAGGGGAAAAACTGGCAAAATGAATGCTGTTGTTTTAAGGTGTGTCAAAGGCAAATTGCTAATCTTTCAGTTTTGTTGGCTTCGGGATGAAAACTCACGGGTCCAGGAGGTTGATGTAGCAGGCCTGATGAGAAACTGGAAATCTTGAACTGACTGTTTTATTTCTTTCTCGGGCTGTAGATTTGATGACATCAAGGGTTAGGAACACCGATTTAGGAGATCTCGAACTGGCTTGGGCAGGCTCCCACGATCTCAGGTCCAGTTTTCTCTGCTCCATGCATCTCACCAAATGTTGTGACAGCTACTGAAGCTTTATTCTTTTCCTGCAAGAAAACACAAACATGCCCTCGACCCCAAATTAGGGTCTTCTCCACTGTCTAGTGTATGGATGTTTCCATTTGACCTGAGCAATAGTTGCCCAAGTTCCATTATGCCAGAATCTGTCTGAAGTAGATTGCTCACTAGCATTTACATTTAAAATTTTTTTAAATGAGGAGTGGATTATTCAATGAATCATGTGGGGACTGGGGACATTACTCCCCCTTTTTTATTTTAAATTTTGTATGAACTGTTGAAGTTGGACCATAACAGTAGAAGGATTTGTCTACCCTCCTTAGTCAACTATCTAGGTGAATTGGGATCACTATTTAAATTATTAGTAGATGTCCTTTAAAAGGGACATAACCATTAAGTACCTTTAAGAATTATTTAAGGATTGTAAACTATACTATGTCCCAAATAGTCCCATTTTTTCCTAACCTGTAGCTCTCACTAGCTGACAAGGCCTTGTTTGCATCTGAGCTGACAAGGCCTAATTTGCATCTACACAGACACCTTTGGGGGTGGGGCCTGCTAAAGCGACAGGGCAGTTCCCTGAAAAAATCTCTCTCTCTCTCTCTCTCTCTCTCTCTCTCTCTCTCTCTCTCTCTCTCTCTCTCTCTCTCTCTCCCTCTCTCTCTCTTTTTATTTTTATTGACTGGCTCTGAGGGCTTAACTTGAATTTTTGTTATAATATTAACCGACTGACTGGATGTTTCTTTTGGCTATATCTAAATCGATTTAGGTAGTTTTTAACTGTTTGAAGGGATTTAAGTATCCCTTTAATCATATCCAAAGCAATTAGAACAGTTGCTTTTGTCAACATTCACGTATTTACATTTCACACTTCATACATACTGACGTGGCCATGTCCATACACACAGACCATGCATACATATCTCTCCTTTTGCCTAGGTTATGATTAGTTTGTTGAACTGAATCTTATTTAACAGAACAACTCCAGTCAATCTTTGAATTAAAACAAAAGGTTGAAAAAGTCCTGTATGTCCCTCATCATTTCTTCATTTGAGAAGTTTTGAGCTACACTCAGGGGCTACAGCCATACCCACTCCTTGTAATTCTGTAGATGCAAAGTGGAAAGGCCAGGCTTTTGCCAAAAGTTTTTAGAGATGACTTACAAAATTGACCTTAAATTTGTATCAATAACCTACCCCATATAAATGTAACCAAACATTTTTATTTTATATACCTTTGTCTTTTTCTTTACTGAATACTAATACCTCATTTATTAACTGTTACCAATTTTTTAAATTTACCCATCTAATCCATCCTTCCACTGAGGATGATCCTCCAATCCACCCTCCAACTGAGGGCAACTTCTTAGGTTCCCATTTTCTTTTTTGACCTTGTATTAGGCGAAGGCCTAGACGTTTAATCCAATCCACCCTTCAACTGAGGGTGATCCCTTAGGTTCCCTTTCTTTCCTGACCTTTGTCAGGCAAGGGCCTAGATTTTTAATCTGGTACCCCTAGCTTGGTACCCCCCTTTTTAATACATACTTATAGCCTTACTTGTTGGCTATCCTTTTAGATCTCTGAGTTTTTCTTTACTTTCCTGAGCTCAGTGGATCAGGTGAAAGACTGGCCTCATTTATTAACTTTACCAATTTTTTAAATTTATCTATCTTTAATCCATCCTCCCATTGAGGATGATCCTCCAATCTACCCTCCAACTGAGGGAAACTTCTTAGGTTCCCCTTTTCTTTTCTGACCTTTGTCAGGCAAAGGCCTAGACATTTAATTTGGTACCCCTAGCTTGGTGCCCCCTTTTTGATACATACTTATAGCCTTACTTGTTGCTATCCTTTTAGATCTCTGAGTTTTCCTTTACTTTCCTGACCTCAGTGGATCAGGTGAAAGACTGTAGATTTTTTATTTTATTTTTTATTTTACCCTCCTTTTTTTGACTGGGTTTCTCTCTATCCTTTTGGAGGCTGTCCTGGAACTCGCTCTATAGACAAGGATGACCTCCATCCTACCTACCTCTGTCTCTCTAGTGTTGGGATTAAAGGCATATGCCACCAACACCCGACTCTAAAGATCATAGCGAACATCCTTCCAATCTGGGACATTTAAGCCTCCCCCAGTAATGAACCATGGACTCGCACGTTCAATCCATTTTAAAAAGCCTTCCATGGTTGTAGTCCCCTGTTCTTTAAGTAACGTTTTTACGTGATACTGTAATTTAAACTTCCAGGGACTGTTTCTCATCGTTTCTTTTCTATTTTCCCCAATCTGTTACTGGCCAGAAAAAGAGACGAACCCGCTCACTTACCTCACTTTCACGATCTGGGTGAGAACCTCCAATTGTCGCACCTGCCTGCGCAGCCTGCATCCGAGAATGTAGCAAGGTGGTCAGGATAGATGACACAGAGACCAGTCGGTTGCTTTAAGAAAACTTTATGCTCCCCAAGTCGGCTTAGGAGAACTCCCCAAGAAAAAACGCTTCCCTTTTAAAAGACTTCTGCCATCCATCCACACACAATTCTCCAACCGAGCTCTCACACACCTCTCACAGCTCTCACAGACTTCTCACCCTCCTGGCTGGTGGTTTAATCTCTGGCCCCAGAATCGGGGAAAAACAGGAAGGAACATCTAGCTGTAGGGGGGATCAAAGTCATGGTGTTTCAGTGAGGGAGCCCTTATCAGAGCCCTACCAAGAGCTTTATGGCATTGAATTGTTTTCAGTAAACATGTTTTCAGTAAACATTATCTCACAGCTGCCTGCTCCCAGGCCGAAGGGGAAGTGGGTTTCTGCTCAAGGTCTGGTGTCCCCACAAAGAGGTGGTTAATATGAGCAATGTTGGCCTAGAACTGTGGTTCTCAAACTATGCCCCTGTCAACCAAAGTATTAGGATTACATCAAGATTTGTTAGAGATAATTCTCTTTTTAAAGTTTTATTTTATGTTGGGTATATGGATGTTTTGTCTGCACATGTGTCTGTGTACCATGTGCAGGATTGGTACCACTGGAGGTTAGAAGAGGGCATCCTCTGAAACTAATGTTACAAATGGTTGTGAACTGCCATGTGGGTATGGGAAATCTAACCCAGGCCCTCTTCAATGGAAAGTCAGTGCTTTTAACTGCTGCGCCATCTCTCCAACCACAGGAATATGTATTTTGAGACACGGTCTCATGTCCCCCAGGCGGATTTCAAATTCTCGTGTAGCAAAGGATGACCTTCAACTGATCTTCCAGCCTCTACCTCACAATTACTGGGATTATAGGCGTGTGTGTGTCACCATGTCTGAGTCTATGTGGAGTTGTATATCAAACCAGGACTTCATGAGTACAAAGGAAACTTTCTCCCAACCAAGCTACATCCCCCAGTTCTTATAAATAAAAACTGAGCGCCAACCAAGACCCATTACATTAAAACTTTAGTGAGATAAAAAATCTGGATTTTAGTAAGTTTTCCAAATGATTCTGATGCACTGATGTTTGAGAACCCTTTCAGGCAGATACAAAGAAGCCAGAGAGCTAGAGAAAAGAACAGACAGAAGAATACAGCACTAGTGATGGTGATGCCATTGAAGAAGGTGAAAACTACTACTGACTGCATTCTCAAGAACAATTTTTACATGCAGATCTTTCAGAAGTACCAAACTGCACATTTAAGAGGCAGCAATATGTTGAGTAGAATGGGAAGCCAAATGTTTATGGAGGACAAGCTCATAGTCAAGGGTCGATGATATACGAGATAAATCAAGTGAAAACCAGCAGACACTCTCAGCAGTGGAACAATGCACACCAGTAGCAGATGATAAGAGATGAATCTGGTGCTCCGGGCACTGCTACAGAGAAGCAAAAGCAGCTCCAAGCCTCCGAACAGGGTCAAGGGCAGGAGATGAACACATTACTGTTGTCCCAACATTATCTGAGTGGGTGTTAAAAAGAAACGAGGCATTCAATGTAATCTCTGCTGTTTCCATGGGGAGTACTGCCTATGAAACTCTCATTTCATCCACAGCCCTCAACAGCACAGAATTTCTCATGCCAACAGAAAAGAGAAATTGATCTATATGAAGCAGGTACCTTTAAATCTGACTCAGATGGTTCGTAAACAAGCCTTTGTCACACTTCACATATATTCACTAAGAGGCCTTCTGGAGAGAGAGAGAGGAGAGAGAGAGAGAGAGAGAGAGAGAGAGAGAGAGAGAGAGAGAGAGAGAGAGAGAGAGAGAGAGAGAGAGAGAGAGAGAGAGAGAGAGAATCGTGTAGAGGAGCTACCTGGGACTGGTAGCTGTGAAAGCCTGACTCCTTTGACTCCTTAATCTCCAGACTCACAACAATGCAAATGTGGTTGTGTACATCGGTAAGCCCAATGCTCATAAGGTAAAATGGGTAGAGCAAGAAGGGAAATTTCTTGGAAGGTAATGGGCCAGCTGACTTGGAGTACATAGTTTGACAGAAATAAGAGACTAATCTTTAATAGGTAGAAGGTGAGAATTGACTTGGAATAGCTGTCCTGTCACCTCCACACATACACCATTGTATATGTATGTGCACACAGAATAAGTAGATATACATAAGTAAATAAATACATTTAAAATTGCATTAAATATGCATATATGGAATTTTGTGTTAAAATATATGAAAATCTGAAATAATGAGTGTTATGTGTCAAATAATTTCTGCCAAAATTCATGTTGAAATCCTATTATTAAGATAGGGTCTTTTAAGAGGTAATAAAGTTAAAATAAGGGGTCCAAATCAATTATGACTTGTGTTTTTATACAAAGAGAAAATTAGGACACACAGAAAAAGACTTTGTGAAGACACAAGAAGACAGATATCTGGAGTCACAGACATAGGCTTCTGAAGGGAACCAAACTGCTTGACCTTGAACTTTTACACCTCGGAATTGTTAAAAAATAATTATCTGTGTTTAAGCCACCCACTTCATGGAACATTCTGGGCATCGCTAGCCGCTAATACAATAGCAGGCTAAACTAATAAAATCACTGTAAGGTAGTTTTGGTACCTATATTATTTTCTAATAAAAAATAAATGTCGTGGTCCTATAGGAGCATTAGTATATGTTCCAGAAAAATGTAACTCTCTAGTGACCCAGTGATTCTTTGCTTTAGTGTCTTCCTCTGTATAACTTTGCAGATATTCTCAGAGTTTCTGAGTCTCTGGTTTTCCTTTAAGTTTCAAGGCTCTTCCTTCCTTCCTTTTCTTCTTTTTACTTGGTTTTTCTTATTTCATTTCGATTCTTCCTCCTTCCTCCTCTTTTTTTCTTTTTGTTCTCTGTATCTTCAACAATTTCTCATCTCATATATCGACCAATCAGAAGTATTACAACATAAGTGACAGTTTACCTTCACCTCTATAGCTCTTACATGTCCTAAAAAGTTTTCTAATTACTAGTTAATAGAGGCCATGCCATCTGCTTCTCATTCATTTCTAACTTAATAGCACAATATGTGGTCCAGAAAATTTATCTTAGAAAAGATTGAGTTATAAACAAATCTAATACATCTGTGAAGATAAGAGCTAGTTCTTAAACAGAATTTTTATCATTTCTTTATGTTCTGTTTTTTTATGTGACCACCATCTCACTGTTTTTAATAGGTTTTATTTAAATTAGAAACAATCGTATTTTACATATCAATCCCAGTTCCCTCTCCCTCCCATCCTCCCATGTCCCCCACCAACCCCTCCATCCCATCCCCCATCCACTCCCCAAGGAGGGTGAGAACTTCCATGAGGGATCATCAAAATCTGTTAAGTCATTTGGGGCAGGGCCTAGGCCTTCCCCTGTGTATCTAGGCTAAGAGAGTACCCCCAATGGAAGAAGTCCATTTATGCACTAGGGATACATCCTGGTTCCACCGCCAGTGGCCCCATAAACTGCCCAGTACTCCTAGCTGACACCTATGTTTAGGGGATCTGGTTTGGTCCTATGTTGGTTCCCCAGCTGTCAGACTGGGGTCCATGAATTCCCACTTGCTCAGGTCAGCTGTTTCTGTGTGTTTTCCCAGCATGGTCTTGACCCCTTTGTTTGTTACTCCTCCCTCTCTGAAACAGGATTCCAGGAGTTTGGCTCAGTGCTTAGCTGTGGACCTCTGCTTGTGCTTCCTTCAGCTATTGGATGAAGATTCTAGGATGGCATTTAATGTAGTCATCACTCTCATTAAAGAGAAGGGCATTTAAGGTAGCCTCTCCACTATTGCTTAGGGTCCTAGTTGGGGTCATCCTTGTGGATCTGTGCTCAATTATCTAGTGCCAGATTTCTCTTTAAACCCATAGTGGCTCCCTCTATTGATGTGTCAAATGGATCAAAGACCTCAACATAAAACAAGCCACACTGAACCTCTTACAAGAGAAAGTGGGAAGTACCCTTGAATGAACTGGTACAGGAGACTGCTTCCTGAACACAATACCAGTAGCAAAGACACTAAGATTGACAATTAATAAATGGAACCTCCTGAAACTGAGAAGCTTCTGTAAGGCAAAAGACACAGTCAACAAGGCTAAACGGCAGCCCACAGAATAGGAAAAGACCTTCACCAACCCAATATCAGACAAAGGGCTGATTTCCAAAATATATGAAGAACTCAAGAAGCTAGCCACCAAAATGCCAAATAATTCAACTAAAAAGTGAAGTACAGAAATTAACAGAGAATTCTCAATAGAGGAATCTAAAATGGCTAAAAGATGCTTAAGAAATTGCTCAAAATAATTAGCCATCTGGGAAATGCTAATCAAAACAACTCTGAGATATCATCTTACACCCACAGAATATCTAAAATCAAAAGCACCAGTGACAGTCTATGCTGTAGAGGTGGAGAAAGGGGAATGTTTCTCCATTGCTGGTGGGAGTACAAGTTTGTACAGCCACTGTAGCAATCACTATGGCAGTTTCTCCAGAAATTGGAAACGAGTCTGCATCAAGATCCAGTAATTCAACTCTTAGGCATATACCCAAAAGATGCACATTCATACAACAAGGACATCTGTTCCACTATGTTCATAGCAGCATTATTTGTAATCTAGAAGAACCTAGATGCCCCTCAACTGAAGAGTTGATAGAGAAAATGTGGTACATTTACACAATGGAGTAGTACTCAGCAGAAAAAAAAACAGTGGAATCTTGAAATTCCCAGGCAAATGGATGGAACTGAAAGAAACCATCCTAAGTGAGGTAACCCAATCATAAAAAGACAAACATGGTATGTACTTACTCATAAATGGATTTTAGACATAGAAAAAAGGATTACCAGCCTACACTCCACACCTCCAGAGAAGCTAGGAAACAAGGAGGACAGTAAGAGAGACATACAATGTCCCCCAGTCAAGCAGAAAGGGTTAAGAGCTCCTGAACAAATGGGGAGCATGGGGGAAGGAGGTAGGAGAAAGAGGAGAGGAGAGAAGAGGGAGGAGATCATGAGAGATCAGGAAGATTGAGTGGTGGAGAGGAATAATGGAGAACAGGAAAAGAGACATATGTTCTGTTTTGAAGTAAGAATTAATTAATTGTTTCTCAGGAGAGATCCAGGGCAATTGTTCACATATCTTTTTTCCCAGAAAATTTATGTGGAATGACTGGGAACATTAACTTATTCTGAAACCAAAAGTTTGATACCATGTCTAACCTGATGTGTCCAACTCTAGATACCTTCTTTGCACAATAACAAAGCACATTAGCAGATTACTCAGAAGAAGGCTTTTCATCACAGTAGACTCTCTCTCTCTTCTATAAAGACACAAGATTAATTGATTAATTCATGGCTTACCTAGCTCATGATGTACTTTCAAGAAAGACATTTGTAAACTTATAGTGATGTATCATTTTTTCTTAATGATCTCTTTATTTTTATTTCATGTGCATTGATGTTTTGCCTGCATGTATGTCAATGTGAAGTTGTTGAGTTCCCTGAAACTGGAATTATAGGCAATTATGATCTGCCATGTGAGTGCTGGGAATTGAATCTGGGTCCACTGGAAGAACAGCACCCAGTGCTCTTAACTGCTGAGCCATGTCTCCATCCCTGATGTATTTTTCTTTAAACATTTTTTTCTATTTAACAGTGGATTTGTATTTTTTAAAATTCCCTTTTTTATTGAACATATTTTTCATGCAGCATATTCTGATCTCTGTTAACCCTCTCCCATCTCCTCTCAGATTTTCTCTACCTCTCTGTTCATCTAACTTCATGCCATCTTTCTCCATATCTTTAGAAAACAAACAGGCAAATTAAAAACAAGCCTTTTTAGAATAAAAATAAAGGAAACATGGAAATTTAATCTCCAATATTATTAATGAATTGTAAAGCAAGCACTAGGTAATTTTAGGTATGATCAGTTCATTAGGAAAGGCTGAGGATGTGTCAGATAACAAGCTAACTTGTGTTTTTGTCATTGGTGTTGTAATGACCACACCAAGTCAACCAAATCATGTGTTCATCTTTCTTTCATGGAATTGACCTTGTGTATTTCCTGGGTAACTTGGGACCAGCTTAGAGGATAGCTACTTGTCTTAGTCATATTTGGCTCATTTTTCAGTTAAAGTGAAACAAAACCTATGAAGTCAATTATATTCTTGCAAACCATCACAATCTCTAAACACTTGATTTTCCCACTGTCTTCCTGCTAATGCTGGCAAATTTAAGGTTCCAGTTCTTTGAACTCATCAACTCAGAAGCCTGTAGCCCTGCTTCACTCTAGCAGCTTGTTCCAAGGTCACACCATTAATTACTTTGCACAAAATTTAATACAGTATTCGTTTTGATAAATGCTTTATGTGAGTCTCTCTTGCCAGTGAACTGTTGATCACACTTTGAGGAACATTGCTCATATACTAGGATATACAGTTGAAGGGTGCTTGAGAATTTTCTTATTTGAATTTCTTTGTCTTCCTTGTAAAAGATGACTGTTTTCTTAGCCCAATTCCACCTGCACACTCCTATGCAACCCTTATTATCCAAATCGAAGTAAAGCCCTTCATGCAGTATCTCACCACAAGATAACCAATCTTATTTTGATCCACTAGAGTATCTTATTTTTGCCTTTAAGTGGTACTTACCACCCATTGTGATAATGGATTGCTTCTACCTCCTTAAATAATGAAACTCCTCAGAGTTTTGCTTTAGTGGTTTTCTTTATTTCTTACACATTCCCTGGATAATATCACAAATACTCATGGTTTCAACTCGTACCTGTGTGCTTATCACAATCTTGTCTACAGCTTTCATGTCTCTTCTGACTCTCAGATTCATACCTCCAGTTGTCTACTAAATGCCTTCACTGGATTGATAAATGTATCTCCTGTCTCAATGTTCAACGCTTATCTTACTTCCTTCTGTATTCCCAACCTCTATCCCAAACCTCCTCTGGTTCTCCTGTTTTAGAAAACAACCCCTTTATTCATACAGTTGAAGACAGACACAGCAGTCATTCTACATTCCTTCTCTCTTCTTTCCATTATTCAAAGCTGTCAGTTCTGACACATATTTCTGTTCTCTACATTCTCCCCAATATTACTTTCTATAAAATCTAGTTTCTTGAAAACTATGGGAGTTCAGGGAGGAGCTAACATTAAATAAAGGCAAAAGGCAAATAATTATATGTATTGATTATTCCAAAAATTGTCCATGTTTATCCCATTTCTCAAGATAATGATTTGTTGGGGAAGTCTTATGTCAATAAAGCACTGTCTGGCCTATAGGGAATCTAGATGGGAGGGACTAGGAGTCCAGGAGAATTCTGGGAAGGAGAAACACAAGAGAGTCAACATGTAACGCCATGGGGTAGGAAGCCCGGAACTATTCTCCGGTAAGAAACATACTTAGATTAACAATTATGGGGTAATTACTTAAAGCAGAGCTAGCCAGTAAGAGACAAGCAAGGCCAACAGCTTCATAATTAATACAGCGTCTTGTGTGTTATTTGGGAACTACAACACGGCAGAGCCCAGGTGACTGGCGGGTGATAAACCAAAGCGGCTAGCAAAGAAAAAGCTTCTCGTAACAATGATTATTGACATGTGATGGGGGAAGCCTGTGTATATGTCCATAAAGCACTGTTGGCCAATAGGGAAGCAAGATAGGTGGGACTAGGAATCGAGGAGGACTCTGGAAAGGAGAAACACAGAGAGTCAAGATGTAGCCTGCCAGAGAAATAAGATGTCTGGAACTTTGCTCTGGTAAGAGAAATACTTAGATTAACAATTATGGGGTAAATACTTAGGTCAGAGCTAGCCAGTAAGAAACAAGCAAGGCCAACAGCTTCATATTTAATACAGTGTCTTGTGTGTTATTTGGGGACTACAACGCGGTAGAGCCCAGGCGACTGGCAGGGGGAAAAAACCAAAGCAGCTGGCAAGGAAAAGGCTTCTCTTTACAGACATGGAAGTAGACAGTAGTATTGCTAATCTCATATCAGATTAAGTATATAATATGAAATGTCAGTAAGTCAATAAATACCAGTGTTACTGGAAATAAGGGGTCAAAGAGACACATTCAAAGCATCCTGAAGATATCATCAGGCAAATTCAGAATGTGACAAGCAGAAATGAGGTAAACTGAACCATTTAGATTACTAGAGATAAATAATACTACATGCTAGTATTATTTGATCCTAATCAAATAAACAAGAATATTCTTAAGAAACGAGAAATTTTGAACACAGATTTGTTACTGAGTGTTAGTAAATTATTATGAAAAAGATATTTATTTGTTCGGTTGGTTTTGTTGTTTATTTTCTGAAGCATGATCTTACATAGTTCAGCTGGCCCCAAACTCACTATGTACCTGAGTCTGACTTTGAACATCTGTAGTTCTTTCTTCTATCTCCTGAAAGCTAGGATTACAGGCCTGTACCACCATGCCTAGTTTAGGATTAGTTTTAAAAATGATCATCTTCTGGAGATTTTTAAGGAAAGGACAATTTCTGGCACAAAAGAAAGCATCTAGGAGTCAAAACTTATGCAAAGTAGGAGGCCAGATTCCAGTCCCAGCAGGCAGCATAACTTGTACTTTTGAATTTATCAAGAAAGGTACAAGAGTAAAGGCATTATACGGCTAGAGAGTCTGTGCATAGAGGGAAGGATTGGGAGGTGTGTCACTAAGAATGGGCTTTGAGGTTTCAAAATCCATCAAGGCCCAGTTCTTGCTCTCCCTCCCTCCCTCTCCCTCTCCCCCTCCCTCTCCCTCCCTTCCCCCTCCCCTCCCCCATTTCTCTGTCTCTCTGTCTCTGTCTCTGTCTCTCTCTCTGTCTCCAACTTGTAGATCAGGATGTAAACTCTCAGCTACTGCTCCAGTGCCATGCCTGCAAGTCTGCTGCTATGTTCTTCACCATGATGGTCATGGACTCATCTTCTGAATGTGTAAGCTTTCTTTTATGAATTGCTAGTCATGGTGTCTCTTCACATCGATAAAACAGTGACTAAGATAGGGTTTACCAGGAGCTTTGGACTGTATTGTACCATATTGTTCAGATTGCTTTCACAAACAATATTAATGATTTGCAGCTTGATTTCATTGTTGGAGGCCTGTGCTTTAGTTTCCATGGCTAGGTGTGTAGACTGTTGAAAACCTCAGACCTGAATGGCTGCACACAGGCAGATATCATGCTGGAGAGGTAGCTGAGAGTTCTACACATGGATTTTCAGGAAGCAGGAAGAGATAGTGAGCCACGGGGCCTGGCTTGAACTTATGCCCTCAAAGTCCACCAGCCAGTTGACACACTTCCTCCAACAAGGACACATCTATCCAACAAAGCCACACCTCCTAATAGTGTCACTCTATATGGGCCCAAGAAGATCATTTTTTATTCAAAGCTCCATAAATATGTTCCTATGTACAGAGAATTTTTATAAAATATATCTTCACAGTTCACAGTCAATAGATTTTTATGTGTTATATAAAAAGTTTGTATATATTGTTGTAAAAAAGAGAAAAAGTATGTCTGGTAAGATCCCTTATTGGAAAGGACTTCATAGCCTCTGGGCTGCATGCAACAGACACTTCTTTCTTATTTCCATTTGTACTATTGCTGCAACCTTGGATGGTCTCAGCAACTGACCTAACTGTGATGCAGAATAGAAGGGGAAAGGGCCAGGTACAAGGACACAAGTACAGAAAAGCTGTTATCATGCAGGATGTGCTTGCTCTGTTGGAGGAGCTACCACACCCTGGAAGCTCAGCGTTTATTAGATACAGTTGAATAGGGAGGCAGGATTGTTGCATATAACTGGGCAAGGAGGCAGGCTCATCATATTCATATGCACATGAAGATCAAGTTATAAACAGCTGAACAGGTTTAGCTAATTTGGGTAGGAGCAGTCTCTGCAGGGGAGGCGTCTTCAGGCTGTAATCACACACAGACAGAAAGCTATGGTAGCCATTTTTCACACATTCTCAACTCAGGTCAGAGGAACACTTTCCCATCCCTCTGAGTCTTACCCAAGGAAGGCTTTGCCACTTTCATGTAGCTGAGACACTGGATTACAAGGTTGAACAAGGAGGTAGGGTTATTGCATATAACTGAGCAAGGAGGTAGGATCACTCTATACATATACACAAAAATACATTTCAAAAATTATACATTTACACAGAATACTTGTTACCTATGTACTATATAGGTTTTCTGAAGCAAATGTTAGTCATAAGCAAAGCCTAATTTGGAGTTTTGTGTTTTCTAGTGCATTAGTGAACTTGAGGTTGTGCTAAGACCCCTGATATAAGTCAGAAAAGAATTTGAAGACATTTCAACAAAGAAAAGAATGCTTACCTGTAACATTAAAAATAAATGACCCAGAGACTGATATTGGGGTTCAAGCTGAATATCAGAAAAGCAAAACAGCTGGCCACTAGCTTCTTACCTCTGCCTCAGGCTGAAAGGGCTGGTCCTGTCTCCACGAGTTCTAACCAAGCCTCAGACTGAAACTTCTCCTCACCGTGTCTGGAGAATGAATGCCTCATACTGACTGCTTGCTGCTATCTTTTATACCCCTCTAGTGCTGGGATTTAAAGTGTGAACTGTAATTCTCTTTTAGACTGATTCAATCTTGAGTTGATCTAGGTGGCTTTGAACTCACAGAGATCTCTCTACCCCTTATCATGAGTCCTAGGATTAAAGGTGTCTACCGCCACCTCTGAACTTCTGGTTGCTGGGATTACTACCTGATCTCTATAACTTGAGGATGACCTTGCTTTTCTGAATCCTCAATCAAGCTATAATAAAGCATAAATAATATATCACTACACTTAAGTACATAGAAGCTGTCTAATAATACTAGTCAGTTAGAAAGTGCAGGACAAACTACAATGATGTAAAATTTAGTGTTGGCTAACATTAAAAAGTTGATCATAGCAAGTATGTAAGGATGTGGGGAACTGAAGCTTTTACGTACTTTTGATATGAAAAATAGTTTGGCAAGTTTCTTAGTATAGGCATATAACTGGTATACAGTGAAGTGATTCTGTCAGTACGGACCTACCAAAACGAAATATAATATATGCTGAAAAGGACTGTCTATAAATCGATGTATTTATAGTACCACGAAACTGAGAATAATACAAATGTATTTTATAACCATTCAATGCACAATGACCTAGCATACCAAATGAAAGAAGTGTGTGAATCCAGAGAATAACATAAACGAATCTCAGAACAAGGATGCTACATGAAAGAAGTCAGACACGAAGCAAATTGTATGTAAGCTTACATCACTTTAAAACTATAGGAAATGTAAGTAAATCAGAAAGAGTCAATATGTTCCAGAGTAGGGCAATGGTTCAGGGTAAGACGGGATGACCTCAGAAGGAATTTTCCAGCATATGGAGGTAGAACTTAGTGGCAGAATGTGTGCCTTGAATGTGTAAATCCCTGGGTTCAGTCTGAGCACCTAAGAGAACAAAAGCAGCAAAACTGACAGCACAAAAACATGTTGTGGCAGTGTATTTATTCATTACTTTGATCTTGGGGATGATTTCAGGGGTGTATACGGACTTTAAGGCATTGTATTTTAAAGTACATGCAGTTACTGAATTTTTGATTATGTCAAAATATAAAATGGTAAATACTATTCATGAAAAAAAAACGGCTCAATGCTGTAGATTCTAAATTCTCACTGGTGTTCCTAGCAATCAAAATTGTTTCTGCTGCAAGCAACAGAACAAAAATAGAGTTTCCAGGAAGTGAATAAGGAGTAGAATGGCTGGATGGCAGAGCTAGAAGTTAGACTTAGTTCCCTCACTGGGAGCTGTGTAGCAGAGATATAAAAAAAAACAATAAGGAAAAGAAACTACAGGAAAAAAAGAGAAAGTGTTGCTAGATGAAGCACTGTTGACAAGGCACTCATTATTTTTGTAGCTGGATGATAGGTACATAGATTTTTATTACAGAAAAAGTCTTATTAACACACGAGTCATTAGCTTATACAGAACTAAAACTCAAATTATTTGAAAGGATTTGTGCACTGTGAATTAAATGAGGCAAATGGAAGAAAGAGGAACAGCCATTATGCTCCTTAAATTTGTACCCTGTTTGCATTATTGCTTCACTAAAAATACAAAAGGAGTGTTCATAAGTAAACAGCAGACACATATAAGTACGCTCTTTTTAAGTTGTATAAATCAGTTAATTATTAATGCAGTACATTTAGCCACTTTCATAATTGCTCATCTTTTAAAAACTGGAGTATAAAATGTTCAGACTTGTTATAACTTGTTCAGTTTGTAAAATGATTTCTAAATTTGGAAATTATAAGTACTCAGATATTTGAAAGCTATTAAGTTTTTATTTCAGAATACATAATTTTGGTAGAGCATTAAGAGTTGAAAAGAATTGTTGACAAGCTACTTGTACATATTATGCATCAACTATCTTGTACTGCTATTTTAGAGCCATTTTTATTATATGCAACATAGCCATTATCCTTCTTTGCATAATTAAAAGAAAAATATCTAGAAAAGGAGAGAATTCAAGACAGAAAAAGAGAATGTCTCCCTTTTTCTTCTTATGCTTTTACTTTTGGCGAATCTTTTTCATTGTCATGAGGGTTTATTTTATTATAACTTAAAGTCTATAAATTTAAGAAGTTACCCTACCCTAACTGAGTAGAAAATTAGTTGCTAATAAAATGGAGGACAAAGGACACAGGGAATCCTTTAGTGTATCCCATTCATGCATGTTTACAAGTGACACAACAGGATAGTTTTGTGGAAGAATCTTGTTCTTTGTCTTTAGTGGAACATCCTATGAATAGTTTCATATTTTTTTCCAAAACAACAGCCTCAATACCCTAAAGCATCCTTAATACAGTATCCAGTTGAAGGAATGATTATTCCACTTTAGCATGATTGAAGATGGGCTTCCCTTCCTGGGACAGCCTCACCCACATTCCCAAGGAGTGGTCCCTTGGCCAGGTCCTTTGCCACCCAAATAACTCTTTTTTTTGGTTTTTACGAGACAGGGGTTCTCTGTATTGTTTTGGAGGCTGTCGGTCCAGCCTGGCCTCGAACTCACAGAGATCCGCCTGCCTCTGCCTCCCAAGTGCTGAGATTAAATGCATGCGCCACCACCGCCCGGCCCTCTTAAGAGAGGAGATGATTCCATTTTCCACCTTCGAGTAGAGTCTACTATTTTATTTTAAGTTTTCTCTTTATTATTTTTAATTATGTGTAGGTGTGTGCACATGAATGCAAGTGCCTGATGATGCCAGCTCCCATGGAACAGGAACTGGAGATGGTTCTATTCTGTCCCACGTGGGTGTTGAGAACTGAACTCAGGTCCTTTGGAAGAGTAACAAGTGCTTTTAGCCACTGAGCCATTCCTCCAGCCCCTAGATTCCATTCTCTACAATAATACTACCATTAAAATGTCACCTCATCACTGACTGGATAAAATTCTGATCTCCTCTGACTCGGTGCTTTTGTACACTTAAGCAATGGATTTAATGAAAAATCTAAAGCTAATTTGGATTCTCTGTAGAGCAAAGACCCTGAACAAAAGGTAGTATATGTAACTCCCTCAAGCTTTATGCCATGGTTAGAGAAGCTGTTTAATGCAGTTTCTCAAGCAGTTCTAACTGTCAAAAATCACCTGCATCATTTGTTAAACAAGTGGACTCTGGAACTTGGTACATTTAGGAAGAGGTTCAAGAATGTGAAGGTTTAATGAGCACCCAAGGGAATTGTAAGAGCTCACAAGTTTGAAAATTGTTGGCGAGGTTATAAGCCCAGACTTTGGAATGATACTATATATGAGTTCAAATTCAAGCTTCTCCCTTTGGGGATAGCTGATCACAGAGTTAATTAACCACCCTCAACCTCTGTTTTCATCCTTATTAAATGACAGCTAAATGAATTAATTTATCTAAGACATATGTCTCACAATGGACATTGAGAATTTTAGCTGGCATTATTATAATGTACCATTACTTTTAATTTATTTAAACTTGCATATGAATCTTCAGTCTCCTGGGCAAGGTTCCATATTGCCAAATGACGTTCTAGAACTTTTGGGGGGGTCAAGTATGTGGCAAAGACTTATTACATATTCCTAGCTGAACCACAGTTTGTAAACTACAGTAATAAAACCCTTTTGCCTCCTGCTGCTCTCCTTCCCCAACTCTACCCAGCAACCATGGAACTTGATGTGTAGAATAGGGTAGACTCAAACCCACAGATACTGGTCTGTCTCTGCTTCTCTAGTGCTGGGATTCAGTGTGTGCTGTGCACCACCATGCCAGGCTAATTAATATTCTAGAACTTTTTGCTCGCTCTCTGGCATGCCTTTCTCTTTGGAAGAAATTAGCTTTGTTATTGTGATTAGCTGTTGTGGGTCACCTTTATGTTTTTAATCGTTATGCTTTATTATGCAAATTAGGCAACCAAAATGTCTGAGCTGGATGTAACTTGTGCCTAGAAAGATAATTTTTCTCAAAGGACAAGATCTCTCACACATTAATCTCTGAGTTCCAACTTGAAAAGGCCCAGGAACACTGCACTTTGAGTTGCAGCTTAAGAAAATCTTTGGAAGATCTTTTGTGATTTCCCTGCTGGTTAAAAGGGCATAGACAAATGGACAGACAGAGGAAGACAAAATAAAGAGTACGTCAAAGCCTTGTACTGGCAATAACAAAGAAAAGGCAATGAAAAAGATACAGACAGATGGACAGTGCCACATAGAGGTAGCAAAGAGTTGTGTTGCTGCAGAGAGAAAAACAAAGAAACAAAGATAAAGAGAACAGAAAACCAGGGAGAGAGCTGCACAGGAATGGACACAGTACAGACAAACAGAGAAAGAGATCAACACCTACTGGGATTAAAATTTGTTATATAGACAAACAGGTTTTGTGCAGGGAATTTCCCCAATCATTGCAGGACGAGAAATCAATTCATTTTACACAATTTTAAAGTAATTGCTATGGTAAAGGGCAAATAGATGGGGAATAAGAATGTGATACAGCAGAGTGTGATAAGCACCATTAAAAATCAAATGCTTTTTAGTCCCTTGAAGGAAAAAAATCATACATTCAGTTGGAGATGATGTGGGAGCCTGAATGAAAAAATAAAGATTTATAATTGGGAAGGGAAGGGATTTTTCTAACTAAGGGAATGGCTAGTAAGAACTTTGAAGAAGCAAAAGGCACATGTTCAGGAAAGGAGCAATAGCTTCTGGCTGAAGTGTAGGCTAGTGAGCATGAGTATTGCAAAGGGGGTCATTTGTAAATGCATATGCTTGGACCTTCGTCCCGTGTGTGGTATCAAAGTGTCTGAGAACAGTTCCCGAGAGTCTGTGTTTTTCTCTGCAAATCACAGCTGTATATGGTGTAGTAGGAAGTCAAAGGAGGCCTTTGTTGTCACAACTGAAGAGGTTTGAAACGTTATGGACTAAGGACGTAGATCTGATTAACTGTTGAGTCACTGTGGCTCAGGCTCAGTGAACCAGAAAGGTCATGATTTGAGTCTCAGCTGCTGTACTGTACTGAGTACTGAGTTGTGCTTACAGACTATGCAAATGAGGCCGGATGGCAGCTGGAGATGAGTGCTAATTAATTAAACTTGGTTTTAGGTCATGTCACCAACAGGCAGATATACTTTCTTTTTTATTTGGAGAATACAGTTGAAAACACATTCTTTTTTTAGTTAAATGGGGGTGAAAAGAATGGGAATGATCTGCCATATGAGACTGTCTTTCGACTTCTCAAATTTTTTGTTGATTCCTGTCAAGCCTTAAGTAGTTTCCTCTATAGCAACATCAGAAATCTTGAATTATGATTCATTGGTAAATTATGTTAGGAATGTATTTGAAAGTCAAAAACAAGGTGTACAATGCAGGAACTATTTGAAAAGGCATTTAGACTTTTTAAAAGTGAAACAGAAATGTTTTTCAGTGCTATTTGAAAAATGAGGAATATGTTTGTATTGTCATTGTATGTAGTTTGTGAAACCATCTCACTATTTTATGCTAAGTGTCCTTCAGCTATGACAAGCTGCTCACGAGAGGCCTGGTTTGCTTTTTCATTAACTGAAGAATCAGAGGTCACAGCTCCTGCTGACGGTAAAACAGAGTTTGAAATTTCACATGAACAGTGATTTTCTGTTGCTATTTAAGCCTTTGGCTGTTAATTATTACTAAAAGTATAGTCTCCTTTTCCAATTAGCCAGATGGTAAACGTGTTAGTCTGCTTTCTGTCACTGCGGCAACATAGTTCATATAGAAATAAACAACTTTAAAGGAAGAAATCTTAACTTTGCCTCACAGGTTCAGGAGTTTCTGTCCATGATCTCCTGCTCCTGCTACTTTGGGACTGCTGCAACGCAGAGCATCATGGCAGGAAGCGTGCAGTAGACCAAAACTGTTTACATCAAGGTGTCCAGGAAGGCAGAGCCAGCAAATGGCCATTTTATCCAACTAGGCCTAACCTTCAGAAGTTTCCAACTCTTTCCACCAGCATCATCAGCAGGAAGCAAGTTTTTTGTTTTGTATTTAAACACAGGAATCTATAAAGGGTATTTATTAATGATCCAAATCGGCTTCACAAAAACAGGCACCTAGTCACAGCCTTCCCCATATTCTTCTGTCTAGTGCAAGACTGCACTTGTAGCAGGTTCTCCAAAAGATTTAATATAAATAGCATTGGGATAGAAGTGTAAGAACTGGAACACATCATCCCAGTAATGCATCAATGCCAACAAAGTGCAGCACGGAATGAGAAAAGGTGAAAATTTGGCTCATCTATTCCAGTTTATATTATATATTTCCATTTATATTTTATACCCTGAAGACTACTCTACTTACAATTGATTATAATTGAGTCACAATTAGAAAAATGTATAGAAAACCAAGAAAACTGATTTAGCACATTTAAAAGAGTTGAGGAAAGACTCTTTCCTTAGTGTTGCTAGGCCATGATAATTGACTGTTTAGTGAATCTGATCACTATCACATTTGCATGAAAATAAATGGATGGACACCTACTTTAATGCACACATTACTTCAAGTGTGTTGTGCAGAAAACTTAGGAACAAAGAGAAGCTGTCCTTTGTGTGGACCGTTAGAGCTAGAGTTGAAGCTGTCATATGTGAAGAGGATTTGGTATTACACATAGTACCATTTCATAAAAAGTGGGCAGTTTAGATTTTTGTCTTTTTATCGACACTTCAACCTTAATAACAATGGTCACTAGTGAAAACAAGGCAATTCTGACCATCCTTTAAAAAGTGCAACTTTAATTTTCCTGTTGCTGTACTTGTAAACCAGAAATAAAAAAGCTGATAGGAGCCACCAATTGGGTGAGAAAGAAAATTACACTTCCTAGCTTCCTAAGGTTCTTAAAAATCAGAAAACACTGGGGAGATAGTTCAGTGGGTAAAATGCTTGCTGCTCAAGCATGACCTGGGTCCAGATCCCTAGCATCCATAATAAAATACTAGGCCTTGTGCTATGTGCCTGTAATCCTGGTGCTGGAGGCAAAGAAAAGCAGATTACAGTGACTTGATAACAAGTCAGTCTAACCAATAAGTTCACTGAGAAACCCAATCTCAAAAATAGAGAGTGATAGAGAAACTCACTTCACAGGAACACACATGGGTGGGCTGTATAGATAGATAGATAAAGAGGACCAAAAAGCATTATGAAAATTAGTCCAAATTATGTTTCATAATTTAACATTTTCATTCATTGGAATATTTCTCAGAATTATTACCAAAGGTCTGTTTCCACCTTGGGCTCTAATTATTAGCTGACAAAATGCTCATGAAGTGAACTCAGCCCCACTTACACATGTCAAAACTAGAATTTGGTTTCACTGACAGAACAGACAGGTGACAAAAGGCTGAGGTAGGTATCCTAGTGAGATGTACAGGTTGCAAGCAGGCAAGGAGGTTGGAAGTCTGTGATGATCGCAACAATAGCTAATTAAATAGATCCCAGTTACACTGTCAAGTAGAATCAGACCATTGGCTGGTATAAAGAGAGGCTTTGAAGAGATGACAAGGAACATGGGATGAAGATGCTTGAAAGTAGGCTTATCCTAGTTAAGGATAAAGAAGCATTTTATACATGGGTTTCTGGGAAGCTCTGAAGCTAAATTTGACTATAATAAGGCAGAAGATCAGAATTATATCTACAATAGAGACAGAAGCACTACTATCTGAGATTATGGTTCCATAATTGAGAATGCAGTTAACCTGTAGATAGTTCAATGAAACCAGTTCTTGGGATCAATTGACTTTTGAGAGTTCTAAACTAAATATTAAGATTAATATGCTATCTCTATTTAACCAGGTGCTTACTCCCATTCCCAAACATAGGAAAATGAATTTTTCTGTCAGTCATTATTTCTACTCACTGATAACATCTCATCTTAAAATGTTCTCTACCATACAATCTTTCAACAAATGTTTATTAAATGTTATTTTTCAGATATCTGTCATACCAAGAGGAATAAAACACAGATTTCATTTGGCCTTAGAAAGCTTACAGGTGTATGAATAAAATAATCAACTAAACAGATGATTTAGGTACATTACATAAAATGCGCAAAGAAACTAAGGAGCCTTCACTCATTCTGCTAATCCAATGTATCAAGTGCCTTCTATTTTCAAGCAGTAGTCAGGAAAGCAGATGATGACTTTAAACCTAAACTTGTGGTACACAAAAAATACTTTCAAGAAAGGCAGCATGGTGGTAGGACACAGCTGTATCTCAGGAGGCTAAAGCTGGAAGACCATGAGTTCAAGGCTAAACTGAGTTACACAGCAAAATCCTGTCTCAACAAATAAACAGATTTTTTTCTGGTAAACTGTAAATATGTGTTGGCTTGACACACCTATTGCCTCTACTACATCTGTAGGCATATCTAGGGTCTCCATTTGTGGTTCTCTTCTAATCTTCTAATCTACAATCTCAGATGCTTCTATGTGGTGTAAACTGTCCCTTCTCTGACTGAGGGCCCCCATTTACTCTCTGCCCTGCTGCTACCCATATTAGTCTTGCCTGAAATGCCCCAGACTCTATCCTGTCTTCAACTAGGCAGCAATTTCAAAGGTTTAGTATCTGTTCCTTAGGCAGAATGGAGACTTGAAGAAGGTGCGTTTCTGGATCTTGGGAGCAACTCAGGACCACTAGGATGGAGGCATGACTTGTGGACATAGGACTTGAGTTTTGGATTTTGCTCCTTCTTAAGAGAAGCTTTTTCTTTGCTAGCCGCTTTGGTTTATCCCCCGCCAGCCGCCTGGGCTCTGCCGCATTGTAGTCCCCAAATAAACACACAGGAGGCTATATTAATTATGAAGCTGTTGGCCTTGCTTATTTCTTACTGGCTACCTCTGAATTAAGTATTTACCCCATAATTGTTAGTCTAAGTATGTCTTTTACCGGAGAAGTTTCCGGGCTTCCTACCCCATGGCTTACATGTTGACTCTCCTGTGTTTCTCCTTCCCAGAGTCCTCCTGGACTCCTAGTCCCTCCTATCTTGGTTCCCTATTGGCCATCAGTGCTTTATTGACATAAGACTTCCCCAACAGCTCCTGGGACAGTAGTTATCATATTGGGCCACCCTGAAGGTGAATTTTCTTTCATAGTAATGAAAGTTGAAGTCAGGATGCTGATGGCTGGGAGTAAACAAAGCAAAGGGCCTTGGAAAATATCTTGGGGAGAATTGACTTCTATCTGACCTACTCATATGACCTGTCTCAGTCAGAAGAAAAGATCTGTCCCTGCCTATCCCTGTGGTCTTATTTTATTATTTTTATTATATTTTCAAGTCTGGGAACTGTGACCTTATAACTTCTTCTATCATTGACTAGTCCATGCTGTCTGTCCCTTCCCTCCCCTTCTGGGCCTAGTTTTATATAAATATTTACAGATCACATGGTCTGATAAAACAGTGTGTTTAGGGCTACAGAGCTGGCTTGTCCTGTGATAAAACCCTAGGACCCACAAGATGAAAGGAGAGAATAACTCCTCTGTAGCTGGTTTTCTTTTGAGCCACTAACCAGCTCCCAAATCATGACATGGAAATGGAGTATTCATTAGTTAAGCATGCTTGACCTCAGCTTATGTTTGTCCTAACTAGCTCTTATAACTTAAATTAACCTGTTTCTATTCATCTACATTTTGATTCTGGGCTTTTTACCTTTCTTTCATTCTGTATGTCCTACTTCTTGTCTGTCTAACTGTGGATACCTGTGTGGCTGGCCCTGGGTTTCTCCCTCTCTTTGTCCCTGTTCTCCAGTTCTTCTCTCCAGCCTAGATTCCTCCTCCTCTTTATTCTATCTGGCCCCCACTCCTGCCTATCCCTTTCTAGCTGTTGGTTGTTCAGCTTTGTATTAGACCAATTGGGTACTTTAGGTAGACAAGGCGAAACAGCAGCACATCTTTACATAATTGAACAAATGCAACACTCCTTTACATAAAGTGATATTCCACAACAATCCCCTAGAAAGCTATTCTCTGATCTCAGTGTGTATTTGCATGCATAAAATGAATAAAATATAATTAACAAAACATATAAACTTGTCTTCTCGCTGAGTGTGGTGGTACATACCTTTTATCCCAGCAGTGTCAGGTAGATCTTTATGAGTTCAAAATTAGCCAAGGCTGTATACTGAGACCCTCTCATAAAATATCAATAAGCAAATAACAAAGCTGATGTGATGGCTATTCTTGGTTGTCAATTTGACCACATCTAGAATTAAGTAAAACTCAAGTAGCTAGGTACACCTGTGAAGTTATTATCTATTAAACCATTTGAAGCAGGAAGATTAAGCTTTAACCCAGATCTTTTGATGTGGGAAGCTCCATCTTTTATCTGGGCCACACCCTCTGTTGGCAGCTTATATAGAAGACATGGAAAAAGAAAGCTTTTGCTCTTTGCCTGCTTGTCCTTGCTCTTGCTGGGAAGTTCATTCTTCCACTGGCATTAGAGCTTACTTCTTCAGGATTCCAGAATATACTGAAGATAGTTGAGGCATCCAGCCTCATGGACTGAACAATTACTGGATTCTTGAACCTTCCCTTGGGAGATAGCCATTGTTGGACTAGTTGGGCCAGGGGCTCTAAGCCAGCATAATTAATCTTCATATATATATATATATTTCTGCTTATTATTAAACATCATGAAATACAAAACCAAAATGGTAAAAAGAAGTTGGATATTGGAATTTGGTAATGCTGTGTTCAAGAGATACACCACAGTATAGGAAACAGTGGTACAAGCACAGGGGTAAAGTCAAGACATTTTAAGTAGACCAAACTAGATGGGGGCATGAAGAAATTGGGAAGAGATGAACTGGGAGGGTAAGTTCCTTATAGCACAAGCTAACAATTTTGGGCTTTATATTATGAATCTTTAAAAATAGCCTAATACTCTCATCTTAGAAAGAATATAAGAATATTTAGAACAGTTTAAAAGGTAAGAGGTTAATTGTAGGTAGGCAGACTACATTGGACACCTAGAATAATTTAGGTCATCAGAATTAAATCAAATGTAGTAGAAATTGAAATTGATAGAAAAGAATGGAGTCATTAGTTACAGATCTCTAGAAAAGAATCAAACCTATCAAAGAGTTAGAATCAACACAGATTAGATGCTGCAGTATAAACAGAAGGATATCCAAGGATGACACACAGATTTTTGTCTTGGGTGACTATACAGTTCATTAAGATGGGTGCATTACTTACTTATGGGTAGCTGTGACCAAAATACCAAAGAGAACTTATGGGAGAAATGATTTTTTTTCCTTAAAGTTTCAGAGATTCTGTATGTGGTTGCTTGACCCAATGTACTTAAGGAATACATTGTATCACCAGCTGAAGAGGGTGTTCACATCATGGCATACAGGAAACAAAAAGCAAAGAACAGACTGAAGATAAGATTTAACTTCTACAGCTTGGGCATACTTCCTAAAATCCTTAGAACATGAACCTTTACAGAGAATATCAAACATACAAACCGTCTAATGCTCTTGACAGTGTAAATGAGCAAGAATATCACATCTGTGGAGGTTTGAATGAGAATTGTACCATAGGCTCAGGTATTTGAATGTTTAGTCCCCAGTTGGTGGTACTATTTGGGGAGGTAATGGAACTGTTAAGAGGTGGAATCATGTTGGAGGAAATGCACACTTGGGGAAGGTGTTGAGAGTTTACAGCGTATGTCCACTTCCAGTTGATCTCTCTGCTTTGAGTATAAGGTTGAAGATATCATCTCTCAGTTTCTTAGTCTGCCTGATTGCGGCCACGACGCCCAGACATTGTATGCTCTTACTTTGGATCAAAAGCAAGATAACATCATTCTTCCACAAGTTGCTTTTGATCATGGTGTTTATCACAGTCACAAAAAGTAACTAATCCAATAGCCAAACCATAATAGGATATTTCTGACAACAAAAGACAATTTATTCATTTTTCTTTCATTCTAAAAATGTCTTTCTGAAGTAACAATAAGATCACCTCAGTTCTTAAAGTTGATGTTAATATAAAAAACTCAAGTCTATTGAGATCAAGATAATCATATTTTATCTTTGCACAAAAATATGTCTCTTCTGTCCTTTAATATTCCTGAGAATACTGATAGGTAAAATTACGTGAAATGATACTAAAACATCAACACCCCAAAAACTATAGTAGTATTTATTGTATTTATTTATTTCAGCCCAGTTCCAAGCTTGGTAAGCAGAAAATGATGCATTGAAAACGTAAGAAGGATAGAAATGTGGTAGAATAGAAAGTTCACAGATGTTATATTAAAGATCTGGCATAGCTTTGCATACTTTACACCTTTATGCATCTATTGTGGTAACAGTGGCAGGGAGATACAGGATACAGTCTTTAATGATATGATTTCAGGTTTTACTTGATATTTCCATTAAGTTTTTCTCCCCAATGTGTCTTCTTTCAATCCAATACAGAGAGCTGAAACCAGAAAAGGGAAAGGAGAATCACTATAACCTCCATTCTCTATACATAGATGTTCTCTCTAGTTGGATCAAGACTGAGTTAAGTACTCAGCAGGCTGGCACTTTTCATCAGCCATGTATTTGATGTGCAAATACTGAGGTCCACAGTCTAGTAACAGTGATGGCCACCAAATGAGTGGTTGAATTTGGACATTTGCACTTAATTGTATAGACCTGTTGCCTGTATTTGGATAAAACAACTATAGAATTTTAATTATTTTTATTTAGGCAAGATTTGTCTTATTGCTACTGTTCGCTGAGTCAAGTGGTCCTGAAGGGATTACTTAAAAGGGCTTAGAAAAGTTGGTGTTGCTGTATAGGTGCTGTTTCTATTCTCAAATACTGGAAGACTGCTTCTAATGGTCCTTGTATGATGGAAGAATGACAAACACATCTGTAATAACAAGGTTCTTACGAGCTAGAACTATGGATTACAAAGCTGTCTGTTGGATTACTTCAGCTTTTATTTATTGACATTTGAAAAGAAAAACTAAAGAATAAGGGATTACTTCTAAAATTTAGTTATTTGGAAGCTTTTCCCATAACTGAGTTTGTCAAACACTCTTTGGAATAATTTCAGTCATGAAAGTAGAATTTGCTAAATTACCATTTCAAGGCCCAGAGACCCGGGTATCAAATGTGCTTTTAGCCATCTGTTTAATTCACATTTTTCTGATGCAGTGCTCAATAGTGGAGGGTGGGGCATATGGGTTGGACTATAAAACAGTCCAAAAGTATTTTTTTCGTGATCTCTGATTACATTCATCTTACATCCAGAAGGACAAAATGTCATTTTTCTTTTATTTTTTTGCATATATCTCATCACAGATGGTTTTCATACAAATATATGATCTTTTTTATTTACCTTAATTACTGCCTCTTCCTTTTGCTTCTTCGGGTATTTTGCAAAATCCTAAACTATTTCTATTCCAAAGCAGGGTATATATATATATCAGAAAGCTGGGAATAAGATGGTTGTATGCCTATGAAAACATCATAGTGATTTGGGTCTAGACCAGGTGGTAAGGTACTAGCTATAATAGTGAAGATTTACATCATTGCAACTTTGCATGGAAGCAGAAAACTATAGGAAGAAGCAATCATGCCTTAAGAGATGCACAACAGAAAAGAAAGTAATAAGAAAGAAAGCTAAAATCATAGAAATGGCCTCTAACTCCTTGTCATCTTTAAAGGACACAGAGTCCTACCTTAGGGTCATGTTTACTCTGGACTATCCTATATGTCCCTGCTTCTGGCTATGCACTCCCTTTTATCCACAATAAACCACCATACTTAGGAGCAGTCACGTCCTACCTTTTTTAATTTCTTTTTCATTCAATTTGCCCTTGTAAGAAACAAAGCTGTTTAAAAGAAACTTAGGAGACAAATAATTGGTCTTGACAAGTTCAAGAAGTAACATGTATTCAGTTATTTTTATAGGACCTTTTGTAGCCCGGGCTAACTTTGAATTCCTGAACCTCCTACCACAATCTCTTAAAAATTGATATTAAGAATATGAATAACCACACTAGATTTTTTATAGTAAGAAGTGTTTACCCTGAATTGTTCTGTTTTCAATGACAATTGACTGATTTATTCCACATTTTTGAACACCTTCTATGTGTGAGTCAGTGACTGGTGTAGATATTTATTGTGTTAAAAACAAAAAGGAGAACAGAGCACATGAGCTTACACCTGGGATCATGATACTTGTAATACTGAGGTCAGAGTTTTACAGTGAATTTAAGGCCAAATAGATACAAAGCGAGTCCTATATTGAAAACCAGCCAACCAAGACCATTAGTCTATGAATGTAATCCCAGCATCCAGGAGCCACATGCAGAGGTAGGTGAATCTCTACGAGTTCATGGCCAGCCTTGCCTATGTAGCAGTTACAGGCCAGCCAGATCTACATAGGAAGGTGCTGTTTCAAAACAAACAAACAAGAAAAACAAATAAAAACAAACAAAAAATCCAATCAACAAACCAGCCATTGGTACACGTGCGCGCGCGCACACGCGCGCGCGCGCGCGCACACACACACACACACACACACACACACACACACACACAAGCCAGGAGAGTACAGAACAGTAGGATAAAAACAGACCTATAAGTAATATGTGTGTGGTGGTTTGAGTAAGAATGACTGCCATGGTTCATATGTTTGATGCTTATTCCCCAGGTGATGAACTGTTTGGGAAGGGTTAGGAGGTGTGTATTGTTGGAGGAGGTATGTCATCAGGGCTTTGAGGGTTCAAAAGTCCAATCCCTCTCTCTCTCTCTCTCTTCTTGATGCTTGTAGAGAGAATCATGATGTAAATAAAGTTCTCCTTTCCTGCTCCAGCACCATGACTGCTTCTCACCATGAAAACAATGGACTAGCCCTCTGAAACTAAGCATGCCCTCAACTAAATGCTTTCTTTTATGAGTTGCCTTGATAATTACATCTCTTTACAGCAATAGAACAGCAATTAAAACAATGTGTATCTCACCATGTAGTTTAGTTAGCTTCCTAAAGAGTGGCTTTTTCCATGGAATAAGGGATAAATACACCTTCAGAAATGTATTGTTTTTTACTGTCATCATCAGATTAAAAAAATATATGTATCATTTTTTCTTGAAAGTTGGTAGATCTTCTATTTATTAATAATAATAATTATGAACTTCTGCTTTGTCCCCACTCATGGCCTAGGGACTATAGGCAGGTAGACTTGCCCCAGACTCTGCTGACATCCCTGTGATAGTCTCGCCCCCACTCAAGGGAGAGTTGATTATGGGCCCCATCTCAGGCCTGACTTCCTCTTGCTCTTTTTGGGATCTCCTGGCCTAGGGACTGCAGGCAGGTCGACTCACCCCAGGCAGATCAAGCCATCCAGAATCTGCTGACAGGGCAGTGCTAGTCCCACCTTCAACCATCAGGAGAGGGAGTACCTCAGACCTGCCTGCACCCATCCTGAGACCCATGGGAGTATTGGACAAACTTGCACCCACCGAAAGAGAACCTTGAGCTCAGTGCCACCAGCAGAGGAAGAGATCCCACCTGCACCCTCTGGAAGATGGCGTGGGAAGATGACAATATAAGAATACACTCAACAACAGAAATAACGAATATGATGCCACCAGAGTCTAGGGACGCTACAACAGCAAGACCTGAACATCCCAACACAGATGAAACAGAACCTTAAAAATAACTTCAAGAAGATGATAGAGACCCTAAAAGAGGAAATGAGAAAATCCTTTAAAGAAATAGAAGAAAAAACAAACAAAACATTTCAAGAAATGGAGGAAAAGACAAACCAAAAGTCTTAAGACACAATTCAAACAGTGCAAGGAAATTGTACAATGGTCAACTGCATCACTCCTGGGTAAAGGAAGAAATAAACAACAAATTAAAGGCTTCCTAGAATTCAATGAGAATGAGGACACAACTTACCAAAACTTATGGAACACTTTGAAAGCAGTGCTAAGAGGAAAGTTCATAGTACTAAGTGCCCACATGAAGAAACTAGAGAAAGGTCACACTAGAGAATTAACAGCACAACTGAAAGTTCTAGAACAAAAAGAAGCAAACTCACCCAGGAGGAGTAGACACCAGGAAATAATCAAATTGAAGCCTTAAATCAATAAACTAGAAACTAGGAAAACAATACAAAGAATCAATGCATGAAAAGTTGGTTCTTGGGGTTCTGGTCCAGCCTCAGAGACCAGTGGAGCGCTGATTTCAGGTTCTCAGCTTCTCATATAAGTGACTTCTTAATAAATATATTATGACCAACTAACCTTGTAGTAACTTAATATTCCACAATATCTGTTGTCAGGAGTGGTCAGTAAGTTTACCCTTCTTCCCTCACCCTGCTAACCTCCCCAACCGGGTGTCAGCACCTTGGTGCGTTCCTAGCAGCTGCTTAACTGAGTTCCAAAGGCTTTGCTCTTTGGCCGCTCCCAGGTTTGCCTCCCTCCCCCTGCATTAGCAGCCTAGGAACCATGAGAACCAAGGCCACCTCTGGCCCACTCAAAAATCAAAGGCTTCCGCAGGTGTGCCACAGTAACTGCCAGCTCCCTGCAACACTCTGGCTGAATGCATGCCGCAACTTGCTCAACAAGCTGCTGGTCCACACAGAGCTTGTGGAACGAGCACCCCTGACCAGCTGCACACACTGCAGCCCCACTACCAGGGCCACTGCGGCCAGCTGCCTGCTGACATGGCACATTTCTCCTGGTAGGTCCCCACAAGCTAGTCGGGGCTCTTTTCCCTCCCTTTAACAAAATCTTGCTTGCTAAATTTCTGTAAAAGCTACTTAAAAATTTTCAGATTCCACTGTGAATATACCGAGCACCTGCAACAGAACTGTGTTCTGTGGTATGTCTGTGCCACCTGCTGCCCAAACATAGTTACTACAAGTAAAAATCCACAGGCCAAAATCGCTGAAGGTAAAATTTGTATTCCAGTTGTTTAAGCTGGTAATAAGATTGACTACTCTATAGCAATGGTGGATAATCTTACGATGCAGAATATTAGGGAGCTAATTGCCTCTTATATGGATGACATCCTGGAAGAGATTTATGACCTGCCCAAAATACATCTGTGTTTAATGCTAACCATTAACTTCATAATCCATATAATATCCTGGAAGAGGGGGGCTTGATAATACGGCAAAAAACAGGGAAGTTATGCAAACTATTGGTAAATTAGAGACAAGAATTCAAAATCTTGAGGACAACAGGGAAATGACCAACAAAGTATACAACTTAGAACATAAAATAGCCACCTACAAGACAGGATTTTTTTCCATGACTTCTGCCTTAATGACCAAAATAGGATAAATTCAGTATGACATTACCAGACTAGCAGAAACCACTTGTTCCATGTCTGATGTTCGATTAATAAAATTTAAGACTGGAACTTCAGATTGGAAAATTTACAGAAAAATTGCATTTCATGTCTGAGGATAATGACCAGCTATCAGATAGAACACTGTTCCTAGAAGGCAACTTACATGTCATTCAGATAATATCTAAGGATGAGAATATTAAATGTTTGGAATCGCATATAAATGATGAATCCAAGAAACTGACAGATTCTATGAAGTTCTTAGAAATTTATTTGACCCAAGAACTTCAAGCACACAGGCAAACAATGATAAATAAATTGCAGGCCTTAGACAATCTCCAATCCGATACATCAGAATCATGAGACAATAGCAACAGGTCAAGAAAGAGGCTTACCTACACCTCACAGATGCCAGGAAGACCTCACTAAGGTTGTTATGCCCTCTCCTATGCTAATTCCAGTAGCTATGACTAAAAAACAAGTAACAAAAAAAAAACACCCAAATGGCTTCATTGCTTATCAGTGGGAACCGATATAGATGAAGGAACTGAAGGGAATCAAAGAAGCCATTGTTTCTTATGGTCTTCATTTGTCCGATATCAGGGAGCTCCTGAGCTCATGGGCAACTGTGACTAGAGTGATCTCTAAATATTGGAGCCAATAGGCCAAAGTGGTGCTGGATAATTCATCTCAAATACAATGGAGAGCTTTATGGAGGGAAGAAGCAAAAGCCCTGGAGCTTCAAGGCTTAAAAAAAGTTATGAAGCTCCCCAGTTAAGATTCTTGGTGAGGGTGCTTATGCTGACACAGGCTAAGGCTGCATATAATGAACACATTTTGTCTTCATGCTATACAGCAGCTCTGAATGCTTTGGATATAGTTCATGAGCCAGGAGAGAAAATAGAACCCTATACCAAAGTGGTACAGGATCCTAGAAAAAGGTTCAATAAATTTTTAGAAAGATTGTCTAGAGAAACAAAAATTATAGGTAACTGATTCATATTCAAGGTGAATACTTATAGAATCTCTAGCTTATGAGAATGTAAATCCACAATGCAAACAGGTACTCTGACCATTAAAAAATCAGATCAGCACCACTGGAAGAATGGGTCCTATATACAGCTAACCTTGAATATGAAGATCAAGATACAAAAACTTGGGTAGGAGTAGCAATTACTAAATGTTTGAAGAGGCACCAAGATGCCTTAACTGTGAGGATATGAAACTTGGGTAAGTGAGGTAATCTCCGGAGGCTTAAAAAGACATCGAAATATCAGATGTTTTAACTATGGTAGAATAGGACATCTAAGAAGAAATTGTTAGATTATAAAACAGATCTACAAAAAATTAGACCACAAAATCAACAAATCATAAGAAATCGTTACCAGACCCTTAATGACCTTCAAAAACTACTAGGAGAGATTTCTCAACTACAGACAATTATTGGATTAGAAGGGCATGATTTCAAAGATCTAAAAATTGCCCTAAAAGGAGACAGGTACATAAGTAATCCATGAATATTATCAGCTGAGGCTGAAAAAGAATTAGAATGGGTAGAAAAGAGAATACTAGAAGCACTTGTGGATGGTGCAGACCCCAAACTAGACTGTATTCTGGTTATTTTACCATCTAGAGACTACCCCTCAGGGGTTTTGATGCAGAGGGAAGATACCATATTAAAATGGATACTTCTGCCACATATATAGAATAAAAAACTTAAGACATATATAGAAAAGATCACTGATTTGATTTTAAAATGTAAATTAGGTCTTAGTCAACTAACTGGAATGGACCCAACAGAAATTATAGTACCTTTAACAAATGAAGAAATTCCCTCATCATGGAAGGATAATGAATGGTGTCAAAGGGCTTGGAGTAAAGTTTTGGGAAGGATTAGTAATAAATATACCAAAACAGTGAAAATCAAATTCACAAAGAATCTGTCCACATATTGTAAGAAAAAATCAATCTCTGGAGTCCCTACATTCTACACTGATGCAAACAAGTCAGGAAAAGCATATTATGAATCAGGAAATATATGTAAAGTAGTTCAAAGCCCTTATATCTCTTTACAAAAGGTAGAGTTTTGTGCCATTCTTGGAGAACTTACCGATTTCACAGAGCCTCTCAATTTACTTACTGCCTCTTAATATGCAGAGAGAGTTGTCTTACACACTGAGGCCACTGCATTTATTCCTGATGATACGGAATTAACTTCATTGTTTATTCAATTGCAGGAATATATCAGTAATAGAACCCATCATATATATATATATGACAATGCTTAAGCACATGTCTCCAGCATATTGTAACAGTTTTTCAAATATTATAACATAAAGCACATAACTAGTATACCATACATTCCCACAGGAGAAGCACTGTTTGAGAGATCTAACGGCACTTTAAAAAATGCTCCATAAACAGCCAGGGGAACAAAGACCCCCAAACACAGATTACATAATGGTTTACTAACATTAAACTTTCTTAATGCTAATGAGGTAAGACAAACAGCTGCAGAATGACATTGGACTAGAGAAAAAACTTCTGAACTAAATCAGCCAGTGTATTTTAAGGATGTAATGACCTCAGTTTGGAAACCAGGATATGTGTTAATTTGGGGAAGGAGTTTCGCCTTTGTTTCTGCAGGAGAAAAAGCTTTGGAGTCCACCAAAAGTGATCAAGATTTGAGCAGGAGAAACCTTTGGATGAGGAGAGATGACAAGGTCATATTCCATGAGGTGTATAGAGACCTCATAAAGAAAAAGGAAGTGTTTTGTTCTTGTCTTAAAAGGAAAACCCTTCTCCAAAAGGCAAGAAGACACGGAACATGTCGATACCCAAAGAAGAGAGGATGGCTAGCCTAAAGAACCATAAAACAAAGAAAAATCTGATATTTTGTATCAATGTCTTATTCTCTTAACTTATATCCATATAAAATCTATTTATCTTTACTTACTAATACTCTTTTGGTGCCAATTCACTTAAACTAAAGCTGGCTTTGGAGTTGGATATGGCCTTCCTCCTCTAAATTCAAGCATGTTGTTAAAATGAAATTCAGAATTTCTGTATTGTATCAAGAAGCCAATTGATATAAGACAAGAAAACAAAAATCTAGGGACTGTCATTTGTCTATAATTGGTTCTTTCTCGAAAAGACTAATTTCCCTCATATTTACTATCTTCCTTATTGTTGCCTTTCCCAGTATGCATACATATAAAGTTGAAATTTCTTTGTTGACATTAACGTTTGAGTTTTCCACAGAGAAGAAAGCATTTCCTAACAGCAATATTCGAACACTCAGGAAAGAAAATGGGGCCACACTTTATAGATTCCACTTGATCTGACTGGATTTATCTGAACTGACAATTACCCCCCTGAAACTGGTTCAGAACTACATTGCTGTAGACAGCTCCAGAGTAATTAAGTGATATGGTGCCCCTTCTTGTTACACTCTGGCCAGAGCCTCAGAGAAGAGCTTCAGTCAAGAATTTCAATCAAGCATCTCCCGCCAGAGACTGGGTACAAATGTTGTAGCTAATCTACTCGAGATTTTAACTACACTAACATTTTCTTCCTACAGGAGACCTTGAGCTTATCATCATCCCATTTCAGCAGGAAGTAATTCTGAGAATACTACACCCCCTTTCCCTACTGTTGATATTATAGAATATTTTACATCTGTTATAATTAGTTTTCAGTTGTTTAGGGTTGGGATTGGAGGAGGTGTTCAGACTTGGGCATCTCTTTCAGATAAATTTGGGTTTAGATGGATTGGCTATGCTTAGGTTGGGATATATGTAGAGTATTATATCTTCTGATGATTTATAATTTGTTTCTCACAATTCATCATACTGTGTAAAATCTTTCTATGCCTAAATATCCTTATCATCTTCTATGTATATAAACTTTATATATGTTGGAGACATTTTGTATATCGATACAATTCAGTTTTGTTTCAAGACGAAATTTTTCTTTATACTAAAAAGAGAATTGTAGGTAGAGATCTTAGAAACCTGTGTCACTGATCACGCCCACTTTGAGCATGGCTACAGGTGCGTGTGGATGTGGGAAATAAAGGGCTGCTCAGGGGAGATTCTCTCTCTCTTGGGGTCCAGGTCGAGTCTTGGAGACTAGCGGAGCGCTGATCTCAGGTTGTTGGCTTTTCATGTAAGTGACGTCTCCCTAAATAAATATCATATGACAACCTACCCTGTATATCTTAATATTCCACGATAGTCTTGGAGAGATCAGAGATAACAGGAACATACCTAAACATAATAAAAGCAATATTCAGTAAGCCAACAGTCAACTAAGTGGAGAGAAACTCAACACAATTCCTTTAAAATCAGGAACAAAACAAGGCTGTCCACTCTCTCTATATCACTTCAATATTGTACTTAAAGTTCTAGCTAGAGAAATAAGACAACAAAAGGAGATCAAGGAGATACAAATTGGAAAGGAAGAAGTAAAGCTTTCACTATTTGCAGATGATATGATAGTTTACATAAGTAACCCAAAAAATTTACCAGGGAACTCCTACAGCAGACAAACACCTTCAGCAAAGTGGATGGAAAAATCAGTAGCCCTACTATATACAGTTGATAAATGAACTGAGAAAGAAATCAGAGAAAAATCACCTTTTACCTTAGCCACAAGCAACATAAAATATCTTGGGGTAATGCTAACCAAATAAGTGAAAGACCTGTATAGAAAGAGCTTTAAGTCTTTAAAGAAATGAATCAATGAAGATACAAGGAAATGGAAAGATCTCCCATGCTCTTGGAAAGGTAGGATCAACACAGTAAAAATGACAATCTTGCCAAAAGCAATCTACATATTCAAGACAATCCCCATCAAATACTGGCGCAATTCTTCACAGATTTTGAAAGTATAATACTCAACTTTATATGGAAAAACAAAAGACCCTGGATAGCCAAAACAACCCTATACAATAAAGGAACTTCAGAAGTCATCACCATCCCTGACTTCAAGTTCTATTATAGAACTATAGTCCTGAAAACATCTTGGTATTGGCACAAAAATAGACATGTAGATCAGTGGAATCCAACTGAAACTGAAAACCCTGACTTTAACCCACACACCTATGAACACCTGATTTTTGACAAAGAAGCTAAAATTATTCAATGGAAAAAAGCTAAAATTATACAATGGAAAAAGAAAGCATCTTCAACAAATGGTGCTGTCACAACTGGATGCTGGCATGTAGAAGACTGCAGATAGAAACATATCTACTACTATGTACAAAACTTAAGCCCATATAGATCAAAGATCTTCCACTCAGAGCTGGGAAACCCTGTGGAAGAGGGGGAGGAAAGATTGTAGAAGACAGAGGGAAAGAAGGACACTGGGAGAACATAGCCCAATAAATTAACTAAGGAGGGCTCAAATGGACTGAAGCAGCAAACATGGGGCCTACATGGATCTACACCATGTTCTCTGCACATGGATTATGGTATCCAGTTGAGTGTTTCTATGGGATTCCTGAGTGTGCCAATGTTTCTTTTCCTTCTTTATGTCCCCTTTCCTTCTGTTTTTTGTATGTTTGTTTGTTTGTATTAGATTTTGTTTTTCTCCAATTCTGATATATTGCTTTTTACTTTATCTTATTATATTTTACTTTATTGTATTTGGTTGTTTTCTCTTAGAAGCCTTCTCTTTTCTAATGACAGAAAGGGAGTGAATTTGAAAGGGAGACAAGGTATAGAGGAACTTGGGAGAGTAGATGGAAGGGAAAACTGTAATCAGGATATATTGTTTAGGAAAATAAATTAAAGATAAATATATGAGAATAGGATTGGAAAGGTTATTTAGAGATTAAATGCATGTACTATAAAGGAAAGGTATCTGGCACCTGTAACAGGCAATTCATAGAAAACTGTATCTCTAACCTCTGGCCTACTACACACACACACACACACACACACACACACACACACACACACACACACACACTTCAAAATAATGATTTAAAATGGAGTATCAGAAAACCAGAAATTAAAGTCAGGCTTGGTGGCACATACCTATAATCCCAATATTTGAGACACCCAGTCAGCAGGTTCATGAGCTCAAGGTCAGAGTGGACTACTTAAAAGAGACTGTATATTTTTAAAAAGATAAATAGATAGGAATTGGGAATATTTTAAAAGCATGCATGTTTTCATTAAGACCTACCAGTTCAGGCTAACAACATTGTTTGGTATGTAAAGGTCTTTGCTGCAAAACTTGATAAATTGAGTTAGACAACTGGAACCCACATGATGACCAGAAAAACTGACTCAGGAAAGTTGTCCTCTGAATTCTACAAGACTGCCATATCCTGCATGCGTCTACATATATACACTAATTATAATTATTTTTTTTACTTTTTAAATTAAATCAGAAACAAGTTTGCTTTACATATCAATCCCAGTTTCCTCTCTCTCTCCTCCTCACCTGCCCCCCACCAGTCCCCCCATCCCATTCCCTTTCTGCACCACAGGGAAGGTGAGACCTTCTGTGGCAGATTTTCAAAGTCTGTCATATCATTTGGAGCAGGGCCTAAGCCTTGTCCCATGTGTCTAGGCTGAGAGAGTAACCCTCTATGTGGATTGGGCTCCAAAAGTACATACATATAATAGGGATAAATACTGATCCACTTCCAGAGGGCCCATAGATTGCCCAAGCCTCCTAACTCACACCCACGATCAGGGGGTCTGGGTTGGTCCTATGCTGGTTTCCCAGCTATCAGTCTGGGGTCCATGAGCTCCCCCTTGTTCAAGTCAGCAGTTTCTATGGGTTTCTCCAGCCTGGTCTTGACGGCTTTGCTGATCACTCCTTCCTCTCTGCAGCTAGATTCCAGGAGTTAAGCTCAGTGTATAGCTGTGGGTGTCTGTTTCTGCTTCCATCAGCTACTGAATGAAGGCTCCCCATCTTCCACAGGGTTTTCCAGCTCTGAGTGGAAGGACCCAAAAGAGACCTTCGATTTAGACACGGTCTCCACATTTCTCGCTGTGTGTTTCTACATCTCTTCCCATCTGCTGCTGGAGGATGTCTCTCTGATGATGATTGGATAAGGCACTGATCTATGAGTATAGCAGGATATCATTAGGAATCATTTTATTGTTTTTTGACCAATTGTGTTTGGTTTTACCCTAGGTCTCTGGGTTATCTAGTGTTTGGTTCTTGGTTATCCAAGTTGTGTCAGGTATAGTTTCCTTCTCATGGAGTGGGCATAATCAGACATTGGTTGGCTACTCCTACAAGTTCTATGCCACCATTGCCCTGACATGTTTTACAGGCAGGACATATTGTAAATCAAAGGTTTTGAGGATGGAGTGGTGTCCACCTTTCGCTTTTAGTAGCCTGCATAATACCTTCCCACACCAAAGAGACTAGAAGGTAGGGATGAAGGGTTCATGTAGGCACCAACTCAACTTCTCCATGTTAAATGAATTGTGTGGACATTGTCCTCAGCAGTGAGGCCCCACTCTCAGTTTTCCCCTTTGTCTTAGCATCTTGTTGGGTTATTTGGGGATTTCCATGGGACCCTTGGGCAACAACTTAATTTAATGCAACCCAGTGCCTCCACTGGAAGCTTTGCCTGGCTACATGAGATGGCCATTTGAGATTCTGTATCCCCCATTACTAGAAGTCCACATTAGGATCATTTTCATAAATTACAGGAAGTTTTCACTACACTAGGTCTCTACACCATCACCTAAGTGTACCCCAATTCCAGTAGTCTCTTCCTAAACTCTCTTCCTCCATACCATCCCTATATCTGGCATGGGGGAGTGTTCCCTTTGGTCCACATCCTTGCTAGCATGAGCTGTCACATGTGTGTTTGATATTAGACATTCTGACAGGTATAAGATGGAATCTTAAACAAGTTTTGATTTGCATTTACCTAATACCTAAGGATATTGAACATTTGTTTTTCAGCTATTTGAGAGTCATATTCTCTATTGAGAATTCTGTTCATATCTGTTCCTCCTTTTAAATTAGATTATTTGGCTTCTTGATACCTAGTTTCTTGAGTTTTTAAAATATATATATATGGACTATTAGTTCTCTATTGGACATGGAGTTGGTAAAAGTCTTTTCCCATTGTGTAGGCTTCTGTTTTGTCTGATTCGCAGAGTCCTTTGTTTTACTGAAGCTTTTCAGTTTCATGAGGTCCCATTTATTAACTGTTGATCTTAGTGCCTGTGCTATTGGTGATCTGTTTACAAAGTTGTCTCCTCTTTCAATGTGTTCAAGGCCATTCCCCTCTTTCTCTTCCAGCAGGTTCAGTGTGTCTGGTTTTATATTGAGGTCTTTGATCCATTTAGACTTGAGGTTTTTGCAGGCTGATGATGGGGAAGTCCTGTGTATATGTCAATAAAGCACTGTTGGCCTATAGGGAAGCAAGATAGGTGGGTCATGGAGTTGAGGAGTATTCTGGGAAAGAGAGACACAGGCAGAGGCATCATGGTACTGCCATAGGAATAAGGTCTGGACCCCTTTATCCGGTAAGAGAAATACTTAGATTAACAATTATGGGGTAAATACTTAAGTCAGAGGTAGCTAGTAAGAAACACACAAACAGCCAACAGCTTATCATTAATATAGCCACCTGTATGTTCATTTGGGACTGATGTGGCTCTGGAACTAGGCTGGCAGGAAGGCTGCACTCTATAGGCTCAAATTATGGTTCTATTTGCATTCATCTATATCCAGTTTTTTCAGCACACTTTGTTGGAGATTCTCTTTTTTCTAGGGTATATTTCTGGCTTCTTTAAAAGTAGGGGCCAAAGGTATGTGGATTTATATCTGGGTCTTCAATTCAATTCAATTCATTAACATGTTTTATGCCAATTCCGTGGGGTTTTCATTATTATGGTTCTGTAGTACAGCTTGAAATAGTGAATGGTGAGACCTCCAGCAGTTCTTTCCTTGTTATGGATTGTTTTAGTTACTCTTGAGTGTTTTGTTTTTACATAAGAAGTTGATAATTGTCCTGTTAAGGTCTGTGAAGAATTGTGTTGGAACTTTGATGGGGATTGCATTTGTAGATTGCTTTTGGTAAGATGGCCATTTTTATTGTGTTATTTCTACTGATCCATGAACATAGGAGATCTTTCCATCATCTGATATGTTCTCCATTTTTTAAATGTAAACACATAGTGCTATGAATTTTTCCTCTTAGCACTGCTTTCATTGAGTCTTATAAGTTTAGGTATTCTGTGTATTCATTTTTATTGAACTCTAGAAAGTCTTTAATTTCTTTATTTCTGTCTTGAACCATTTTTCATCCAGTAGTGAGTTATTCAGGTTCTGTGAGCTTATATGCTTTCTGTCATTTCTGTTGTTGATATACAGCTTTTATCTGTCATGGTCTGATAGGCTGCAGGGTACTATTTTAATTTTTTTGTATCTGTTGAGACTTGCTTTGCATCCAAGTATGTAGTTAGTTTTGGAGAAAGCTCCAGGAGGTACAGAGGAAAAAGTATATTCTTTTGTGCTTGCTTGAAAAGTTCTATAAACACCTTTTAAGTCCATTTGGTCTATAATGTCTGTTAGTTCTAGTATTCTCTGTTGGTTTTTGTCTGGATAACCTGTCCATTGGTGAAAATGAGATACTGAAAAAACCCACTATCACTGTGTTAGAGTCAATATATCCTTCCCTATTTCTTTTGATTAGTTTTACTGGAAGTATATTTTGTTATATATTAAAATGGCTATACTACCTTGTATCTTGTGTACATTTGCTTGGAATATCTTTTTAAAATTTTATCATGAGGTGATATCTATCCTTGATGTTGTCGTGTGTTTTTTATGCACCAGAAGAATGGATCCTGTTTTTGCAACCATTGTATTAGTCTATGTCTTTTTATTGGAAAACTTAGACCATTGATCTTAAGGACTGTCAATGACTAATGATTGTGGATTCCTGTTATTATCTTGTTGTTGGTGTTTGTGTGTGTGTGTGTGTGTGTGTGTGTTTCTGTTTGTACTTCCCTTCTTTTTATTTTCCTGGTCTGTGATTTTAATTCCCATTTTTAATGGATGTAGTTAACCTCTTTAGGTTGAAGTTTTCTTTCTAGCGCCTTCTGTAGGGCTAGATTTGTAGATAAAAATTGTTTAAATTTGGCTCTATCATGGACCATCTCATTTTCTGCATCTATGGTGAATGAAAGTTTTATTGTCTATAGTAGTATGGGCTGGCACCTGTGATCTCTTCGAGTCTGTAGCATATCTGTCTAGGCTTTTCTGGCCTTTAGTGTCTCCACTGAAAAGTCAAGTGTAATGCTAATAGGTCTTCCTTATGCGTTACTTAGTCTTTTCCCCTTGCAGCTTTTAATATCCATTCTTTGTTTTGTGTTTAGTGTTTTGATTATTATATAGCAAGGAGAATTTCTTTTCTGGTCTAGTCTATTTAGTGTTCTGTATCCTTCTTTACCTTTATAGGCATGTCCTTCTTTAGATTAGTACAATTTTATTCCATTATTTTGTTGAAAATATTTTGGGGCATTTGAACTGGAATTCTTCTCCTTCTACTATTCCTATTATTGGCTTGATCTTTTCATGGTGTCCCAGATTTCCTGGATATTTTGTGTCAGGATTTATTATTTAGATTTAATATTATCTTTGACTTATGCATCTATTTCTTCTATTGTATCTTCAATACCTAAGACTCTTTAATTCATGTCTTATATTCTGCTGTTGAAGCTTGCCTTGGTAGTTCATGTTCCTCTTTAAGGACCTCTATAATCCTCATGTAGTTGCTTTTAAGGTCTTTTACTTGTGCTTCAGCTTTGTTGGAATAGTCAGGGCCTAATGTGATAGGGTAGATGGGTTTTACTAGAGCCATGTTGATGCAGCAGTCTATTATTATTATTATTATCATTATTGTTGTTGTTTGGCTTCTGGTCATTTGGGTTTGGAATGATTATATATCTAGGTGCTGATTTCTAGATTTGTTGAGTGGATATTTTCTTCCTTTGTTTCTGATTTCTCTTTGGATTTTCAGAGTTTGATGGCTGTGTGTTGTCTGTTTTCCTGGTCTGTTCAGCTGGTGTGTTCACAAGGAATGCCTGTTGGTGCTGGAAGCTAGGATATTGGGGTGAGTTGGGGGAAGGGAGATTGGGGGAGAAGGTCTTTGTGATCCTTTGGGAATGGGGTCAGTAAGGGAGAACACAGCAGTTTTCCTGATACAGAGTTAAGCATGGGATTGGGGGATTGGTTCTTAGGAGCAGTAGGAAAGATGTGGGTCTTTCTTCAGCCTACTTGCTACCCTGGAAGAAAAAAACCTTAGTTAGCAGGGGGGTGTCTGTTGGGTTTGGAGTCTGGGATAAAGCAATGAGTTGGGGGAGGAAGGTTAGCAGGGGAAGATCTGTGGGATCCACAGGATATAGGATCAGGGAGGCAGTGAAGGCTGCCAAGGGTGTTGATCTGCATAGTTGCAGATGAGACTTGGGGGCTTGTATGTGGGAGAATACAGAGAGAAGAGGAAGTGTGAGGGTAGTCTACCTGTGGGTTTGCAGGGATGCCTGCCATGTTGGGAACTGGGATAAGTGACCTATTAGGGGAAGGGAGGTTAGGAAGGGATGGACTGTAGGATCCACAGGAGATGTGGGCAGGGAGAAGGTAGATTGCAACTGGTGTTCTGTTAAAGTGTTGGGGATGAGACTAAGGAATTGGATTTGGAGGGAAACAGTGAGTGGTGAGGGTCAGCAGTTAGCTCACCTGTTTTCCTGTTCTGCTTAGCTGGAGCGTTCCCAGTAAATGCTTGCTTGATTTGGAAGCTGGGATATTGGAATAAGTTGGGAAAAGGAAGGCTGAGGGAGATCTTTGTGATCTGTTGGGGATGGGGTCAGATAGGAAATGGAACGATCACATCAGGTTTCCTGCTATAGTTCTGGGGATGAGACTGGGGGAACGGGTTCTCAGGAACAATAAGAGAGGTGTCTATCTTTAAGTTTTACAAAATAATATTTTTATTATTTCTTCTTTTCCTCATCAAATCTAGTTTGTGTTGTCTAGCCACTGTTTTAATACTCTTATCATAATACTTACAATGGCTATGTCCCCAGTATAACCCCAATAAGACATTAGCTTTTGTTTTACATTTCAAAAATTGGATTTTATTTCTTACAATAGTTTCAGATTCAGAGAAAAATTGAGAGAAACACAGTTCTTACTTACCATCTCCCAGAGCCCCACAGGTATATTATTAGTAATTCAATCATTAGTGTTCTATTCTAGACCTGTGTATTTATTACAATCAAGTAACCAACATTGAGGCATCATTATAACCCAAAGTCTGGATTTCACATTAGAGTTTACTCTTATTTGTGTATTCTGTGGATTTGAACAAATGTATGATGACATAGACCTACAAGCAGAGCACTATACTCTCACAGTTCTAAATGGCCTCTAGGTCATCCTAGTTATCCCTCCTTGCTTCTACCGATCCTTATACTGTCTTCATAGGTTTTCACTTTTCAGAATGTCTTAAAGTTAGACCCATACTTTTTTCACTTTAAAATATACATTTAAAAACCTCTCTCTCTCCCTCTCTCTCTCTCTGTCTCTGTCTCTGTCTCTCTCTCTCTCTCTCTCTCTCTCTCTCACACACACACACACCTTTTCTCCATACCTTTTATTTTTTCCTCTTTCTGGAGTAGATTAAAGATAGTACATCCTATCCTACAAGTTAGCCAACAATCTACAATTTAACTACACAAACTTTATTACTTTGAGTTTTTAATTCAGACCTTTGGCCCATTTTTAATTGGGTTGTTTGTCTTATTGTTGAGTTTCAAATGCTCTTACAATGTGTTAGATGACACTCTTTTTACAAGAATATGTTGTGTAAATATTTTCATCTAGTCTGCACCCTATCTTATGCACTTGACAATTACCTTCGCAGATCAAAAATTAATTAGTTAATAAATTAACTGAATAATTAATGATTATGATCTATTGCTATGTAGCCAGGCCAGGCAGACCACAAACTCACCACCCTCAATTCATAGCCTTATGACTACTCAGATTGCAAGCCTGTACCACCACACCTGGTAGGAGTTCTTATTTTGAAGATCAATTCTTTAATACACCACACCTTTGGCATCATATTCAAAGAGCCATTACTTCAATATCATCTACATTTTTCTCCTGTGTAAACTTCTAGAAGTTTTATAGTTTTACATTTCAAAATAAGTCTGTGGTCCCTTTGGGAGTAGTTCTTGTGAAGGGTACCAGATCTTGTCTAGAGATTTATCCATTTGTTCATGGATGCCTAGCTGTTGAAATGCTGTCATTTACTGAAAAGACAACCATCGAGAAGAGTGTATTGTATTATATTTCATTGCCTTTTCTGTTTGTCAAAGTTCAATTGGGGATGTTTGTGTAGGTTTGTTTTCATGCTCTCTAGTCTGCTCTTGTCTCTTTAGTTTTTCACAAATACATTATTATTGTCTCAGTTACTGCATCATTAGAGTTAAATGATGTCAGCCTTCAGATTTTGTTCTTCTCCACCAATACAGTATTGGCTGTTCTGAGTCTTCTGCCTCTCCTCATAATCTTTAGAATTGGTGTGATATTGATCTAAAACATAATGTGTTGAAGCTTGCTTTGATTTAAAACTTTCAGTTATGACATTGAACCTGAGAAATACAATGGATAATAGTGGTATTGTGTTAGTCAGCTCTGTCACAATGGCAAAATTCTTGAGAAAAAGAATTTAAAGGAAAAGAGGTTTGTTGCAGAGATTTCAGTCTATGACCAGGTGGTTGGCTAGGAAGCTGTTTACATCACTACAGCTAAGAAAGAGGAAAAGTTAAAGAGAGGAAGAGAAGGGGAGAAAGAGAAGAGGGAAGAGAGAGGGAGGAAAGAGATGTGGGAAGGAGGACAGGGGAAGACGGGAGAGAGAGAAAAGGAGAGGAGATAGATGGATGGATAGACAGACAGACAACAGACAGACAGAGAGAGAGAGGGTTATTATGGGTATAGAGTGAAAGGCATGTCTCCAGGAACCTACTTCCTGTAACCAGGCTTTACCTCTTAAGTTTTCCACTATCCCCTGCATTTTCTAACTACTTCCCAACAGCGCTGCCAGTTAGGGGCCAAGTATTCGTAAACATCAACCTCTGTGGGATATTCAAATCCAACTCCAATAGGTACATCAAAGTATCTCTACTTAATTAGCATAATTTTGTTTAATCTGGATAATCAAAGACCCTCACTATTGTGTTCCATTTTCTATATAAACAAGAACATCTGCAGACATGCTTTGCAGCAAATGATTATATTCACCAGAGAGACTAAAAAAAAATATAAAGGCTTTCAAAATTGTTGGGTAGGTGGTGAAACAGCTGGAATCTTTATATATTGCTGGTGGAACTATAAGTTTCTAGAATCACTTTGGAAAACTACTTGTCCATTTGATTAACTGTAATTATAGGCTTAATTATGATCAAGATATTCCAAACCTGACAAATGTGTGCATATATTTATCAAGAAGTATTTATCAGGATTTTTGTAACAACAGAAAATAAAAACAAAATGTTAATCATAAGAAGAATGGATGCTTCATTTCCAGGGAAATGGACAAACTAGTGTAAAAGGTAACAACATGGATCAGTGTCAACCAGATAATGTTGAGGGAGAGCTCACACATGTATAAGATAATATTCTACTTCATTACATTTATATCCATCTCAAAGATGCAAAACTCATTTCTGACAATAGTGATTGCCCTTGTATATGAGAATATAAACGAATGGGGAAAGGAATAAACAAGCAAGGCTTTTTTACTTTAAGTTCTATTTCTTGAGGTGAGTGATGGGATGCACAGATTCATTTTGTAAAGTAACTTAAGTGTGGTTGTAATTTACATACTTTTGGGGGAATGCGTTTGTAATGTTTCAATGTTAATACTTATCAGTGATGTTTTTAAGCAACCTGACTTGGCCTGATAAGTTCTATAAGAACTATGAGTACTTCCATGGTGAGAAATTTATAGTTTAAAAGATTTCACTTTTTGAGTATTGGGAATCACAACTGGACAGTTGGTTAATTTCTTGAGTTCGGAATTGTCTTAGTAAAGAGGTAGGACTGGAATTTATGTGTGGGACACTGCAGCCTTGCCCTTCCCTACTATCATTATCTTTCATTATAATCAGACATTCTTTCCTCTATCTACTTGTGCTCATGCTAAACAGCCACAGTTCTTTTTCTTTTCCTTATTTTATATTTTTGCCACACAGAGATAATGGAATGCTAAATATCTGCATAATGTGAAAATAAAGTTGCAGGACATATATTTATTTAAGCTAGGGCAGATAAATGGCTACTCACTCATTTTTTGTGGTGTGTGTGTGTTGTTCTTGTTCTTGTCACAATGCTTGAGTATGTTATGTTGTGATATCATGAATACTTTTTCAGTTGTTTAACAAAAATTTTAATACTTTTCTAAGTATTTGAGCAAAGCAAAACATTGAGTAGACAATCTCATTACCTGTGGTGGGCACTTAGAGGCCTTCTCCCCTTAAGAGGTACTAATTCAGAATCTTACCGGGCACACAGCAATTCAATATTTTCCTATGTGCATTGACTTATACACAGAAATATTAAATTGTACCTGAAATATTAAATTGTACCTGTCAGTTTTCATCTGTTGTTCAGTGATAACATTTGCTCAGTTTCCCAGGAGTGTTTTATAATTCTCCTTACATTCTGACTAACTCTAATATCCATCCCTCTTCAGGTTCTTATTAAATTGACAAAATGAGGACATGACGACTCATACATGGGACTCTTGAACCTCCTTATTAACCTTTAATACAACACTGAAAATTGGTAATTTATTCTTATTATTAGATTTCTACCACTTAAACACTTTATAAACTGTCGCTAAAGTGACACATTGTGGTGGTTTGAATAGGTATGGCCCCCATAGACTCATGTGTTTGAATGCTTGGCCTATAGAGAGTGACATTATTAGGAGTGTGGCCTTGTTGGAGTAGGTATGGCCTTATTGGGGGAGATGTGTATTATGATAAAGCACTACGGGAACCTTGGCAAATTCAATGTTGGGGAAGGTTTACCAAGGCAGAGGGACAACATAAGAAGCAGAAAGAGCTTAGTGAGAAGTTTTATTAGAAAGAGAGGGACCCTGGAAGGAAAGAGGAAAGAGGTAAAGAGACACAGAGACAGAGAGAGAGAGGACAGAAGTGAAGAGGGAGACAGGAAAAATCCTGTCTGCCCCATGGAAACAGCATGGTTGGGGAAGAGGCAGAATGAGCAGGAAAGAGAAGAGAGTGGAAAGAGACTGTAAATGAGCAGGGGTCTTTCTTTTAAAAGGGTACTTTGAACCTGCATGCAGACTATGCAACCATGGAAGACAAAGTTTCTACCCTCTAGAGTTTAGCTATTCTATTTAACCATTGAAGATTATAAATATTCCCTGACTAAAAAAATTATCTAATATCCCAGTTCTGTACATATATGTGCTTTCATTACTTTACCCAAAGCTTCGTACAGATGTTCCCTGACATGGTGATAATGAACTGAACCTCTGAAACTGTAAGCAATTCACCTCAACTAAATACTTTCTTTAGAAGAGTTACCATGGTCTTGGTGTCTTGTCACAGCAATAAAAAGCCTGAGACAGGTTCTATGCAAGAGGAGTACATTCTCTTAACCACAGAGCCATCTCTTCAGTCTCTCAGCTCAATTTTTAAATTTAGCAATAATTTAGAAACATACACAAGAATTTAGTGTACCTTCATTGGTTATAGAATATGCTAGTTTCTTCATTTCAATTCTTGGGGTCTATGTTGAAGAATTACTGAAGAAAAATACATAAATTTGGCATTAATATAAGACATGTATAGCTATTACTATATAATACATATATAGTTAGGTGGGAAGACCATTAAATAATCATTATTTACATTGGTAAGAATAGGAGACCCTCTTTGAGGCCAGCCTGTTCTACCGAGCGAGTTCCAAGTCAGGCTCCAAAACAAAACAGAGAAACCCTGTCTCGAAGAACAAAACAAAGCAAAAAGAATAGTAGACTCTCATTCAGTTCAGGTAGATACAATAAACTAACAAGGCTTCCTTTGATATTGAATCTATATACTAATTGCACAGTAGCTAACAAGTTTAAGCTTGCTCACAATTAGAAAGAATGATATTCATACACTCTCATCTTAATTTCCATAACCTGCATGCTTCAGCTGACAAGTTGTATTCAGCATTATGTAGACTAGAGTGGCCCTGAACACAAAAAGGTCTGCCTGCTTCTGCCTACCTGGTGCTAGGATTAAACAAATGCATCACCAGGTCCAATAAAGATATTTATTTTTTAGATTTTATTTATCTTGTGTGTATACATGTGTGTATGTGTGAGGGTGTGTATTAATGAGGAGGTTAGAGGACAACTTTTAGAAGTTATTTCTTTCCATCTACCATGTGTGCTCTGGGGATCGATCTCAGGTCATCCGACATGGTGACTGGTGCCTTTGTCAACTGAGCCATCTCTTAGTAGCTTCAGGATTTTTTTCTGTTTGAAGAGAGAGACTCAAAGCAATCTGTTAAGACTTATTTGTGAGGAATGAGACCAGGAAACCAGCAGATCCAGGGAGACCAGGGGACTAGCTGTTCCTGCTGGACCAGGTACAACAGGCCCTGCATCTGGGCCTGTGTTCCAGTGCCTGAGGATTGCCTGGGAACTGCACAGAGCTTCCAATCCCAGCGGGAGACAGGCACCTCAGATTCCAGGTCTTCTCTCCCACCAGCGAAACTGGGAAAACAGCAGACCCAGCAAAGGGACCAGGGGACCAGGTGGGAGGCTAAGCACCCCAGATCCAGATCGCCTCAGTGCAGAATTCTACCAGAAATTCAAAGAAGAGCTTATACCAATTCTTCTCAAAGTATTCCACGCAATAGAAGCAGAAGGGTCTTTGCCAGACTCTTTCTATGAGGCTTCAATAACCTTGATACCCAAGCCACACAAAGACACAACTAAGAAAGAGAACTTCAGACCAATATCCCTCATAAACACTGATGCAAAAATACTCAATAAAATATTGGCAAATAGGATCCAAGAACACATCAAAACAATCGTTCACCATGATCAAGTAGGTTTCATCCCAGGGATACAGGGATGGTTCAACATACAAAAATCCATCAACGTAATCCACCATATAAACAAGCTGAAAAAACACGTGATCATCTCACTAGATGCTGAAAAGGCCTTTGACAAAATCCAACACCCCTTCATGATAAAGGTCTTGGAGAGATCAGGAATAACGGGAACATACTTAAACATAATAAAAGCTATATGCAGTAAACCAACAGCCAACATCAAACTAAATGGAGAGAAACTCAATGCAATTCCTCTAAAATCAGGAACAAGACGAGGATGTCCACTCTCTCCATACCTTTTCAACATTGTACTTGAAGTTCTATCCAGAGCCATACAAAAACAAAAGGAGATCAAGGGGATACAAATTGGGAAGGAAGAGGTCAAACTTTCACTATTTGCAGATGATATGATAGTTTACATAAATGACTCAAAGAAATCTACCAGGGAACTCTTACACCTGATTAACACCTTCAGCAGAGTGGCAGGCTACAAGATCAATCAAGAAAATCAGTAGCCCTAGCCCTACTATATACAGATGATAAAAGGGCTGAGAAAGAAATCAGAGAAACATCATGCTTTACAATTGCCACAAACAACATAAAATACCTTGGGGTAATACGAACCAAACAAATGAAAGACCTGTATTGCAAGAACTTTGAATCTTTAAAGAAAGAAATTAAAGAAGCCCTCAGAAAAATGGAAAGATCTCCCATGCTCTTGGATAGGTAGGATCAATGTAGTAAAAATGGCAATCCTGCCAAAAGCAATCTACAGATTCAATGCAATCCCCATTAAAATCCCAGCACAATTCTTCACAGACCTTGAAAGAACAATAATCAATTTTGTATGGAAAAACAAAAGACCCAGGATAGGCAAAACAACCCTGTTCAACAAGGCAATGTCCAGAGGCATCACCATTCCTGACTTCAAGCTCTATTATAGAGCTATAGTCCTGAAAACAGCTTGGTATTGGCACAAAAATAGACAGGTAGACCAATGGAATCAAATTGAAAACCCTGATATTAACCCACACACCTATGAACATCTGATCTTTGACAAAGAAGCTAAATTTATACAATGGAATAAAGAAAGCATCTTCAGCAAATGGTGCTGGCATAACTGGAGGCTGGCATGTAGAAGAATGTGGATCGATCCATGTTTATCACCATGCACAAAACTTAAGTCCAAATGGATCAAAGACCTCAACATAAATCCAGCCACACTGAACCTCTTAGAAGAGAAAGTGGGTGGTACCCTTGAACGAATTGGTACAGGAGACAGCTTCCTGAACATAACACCAGTAGCACAGACAGTGAGATCAACAGTTAATAAATGGGACCTCCTGAAACTGAGAAGCTTCTGTAAGGTAAAGGACACAGTAAACAAGACAAAAAGGCAGCCCACAGAATGGGAAAAAATATTCACTAACCCCACCTCTGAAATTTACAAAGAACTCAAGAAGCAAGTCTCCAAAACACCAAAGGATCCAATTAAAAAGTGGGCTGCAGAACTAAATAGATAATTTTCAATAGAGGAGTCTAAAATGGCTGAGAGGCACTTGAGAAAGTGCTCAACATCCTTAGCCATTTCTGAGATACCATCTCACTCCTGTCAGAATAGCTAAAATAAAAAACACCAATGACAATTTATGTTGGAGAGGATGTGGTAAAAGGGGAACACTCCTCCATTGCTGGTGGGAGTGTCAACTTGTTCAGCCACTTTGGAAATCAGTATGGAGATTCCTCAGAAAAATGGGAATATGCCTACCAGAAGACCCAGACACTCCACTCTTAGGCATATATCCAAAAGATGCCCATTCATACAACAAGGATGTCTGCTCCACTATGTTCTTAGCAGCATTATTTGTAATAGCCAGAACTTGGAAGCAACCTAGATGCCCCTCAACCGAAGAGTGGATATAGAAAATTTGGTACATTTATACAATGGAGTACTATTCAGCAGAAAAAAACAATGGAATCCTGAGATTTGCAGGCAAATGTATGACACTAGAAGAAACCATCCTGGGTGAGGTTACACAGTCACAAAAAGAGAAACATGGCGTGTACTCTCTCATATATGGAATTTAGACATAGATCTGAGGAGTGCCAGCCTACCATCCCATGGCCAGAGAGTCTGGGAAACAGAACCTTCATTCAGTGGCTGATGGAAGAAGAGGCAGACTCCCATGGCTAAGCACTGAGCTGAACTCAAGAAAGCCGGTAACAGAGAAGGAGAACTGATGACCAAAGGGATTAAGACTGGGCTGGTTTAACCCCCAGAAACAGCTGACCTGACAAGGGTTAGCTCTTGAATCCCAGGATGATGCTTGGAAATCCAGCATGGGACTGATCAAGACACCCTGAATGTGGGTGTCAGTGAGGAGGCCTAGGCAATCTATTGAGCCTTGGGCAGTAGATCAGTATTTATCCTGAGTATACACATGGACTTTGGACTCCCATCCAAGAATGTGAGATGCACTCTCACCCTGAACTCTTGAGGGAGGGTCTAGGCCCTGTCCTGGATGAAATGACAGACTATTGACACCCCCAAGGAGGGCCTCACCCTCCCTGGGGAAATGAGGGGATATTGGGGTGTTGGGGGGAGGGCACGGGAGGAGGGGAGGGAAATGGAGAGGGACCTGGAACTGACTTGTGAAGCAACCTTGTTTCTAATCTAAATTTAAATTTAAAAATAAATAATAAAAGAAGAAAAAAGCCTTATTTGTGAGAAGATAGTAGTCACTTAAAGGAAGGAGGTAGAAAACTTACAATATCAAGAATTTCATGAAAATTAATCTGAGCTGTTACTAAAGTCAATTCTTACACCCCATTTTTTGAAACAAACTTTCATAGGGAATTATAAATAATCTGCAATGACTGTTAACATGAATAACATTTTTGTTCCACACCAGATACAAGATACTCTCGCTTCCAAATCCCCCAAACTTCTATGATATTATCCAATAAAAAGACTAGGCCATTGCTACAATCAAGTCAATTTCAGCATTCCTTTCCCAGAGCTGTTTTGCATATTGTGTCATACAACAGTTTTAGTCCTAGAGAATGTTTATTTTGGGAGCTCACCTACAATCTGGTGACATGATGGAAAAGAGTATGGAATTACAATGGCAACATGAATAAAAAAGACAAATATTCAGAGTTTAAATGATTATCTTATTATAGCTACTTTTCCTTTACAAAGGTGCTTTTTAAGCACTAATTAATCCATGTAATGTCCCTGCAAGCCTAGCTTTGCTATAGGAAAGTTAGAGTTAAGGAAGAGAAAAGTGAGATTTCCTAGCAGAGTTATATTTTTTCATAACTCATATCTAAGTAGAATCCCCTAAATAGGTAAGTCAATTAAATTCCTCTTATCTAAACAGACAGACTGTTCAGTAGTTTAAGAAAGTCCAATTTGTCCAAAGCCCTTAGGGATAACATGAAACATTGTTCCACTGTAAACCAGAATCTCAGAACTGAAAAAATTAAGGGTGCCCAGACTACCTCAAGTATTTGGACATTTTCCAGATTAGTGATAGCCTAATGTGAAGCTAATTAACAATGATTCAAACTAGAATTGGATGCATTTATAAGAAAATAACCAGTCGAATTGCTAGATTTAATTCCTTGTTGGCCCATAATTCATTTCTGACTATGTGAGTTTCAATAAAAAATGGGCCTAAGGAATGCATGTGGGTGTCACTGATAGTCACTGATAGGCCTAAGGCATAAACAAGAGAAAAGACCAAATACAATAGGAGAAGTTTTGTGGTAGAAGATAGTCAACAAAAATTTTAAGATGCAGTCATAGTTTCTGTCACTGGCCCAGAAGGCAGAGAGATAAATGCATTAGCTGTAAAGGCCATGATGTAGGAGACTAAATTACAAGAATACATAGAAGGTTATGTTGAAAACTGCAAGATGATTACCACATATAGTAGATAATCTATTGTTGGGGAGCTATGCCAGGAGCAAAGAAATCACATGTAGACAAAATATCTGACCTATACAAAATGTAGCTCAAGCAATATGTCATATCCAAGCAGGTATGGTTACATGTATTTATAATCCCAGAACTTGGGAGATAGAGGCAAGGGGACAAATTCAAAGCCGTCCTCAACTACATACTGAATGTGAGGGCCAGAGTTCAGATCCCCAGCACTAGTATAAAAGTTAAGTGAGTATTGAGAGTTGCCTTTAATCTACCTTCAGGAGATGGAGACAGATCAATAGAACAAGTTGGCTAACTATACTAGCTAAAGGAGAAAGCTCCAGGTTCAGTGAGAGGTTCTGCCTGAATAGAGAGTGATTGAAGAAGACACCTGACATCAGCCCCTCCCCTCCCCATGTTCACATATGTTTACGCTTACCCATATAAAACTTGCATTCACATAATGGAAACATTCATATACACATGCACATATATCATACACATCTACACACAGAAAAAGGAAAAAGGAAGTAATGGAAAAAGACAAGAAATTAGAATAAGTTGACATGAAGTAATAAAGGAAGGAAGAAAAAGGATTCTAAGAGAATGCTAAATTGTGAAGTAATGATATATTCTCTAGGGTCTGTGTGTTCATTAAGAAGATTTTTTTTCTTTCTTTCTTTCTTTTTTATGAGACAGGGTTTCTCTGTATTGTTTTGGAGGCTGTCAGACCAGGACTCGAACTCACTGAGATCTGCCTGCCTCTGCCTCCCAAATGCTGGGATTAAAGGCATGCGCCACCACCGCCCGGCTCATTAAGAAGATTTTGATTTTGACTCAAAGTGAGGTGAGATTACATTGTAAAGTTTTATGGCAATGGATGACTCCGGCTAATATATATTAACAAATATTTATTTGTATATCATTGAAGAATAAAACACACAATTACACATGTTCAATAAGCAAAGTAGTTAAGAGGTAACTACAACACCCACCTCAATATATGTCTGATGGTTCTTTGGACCTGGGTGGTAGCATTTGAAATTGTGAGAACTGGCTACATTGAGGAAATACTGTAAGGTATATCCAGTGAAATTTGTTTAAAACAATACTTACTAGGGCATGATCGCTACATGAAAAAGCTGTGTGTGTGTGTGTGTGTGTGTGTGTGTGTGTTCCTGAGTGTGTTAGTTTTTGGTTGCTGTGATAAAATACCATGACCAAGACAACTTATGGAAGAAAGAGTTTATCTGGACTCATGGTTCTAAAGAGAGAGCTTAATGGCAGGGAGGCATGGCAGCAAGGGGCTGGAGCTGAAGGTTGAGTAGTCATCACCTTTAACCACACTAGCAAAGAGGTTAAGACTGGGCTAGTTTAACCCCCAGAAACAGCTGACCTGACAAGGGTTACCTCTCGAATCCCAAACTGATGGCTGGGAATCCAGCATGTGACTGATCAAGATCCCCTGAATGTGGGTGTCAGTGAGGAGGCGTAGGCAATCTATTGGACTTTTGGTAGTAGATCAGTATTTATCCTGGGTATACAAATGGACTTTGGGCACCCATCCAACAATGTGAGGTGCACTCTCACCATGAACTCTTGGGGGAGGGTCTAGGCCCTGCCCTGCATGAAATGACAGACTATAGACTCCCCCCATGGAGGGCCTCACCCTCCCTGGGAAATGAGGGGGTACTGGGGGATTTGTGGAAAGGTATGGGAGGAGGGGAGGGAAAGGGAGAGGGACCTGGGATTGACATATGAAGCAACCTTGTTTCTAATTTAAATTAAAATTTAAAAATAAAAAAATTTAAAGGAAGAAAAAAAATCATCACAATCAATTCTCCAAACATATACATTCACCTACAAACATTTTTTTTCTCTTGCTCCATAGGTGTTGTTTTGAAAGGCAGAAGTAGCAGGATCATGAGTTCAAGGCCAGCCTGGACTAAAAATTAAAGTTCCTATTTCAAAAACAAAAAATAACATGAAAAAGAAAATCCATATTTGGCACTAAAATCCAACTATATAACACAGTATTATTGAATACAGCTAACCTCTTGAAGTGAGTATGGGTGCAAGAGAATAAAAAGACAATTCTGATGCTTTGGGTCTAAGCAAAAAGAAAAATGAAGATGTCATATAATAAAATGAATGAGTCTTGACAAATTTGAAAGACTGGGACTTTTATGAAGAATGCAACATCCTTAACCATGAGAAAACTGCAAATTGATCCCAGTCAGAAAAGCTATTAGTAAGAAAACAATCACAACAAATACTGGCAAGGATTTATAGAAAGGACAAAGCCTTTTCATTGTTGATGGGTCTGTGAATGGGATACAGGCACTATGGAAATCATTGGGACTGGTTCTCAAAAAGCTAAAAGTACATTTCTTATATTACCCAGCTATTCCAATGCTGGGCATGTATCCAAATGACTTTATATCCTCTTACAGAGATACTTTATATTCACGTTCACTGCTGCCTTATTTACAAGTCAGGAAATTGCACCAGGCTACATGCTCATCAAGTGATGAATAGATAATGAAAATATGGTATGTTATACAATGGGATATTATTTTGCTTTTCTTAGTGATGCATGTTATATATATATACTCTAGCTTTGAAGTCTTAGACTACTGTGTTTAATCTGGAGAGACTAGCGCAGTGAGGAACTCAGAAAGAGGCCCCTTGGAGAGGAGAAATAATAGAACACAAGTGACATGAAGGTAAACATAGGAAATACATAAAAGTTATAAGCAGGAATGAGGACAGAACATAGGACAAAGGAGCAGGTGAAGGTAAGGTTTAACCAAAACCAAACACACATGAAAAAGTCTTATATAAACTTATTATTCCATAAATCTAGTGAAATCATAATTTTAAAATGTTTGGAGACCCTTTGTGTGAGTGAGTAATACAGTACCATGTGTGGAATAGTCACTCATGAGTTATTAGTCACAGAGGTTGCAGAAGACCCCCAAACATTACAGACTTTTGCCATTGCTCACCAGAACTAGATTGTAAGCCCCAGTTACTGAAGATTCCACACACTTGGGTTTCAGGACACTGGGTTATCAAATTGTGACTGAGATAGAAGCTTTCTCCCAGGTGGTCACCTTTCATAGCACTGGAAGGTGCTATGCAGGCTGTGGGAGAAAAGTCATCACCAGACTTATTCAGCTATGTACCCCACAAGGTATAATAAGGGCATGCCAGACATACCACTAGTGCAATAGTAGCACAATTATTATGGAGGCAATCAATCCATCTATTTTTGCATTTGAGGATGGCTTGAAAGGAAGAAACACATACCTGGGACTGTAAACCTAGGCAAGAATCTGTGTCTGGGGTGGATTTCCCAAGGAATCTACTACATAGTACCTTCACATGCTCAGGTTTTACATTAATTTTGTTTACTCTCAACCTTCATCGGAGAAACTTTTTGAGAGCAGCCAGTGGTAACTCACAGCTGGTAAAGTGCTGAGAATAAGAGGCTGTGGAATGCTTGGTTCTAAATCAGTCACCTAAATCAAACTCTCCAAGCTGCCGGATACATTATAGAAGAGAAGGTAGAAAGAATGAAAGAGTCAGAGGATGGGGAGGAGTATTGCCAAAGTGTCTTTTGGATATCAAATGGTCACTGTACTCATGAGCACACTGTAGTTGCAAAAGACTTGTGCAGAATTGAGCCAGTCACCGTTTTGTCATGTATAGGGGAGAACTCATGAGACCCCATCCATCACTGAGGGACTAAGGGCAGTGAATGGTTGTTGGGAGAGGGGGTGCCATTTTCTTCAGTGCTGCAGCAACTGATAACATAACATGCCCATACTTGAGTAAATAGCACTCCACTCATACTCACACAAGCAACCACAATTAAACTCAATGGGTTAAAAAAAATCAAAGTAAAAAGGGGCTTGCTAGGAGGAGGTGTTTCATCGGTAGTTAAGAGAGGATACTGAAGTGAAAATGAACAAAATTAATAACATGCAGTTATGAAATTTCTTTTTTTCTTTATTTAATTTAAATGAGAAACAAGCATGCTTCACATGTCAATTCCAGTTCCCTCTCTCTCCCCTCCTCCCGCGCCCTCCCAGGCCCCCAACCTTTTACCCCATCCCCCCTCCTCTTCCCAGGGAGGGTGAGGCCCTCTATGGGGGATCTCCAAAGTCTGTCATGTCATTCAGGGCAAGGCCTAGGACCTCCTCCATGTGTCCAGGCTGAGAGAGCATCCCTCCATGTGGAATGGGCTCCCAAAGTCCATTCCTATGCCAAGGATAAATACTGATCTACCACCCAAGGCCCCTCACTGACACCCATTTTCAGAGGATCTGGATCTGTCCCATGCTGGCCAATCAGCCATCAGTCTGTGGTCCATGAACTTCCCCTTGTTCACGTCAGCTGTTTCTGTGGGTTTCACCAGTCCAGTCTTAACCCTTTTGCTCCTCACTCCTCCCTCTCTGCAACTGGATTCCAGGAGCTCAGCTCAGTGTTTAGCTGTGGGTGTTTGCTTCTACTTCCATCAGCCCTTGGCAATCTAAGCAATAGTGGAGAGGCTACCTTGAATGCCCTTCCCCAATAATGAGATGTCATCTTAGAGCCTTCATCCAGTGGCTTATTATTGGATTATTTGGTGTTTTGGAGACTAGTTTCTTGAGTTATTTGTAAATTTTAGAGATCAGCCCTCTGCCAGATGTGGGGTTGGTGAATAGCTTTTTCTGTTTTGTGAGCTGTCATTTGTCTTGTTGACTGTGTCCTTTGCCTTGAAGAAGCTTCTCAGGTTCAGGAGGTCCCATTTATTAATTTTTGGTCTCAGTGTCTATGTTACTGGTGCTATGTTCAGGAAGCAGTCTTCTGTACCAATTCGTTCCAGGGTACTTTCCACTTTCTCTTCTAAGAGGTTTAGTGTGACTGGATTCATGTTGAGGTCTATGATCCATTTGGACTTAAGTTTTGGGCTTGGTGAAAAATATGGATCTGTCTGCATTCTACTACATGCCAACATCCAGTTATGCCAGCACCATTTGTTGTAGACACTTTCTTTTGTCTCCATTGTATAGTTTCAGCTTCTTTGTTAAAGATCAGGTGTTCATAGGTGTGTGGGTTAATATCAGGGTCTTCAATTCGATTCCATTGGTCTACCTGTCTATTTTGTGCCAATACCAAACTATTTTCATTACTATAGCTCTAAAGTACAATGTGAAGTCAGGGATGGTGATAACTCCTGAAGTTCCTTTATTGCAGAGGGTTATTTTGGCTATCCTGGCTCTTTTGTTTTATGTTATAAAGTTGAGGGTGACCCCAGCTTCAGGAAAGGCATCAGCCCTTCCAGTCCCCAACCTCCGGCAACTCCAGTTTCAGCTTCAGCTTCAGCTTCAGTGTCAGCGTCCCCAGCTTTAGCTTCAGGAAGGAAGGAGACTAGTGGAGACAGAAAGACCCCACCTGCACCCACTGGAAGAAGAGATGGGAAGAAGACATAATAAGAGCTCACTCAGCAATGGAAAGACCAACATGACTTCACCAGAATCTAGAGAACCAACGCCAACAAGACCTGAAAAACACTACATAGGTGAAGCCGAGGAGACAGACCTTAAAAATTATTTGATGATGATGATAGAGACCCTCAAAGAGGAAAGGAGGAAATCCCTTAAAGAAATAGAAGAAAAACAAACAAAAAATCTATGAAATGGGAGGAAAATTCAAGAAACAAATCTCTCAAAGAATCTAAAGAGTACCAAGAAAAAACAACCAAACAAATGAAGGAAGCAACTCAAACAGTTGAAGGATTGAAAACTGAAATAGAAACAATAAAGAAAACACAGAACAAGGGGATGCTGGAAATAGAAATGCTGGGTAAACGATCAGGAACTATAGATGCAAGTATCACCAATAGAATACAAGAGATAGAAGAGAGAATCTCAGGTGTTGAGGACTCATTAGGGGATATACAGTCATCAACCAAAGAAAATCTCAAAACCAACAAATCGCTAACACAAAATATCCAGGAAATATGGGACACTGTGAAGAAGCCAAACCAAATAATAGATATAAAGTTGAGAATTGTTCTTTGAAGGTTTGTGAAGAATTGTGCTGGTATTTTGATGGGGATTGCATTGAATCTGTAGATTGCTTTTGGCAAAATTGCCATTTTTACTGTGTTGAGTCTACCTATCCAAGAGCGTGGGAGATCTTTCCATTTTCCGGTATCTTCTTTAATTTCTTTTCTTAATGACTCTAAGTTGTTGCCATACAGGTGTTTCACATGTTTGGTTAGAGTTACTTCAAGATATTTTATGTTGTTTGTGGCTATTGTAAAGGGTGATGTTTCTCTCATTTCTTTCTTATTACATTTACTGTCTATATATAGTAGGAATACTCATTTTTTTAGTTAACCTTGTGTCCTATCACTTTGCTGAAGGTGTTTATCAGTTATAGGAGTTTCTTGGTAGAATTCTTCAGATCACTTATATAGACTATCATATTATCTGCAAATAGTGAAAGTTTTACTTCTTCCTTTCCAATTTGTATCTCTTTGATCTCCTGTTGTTGTCTTATTGCTCTAGCAAGAACTTGAAGTGGAATATTGAAGAGATATGAACAGAGTGGGCAATCTTGTCTTGTTCCTGATATTAGAGGAATTGAGTTGAGGTTCTCTCCATTTAGTTTGGTGCTGACTGTCGATTTGCTGTATATTATGTATGTTCCTGTTATCCTTGATCTCACGAAGACCTTTATCATGAATGGATGTTGAATTTTGTCAAAGGCTCTTCAGGATCTAGGGAGATTGATTGGGGAAGTCCTGTGTATATGTCAATAAAGCACTGTTGGCCAATAGGGAAGCAAGATAGGTGGGACTAGGAGTCCAGGAGGATTCTGGGTAGGAGAAATACAGTAGTCAAGATGTAACCGCCATAGGGAAAAGAAGCCAGGAAACTTCTCCAGTAGGAGAAAATACTTAGATTAGCAATTATGGGATAAATACTTAAGTCAGAGCTAGCCAGTAAGAAACAAGCAAGGCCAACAGCTTCATAATTAATACAGCGTCTTGTGTGTTATTTGGGAACTACAACATGGCAGAGCCCAGGCGACTGGTCGGGAAAAAAACACAGTGGCTTGCAAGGAAAGGGCTTCTCTCTACAAATGCTGTCAAAAGTGGGATTGAATTTCCATGTAGAACGTCAAAAGCTTTAATGGCATTTTAGAAACAAAAGAACAGAGAAAAGCATGGGTTCTTAGTTCTTTTTCTCAGGTGGGCTCTGTTTTGCTAGAAACAAGCAGAGAGTCACACGACTCACTTAAGGCAGTCTTCCTGACTCAGCATAAAAAAACCCCAAAACAAAACAAAAACAAAAACAGCAAGATTCTTTTAAGAGGCTCTGCTAATGATTGAAAGGCGTGTATGTACAGCTAGAAGTGGCAGTGACCACATCTGTAAGATGACAGCTATTGTTGGATGTCATCACAGACTGAGACAGTGAGCTGGAATCACGCTTATGCCCACCATCTTGGAAAAACTGCAGTTTAAACAGCCATAGTTTTAACAGATAAGGCACGTGGCCAGAAAAACATGAAGAGTTACAGTAAAGTCAGACTTGGGTGAAGAAAAACCTCTAAAGGTTTACAGTGTGTTTAAAAATATACGTAAGATTGAGAGAGAAACCGGATGTGGTGGCGCACACTGGTAGGATTTGCTCCAGAGGCAGAGGCAGGCAGATTTCCAAAGAGAAACCCTGTCTCAGAGAAAAATAAATAAAAGTAAAAGAAATAAAATAACAATAGATAAATAAATAAGCCACGTAAAGATGGAAAATACACAGAAAGTCTGGATACTGTATGCTATTATGTTTTTCAGTTTTTTGATTGTTAAGGAACAACTACTAAAGTATACTTTATTATAAATACTGCTGAATTAATTCAACTTATAAATTTGGAAAATGCCTTGACTTCAAAATTTAAGTATAAGGATATGTTACTTTGGAAAAGAGTATTTGTTTATGTTTCTATAGAAAATGAAAAGCTGAGGATTCCTTCCAGGCCTCTGTGGTTTGATGATCCAAGACCCCCGGAAGCAGTGGCCCAAGTGATTCAACATCTAAAACAGCTAAGATGATGCATTCTTACAGACCCCGAAAATAAGGACTTATACAGGTTTCTGAGTTTTGTCATGATCCCCATGGTATGAACAGTACCACCTTCCAGCACAAAGCAATTTGGATTGAGCAACGTCCAAATCCCCAAATTGTTTATAAATCTTTGTTTTCATTTGAATTCGGTGGCTTATAATTGGTTAATGATCACAACCAATCTCTTTTTAAAGGAAAAAGGGGATTATGGTATAGAAATGAATACTTGGTATGGGTATGGTTTTTCATTTATTGATACAAATTCAAGGTCAATTTTGTGACATGTATATTTTTCCTCTTGATTAAGTATTGTGTTTATACTAATCTTTTAAAGCATAATGCATAATTGAATACAGACTATACATACTTATAATAGTCAGAACTTATATTTAGGTTAGTTTGGTTTTCAAGATATACAGAGATATATTTGAGATAGATAGACAGTCTTCAAACCTGTCAAAGACCTTCAGAAAATGGCATTTTAAATGGTTTAGGGTTTTTCTAGCAGCACCAATTACGTCTGAGAGGAAGATGGGCATCGAAGAAACTCGTTATGGAGTTTACTTTCAACATGGTGAGATTAGCCATTTGGGCAAGAAACTGCTCTTGCCTAGACTGTTTGACTGTTGCTTTATAAACTGGACATGCAGGACCCACAGGAAAGTGACTGCTGAACTCAAATAGTCCTTCAGGGTTCCTGCTTCATGGAAGAGTCTATGAGACTTTCTGCAGGACACAGAAAAAATGACTGACAGACTGCCAATGCAGATGGACAGTTTGAAATTTCCTGCTTTGCTGAGAAATCTTCTGGATACATTGTGGCCTACGGGCTGAAGATGGATGCCCCAACATTACAGAGGAACTTTGGGTGACTGTCCAGGTAGCAAGATGTCTCTGTCAATCCTAGTGTTTGTATATTATCCTTCTGTGGTCTTTGATAGAGTTGAAGGCAGGTGGTTATAATTATAGCTTTCCTTAGTTATGATAAATAATAAGCTGCATATAGGACTTTGGACTCACAAGGATGTGATAGATGATATTTTCTTTAAATCTTGCTGAATGTTGATAGACAAAATATTGTAACTGTGTTCTTACTTGATAACTGTTCTGTTATATATAATTTGACTATGTTAAAGTTAAGAACTTTCTTTTTGTTTAGATAGAAAACAGGAGATGATGGGGTAAGTCCTGTGTATATGTCAGTAAAGCACTGTTGGCCAATAGGGAAGCAAGATAGGTGGGACTAGGAGTCCAGGAGGATTCTGGGTAGGAGAAACACAGGGAGTCAAGATGTAACTGCCATAGGGATAAGTAGCCTGGAAACTTCTCGGGTAAGAGAAAATACTTAGATTAGCAATTATGGGATAAATACTTAATCAGAGCTAGCCAACAGCTTCATAATTAACACAGCGTCTTGTGTGTTATTTGGGAACTACAACATGGCAGAGCCCAGGCGACTGGTGGGGAAAAAAACAAAGTGGCTTGCAAGGAAAAGGCTTCTCTCTACAGGAGATGATGTTGCATTTTTTTCTTTTACAGATTGTTTATATTGTGGATTACATTGATAGATTTCCATATGTTGAAACATCCCTGAATCCCTGGGATGAAGCCTACTTGATCATGGTCTATGATTTTTCTGATGTGTTCTTGGATTTGATTTGCCAGTATTTTATTAAGTGTTTTTGCATCTATGTTCATGAGGGACATTGGTCTGTAGTTCTCTATCTTAGTTGTGCCTTTGTGTGGCTTGTGTACCAAGGTAATTGTAGCCTCGTAAAAAGAATTTCACAATGATCCTTCTGCTTCTATAGTGTGGAACAATTTGAAGAATATTAATATTAGTTCTTTGAATTTCTGGTAGAATTCTGCACTGAAACCATCTGGCCCTGGACGTTTTTGGTTGGAAGACTTTTGATGGCTGCTTCTATTTCATTAGGTGTTGTAGGTCTATTTAAATTATCTGTTCTTGATTTAATTTCAGTAAGTGATATCTATCCAGAGAATCTTCCATTTTCTTTAAATTTTCCAACTTTGTGGAGTACAGGTTTTCAAAGTATGACATGTTGGTTCTCTAGATTTACCCAGTGCCTGTTATTATGTTCCCCTTTTCATTTCTGATTTTGTTAATTTGCATGTTCTCTCTCTGCCTTTTGCTTAGGTTGGATATATGTTTGTCTTTCTTGTTGATTTTCAGAAAGAACCAACTCTTAGTTTCATTCATTTGTTGTATTGTTTTCTTTCTTTCTATTTTATTGATTTCGGCTCTCAATTTGATTATTTTCTGGTGTCTAGTCCTCCTGAGTGAGTTTTCTTCTTTTTGTTCTAGAGCTTTCAGGTGTTCTGTTAATTCTCTAGTACGGCTATTCTCCAGTTTCTTCATGTGGGCACTTAGTCCTATGAGCTTTCCTCTTAGAACTGCTTTCAGTGTGTCACATAGGTCTGGGTATGTTGTGTCTTCATTTTCATTGAGTTCGAGGAAATCTTTGAATTCTTTATTTATTTTTTTCTTTACCCAGGAGTGATACAATTGAGCACAGTTAAGTTTCAATGAGTTTGTGGGGTTTCTGCAATTTGTGTTGTTGTTGGATTCTAATTTTAAGCCATAGTGGTCTGATAAGATACAGGGGTTTATTCCAATCATTTTGTGTCTGTTGAGGTTTGCTTTATTGCCAAGTATGTGGTCAATTTTAGAGACGGTTCCATGTGGCACAGAGAAGAAGGTGTATTCTTTTGTGTTTGGATGGAATGCCCTATAAATGTCTGTTAAACACAATTGGGTCATAACTTCTGTAAGTCTTCTTCAGTTTCTTTCTTGTAGTTCTATCCAGTGATGAGAGTGGGGTATTGATGTCTTCCACTATGAGTGTGTGGGAATAAGTATGTGATTTGGATTTTAGTAATGTTTCCTTTATGAATATGGGTGCCTTTGTATTTGGGGCATAGATATTCAGGACTGAGACTTTATCCTGATGGATTTTTCCTGTAATGACTATGAGATGACCTTCTTCATCTCTTTTGAGTAATTTTAGTTTGAAGTCTAATTTGTTAGAAATTAGGATAGCTACATGCGTTTACTTCTTAGGTCCATTTGATTGGAAAATCTTTTCCCAACCCTTAAATCTGAGGTGACATTTGTCTTTGGGGGTGACGTCTGTCTCTTGAATGCAACAGAAGGGTGGAATCTGTGTTTGTATCCATTCTGTTAGCCTGTGTCTTTTTGTAGGTGAGTTAAGACCATTGATATTGAGGGATATTAATGACTTTTGTTGATTCTTGTTTACTTTGGATTTGTTTTTGGTGGTGGTATTGTGTATGAGTTTTTCTCCTATTTCTAGCTTTGAGTAAAGTGAGATTATCTATTGTGCATGTTTTTGTGAGTGTGGTTAACTTCCATGGATTGGAGTTTTCCTTCCAGAACTTTCTGTAGGACTGGATTTGTGGATATGTATTGGGCAAATCTGGTTTTGTCATGGAATATTATAAGAGGAAGATTGCCACACATGGGATAGGGATGTCATATGTTATTTTGTATTAGACAGAAATCACTTACATGAGAAACCGACAAACTAAGATCAGTGCTCTGACAGTCTCTGCTGCTCTCTGAGACCTGAACAGAACCCCAAGAGAGAGAGAGATCTGCCTCCTCCCAGGTCTTTTTCCCACAACCCATGTACACACCTGTGGCCATGCCCAAATAGGCGTGGCCAGTGCCACAGATGCCTAGTATGATCTCTTCCTATAGAATATCTTGTTTTCTCCATGTATTTTGACTGAGAGTTTTGCTGGGTATAGTTGTCTTGGCTGGAATCTGTGGTCTTTTATTGTTTGTAGAACATCTATTCAGGATCTGCTGGCTTTCAGAGGTTCCATGGAGAAGTCAGGTGTAATTCTGATAGGTCTGCCTTTATATGTTACTTGGTCTTTTTCCTTTGCTGCTCTTAATATTCTTTCTTTATTCTCTATATTTGGTGTTTTGATTATTATGTAGCCAGGGCCTGTTTTTGGTCCAGTCTATTTGCTGTTTGGTAAGCTTCTTTCACTTTCATAGGCATGAATTTCTTCAGGTTGGGAAAGTTTTCTTCTATGATCTTGTTGAATATGTTTTCTGCAACTTTGAGTTAGGTTTCTTCACCTTCTTTTATACCTATTATTCTTAGGTTTAGTCTTTCACAGTGTCTCATATTTCCTGGATAGTTTGTGTTAAGGATTTGCTGGAATTAATATTTTCTTTGGTCGATGAATGCATTTCCTCTAGTTTATTTTTAGTGCCTGATATTCTGTCTGCCATATCTTGTATACTTTTGGTTATGCTTGCATCTGTAATTCCTTATTGTTTACTCAGCTTTTCTATTTCGAGCATTCCCTCAGTTTGTGTTTTCTTCATTTTCTCTAATTCAGGTTTTAGATCTTGAACTGTGGAAATTGTTGCCTTCATCTGTTTGTTTTTTCTTGGCTTTTCTTGCTTTCTTTAAGTGATTTGTTGATTTCCTGCATTTTTTGTTTGTTTTTTCTTCCATTTCTTTAAGAGATTTTCTCATATCCTCTTTGAGGGCCTCTATCATTTTCATGAGGTTGTTTTTAAGGTCATTCTCTTCTGTTTCATCTTTGGTGGGATGTTCAGGTCTTGCTGGTGTAGAGTACCTAGACTCACTGGTGTCATATAAGTCTTTCTCTTGCTGGATATGTTCCTATACTGTCGTCATCCCATCTATTCTTCCAGTGGGTACAGGTGGGGTCTCTCCCTCTCTTGGTGCGTGTGGGTTCAAGGCTGTATGCTCGCTCTCTCTCTCTCTCTCTCTCTCTCTCTCTCTCTCTCTCTCTCTCTCTCTCTCTCTCTCCCCAGAGGGTGGAGGGGCAAGATTGGAATGGTGGCAGATGAAGCTGGCTGCTTTGTTCTGCCTCCAGGTCCCTATGTGGGGTTCAGAGGCAGGAAGGGTCTGGAGGTCACAGGTCAGGGTTCTTGAAGAGGTGATGTGGGCTAGAAGAGCCTCTGGGACTCACCGCTCTACCAGAGGGTAGAGGGGCAAAACCGGAATGAGGGCTGATGAAGCTGGCTGCTTTATTCTGCCTCCAGGTCCTTTTGGGGGATTCTTTGGCAGGAAGGGTCTCGAAGTCAAGGGTCAGGGAACTGTACGAAGGGGAGGTGGACTAGAAGAGCCCCTGGAACTCACCTCTCTACCAGAGAGTGGAGGGGCAAGACCAGAATGGCAACCAATAAAGCTGGCTGCTTTGTCCTGCCTCCAGGTCCTTCTAGGGAAGTCGGTGGCAGGAAGGGTCTGGAAGCATCAGGTCAAAGGACTCTCTACCTGAGTGTGGAGGGGCAAGAGAATAACGGGGGCTGATGAAACTCAGGTATGAAATTTCTAAAGAATAAAACTATGTTGAAGGTTTCAGCATGGCTGTTGGAACTGGTTAGAAATTACACTTTGTTTCTTTGTTGGCTTTTATGTTTTCCTGAATTATGAAACACTTACCTCCATTGTCACATTTGCTGCCCTGTGCATTTGAAAACTTGCACTTTAAAATGTTACATGCTATTTTTAGAAAGTATGAACAATCATAAAATTAACTGATTATTAAGTTAGCAGAGGTTTTAGAAAATATTTTTTATCATTTTTTATTTTAATTTTAAATAGCTTGTTTTATATGTCAATCCCAGTTCCCTCTCCCTCCCCTCCTCCCGCACTCCCCTTCCCCCCACCCTCCCACCCTATTGCCAAATCCTTCCGCATAGGGGATATCTAGAGTCTGTCATTTTACTCTGGGTAGGGTCCAGGCACACCCCTAAGAGTCCAGGCTGAGAGAGCATCCCTATTTGTGCTATAGGCACACGAAGACTGTTTGTATACTAGGGATAGACACTGATCCACAGCTCAGGGCCCCATAGGTTGCCCAGGCCTTCTCGCTGACACTCACATTTGGGGGGTCCAGATCAGTCCCATGTTGGCCTCCCCACTGTCGGGGTCCAAGAGCTCTCCCCTGTTCAGATCAGCTGTCTCTGCTGGTTTTGCCAGCCCATTCTTTGCCAATTTACTCATCACTCCTCTCTCTCTGTCACTGGGTTCCTTGGGTTCAGTTCAGTGATTAATTGTGTGTTTGCCTCTGCTTCCATCAGTCACAGGATGAAGGCTCCCGGATGGTTATAGACATCAAGTTCATTATCAGGAATGGGCATTCGAGGTGGTCTCTCCACTATTGCTTAGCTTGCCAATTGGTGTTATCCCTTTAGATCACTCGAGGTCGCTCTGGAGCCTGATCTGTATTCGATCCTATGATTCCCTCTTCCCCCTATTCTACCACCACCCCCTCAACTTCCTGTTCCCCCATGACCAACTCTCTTCCTCTTCACCCCCTCTCTTCTTCCCAGGTGCCACTCCCCCCCACCCCTCGCCGTGTTCCCCATCCATTCAGGGGATCTTGTCTCCATCCTCTTCTCTTGGGTACTATGCATATATGCATATCTTTTAGGTTCTTTCCTGTTTCCCAGACTCTCTATCAGTGGAAGTGCAGACTGGCACTATCCTGATCCATGTCTAAAATCCATATATGAGTGAGTACATACCATGTTTGTCTTTTTGCGACTGGGTTACCTCACTCAGGATGGTTTCTTCCAGTGCTATCCATTTCCCTGCGAATTTCAAGATTCCATTGTTTTTTTCTGCTGAGTAATACTCCATTGTGTAAATGTACCACATTTTCTCTATCCACTCTTCAGTTGAGGGGCATCTAAGTTGCTTCCAGGTTCTGGCTATTACAAATAATGCTGCTATGAACATAGTGGAGCAGATGCCCTTGTTGTATGAACTTGCCTCATTTGGATATATGCCTAAGAGTGGAATTGCTGGGTCTAGTGGTATATTAATTCCCATTTTCCTGAGGAATCTCCATACTGATTTCCAAAGAAGCTGTATGAGTCGGCATTCCCACCAGCAGTGGAGGAGTGTTCCTCTCTCTCCACATCCTCTCCAGCATAACTTGTCTTCAGTGTTTTTGATTTTAGCCATTCTGACAGGAGTAAGATGGTATCTCAGAGTTGATTTGATTTGCATTTCCCTGATGGCTAAGTATGTTGAGCCCTTTCTTAAGTGTCTCTTGGCCATTTTAGCCTCTTCTACTGAGAATTCTCTATTTAGCTCTGTACCCCACCTTTTAATTGGATCCTTTGGTGTTTTGGAGACTTGTTTCTTGAGTTCTTTGTAAAATTTGGAGATTAGCCCTCTGTCAGATGTAGGGTTAGTGAATATCTTTTCCCATTCTGTGGTCTGCCTTTTTGTCTTTTTGACTGTGTCCTTTGCCTTACAGAAGCTTTTTAGTTTCAGAAGGTCCCATTTGTTAATTGTCGATCTCAGTGCCTGTGCCACTGGTGTTATGTTTAGGAAGTGGTCTCCTGTACCAACTCGTTGAAGAGTATCTCCCACTTTCTCTTCTGAAAGTTTCAGTGTGGCTGGATTTATTTTGAGATCTTTGATCCATTTGGACTTAAGTTTTGTACAAGGCGATAAACATGGATCTATCTGCAGTCTTCTGCATACCAGTACCCAGTTATGCCAGCACCATTTGTTGAAGATGCTTTCTTTTTTCCATTGTACAGTTTTAGCTTCTTTGTCAAAAATCAAGTGTTCATAGGTGTGTGGGTTAAAATTAGAGCTTTCGATTCGGTTCCATTGGTCTACCTGCCTATTTTTGTGCCAATACCCAGCTGTTTTCAGGACTATAGCTCTATAATAGGGCTTGAAGTCAGGTATGGTGACGCCTCCTGAAGTTCCTTTATTGTATAGGGATGTTTTAGCTATCCTGGGCCTTTTGTTTTTCCATATAAAGTTGATTAATGTTCTTTCCAGGTCCTTGAAGAATTGTGATGGAATTTTGATAGGGATTGCATTGAATCTGTAGACTGCTTTTGGCAAGATTGCCATTTTTATTATGTTGATCCTACCAATCCAAGAGCATGGGAGATCTTTCCATTTTCTGGTATCTTCTTTGATTTCATTCTTTAAAGACACAAAGTTCTTGATATACAGGTCTTTAATTTCCTTGGTTAACATTATCTTCAGATATTTGATGCTGTTTTTGGCTATTGTAAAGGGTGATGTTTCTCTGATTTCTTTCTCAGTCACTTCATCATCTGTATATAATAGGGCCACTGATTTTTTGAGTTTACCTTGTATCCTGCCACATTGCTGAAGGTGTTTATCAGCTCTAGGAGTTCCCTTACGGAGTTTTTTGGGTCACTTATGTAAACAATCATATCATCTGCAAATAATGAAAGTTTGACTTCTTCTTTTCCTATTTGTATCCCCTTTATCTCCTTTTGTTGTCTTATTGCTGTAGCTAGAACTTCAAGTACAATATTGAAGAGATATGGAGAGAGTGGACAGCCTTGTCTTGTTCCTGATTTTAGAGGAATTGCTTTGAGTTTCTCTCCATTTAGTTTGATGTTAGCTGTTGGTTTACTGTATATTGCTTTTATTATATTCAGGTACATTCCTGTTATCCCGGATCTCTCTAGGACCTTTATCATGAAGGGGTGCTGGATTTTGTCAAGGGCTTTTTCAGCATCTAGTGAGATGATCATGTGGTTTTTCTTTCGCAGATTGTTAATATGGTGGATTCCATTGATAGATTTTCTAATGTTGAACCATCCCTGCATTCCTGGGATTAAGCCTACTTGATCATGGTGGATGATTTTTCTGATGTGTTCTTGAATCCGGTTTGCGAGTATTTTATTGAGTATTTTTGCATCAATGTTCATGAGGGAAATTGGTCTATAGTTCTCTTTCTTAGTTGTGTCTTTGTGTGGCTTGGGTATCAAGGTAATTGTAGCCTCGTAGAAAGAGTTTGGCAGTGAGCCTCCTGCTTCTATTGTGTGGAATACTTTGAGGAGTATTGGAATTAGCTCTTCTTTGAATTTCTGGTAGAATTCTGCACTGAAGCCATCTGGGCCTGGGCTTTTTTTATTTGGGAGACTTTTGATGACTGCTTCTATTTCATTATGGGTTATAGGTCTGTTTAGATTGTTTATCTGTTCTTGATTTAGTTTTGGCAAGTGATATCTATCCAGGAAATTGTCCATTTCCTTTAAATTTTCAAATTTTGTGGAGTACAGATTTTCAAAGTATGCCCTGATGTTTCTCTGGATTTCCTCAGAGTCTGTTGGTATGTCCCCTTTTTCATCCCTGATTTTGTTAATTAGCATGCTCTCCCTCTGTCTTTTGGTTAGTTTGGACAGAGGTTTATCTATTTTGTTGATTTTCTCAAAGAACCAACTCTTTGTTTCATTGATTCTTCTCAGCGTTTTTCTGGTTTCTACTTGATTGATTTCAGCCCTCAATTTGATTATTTCCTGGCGTCTGCTCCTCCTTGGGGAGTTTGCTTCTTTTTGTTCTAGAACATTCAGCTGTGCTATTAATTCTCTAGTATGACTGTTCTCCAGTTTTTTCATGTGGGCACTTAGTGCTATAAACTTTCCTCTCAGCACTGCTTTCAAAGTGTCCCATAAGTTTGTGTATGTTGTGTCTTTATTCTCATTGAAATCGAGGAAGTCTTTAATTTGTTTTTTTATTTGTTCCTTTACCCAGGGATGGTGCAATTGTGCATTGTTCAATCTCCATGAGTTTGTAGGGTTTCTGCGATTTTTGTTATTGTTGAATTCTAATGTTAATGCATGGTGGTCTGATAAGATGCAGGGGATTATTCCAATTTTTTGTATCTGTGGAGATTTGCTATGTTTCCTATTATGTGGTCAATTTTAGAGAAGGTTCCATGTGGTACCGAGAAGAAGGTATATCCCTTTGTATTTGGGTGGAATGTTCTATAGATGTCTGTTAAACCCTGTTGGGTCATAACTTCTATTAGTTCTTTTGTTTCTTTGTTAAGTTTCTGTCTGGAGGTCCTGTCTCGAGGTGAGAGCAGAGTGTTGGAGTCTCCTACTATTAGTGTGTGAGATTTTATGTGCATTTTGAGCTTTAGTAATGTTTCTTTCACGAATGCAGGTGCCTTTGTATTTGGAGCATAGATGTTTAAAATTGAGACTTCGTCTTGATGTATTTTTCCTTTGATGAATATGAAGTGTCCTTCTTCATCTCTTTTAATTGATTTTAATTTGAAGTCTAATTTGTTAGATATTAGGATTGCTACACCCGCTTGTTTCTTGGGACCGTTTGATTGGAAGATCTTTTCCCAACCCTTTACTCTGAGATAACGTCTGTCTTTGATGTTGAGATGTGTTTCTTGTATGCAGCAGAAGGAAGGGTTCTGTCTTCGTATCCATTCTGCTAGTCTGTGTCTTTTTATAGGCAAGTTGAGGCCGTTGACATTGAGGGATATTAATGACCATTGATTGGTGATCCTTGTTTGTGCTTGATTTATTGTTAGTGAAGTTATTTTGTGTAGTTTCTCCTCCCTTTTTCTTTTGGTGTTTTGTAAAGTGTCATTATATATTGCCTGTGTCTTTGTGAATGTAGTTATCTTCCTTGGCTCTAGGTTTTCCTTCTAGCATTTTCTGTAGAGCTGGAATCATGGATACGTATTGTTTAAATCTGGCTTTGTCATGGAATATTTTGTTTTCTCCATCTATGGTAATTGAGAGCTTTGCTGGATATAGTAGTCTGGGCTGGCATCCTTGTTCCCTTAGCGTTTGTAGGACATCTGTCCAGGATCTTCTGGCTTTCATCGTTTCCATTGAGAAGTCAGGTGTAATTCGGATAGGTCTACCTTTGTATGTTACTTGGCCTTTTTCTTTAGCTGCTCTTAATATTTTCTCTTTACTCTGTAGGTTTGATGTTTTGATTATTATATGGCGAGGTGACTTCTTTTTCTGGTCGAGCCTATTTGGTGTTCTGTAAGATTCTTGTGCTTTCATAGGCATATCTTTCTTTAGATTAGGGAAGCTTTCTTCTATGATTTTGTTGAATATGTTTTCTGTACCTTTAAGTTGAATTTCTTCTCCTTCTCCTATACCTATTATTCTCAGGTTTGGCTTCTTCATGGTGTCCCATATTTCCTGGATATTTTGTGTTAAGGATTTGTTGGTTTTGAGATTTTCTTTGGTTGACGACTCTATATCCTCTAATGAGTCTTCAACACCTGAGATTCTCTCTTCTATCACTTGTATTCTATTGGTGATACTTGCATCTGTAGTTCCTGATCGTTTTCCCAGCTTTTCTATTTCCAGCATCCCTTCATTCTGTGTTTTCTTTATCGTTTCTATTTCAGCTTTCAATCCTTCAACTGTTTGAGTTGTTTCCTTAATTTTTTTGGTTGTTCTTTCTTGGTGCTCTTTAGATTCTTTGAGAGATTTGTTTATTTCTTGAATTTTTTCCCCCATTTCATGGATTTTTTGTTTGTTTTTTCTTCTATTTCTTTAAGGGATTTCCTTGTTTCTTCTTTGAGGGTCTCCATCATCTTCATGAAATAATTTTTAAGGTCTGTCTCCTCTTCTTCGTCTATGTAGTGCTTTTCGGGTCTTGCTGGTATTGGATCCCTGGATCCTGGTGGGGTCATGTTGATGCTTCTATTGCTGAGTGATCTCTTATTTTGTCTTCTTCCCATCTCTTCTTTCAGTGGGTGCTGGTGGGGTCTTTCCGTCTCCACTGGTCTCCTTCCTTCCTGCAGCTGAAGCTGGGGATGCTGACACAGAGTTTGGGTCCTGTTAGGGCTGATGTCTTTCCTGAAGCTGGTCTCACTGGGATTGGGGTCTTGGAATTGTTGACTTCTTTGCTGTGTGGGCAGGTCTCCTGAAGCTGTACTCACTGGGGTTGGGGTCTTGGAAGGGCTGATGACTTTCCTGAAGCTGGACTCGCTGGGGTTGGGGTCTTGGAAGGGCTGATGTCTTTCCTGAAGCTGGACTCACTGGGGTTGGAGTCTTGGAGGGGCTGATGTCTTTCCTGTGTGGGCGGGTCTTCTGGATGCCAGGAGCGGCCCGGAAGATCAAGGGGGGATGGGGGATGGGCAGGCAGTCCCCGCCGGAGACCCAATCTCACCTGAAGCTGGACTCGCTGGGGTTGGGGTCTTGGAGGGGCTGAAAAAAAAAAGAGGTTTTAGAAAATATTTATTTTTCATTATTGTGTGTGTATGTGAATGCCATGTATGTACCATAGTGTGAGTATGGAGGTGAAAGGAGAACTTTGTGGAGTCAATTCTATCTTTATGTGTGTTCTGGGAGTTGAGCAATGGTCATCAGGCTTGTGTGATAATTACCATACCTGTTGAGCTATCTTGCGGGCCTCCCCTTCAAATTATTAGATACAAATATTTGTATCTTTCTTTTACCACATCTGATAATTGAACATTGTTGGGGAAGTCCTGTGTCAATAAAGCACTGCTGGCCAATAGGAATCTAGATAGGTGGGACTAGGAGTCCAGGAGGACTCTGGCAAGGAGAAACACAGATAGTCAAGATGTAACGCCATGGGGTAGGAAGCCTGGAACTATTCTCCAGTAAGAGAAATACTTAGATTAACAATTATTGGGTAATTACTTAAGTCAGAGCTAGCCAGTAAGAAACAAGCAAGGCCAACGGCTTCATAATTAATATAGCCTCCTGTGTGTTTATTTGGGACTGAAGCGGCTCTAGAACCAGGCTGGTGGGAAGGCTTCTCTCAAGGAAAATGCTTCTCTTTACAGAACATAATTCAGCACATAGAATATTCAGAATACAGACCAAAGAAATGAGATTATTTTTACTGTAGATAATCTGACCACATTAAATCAATTCAGTTATTAATTTAATTTTATAATGAAAATGAATTGGGTATTTTGGAACTTGTCTTCTTAAACTGACACATATCACTAAATTGTAAAGATGAATGTCCTAGCATTAAACTACCTTCTAAAATTGTGCTTCTTTATCCTTAGATTTGATGTGGGATAATGCTCTTGTTCACTGTAAATATTTGTTACTCATATTGGTTTAATGAAATACTGGTTTGCCAGTTGCCAGGCAGGAAGTATAGGCTGGTCTACCAGACTAGGAGAATTCTGGGAGGAGGAAAATCAGAGATGAGTCACCAGCCAGAAGCAGAGGAAGCTATATGAGAATGCCTTAGCGAGAAAAGGTACCAAGCCCATGGCTAAACTTAGATAAGAATTATGGGTTTCTTTAACTTGTTTGAGTTTATTAGTAATAACTCTGAGTAATAGGCCCAACAATTTATAATTAATGTAAGTCTCTGTTTATGTGGGACTGAATGGATGCAGGACTGGGTGGGACAGAAAACTTCCATCAAGTCCTCATAAGGGAAGCATCTTCATTCCATGGATGGTGGATAACACAGAGATTCACAACTGGTGAAAATGTAGAGAACCAAATGCGTGTTTACTGCTTTCCACACCTACTCCACAAACGTTCATGGGACATTGTAGAAGTGGGAGGGGAGATGTAAGATCCAGAGTTTGAGGACTAGACAGTGTCTTCTGGACATGAAAGGACTGTTATGCTCCTGAATTTTGGACAGCTGTGGTTGCCTATGTGGGGAGCACTAATTAGACTCAGTGGATCACAGAAATAAATAAATAAGCAAATAAATAACACATGGGAATTGGAAAGAGGATATGAGGAAGAAAGATGACAGAGGAGGAATCTATACTGCTTCCTGAGTTTTAGATCCTAAAGAGACTACTGTTATTTTCATCCCCTTAAAAATTTATATAATCTCACTAGGCATGGTGGTGTACACTGTTACTACTGCACTTGGGAGATGGGGGGGGGAGCAGATATATATGAGTTAAGGACCAGCCTGGTCTACAGAGTTCCAGGATAGTCAGGGACTCACAAAGAAACCTGTCTTGAAAAACAAAAACCAAACAATAAAAATTGGTGGCACACGCCTTTAATCCCAGCACTCGGGAGGCAGAGGTAGGCGGATCTCTGTGAGTTCGAGACCAGCCTGGACTACCAAGTGAGTTCCAGGACAGCCTCCAAAGCCACAGAGAAACCCTGTCTCGGGAAAAAAAAGAAAAAATTTTGTATAATCTTAGTATTGTTGTAATCAAGTCAAGAAAATATTTACAGACATTGTATTTTTTGGTTGTGAGCCTAGCCTTTAATGGCTGAGTCATCTCTCCAGCCAGACATTTGTATCTTTATAGACAAAATTCTACTGCTACCAATTTTTCTGTGGTTATATTAGTGCACAAAATTTACATACTAGACTAAATCTCCTGGTTTTGTTATAATGACAAAAATCAGCTAAGGAAAATGTACATTTTTAAATCTAGAGTATATAACAAGTTACATACCATGTGGACAATTCAAAGAATATTATTGAAGTAAATTCATTAGCACAAAAAATGTATCTAATGGGATGGCTCAGGGGATAAAGGTACTTGCTTCTACGTCCAGTGATTCGCAAGATGAAAGGACAAACCTGACTCTCTTAAGTTATTACTGAATTTCCACATGCATATTGTGGCATGCACATGTCCACACACACTCACAGAAACACAGGCAAGTACACATACACGTTAAATAAATTAATGTAATAAAATATAAATGCAATAAAAATATAAGGTGATAAAATGTTTTATAAAGGTGACACTACTTGGAGGATGGGGGTGGCATTATCAGTAAACAAAGTTTCTTTAGGTGTATACTTTATGGGGGAAGTCCTTCTGTGTATACGTTGTCTTATTGGTTGATAAATAAAGCACTGTTGGCCAATAGGGAAGCAAGGTAGGTAGGACTAGGAGTCGAGGAGGATTCTGGGAAATGTAGTCAAGAGTAGAGAGTTGCCACGTGATTCCTGAAAGAGAGGATGTGTGAGGCTGTGACCTTGGTAAGATAAGATCTTATAAAAATATATATTAGTAATTATGGGTTAATAATTAAGTCAGAACTAGCCGATAAGTGTGGGAACAAGAGACTTTGGCCCGAGGCCCACTTCCCCATCAGCCTGGGAGCAGGCAGCCGTAACTGGTGGAAAACATGTTTAACAAAAACAATCCGGTGTCCATAAAAACATATTTACCAGAACAATAAGTTCCTGATGTTTTCAGAAGGGCTCATCCATGGGAACACCCTGACCTTGACCTTTCCAATGACTAACAGCCTCTTCCTGACCCCCCATCCCCGCCTCTGGTGTCAGGGCATATAACCAGCCTGGGTAAGAATAAAAAGAAGCCTTCTTTCACCACCGACTGGTCTCTGTGTCATCAATCCCGACACCATCCACAGATTCTCGGTCACAGGAGGCACAGCAGGCGTGGCAGATAAGAAGCCATAGCAACAGCCTTAATTAATATAGTGTCTCCTGTGTTATTTGGGGGGCTGAGACAGTGGTGGGATCCAGGCAGCTGTTGGGAAAGAATATATGTTAGAGTCACTGTTTATCACTAGTAGAATTATGGACTTTTCAGATTACTCTGAATTTCTAAAAGAAATATGTATTGCTTTAAATACAAATGTGCAAATCTACAGCAACAGAGGTGACAATAGATGCAAGTATTTCAACATCTTTAAAATTACACAAGTCATGTTTTCATTGGAGGCACACCCTTGTTTATGCATCATAGGAAAAACTTCTAATAGCATGTTATTACTGGCACTCCCTGACTATACCTTTGATTGAAGTTAGTATAAGCAATGAGTGGCCAAATTAAGTGTTTAAATCACTCAAGCAATCCTTCAAATCTGAGAAATATAGCTAAGCATCCACATTTTCATAAGACTACTTTCAATTTTTTTTACCAATTACAGTACTAATTGAACAGATAATTACTAAATATTCCCAGAGATTCAAATCTGTACAAGAAAGAAACCAGGGAGAAAACTCTCAATAGAAACATGAGAAATTAATTTTTCTATTAAAGACTCAGTTTTTTTCTCCATATGGCAAAGCAAAAATCTGTATATTCAGCCAAGTACAGATTATTCAAGGTCACAAGAGATCTAAGAAACAAGGATAAATTAAATCTACCAATAATTGAGAAACCCGATTTTACATAATAGTTGTAACCACCTCTTGGACAGAGTCCATTGGTGAAGCGTTATGAGAAACATAATTGATTTGTGTGACCTCATCTGAATTCAGGTATCTTTTACAGGTGGTAAAGAACAGTGAAATGGTCAAGAGACTGTCAGACAAAGGAAGCAGTTGGAGAAAAAGCACAACAAGGATAATCCAGAAACTAGCTAATCACCTTCAAAATCATAGAGTTGACTACACTGACAATTATCCATTGGATACCTCTTCAACCTAATTCCACGAGGATGTGTTGTGAAACCATTCTATCCCATTAAGAGTGTAGTTAGGCATGGTGGAGTATAGCCTGAAACCTCAGCACTTGAAAAGCAAAGGCAGGAGAATTAAGGCCATCCTAGGCTGCATAGTGAGTTTGAGGCCAAACTGGGAGCATAAGATCCTGTCTCAAAGGAAAAAAGCTGAAATGAACAAACAAAAAGAGTTTTCATGTATGCATATTCTGCTTGGTTAACCTGAATTGTGCCACAGTCTCAGAAATTCTCTATACCATAGTGTTTTTCATTGGCAGTAATGATAGGTTGTTTATTGTTGGAGTGCAGACAATCAACTGCAGGCTTTTCAACTAAATATGGCCAACAAGCTGCTTATGAGTCAGGACTCTGGCAGACATTCCTGCTTCCAGACCAATGGGAATGTTACTGACTCACTCTTGTGTCTTTCTGGGAGAGAGTATAAGCATTACTGGCATCCAAATCATTTTTTTATTATTGTTCAAAATTCATGTTCTAGTAAACAGATTTTGAAAGCATTGTTATGGTGAACATTTTGTGGTTTATGCTAAGCATTTGGTTTTCAAGAATTGTTGAAAATAAATGTTTTTAGAGTGCAATTATTTTCAAGTATTACACAATAAACTCTAATATTTGAAACTAAAACAGTATCTATGTTTGATTAGTAATTAAGCTCTCAAATGGTTATGAAAGTAATTTTCTTTCATAAGGAAGTACTTCAGGACAAATTGCTTGATACATTTACTAATATTGAGAACTTTAACTATATCTACATATAATTGTTAGTGTAGCTTTCTATAGTGGTAGTGGGTAGTGAATGTTATTTCCATTTATGGCAGCAGTTTCAAACAAAGTACACTGGAAACTATCTGATATTTGTAAATAAAACTGTATCTTCACATGAATGTTAATTATGTTTGCTACAGAAATTGTGAGAGTAATCTCCAATTGTAGCATTAATTTTGAGTACATGAGATTCTTCATTATTTTAATATCAACTGCTACTTGTTCTATGGTAGTATGTCCCTGAGTACATATTGTCAACAAAAAGGAAAATGAAATACTTATGTATGTGTTTATATATATTATTCATACTACTTGAATAATCTAGACTATTCCCTAACTTTTGCTTAAAAATAAAGATATAAAGGCATTTACAGTTTAGTTACAGGTAATAGTCACCAAATTCTACTTAATTGAAAAAAACGGAAGCCTCCTAGTTTCTGTTTTAGTAGAACCTGAATAAAAGTATAGACCTATTTAATCTAGTTTTGTGAGATACAATGGCATGGTCTGATGTATTTTAAAATGTATTCATACTGAGCACATGCTGTGTATATGACCTGATAGTATTTTATATTTATTGACTCATATTTATAAAAACCCCTAAGAGACATAACTCTGTAATTTATTAAAAAGAAACAGATGATTTGTTCAGTTTTCCTACCACTCAAATGATTGAGCTCAGATTTAAAACCAAGTAGTTAACTTTCTGGAGTCAATCTTGTAGTTCTCTGTTCTATATAGCAACATTCTGGTTTCTGCTGCCAAAACTACATCGGACAAGTATGATTCTTTATAGGTAGTTCACAATCATCTTCCAAATTTCATTTGTGCTCCTTTGTCAAGGGTACCTTACATTCAAATGGGTCCAGCAAATTCTATTTAGTGCACTGACTTTGAGTTGCTTCACATATAATTATCAACTTTATTTCTCCCTCAATTAATCATTACTGGTTTATTATGTTTTTAGCCTTTGATGTTTGATGCCCCATTGACAAGGTCCTCTCTTAAGCACATAACACAAATACTAAGCAACAAATTATAATACACTGCATTTGCAAGACACTGCAATTTACACATTTTTATATGCTTCCTCTCATTTTATGCTTTCTTGTTACTTTTTAGTTATAAAGGCTCCTGAAATGTAGGGATAGTCCTACAGTGAGAGGCTAAGTTGTGGTAATACTCACTCTGCATTCAAACATGTCCACGTATATTCAATGCCAACAGAGTAGACTCATGAGGGTGTTATTTATGGGAGGACTTGCAAATTCTTTTCTGAGTGATAAAAACTGGATGAATGAGTATATGCATGACAATCACATAGAAAATGAAAATTGGTAACTAAGAAAAATACAATGAAACAAAATAAGCATATATTATTTTAGAAACATATTAAAGTAATGATATTTTAGCCATGAACTCTATGAACTAAAAGTAACAAAAGTCATTAAACACATGATGATGGTGATGATGATGATGATGATAAAAATCAAGGCATGCAATAACAGTTAGTGTAAAAAGAGGCCATGAATTTAAAGGAAAGTGGAAAGGGATATACAGGAGGGTTTGGGGGGAGAAAAGGGAGGGGAAGGAAAGAAGGGAGAAATGTTGTAATCATATTATAATCTACTAAACAAAATAAAAGACTCAAAAGAGACTGAGAAATGGACAGAAATGAAATAAGGAAAGCTACATATACCCTGACTAACATCTAAGCAGACCGCAATATGGAAATGCAAATAAAAGCATATTCTTTGTACTATACTATGTAATATCAAGAGGTTAGAAACCAAAATGTTCACATAGACATTTGTGCTAATCTTCATTATGGAAATTCATACAACAGAACATCACAAAGCCCTTTAAATTATGTGGAATCTCTCTATCTAATGGTATTATACAAGGATGACTTTGCTATGCCCTCAGATGAAATCTTGGCAATATGTTTAGGACAATTTTAATATTCAAAACCAAAGCTATCTATAGTGTATGTATGTACACATTATTTATGTAAATGTAAAGGGAAATGGTGAAAGTTATTACATAGGGAAATGATAACAATGTTGACTTTTTAAAGTTACCTTTTGTGTGTGTGGGGGGGGAGTAGGGTCTCATTTAGTGCAGGCTGGCCTTGAACTTGTTATGTAGATAAAGATGACCTTGTTCTTCTTGCATCTATCTAACATTACTGTCATGTGTTCTTGACTTTTTTTCTCTCTACAGCTTTTCGTTTTATCTGCTTCCATTTTATTTTTCTACATCTAGATAATGTAATACAAATTCTAACTGATATTAATACTAAAAACAGAGTTAGATATCAGGGTAAATGATGAAAGGTCAGAGAAGTAAAGGAGCCAGCCACTAGACAGACTTCTCTCCTCTACCGAATCTTCAGACCAAAGGGTCTGACCTCCTGTCTCTAGAAATCCTCAGACTGAATGAATGAGAGGTACTGTTTCCACTAGCCCTATATTCCTATCTCTACCTCCCTAGTGCTGGGATTAAAGGAGTGTGCCTCCCAAATAATGGGATCAAAGGCATGAGATCTCAAGTGCTGGGCTCAAAGGTGTGTGCCACCACTGCCTGGCCTCTATGGTTCGCTAGTGGTTAGCTCTACCCCCTGATCTTCAGGCAAGCTTTATTTGTTAGAGCACAAACAAAATATCACCACAAGAAAAAAAATGTTAAGAAAAAATAATCAACAACTTGGGAAGCAAAGTGTTTACATTACTTTTCTCACTGTTGTGGTCAACAAGAAGCAACTTAACATGATTTCCTTTGGCTTAGACTTGAAGGGAATACAGTCTATCGTGGTTGGAAGGTATGTTCCCAGGAACCTGGCGCAGCTGCTTGTTTTGCATTGCTATCAGGAGGGAAACAGAGAGAAAGAATGAGACATACACAGAGACAGAGAGACAGAGAGAGAGAAAGAGAGAGAGGTTGGTGCTCTTTGGTTTCTTCTTTTTGTTCAGTCTAGGACTCCAGCACATCAAATAGTGCTGCCTACATTAATAGTGGGTCTTTCCTCTTTAGTTGAACTTTCTGTGAAAAGCATCCTAGCACATCCAGATTTGTCAGAAGTGTGTTCCCACAGTGATTCTAAATCCAATGACCCTGACAATGAAGATTAATCATCACAAGCACTAACCATAGGTAAAATTAAGATGAATGTCTAAGAATTCATCTCAAGAAACTCCATTGGCCTTGGAATGTTTACAGAGATATTCACATACAATGTAGTCTAATTAGCATCATTAAAATGATTATAATAATCTTGAATGGATTTAGTTTAGGGATTGTTTTTAGGACAGGGTTCATGTGTATATAGTATGGCTATATCCAACATCTGAACTTCCCTTTATGGTTACGGAATTCACTCATGATGTGAGTTAAAGGGGAAGATCACCTCTAGTCCTAGAATATATATTTTTGACCTAATCTTATTCAAGTCTCCTACATGGAAGTTGGACTTTAAGAATGGCAGGGCCAGGTACACTTCTTTCTTTGGACAGTGTATTGAACTATAACACTAGGTTGTTAGCAGTGCCAATTGCTAAACAGACTGCCCCATGGCATAATGTACATCTAGGGCTCTCGTGCTGGCCCTTATCCTCTGGTAGCTCCTTGCAATCACACTGATCTTAGGTTTAAGATCTTTCTGTGAGGTTTGTGAAATTCCTACTGTTTTCCCCAGAAACTCACTATTTGTTCCTATTAACCACAATCAGCTTGTGCTGCTTGAAATTAAGAACCTTTACTATGTACCTACTCAATATATGTTTATAGTTACCATAATCTTGGTCCAAAAATGTGAGCAAAGAATACCAAATCAACCCATGAGCATAGATGAAGAACAATATACTAGTAGATTAAATTTGGCATTACATGGAAATTATCTATCATAATTACATAGGCTTATTTCAAGAATATAGAGATATTTTCTCTAAGGCAAACATTTATATGTAACATCAATAGATGAAATAACTTAGCATCTCCATAGATGCCTTAGGTCAAGTTTCATATCCATTTTCCCAATTCTAAAATTGTTAATGATTAAATACCTACTTACATGCCATATTCTCTACTAGACTGTAGTTTACACAGATAAGACACAGTCACTTACCTCACAGAGCCTATGAAAACAAAAACACTAATTTACTTATTAGATGCCAATAATAAGAAAGACAAGTGGTTTATAATCTTTGGTAGAGGTATACATTGGAAAGTTACAATGTGGTCAGAATATTCTTCAGAAAAGTCTGCTTTAAAAAACTATTTCTGATGCACTGTATAGCGAAAACTATATTTGAAAATGATATTTTTATTCTTTGAGAATTTCATACAGTGTGTTCACCCTTGATAATTCCTCCACTATCATTTTATCCATTCCCCCATCAACTACAGTTTCTGTTGCCTAACTATTGTTGGAAATGGCATCTGCCTTGAATCTGGTTGACCTATCTGGGGGTCACATCATTTAAGAAAGGCTTCTTGAGTGGACGATTTTTACTATGTCCTGAGAGGTTTGTCTCAGAAAAGAGCAAGACTATCTCATTCCTTGGCCCTAAATAGGAAGAGAGGAAAATAGATGAAGATGAAAGTGCATTATATGTGATGTGGAAAGACAGAATAGCAGATTGAAGTGTCTAAAAAATTGCCTTTTTGATGTGATTCCCTTTCCATAGCTACCATCATCATCTAAGCCACTATCATCTCAGACAGACATTCCTGAAGTAGTAGCTGCCTCACTCTTCTTACTGTTTGTCATTTTTTCATTCTCTAATTCATTCTCAGAATTGTCTAAAAAGTAAAATTTCAGAACATAAATGAAATCATGCTGCTCCACACCTGAAAACCTTCATTGGTCCTCTGTTACTCTTGGAATAAAATAAGGTATTAGAAGGCAGCTCTGCTCACCACTATACTACCAATGCAACATATAAGCTCTTGGATAACTAGGCATCTGCCTTCCTCTTCATCCTCACTCATGTAATTTTGCTTATTCCCCACTACCCTAACAGGCTCTTAATTTTGTTCATGGACATGTAAAACTCTTTGTTCCTTTGGGTTACTATAAATCAATAATCAAAAGATTAACAACTAGAACAACTGTGAAAAGGGTACAAACTGATAAGCCACGGGAGAAGGAATAAAACTGTTCCTGTTGATATGGTAATGTATCCTATGTATTAGTTACAAATGTAGAGTATAAAACAGATATGTTAACCTACTAGTTTCATAAATATTGATTAAGAAATGTAATACCCAGAACTGAAGTTATCATGTTCTAGTTATCAATGTGTGCAAACTAGTAAACATTTCTGGAACATAATTTAATATTAGCCTTTAAATTTAATTATTATGTACCCTTTGAGCCAGAATAAGTAGACTCAAAGTATTTTTATCACGTTGTTTGCAATAATAAGAGATTGGTTACCTATACAGTGGTAATATATACAATGTGATGATGTGATGATGCCATGAACCATTTTTGCAAGTAGTGGATTGTAAGAATGTGACCTTGAACGTCATCTTTTTGACTTTTAAACATTTTGATCACATCTTTCAGAGTAATGTTTATGCTTTGGAGGCAAACTGCCATAGTTATGGCAAAAATTGAAAGTAACATGCGTCGAGGTCAGTTTTCTTCTTCCATAATGTAAGTTCTGGGCATAGAGCTCAGGTTGTCAGCCTAGTCAACTACCTACTGAGTTTTTTTATTGGCCAAAGTCCTGAGGTTTTTAAACACTATAAGTTATAGCACTCCACGCTTAACATTTTTAACAGTTTTTATCTGGAAAAATAATTATTATACATGTTAAAATAATAAAACAATGTGGCCTATAAGTTTAGAGAAAACAGATGGTGAAATGAAAGATGATAGAATTTGCAAGCAAGGACATTCCATACGCTTATAGACCTACACAAACCAAACATGAACATAGTGAAAAAGAAATGGCAGATGTAAAAGCATTCCAAATGGAAATAATAGTGTTGAAATTGTATCTGTGATGAAAGTTTTTTTATGAGATTGACAACGTTAGACGTGGCAAAAGAAAGCAATAGTGGACTTAAACACATAGCAATGACTGTTGAATACAATATCAGAGTGAAAAACCTCAAATGACCATATCAAGCATTCTAACATATTTTCAGTAGGAGTCTTAGAAGACTAAAAGTAGAGGAAAAATGTTTGAAGAAATAGTTACCATGTGTCTTCTAACTTTGATGAAACTACAAAAGCAGATATATATCCAAGAAACAACTGAAAACAGGATAAATAAGTTGTCTTTTGTTTCTTTTAGTGTTTGTCAAATGCTGGCATGACAATGAGCTTTTTAAAAATAATTATGTGTGTGGATGTTTTGCAGGTATATATGTCTGTATCATGTGCATTCAGTACATGTAGATGCCAGAAGAGGGCTTAGGACAGTAGAATACCCTGGGAATGGAATTTCACGTGATTGTGAGCTTCCATGTAGCTGCTAGGAACTGAATCCAAGTCCTCTATAAGAACAATAAATAAATTAGCCACGGAGCCATCTCTCCAAATTGCCAACTAGCTTTTATTATGATTCCTTACTTTAATTTTAAAAGTTCTCCTGCCTTAATTTGCCTTTCTTATTTCCTAAGACTGATAGTTGTCTAGACAAAAGGAATGTTAATGTCCCTGTTGGAAAAGAAAGAGATGGAAATCAGCAAAATCTCAATTTGCAGATCTTGAAACTGTTCTCAGGTAGGAGAACTTGTCCATGTCAACATATGTTCTTGAACTTTGTACTTGACATTGGACAGTTGGAAGATAGGGATGATTTCATGTTGTTTGGTGTCCTTTAAATGATTCCTGGTAATACTACTACTTTAATTGTATTGAGCTTTTCTGAATCATGGCAATTACATTTATTCTCTAAGTGTTGTGTTTTGTATCATGTACATAACACAATCACTAAATGTATGTCAATTAATAGATTAGATAATGATCTTTAAATTCTAGCATGTATGCGAATCATCTGGAATGTTGATAAATTACAGATTGCTGAACCCTATCCCCAGAGTTTACGATTAATTATACCAGAGGTGAAGCCTGATGACTTCCATACTTACCAAGTTCTTACCTGTTTCATATAAATCTTTCTTCCCCCAGAAGGTTAGTAGCTCTTCTTCCTATCATGTGTTTCATATCATTTCTATATATCTTCATGGGGATCAAAAAAAGGAAATTATAATTTGCTTGGAAAAATATAGTCCTACTTTTAGCTAGGTCTTGGATTTGGATGGGAGTAGAGTAAATAACTCATACCATTTATAATTTATAAGTTGTTTATTTACTGTGCTCATATTAATTACTGGATTGTTTTGCATGGCAGAAGCCAATTTTGAAGACATGCCTTACAAAGGTGTGATTATAGACTTAGTAAAATAGAAATAGTGCATAGCAGAACTAGTTTTTCAAACCCCACACAAATTAATAAGTTGATATTTTTCTGAATGTATACCACAATATGTATTCCTACATAGTAGAAATAAATTTCTCATCAAAATAACCACGTAATGGATGTGGATTTTAACATAAAGTTAAAAATGTTTCAGGTCCTGTATCAGGTCAATGAAGTGCTGGAATTTGTGTCCTTGAATTTAGAAGAATTACTTAAACATTCTTCCCTTTACTCCGAATTGTTACTGAAACATTCTAAGTGCTGCAAGAGGTCATTTTCCCTACCAATTCTGTCTTCTGAAGTAACAACTCTCTAGCAATTCTCACAGGGGAGAGTTTTTGGTGTGAGAAGCAAAGAAGTAGAAGTCTGACGTTGGGCTGTGTTTCACATGAAAACTGTGGTAAGATAAGCCCATGGGAAGCTAGGACCCTCTGCTTACTGCACAGCTGAGGTTCATATCCAGGCCACAGAAAGCAATTTAAACATGTTCTACTTTTTTTCAGGGCACGGTTTCTTTTTGTTGACTGCCCCAATGTTTGGTAGCCCCATTCTAAACTTCGCCCTCAAGGTACCAAGGGCAAAGCCCTCCTCAGGTGTCTCCTCAGTCCAGACTCCACTCCTAAAAAGACTGTCATTGGCGACTACACCCACAGAGGTCACTAAAAGCGTCCAGCTCTGGATTCACCTCTTAGTTCCTGGTTTTCTGTTCCCATGGGACCACCCAGGAATGCTTTGCTCAGAGTAAACCTGGATTTATTATTCAGTCTGATTGGCTTATTGTATCAGCGGTGGTATTTTTCTAGTATCCCTTTCATAACTGGGATTTTTAAACATAACACCTCTATCACTATTAAAACGTAAGACCTAAGAGTGAAAGAAGAGAGCGGGGTATGCCAAGAAAAGAAAGTAGTAGTTCCCTCAGAGGCGAAAAAGAGAGCCTATTCTTACTTCTAATCTAGGCCCAAGCCTAAGATTTGAAGTTGAGTAAGTAGAGTTATCTGTGTTCATAGCCAGTTTAGCCAAGTGTTTTGTTGCTTTTTTGAGACAGGGCCTCACATGTCTATGGCTGGCTTAGAAACTGTTTTGTAGCTGAAGATGGTCTTAAACTCCTAATCTCGCTGCCTGTACCTCCTAAGTGGTAAGATTATAAGCGTGCATCACTTATGTCCTGCTTAGCTCAGCCCTATTCCACCTAAGATATATATATACATGTGACACATGAGGCCGTGGTTATAGCTAGAACACAGTGCGAACAAGCCAGGGCTCTCTTTTTGGCTATTCACACTCACTGGCAGCATCTTAAAGAAACAGACAGAATTAGGGAATCTGAAAATTCAACAATATGGGAATCTTATATGTCCTATAATGCGTTCAGTTATGTGGGAATGAAGTCTATCTCATGCTATACCTACTTGGTTATAGATATCTTAATCGATAAATTTTGACATCTAAATGAAATTGAATCTTTTTTAATTGAACGATTGTTTAACAGTTATTTATTTCTGTTACGAAATAAGCTTTGCATTAGATGTAATAAATATGATGATGATGATTTGCCCAGATTATTTTTTTCTAGTGCAGGTTTCTTATTGTCCTTTGGAGGACAAATCTCTTCTTATTTTTGGAAATTTATTTTCTACATAGTTCTTTTAAAAAAAAACCTTATCTAACCTAGGAACACTCAGCCCTATATGTTATGTGTTCATCAGATCCTTCCCTTCAGGGCTCAGAGAACCCATGGAAGAGAGGCAGAAAGAGTGTAAGAACCAGAAGGGGATGATGACACCGAGGAAATTAGGCCTTCTAGATACAACAGGAGCAATGCACATATGAACTCACAAAGAGCAGCATACATAGGACCTGTACAGGTTTGTACCAGTTGGGGCCCTAGAGCTGAAAGAAATGATCACATACCCCATCCCTATGCCAGAAGCAATCTCTTACCAATAACCACTTTTGTACCAGTTGGGGCCCTAGAGCTGAAAGAAATGATCACATACCCCATCCCTATGCCAGAAGCAATCTCTTACCAATAACCACTTGCAAATAAAAATTCGGTTTTCTCCAAAGAAGCCTCACTGGGGAAACAAATCACATTTACTTAAGGATAGGCCCCATGACCAGTAGTAGCTGGCCAACTGAAAACAAACTCAATAGCATCTTTGGAAGTTCCTTGTCACATAATGGCATGTCAGGGCTTTCTTTTCTTTTTATCTTTAAATTTTTTATTTTAATTTTTCCTCTTGTTTTTTACCCTATAGGTTCTTCGCATATATATTATGGCTTCAAGTTTTGAATTTTACAGGATTCTTGAGTGTGTAACTGAGTGGGTCTTGGTGTCTATATCTGTTTCTTGTACTTTTTCTTGGGACCTTTTCCTTCTGTTTATTTGCTTTGTTGTATTCCAATGTGTTAGTTTTTGTTTTATCTTATTTTATTATATTATTACCCATTAGAAGACTATTTGCTTTCTAATGAGAAGCAAAAATGGGTCTACAACGTGGCACCTTGAATGTGCCAGATCTCATATGATCTTGGAAGCTAAGATGGGCCAGGTCTAGTTAGTGCTTGGATGGGAGAAACAGAAATGGGATGAATATGGATGGAAGGGGAAGTGGCAAGGACCTAGTAGAGGGAGAGAAAACTACAATCAATACATGTTATATGAAAAAAATCTATTTTCAATAAAAGAATAAAATTCCTCTACTTTGCTTTCAGTTCTCTATCCATCAAGCATTTTGATATTATAAAGAGTCAATCTATTATTATTGCCAGGTTATCAATAAAACCACTTTCATGAGTAAGTCTAAATGCTGCTGTATTATTGTAAAAGAGCATAGTTGGAGTAAATTATAATTGCATTTCTTTTATGCTGAAATGAAAGGTCATTTCCTCAGGTCTTTACTCACACCGAACTATAAACGTGTATTCTAATAAGCTACAGTCAACATTTTAAACACACCATCTTTATTGGTTTCTTTCTATACTCCATTTCATTTACTGATCTGCATTTCTGTTTATGCCAGCATCCTCTAATGCCATGACTTGCTCAGCAAAATGCTGCCACTTCTGGCGACTGACCAAGCTTGCACAATGTGCTTTCACATAAAAGCTTCCTCATAGTAGACTACAATCTGAACTATTTTGGAAGGGATTTTATAATGCTGCTTTGTAATTAAATGAGAGAAAATTAAGGATCCGATTTCAAATTAACTTGTATAAAGTCATTATCTATCATTCTGACCAGAAAAGCAGTAGGCTCTGTATGCCGATTGAATAATATGCAGCAAGTGGGACAGTCATGTCACTTATTTTAAGTCTTAATATTATTTTCATATTTGAACACAGTCTAATTATATTTAATAAAATGTCGGAATATATAAAAAGCACAAATCATGTATGGAGATGCATTACTTAAACTAGGATAGTATCTACAATTTCTGTGCAATTTACTAAATAAAAATGCTACTGTTATTTCACTTAAAAGCATTTGAAAATCATCATCATTTGTCTTTTAGGGAAATATATTTTTGAAGGTTTAAAAATGTTTAGAGATGAATTTGGAGTTTTATAACCATGAAAATTTAAGCCTGCTTATGTTTTGTAATTCTTTCTAATAAAAATACTGAGTATTTTATTTTATTTTTATTATTATTATTATTTTGGTTTCTCAAGTTAGAGTTTCTCTGTGGTTTTGGAGTCTGCCTGGAATTTGTTCTGTAGACCAGACTGTTCTCAAACTCACAGAGATCTGCCTGCCTCTGCCTCCTATGTGATGGGATTAAAGGCATGTGCCACCAATGCCCAGCTTGAGAAGTATTTTAATTAATCTCTTCTGAGTATAAATATAAAAAAGAAAAACTTTCACATTATAAACAAATCACTGTGATATGAAGAGAGACTCAAAGCACATACTCCCTTATAAGGTTCATGAAACAATATAGTGCTATTATTAGTATAGTGTTTACTAAGCATAAGTTATCAGTATTTGAGCGACAGAGTCATGAAATATGTGAAATGTTGATTTTGAAAATCTATGAATATGTATAACTAATATTATAGAGTTCTTATTTTTCACTGTCAATATAAGTGGGTCTTGCATCAATGCTAGGTCATAAATCTGAAGTGTTTTTATTTCCATTTGTTATTTTGTGTGTTCCCGTGAATATACAGAGACAGAAAAGCTTCTTGATTGCCTAAAGATCTGATCTATCATCAGCCATTGCTGTCAGAAGCAAGAGATTGTGAAGTGATTGCTGGTTATTCTTACCTCCCATGAATTTACTTTTGGCCACCAGACTGTGATCCCAGTAGAATGAATCTGAAGCAACTATTTCAAAGTCTAACAGGAGTAAAATCAATAATAAAACTGACTCCATCATTTTACCAGCTTGCCTTTCTGATCATGTTGTTGCTTCATTAAAAAAAATTTATGCATTTTTATTTTATGTGTATGGGTGTTTGTCTGTGAGTATGTATTGTACACCCTAGGCATGCAGTGCCTGTGGAGGCCAGAAGAGGTCTCTGGGTCCTCCTGGAGCTGGAGCTAAAGAGAGTTGTGAACTATCATGTGGATGTTGGGAATCGAAAGTTGGTCCTCTTTAATAAAAAAACAGTCAGTGCTTTTAACAGCTGAGCCATTTCTCCAGCCCCTGTTGCTCTGTTCTACTGAGATGAATACTCTAGGAACCAGTGTGGTCCTGCTGAGAAACATTCACTTCTGTTTTGGAAGAAATTCTAGTGATATTATTTTAAAAATATATAAGGTTAGACTATTAAAATTTAAACATATTATTTTGTTCTGAAAAGACAACTTGTTTGTCAGCTTATAACACAAAGTTATCTGGAATGCATTTCTTAAATATGCAAATTCAGAACCCAGGTGAATCTAGTTTCTTAAAAACCAAACAAAAACAGTTAATTTGTGCTTGGGGTATAGTTAAGTGGTAGAGTACTCAACTAATGTGAACAAGGCTCTAGGTTTAATATTCTGTGTAAAAAAACAAACAGAAGTACCCTTTTTGTTAGAAAATCAGAAGAAATACAATTAAGAACCCACCAAAGTCATCATTTTAATTACATAATCATAGTCTTAACTATGCTTCCACCTGTTAGCTGCTTTTTAAAGTTTTTGCTAAGCCCCTGTTTCCATATTATACAATATGACTAAATCATTTGGTAAATTTTCTGTCTCTATGGATTTTATTTGTTCCCTCAAAAGAGATGTGACAGTCTTGGGGAAAATCCTCCTAATTTCTCCATTTTCCTTCAGTCAAGTCACTGTGTTTAATTATGTTTATAAGTTGAGTAAAACAAGGAACACGTTTTGTATGCCCTCACTTAAGCATATCACTGACTTTTAAAATCCAACTTTCATTTACACAAACAACAAGAAAAACATATTGAGTTTCATACAATTCCAGGGAAAATGCTGGTTTTCTGTGGTATTTAAAAATGGTTATGTTATTTAGAAATTCACATCATTTCGGTTGTTATATAAATACTGTTATGACCCCACAACCAATTTAAAGTTATGTGAAAAAGTCTATTATGGTGAATCCACCCTGTATTTCTTGGTTTGATAAATTTCCCTAAATCGTGTTTTCCTTTTTCTTTTCTTTGTTTTCCATACATTCAGAAAACAGGCATCTATTTGGTTTTCTGTTACATTAAATCTAAACTTGTCTTCCATGTTTCTGTGGTCCAAAATCATACTTCATTTTCTCTCTCCAGCATTGTGTACAACTTCTTTTTAAATATGGTTTCTGTGCCAGATGACAAGTAAAGTTTTGAAGGTAAAATAAGGCAAAAGCTTTGAAGTCTGGAAAAAAAGTATCTTGGAAGAAGAATCTGAAAAAAATTAAATGAATAGTTTCCACTCTTAGACACAAAGCAACCCTTTGGTTTTCCATCGCTGAATTAAGCAAGAAATATGAATACTTTGGCCATTCATATCATTTTAGCACATGGTTGGCCTTAATTTTTAAGTGTGTGTGTGAGAGAGAGAGAGAGAGAGAGAGAGAGACAGAGAGACAGAGAGAGAGAGAGACAGAGAGAGAGAGAGAGGGCCCATGTGTGGAGGTTAGAGGAGAACTTGTGGAAGCTGATTCTGTCTTTTTAACATGTGGATCCTGAGAATTAAGCTTAGGTTGTCAGACTTGATGGTAAGAGTTTTTACCTGCTAAGTTGTCTTATCCATCCTACATTGTTTATTTTAAAAATTCAATTTCATCTATCCATTAGACTTATGGATTTTCTCCATTTCTTCCCACTTTTTGCTGACATACATGACATTTTCTCTCATTAGAACTATGCCTTCACTACTCATCTTGATTTTATGACAAAAGAAATGTAAGGGAGAAAAGACTATTCTGGCTCACAATTTGAGAATGTGTAGTCTTTCTTGACATGAAAGATTGGATCATGATGCAGCTATGAACAAGATAGTCACATTGCATTGGTAGTTAGAAAGCATCCAAAGATGAATGCTAGTACTCGGCCTTCTTACTTCTTTTTACAGTTTGAGGAGCAAAGCCCGTGGAATGGTGTGTCTTTCATTTAGGGTGGGTCTACCTAACTCAGTGAGTCTAACCTAGAAAATCCCTCACATGCTTATCCAGATGCTTGTCATTTTGGAATTTCTGGATCCTGTTAAGTAGACAATCAATATAGATCATAACAGCCTTTGTCTCCATTCCAGAATTTCTATTATTTTTGATTGGTATGACTTCCAATAATCTCCCACCACTCCAACACCACAAAATATGTTGATTTGCTGGTGGCTTGAATTTCATGCATGATACATACTGCTCATTAAAATTAGTTCCTTATTTTGCTTATACTAATCTTCATCCTGGGAAGACACTTACAACTCCAATTTACTCAATCCCTATATAGCCCCAGAAGCTTATTTTATTTCTGCTACTAGAATTAACTCTTGTGTATCTGTTGCTGCCCACTGAGTTACTCCTATCTCCCAGGCTGAATTTCTTTACACATGTAGCAGTGGTTCTCAACCTTCCTAATGATGTGTCCCTTTAATGGAGCTCCCCATGATGTGGTGACTCCCCCAACCATAAAATTATTTTCATTGTTACTTCAAAACTGTAATTTTTCTATTTATGAATCATAATTTAATTGCCTTTGTTTTCTGGTGGTCTTAGGTGACCCCTGCTGTTTGACTCTAAAAAGGTTGCAACTCAATGGTTGACAACCGCTGACATATAGTGTGTGTCTCAATCATTCATTTTTTTCTTTTCAGCAAGTGTTTTTAATTTTTCTATATTACTGACACTATCTTACAAGCAATGTAAATTTGTGCCTTAGAAACTAGTTGAGTAAAACTAGATAAATGATGCAACAATGCAATAGGTGTTATTTTGGTGGGAAAATGATGAATGATGAGTGAGGACTGAAGAGAAGATAAAAGAATGATGACACACATGAAAAAACAAATAGGTAAAGGGACCAAAGGAGCTGGAAGATCACAGGTAGAAGTAATAGGACAGGGGAACTACAAAGAAAACAGACTAGTGGCCAGGGAGTAGGGCATCTCAACTGAAAAATTCAAAAGTGGAGCAATTATAGATGGTGGGTGATAAACATTAAGATGTGACCATGCATGTAAACTACTAAAAGTCAACCTTAAATTATCCTTCACTTCCTATGTGCTAATTTCCATTTGTAAGAAATATTACTGAGGGGGGAAGTAAACAGAATTCTAGCATACTCCCAACAAACTTTATCCTTCCTTAATTCCTTCACTTTGAGTGTGGGTTAAATCTATGAATATGGGGCCACCTGGCAATGATTATATAACATTTCATGGCAAACAGATTTTGTAGTAACTGATTAATTGAATGACTCACTAAGGGAAGGTTAGGTTCTTACCCCCCCCAAGGAAATTTGATGCACGACAGAGATTCAAAAAAAGAAGAAGTCTCCATTGTTGGATTTAATGAGGGAGATGTTCATATATCAGGAAATACTCATTCATCATGCACAAGGGAATTGGGACATCGGTTTCCTAGTCACAAGGAGCTGAATCATTTCACAAGTATATGAGCCTGGAAGTAGAGTAGATTCTGAACAAAAGATAAGAGCCCAGTTGGCCAGACACATTCATTTTAACCTGGGGAATTCCTATGCAGCAATAACAGTCAATGTTGTAGCCAGACTTATAACATACAGAACTGGGAGCTAATGGGTGTTATTTTAAGCCCATAAATGTGCAGTAATGTGTTAGTGCTTTAGTTTGAATACAGGATGCCTATAAAGGCCCATGTGTTGCATATTTTGTTTTTAATTTGTGGTGTTATTAGGAATTCATGGGGTATTTAAGAGATGGGGCCAAATAAAAGAAAGTTAAGCCATGTAGGTGTGTGCAACTGAAGGGAATATTGGGAGCTTGGGACTTTTTTGTTTCTCAACCACCGTGAAGCAAACAGACTTCCTCTTCCATGGGATATTGGTATGATGCACTGTGCTGTTAGAGACCCAAAAGTTTAGGGCATTGGAATCATGGATTTAAACCTTTAAAATAGTGAGTCCAAATAAACTTATCTTCTCTGAAGTTGATTACTCTGGATATTTTTGTCATAGTGATGAATTACTGAATAATATATTTAGAAAACTAATGTAGGGTGTAAGTTGAATATGCTAAAATGTGCTCATTTAAAATGTATAGTCTGGTGAGTTGTGAAACATGAATGTTAAGATATAGAATACTCAAGGTCACACCCAAAATTAATTTGTTCTCTTTTTACTATGACTATCTATCAAGCTTTCATCCTACAGGAACACACGACCAGCAAGGGCATAACAATTTGTGGGTCCAGGGGAGAAAACATATCCCCATGATCCAGCATTCAGAAGGCAGATACAGGAAGATCATGAGTTCAAGGCCAGACTGGGATACAGAGAAAAAGGACAAAAGTAGAAGAGAGAGGAGGAAGGGATAGGAGCCATTAAATCATAAAATGGAGAGTTTCTCAGTGATTATAAGCATTGCCTTGGACTGTTGTACATCTTTTAATTTGACTAATCAGTGCATTTTCTTGGTATTATTCCAAACTGATCATTGACAGATAACAGCACTAGAAGCAGATATGTAGGATGAACTTAGGGGAATGCTCTTTTAAAGAGTTTTCTTTGTTCATTCCCATATCACTCTTTCTTACTTTATGAGGAAAGATATAATAGTTGGGGTCTGGTGACATGATTTAAGTGTCAGGATGAAGGTCACATACTCTAGGGGTGACGAATGAAGACAATAAGAGAGACTGGTTCTCTGATAACATGGAGTCTTCCATAGCAGTCTCCATGGAACAAATAGATTCTGATTACATGAAAGAAAGGAAAATCAAACCAAAGCAAAACTAAACCAACAAATTTCATAGAAGATATTTGTTTTCAGCACTAAATGTAGATCATTATTTTCAGTTTGTATTTTCCTAATGTAACACATACCTGGTTATAAGGATCTTATGTATTATCATCTGACTCTTCCTGATGCTACTTGTCAATCTTTCCACACTGATTTTTCTGGGTTGCTGTTTGGATCTCTGTTATTTCTTCATGAGTCGATCTTGTCTCCTTATCCTGGATTATCTCCAGGTTAGTTTGCCCTACTGTCAACAGAAACCAATTTCAGAGTAATTATATGACAATTAACAGATAGAAGACTTTAAAACAATGTAATGCTTTAAAACAAATGTAAAGTCACAACTTGGTTCCCTCAGCATGTTTTCTGGGTCTGCTTTTCTTAATATCAACTTTAGGCTGTCCTTTCCAGCTCCATTTTTAGGTGAAAGTAAAAAAGTACTAGTACATAGATTATATGATGGACAACACCCTGTGAAATCCATCATTCAAGGAATTCAGGATATTGGATAGTGTGACCTATGATTTATAGGTGGTAAGACACCACTTATCATCTCTAGGAAGATATGTTATACCTATTGACTGTTCTCATGCTGTGCAGTATATTGTTTTTGAGGTAGGGTAAATCTCTTATCTTGTTAGAGTTGTTTATTTCCTTTGTACATCCATGAGAGCAGGAAAGCAATAAGGGATGCTCACAAGGTACCTTATGGGCTACTAATTTTTGTTCTCAATCTGGGAGACTGAGAGTGGAAATGCGGATTTGTACACAGCATGGTCTGTTTGTTTGAAGACTATTCCTTGAGAAAAGTAGAGACAAAAGAAGAACTGCAAACAGCGGAAAAGTTACGTCTCCTCATGGCTATACAGCTTCTGAGTTGTTTGTTATTACCATGAGAAAATTAACTGAAGATGGGTAGCTTTGTACATGAATTAAATCAAGTAAGAAAATATAGTGACATTTACTGAAAAGTCTGATCAACAATATTGAATATGCTTTTTTGAAGCTAGCCACATTTCCTTCAGTTTAGTACATTTTTGTGCATGGAAGACCTTGTAAGTTTAGTATAACTTTGCAAGTACTAGTTCTTACATGAGTTGATTAAAATGATTTGGTTTTCACAATAGAGTATATTAAAAATCCAATTCATAATCAAATATTCTCACTTGACTAATCTTTGTATTTTGTTGTCAGTCAGTCTTTGATGCTTATATAACTTAATTCTCCACCCAAAGCCTTAAGTCAAAGTTTTCAAAATCTGATAGAAAAGCTAGTTTATTTGAAGACCACTAGTAATCATTTATACTTCTAAGAGAATTCATTGTCCTGGACTGTAGGCTTTACCGGACGCTGTAACGATACGCGACACACAATTACTGACAGTAAAGCTAAGTATTTAATGTAGAAAATTACTCACAAGATACCAAACCCAGAGGAGCAGTTTTCAGCTAGCTGCCGGACCGGAAGCCGAACTCCAGGAAAAGAGACCGAGACTTCCTGTGTGCTGTCTTTTATGCCTTCCCCCGTAACGCCCCTAGCCATGCCCAAAAGTGGGCCTGGTTAGTGACGTAGTTCCGCCTACGTACGTATACGTCTTTACGTCCAGCCGTATACGTCTTTAGTCCTGCCTAAAGTGGGTGTGGTTAGCGGTGTGGTAAACCGCCCTTTTATTACCTCATCTGTATGCGCCTCTAATAAGTCACATGTTTAATGGCGGCATCAGACTTCCTCCTACACTGGACAAATGAACAGTAGAAACCTTTTGTCTTCCTTTGAGATATTTTAATCATTAGCTTCATTCTTTTAACGAAATTATTTTATTCTTAAAAACTGCCAGCACAAAGTCAAACTTATTAATTAGTCTATTATATAGTCTTTACACTTTCCATGGACCATTGCTTTGAGATTTGGTGGTAAATACATTCTAAGTATGTTGAGATGCTCTGATTTCCCTGTATCTTTTTTTGCTCATGTTGATCAATAAGGAGGGAGTTTTAGTGAGTAGAAAGAGAAAGAGGAATGATAGTCATTTGATTTGACATCCTATTCTGGTTTCTAGCATCAGAGTTCGTTTCATATTGATTATTACCAAGATCTTCCTTGAGGAAAGTAGAGATTAAAGAAGAACTGCAAACAGCGGGAAACTAGGTCACTCACTTGTGAATGGTAAATAAAAACAAAGACATAGTTCAGCTACTGCCTAGGGACTCTAAGTAGGAAGTTAGCTAGGAATGATGTGAAGATGACGAAATGAAGTGAAAGGGAACTCTCCTCTAAAGGAATCCAGCTACACCCATGGTGTCAAGGATCTGTAAAGGGTGGTAGGCACACAAGGAATTTAGAACAAAACACAGAAAGTAATTATTTTATTTTAAATTTCTGCCTATATTAAATCTGATAAGGCAGGTTGAGTGAATTCCACTTTGTTTAAAGGGTTGTTAGTAAGAATGTTTTAGCTTGGTATGGTGACACACATTTGAGAGGTAGATGCGGGAGGATTGCTACAAGTTTGAGGTTAGTCTGGTCTAACTAATGAGTTTCAGACTAGTCAGAATTACATAACCAGGTCCTATCCCAAGAAATGAACAGAGAAGGAGATTAGATTCATGTAGTTTGTAAATTAAATTGGGAGATATGTAATAAATCTAAACCACTCAATTAAAAATTATTTTTAAACATGGAAAACATGTCTGAGTCCAAATAGAAGAAATAAACACATTGTAAATGAGAGTAAAATTCTGTTTTTAGGAGATAATCAGCTATCATATTAGCTAACAACAAAGACAGAGTGAAAGCATTTAATTTAGGTTGTCAGATTAAGATAAAGTAACAGAATGGATTTCTTCATGAATTAAAGAATAAAAATCTGATCTTCAGTTTTAAATATTGTACCTCAAAATTAAATTCTGCCCATAAAGTAATCAATATATGACTCATCTTCATCAAAGAACTATATTTATAAATGTTCTATAGTATTAAACAATTTTTATTCAATATAAATGTCATAAAATGAAACACTTGGAATGTGAGCTAAGTTCATTTACATTCCAAGGGCGACATTGCCAATGTTAAAATTGCAGGATCAAGTTAAAATTTTGTTACTAGTATTAAAATTAGTCATAGCCCGTTTAATTATTTAAAAGAATTATTATATTATCAAGGGTAATTACATAGGTAGGAAAATCAATTATATAAGACCCATGTAAAGTTTTAAAATACAAAGAGCAGTTGGTATATAGCCAGTACAAATGAACCTGGTACTTAGCCAAGAAAAAAGTACCAAGGTAGTTCTGCCAAGATTTATGTAAAATAAGATTGCTTAGTTTTTAATGGTGCTGTGATAATGTTCATATAGCACAGAGACTTAAGCATTTTTGAGTAAAGGACAAAAATATTCAAAAGTACATATTTTATATGGGTGTCACTAATCAGGCTGAAAAGTAGATTTTCAAAAGTGGGTTTTGAGGGATCCTTTAGATTAGGAGACCCTATTCCCACATCCTACATCAAGCACAGATTTTCTTGTGTATTATTATACTTCCCATGTGAGTGAAAATATTGTAAGAAAGATATAATTATTGCATGTATGAGGGTTATAGTATCCTAATTGGATGAGAACTGGAATATAATTCCTTATGTTAATCTTTGTTTACTGAAATGGAGCCAGATATCTTGTGTGTGACTTCTCCAAGGCTATGAGACAGAGCAGGTACCAAGGTGGACATTTTTCTCATTCTTAGTCTAAAACCCATTTTTCAGTAACATACTAAGTTTATGTTTCAAAGGTATGACTTTACAAAACAGTGAAGATATTTATATGTTAAATTAAAAATAAAGATGAAGATGCTCATAATATTGATAAAACATGGTTACAAAAATCAAACCTTCATAAAATTATTGGGTCAATTTACCTTTAATTCCACAAACCAAGAAAAGTGAACTTATACTGGGCAGGAGGACCTCATGGAAAGCAGAACATTGTTTCAATGAAAATCTTTCAATTCCTGTCAATGAAATTCTTTGCCAGTTTTAAAAATCTAATTACCTCACCCATTTTGAAGATCAATATTTGACTCAATTCATCTTTATCCAAATCCATGGTGAAGAAGCCTGAATCAATTGGAATAACTGCTCTATGACACATTTTGGTTGAACACACAGATTCACCAATATGACTTTAATCTCGTCCCATGTCCAGGATCCCTTAACATTCCTCTGAAATGTGTATAGCTCTCAAATGCAGTACTTGTTTTCATACTAAAAAATAGCTCCCTCTATTTCCTGAGAATCACATTTCCATTTCTTAGAATGGAAACATTTCATTTTCATATCTTCCAATACTGCTCTTTGTAAATCCACTAAAATCTTATACTAAATTGATGGTTATCCTTCTTGCCCTGTTCTCAACACACAAAGGTTTTAAAAGCACAAAACAAAGTCAGCCAACTTTGTTAAGATGCAGGCACTTTTTAGACAGCTGAACACTCTAGTAAAGTAAGTGACTCTGCCACCCTGCAGTAGTAGATGGCTGAATACTAAGACTATTTTAGGATAGTCAAAATAATGTTAATTTAGTAGATGTCAAATATTTTTCTTTGTTTGCAATCATTTGAAAATAATTGAGGGGATGGACTATTCCTAGAGGCCTAAAAGATAACAGCACAGATATTGTGGATTGAGTTATGCCCACCCCCAATAATTCTTGCATTGAGTCTTAAAGCACCTCAGAATGTCACCTTATTTGGAAGTAAGGTCACTGAAACTGGACTTTGTTAAGATGAGATCATTGGAATGGGTGCCAATGCAGTACTACTGGTGTACTTATGATACATGGAAATGAACATTTGAACACAGAGACAGACATACACAAAGGAAAGAACAGCAAGAGATAGAAGGAGCTGACAATCATTTACAAGAAAGAAAGAAACAGCTGCAAAGGACCTTTTGCCCAAACAACTCTCAGGAGGAAACTACCCCCACTGATATACTGGTTTCGAGTTTTTGACTTATAGGATCCTGAAACATTAAGCTTCTGGGTATTTTTAAAACAGTTTATTTCCATTTTAAATCCATGAGTATTTTTGGCCTGCATTTGTATATGTGCACTATGTGCACACAGAGTCCTTGGAAGCCAGAAGGTGGTATCAGATAGGCTGGAACTGGAGTTACAGAAGGTTGTGAGCCACCATGTGGGTGCTAGAAACTAGCTCTGGTTCACTCACTGCAATAGCAGCTGGTGCTCTTAATGACTAAGTCATCTTTCCATCACCAAACTGTTATATAAATATTTGTGGAATTCTGTGCTACCTTGAAAAACTAAAAACATATCGCCTATCTGAAGTTTTAGATAAAGGAATATTTTAAATCATCACTTTGTATTGATAAATCAAAAGTCATAAAATATCTATAGAGGTGATACCTGATAACCTCTTTAATATATATGAAGGCCTTTACTATATGTGATGGGCTTTTTAAATTATCTGAAATCTCCAAGGTAACTGAAAAATTCAATTAAATAGAAATTTAATTTTAAATAAGTTTGATTTTATAGTTCATCATATACACATACATAACATATATATGTATATATATATATCAATCATGTCAGGCATCATATATTAGGGTTTTCTAAATACCATGCATTAGAGTATGAGTAGTAAAAAAATATGGTATATACTTCCCTGAAGTTTACAGTTATGTGGAATAAATTGTTCATGTCTGTATTGATGTATGTTGTGTGACTCTGTGTGAATGTTTCTGTGTTTGTCTATATGAGTGTGTGACTATGTGTTTGTCCATGTGTATCTGTATTTTGTCTTTGTGTGTGTGCTTATGTGCATGTGTTTTAAATTGTGTGTATAAATGTGTATGAGTGTCTGTATGTATATATATATGTATATATATATATATATATATATGTCTGCCTGTACGTGTATCTCTACGTATGTGTTTTAAAACTGAGTCAGGCAGAGCTCTGGGAATCCAGTTGAAGAGAGGGAGGAACATATGAGCAAGAGAGGTTAAGATTATGTTGGAGAAATCTACAGACAGCTGAACGAAGCTTGTGGAAACTCATGAACTCTGGATCCACAACTGTGGAGACTCCATGGGACCAAACTAGGCTGCTAGGCTGGTGCCATTATGTATTTCTTATTTAAGCTTAGTTAAGCAGTGTTTCTCTATCCTCTCTGTTTCAGTTTCTGCTTTCAGGCTCTTGTCTAGAGTTCCTGCCCTGACTTCCTCCAATGATAGATCATAATCTATAAGCTGAGATAAAGCCTTTTCTCCACAAGTTGCTTTTGATAAGAGTTTTTTTTATTACAACAATAGAAAATCAGATTAATGTAGTACCCTGTAGTCAGTTATTCTATTCATTTTGATCAGTGTGTATCTCTACAGTAGGCTTTTCTGCTACCAAAAAGTTTCTTTTATGAGAAAACAAGATGGGCCAGTCCTTTGGGATTCCTGCTTCATGGAAGAGTATGCCAGACATTCTGTAGGACACATAAGAAAGAGACTGACATATTTTGCCAATATAGGTAAGACAGTCCTTCAAACTTCCTTCTTCACTGAGAAATCTGCCAGACACTCTAGACCTATAGGCTAAAGATGGATGACCCAATGTTACAGATGAACTTTGTATGACTGTCCAGGCAGCCAGATTATCTGTCATTTTTAGAGTTTTGGAAGTTGCTTACAATGCATTTCCTGTTTACTCAGGTAATATATCCTTCTGGGGTCTTTGATGGAGTTAAGGACTAGATAGCAATAATTATAGTTTTCTTTAATTGTGATAAAAGATAAATTAGATATGAAACTTTAAACTCACAAAGATAGATGATAGAATATTTTCCTTAATTTTTGTCAAATACAAACTAAATATTGTAACTATAATTCATGCTTGATACCTATTTTGTTATATGTAATTTCGCAATGTTAAAGTTAAAACCTTCCTTTTCAATTAGACAGAATAGGGGAGATGATGTGGGATGCCCCTATGTATGCTCTAAATATGTTTTGTTACCACTGATTAATAATGAAACTAATTTGGCCAGTAGCCAGGCACAATAGAGCCAGGTGGGAAATTCAAACCGATATGAAGAGAAGGAAGGTAGAGTCAGGGAGACACCGCATACCTGCCAGAGGAGTAAGATGCCAGAGCATTACTGTTAAGCCATAGTCATGTGGTTATACACAGACTAATAGAAATTGGTTAATTCAATTTTGAGAACTAGTCAGTAATATGCCTTAGCCATTGGCCAAAACTAATATTAAGCAGCTATGGTACCAGGCTAGATGAGTAAAATGCTTCCAGCTACAACTGTTTTTGTGATATTTTGGAAAAGAATATGGCTGTTTTTTGCCCTTGTACAAAAAGTATACCTAAAGCTAAAGTGAAAAATATTTGGATTAATTCTGTTGGCAGAGGAAATCTCAAACTGCCGTGCCCGCTGCGCCGCCTGTATCTGAGAATGTGCGGAGGGTGTCGGGATTGATGACACAGAAACCAGTAGGTGGTGCAAAGAAAACTTTTAACAGGCCCCAAGAAGGCTCAAGAAAACTTCCCAAGAAAGGCTTCCCTCAAGAAAAGCTTCAATGCTCCTTTCCCTCCCCCTGGCTGGCTATATGCCTCTGACACCAGAGTGGGCAGCTGGTGGGGGTGGGGTGGGGTGGGGTGGAGTGGGAGGTTGGGGGGGTGATGTTAGGAAGAGGTGGCTAGCCATTGGAAAGATCAAAGTCAGGGTGTTCCAGTGAGCTAGGTCTTATGGAGGCCTTATCGGGAACTTATTGCTCTGGTAAACATTTCTTAGGGCACCGGATTTTCAGTAAACATGCTTTTAGTAAACATGTTTTTAGTAAACATTAGCTTACAGCTGCCTGCTCCCAGGCTGATGGGGAAGTGGTCCTCTGGCCAAGGTCTTTTGTTCCCACACAAAACAGTCTACCATTAACTCTTATATGATTGTTACTGCTTGGTCTTATGCAGATCTATACTGAAAAGGAGCAAGCTGAGCAAGGAAAATACAAAATGTACAGTTCAAGGAGAAAAGAATCACCAGAAAGTGTAATGAAGCTAAATCCTGTGTTAAAGGAGATAAACAGATTAAAGAAAAGGCTAATATTAAATGAAATAAAGTGAATGGTGACCTCAGGGAAAGATTCCACCAAGATCAGGTTCCAAACTGTTAAAAGGAATAAACAAAAAGCTTAGAACCCAGTGTGGTGGTGCACACCTTTAACCCCAAGACTCAGGAGGCAGAGGCAGACAGATCTTTGAGTTTGAGGCAACCCCGGTCTACAGATCAAGTTCCAAACAACCAGGCTCAAGCAGTGAAGTAAACTATGGAAAACAGAAAGCTGGCAAAGATGTAATTGAACTGGGCATCCATGTTCCATTCCCAGTAAGCAGCAGAACTTGGAAGCTTTGGCTACATGGTTCTGGCTTTAGGGATAGAAGAAAGGGGTTATGAAATAGATCTCCCTCTACAATTAAGGGAAGCCATTGAGGCCATTCATGTGTCAAGGGTATTACTGCATGGAGACTTAGAGTGGACATTTTGTGAAGCTGTGAAGGTAAATCCTGAGTTGCCTTGGAGACCCCATGATGTGGGAGATATGAGAGCTGTTGGATACAGTCTGAGGAAAACTATGAACAGCGAATAAAAGTTAACCCAAGAGAAATAAGTGTGTTGCAGTCAACAAAGCCAAATGGAGTTGGGAATATGAAGAATGCTTTGACTTCAGACATAGAAATGTAGAATTGGAATTTGTGCAGCTGCACCTTGGTCTTGCTTTGATTCAGTAGTTCATCACTATCCTCTTTACTCCATTTTGGAATGTTAATGTATATCCTGCACCATAGTATATTGCAAGTATGTGATTTGCTTTTGGCTTTTGATTTTATAGGGGATTACAGTTAAGAGATTGTCATGAGTCTCAGAAGAGATTTTGGAATTTTATAGACTATGGGGACTTTTGAAGTTGGACTGAATGCATTTTGCATTATGATATAGTTATAAGCCTATGGAGGTGAGTGATTGAAATTTAGTAGTTTGAAAGGAATTGACCCCCATAGGCTTATAGGGAGTGACATTATTAGAAGGTATGGTCTTGGTGGAATAGGTGTGGCAATGTTGGATAAAGTGTATCTCAGTTTACTTCCTGCTGCCTACTGATCCAGATGTAGTACTCTCAGCTCCTTTTCCAGTACCATGGCGCCTTCACAATGCTATGCATCTGTCCATGTTGATAAAGGACTATAAGCCAGCCCCAATTAAGTGTTTTCCTTTATAAGATTTTCTGTAGTCATGATGTCTCTTCATAGCAATAAATCCCTAACTAAGGCAGTATTCAATCTCATTAAGGGGAAGGGCATTTATGGTAGCCTCTCTACTATTGCTTAGGTCAGATCATCCTTGTGGACCCCTGGACATTTCCCTAGTGACCAATTTCTCTCCCTAGTGACCAATTTCTCTTTAAACCTATAATGGTTCCCTCTATTAAGGTATCTCTTTTCTTGCTCTCCTTCTCTATTCTTCCCCCAACTTGATCTTCCTGATCCATCATGTTCTCCTCCCCCCTTCTGCTCTCCTCTTTTTCCTCCCTCCCTCTCCAGTACCCCTGTGCTCCCAATTGACTCAGGAGATCTTGTCCCTTTTCCCGGACCATGTATGTCTCTCTTAGCATCCTCCTTGTTTATCAACTTTTCTGGCGTTGCGGATTGTAGACTGATTATCCTTTGCTCCATGTCTAGTATCCACTTATGAGTGAGTACATACCATGTTTGCCTTTCTGTGTTTGGGTTACCTCACTCAGTATAGTTTCTTCTAGTTCTAGCCATTTGCCTGTGAATTTCAAGATTTCATTGTTTTTTTCCACTGAGTAGCACATTTTCTTTATCCATTCTTTGATTGACGGACATTGGATTGCTTACAGTTTCTGGCTATTACAATAATGCTGCTATGAACATAAATCAACAGATGTCCTTGTTGTATGAATGCCTCCTTTGTGTATATGCCTAAGTGTAGAATTGCTGGATCTGGAGGGTAGACTGATTCCAATTTTCCTGAGAAACTGCCATACTGATTTCCAAAGTGGCTATACAAGTTTGTACTCATTCAGTAGCTGATGGAAGCAGAAGCAGAGATTCATAGCCAAGCACTGAGTTGAACTCCTAGAATCTGGTTGTAGAAAGCAAGGAGTGATGAGGATAGGGGTCAAGACCGTGCTGGGGTAACTCACAGAAACAGCTGACCTGAGCAAGTGAAAGTTCATGAACCCCAGTCTGACAGCTGGGGAACGAGCATAGGACCGAACCATGCCCCCTGAATGTGGTGTCAGTTGGGATACCTGGCAGTCTACGGGGCCTCTGGCAGTGGAACCAGTATTTATCCCCTAGGGCATGAATGGATTTCTGGGGGCTCATCCCCCATGGAGGAATACTCCCTCAGCCTAGATACATGGGGGAGGGCCTAGGTCCTACCGTAAATGATGCGACATATCATGGGAGGGCTCACCTTTCCTGGAGTATTGGGGTGGGATGGGGGACTGGTGGGAGCATGCGAGGAAAGGAGGGAGAGGGAACTGTGATTGGTGTGTAAAATAAGATTGTTTTTAATTTAAATAAAATTTATTTAAAAACAAAACCCTGACTAAAACAGGCTTCTATGGTTATTTCATGTTATTCACTCAAGTCTGAAGATTTGAAACTAAGATCTGCAAATAAGAAAGAACATGTGGTGTTTGTTTCTCTGGGTCTAGGCTATTATTGACTACAATAATCCTTGTATCACAGACCTATATCTTTTAATCAATGAAATACACTATGATAACAATTACTCAAAATTTTTGTGTAGAACATGTATTGATTATACATTGAACATGCACATCTCTTCTTCATGTATATATAAATAAAAGGTATTTTCCAAGGTTGGTACTGGGTATTTAACAGGATTGCCTTGGAAATATGATCTCTGCACATCTCGAGAGTCACCCTATAAAAATGATTTCAATTTCTTTTCATTTATAATTAAAAATAGAGTTCTTGCCATTAATAGAATGTACATGTGGATATGATCAAAGAGTTGTGCACTTGCTTCATTGGAATCCCTACCAAATAGAAAAGAGGCTCAGTGAGTAAGCAATGTACAAATGGGATGAAATTAACCTGTAATGACTACTGGCCCTGAAGTATCAATGTGTCTTTTTGAGGACTAAGTATTTACTTTTGAAGAGCCTAACACTCCGGCTGGTATTGACACTCTGTCATATGGACAGTGTTATAATACCTCACTGAGACCTTTGTCATTCTCCCATTCCTAAACATTCCTGCCTGATTAAGCCCGCTCTCTCAATGTCTTAAATCATTGTGGGATATGCTAATATAAACTGTTGCTTTTGTTTTTGCCTAAGAGTCATTTTGTTTCTTTAATGTAGCTTTGCCTGCCATGGGTGACGTAGCCCAATAAGACTTGATTTTACACTTGAATTCTTATGTGTGCCTGTCACAATATTAAAAAGCTGAGTATTTTTGTATTTTATGTAAAATAAGAGTATTTTCAGACATTATTATATTTTTATAGTTTGTTTCCTTTCTGTGTTCTCATAAAATCTTAGAGGCTATTTTAAAATATACTGTCATTTTAATAGAAAGTTGAAGGCCTTAATTCTCAGAGGTTTGCCTTATTCTTTCTAATAAGCATTTTTTATTTATGTAAGAGAGCCAAAAATAGAGGCTTTCATAGGAAGCTAATTTTAAGTTTAGACTAAGATATCTTGATAAGAAGTGAAAATAATTAGTTATGAGCTGTTTAAAATCGCTTCTTTTGTCATATACATATGAATAATATATTTCAGTAGGTACATAACTACATTTGTATATTGAAATACAATATTGCAAGCATCCTTTGTTTTGCTTTGCAAAAATAAATGGAATCCTGGAATGTTCATAATAAAATATTGTGCAAAGATATGGAGTCAGCAATGCTGAATTGTTTGCAGTTTCCTATTTTAGTTGGCAGTGTGGCCTCTGATAAACATTTGAACAAGTGCCATGGTCCTTATACCTTGAAAATACATGTCATCCTGGGGCATGAGTTAAAGTAGGGCACAGTCCTTACATGTGACTGTGATCCAGGATCTGACTACATGACCCAGGTACTAGGAAAACCAGGGATTTATTATAGTGGGAATGCTATTTGGCCTATTGAACTTACATTGTACTTGTGAGAAGGATCGTATGAATCTGAATGAGAGAATATTCTATGAAAATAATTAATGGAAACCTTTTAGAAAGGAAGGCCTAAGGCAGTAACTTTCCTCTTGACATTGTAGCATGTGTCAAAAGTGCTAAGTCCTCTAGAAACTCTATCCTTATCTGGAATTTCAATGTTCCTTTGAAAACCTGTGCAGATTTTTAGTCTCTTTACTCATTCCTAAAAGCTAATACTTCTACGCAAATATCCCTCAAATCTATCCTGACCGCAACTTTTATCTTGAGCTGCAGAATGCCATCCCCGAGTGACTGCTCATATCTCTACCACCCTAAACTGAGCATCATTCAAGAAGTCATCACTGGCATCAAACTCTAAACTACAAAAAATTGCTTTTTTCAGTCACTCAAATCTGTAACAACAGAGTTAGTTTACACATTCTTTCATGTTTTCCTTTTATCCATTCTTTTCCTTTTGCTTATTTGCTTTCTCTCTTTCTTTTATTTCAGTCCCGCCCCCTTCCTCCTACCTTCCTTCCTTTCATCCTTCTATTTTTTTCTTGTTTGCTTGTTTTCTTAATTTTTTTCCTCTTATGCCCTCTTACATGTCTGGATTTGTATGGTTGAATACATCAATATCTCTTACTCTTTTACTTCCATTCCCACAGGTACCATCTTACTTTAGTTGACCATTAAATATGGTGTGGTTTATAATACGTGTCCTCTCTGCTCATCCCTGTCCCCCTTCTGGTTAATCTGCCTCCGTGGGTGTCAGGAGGCTTTTGTCTTGTGGCTCTAATCAGCTCCAAGTTTTACTATTCTGGTGCAAATTTGTCTCAGCACTTCTGAACCACTAGTGGTCCCTCTAGCCAACCCTGCCAGCCCTTGTTGACACACAGTACTTCCTCTACTTGGAATATCTAGCTGTTTAGCATAATCATAATTACAACTCAGGAGACAAGGTAATACACCAGTGACATAAAAATAAAGAGAAAAATTACAAACCTGTGTGGAAGTGTTTGTCTATGTAATATGAGCATGGTGAGTGCTGAAACACAGACAATGCAGGGAATCTGTTGTTGAATCATTCTAGGCATTTTGGTATTTTGGTAAGAAACTTTGAATAGGCTAGGAATTTTGTGAGAATAACCCAAAGGTGCATTATTGCATCTGCCTTCTGTTGCCTCATATTCATTGGCACTAGATTAGACAGAAAGCCTTTGTTGACACCTAGGCACAGAGACCCATCTGTGCAAATGTGTGCTATATTATGTTCACTATGTTATGTACAGTAAAACAAAATAGTACCCATGTAAGCTGAGAACAATGCAATATGTGGCTTTAAAAACAGTAAAATTGTCATATTAAGTTGGCCTTTCAAAGATTATGCATAATGGTGTTTTTTATGGCTAATAAACCCATTAAGCATCAGAAAGGATGACCTTATCATACACTTAACATTTTGGCTTCAATATATGAATCAATATGCAATTGATTTAATTAAGGAAGCTTCAGAGAGTTTTTCACATGACTCATTTTACATCTGTAAATATTCAACTGCCAATGATTTTGCTATGACTCGTATGACTCTTATGGATTTTTAAATGTTTCAGGATGGATTCTACATTGAGTATATATCATAATAAGTTGGAATGAATTTTTTAGACCTGAAACTTTCATTTTTTCCAAAAAGAGTTTTGTATTTTACGTGTATGGGTGTTTTGTCTGGATGTATGTTTGTGTACCCGTGTAAGTGCCTGTTACCCAAGGAGGCCAGTAGAGGGCGATGGATCCCATGGAACTGAAGGTACAAATGGTTGTTTGCCACTATGTGGGTGCTGGGAAGTAAAACTTGGTCTTTTGGAAGAGCCTGTGCTCATAACTGCTGACCATCTTTCCAGGCCTCATTTTGTATTAGATTACATGAATTTAAGACTATCATATTAACCTAATTAACTTTCCATTATCCGAAAGAAATGATTATTTTTACCTTTTGGCAAAGGCAGCAATTCTTCATCTCTGGAGAAATATAGTGCCAATAAAAGTTTGTAAATAATGCACTTAAGTAGCTTTGGCAAGGTGCATTTGATAATTTTCATTAAGTGTGAATATAGCCTGTTGGCTAAACTGTTGTGCTATTTCATTTACTGTGTCTTACATTTTAGCATATAAACAATTAGAATACAGAAGTTCTATTTGTTTCATCATATCACTGACAATTCTTGGCATATAGTTGGTACTCTTGACTAAGTGAATACATGAATGTGGCTTATATGACAATTTTGTTGCTGTAATGAAGATTGGAAATTCACTTATTTAACATTCTTCATATGTCACTTCTACAATATTTATAACCTATTATCCTTCCTCTATCTGTTTAAATATTAATGGATATTTATATAACCTAAGGCTACAGTCATCAAATTTGAATTAAATTTTAGTCACCTATTACAGTTGAACATTTTCTTAAAATCTTTATTTTAGACAATGTGATTTTCCTGGTCATTAAATACAAAACATCAATTATTTTAAGCCAAACATTATGTTTATTTTTAAAGAATATTCAATAGAACAATAAAGCCTATATCTGGGTGAAAAATGAATCACTTGGTAAATTCATAGGCTTAAAAATAAAAGCAATCTTAAGAAATTATCTAAGGCATTTCTTGGACAGCCACCTCAATTTATGTCTTCTAAGAGTTCAAGAGGGGGATATGATATAGAAATAATTGGAAAAATGGTAGATTATTGAATCTACTTTAATCCAAAAACAGCAGCTAATCTCAAAATATTTTACATTGGTATAAATTTTAGTTTATTGATATAAATTTAAGGTTAATTTTGTTATACTGTATGCATGTTTCTACTCTTGTTTAAGATACAGCTCAATTAAAAATGTAAAGTATATTTAACAAATACAGATTTACAAAAATACAGTTAGTCGTCTGTAATAGTTAAACATAGTCAAGTTATTTAAGTTTTCTAGATATACATAGATATATTTCAGATACAAAGGTATTTTCAAAAATCTCAAAGAACTACAGAATATGGCATTTAATTGTTTTAATAACTTAGACTTTTCATGACAATGAGACATGTCTGCTCCTGACAGCACTAACATACTCCAGAAAATATGATAAGCATTGAAAAAACTCCCTATGGAGTTTCTATATGGAAAATTCTAGCCATGTAAGCAAAGAAGCTGCCCTTGTTCAATTGCTGAAAGTTATGACCAAACTAGACCAGTAGGACACAAGAAACGTGTCAGCAAAGCTTTGCCAAGATAAGGTAGGACAGTCCTTCAAAATTCCCTGTTTCACAAGAAATTCTTTCAGATATGCTAGGCCTGTAGGTCAAAGATTGATGATCCAACATTATAGAGGAAACTTGAATGACTGTTTCTGTCATTTCTCACATGTTTTGGAAGTTGCTTGCCTGCACTTCCTCCTTGCTCAAGTAATATTGTCCTCAGGTCTTTGATGGAGTTGAATACTATATAATTATACTTATAGTCATTCTTAGTTATGATAAAAGATAAATTAGATATAAAACTTTAAACCCACCAAGATAAGCTAATTAAACATTTTCCCTATTTTTGGTAAATACAAATAGACAATTCTTACTTGATAAATATTTTGTTGTATGTTATTTTATGTTAATGTTAAAACCTTCCCTTTTGATTAGATACAAAGGGGAAAATGCTGTAGGATAAGCAGTCTGTACTCTGTGAATGTGTATTACATTCACTGGTCGATAATAAAGCAAATTTGGCCTATAAAAAAGTGACAAACAAGTTAGTGAACTGATACTAAGAAGATGGGCAGTTTGATCTGTGAAGAATGGTGATATTGGCTATGTAATGTGTGTAATTATAATAAAGTTATTTGAAATGATTAAAAAATGAGCCCAGGAGATAGCTGGGGAAATAACCCAGTTACTGCTCTTACAGAGGACCCAGATTTGACTTCCAGTACCCTTGTTGAGTAGCATACACTGCCTATAATTCCAGTCCCAGGATACCTGACACCTCTTTCTGACCCCTGAAGATACTTTCATGCACCTATGTGTACTTATGTATACACATAAATAAAACATTAAAAATCCTTAGCTTAAAAGTTGAAGCCTATTTGTATTAGCATTATTTTGGAAGAACCTGTGTTGAATAAATCCCTTTGGTAACCCAGTCTAAACCAGAAGTTTGTCTTTATGTAATATCTAACTCCTTTCTTGGAAAATGCCAACATATTTTGACTTTTCAGTATCCAGGGAAGGTAGAAAAAGAATTGACCAGCAATGTATTCATAATGACAGAAAAATAATCAGTGGTTGTAATAAAAATTATCCTCACTCTTCTTAGCTTAGGTTGCTTTATCTTCACTTGTCCTCCTCCCACCAACAAACTCATATATTGAAATAAAATTACCAGTGGTACATTATTGGGATTGTAGGAGGTAAGCTGATTATAAGAACAGAACTCTCCTGAATATGATTAGTATCCTCATAAAAGAGGCAAGAGAACGCTTGGGCTCAGTTGGCATAGTGCTTGCCTAACTTATATGAAGCCCTGGATTCATCCCTCAGCATTACATCAAATGGGCATAATGGCAGAGATTTAGGTGTTCAAGGTAATACTTCACTACACAGTAAGCTCAAAGTCAGCTTACAATACATAAGACCCTGTCTTATAACTAATTAAAATAGTCTAAAGAAAGACAAAAACACCCCCCTTGCCCCTTCTGCCATGTGAAGACATAACATGAAGTCACAACTTATGATCCAAAAGATAGACCATTATCAGATGTTGAAAAATTTGTAACAGTGTGGGGTTTTGGTCATTTTTTAAAATTAATTTTTATTTAAATTAAAAAGAATCTTATTTCACACACCAATCTTAGTTCCCTCTCCCTCCAGTCCTACCATTTCCCTCACCAGCCACCCATCCCACCCCCATCCACTCCTCAGGGAGGGTAAGGCCTCTCATGGGGAATTATCAAAGTCTGCCATACCATTTGGGGCAGGGTCTAGACCCTCCGACGTGTATCTAGGCTGAAAGAGTATCCCTCCATAGGGAATGGCTTTCAAAGCCTATTCATGCACTAGGGATAAATACTGGTTCCAATGCCAGAGGCCCCATAGGCTGACAAAGCCCCATAGATTGCCCATAGACATCCATGTTCAGGGGGTCTGGTTCAGTCCTATGCTGGTTCCCCAGCTGTCAGACTGGGGTCCATGAGCTCCCACTTCCTCAGGTCAGCTATTTCTCTGAGTTTTCCCAGCACGGTCTTTACTTCTTTGCTCAACAATCCTCCCTCTCTGCAACTGTATTCCAGTAGTTCAGCTGAGTTCTTAGGTGTGAGTCTCTGCTTCTGTTTGCATCAGCCACTAGATGGAGGCTCTACGAAGAAATTTAAGGTAGTCATCAATCTTATTATAGGGGAAGGGCATTTAAGGGAGCCTCTCCACCATTGTTTAGATTCTTAGTTGGGGGTCATTCATGTGGATCCCTGAAGAATTCCTTAGAGCCAGATTTCTCATCATTTCTTTTTAAATATGTTTTAAAAGTTAAGATGCAAAGTAATGAGTTTCATTATGACATGTTCATACATATTTGTCATTACCATTTGTTCTCATTCATTCTTACTATCTTTAAAATACTCCCTTTTGGGACATAACAACAGACTCTGAGGAAATCCAGAGAATCATCAGGTCATACTTTGAAAACCTGTACTCCACAAAATTCGAAAATTTAAAGGAAATGGATGACTTCCTGGATAGCTATCACTTGCCAAAACTAAATCAAGAACAGATAAGCAATTTAAATAGGCCTATAACCCCTATGGAAATAGAAGCAGTCATCAAAAGTCTCCCAACCAAAAAAAGTCCAGGTCCAGATGGCCTCAGTGCAGAATTCTACCAGAAATTCAAAGAACAGCTTATACCAATTCTTCTCAAAGTATTCCACACAATAGAAGCAGAAGGGTCTTTGCCAAACTCTTTCTATGAGGCTTCAATAACCTTGATCCCCAAGCCGCACAAAGACACAACTAAGAAAGAGAACTTCAGACCAATATCCCTCATGAACATTGATGCAAAAATACTCAATAAAATACTGGCAAATCTGATCCAAGAACACATCAAAACAATAATTCACCACGATCAAGTAGGTTTCATCCCAGGGACGTAGGGATGGTTCAACATACAAAAAACCATCAACGTAATCCACCATATAAACAAGCTGAAAAACAAAAATCACATGATCATCTCACTAGATGCTGAAAAAGCCTTTGACAAGATCCAACACCCCTTCATGATAAAGGTCTTGGAGAGATCTGGGATAATTGGGACATACTTAAACATAATAAAAGCTATATACAGTAAACCAACAGCCAACATCAAACTTAATGGAGAGAAACTCAATGCAATTCCTCTAAAATCAGGAACAAAACAAGGCTCTCCACTCTCTCCATACCGTTTCAACATGGTACTTGAAGTTCTAGCCATTGCCATACCACAACAAAGGGGGATCAAGGGGATACAAATTGGGAAGGAAGAGGTCAAACTTTCACTGTTTGCAGATGATATGATAGTTTACATGAATGACCCAAAGAACTCTACCAGGGAACTCTTACAGCTGATTAACACCTTCAGCAAAGTGGCAGGTTACAAGATCAACTCAAGAAATCAGAGAAACATCATGCTTTACAATTGCCACAAACAACATAAAATACCTTGGGGTAACGCTAACCAAACAAGTGAAAGACCTGTATCGCAAGAACTTTGAATCTATAAAGAAATTAAAGAAGCCCTCAGAAAATGGAAAGATCTCCCATGCTCTTGGATAGGTATTATCAATGTAGTAAAAATGGCAATCCTGCCAAAAGCAATCTACAGATTCAATGCAATCCCCATTAAAATCCCAGCACAATTCTTCACAGACCTTGAAAGAACAATAATCAATTTTGTATGGTCTCCGGTAAGAAACATACTTAGATTAACAATTATGGGGTAATTACTTAAAGCAGAGCTAGCCAGTAAGAGACAAACAAGGCCAACAGCTTCATAATGAATATAGCCTCCTGTGTGTTTATTTGGGACTCAAGCGGATCTAGAACCAGGCTGGCGCGGCAGAGCCCAGGTGACTGGCGGGGGATAAACCAAAGCAGCTAGCAAAGGAAAAAGCTTCTCTTAACATAATGGTGATCAGGAGTGGGATTGAATTTCCACGCAGAATGACAAAAGCTTTAAAGGAATTTTAGAAACAGAAGAACGGAGAGAAGCACAGATTTTTGGTAGCAGCATTTTTCTCAGGTGTGCTCTGTTTTGCTAGCGACAAGCCGAGATTCACGTGGCTCGTTTACCGGAGTCTTCCTGACTCAGCATAAAAAGAAAAAAAAAACCAACAAGGTTCTTTTAAGAGACTCTGCTAATGATTGAAAGGTGTGTACGTACAGCTGGAAGTGGCAGCTTTTGCTGGAGGTCAGCATGGACTGAGGCAGTAAGCTGAAGTCACGCTTACGCCCGCCATCTTGACAAAAAACCGGCAGTTTAAAACGGTCGCGGTTTTACAGATAAGACACGTGGTCAGAAAAACATAAAGATTTACAGTAAAGTCAGACTTAAATGAAGAAAAACCTCTAAAGGTTTACAGTGTGTTTAAAAATATACGTGAGATTGAGAGAGAAAAGGAAATGGCAAAGTGGTAAATAAATACAAAAGCCGGCGTTGTGGTGGCGCACGCCGGTAGGATTGCTCCAGAGGCAGAGGCAGGCAGGTTTCCAAAGAAACCCTGTCTCAGAGAAAAATAAATAAAAGTAAAATAAATAAAGTAATAATAAATAAATAAATAAGCCACGTAAAGATGGAAAATACACAGAGAGTCTGGATACTGTACGCTATTATGTTTTTCAGTTTTTTGCTTGCTCAGGAAGGAACTGCTACTAAAGTACACTTGCTTATAAATGCTGCTGAATTAATACAACTTATATCTTTTGAAAATACCTTGACTTCAAGATTTAAGCATAAGCATATGTTACTCGGAAAAGGAGTTTTTATTTATGTTTCTACAGAAAATGAAAAGCTGAGAATTCCTTCCATGTTTCTGTGGTTTCACGAACCAAGACCCCCGGAAGCAGTGGACCAGGTGTTTCAATGACTGAGACAGCTAAGATGATACAGCCTTACAGACCCCGAAAATACGGACTTATACAGGTTTCTGAGTTTTGTCATGATCCCCATGGTGTGAACAGCGCCCCCTTCCAGCAGGAAGCAGTTTGGAATGAGCGACGTCCCAATTCCCATCTTGGTTATAAATCTTTGTTTTCATTTAAATGGGATTGTTTATAATTGGCTAGTGATCACAGCCAATCTTTTTTAATGGTAAAAAAGGGGAATTATGGTATGGGTATTGTTTTTCATTTATTGAGACAAAATCAAGGTCAATTTTGTGATGCTTATATTTCTCCTCTTGATTAAGTATTGTGCTTATACTGATCTTTTACAACGTAATGCATAATTGAATACAGACTATAGATAGTTACTTATAATAGAATTTCTAGTTACATAAGTTAGGTTTCTAGATATACAGAAATATATTTGAGATGGACAGTCTTCAAACCTCTCAAAGACCTTCAGAACATGGCATTTAAAATGGTTTAGGGTTTGTCTTGACAATGAGAAATGTCTGCTCCTGGCAGCACCAATTATGTCTGAGAGGAAGATGGGCATCGAAGAAACTCGTTATAAAGTTTGCTTTCAACATGGCAAGATTAGCCATTTGGGCAAGAAACTGCTCTTGCCTAGATTGTTTGACTGTTGTTGTATCATCTGGACATGCAGGACCCACAGGAAAGTGACTACTGAACTCAGTCTTACAGGGTTCCTGCTTGATGAAGAGTCTACGAGACTTTCTGCAGGACAAAGAAAAATGACTGACAGACTGCCAACGCAGATGGACAGTTTGAAATTTCCTGCTTTGCTGAGAAGTGTTCCAGACATATTGTGGCCTATGGGCTGAAGATGGATGTCCCAACGTTACAGAGGAACTTCGGGTGACTGTCCAGGCAGTAAGATGTCTCTGTCAATCCTAGTGTTTATATATTATCCTTCTGTGGTCTTTGATGGAGTTGAAGACAGATAGTTATAATTATAGTTTTCCTTAGTTATGATAAGAAATAAGCTACATATAGAACTTTGGACTCACAGGAATGAGATAGATGATATTTTCTTTAAATTTTGCTAAAATATTGTAACTATATTCTTATTTGATAACTGTTCTGTTATATACAATTTGACTGTGTTAAAGTTAAGACCTTTCTTTTTGTTTAAACAGAAAAGAGGAGATGTTGGGGAAGTCTTATGCTAATAAAGCACTGTCTGGCCAATAGGAATCTAGATAGGTGGGGCTAGGAATCCAGGAGGATTCTGGGTAGGAGAAACACAAGAGAGTCGACATGTAACGCCATGGGTAGGAGCCCAGAACTATTCTCCGGTAAGAAACATACTTAGATTAACAATTATGGGGTAATTACTTAAAGCAGAGCTAGCCAGTAAGAGACAAACAATGCCAACAGCTTCATAATGAATATAGCCTCCTGTGTGTTTATTTGGGACTCAAGCGGATCTAGAACCAGGCTGGCACGGCAGAGCCCAGGTGACTGGCGGGGGATAAACCAAAGCGGCTAGCAAAGGAAAAAGCTTCTCTTAACAGTATGGAAAAACAAAAGACCCATGATAGCCAAAACAACCCTGTTCAATAAGGCAACGTCCAGAGGCATTACCATCCCTGACTTCAAGCTCTATTATAGAGCTATAGTCCTGAAAACAGCTTGGTATTGGCACAAAAATAGACAGGTAGACCAATGGAATCAAATTGAAAACCCTGATATTAACCCACACACGTATGAACATCTGATCTTTGACAAAGAAGCTAAAAATATACAATGGAATAAAGAAAGCATCTTCAACAAATGGTGCTGGCATAATTGGAGGCTGGCATGTAGAAGAATGTGGATCGATCCATGTTTATCGCCATGCACAAAATTTAAGTCCAAATGGATCAAAGACCTCAACATAAATCCAGCCACACTGAACCTCTTAGAAGAGAAAGTGGGTGGTACCCTTGAACGAATTTGTACGGGAGACAGCTTCCTGAATATAACGCCACTAGCACAGACAGTGAGATCAACAATTAATAAATGGGACCTCCTGAAACTGAGAAGCTTCTGTAAGGCAAAGGACACAGTCAGCAAGACAAAAAGGCAGCCCACAGAATGGGAAAAAATATTCACTAATCCACATCTGACAGGGGGTTGATCTCCAAAATTTACAAAGAACTCAAGAAGCAAGTCTCCATAACACCAAAGGATCCAATTAAAAAGTGGGCTGCAGAACTAAATAGATAATTTTCAATAGAGGAGTTTAAAATGGCTGAGAGGCACTTGAGAAAGTGCTCAACATCCTTAGCCATCCGGGAAATGCAAATCAAAACAACTCTGAGATACCATCTCACTCCTGTCAGAATGGCTAAAATCAAAAACACCAATGACAATTTATGCTGGAGAGGATGTGATGAAAGGGGAACACTCCTCCATTGCTGGTGGGAGTGCCAACTGGTTCAGCCACTTTGAAAATCAGTATGGAGATTCCTCAGAAAAATGGGAATAAACCTACCACAAGACCCAGCAACTCCACTCTTAGGCATATATCCAAAAGATGCCCATTCATACAACAAGGATGTCTGTTCCACTATGTTCATAGCAGCATTATTTGTAATAGCCAGAACTTGGAAGCAACCTAGATGTCCCTCAACCAAGAATGGATAGAGAAAATGTGGTACATTTACACAATGGAGTACTATTCAGCAGAAAAAACAATTGGATCCTGAGATTTGCAGGCAAATGGATGACACTAGAAGAAACCACCCTGAGTGAGGTAACGCAGTCACAAAAAGAGAAACATGGCATGTACTCTCTCATGTATGGAATTCAGACATAGATCTGGGGAGTGCCAGCCTACTATCCCATGGCCAGAGAGTCTGGGAAACAGAAACTTCATTCAGTGGCTGATGGAAGAAGAGGCAGACTCCCACAGTTAAGTACTGAGCTGAACTCAAGAAAGCCAGTAACAGAGAGGGAGGACTGATGACCAAAGAGATTAAGACTGGGCTGGTTTAAACCCCAGAAACAGCTGACCTGACAAAGGTTAACTCTTGAATCCCAGGCCTCAGCCTGGGAATCCAACATGGGACTGATCAAGACCCCCTGAATGTGGGTGTCAGTGAGGAGGCCTAGGTAATCTATTGAGCCTTGGCAATAGATCAGTACTCATCCTGAGTATACATACGGACTTTGGACTGCCATCCAAAAACGTGAGATGCACTCTCACCCTGAACTTTTGGGGGAGGGTCTAGGCCCTGCCCTGTATGAAATGACAGACTATGGACACCCTCTCTGGGGAAATGAGGAGATAATAGGGGGGTTGGGGGGCACGGGAGGAGGGGAGGAAAAGGTAGAGGGACCTGGAACTGACTTGTGAAGCAACCTTGTTTCTAATCTAAATTTAAAGTGAAAAATAAAAAAAAGAAGTAAAGCACAATCAACTTTTATTCCCAATCTGTGCCTGAAAATAATTGAAAGCAACTATTTATTATTTTTATTAGAAAAATTACACACAAAATACGTTGGCTCATGATGGAGAAAGCACCAGTCAGTAACTCTAAATGTGATCACAAGTGCCTGTTCCGCATGACCCAGCACCAGACAGGCTGTGTTGGAATCTCACATTCCTACAGCTACATTGTGAATCCTCATTGAGTATTCTTAGCATCCAAATACAATCCCCATTTCTTGGGCAACCTTTGCTGGTTAAACAGGGTGTTCCTTGGTTTGAATCAGTTTGAATACTTAGATTTGTTTGTTTCATTTTCTTAGACAAAATAAAAAAATAGCCCCTTTTATTAACTACTTTATATCATTTTTAGTTTTTAAATTATTACTTTTTATTATTCTCTCTCATAAAATATATCCTGACCACAGTCTCCCCTCCTCCATTCCTCATATTTCCATTCCCCACTTCCCTTTTCCAAATCAACTGCTCCTCAATGTCCCTTCAGAAAAGAACAGGCCTTCCAAGGATATCAACAGAGCATAGCATAACAAGATCTAATAAGACTCAGCACAAACCTTCATAACAAGTTTGGACAAGGCAAAAAGTGCCCCAAGAGAAGTAAAAAGAGTCAAAGACACTACTACTCACACTGATAGGAGTCCACAAAAACCAGAAAGCTACCAACTACAACATATACGCGGAGGCCCTAGTACAGCTCTGTGGTTGCCACTTCAGTCTCTGTGAGCTCTTATGAACCTTGCTTAGTTGATTCTGTGGGCCGTGTTCTCCTGCTATCTTCCATTCCTCTGACACCTAAAATTCTTCCTCCCCATCTTTTGTGAGTTTCTCTGAGTTCCAGGAGAGGGACCTGAGAGAGATCCTTTATCCTATCTTCTACTTCTCTTAAGACCTTTTCCTCTCTTTCATGATCTCCCTTTTAGTTTTGTGACTTCCTCCCATATAAACACACACACACACACACATGTATGTACAATTTAAAATTTAAATTTTTATTGAAAGAAAATAATATGATGTTTGCCTTTTTGAGTCGTTGACCAATGTTTGATCTTATACTTTGCAGTACTCATAACTGTGAGAAATAAAATTCTATTGTATACAAGTCATTCAGATACTGGTGAATACATGAAGCAGAATACATGGAGGGAATGGGTTGGGAGAGGACAGGAACAGGAGGGATCAGGTGAGAGGAGAATGCATGGAGCAAGTACTGGGAGAGACAAATTGAATTGATGTTGGGCATCACTGAGACAAACTATAGACTGAGTGCAATGGAAACTCCCAGGAATCTACAACAGTGACTATAGCTGACTCCTTGCAATGGGGAATGAGAAGCCTGAACTGGCCATTTCCTGTAACCAGGTAAGAATTCCAGTGGAGAAATTGGGACACCAATACAGTCACATAACCTTTGTCCTACAATTTGTCTTGCCTACAAGATGTGCTGGGATAAAAGTGGCACAGAAATTGTGGGAGTAGTCAACCAATGGCTGATTGATACTTAGACTCATGCCCCCAGAGGGGGCCCATGCCTGACACTGCCTGAAGGGCCAGTACCAAGAAGGTACATAGCCCAGAGATCTAGGATATAACTAAAAACAACAAGAAAAAAAAGTCAATGAAATGATTGCTAATGATATTCTGCTACACTTACAGATTGGTGCCTACTTCAATTATCATCAGAGAAGTTTCATCCATCAACTGATGGAAACAGATTCAGAGACCCAGAGCCAAATTTTAGGTGGACCTCAGGAAATCCTGATGAAGAGAGGCAGGAAGGATTGTAGGAGCCAGAGCAGTCAAGGACAACACAAGAAAACCCACAGAATCAACTAACCTGGACTCACAGGTGCTCAAACACTGAACCAACAACCAGGGAACCTGCATGGGACTGACCTAGGCCCTCTGCATATATGTTACAGTTGTATGGCTTAGTCTTCTTGTGGGACTCCTAACAGTGGAAGCAGGGTTTGTCTCTGACTCTGTTCTGATTTTGGGACCCTTTCCCTCATTCTGTACTGCCTCATCCAGACTTAATAGAAGAGAATGTACCTAGTTGTAGTACAACTTGATATGCCATGTTTTGTTGATATCTATGGGAGGCCTGCCATTTTGTAAAGAGAAATTGATGGGGTGGTCAAAGGGGGAGGCTTGGAGGAGAAGAGGAAGGGGAAACTGTGGTTGGCATGCAAAAAATAATAAATAAGTAATTTCAGTTATGTTATTTTTATAGTAGCACAAATGGACTAAAATACTTATATTCATGTTCCTATAACTTTGCTTCATTGTCTCCACTATCTGGGATAATCATCTATTGTTCCAGTTTAATAGTTGTACAGTTTTTCATTTATTTCAAAAATGTCCGTTAAAATCTGTAGTCACTGTTTAGAATCAATAAAATAATAATAACAAAAATAAGCTCTTTGGTCTGTTCTTATAAAGTCTTCAATGTAATTGATAAAACTAAATAATAATATAAGGCAGAGTGAACTATAGACCATGAAGTAAATCTAACCTGCATGACAAATTTTTATTGAAATATAACCAAGTTCATTTATTTGCATGATGTCTAAAGCAACTTTTGCCATACAATGACAGAGTATAGTTGTATAACAGGCCCACAAATCCTAAAATACTAGTATCTGATGTTTTACAGAAAAAGCTCAGAGGCCCTTGATTTAATGGTGTAAGTAATTAAGAGATCATTGAGTGGCAGATATTAGTGAGTACAAGCCGTAGGTGGTGTAGGAACACATTAGAATACTGTTTCTTAGTCTGTGTGACAAAGCAGATTTTCCCTAACCCAATCTATCACAGAACAAAATTTTTCCTAAATACAGTAAAAACAAATTACTAGAGAAATGAAACAAAGATGCACACAATAAATAATCCAATTTTTGTATATAGATGTAATCAAGAGGAAATGATAATAAAAATTTTGTTTTCTCTCAGCACTTGTTTTTATTAAAGTCCCACATCAAACAGTCACTATATGGACACCAGTTCATGAATCATGCTTTTGAGTAGCATTTTTCTCGAAAATGACTAACAAAGTCAACTTCTCTTCTTCTGGAGGCTCTATGTTCATATAGCACTTGCAGTCAAATTATATTTGAGGAGACCCATAGAATATGCTTCAAGCATTCCATCTCATTTTGATGAATTTTTAAATAAATCTTATCACTTGTATTATCCTGATATAGTGTATACCTGAGAGAATAAATTCTCTTTTCAGGAATTTATCAGGAAGTATGAACTCATTCTAGTTAAGCTAATATGGCAGTATTTTTCATAAAAATAATTATCACCAGCATTTCTCATGTTTTCTTGATTGACAAATGTGTATAAAAAAGAAGTTACGTCACATCCATTCCATATATTAATTATGATTGTGGTTACATATCCAGTTATATTTGTTAGAACTCATGAAACTACATGCTGAAAGGAATGATTTTTATAGTGTGGAAATAATGCTGCAATACATCTGGATTGAAATGCACATTGTAGGGCTCCTTCCTCCAGAGTGTCTTATTCAGTGGCTAGGAAGGGCTGGCACAGTGGGATCTGAAGTATTCGAATTCTATTGGCTAGAGGCTCCTGAATGCATCTCATGTGGACAATGCTTTTCTTTAAGGAACACCAATATTTAACTAGGAGCACAAGCCTTTCTCCCTCAAGGATGTGCTGTTTGTATGAAGCCAACTCTAGTTTTTTAAAATTTGTTATCACTTTTTATGATCAACACTTGCTTCTCTTAGGTAGGTATACTAATTCAATAAAGATATAGTCAAATCCTGACAGTCTGAAAGCAATTTTAAAAATACAAGGTGATTATATGTTTCTGTCTTGATATTCGTTTGTAATGTTTTTCATTTATGACAAGCTTCTTGCAGTGGATGTAAAAATTGCCAAAGGTTATCAGACTGTAGATGCTTGATAAGTGGTGAGAGTATTTGGAGGGAGCTGACTATAGCTACAGGTTTCACGACAGACATATGATTAATGTGGCTACTCATGGTTAGAATTTATCTTGAACAGTATCAAAAATGGGAAACTGAAGGCATATTACCTAAGTCATTCCAGATGAACCACAGGATTTCCATTGGAATATTAAGAAAAACAGATTTATCTTGTAGGCAATGACAATCTATTCCAAGTTTTTCCATAGATGATATGTAATCCTTACTGACTCTATAAATTACCACTTGTTCAGGCTGATATTTTAAATTCATTTTATACAAGCAAAGACTTGATAACATTCCATTTTCTTGGTGTGAATTTTGGTTTTTTTTGTAGACCATGAACTCTTACTAACAGGAAACTTTTTGTTTTTTGCTTGTCTTGGGGTGTGTAGTACTAATTGAATTTATTTGGAAAGTGTCTGCCTTAATTAGGGTTTCTGTTGCTGTGATGAAACACCATTGTAATCCGAATTTCTTTGTACCACCATCTCCCAAATAATGATATGGGTACTTCTTATTAATTATAAGAGCTTAGTCTTGGCTACCCAATTAGCACTTAAAACTTAAATTAACCCATTTATGCTAATCTACATTCTGCCATGTGGTTCATTACTTCTCATCAGTATCTTACATCTGACTTCCTCTGAATATGTCTGGTGAATATTTGTCTCTCTGATTCTTCCCAGAGTTCATATCTCTACCTGGAAGTCTGGTATATCCTCTCCTGCCTAGCTATTGGAGATTCATCTCTTTATTAAACTAATCAGAAGGTACCTTAGGCAGGTTAGGTAAAACAGAAACATCTTTGTACATTGTGATCAATACCCCACAACACACCATGACTAAAAACTATTGTGGGAAAGGGGACTTTATTTTAAACTACAGTTTCAAGTTCATCGAGGAATATCAGGGAAGGAACTCAAGGCAGGTATCTGGAGGCAGGGACTGATGCAGAGGCCCTGGAGGAGTGCTGGTTACTGACTCGCTTCTCATAGCTTGCTCAGCCTGATTTCTTATACCATCCAGGGTCACCTGCCCAGGTGTGGCACCATCTCCAGTGATCTAGACTTCCCATGTTAATCATCAACCAAAAACTGCACCACAGGCTTGCCTACAGGCCAATATGATGGGGGAAATTTCTCAACTGAGGTTTCCTCTTCCAAAATGACTCTAATGAGTATCAAGGTGTCCTAGACAACATAGCATCCGTTGTTCTTTTAACCTATCTCAATCTTACATCTTAGTCTTGTGAACAACACATCATATTTTCTGTGTCATTAACAATTAATTTGGATCTTGAAAGATGTTGACCCATGTTCAAAATATTTTGTTCTAGTTCTTTAATATGCTCCCACTTACACAAGCTCTCATCATATCCTTATTTAAAAAACAGAGATGCAGTACTAGCTAGTGTTTACATCTTGACTTTATACTCTGTCAAATTCTTGACCAGGGGTTTAGCGATTTGTTGTGAAACTGTTGGATGCTTACCATTAAATATTCACTGAATGTGGAAACTATGTTAGGAAAAGATTGGCGCCCTGAGGCCTAAAATCAACCCACTTTGAGGTTTGTAGTTGTTTTCCAACTTGTCTCGTGGAACAATTTTGTCATGCCTTATAATGGTAACACTTGGTTGCCAAGTGTGAGTTGTAGTCAGAGTGAGTTGCGGAAACATCAACTTTGATGTGTCACTTTTAGGTTTGGCAAGGAGTAAGGACTTTTCCTTTTTGAGAAAATGGAATGAAGCCCAAGTTGTTATTAGAATTTTCCATATCAAATGTGTCCACTCTCCAACCCTACTGCTCTCCCCATGGCTGGGCTGAGTTTTCCTCCTCTGAGTGCTCACATCTGCTCATTTTTCTTTCACAGTGTTTACCCCACTGTGCTTACCACATGGACATGTGTGCTGTCTTCTCACACTCTGAGTGGACTTTGTCAATGGTAGGTACTGACTCATAGTCACCTCTATGTCACCAATGGCTGCTGAAACACCTGAAAATTTTGACTAGTTAATCAATATTTGTTTAATTGAACACACAAAATAATATTGATAATAATAAGCATCAAACGCAATTACTTTCTACCATGCATAGCTTTGAGCTTTTAATGAGTAGCAATTCATTTAATTTCTTAAATTCTTACAAGATATTCATAGTATACATATCAGGAAACAAAGAATAATGAAGTATCAGGTATGTTCAGAGTCAAACATTTTTATTTTTAAATTGTGTGTGTGTTTCCTGGAACTTGAGTTACAGGCAGTTGTGAACACCATGTGGGTCCTGGGAACTGAACTCAGAGCAGCAAGTGATTTTAACTACCGAGTCATCTCTCTATCTCCAATTTTTCAGAATTATAAGACTGGTGAGTGGCAAAGGCAAGATGGAAACTCTCGACTCCATAAACAGTTGCTGTACTTTGTCTTTTATTAAAAGTGCCTGTATACAACAAAGCTATTTAATTATGGTTTGATTCTGGAATTCAACTACCGTTTCCTGTTGCTACTTCTCACTTCTTTATATGGTTGTTGCAGTGCTGCCAAATTATATGATAGTTAAATGTCTTTATAAAGTATCCAGTCTCAAGTGTTTCATTAGAGTAATGAAAAGTGGATTAATTTAACATGTTTCTTTACACATATTTTTGGTGCATTTGTATACACATGCAATTATGGAACTATGTGCTGTTGTTTTGTGTATTTAACATATCATGTATATACCATTGTGTGTTTGTTTACAATGAGTCCTGACTGTTTCTTCATGTCAAAACAAATAGGTAGATCTGTCCCTATTATACGGAATTATTCTATATATTCAGAAGTATGGATGGCAGGATTTTTTAAAATCTATTTCTCTATTGATGATTATTTAAGGTATTTCTTTGGGGCTACGGTAGAGAACACTGTAGATTATTATGTTTGAGTATAGATTTTTTCAGAATGATAAAAATTAAATCATTTTTACTGTAGTAAATATAGGATAAATTGTTTTTCTTAAGGCATAACAGTGGCCCTAGTAGTTTTTAAATACAGAGGACAAACTACATAAATGGAAAGATATGCTGTATCCCTAGATGGAAAGGCTCAATTTTATAAAGATTACAGTTTTCACCAAGCTACATTTAGTTTTAAAATATGCTAGTAGGGTTTTACTGGTAGGTTAACAGTGTCTATGATGTGAACATTAGTTTTAGGCAAAAAAAATTCCTTTTAAGGACTAAGTTGATCATAAGCATCATAAATTTAAAAAACGGAGAAGGCTATACTTACTAGTAGCTATTTATTGATATTGCCTCTAATGACATAATAACCCTGCAAGTCTCACATTTATGAAGATACAGATTGGAACATTCGTATTGATCTCCTCCAAGACTCCAAAGCTAAGACTCATCACCAAGTTTCACTGCCTCTATGTTTCAAGAGAAGTATTCAAATAGTGTCTGTCGGTAACAAACTCACATACATTTAGCTTTCTATTGTTTGGAACAATATTTAAAATATTTTTGCTGTTCTTACTCACTATCGTCTTGGTTATTAATGATAGAGTGACATTTGCTCCTCTTAGTCTATGTCATGTAGCCTTGGTGCCTGCTCTTCCTCCTCCCCCTCTTTTTTCTCCTCCACTTATTTCCCTCCCGCCTTTCTTCTCCTTACCCACTCTGTCTTCCTTTCCTAATTATACCGATCCATGTTGAGCCTGTCAAAATTTTGTAAGTTCAGAGCCCTGATTTTTCCACAGGAGGAAGAGAAATGGCATTCTTCCACAGAGCTATATCTAATTTTAGCATTGTTTATGCAATGACTTTGAAAGTATGTTTTCACATTGATGTTATTCTCCTTATGTAGTTCTTTTGGTCTCAGCAACAATCAAATGTTTAAAACATGTATAAAGGGAAAAGGCCCTGATATAGCAAAATTAAGCAAATATTGAATAACTCCTACTATGTGTCGACATAGTAATAGGCCTTTTGTTGATACAGCAACAAGTAAAACATGCAGATAAAAAGCAAAGAGAAAATGAATATTAATAATAAAAGAAGAGATTATGATAATGAAAATATGCTTGAAAATCTCCCAGTAGATGATATAATTTCTTCTGAAAACAGATTGCATACAATTCTGGGCTTACATTTTAAAGTGTGATGATTTTATTTTACTTTATTGAAACAATTCTTTTGCAGTGCTTAGTACTAAACTCAGAGCCTAGTGCATGTTAGCAAATGCTGTTTTGGAACCCCAGCCCAAACATTTAATTTTACTGAAAATGAGAAAAAGAAACTGTTATCCTTTTTTGCTTTTGGATGCTTGAAATCACTTACTAGGTACACATGTTCTGGGTTAACTATTATTTTGCAGTTAATGGAGCACCAAGAGCATCCACCTGGATAAAGACTTATGCTCAAAGTTTTATTTTTTTCTGTAACTATGCACTCTGATATAAAATGAAAACCATGTGTTAGTGACATCTAGTAGCTTAGATTCGAGGAAAGTACAATTTAGTAGGCATGTTATAGGTTTTAAATTACATTTTATGTCTTTATTTGTGCATGTGTTGTGTGTATGCGTGCGCATGCATGTGTGTGTGCATGTGTGCATGCATGCACAAGGGTGTACCTGTAGAGGTTAAATGACAACTTGTGAGAGTCACTTCTCTTTCTACCATGTGGGTCCCAGGGATCATACTCAGGTTATTAGGTTTGGTGCCTTTTTCTGATTAACCAACTCACTAGCCCTTAGGAATTTTAATAATTATTCACATAATTAATGTGGCAGCATTGGAATGTGCAATGTGCTTCACAGTTTCCCATGCTAGCAATCAGTATTGAGTTGGTGGCACTATTTTAGAAGTTGGTGGAAAATTTAGAATACGGGCTTAATTAGAAGAAGTAGGCCATTGGCTCATGCATTTGAAAATTATACCTACTCTTCAGTTTCTTTTCTGCTTCTGCTTCCTGGGGACTATAGGTGAAGATCCTGTTTGGGGGCAGGGTGTTTAGTGTATCTAGAAGGAGTTACAGGGAAGAGAGGTGTGTTAACATGACTAAAATACTCTGTATGAAATTTTCAAAAAATAATATAAATATATTATTCAAAAATAGTGTAAATATTATATTAAAAGGAACCCATTCTGCAATATAATCCTACTGCCATGATGTTCTCCTAAGCATGTGACATCATAGAATCATAGGCTGCACCCTCTGTAACTCTAAGACACCACAGATGCCAGCCCATACTAGTTTACCCAGCAAAACTTTCAATCACCTGAGGTGGAGAAAGAAAAACAAAATTTAAGAACTATTTATCTACAAATCCTGCACTACAGAAGGTGCTAGAAGGAAAAAAATAACCTGAAGAGACAAACTGTATGCAAGAAAACATATCTCAGACCAGTAAATCAAGGAAGGGGAAAGAAAACACACACACACACACACACACACACACACACACACGCACGCACGCACGCACGCACGCACGCACACCAAAATCACAAGAACCAATAAACACTTCTCATGGATAACTTTCTATAGCAGTGGTCTCAAGTTCTCAATGAAAAGCCACAAACTAAGAGATTAAAATAGAAAACAGGATTCATTCTTCTCCTACATCCAAGAAACACATGTTAATATCAAGGATAAAAGGGATGGAAAAAGATAGTCCAAGCAAATGAACCCAAGAAACAAGGCACTGTAGCCACTTTAATATAAGACAAGACAAACTTCAAATCAAAGCTAGTCTGAAGAGATAGGGACAGGCATTTTATACATTAAAGAAATAATCCACCAAGAGGATATTGCAATTGTAAATATCTTAGCACCAAATACGAGGGCACCCAAATGCCTAAAGTACACTCTACTCCAGCTTAAATCACATACTAACCTTACACAATGATAGTGGGTGACTACAATACACCACTCTCACTAATACACAGCTGACCCAGACAAAAGCTAGACAGAGAACGTCTGGAGGGAACAGATATTATAAACAAAATAGGCCTAACAGATATATACATAAGTCACCCAAACACAAAAGAATATATCTTCTCCGCACCTCATGGAACTTTTACTGATCAAATACTCAGGTACAAAGAAAATCTCAACAGATAGAATAAAGCTAAAATATCACTCTGGATCCTATCTGATCACCACAGATTAAAGCTGGATATAAAGATCAACAGAAACAACAGGAAGCTTACAAAATTAGAGCAGGGTGTTGTGGAACAGTGCTGCCTTCCCAACAGCATGACATTACTATTGCAATCATGAACTCCTGGCAACTGTGCTCACCTGAATAAGACTTGCGCAAGTTCAGTCCTGCCAAAATGCTGGCATAGCTAGGGAGGTGCTCTCTAGACCCTACTTGTAACTTGAGTCTCTATTGGCAGTGAATAGTTGCTGGGAGAGGGAGAGTCATTCTGAATATGTGACTACTGGTGGATTTTTTATGTCCTAGTGGATGCACATATGGACAACCTAACTGGACTTAGTAGATCATCATCATCAACAACAAAAAAGACACAATTTGGAGAAGATGTGTTGGAGAGACATAGAGAGATTTGAAGTGGTGAATGGGGACATAGACATGATCATATTTCATTGTATACAAGTCAAAAGTAAAGATTTAAATGTTTTCTGGTAACTCCTGTGTCATACATGTTTGCACTTGATAATTTTTCTCCTTCCTCCCTTCCTTTTTTTATTGCTTTTTTTCTGAGACAGGATTCTTTGCATGACCATGGCTGTCCTGGAACTCATTCACTCTGTAGGCCAGGCTGGCCTGTTTCTGCATCTACAGCGCTGTGATTAAAGGCGTGTGCCATCAACACCTGGTTTATTCTCCTTTCTTAATACAAAGACTATATATAATACTGCTATTATGTCTCCCACAATGCTTAACAAAAATGGTTTTTGGATGCATGATTTGAGTTGAGTGTAGAAACAGAAGGAAAGAGAGCTTGATGAAATGATAATAATAATAATAATAATAATAATACCAGCCACAGTCTCAGAGTACTAGGAAAGAGATCAACAAAGGAACTCAGAGACTGAATATATCTTATACATCCTCAATTTATGATAAGACAATATATAACTGTCTTATATATGCAGCATGAAGCTGAATATATGACATGACAGAAATTTCTAGAGCAAGCATTGAGTGATAAAACAAATTTGACATGGAAAACCTTTTCTGTTGCAAGCATATTTGAAAAATTAGAAGATGATTCATGCATTTAAATATTTAGAATGGCCCCACTGGACTTGGAAAAAACAAGCAAGCCATTGAAGGCAAGAAATCTTTTGTGGCTATCATTACCAGCAAGTTAGGCAAAGAAGAGATGAAACATAATTATTACAAATATTATTTTCCAGATAGGTAAACATTACATAAAGAGAAATGTTAAATTAGGAAAATGTTACCTGAACATTTTTTAAGTGGAAACTGGTCTATTGGTCTAGGGATTATAAAATAATCATAAAATTACATCATTCTGAGTGCTAATCTTAAACCACTTCATGAAATTGACATGCATGCCTTTAATAGCCCATTTTCCTTTTCTTTATTTCAGATTTTTCTCCTTAGAATTTCATAAATGTCATAATACACATTTAGAATCATGATGCCTTCTCTTTATTCTAACATCATTATCTCAGATATTACTGCATAATTTCAAACATTTGAGATCTGACATTGATTGATAAAGTTATTCATAATGCATGCCTATTGCTGATTTAATTACTTTGGGGTTAAATGAAGAAGCATTTTAAATGATATGCTTTAATACAGTTCAATTATTGAAAACAAATCAAACAAGTAATACATTTCGAAAATGAGAGATGATAAAAGGACATCATTTCAGTGGAATGCTTTATTTTAAAATGCAGAATATTTATAAATTAATGGCACACAAGAAGATGAATTTCTTGTCCTTTCTCTTTAAATATCAGCATCATCAAATATTAAGTGCCTGTAAATATCTACTGTAATTGATCTAATGCATTTCCTTGACCTTGATACATAACTGACTGTGTCCCTAAAGAACTAAATACCTGTTCAGACTAACTGATTTCTGCATGTTGCTAAATCACTTCTTCCCCAAACCCTATTCCCCCTAGGATTTAACCTCTTTTCTCCAAAGTTCGTGTATATGTCACAGCCCATCAGACTAATGCTGTCTGCATGACTTGTCAGTAAAATCATCCTGCAATGATGGTAGTGCTGTGGCTTTCAGCACAGCTTCAAGCCTAATACAAGCAGCTCATGTAAGGAGATGATGTAAGTTGAAGTTTCAGGGCAGTGATGAAGAGGTCTCAGAATTTAAATAGCTTCTGCAAGGCAAATGGCTCTGTGTTTCCCAGATAATTGTAATCCCTGAAATCAAACCACCTCTCAAGGTGCACAATGACATGGTTATCAAATGTTTTCAATGATTTCTTGAGCATCAGAGCTGAAAAGAATGACAGGGTTAGATTTGTTCAAAATTCATAATATTTGTCATTCAGGCTCAGATCCAACTTGTTCCGAAGGTTTGGAACAGGCCTATACAGATGGCATCCACTTGCTTGCCTTTTTTTTCTTCAGAAAGACAGCTGTCCTAAAATTACAGCAGCATATTTTAAAAACAATCATATCCTTTAGAAATAAATCCTCCTCTCCTGTGGGGTATTGTCCTGGGAAAACTTGATACTTTATTAAAAATAAAACTGAAAGAACTCAGGCTCAACAATAGCTTCTAACAGTTAAATGTTTAGAGGAGGAAAGAGTTTCCTTAGGCCACTCTGTGTTTTTTGTTAGAATTCCAAATTTACTTTGCTCAAAAATTTCAAGTAAGATTAAGTGAAAAATACAAAGCAACACAATTTCTGTTTCAGACAGGTATCACTTTTGCTCCCTGGCCTTGACTTCCCAGTCCTTCAATTCAACCTCCCGACTGCTGGGTTTACAGGCATACACCATCATGCCTGACTAAATAATGAGTAATTCTACTTTGGCATATTTCTCCAACAATAGAAAAGATTTCATACTGAATTCTAAATGTAAAGAAGTATTTATTTGCTGCAAGCACTGCTTGCTAATCATTGGTGAGAAAAATATATTGTACTTAGGAGCTAAAACCATTGCAAATCTCTTTAGAAACTTGTGACTAAAGCTTTCAAGGATGACTCAGAGGGTTAAGGATGATGAACTAAATTTGATACCCAGAACCCAAATAAGGTGGAAGGAGAGAATCAACTCCGGAAAGCTATCCTCTGACTTTCATACACTCACTTCCACACACCCCCACTATACACACATACAAAACGATTACAAACTAAAGAACTTTACAACTAAATAACAATGCCAGCAATGATTATCCATTTATTCTATAATGGATGAGTACACACAGAATCTGTTTTTAATAAAGATTTGGTTTTAAAGCATGAAATGGACAACTGAATACAAAATACTCTATTTTTCTTTTTCAACTAACAACACATGTGGAGAGCATGTCTGTCTAAATCAGAAGTACATATCTACTGGGCACAGTTGCACAGGCCTTTGAGGCAGAGAAAGGTGGATCTTCATGAGAGGGCAGCCTGAACTACATAATGAGTTCCAGAACAGGCAGGGCTATGTAGAGAGACCATGGCTCAGAAGAATGCTTATACTCACATCAGCATTTGATGGTGCAGTGGCAGTGTCTCTTGATTGTAGACAGAGGACATTTGCAGTGATCAGACATGTAGTTGACCATTTCTCTTGTGTACTCTTCCCTATTGTGGCATTGACTGAACTACTTTTCAGTTTGGGGTTTGCAGGTTAGGGTTTCTATTGCTGCAATAAAACACCATAACCAAAACAAGTTAGGGAGGAAAGGATCTATTTGGCTTACACTTCCACATCACAGTTCATCATCAAAGGAAGTCAGGACAAGGAATCAAATAGGACAGGAATTTGGAGACAGGAGCTGATGCAGAGACCATGGAGGGGTGTTGCCTTAGCTTGCACATCCTGGTTTGCTTAGCCTTCCTTCATTCCTCCCTTCCTCCCTCCCTCCCTCCCTCCTTCCCTTCCTGTCTCTCTCCCTCCCTTTTTCTCTCTTTGGTTTGTTTTTACTATGCAGAGCTTCTCTGTGTAGCTCTGGCTGTACTAGAATGGTCTCTGTAGACCAGGCTGGCTTAGAACTCATAGATGTCTGCCTGTTTCTGCCTTTCCAGTACTGGGATTAAAGGCCTGTGCCACCATGCAGGCTATCTCAGGCTGCTTTCTTATAGAATCCAGGTCCATCAGCCCAGTGATTGCCACACCCACAATGGTCTGGGAACTCCCCTGTCAATCACTAATAAAGAAAATACACTACAGGCTTGGCTACAGCCCAGTCTTGTGGCTTTTTCTCAATTTAAGTTTCCTCATCTCCAGTGACTTTAGGCTGTGTCTTGTTGACATAAAACTAGCCAGCACAAGAGGCACACCACTTCTTCACTGACACTGTGCTTCCTGAGGGTAAGAACCTGTCTCTCATTTTATCACCTTCCCACATAGGACACCTTAATACATTCAGGACTGCTTCTATAAGACACTGAACTAGGGCCTATAAAATGCTAATGATTTCATAATACTATCGATAACTTTGTTGAATTTACTTTAATAGCTTGAACAGCTCATCTAATTTTGATATATGAAAGAATGGTTTTGCATTTTGTGAATAATAGTTCTCTCATTTTTGCCTTCCATAAGAAAGTTTTAGAAAATAATGCATAGAGTAATTTATTATCATCTCATCCTACAAATAAGGAGACCAAAAACCAGGGTAATTCCAATAGCACTAAGACCAACAACTAATAAATGGGACCTTATGAAATTGAAAATTTTATGTAAGATAAAGGGCACCATCAATAGGACAAAACAACAGTCTGCAGAATGGGAAAAGATCTTCATCAACCCCATATTCAACAGAGGGCTGATTTCCAAAATATATAAAGAAATCAAGAAACTAGATATCAGCAAACCAAGTAAATCAATCATAAAGGGGGTACAGATCTAAACAGAGACTGCTCCAAAGAAGAATCTCAAATGGCAGAGTTACACTTAAGGAGATGTTCACCATCCTTAGCCAACAGAGAAATGTAAATCGAAATGACTCTGAGATTCCATCTTACACCTGTCAGAATGTCTAAGATCAGAAACACAAGCAACAACTCAAGCTGGAGTGGAAATTAGTTTACTAGAGGCTTCATCTAGTAACTGATGGAAAGAGAAATAGAGACCCCTCACCCCACAGCCCAACATTAGGCAGAGTTTGGGGAATCCTGCAGAAGAGGGAGAGGAAAGATTGTAGGAGGCAGAGGGGTCAAAAGTACCACAAGAAAACTCACTAAGTCAACTAAACTGGACTCATAGGTGCTCACAGAGACTGAACTGACAACCATGTCACTGACATAGGCCCTCTGTCCATATGTTACCGTTGTGCAGCTTGTTCCTCTTGTGGGACTTGTGGGACTTGGACTTTTGTGACTCCTAACAGTGGGAACAGCTGCTGTCTCTGACTTTTTATAGGCTTTTAGGACCCTACTCTTCCTACAGGTCTCCTTGCTTAGCCTTACTAGATGGGGAAGTGCTTAGTCTTACTGCAACTTTATATGCCATGTTTTGATTCCCATTGGAGACTTGCCTTTTCATAAACAGAAATGGAAAAGGAGTGGTTTGGGTGGGGGGAGGCCAATGGGAGGGGAGTTGGAAGGAGGGACTGGGAGGAGAGGAAGAAGGGGAAACTGTGGCAGGGATGTAAAAATAAATACAGATATTTATTTTTTTAGAAAAATACTGAGGGTAATTAATTTACTGTAATTTTCATTAAAAGCTTGGACCTGTTTCCTTACAGATCAGGCAGGGCTGCTCACTTATCACTATGTGCATACGCTTGAGACCAGACCTTGAGAGCTGAGTGTAGTGGCGTTGCCCAAAGCTGTGATTCCAGCACTCAGGAGTTTTCATTCATCAGGAATGCCATAGAAAGACACTGAGAAGGTTGATGTTTTGAGAGTTAACACATTGCTCATTTGTGATCCCAGTTATAACAGAACATAAAATAGAACTGAAATAATCTTACTTTTTCTATTGGATATTTGAGTCGGGTGTTTGTATTTGTGTGTGTGTGTGTGTGTGTAATATTCTTTTTATTATTTTATAAATGTAAGGGCAGGTTAGTTGCATATTTTTTATACAGTGCCTGATGCTTGGTAATTACTTTTACACGTGTGATGGACCAATTGATAAACATGATCTAATACTTGATTGTATAACCTGAAGCCAGGACATTTTTTTCACTTGAAGGTGAAAGAATACTTCTCATAATTTCCCAAACAAGATGAAATGGCAGGGTGATCCTAACATGAATATTTTGGAGCTGAAAAACTATGTCAATGAAGTTGTTGACAAATTAATGTCAGACTATTCTTGGGAAAAATGCTTCAGTTCACAATACAGTTGAATGGAACTCTGAGTTGTTTCAGAAAAGTTAAGTTTGTGAAGCTATCATAAAATAACTTTTTCATTTATTGTTGAAGGACTGTAAAGTATACTCTTCCTGAAGTAGTCCAGGATTTGCTCCATGTACCCTTGTAATTGTTTTCCAATAATGCAGTAGTCTGATATTGTCATCTTAAGAGGACACCCTCTCTAAGCAAATCTTAAGTAGCCGCTCCTGTTTTTGATAAACCCCAGACACTGGTACTTGCTGCCCCCTTTTCATTGATTGAAAAATCTCTTAGCAGGTCACAGTGTTTTATGTTTTAAAATAATCAAAGTACTTTTGGGTCATTGCCAACACGAGGGAGAAAAAAGAAATTGGTATGATGTCTCTTCAAAGTCAGTCAGCTTTAGTTCGAGGCTGTAGTTCAGTTGTAGAGTACTTGCTTATCCTTCCCAGGGCTCTCTGTTCAAGTACCTGGTATAGAGAATACCAATTTTCCATCAAAAGACTACCTTCTGGGGCCTAATATTTAATATAGTAAAGTTATCTTTTTCCTTCTCTTTTCTGTCCTTTACTGCTTTCATCAGTCGCTCCACCCCCACTTATTTGCCCTTTTTATTATTTGGAAGAAAAAAGTACAAGCCAAAGTCAGCCTTTGTTTTTGAGGTGAAGCCTTACAATACAATTTGGTCTGTTCTCAAATCTGTGACCCTCCAGCTTAACACGTCCCTGGTACTAGAATCCATGTGTGGGCCACCACACACAGACTCCAAAGCCACTTTTCAAACAAAGATTTCCAGTTCTTTTCTGGGAAGTTTTATTTGCCTAAAGGGTAAGAAGCTCTTTTTGAGGTTTCACTCACCATCAATGATTAAACTGGTGCCTGATTATTGCTGGAGGGGAATAGTTAGTTGGGATCATGGGCAGGGAAGTTGGGGTTTGACTGTTTCAAAGAGAGTATATGCTGGAGAGTCGTCATGTGCATTCCTTGAGGTAAAAATCCTGGAGGTATTAGAGAAAACAGTACTGACATGCAGGTACGTCACCTACCTCCTGCTACTGATTGTAGTGCCTAGCAGAGATGCAGAATTCGACAGCATCACTGAGTAGCAGACACAGCAGTAATGAGAGTGGCTATAAGATACTGCCTTCCCTCTCCTTTTTCCCGTGACTCAGTAACCTTGGCAATTCCTTTCTGTTAGGGAAGAAAGCTGTAGTAAGAGCTAACAGTGAACGTCCTATCAGGTAGAAAATAAGAGAGTTCCAAATCAAGATCACTGTGATTTGCAAATCAAAGAGGGGGAAATGTGATATTTTATCCATCCAGGCAAATTAGAACCAATTTATTTTAAAGTGTAAGAAACACACTTAAATTATGGACGAATATGTTCAACTTCTGGGAAGCAGGATGGAGGCCAAAACACTTTCACTATTTACTTAAAATGTGTGGGATGACTGAGGGAAGAGGGAATACCTATTTCCTTTTATAAGTGAAAGTCAATTTGGGTTGACCAGAGGATCGTGAGATGTCTCTGTCTCCATTATCACATGTACTAACCCTAACCCTGATCTATATTCCTAAAACAATTTTAAGGCCCCTAAACTCTAGATAAGGGCATAGTTTTGAAGAAATGTTACATGCAGTGTAATTATTTTATGGTATTATGTAAGATGCAATTATATGACTAATTAAATGGTAATTATTTGCTCATTCAACATTTTATGAATATGTATTGGCAACCTAATATGTTCCAGACATCTTTCTAAGTGGGATAGTAATAAGTTCTGCTCCATCTGCCCATTTTAGTTGAGCACTATTTTGTCTTTCATCTGGAGTTTATTTACCTATAAAACCCATGAGAGACACTGTTCAGTTCAGCCATTTTATAAAGTTGTTAAATCCATTTATGTGGTCTCCTCTTTTACAATTTGCTCATTGTCTAATGAACTTACATTTTGTGTGTTTTAAATATTTTTATTTTAAAACAACCTTTTCTCATTTGATATACCAATCCCAGTTCCTACTGCCTCCCATTCTGCCACTCCTCCCAACGTTCCCCTACCCCATACCCATCTACTACTCAGAGGGGGTAAGGTTTACCATGGGGAGTCAGCAAAGTCTGGCATATCACTTTGAGGCAGGAACAACTCCCTCCCTTTTATTTCTAGACTGAACAAGGTATCCCTCCATAGGGAATGAGCTCCAAAAAGCCAGTTCATGCACTAGGGATAAATGCTGGTCCTAAGGCCATTGGCCCCACAAACTACTCAAACCACACTTGTAATGTGATTCTTCTCACCAGCCTGGTCCCAGAGCCCCATCTGTCCCAAATGAACATGCAGGACTCTATATCAATTATGAAGCTGTTGGCCATGTGCCATGGATTTTTTGTTGTTTAGCTTTGACTTAATTATTAACTCATAACTGCTAATCTGAGTATTTCCACATGGTCTTCTCTTACCGGAGAAAGGGTCCAAACCTCTCACTCCCCTGGCATCTTACATGGTGACCGACTGTGCCTCTGTTTCCCAGAGTCTTCCACCTCTCTTAGTCCCACCCATCTTGCTTCCCTATTGGCCAACAGATCTTTATTCATTATCCAATACGACAAACATATACACAGAAGGACTTCCCCCATCATCTCCTCTTTTCTGTCTAAATAAAAAGGAAGGTTTTTGCTTTAACATAGTCAAATTATATATAACAGAACAGTTACCAAGTAAGAACTATAGTTACAATATTTAGTCCATTAACATTTAGTAAGATTTAAAGAAAGTATTTTATCATCTACCCTATCTAAATTATTATATGTAGCTTATCTTTTATCATAACTAAAGAAAAGTATAACTATCTGTTTTCAACGCCATCAAATACCACAGAAGGATAATATATAAACACTAGAATTGACAGAGACGTCTCGCTACCTGGACAGTCATCTGAAGTTCCTCTGTAATGTTGGGGCATCCATCTTCAGCCCATAAGCCACAGTGTTCCTGGCAGACTTATCAGCAAATCAGGAAATTTTAAAATGTCTGCCTGAATTGACAGTTTTCAGTCATTTTTTGGTGTCCTGCCAATGTCTGGCAGAACCTTTTAGGACTGTCTATCTTGTTTTGCAAGTTTATCAGTCACTTTCCTCTGGGTCCTGTATATCCAGTCTATCAAACAGTAAAGGCAAGAGCAGTTTCTTGTCCAAATTGAAAGAAAACTCCATAACGTGTTTCTTCGATGCCCATCCTCCTTTCCGACATAAGTGGTGTGTCAGGAGCAGTTGTGTGTCACTATCATGAAAAACCCTAAACCATTTAAATGCCATATGTTCTGTAGGTCTTTGAAAGGTTTGAAGAATATCTGTCTATTTTAAATGCATCTCTGTATATCTAGAAAACCTAACTAACCTAACTACAAGTTCTGACTATTATAGGTGACAATATACAATCTATATTTTTTATGCATTACATTTTTAAACTGTTATACAAACACAATACCTAAACAAGAGGAGAAATATATGTATTGCAAAATTGATCTGAAATCTGTATCAATAAATGAAAACCATACCGATACAAAGTATTAATTTCCATACTATAATCTCCCTTTTACCTTTAAAAAGAGATTGGTTGTGATCATTAACCATTTATAACCAACCCCATTTAAATGAAAACAAAAATTTATAAACAATATTTGGGGATTTTGGCGTTGTTCATTCCAAACTGCTTCCTGCTAGTTAGGGATACCATCCATACCATGGGGATCATGACAAAACCCAGAAACCTGGCCAGGTCCTTGTTTTTGTAGTCTGCACGGCTTCGATGTCCCAGCTGTTTTACATGCTGGATTGCCTGGGACGCTGCTTCAGGGAGTCTTGCTTCATCAAACCATAGTAGTTTGGAAGGAACCCGATCAGTTCCTCATCTGTGGAAACAAAAGCAGAAATTCCTTTCCCAAGTAACCTGTCCTTATATTTAAATTTAGAAGTCAAAGCATTTTTAAAATATATAAGTTGGATTAATTTAGCAGCATTGATAATCAAGTGTATTTTAGCAGTTGTTGTTCCTTCCTTAGCAATTGAACAACTGAAAAACAACACAATAGCATAATGTATCCAGACTATCTGTGTATTTTCCATCTTTACATGGCTTTTTTATTACTCTATATCTTTTAATTTTACTTTTTACTTTTCTGAGATGGGATTTCTCTGTGGAAGTCCCCCTGCCTCTGCCTCTGGAGTACTGGGATTAAAGGCGTGTGTCACCACACCCAGTTACTATCTTTTTTTTTAATCACTGTCTTGTTTCTTTTTCTCTCCCAAGCCTACAAATATTTAAACAAACTGTAAAATTTTAGAGGTTTTACTTCATCTGAATCTAACTTTACTGTAAATCTTAATGTTTTTCTGGCCACATGTCTTTTATCTGCTAAACAACATTGCTAAATTAACTGCCATCTTTCCAAGATGGTGGGAGTAAGTTTACTGCCAGTGTCTGCTTGTCTCTAGCAAAACAGAGCCCACCTGAGAAAATGCTGAAACCAAGAAGCGGTGCTTCTCTCTGTTCTTCTGTTTTTAAAAATTCCTATTAAGCTTTTGTTAAGTAGAAATTTGTGCTTCACATTGATGGTGCCATATGTAACGTGATTCCTCCTGCCAGCCGGTCCCAGAGCCATGTCAGTCCCAAATGAACACACAGGATGCTATATTAATTATGAAACTGTTGGCCATTTGCTATGGTTTTTTGTTGGCTAGCTCTGACTTAAATATCAACCCATAACTGCTAATCTGAGTATTTCCATGTGGTCTTCTCTTACCGGAGAAACGGTCCAGACCTCTTAATCCTCTCGCGTCTTATATGGTGACTGACTGTGCCTCCATTTCCCAAAATCCTCCACCTCTCCTAGTTCCATCTGTCTTGCTTCCCTATTGACCAACAGTCCTTTCTTTATTAATAAACCAATAAAACAAATATATATACAGAAGGACTTCTTCCATCACACACTAATGTCACTCACATTCAGAGGGCCTAGCTTGGTTCTATGCAGGTTTTCCCACTGGCAGTCCAGAGTCAGCGAGCTCCACTAGCTCAGGTCAGCTGTTTCTGTGGGTATCCTCAAAATGGTCTTTGCCATTTGCTCATATTGTGGCTCCTCATTCTCTTTGACTAGACGCTGGGAGCTTGACCCAGTGCTTAGCTGTGGATCTCCGCATCAGCTTCCATCAGTTGCTGGATGAAGGTTCAATGACAACAATTCAGGTAGTCATCAATCTGAATACAGGTGAAGGACTGTTAAGGCACCCTCTCCACTAATGCTGAGGGTCTTAGCTGGGGTCATTCTTGTGGATTCCTGTGAATTTCCCTAATGCCAGGTTTCCTGCTAACCCCATAATGACTCCCTCTATCCAGGTATCTCTTTCCATTTTCTCTCTATCTGTCCTTCTCCCATCTCAACCATCTTGTTCCCTCATGATGAACTCACTTTTTTAAGTATCCATTTCTTAATGTTATCATATTCATGACTAAGTTTTAAACTATGGATTTTAGGGGATATGTTTAGACTACAGAAGAATGTAAGTACATGGTAACTATAATATGGCTTTAATGGGCACTAGCCACTTTTGTCTTCATGGGCCCTTTGTTGACTGAAAAATATTAACAATTTATATTGTGACTATGTAGATATAGATAACACAATTGAGCCTGGATTATATTTACTTTTTATGTTTTAAAAAGAATTAAATTATTAAATATTATGGACCCTAAATTCTCGCTGAGATACTGTGACTTAAGGGGGAAAAATCACAGTTTTTTTTAAATAGAGTATGTCTGTCTTGTTCACAGCAGTATACTCAATGCCAGTTGTCAAACTGGTAGCTAATAAATAGTTCTCAAATAAGAATTTAATAGTAAGTATTTCTAGATATTAGACCTACATGAAGACTTCAAAATAGTTTTTTGTTATTTGTGCCATAAAATACTGCAAGTTGGGCTGGTGAGATGACTCTGTAATTAAAATCACTGCTTGTCCAGAAGACCAGAGTTTGATTCCCAGTATCCACACTGCAGCTCACAAATATCTGTGTCTCCAGTACCAGGGGATCCAAAGCCCTCTTCTGGACTCCATGGACATTGCACACAATGTGGTTGACCCATAAACATAAAGCCCTAGATATAAAAAAATTAAAAATATTTCAAGTTCTCTTATAATTTAAATATGCATCATATTTTATTAATATCTATAAAGGACCTAGAAAACAAAGTAATTGTAGTCACAAGCAATGGCCTAGCAAATTCCTCAAAAAGTTAAAAGAACACATGATTCAGATCTGTTATGTGACCAATTCTAGCACTCCTGGTTATTTACACAAAGGAATTCAATTCAGCATATCATAGAGATACCAGAGCATCAATATTTATTACAGCACCATTCACAATAGCCAAGATATCAAACCAGCCTAGAGTTCCATCAATAGATGAATGATAAAGAAAATGTGATCTATCTATCTATACATACATACACACACACACACACATATATATATATATATATATATGAGGTTTTATTAATAAACAAAGAATAACATTACTTCATTTGCAGAAGAATGGATGGAACAGGAGATCATTGTGAAACAAGCCAGACTCAGAGACAAATATTACATGTTTTCTCTCATGTGTGGAGTCAAGTCTTCTTTGTAAAGGTTTAACTGATATAGAAGCTGATGGAGATTAGTCCTAATGGGGATCATAATGCAAGACAAGAGTAATGAGGAGGAAAGACAAATATTGCATATATATATATATATATACATATATATATATGTTTGACATGAAAGCAGAAGGGCAACTATGTAGGGGAAAGAGGAGGGGGAGGATGAGCAAGGGGAGGCAATTGGGTGTGTATGAAAATATATGTAAACTATAATGGTACATATTAAATGCAATTAAAGAATAACCTATTGTCCATCTGATGAATATATTAATTATTACAATTTTCTGAGAAAAGTTACAAATCTGTAGGTCAGGGTGTCCTAGAACTCACTCTGTAAACCAGGACAATCTCAAACCCATGGTGATCCTCCTGCCTCAGCTTCTCAACTGCTAGGATTTCAAGAATGAGTCATAATGACTAGAAACACTATTGTTAAAATATTACTTATGTAATTTAGTTATTGTATGAAGCAAGATCTTGTCCATCTTGACCACCCTCTATTTCAATACTTGTCAAATTCATATTGTGGGCTGATATTGAAAGACCTCGGCATCAAAGTGCCGGGCACCGAACTGAACCCTCTGCCCAAGAACCGGGGCCAGACCACTGGATGCAAATGCAAGAGGTGGTTTATTGAGTACACAGGCGCCTGCGGATGCTACTGCAACATGGGTGCAGAGCATACGGGGCTTGCAGGGAGCACAATATTTATAGAGTTTTAATAGTTACATAAGTATCAGCATAGCAACAGGCTTTTCATTGGCTACTTAAGCATGGGCTAAGGTCATCTTGGGGGCAGGGGTAGTTGCTAAGGACTAGGTTTCCTGGTATTGCCACATGAAAGACCCCAGCACGCTTCAGTAATTAGTATCCGGGTCCCATGACTGCTCTGGTGACCACAGACATCCTGTTTGACATCCTGTTTGAGGCACCAGCTGGGCGAGGCACCTGGTCTGGGTTTTTACATTAGGCAATGGCTTGGCCTTGTTTTCTTTTCCTAGGGGGCCATGGGTAGGGGTATTTCATTCCCCCCTTGTTCTTGTGCATAGGTAGAATCTTATACCTATTGTCCAGCCCTCTCTACTTAAGGTTTACTTGTGGTTCTGTCTGTTTGAGGGCATGGTATTGTTATAAATTGAACTAGTTTGTTGAGAATGCAGGGCCCAAAGGTTAACACAAGTATGAAAATAATTAGGGGGCCCATAGCTGGACAAATACACAATAATCAGCTGTTATGTTAAGAACCAACACTGAGACACAAGGAGTCAGTCCCGTATTGCAGGCCCAATAAGTCCCATTGGGGCTGGCCAGGTATGAGTTGCTGGGAGTTACTGAGACTGTACAGTTACATAGTTTTTGAGACGATGTGGGAACATTTCCAAGACATAATCCTAGTCCAGTCACCTGGGGCAGAGTTAGTTTATGATTAGGTGTTTCGCTGCATCGGGAAGGGGGAGATGTATAGCTGATAAGGTCAGAGTTCAATGCCAAGCCCTCATAATAAGGGGGAGCCGCTGTCAAGCAGAACCAACAATCCTCCGCATTATCAGGATGAGTTTCGTTTAGGGCTTGGTGGGATCCTCTGATTATGTTTAATAGTCTACCAGTAGAGCCGAGCTTTGGTCTAGGGGGTAGAGTGGCACTACTATGCCCGGTGACAGATAGCAAGGGGTTAGCCTTGGGTCTAGGGGGCTCTGGGATGGCCTACCCTGTTGGTCGAGTAGCACAGAGTTTGGCCCAATAGAGGCCACAGATGTGGGGATAGTCAGAAGTACAGTATAGGGTCCCCTTCCAGCGAGGTTCTAGGTTCTTGATCTGGTGTCTCCAGACCCAGACGGTGTCACTGATCTTAAAGGGATGAGTTACGGAGAGTGATTCTATCCCTTTGTGGTAGGCCGCTGCTATTGGCTTCCAGACCTCCTGTTGCACCAACTGCAGGGCCTACAGATGGGCCTGAGCCAAATTGGTAGGTCGTCGTCCAGTGCCATGAAGGCCCACTATCAGTAACTGGCAGTAAAGACGTTGGTGTCCCCTGCCTTCAGCTGTGTTGGGGAAGTCCTGTGTATATGTCAATAAATTACTGCTGGCCAATAGGAATCTAGATAGGTGGGGCTAGGAGTCCAGGAGGACTCTGGGAAGGAGAAACACAAGAGAGTTCGAGATGTAACCGCCATTGGGTAGGAAGCACGGAACTATTCTCCAGTAAGAGAAATACTTAGATTAACAATTATGGGGCAATTACTTAAGTCAGAGCTAGCCAGTAAGAAACAAGCAAAGGCCAACAGCTTCATAATTAATATAGCCTCCTGTGTGTTCATTTGGGACTGATGCGGGTCTAGAAGCAGGCTGGCGGGAAGGTTGCTCTCAAGGAAAGCTTCTCTTAACACAGCTGTGTTGAAGTCCCACTCGGGGTGGGTAAAGGGAAAAGTCGATTTCATTGTGGAGTTGAGTGGGTCGCCCATCATCACCCGGGACGTTTTTTGTGGCTTCCAGGAACACCCTTTGTTTTTCTTCTGAAGTTAAGTGTGCCTGTAAAAGCTGCTGACAATTGTCCCATGTGGGATGGTGGGTTATAAGGGTCGATTCAATCAGGTTCGTGAGAACCACGGGATCCTTGGAAAAAGAGGGACTGTGAGATTTCCAATTATATAAGTCAGAGGCGGAAAAAGGCCCCGGGTCCCCCGTTTGGTTCAAGGGGAAAGCTCTAGCAGTTCCCCCTGACTGGGTGGGTTCCCTTTTCCCTCTCAGCCTCCCGGCTACTGGAGAGTCTGATCCCTCCTCGCCCAGTGTGGGGGTTGTGCTATCCAGTCTTTCCCCTTCCTCCTTCCCTCGAGCAGCTTGGGTGGGAAGTGGTGGAGCTGGCTGATACGGTGGTGGTTCCTCGGTGAGCAAGTCTATGAGAACCGCATCATCTGGGGGTAGTACAGGTTTAGACTTAGGGGGTTTAGAGGGGGACCTCTTCTCTAGAACTGGATAGAGATGATGAACTGGAGCCGGGACAGGGACCAAGGGTGAAGAAGTGGGGAGGGGAGGAGCTGACGGTTTCTTCGAGACCACCTTCGGAGGAGGTCGGAGAATCACAAACAGGGCTGCCCATGTCGGGGGTCTGTAGCCAAAATCCCAAATAACAAGGTATACTATCTGGTCCAGGTGTCCATGGGGTCCCTTGTCGAAACCCGATCCTTAACCTGTAAGATAATTTCTAGGTTAAAGTTCCCATCCCATGGCCAGCCCACATCGAAGTTGGCCACTCAGATGGGCAGTCTATTTGCCATTTCTTCTTTTTGACGTTCACGGACTGGTTAGAGGCAGGGATCTGCACTTCATTCCAGTGATCTAAGGTAAGGCTAAGAGGGGTGGTTACGGTTTGTCCCATGCTTGAATCAGAAAACTCAAAATATAAAGACAAGCAAATGAACAAGACAAATAGCACAATTAAGCAACTCACGACCAGACATGCTGTGCACTTTCGGCGGAGAACCGAAAGTAAATACTCAGACGGGCCAACAGGATTAGTGGTCCCGTTTTCCCTTTTCAGGGCAATGTATCTGTCAGATACGTAATGAGCTCCAAACAATTGAGCTCCCCGGATCCCTGGCACGTCTGCCAGGGTGGCAGGGGAGAAGTATGGGCTCATCAACCCCTTCTTAAGCTGCCCAAATTACTGAATGACTACGTAGCCTTTCAAATGCTGTGCAAAGACCAACATACAAAACGACGGACAAAGCAGACAGGGTGCCAGTCAGCTTAGCTCTCGGTGTCACTGGCGGTCCTGGGGCAGGAATCTCGGTGGAACCTCCAAATGAAAGACCCTGGCACCGAAGCGCCAGGCACTGAACCGAACCCTCTGCCCAAGAACTGGGGCCAGACAACTGGATGCAAATGCAAGAGGTGGTTTATTGAGTACACAGGCGCCTGCGGATGCTACTGCAACATGGGTGCAGAGCATACGGGGCTTGCAGGGAGCACAATATTTATAGAGATTTAATGGTTACATAAGTATCAGCATAGCAACAAGAATTTCATCATTGGCTACTTAAGCATGGGCTAAGGTCATCTTGGGGACAGGGGTAGTTGCCAAGGACTAGCTTTCCTGGTATTACCACATGAAAGACCCCGGCACATTTCAGCAATTATCCGGGGCCCATGACTGCTCTGGTGATCACAGACACAAGTATCCAGGTCCCATGACTGCTCTGGTGACCACAGACATCCTGTTTGACATCCTGTTTGGCATCCTGTATGAGGTGCCAGCTGGGCGAGGCACCTGGTCTTGGTTTTTCCGTTAGGCAATGGCTTGGCCTTGTTTTTCTTTTCCTAGGGGGCCCTGGGTAGGGGTCTTTCAGTACTTAGGACATGATTTGATAACTTTATGAATTTTCCCTTTTTACTCCAAATACCAAAGAGATAGGTATCTGGATTTACACTATCATTTAGTTTCTTCCCTCAAGAAGCTCAATATATTTATGTGCCATTCTTAAAGTATTTTTCATTCTGAGGTTAAGATGCATTATGACATTAGAAATAAAAAGGCTACTATGTAATTATGGAACAGTTGGTAGCTGTTGGAAAAATGGGAATCTCAGTTATATTGAGCCCATCAAAGGACTCTTATTTCACTCTCCAGTACACCTTCCTAATGATAGAATATTTATGTCTTCCTGTTCCTTTAGGCAGTGTTGAAAATGTTAGTTTTTTCTACCACTAAGAGTCCTGACATTGCTCTTCTTGATTTAAATATTTTAGACCTTTGTAACATGGAGTAATTCCTATGAGAACAGATATTATTTGCTGATAGCATTTAGGTTATAAGATTCATGGTGATATGGATGAAAGCTCTTTTGTCTCATTAATAACATTCCTCCCATTGTAGGATGGATAATCTCTGGGCAGATATCCATTTGTGAGTGTAAATCAGTGAAAGAATGTAGATTCCTCTTCAGTTTCACTAAGGGTCCAACTTAATTTAGTTACCATGAGCCAATCATCTCCTCAATTAATACTCTTGATCAGAATCAATCACTTCTTTCCTTCAACTCTCCCAGTAGGGTGTCTTTATCTCTATTTGGCAAGAACTTACTCTGATTTACTTATTTGCTCAATAATCTCCTTTCTATTACAAGAGAGAAAAAGGAAGTCTAAATTTATTTATTTTTTTGCGTGTATTTCTCACATTCCTGGAATAACTCCATACACATAGTAGGGTTGAAAACATTTCCACTGGAAAAGACAGTTTCATATATAAAATGGAGTCTGCAATCCTCCTGGCATTGTCAGATTTTTAATGTGTCTTTTAGAAGAGGGTGGGTGTGTGACCACATTTGGGGATATCTGCCCACATTTTTTCCCAGACAAGATTTTCATCAGCCAGGCAGCTTTTAGTGTTCACAACCTTATCACTACCAGTCATAAATTTCTTTGAAAATGCCAAGTGAGGGTCACCAGGCTAATGGATTTATCCAGTTTGATATTCTAGGAAATTATGCCATCCAACTTGCCAGAAGTTGCTTCAAGGTCAAACACTGTAATATCAAAGTAGATTACAGGGGTGTCTGAAATATTCTCTTTTGAACATCTTGTCCGGTTCTAAGTCTGTATTCTCAACTCTGATTACATATTTCTACTGCCTCTCTACAACGTTTTCTGTATACAGTGAAGATTTGACACTTATTTGAACATCATCGTAAAATATTTCCAAACCTTTTTCCCTTTCAGTAAGAACTTACTGGATTTTGATGTACAATGAATAAAATCAGGAAGATGAAAGAGTAAGACTTCTTTTGGAAATAGCATCCAGTAGAGTGAGTGAACTTCAGTTAGGATTAAAGCAGAGTTATTCATACATAATTAACTGACTGAACAAATTCCCTTTTTACTGATTTGTGTACAAAGATGGGCAGATAGAGAGCATCCTGAAAGAGAGTAGAAACACCCATCTCAACCCTCAGAACATCATCTAATAATATTATCTTTCCGGATTTTCACTTGGCCAATTGTACAATTCCACACTAGCCACCTTGTAACTCTCTACCTTCTGACTTACTTTGACATATTTTCAATCATAGGGTTTATGTGAAGAAGGAAAAAGCATTGTATGAGGCTACATCAAGTACAGAACAAAGACTCCCACTTGAGTTTTATCTCTGCTCAAGTACATTTCAATATGCCTCAATTGAGTGTATGCCTACTACATGAAAGCAGGAGCCTTGTCTCGTCATATTTTTTGAACTGCATTTCTATCTTCATTGCCATTTTGCACTTTGGGTTTCACATCTCTCTTTTCTGATATTTGACATGTCACATGTAGTTCTGGCTTGGTGTGGTTCGACCTTCATTACTTGATCTCTACAATGCAGAATTATAGCAGTTCTTGGAATCATCAGTAATGGGGTGGAATACGGGAGTGAAAGAATGGAAAACTTCAAAGTGGTAAGATGAAACATTACAGCTTTACACATTGATAAGAATATTGAAAGTTATGGAGTCACGTACTCCTAACTCAATGAATACTTAAGAGTTTTAGGGGGAATGTGGATCTTTTCATATGAGGGATAGGGGTTTACTTTACTTTAGAGTTGCCTATAGACTGGGGAATGTGACAACGTCCCAGAAAACTATATATAGTCCTCAATTAAAAATCCTCATGTAGGTTCTAACATAGTTGAAGAGGAGGGCAGAGAAAACCACCTTTACCTCTTTGTGAGGAGAATAGGGAATATATGATAATTTAGCTAAAAATGAAAACAGCAGAGAAACCTGTACTTGAATTCCTATAAAGGAATAAATTCTTTAATTCAATGTCATATTTTACCTACTATATCACCTTGTATCAGGAAAGTAGAATGCTATTGTGCTTACCTTGAAGTGCCAAGTTTAATGAAGTCTTTGGTGAACTGTATTTAGTTTTTAAAGGCAGGCAAAAGAAAAGAATAAACTCCAAACCTCTCTATTTCTATTGATCACAGCATGCAGACCTTTTTTATTATCTCTTTATCTGTCAAAAGTGGGAACATGTTGTCTTTTACAATGTTCAAACTTTGATCTAGTTTTCTTCCTTTCCTTCAGTAAATTCTCTGAGTACTCAAAAAAAAATAGATGGAAAGATTAGAAAAAACCCCTTTCTTTGATGTCTAGACATTATTTGGTTAGAATCACAACACATATGTCTTGTTTTTGAAAAAGTGGTAGGGAATGTTATGTTAACACTGTGAAAAAGTATACAGTGTTGATGTGGAAATGCTAATCATCTTCAAACACTAATAATTTGAATTTGTAATAAGTTTTGGTTGAACATGCTTCTTGGGTTAAGTGATAAATTGCAAGACAAGCTTAACTGATCTGTGCCATCCTCAGTGAAGAAATAAAATCATCTTATAAATTAAATGGTTGGATTTTGCATTGGGTTTGAGTATATGGCTTAGTCGTAAAGCATGTGTTTACTATTGGCAAGGCCCTGGGCTCAATCCTCACCATGGAAGAAAGAAAAGAAGAAAGAATAATTCAGTGAAATGCATACATGTATTTTCATTATTTTTCTTTTGATGTACAAGGAGAAATTATATTTATTTATTAGTTACAATGTTGTTACACGTCTATGTGCTTTCGTTTTCAAAGTGGAAAGGGTGTTATATTTCCTACCCACTAATAATTAGTGCCTGTTTCTTTTCTTAAGAGGATGGGTCATCATGAGGACTTGCTTGGGGTGCCAGAAGACACAGAGATACTTTAGTTTATACTGTCAAATTATTCTGTTTCATAGTGGCTTGGGGGAAAATAATAATTGCTACAATGACCTGGCGTTTCTCTGTATAAATAAATTCTTTGAAGGGAATATTACAAATCAAACACTGTTATCTGCCTCAGAGATCCTATGATAAGTAAGTACCTATATATTCAGGGAGAAAAAGAACTGAGGCTTGAATCCAAACAATTGTATATGCTGAAAATCAAAGGCCCATACTTATGATACAGATGTAATGCCCCCTCTTTTAACAAAGCATAGGGAGAAGGAATTCATTGAAATCAATGCTAAAAAGCCCTTAAAACAATTGAGGGTGGTCATTAGTTCATTCACTGAAAGATGATCTATGTTCCAGTGTCAGGGTTACCATTCATCTGGAAGATTTTGTGAATTTTCATTGATCAAAGGTTGTCAGTTATTTTCAAAACTAGTGTATGAAAGTTATTAAATTCCTGGTTATTCAGTCATCTGAATATCATTTTAAAAGCAGAAATTATGGTACATTGATATGGTAATTAATTAATTATGAATAATTTATTTCATAGCTTGAAACTGTGTAAAGCCAAGTTGATGCTGTTTTCAAGCAGATTATTGTTGTGATCTGAGAAAGCTGAATTCATGTGCATAATTCTGTGTATTAAGTGAGAAATCGCATTGCATAAGTTGTGCATTTAATAATTCATAGCTTATAAAGTGCATGCTGAAAATTCTTAGTTTGGCCCCAAAATAATGCCTTTCTAAACACACATTGTAGTTTTGTAGTCTTCATGAAAACTTCACGAAATCTACTTAGGCTATGGGTAGCTTTATATTTTAATAGTGTTTAGCAATCACAATTAATCTCCTTTAAGCTGCTAAGTGACAGTAACCATCATCTAATTACAAATTTTATGTAACAGAGGAATTAGGCACAGGATTTGCTGGGGACAAACAGCCTGTCATTCACAATTTAGATGGAATTTTCTTATCAAGGTGAACCCCTTTCCATCCACTGTTGGCTAATTTATTTATTTTAGCTTTCTGCATGTTGCTTTGTGATTTACCCCACATTGTGTGCCAGATGATATTTAGATTATTTATAAGAATTCTCTGTGTCAAGCACTAGTATCATTCTAATTTTATTGATGTCTGTAGTATAGGTGAAATACTCTGGGTTTGACCATTAAATAGACCTGGCTTGAATCCTGAATCCATCCTTACAAATGGGGTTGCCATGAGTACTTGCTGAATACTTCTGTCTCCACATGCCAATTTCCATTAAGGGAAAATTCCTTCCCATTTTCTTCAGTCTCTGTTAGGATTCTTATTTATAGGTGCTAAACATCCCCTATCAAAGATATTTTAATACAAATATATTGATTCTATCAGTGGTAGAGTCAAGGGCTTTCACCAGTGCTAATAGGTTTACTTAGTTTCCCATGCTTGGCTCTTTCCCAGGCAGACTATCGTCCCAATTCTTGTAAAACCTTAATTGACTTCATGGACTGGTAACCCAAGACACATATCTCCTTAAGCCCTAGTCCTTGAATCTGTGTTTCAGGGTTTTATCTTTAAGGACTGAGTCCAAGGGATTGGGGCATTGACAGTCCCTTACTCCAGTGGTATCTGTTTTGCTTTTTCTTGGGACAAAATAAGTTAAAGTAAGTAGTAGAGGTGGCATGATTAGTCTGTCTATGTCAAGTATAGATTCCCAAGTGATCTGATAATGGCATTTCTCACACAGGGCTCTTAGGATTTGCAGTGGGGGAAAGGCATCAGTTTTGTCTTCTGCCACATTTTATTTTCTAAAATTTGTTTATATTGAGGTACAGAATACAGTACTTCTAACCTGGGAAGTGTCATGATTATTAGTTATTTTCTATTGTTGTCCATAAATGGAAAGCATTTCTAATTTCTTCCCTTGCTGATTTCATACACGTCAGTTGGTTAGGGTTATTTATTCAATGTTGAAAGCAATACTCAAATTCAAGGTCAAAAGATACCCGATATCTTTAAATATATATTTTATCTCTCTAAACTTTGGTAGACTCAAGGTTAAGTCTTAAGATGTAAGAAACAATTTAATGCTCTAGTGAACAATGCAGCTTGCCAATCACTCACCCAAAGCCAAGAGAATCTTGAGAATTTTAGTAGCCCACATTCTGATCCTAATCAACTGGTTCTACTTGTGGGCTGTGTTAATTTCCTAATATACTTTTCTGGGTTGCGTGATCAGATTTATGGGTGCACTTTACATGGCAGGGAACAGAAAACCAATTCAAGGTTTACTTTTATTGACTCATACAATGCAGATGTACTGAAATGATTGAGCCAAAGTGTTCAAATCTTCTCATAAGAGCACTGCTCTTTGTTAAACTAATAGGCAATTAAAATTCAAACTGATGGGATCAAGTAGGGGTCACTATACTAGAACAGATATGATAACAACAGAAATCAAAATCAAAGGAAACCAAAATTTTCCTTCCTGTAATGAGAGATCAGTTTATACAACATGCAAACTAAAGGAAGGACAGTATGAGAGTATTCTTTTGAGAAAAGAAATAAGTGGGGAAGAAAATGGTGTAGTAGAATATTATTTAAAGGTGTGTGAATTTTGTTTATGCTGCATTTGTTTAACTATGTGAAGCTGTGTTACTGTGTCAGTCTAAAACACCTGGTGGTCCTACTAAAGAGGTGAATAGCCAATATTAAGGCAGGAGTAAGAAGGATAGGTGGTTCTGGAAGGCAGAGAGTATAAATCGAAGGAAAAGGGAGGAAGGAGAAGCATCGAGAAGGAGTAAGAGAATAGGGAGAGGAGGACATCAGGGGCCAGCCACCCAGCCAGCCACAGAGTAAGAAGGAAAGTAAATATACAGAAATAAGAAAGATGGAAGCTCAGAGGGAAAAGATAGATGGAATAATTTGTTAAGAAAAGCTGACAAGAAACAATCCAAGACCAGGCATTCATAACTAAGAATACGGCTCCCTGTGTGATTTACTTGGGAGCTGGGTGGTGGGTCCCTCAAAAAGACCTAAAAAGCCAAATAGCCAAAAGAGTGGAAAACAACCAACAATAAAATGGAGCTTTCTTGGAAAAACAATGGTTGAAGAAAGAAGGTAGAATGATGACATATGGCCCATATATAACTCAGTTATATGGACATCCCATCGATATATAGTTATTTCCACAGATACACGTTTACACTTGTGGCATAATATGTAGTAAATTCTTTCTGTGTGTGTTTCTATGTGGTTAATGTATGTATTCATATGTTTGTGCACAATTGTGTGCAAGAGCACATGGCCTTGTGTTTGCCTGTCAAGATGAGGTGATTTCTGCAATGACTCCACAACGTTTTTTTGAGACAGGGTCTCTCACTGATCTTGGAGCTCAGCAATTCAGCTAGATTCGCTAGTCAGCAACCCCTAATGGGCCTCCTTTTTCTACCTCTCCAGCTCAGGCATTCTCTGCCATGCCTGGCACTTTACAAATTTGCTTCCCCAGAGCTTCAAGAGAGCATTATCACAGAAGGTTGATTGTTAGGTTTTATACTAGACAGGATTATGGAATCAAAGCTTTAATCTACCTTTCATATGAGATGTCTCCTAACTGGAGTGCTAAATTTTATTTTGATTATTTTTTTGGTTGCAACCCCCTAACATTCCTTTATACATAATTCCTTTAACATAAAGTTGTCAGCATTCATTTGTAAGTGTTCTTTGAATTCTCAATAGCAGCATGAGAAGACTGTTTTTCATAGACTGCACATAGGGTAAGATGACTATTTCTTTATGTCATCCTGAAAGAGGAGACACAGCTTGCTTTCCAACTCGGTGAGACAGGCTATGGAGTTCCACCCCTCTTTCTTTCCTCTCTCCTAAAAGGCCAACTTTGATTCTCCTCAGTTCACTTTGCTCTACCAAAGGGGAAGAGTGATTTATTCCATGGTCAAGAAGCAAACAGCTAGGCCCTGACCTCAACATGGGCGCAGGGGACTTGCTGTGTAATGTTGAGCTGTTACTTAGAGCACTATTTCTTTGGCTTGCATTGCTCTGTAGCAGACAAATAAATGATACAATCTTGAGAAAGCTTTCAAAATGTCCCCAAGGGCTGCCTTAGAAAAAGCCAAGTCTCTGTTGAATTCAAGAAAGAAAGCAATTTCCGTGAACGAAAAGAGTGGGGAGGGTAGAGCTGTGTGCTGACCACGGCGGGGATGTTTAAGGGAATCTGTGGACAATCAGTTTCCCTGAGGTGCAATCTAGGTGATATTTGATGGATGATATCTATTGATGTAACCGTGTCTTTTGTAAGGAAGCAAGCCAACGTACTATTGACTTATGAATCTAAAGAAAAGAGGCAGGGAAAATATAAAGCAACAGTAAGCTTCCTACCTGTCAAGTCTACATGGATTTGGTGTCAAAATGGAGATGACATTTGTCTTGGGACTCACCTTGAATAATTTAGAAATAATATTCAGTGATTAATACCTCATAAGTTCTGTCATCCTTGTTCCTTCCTATTCTTATATGATATAATGTTGTATGCATTATACTTCATCCCAAAGGATCCCAAACTGGTTACAATCACAACATCAGTCCAGGTCTCCCAGTTGAACAATGTGTTCAGAATGACAGAATTACAACGTCCTTGGCAGGCTCATGCATAATTTTCTAAAAGTGTCTCCACTACAAAAAAATACATCAGCTTATATATAATTCTTAGTAATGGAAAAGTCACTCCCTTAAGTTGAATGCCTGTCAAAATGATGGAGTGGGTGAACCAGCAATGCTGATTAAGAACACTGATCTTGTGTAAAATGGGAAGATAGGTCACCATCCAGCTCCCAGGGGGATACATTTATAAAGGTTTGTGTATAGGCACAGAAGCACACAGCATTGTGTTGGGACATGGCAGTCACTTATAATGCTCTGTCGCATATTCCAGTTAGACTGGAAGAGCTGTGAGGTGTTAAGAGAAGCTTTTACTTTGCTAGCCGCTTTGGTTTATCCCCCGCCAGCCGCCTGGGCTCTACCGCATTGTAGTCCCCAAATAAACACACAGGAGGCTATATTAGTTATGAAGCTGTTGGCCTTGCTTGTTTCTTACTGGCTAGCTCTGACTTAAGTAATTACCCCATAATTGTTAATCTAAGTATTTCTCTTACAGGAGAATAGTTCCGGGCTTCCTACCTCCATGGCATTATATCTTGACTCTCTTGTGTTTCTCCTTCCCAGAGTCCTCCTGGACTCCTAGTCCCTCCTATCTAGATTCCCTATAGGCCAGACAGTGCTTTATTGACAAATGCACAGGACTTCCCCAACATCTCCTCTTTTCTGTTTAAACAAAAAGAAAGGTCTTAACTTTAACATAGTCAAATCATATATAACAGAATAGTTATCAAGTAAGAATACAGTCTATCAACATTCAGCAAGATTTAAAGAAAATAGCATCCATCCCATCCTTGTGAGTCTAAAGTTCTATATGTAGCTTATCTTTTATCATAACTAAGGAAAACTATAATTATAACTATCTGTCTTCAACTCCATCAAAGACCACAGAAGGATAATATATAATCAGTAGGATTGACAGAGTTATCTTACTGCCTGGACAGTCACCCGAAGTTCCTCTGTAACGTTGGGGCATCCATCTTCAGCCCATAGGCCACAATGTGTCTGGAACACTTCTCAGCAAAGCAGGAAATTTCAAACTGTCCATCTGCATTGGCAGTCTGTCAGTCATTTTTCTGTGTCCTGCAGAAAGTCTCATAGACTCTTCCATGAAGCAGGAACCCTGTAAGACTGAGTTCAGCAGTCACTTTCCTGTGGGTCCTGTGTGTCCAGATTAAACAACAACAGTTAAACAGTCTAGGAAAGAACAGTTTCTTGCCCAAATGGCTAATCTTGCCATGTTGAAAGCAAACTCCATAACAAGTTTCTTCGATGCCCATCTTCCTCTCAGACGTAATTGGTGCTGCCAGGAGCAGACATTTCTCATTGTCAAGAAAAACCCTAAACCATTTTAAATGCCATTTCTGAAGGTCTTTGAAAGGTTTGAAGACTGTCTATGTCAAATATATTTCTGTATATCTAGAAAACCTAACTTACCTAACTATAAATTCTGACTATTATAAGTAACTATCTATAATCTGTATTTAATTACGCATTACATTTTAAAAGATCAGTATAAGCACAAAACTTAATCAAGAGGAGAAATATACATATCACAAAATTGACCTTGAATTTGTATCAATAAATGAAAAACAATACCCATACCATAATTCCCCTTTTTACCATTAAAAGGAGATTGGTTGTGATCATTAACCAATTATAAACAATCCCATTTAAATGAAAACAAAGATTTATAAACAAGATGGGAATTGGGACGTCACTCATTCCAAACTGCTTCGTGCTGGAAGGGGGCGCTGTTTATACCATGGGAATAATGACAAAACTCAGAAACCTGTATAAGTCCTTATTTTCAGGGTCTGTAAGGCTCCATCATCTTAGCTGTCTCAATTGTTGGAACACCTGGTACACTGCTTCAGGGGGTCTTGGTTCATCAAACCACAGAAGCCTAGAAGGAATCCTCAGCTTTTCATTTTCTGTAGAAACATAAGCAAAATCTCCTTTTCCAAGTAACATATCCTTATACTTAAATTTTGAAGTCAAAGCATTTTTAAAAGATAGAACTTGGATTAATTTAGCAGCATTTTTAATCAAGTGTACTTTAGTAGCAGTTCCTTCCCAAGCAAGCAAAAAACTGAAAAACACAATGGCGTACAGTATCCAGACTCTCTGTGTATTTTCCATCTTTATGTGGCTTATTTATTTATTATTATTTTATTTCTTTACTTTTATTTATTTTTCTCTGAGACAGGATTTCTCTTTGGAAATCAGCCTGCCTCTGCCTCTGCCTCTGGAGTGAATCCTACGGGCGTGCGGCACCACAACACCGGCTTTTCTATTTACTTACCACTTTGCCGTTTCATTTTCTTTCTCAGTCTCACGTATATTTTTAAACACACTGTAAACCTTTAGAGGTTTTGTTCATCCAAGTCTGACTTTACTGTAAATCTCTATGTTTTTCTGCCCATGTGTCTTATCTGTGAAACCACGACTGTTTTAAACTGCCGGTTTTTTTTACAAGATGGCGGGCGTAAGCGTGACTCCAGCTTACCGCCTCAGTCCATGCTGACCTCCAGCAAAAGCTGTCACTTCCAGCTGTACGTACAACTTTTAAATCATTAGCAAAGCCTCTTAAAAGAACCTTGTTGGTTTTTTTTTCTTTTTATGTAGAGTCAGGAAGACTCCGGTAAGCGAGCCGCATGAATCTCGGCTTGTCGCTAGCAAAACAGAGCACACCTGAGAAAATGCTGCTACCAAAATCTGTGCTTCTCTCTGTTCTTCTGTTTCTAAAATTCCTTTAAAGCTTTTGTTGTTTTGCGTGGAAATTCAATCCCGCTTCTGACAACCATTCTGTAAAGAGAAGCTTTTTCCTTGAGAGAATGCCTTCCCTCCAGCCTGGTTCTAGAGCCGCATCAGTCCCAAATAAACACACAGGAGGCTATATTAATTATGAAGCTGTTGGCCTTGCTTGTTTCTTACTGGCTAGCTCTGACTTAAGTAATTACCCCATAATTGTTAATCTAAGTATTTCTCTTACAGGAGAATAGTTCCGGGCTTCCTACCCCATGGCGTTACATGTTGACTCTCTTGTGTTTCTCCTTCCCAGAGTCCTCCTGGACTCCTAGTCCCTCCTATCTAGATTCCCTATAGGCCAGACAGTGCTTTATTGACAAATGCATAGGACTTCCCCAACAGGGAGGACGTACACATTCATTACTTCTGTTCTGAGTGAACAGCCCCAGGCCTACTAAGCCTGTATAGCAATCGCTGTCTCCACACTTGCTGCCGATTGAATCCAAGCTCTCTGTATGAATTTTTATGCTATTATTCATTTTCTCACTTTTAAACATTATTATTATATTATTTTAATTATGTGTAGCTGTGTGTATCTGTATGTCAGGACAGGTGCCCACAGCAGATAGAAGTGTTCAGTCCTCTGGTTTTATAGTTACACGTAGTTGTGAGCTGCCTGATGTGGATCCTGGAACTGTCCTCCAGAAGAACAACAAGGGGTCACAACCACTGGGGCATCTCTTCATTCCACTTCCTGCTTTTATTCCTTATTTGCATATGCTATTAAGGAGACTAAAATAGTCTATGCTATAGTTGGAGCATGTCCATTAATGCAGTGTCATCTGCAAGGCAGGACAGGCAAAATTTGTGTACCACATACTTCTTTGAAACAAAAAAGTCTTTTTTTAGTCAGGGCATGATGTCACATGCCTTTAATCCTAGCACTCAGGAGGTAGTGGCAGGATCTCTATGAGTTCAAGACCAGTCAAGGCTATATAGTAAGACCTTCTCTTAAAAACTGTCTTTCTTGGCCTCACCCTCCTTAGGGAGCATAAAGAGGTTGGGATAGGGGGTTAGTGGGAGTCAGGGGAGGAGGGGAGGGAGAGGGAACTGGTATTGACATGTAACACAAGCTTGTTTCTAATTTAAACAAAAAATTTGATAAAACGTCATTTTTAATTGAATATATTTATAGAGAACAGTATAGGTTTTGATTTTGCACACATTGCAGAACAAATAAATTAAGGTAAATCACATTTCTGCCTCCTCAAAATACTTATTTTGTGGTAGCGACATGTAACTAATCATTATTAACTGTATCCATCCTATCTAGTTGAAGCTTTTGTTTCCTGTGACCATACTCAATCTCTCACAACAGCCTATTCCCAGGGCTCAGGCCTTAGTAATCTGTGTTTTTCTCTGTATGCCAATAATTTAACTATTTTAAGTTAAAATTTCTATGCTTTGCCTATTTCAGTTCAAATAATGTCCTCCAAATTCATTGTTCAGCAAGCAATAGTTTCCTTCTTTTTTAGGCATGAATGATATTCCATCATGAATATATACCACATACATTCTTTAGGTATTCATAATCCTTACTAAGAAAAAAGTGAAAAATTCCTTCCATTAGAAAATGTGATACATTTACACAATGGAGTACTACTCAGCGGAAAAAAAAACCAATGGAATCTTGAAATTTGCAGGCAAATGGATAGAACTAGAAGAAATGACCCTGAGTGAGGTAACTCAGTCACAGAAAGAAAAACATGGTATGCACTCACTCATATGGATCTTAGATATAGAGCAAAGGATTACCAGCCCACAATCTACACCGCCAGAGAAGCTAGGAAATAAGGAGTACCCTAAAAGAGACATGCATGGTGCCCTAGTGAAGGGGAAAGGGAAAAGAGTCCCTGAACAAATTGAGAGTATGTGGGGAGGGGAGAGTGAGCTGGGAGAAGGAGAGGGGGAGAAGAGGAGGACATGGGGAGCAGGAAGGTTGAGTCTGGAGAAGAATACAGGATAGCAGGATGAAAGATACCATAATAGAGGCAGCTATTATAGGTTTGAGGAGAGATCTGACACTAGTGAGATTTCCAGAGATCTACAAGGATGACACCAACTGGCAATCTAAGCAATAGTGGAGTGGCTGCCTTAAATGCCCTTCCCCTATAATGATAATGATGACTACATTAAATTCCATCCTAGTGCCTTCATCCAGTAGCTGATGGAAGCAGAAGCAGAAGCAGAGATCCACCGTTGAGTGCTGTGACAAACTCCTAGAATCCAGTTTCAGAAAGGGAGGAGTAACAAACAAAGGGGTCAAGACCATGCTGGGAAAACCCACAGAAACAGCTGACCTGAGAAAGTGGGAACTCATGGACTCCAGTCTGACAGCTGGGGAACCAACATAGCACCAAACCAGGTTCTCTGAACGTGGGTGTCAGCTAGGAGCACTGGGCAGTCTATGGGGTTTCTGGCAGTGGAACCAGCATGTATCCCCAGTGCACAAATAGACTTAGGGAGCCCATTTCCCATGGAGGATACTCTCTTAGCCTAGATATACAGGGGAGGTCCTAGGCCCTGCCCCAAATGACTTGAAAGATTTTGATGATCCCTCATGAAAGGCCTCAGCCTCTCTGGGGAGTGCATGGGGGATGGGATGGAGAGGGAACTTGGATTGATACGCAAAATAAGTTTGCTTCTAATTTAAATAAAATTTATTAAAAAATCTCTCCCATTTACAACTTTAAGGTGTAACAATAGATTAAGAGGAATTAAGGTTCAGATATTTAACCAACCATGGTATCAAAACTTAAGACACATGGATATCATTATATTACTTGTCAAAATCTGAAAGCCAGCATTAAAAAGGACTGTCCTATGATTATGGACAACATTCATTAACATTATATGTAATTTTATGATACTACTTTTGTCTTAATCTCTTAGTGATGTGCCCGATGTGTGAAAACATAAATTTTGAAAATCACTTTAAAATCTGGTCTTTTTCAACCTACCAGATTCACTTTTCTGCTTGATCATGACAGAATGGTGAAATTGTTCCATCTATTGTACATACAGGTTCTTATACCCTTCTATAAAAAGGTGGGATATGGAAAAATGCTGTTAAAAAGTGCCAAATTCAAAGCACACTATGTGACATGAATCATGTAAATGGTTTTATACAGTGCGAGGTGTTTAAGATGGGTTATTCCTGAAAAATAGGAGATGAGAAGTTTACTATTGAGTAAGGAGAGTACTGGATATTTCAATCTTCAGTCAACACGAGCAAATGCAAGCTCATGATTAACTGCTAATTACCCCCAAAATGAGACAGGAGGAATTAGGAACTGAGCCAAACTCCTCTCTCCTTTTCTATTTCTGAGGAATTGCAGCTGTTCAGAAAGCAGTAATGCTTCCTTCCTGCCCTCCTCCCTTTCTCCTCTCCCTCCCCTCCTTCTCCCCTCCTTTCCCTCCCCTCCTTCTCCTCTCCCTTTATCTCCCTTTCACCTCCTACCTCCCTTATCCCCTCCTCTCTTTCCTTCCTCTCCTCATCCACTTCCTTTCTTCCTTTGCATTGACTCACCTTGAAGAGAGCAATGGCTCTTAAGAATTTCTTCTGCAGATAACCAGTGGGCAGTAGTATTGTTTCATGCTATGTCAGTTGCCTATTGCAGCTTAACAAATTACTAAAACCTTGTAGGCTCAGAACAACCTAATTTATTCCTACAGTGTCACTGACCTAGCTTCTTCCATAAAGCCATGGTCAAAAAGTCTCTGGAGTCACCCATCCTCTCAAGGCTCAGCTAGGAGCAGCTCATAACTTGGAAGTTTGAAAGGCCCAAACAGACAGTGGCAGGTGGAAGTTATGTTGATTTGCAACCTGTAACCTGATCCCGGAAGTGACATCTCATCACTTCTTGCATTGTTTACTTGTTAGAAGACAGAGAATATGGTCAGCCCACCTCAAGGGGAGAGATTGACACTAGGATGTATACACTAAGAAGCACAAAGCATCTGGGTCACTTGTGGGATGGCATGCCTATGATATCTTGTTTATATTTCTTTTGAGACAAAGCCACACTATGTAACCAAAGCAGGCCTCAAACTTATAATTCTGTTACTTCAACTTTCCAAGTTTTCATGACTCTCAAGCAAAGTCCAAAAGTGCCTCACTAAGAATGTTTCAGAGGCCTATTGTTTTATAGTTAAATTTCCATATGCACATATGCATTGTGCTCCAAGTACAGGTATATTTGCATAAAGCTCATATCTTCCCCCAAATCTTCAAGTAAAATTGATATGCCAGGAAGATAGGCCTGGCAACTGTGTGCTCAGCCTTAGGGTGGCAAATATGACAGGGCCCAGATTGCTTAGGAGCTCCAGACACACCAGGCACTCTTCAGTCAGGCTGAATTTCCATCTCTTCTAATTCAGTTGCCCTGGTTAAAATTCCACCACTAACCATGCTCTTTTGTTTAATCTTGACATTCTGTATTTTATAAAAGCGAATCTTTTCTTTTTGATGAATGGGAGTATTTTTAACTGCACTCTGCCACTGAATTCTTAGTCTCTGCTCTTCTTTCAAACACAGTTGATTTTACTTATCAGGGCAAAGATTTCTCAGCTATTCATTTATCAGCAACTGACTTTGCAAGGGATTATGTACCAACCTCTCCTCTATTTTGTTGGGAAGGGGAAATTTCAAAGAAGGCTAAATTTAGGGCTGGAGGGATAGTTGGGCATTTAAACACTTGTGCTAGCAGAGGACCCAGTGCCCATGTGACCATTCCTAGTCACTTTTAGCTCCAGAAGATACTACACATTCTCTGATTACTGCAGGCTGCAAGCATGCATACATGAATGTATACATAGATAGAGGCAGACAAAACACACATGATCATAAAATAAGAATAAACAAATACCTTTTAAAAAGAAGGGTAATTTTAATTACACTTTAATTAAAATTTACCATCAATGAATGAGAAGGCTTTGCTAAGGCAAATGTCTATCAAGGGATGTATAATCTATCAGTAATGGTGTGCTCTTAATTTCTAATTAAATTTTTATTATATTTATTTATATGCTGTGTGTGTGTGTGAATGTCTGTGCATGCATTTGTACACATGTATAGGTCAGAAGACAATTTGAATGAGTTAGATTGATCTTTCTACCATATGATTTCTGGGAATCAAACTTAGGCCATCAGATTTAGAGGCAAGTATTTTACCTACTGAATTATCTTTCTGGTCCTTACTTTAATTTTGAATTAGCATACGAACCAGCAGGTTTCTTACAGCATTTTCATACATACTTAGTTGTGTTTGATCCTACCTCTATACATATTCTATCTTTCTTTTCATTTTTTCTATTGATACTACATTGTTATTGTGCTGCAAATATAAGTTAGCTGTGTTTTGAAGGCTGTACTTTGATTAAAGAAATCTCATCTTGCTAATATATGTTTGCCAAATAAAGACAAAGCCAGGTGGCTTCCTTTCCTTTGGCCCACTGGTAATTTTTAATGAAGAGAATTTTTCTCTACCCTAAAGAAGAGCAATGTGCCAAGCATATTGGCAGGGGTGCCAAGTGTTATTGCAGTTATACATAAGGAGTGAATGGAAAACAATCCATGACATTCTAATCTGATATATCATATGGCCAGGTTATTCAGTGCTACAGAAAACTGGATAAAACCCAATTTATATTTCTGTTCACATACAGGCCTGCATAGATTAGACAGAAGGATTTATCCTTTCCTTCCCTTCCCTTCTCCCTCATTCACTTTCCACTCTTTCTCTACATCCCCTCCTCTCCTACCCTCTCCTCCCTTCTTCTTTCCCTTCATTCTTCTCTTTGTTCTTTTTTGTGATTTTAAGGAACAGGAATTTCTACACCTTTATAGCAATGAGAAGGTGAAAAGTATAGAAAGAAACAAATATTTTTCCACCTTTACCCATTTTTGCTAACAAATTTATTGTGGTATAACACATAATTATGAGTCCTGTATTTGAAGTGAATAGCTCTAATTATTTATAATATATTTGTATGATATATTTATAGAGTTAGGCCACCAATAACATAATCAATTTTTAAAATAGTTTCATAACCTCAGGTAGAAATCCAGCCCATTCTCTCTATTTTCTTCTAGCTTCACACAGTCACCAAGGAGAATCATAAAATGTGGCACTTATGTCTAACTTCTCTTAATGTTCATATTTTCAGGGTTAATCCAAAATGGGGCGTCCTCACTGGGTGTCTATCTAGTAGCTGTCTCTTCTTTTACTTTGGTTCATTGTTAATAAACTCACTCAAAACCAAAAATATGACTTCTGTAAGTCATTCTCCTATCTTTCAGAAAAACATGTCAAGATCATGTCTGAAGAGAAAAATGACAGAATAAATTAAACAACAGTAGTAAAGCCACTCCAGGGAACTCAAGTACTTAGATCTGGCAGCTTCCCCAACAGCTGCTGTCACCTGAGGTTGTATCTCTGTAGCCCCTGGTGTTAGGGGTGTGGCTCAGTTGGTAAAGTGTTGGCCTAGTATGCTGGAGGCCCTGGATATGATCCCTATCTAGAGACACCTGATCAAATGTACCTGTAATCCCAGAATTTGGGAGATAAGAGGATCAGAAACCTGAGATTGTCCATCCTCAGTTACGCAGCATGTCTGAGTTAGCCAAGATACATAAGACTGAAAGCAATGCTGTGTTAGCCAGGGAGGCCTGCCTTACCCACTGCCCAGGCACCACGGTGTACTGGTCTGCGAGTAACCCAACTAAACTAGGTACCTAGTGAACTTGGAACAGCAGGGAAGGATCAGGATGCTGTGCTTGAAGCTGCATCCTGACAAATAGGAAAATGATGCAGAATGAGACCATTAGAAGATAGTGAATGTACTCCCAGCTGAACAAATAGCCACAATAACCACATGCAAACTTATAAACCAAGCATGGTGGTGCACCTGCATGGCAATGAACCCCTCTAACCCTAGCACTCAGAAGGCAGTAGGAGCTTGAGTTCAACACTAGCTTGGGTCATATAGTTAGATCATTACAGCTCGTGTCAACAATGAACACTCACTTGGGACTTAATCCACTCCCTCCACTATGTTATCCTTCAGCATCATCCACTGCAACCTTCTGGTCCAATGGCCCACAGCGGTGACAACCCTTCTGATTTCTATCCCATTGGCCCAGCCTACAAATGTTGGACTGTATGCCCCCGCCTCATGTATGACACAGTTCCTTAAAACTCATTTCATCCTTTATATCCTTACCTCCTATTCTGCTCTTACTAATATTTCGATGAATAGTATTCACTATAATACTTCTGACCCCATTTATTGGAAATGTTTCTCACCAATTTATAGGACATAAGCTTTTTGGCAATTATTTTCAATATGTCTTTACCAGTTGTTCACTGTCTTCTGACTTCATTTCCTTTTTCTCTTTCAAAACTACCAACTAGTTGAATGAAAACTATGACAAATATGTGCCTGCTATTTACCCAACCATAAATTGGTGCTATGTACCCAATCATAAAACGTTAACAGTCTGCCATATAGTTTCAGAGGCTTTGTATCCAAGGGAAATGGATTTTCATGAAAGACAAGACTAGTGGTGTGGGAATCAAAAAGGGAAGCAAACTCTTATCTGTTTGTTTTATTAATTGTGCAAAATGACAAGTTTTGTTGTGACAATGTCAAAGACACCTATAAACTTGTGTGTGTGTGTGTGTCTGTCTGTGTGTGTGTATGTGTACATGAAGTGCATGTTGAGGTCGGGGTTCCATACATGCTTCCATGTGTTTATGGAGATCAGAGGACAGCACCGTGGTGTCATTTTCCACCTTTATGAGTGTTCAGTGGGTGGAACTCAGGTCACCGGGCTTAAAGTACCTTTTCCAGCTGAGCCATCTCTTATTTCCTTTAAGATGACAGGTGCATTTTTGTTTTTTGGTATGAACACTAGCACAGATAATTTTAGCAATAAAAGAATACTAATAGACTTGAATGTCCTGTATTAGCTAAGTTCATCACAAGCCTTTCCTAAAGAAATCTTCCTGCTGATTTTTATTTTTTCTGCTGCCATGCTCATTTTTATACTGCTTCTGTGAGGGATTCTGCCTGGGTAAATGATGCTATGTATATAGTTTTTTGTCTTCTTAACAGATATGTCATTTGGGATGTTAAATGTAGAGTTTTATATGCATCCATTTGCTGAAACAACTCTCTATTCAAGTCATATATTCCCTTATTAATTCTTTGTTTAGTCAAAGCATCAGTCACCAAGAACCTTGTTAAGAAACTTCCCATTGTGAGGAGGCTCTATCTTCCTTTTAAACTCTGTCACCTTCTATTTATATAGTTTGAAACTTGGCTAACAAGTTCACGCAAGTGTAGAGCGGTTAATTAGAAGTTTTCTCATGCAGTGCTTTCATGCTCCTGTTGGAGTGTCTTAGGTGTGCTCCTCTGGGCAAGCCTGACCTTTCATTTGTTTTTTAGCACTCTCACAAATGAGAACATTTTTTTGTATCCTTTTACTTTCAACCTACTTCCTAAAGTTTTAGTGTCATTCAAAAACAGCATTTTGCTGAATTTGTTCCTGTCCCTCATGTATATCTGAGCACGCCTGTTTTATATTTGGCAGATCTGGTTCATTGAAAATTCTGTGGTTTCAAGTGAAAAAGTATTTACTGCTAATGCTTTGGTTTGCATTTTATGCTTGCTAGGGCTTTATTTTCCCCTTAGGCTAGTTTTTCCTTTTCTGAATTCTGTTCTCCTGGCTTAAAGTATTTCTTCTCCAGAATGGTTTTCCATTCGATCTTGTCATCTTGTCAGGAGCCTCAGAGTCATCACCAGCCTGTGATCGCCCTGTCTGTGGTGAATGTGGGGAATGGTTTATGCTTCACAAGGCCAATTGAAACTCAACCCATAAATTCATCATTTAAAAGCTTGTAGATTCTTAGAGGAGACTCCTTGCTGCACCCTAGCCCCAGAAAATATGGCAATGCAGATAATTATCACTATTGCCTCCATGTCTGAGACTCTTCCACTTCAATATCACACTTATCATGTACTCTACTTGAATTGTAAATGTCTAAAATTTTCAACTGTTGTGACTTGCAACAGTCCCTAACTCTTCTGCAATATCAATTATTTTTATTTTTTGAGTCTCTCTCTCTCTCTCTCTCTCTCTCTCTCTCTCTCTCTCTCTCTCTCTCTTCTCTCTCTGTGGGGGGTGGGTGTGTGGTTATCTTGCTGGCTTTCAACATGTTCTTATTTAATTGCCATTGCTGATTACTTGCATTGGATTACAGCTCAGCACTTGAATGGATGGTGTTTATGTTATGCAGAACTTATGTTTATTGGTTGTAGATTGTTAGGTTATTTAGTCTGACATGTTTGTAAATATGGAAACTCAACTTTAATTTTTTATAGTAAGTTTTTCTGATATTGTCTTCCTTAATAGCTTAGCATGCCTGTATTAGTATTGTTATATCAAGATTGTTTAAACCCATAAGTAGCTAATATTTTAATTTATATGAATTGAGTCTGTTTTGGTGACAATTTGTTTACTATTTGGTTTTTCCCCTGATGCTTTCTTTCTGTGTTCTATTTTCTTCCTTATTCTCTCACTTTCTTCTTTCCCTACTTCTCTGCTTCTCATTCTTTCTTCTCTTCAGTGGTTAGTTTAAGTTTGATTAACACTATTTTACTCTTATCACAATAAAGCCCATTATTTTAATGCTCCCTGGTTTTTATTATTTCTAGGAAAAACCTACCCAGTCAAGTTCTGTTCCTCTTAAGATGGACTAAATATTTTATTATAGCATTAGTGATTTCATCTTTTAAAATTGCTGTGTCTGTAGATATGTGTTTATTTATTGTAGTGTGTTTGAACTTTTGGAAAAACTTTAGATATAAACTCAAGAAATGTCACTTTTGCATCATTCCTTTCATTTATTGTATGTGGGTGTGAAGGTGCACATATCTGAAGGCTCATGTGTATGAAGGTCAGAGGTCTACGTCTGCTGTTTCCCAGATTTTTGAAATAAGGTCTCTCATTGGGACCAGGGACTCATTGAATACAATAGACTGGTTGGCTAGAGAGCCTCAGCCATTCACAGTCTATGCCAACTCAGTGTTGGTTTACCATCTTTGCTTTTTACATGGGTTCTTGAGGTTGAGCAAGACAAGTATTTTACTACCTTATCTGCTTCCCCAGACCTTTGTTTTAATTCTGAAATTGTTTTTGAAAGGATGCTATGATATGTCAGTCTTATTATTTTTCATCTTGTCTTTGGATATTGTTTTTACTATTAAGGATTTAATGTCAGACCCATGGCCCTTTACATACTAGATCTGCAGTCTACCTCTGAATTACCTCTCCAAATTGCTTTGCATATTGCATTTTGCTATTAATTTCTAATTCGCTAATTTTTTCAGCTGTATCTTGTTTCTCTTATAGAAAACTAAGTTCATTTCTAGAATTTGTTGTTTCTGACAAATCTGTACCTGTTTTAGTTCTTTTCCTTTCTATCCCACAATTTACTTGTTTCTGTAGAAGGCAACACACTTAGATTTTCTAAGATACCTGAGTTTATTTACACTACTCTCTAAGATGATATGGCCAAAATTAAACAACTCTTTTGAACAATAAATATTACATTGGCCTCTTGCCACAGTAGACTGCTGTTTTCTTTGAGCTATGCCTATGTAGACAGTTGATTTTATTTTGTTTATCCATAGTCTTCTTTAGATCAGGACAAACCCATTACAGATGTTGGCTTTGTCCATTTCCCTTCTTCATTCATTAGTAATTTTGATACTGTTCCCCAACCAGGGTAAACTCCGTGCCATCCTTTTTTGCTTCTAAGAACAGAAGACATCAGGCATATGATTTTGGAACTGTGTCTTACATTTCAAATCATATTATGTTCATGCTTTCAAGTCAACTTTTGTCTTACTTTGATCTTTATACACTTAATCTATGACTTCAATGGTAGCTGTGCACTGAATTGGGACTTTCCTACGTAATTTCATGAGTCAGTTTTTTAAAAAGGGGAATTTGTAATTAAACATTTAAAAATAAAATAAGAGATTGCAATAATTTAGGATGCAAAAGGGTGAGTCTTGGACTTTATATGATATCGGCAAAATTGGTTTTTTTCTTACAATATCTTAAAACAAAGTTTTGAATACGAGAGAGATTTTGCTATGTGTCATGGTTCCAAGAGTAAACATTAAACTCTGTATTCTATAATTATTTTGGTCTTATGAATAAAATATAATATACTTAATGTTTAATGAACTTTTCACTATGAAATTTTCAGATAACAAGTGCTTAGAGGCATGTGTATAAGAATCTTCATGTATCCATCACTAGCTTCAACTATTGTCATCTTGCTACCATGCTTGGATTAACAATTTGTCTCCATCATTTTATTCTGTCTTTGTTTCAACATGTCAAAATTAATCCCAATAATGATATCACTTCAACAGTATATGTTTTAGTTAGTCTTATACAGAGAAAGAATTAAAGGTACTACAATATTATCAACCTAACAAAAGTAACAATTCAGTAATGCTCTCACATATGCTCCTGTTTGATTTCCTTCAATTATCTAAAATATGCCTTAATTTTTTAATGTGTACTTGTGTTTAGCTTGAATATATGTCTGTTTACCCTATGTGTGTCTGATACCCAAAAATACTATTCTGGAACTGGAGTTACAGATGGTTGAGAGCTGAATGTGGATACTGTCCTTCAAAGCCTATTCTTGAAGAGTAGAAAGTGCTCCTAACCACTGAAACATCTTTCCAACCCCTAAAGTACAACTTTTTAAAGTTAGTTTTTGATCTGAATGCAATCAAAGTCATATATTAACATTGTCATGTTTTGAGCTTGTCATAACAATAATTTCCCTTTGCTCTTTTTATACCCTATGTCATTTATTTGTTGAATAATATGGATCAATTGAAGACTGTAGTAATTTTATTTGTAAAATTTAAAACTAATCATATGTCTTTAGAAGAGGCTTACCACCATTTTGTGTTGATACATTGTGAAGGAATTACAAGAAGCATGTTGAAAGATATTTTAAAGTATTTATTTAACATTAAGGTAGAATATTACATACTAGTTATCTTTCACTATGTACATAATTATTCCAAAATCATACCTACTAAACAGATGTGCCTGTCTTCAATATAGAAGATAATTAACTATTAGTCTTTCACTTCTGGAGTCCATTCTTCCATGTGGTGATCCCAGACACGATAATCTCAGACACAGAAGTCATATCCTTAAGGTCCCATGACATTTTGGGTATGATCTTAGTAACAAAAGTGAATGATCTCCTCAGAAAACACAACCATGAATTATTTCCGATGGATTTTTAGGCGATTAAACTTCTCATTAGCCCAACATAGTTAATATTCTAGGCATGTATTATTAATATTATTTTGTCATTATGGAAACAGAAAAAAGGAATAATTGTAGTAATACCACGGATTTCAAAAATGTTATCAGAACAAGAATTATGCATGCATGGATGAAGTGTTCATTAGTGTATTGCTTCTTATTTTAACTCTATTAACATGCACACTTAGTCACAGAAATCTAAGGCACGGCCAAAGGTGGAATATTGTAGATGTGATAAAGGAATCATGAACATATTTCATATGTAAGCAATAACTAGCTATTTTTAAATAATTCAAGGAATAAGTTATTATAAGGAGATGAGCCTTGAAGTTGTATATAATTTTATTCATTCAATTTAAGGCTAACTCAAAAGGCAAGGAGTTGAATTCCTCTAACTAGAAATGGAGTCAAACTCTTGATTTTACAACCTTTTCACTACACTTCACCACTCCCAAATAGTTGCAAGTAAGACAACTTCAGTATCATCAACAAGATTATTGTTATTATTATACCATTGTTATTTAATGTGGTGGCATTTATGAGGCTAAACACTACAGCAGAAGCATAAACCTAAATTTTAATGTATTAGTTATTGAATTTACAAGTATACATTTATAGTAGAAAGATAATTCCCTGATTTTCATTAGCTGTGTACATATAGATAAGCAAATTAAATATATAAACCCTTGCATCACAAGAGGTTTCTGAGAAGCTCCTATATCTCTCCTCAATTAGAAGCAAATGGCTTTTAAAATTTTTAAATTTTGGACATCATATACCAACAAACCTGAAGTTGCATGATTGAGTCATGAGGTGAAAATTGGAAAAAAATCAGTTTCCGTCTTGAATTCTCCCTCTTCAAAATAAGAACTCCATGCTTTCTCATCTCTTTTGTCTAGTATATTGGTATTCTCTAAAATGAATTAGTAAATCATTACACATTTTAAAAGATGGTAGGTGTCATTCACTTTAAGACTGAATGACAAGGCAAAGACATAAAGACCCCAAGGAAACATCCAGTTTTCCACACCTCAAAGACATATATAGTCCAGCCTAGATCTATGACCTAGGTTTTGTGCTCCAGTCATCTTCTCTTTCTTCAGCATTATCAGAAGACAAAATCTACTTACTAGATGGAGCAGGTGAGAGAGAATGGTTAAGAGATTTTTAAAATATTTAAAGATAACAAAATCAAACTCCATCCTGTACTGTACACAGACATCCCAATGTCAGCTCTGGAATAGCCTCCTCACTTTGCAGTGGTCTTCTGCAAAGTATGATGTCTAGTTACAAATAACCAAATGAAATGTGATAAGGAAGTCTGTGGGTATCTAGAGAGATTCCCATTCAGTGGAGTCTAGCCCAAAGTGTGATGCCATATACCTTTCCATCCATTAATGCAAAGTAGGTGACCTTGAGGCCCAACATGCTTTCCTCTGCCCAAATGTCTCTTTTCTCATTGGCTTCCAGTCATTATATTCCATGTAGTATCTGACACTTAGATATCTGGTTCATATCAACCTTTCTAACTTTTCCTTGCCATTAGCTAAACATCATTATATTATTCTTTACATTCTTGAGACAATCTTTCAACTTGGATAGAACTTATACACTGAGTGACCCAGTTAATTCTCTGACAATTGTTTCTTCTACTTCTTTCATCTTTCTGACAATGTCTCAAACAGCTGACAAAACCTTCAAGTCTCCTCAACCTGGGGATGCTGATTTTTGTTGATATGAACCATTGCCACCTGCTGCCTATAGGTCTTCACTGCACTGATGGTATGGCTCCAGCTTCCAGCACATGAAAAGGTACTTCATTTTCTAGAAGAACAGTGATGGCAAAAAAGTCTAGTCACCTTTTCTTCAATCTGGCTAGAGAGCCACTAGCTACACGTGTTTTACCCTGACTAGTAATACTCCCTTAACTCCAACCAACCTCACTGAATTAATTATAGCTGTTTTTATTGCTTGCTAGATCTCAGTAGAGCCAAGAAACACTTCAATTCCGGAATATACAGCCAAGAAGAGAACGGGTTGCCTAGGACTCCAGTCTATTAGGTTGCTTAGTTCCACCCCAAAACACCAACACAACTGAATTCAGCTCCAAAAGACAGTCAGATTCAGAAGCAGGAAAGCATCCAGTAGCCTAAAAAAGTGAATGAGTAGGCTTGCGCCACAGTAAATGTCATGTAAGATAGATGGTCCTACACAGATATGTGTTTTGTGAATATTTTCTTGTATTTCACAAATCACTGTTTTCTTTTTGTTGATTATTTCCTTTGGTGTACAGCTTTTTGTTGGTTGTAGCTTTGCCTGATTACTTTTTTGCTTTGTTTCCTGTAATTGTGGAGTCATATCTAGGAAATCATAATGAAGATGCATGTCAAGGAGCTTTTTCCTATGGCTATTATTTAGAGCTTTAATGCATTCTCAGTCAATTTTATATATGGTATAAGGAAAACCAGCATGAAAAAGCAACTCATGTATTTATCTATATGTGGATATCCAACTTTCCCAATACTATTTACTAAGAATGCTTTCACACTGTGTGTTCTTATCAATCCTATAAAATATTAATTGTTCATATATATATGCATATATATATACATGGGTTTATTTCTGGGTTTCTTATTGTATTCCATTGGTACATGTGACTGTATTTATTAAACAGTACTATACAGTTTAGATTATTTTAGCTGTATAACACAGTATAAAACCAGAAGGTATGATGCCTTTGTTTTTTTTCCTTTTTATTTGTTTAGTCAAAAATGTCTGGTTATTTGAGGTTGGAGTTGCCAAGGAAATTATGAAACATATTTCATAAGAAATGGAGAGCCTGTCTATCTTGTTGACCATATCTATAGAAGAAATTAATTTATGAACAAACACAAATGTCCATTTATGACCTCAGTCACATTCAGCTTTTGACTATGTAAGTCTATGAAGAAATACAACCAGGATAGATTCATATTCACAATTGGGATCCATAAGGAAAAACTGACAGTATTTGTACAGTTCGTTTATAAAAATTTAAATTATCTTTGTCAATTAGAACAGACAACCCCTGCCTGAGGAGCTACTATAAAATGAGAAAATACTAACAGTATTTATTAGGGTGAGCTAAAGTAACATTATGAACACTAAGTCAAGATTTAAAAAAAACTGGGACATGAGAATCTGTGCAATCCAGAAACTGAGTTTGAAATTTAATCTTGAACTTCTTAGAAATTAAAAGCAAAAAAGAAACAGTCATTTTTAGGATCGTCCAAGCAAGTTCTTTGATGCTGTAATGATGGCACAGTGGTTAAAAGCAATTACTACTGTTCCGGGGGACTTGGATTCAATTCCCCGCATTCACATAGCAGCTCACAATAACCCATAACTGCAGTTCCAGGGGATCTGATACCGTCTTTCAGCTTCTGTGGGCACTGTAGGAAATGGTGCATGAGTTACCTGGATGTACATGAGTATACACATAAAATGAAATAAAGATTTAAAAGAATGTAAAAGCAAGTTCTCTAAGTTTCTGTTAGATTTTAGAAGTCCCACAGCTAAGAATTCTTATATAGAGTGCATAGCACAGCCGCTTCTATTTACAGCCCAATCTGCAGAAAATTTTTCATTGTTTCTTTGCTTTCATTTGCAAATTATTTTGTTATTAACTCATATTTAATAGGTGAATGCCATCTCTAGATTTGTAAGGTAGGTATGCACATGCCATCTCACTACAATAGTTTAATCCAAGAACAAAACTTACAATGTGAAGGAAAGTTATAGACTTGAATGCCATTTGAATAATTTACTAATATCATCATAAAATATGGTTCTGAGTGTTTTGATCAGAAAAACCACACAATTAACTTATGAATAATCATTATTGATTTGTTTCTGAGATAATTTAAGAGTAACTCCAAAATAATTACTAAAGGATTAATTATATAATGAAAAGATTTAGAGATCTTAAATCTTGTTATTTCAGCAAAACATGAGATTTGGTGGTGGTGCACATTAATTCTTTGTGTATATATAGAGATCCAATTTATTTTTAGTCAGCAGGGCATGATGCATGTGTGTAGTCATGTGTGTGACGGTCAGAAGACACCTCTGTGAAGTCAGTCCTTTTCTTTCATTTTTATATGGGTTCCAGTGATCAAACTTAGGTTGCCAAGCTTGTGTGGTGAGCACCTTTACCTGTTAAGCCACTCTGCTATACCAGAAATCAAAATTTGAAATGCAGATGTTAGTAAAAATCAATCCAGTGTATTAGAGTCAGCTTTTGACTGGTACTTTGCAAATCTCCTCCTATCTCTTCAAATTATCACTTATAAGACTTTTTACTATCTATATCAGTAATGGGTATACACTGCAAACCAACTACAAATTGTACCTCTTTTGAAAGGCTAGAATATCACACATTAAAACTATCCTATGCAACTTTCACATTAATATAGTGAATTGAGAAAGATAGTGAGCCCAAGAAAAACTAGAGTATTGGGAAAGTAAATTTCAAAGGCAATGACATAGTAAGCCTTGGAATATTAAGTACACCAAATGGCATGCCAAAGTTAAGGCCAAATATATTACTCATTATGATAAATGTGAATGGATTAAATTCTCAAGACATAAGACTGATATTCTAAGACTAGGTTAAAGAAAGGTTAAAACTAAAGTAAAGAACAAAGCTATCACAGGCAAATGCAAATGGGAAGAAAGAAAAGGTCACCATTTCAACACTAGGAAAAGTAGAATTAAATTTAAAAAGCATACAAGTACATTGAGAAATCTGTCTTTTATTGATAAAACAACATTCAGGAATTAGACAACACAAAAGTTCTTGGAACATAGAGAAAGTTAGAAAACTCATACCTATTAAGGAAGACTTTAATACAACTCTCCTAATTGAAGATAAATAAGAGAGGAGAACAAGGAAAGAGACTAATTTGTGTTATCAGTTGACACATTCATTAATACAACAAAAAACAGTTCTGTCCTTTCAAATACTTTAATTCACAAAAGGGTATTACTGCATTCATCAAATCACAATAGGCATCAACCTTGTTTTTTCAGCAAGAATTATTATAAGACCACCTATTAGCAAAAGGTTGTGACTCAGAAAGCAAACCAAACTTTGGGATCTAAGAGAAAAGAAAGCATAGCTTAAATCAGTATTAAAATAATGCAAGCACAAAAATTATTATCCAAAATATAGGGCCCACCACGTTTAGTGATGCACACCTTTAATCCTAGCCCCTCCTGAGGGAGAGGCAGGTGGATCTTTGTGTATTTGATGCCAGCCTCGGTCTACATAACAAGTTGCAGGTTAGCCAGAGCTGTGGAATGAGAGCCTTTCTCGAAATTATTTTTTAAAATCATGGAAGCTGAACTACACCCAAATAAAACGTACTAGTTTAAAGAGTATATATTATAAACTATTTATCTAATACCAATTGTAAAAATTGATGTTGAATTTCTAAATGTGAAATTAAAAATTTGAATTCAGTAACATATCTAAAGAATTTTATTCTGCAAATACAGGAATAGCTTAGTATAGTAATTCTTAATAACAGGTCAAGGGAAAGACATACTTTATTAGATGCTTTAGTATTTTCTTTAAACAGGTCCTGCCTCAAGTTTATTTGTAGAAACAGCACAGGACACCAACCATCTGCACACAGTTTTAAGGGTGAAGGAAGGTCACACCAGTCCATCTGTCTTCATATTAGCAGAGATGTTTTTACTATTTGGTCTTCACAAAGGTCTTGGGACCTTTGGGTACCAAGCTGGAGTTGGAGCTGGGACAAGAGCTGAAGCCTGAGGCAGAGTCAACATCGTCAGCCTCGGTTTGAGTTTTGCCCTTTGGTTGGCAGAATGAGTGACCTCCGGGATGGCTTCTGCATGTACATTTATGGCTTTTACATTGCTTGCCTGCATCTTCTTTAGACCTTCTTGTTCTTGAAAACTCATGCTCCTCAGGAACTTAGAGTTGAACTCCTTAGGAGACTTGTATGTTTGTGAGCCGAGGTTTCTTAATGCCATTTTTGTCTCCCTGACTATGTGTGGTATCTTTGTTGGCCTTGTCTGCCTGGCGATGACAGTTCATTTCTGTACATTTTGAGGGGGAAGTATTCAAGAGATGTCACTATAAGAAACCTTATTTAAAGCAGAATTATTAATAAAACTTCTAGTGGGACCTAATCTGGCCCTGGATAATTTCTTTTTACTTAAAAAATTAAATTGGAGTAAACATTAGCATCATACTCTATTGATGCAGAAATATTAAGATACACAAAATAGGGATGCCCTACGATATTTTATTGAGGAAGAAATCACTTATGTGGGAAGCCAAGAAAGCTGAGACTCAAAGGGCAGCACACTGCTCTCCAGGCCGAAACAGGAACCCAAAAGAAAGAGTCTCCTCACCCTAGATCTTTTATACCCTGTATGTTCTACATACCTGTGACCATGCCCAAACAGGCATGGTCAGCGCTACGGGTATGTAAAATCTCTCCCTACAATTTAGGAGGGAACACTAAATGAATTCTCATTAAAATTTACAAAAATAGAGTTGTCTACTTATACTTTGGTTGTGAGCCTAGCCTTTAAAAGCTAAGCCTTCTCTTTAGCCCTTATCTACTTATTTCTATTACATGAAGTAATGTAGATAATAATATAATGGCATATCATTATTATATATCAAAGAATTCAGAAGATGTAAACATAAAAATCAACCATAAAGTAGGGTATGGTGTGGTATATCCTTATTATATATCAGAGCATTCAGAAGATATAAATATATAAATCAACCATAAAGTAGGGTGTAATGAGGCATATCCTTGTTATATATCAAAGCATTCTGAAACTATAAATATATAAATCAATCATAAAGTAGGATGTAGTGGTACAATCTGTAATCTCAGTATTCGAGAAGCAGACCAGAAATCACAGCAAGTTTGAGCCCAGCCTGATCTACATAGCAAATTCCAGGTCATCTAGAGTTATGTAGAGAGCCCTGTCTTTTAAAAAAAACCTGTGTGTGAGGAGGAGAAATAACTTAGTGGATAAGAGCACTTGCTGACCTTCCAGAAGCCTGGAGCTCAGTTCCCAGCACCTGCATTGGTTCCCAATTGGAGTCTGAAACTCCAATTCCAAGATATCTGACCTCCTCAGGCACCAGCACACACAAAGTGCACATACACACATTCAGGCTAAACACCCACAAACATTTAAAAAAGCTCAAGAGAAAGGAGTACAAAAAGCACAATAGTAATTTGTTAAAATCAGTTTCTTTGATTTCATTTATTGGCTATTTGATCATAAAATGTTTAAAAAATCTTTCATTGTGCTAGTTACAGCTATCTGACAGAAACTACTTAATGGGGAAAAGGAGTCACATATAATGATTTCAGAGGTGTCTCTGGTATGATGAGAAAAGAGAGTAGACCCCTCATTTCATGGTGCATGAGGCAGTAGATATTTATATCCTGGAGGACCAAGCAGCAGAGAAATGACTAGATCTTGGGTGTGTGCTGTAACGTTCAACAGTTTGCAGCTGGCAATCCACTGCCACCATTTATGCCTTGCCTCCTAAAGGCTCTATAGTCTCTCAGAATGGTGCAGCAGTTGGGGAACAAACACTCAATACCCAAGACTATTGGGGACAGACAGTTCAGATTCAAACCATCACGTTCATAAAGATAATATAAGAACACAAAGTACTAAAATTAACAAAATCATAAACACTAAAATGTAAAAAGGATATATAAATGACATAAAGTGTTATAGAACTGTACTTATGTATGCAATGCACTTTAAAGCATGTCACATCACTGTGTGTATGTCTCCGTACATAAGGGAGACATAAGGTTGGCCAGGACACTTTACAATTCATCTGAAAGAATAAATGTGAGAATATCCAATTACTTTTGAATAAAGATGAGTAAAAGGATAAAGGGAGATGACTTATCTACAAGATAGAGAAACATATTTTAGAGCTAGAGAACAGGAAAGAGGAAGATTCTGAGACCCAAATTGAAAGATGAATGGAATATATAATGCAGGGCATTTTAAATCAGTGGAGAAAGCACCAATATTCAATAAACAACTCTGGACAACTAGAGAACCAATTATACAAGAATAAATTATAGATCAATTGAAGGATAAAATGTATCAAATGTAATAAACTCAACACATATGGTATGCTAATATAGAATGAAAATGGTATTTCAAATTCAGTGACAAAGGATGGAATATTTAATATATGGTTTGGGGACAACTGGCTATCCATATGGAAGAAAAAATTAGGATCTTCACTCATGTTATGAAAAAGAAAAAGAAAAAAGAAAAAGAAAGGAAAAAACACATGGGTTAAATACTAAGTGTAAACAAATAAACATTAAAATTCTGGAGAAAACAATAAGGGTAAAAAAAGAGATTGGCAAGGTAACGGGACCAGAAGTTATTTTTTTAAATTAAACATGTTTCTGTATATAAAACGAAAATATTTGTTATGACGAAAGATACAATAAATCAATGATAAATTACAAACTTGGAAAAATTCTAGTGCTAAAGATGTTAAATCCTTGATTTGTATTGTATGTATATGAACTATCACATAAGGATAAGAAAAAGAATGTCACATGAGAAATATCGCTGGAAGTACATCCTTAAAAAAATACACGAAGATTCAAGCTAACAAGATGTTTCTTAACCCCAAGGAAAGAATTGCCATGTTCTGTTAATTCCAAAACAGACATTTCCCTCCTCATTTGTTTTGTTTCCTTCCTATTAGTGTGGTGTGCTCTGAGATTAATGGTGTGTTACAATCAACATGTTCCAGTTAGCATCCGTGTCATCATTTTACCCATTGCACATGTGAGAACATGGCTGTTGCTTCTGGAGTCATCTCTGAGAAACTGCTATCTATCTCTCATTCAGTTAATTCTCAGGAGAAAAGAACACGAGTATCAATTATTACCTGAATTTTTGCATTGACACTGTCACACATGATCAAGGAGGTCCCCACACAAGGAGATTTAATCCTTTTCCTTAGCTGAAAAAGTGTTCTGTGTGTACATAGACAAAAGTTGTTTTAACAAAGACAAGATAACATGATCACAAAGGTGGTTTTCTCAGGCTTATCCATTGCACTCTGGATGTGCTGACCCTGTGATTTCCCCAAATATGGGAAACTTGACTGCATAATTCATGGTAGTGTGACCTACATTCATGCTCTTCTTTGAGAAAAATGAAAATAAAAGTAAAAATGTTGCACTGGTGATTTATGTAAAATCTTGTGGTCAATAAGAAAGAAATGCAGGCCAGTGAGATGGCTCAGTAGCTAAAGGGCTTACTGTACAAGCCTGATAACCTGACTTTGATCACTACAATCCCCAAAGTTGGGGCATTTTCTTCTCCATTCCATTCCATGGTAAATTTATTTAAATTCCTTTTACATATGTATGTATTTTAGGAACCTTCTACAGTAGTAGATTTTGATATTGCTTTTCAAAAGGCATTCAATGTTACCTATACCTCTCCATAGTCCCTTCTTTACCCTGCCTTCCTATCCCCCTCTTCATTTGATCTTCCTATTCTATTTACATTTATAATAACATATTCTCTTTCCATTTCCTTGGAATATCTGTTCCCTGCCCACTGGCACTTACTAGATACCTAACCACTTTGAACATTTTGTGTATTAATGAGTTCCCTCTGAGACGGAAGTTTTTTAATTTTTAGAGGAAACTGCTACACATCATCATAAATAATTTGGTTATGAGGTTAGCTCAATGACCCTCACTCCCTGTTCTTTCCTGTTCCCCCTCCTTTCTCCCTTTTCCCCCTTTTTCTCTTTCATATATCACTTCTCTCTCTCTCTCATTCTTTCTCTCTCTCTCTCTCAAGCTGCTAACTGCTTTTAAAAGGTCTTTACATTCTTCAGGCACAGTGTATGATTCTTCGTAAAAGGTCCAGGATGAATGTAGCTTCTTTAAGCAACAGAAATGGAATCTATTTTGTTCTAGAGCTTTAAGTTGTGCTGTCAATTCTCTAGTGTGACTATTCTCCAATTTCTTCATGTGGGCACTTAGTGCTATGAACTTTTCTCTTAGTACTGCTTTCAAAGTGTCCCATGAGTTTGGGTATGTTGTGTTCATCTTCATTGAATTCTAAGAAGTCTTTAATTTCTTTCATTTCTTCCTTGACCCAGGAATGGTGTAATTGTGCCTTGTTCAGTTTCCATGAGTTTGCAGTGTTTCTGCAATGTGTGTTGTTGCTGAATTCTAATTTTAAGCCATGGTGTCCAATAAGATACATGGAGTTATGCCAATTTTTTGTATCAGTTGAGGTTTGCCCATTATGTTATTGATTTTAGAGAAGGTACTATGTGGCACTGAGAAGAAGGTATATTATTTTGTGTTTGGATAGAATGTTCTATAGATGTCTGTTAAATACAACTGGGTAATAACTTCTGTTAGTTCCTTTGTCTCTTTTTTAAGTTTCTTGCTGGTGGTCCTGTCTAGTGGTAAGAGCAGGGTGTTGAAGTCTCCCACTATAAGTGATTGAGGTTTTACATGTAATCTAATTTTAATAATGTTTCTTTTATGAACATGTGTGCCTTTGTATTTGGGGCATAGATGTTCAGAATTGAGAACCTATCCTGATGGATTTTTCCTGTGATGAATATGAAATGATCTTCTTTGTCTCTTTTGATTGATTTTGCTTGAAGTGTAATTAGTTAGATATTATGATAACTCCACCAGCTTGTTTCTTGGAAATAATCAAAGTGAGGACTGAAATCAATAAAGTAGAAACAAAGAAAACAATACAAAGGATCAATATAATGAAGAGTTGGTTCTTTGAGAAAATCAACAAGCTAGACAAACCTTTATCCAAATTTACAAAAGGCAGAGATAGAACATGCAAATTAACAAAATAAAAAATGAAAAGTGGGACATAACAATGGACACTGAGGAAATCCAGAGAATCTTCTGGTCATACTTTGACAACCTGTACTCCACACATTTCAAGAATTTATAGGAAATGGACAATTTTTTGGATAGATATCCTGTACCAAAATTAAATCAAGAACAGATAAGAAATTTAAACAGATCTATAAACCCTAATGAAATAGAAGCAGTCATCAAAAGTTCCCCAACCAAAAAACCCGGGGCCAGATGATTTCAGTGTAGAATTCTACCAGAAATTCAAAGAAGAGCTAATACCAATAATTCTCATGTTTTTACACACAATAGAAGCAGAATGGTCATTGCCAAACTCCTTTTATGAGGCTACAATTACCTAGGTACCCACACCACACAAAGACACAACTAAGACAGAGAACTACAGACCAATCTCTTTCATAAACATTGATGCAAAAATACTCAATAAAATACTGGCAAATTGAATCCAAGGACACATCAGAGAAATCATCCACCATGATCAAGTGAGCTTCATCCCAGGGATGCAGGGATGGTTCAACATATGAAAACCTATCAATGTAATCCACCATATAAACAAACTGAAAAAGAAAAAACACATGATCATTTCACTAGATGCTGAAAAAGTCTTGACGAAATCCAACACCCCTTCATGATAAAGGTCCTGGAGAGATCAGAGATAACAAGAACATACCTAAATATAATAAAAGCTATATAAAGTGAACCGACAGTCAACATCAAACTAAACGTTTTCTCATGGTACCTTGTTCCACTATCGTTTCTTCCATTGCACATGGATTTCATTCTTGTATGCCCTGAACCTTACACAAGATTAGCAGCTGTGGGGGTTACTTGGGAGACTTGCCAGAGTCTTATATCTCAGGGATGTTAAATTCTAGTCTGTCTGAGGTCAAAGGCTGAAGAAGATGTATGTGTCCTGGAAGACAGGAAATGATGTCAATGTTAATATAATGCTAATCTCATCCAGTATCACCCTAAAGTTTAATCAAATTTATGAGCATCCCATAGTGCAGTCAAATTAACCTTTGAAGTTGCTTTTGTTGTATATTCTGTCACAGCTCAAGGCAGAGTGTTTACTTCCCTCTCACCAATCAAATACAAGTCTTACAAAGAAAAGAATCATATGCCATTTCATAATATCAACAGATTCTTTAAAAGTGTTTTTGATCTCCAAAATTTGCAAAGAACTCAAGAAGCAAGTCTCCAAAGCACCAAAGAATCCAGTTAAAAAGTGGGCTGGAGAACTACATACAGAATTTTCAATAGAGGAGTCTAAAATGGCTGAGAGGCACTTGAGAAAGTGCTCAACATCCTTAGCCATCCGGGAAATGCAAATCAAAACAACTCTGAGATACCATCTCACTCCTGTCAGAATGGCTAAAATCAAAAACACCAAAGACAATTTATGCTGCAGAGGATGTGGTGAAAGGGGAACACTCCTCCATTGCTGGTGGGAGTGCCAACTGGTTCAGCCACTTTGGAAATCAGTATGGAGATTCCTCAGAAAAATGGGCATAAACCTACCACAAGACCCAGCAACTCCACTCTTAGGCATATATCCAAAAGATGCCCATTCATACAACAAGGATGTCTGTTCCACTATGTTCATAGCAGCATTATTTGTAATAGCCAGAACTTGGAAGCAACCTAGATGCCCCTCAACAGAAGAGTGGATAGAGAAAATGTGGTACATTAACACAATGGAGTACTGTTCATCAGAAAAAAAAACAATGGAATCCTGAGATTTGCAGGCAAATGGATGACACTAGAAGAAACCATCCTGAGTGAGGCAATGCAGTCACAAAAAGAGAAACATGGCATGTACTCTCTCATATATGGATTTTAGACATAGATCTGGGGAGTGCCAGCCTACAATCCCATGGCCAGAGAGTCTGGGAAACAGAAACTTCATTCAGTGGCTGATGGAAGAAGAGGCAGACTCCCTTGGTTAAGTACTGAGCTGAACTCAAGAAAGCCAGTAACAGAGAGGGAGGACTAATGACCAAAGGGATTAAGACTGGGCTGGTTTAACCCCAGAAACAGCTGACCTGACAAGGGTTAACTCTTGAATCCCAGGCTGAGGCCTGGGAATCCAACATGGGACTGATCAAGACGCCCTGAATGTGGGTGTCAGTGAGGAGGCCTAGGTAATCTATTGAGCCATGGGCAGTAGATCAGTACTCATCCCGAGTATACACATGGACTTTGAACTCCCATCCAACAATCTGAGATGAACTCTCACCCTGAACTCTTGGGGGGGAGGGTCTAGGCCCTGCCCTGTATGAAATGACAGACTATGGACACCCCCATGGAGGGCCTCACCCTCCCTGGGGAAATGAGGGGATAATGGGGGAGTTGGGGGAGGGCGCGGGAGGAGGGGAGGGAAAGGGAGAGGGACCTGGAACTGACTTGTGAACCAACCATGTTTCTAATCTAAATTTAAACTTAAAAATAAGAAAAATTTAATAATAAAAAAGAAGAAAAAAAAGTGTTTCAGATGAAATCATGTATGTCAAGTTGAAGATTTGTTTGAGCATAAACAACCCAAGCATATAATTCTGGGCTAGCGTAACAAAACAAAAAATGGATTTTGCAAGGTTAAGGTGTCAGGTCAGTACGTTTATTTATTTTTTAGGTCTATTTTGTTTTGTTTGGTTTGGGTTTAGGTTTTTTGAGACAATGATTCTCTGTAGTCCCTGCTGTCTTGGAACTTACTCTGTAGACCAGGCTGCCCTTGAACCCACAGATATCCACCTTTCTCTGCCTCCCAAGTTCTGGGACTAAAGATTAAAGTGCTGGGTCTTCTGCTTTTCTTAGGCTTGCATGTGATCAACTTCACATTGTATGCTCACGTGGCCTTTTCTGTCTGTGAAATCCTATACACATTTTCTTATAAGGACACTAGTCCTGTCATCTTAGAACTCTCTCTCTTTATGATCTCATTTAGCATTAATTATCTCCATAAAAGCACTATCTCCAAATACATTCTTGCTAACTATTACAATTTTAATTTATGGTATTTTGGGGAGGGTGGGGGATATGTTCTGTGTATGACATACATCATCCTTACATTTTTCAAAAATTAACAAGTTAGATGCAATTTCCAAATTGTTTTATAACCCTTTATGTATCTGTAAGAATTATGCTTCAGTTAATTGAAGAATATTTTTATATGTACAATTTTCAAAAAATATTTTATTTTCATTTTATGTATGGATGTGTATGTGCTCTCTCTGTGTCCTCTCTCTCTCTCTCTCTCTCTCTCTCTCTCTCTCTGTGTGTGTGTGTGTGTGTGTGTGTGTGTGTCTGTGTGTGTCTGTGTGTTCCCTAAGAGGCTAGAAGAACCAAACTCCAGTCCTCTGTTAGAGCAGCAAGTGCTCTTAACTGCTGAAGCCATTTCTCCATCCCCTACATATCCAAGTTTTCCCCTTTATCAGTGCTCATCCAATTGTGTTTTTAGTGAAAGGAAATAATTAAGATTGGCTAAACCAACAAAAAATGATTTCACCATGTATTGTATTTTCTCATTTCAAAACGAATATGTTTATCAGTCTCAAGTTTTTACATAAGTACACAAATTAAGATGTCAGAGAGTGCTCCTAATCCACCATATCCAGAAACATTGAGAGGTGTTAACACTTGGGTGTATGTCTTTTCCTCCTGTCTAGTATTTTTTTTACTATCATTTTCTGTATAAGGTGTCACTGTGTTTGTTGCTTCTTCATCTTTTTTAACACATGTGAGAAATCACCCATATTACTACTGGCTGAAATATTTTCTCTTTTCCAGTCTTGTCCAGATCTACATTTCTAAGATTTTCTCTCATTCCCCCCTTATTATTCCTACAGCATTCACCTCAAACAATAAAATATTGAGAATACATTGCAAAGAAATTCCAGATGCTTTTCCTCCCAAGTATTTATCAAGGCGTCTTTTCTACCTTGTCTAAGACCAAAATAGTTTGCTTCTTTTTTGTACAATAGCATTTAAAAAAATGGTATACAAAGTAGCATATTTCCTTGGAATTTCATATATACTTACTTTGAGTTGATGATCCCCTCCCTTCCATATTCCCTTAAGGCATTATTTTCTCTTCCCTTTGTTCTCTTCTAGTTTCCTACGCTCCATATAAACTTGTTCCCACATAAATATGAATATATGAAAATTAGAAGGTAGACTCCATGTATTTGTCTTTCTGATGCTGGGTAACCCTCTTTGTAAGTGGTCCCGTAGCTCGCCTGTTTTTTTTGTAGTAATCACCACAGTTCATTATTGATGTTTTTAAATGGTGTCTCTTGCTAGACTGTGTGCTTCCTGATTAGTTTGATGATGTATCTTCTACTATCAGCATTTTAGTTGGTATAGAGCTGGCATGTAAACTGTTCTTTGTATATTATAGTCTCATTGGCATATTCAGATAAGCCATTTCATATGAAAATGCAAACATATATAAAATACTTTCACAAATACAAGGCTTTGAGTTGCTTGTATGTGACCTTGTGCAAGGTTAATAAATCTTAATAGTTCAAAAATTGTCATCTGATTTTAATGGGCAAATGTTAATGTGCATTTGCTACCAATATTTAGTAATTATATAAAATAGAAGATATTTATAGCAGCTGATATCTTTATAGTGTATTTGAATACATGATAAATTCATGAACAGTTCTTATCTCCTCGAACAGTTGTATATCTTAAGAACTCATCATCATAAGCATTCTCTGGATTTTCACAGAATTAATCCTGAATAATTAATGAATCTAAAGGAGTTAGACAAGTACTGTAGCATGCTAATCATTTCTTTCAATGTCAATTAGGAAAAATAGTCTCTTTGGCCTTCTATCTTGGAATACATATTATACAGTTAACTTTGAATTTACAAATATGAAATGTCTCTAATTATTGAATAAATGTATTGAGATACATGTCAATGTCACTGGTGAAAGTTAAAGCTTGTAGGAAAAATGAAAACACTTTGATTTCATAGAATTATTAACTATATTGTGATTCTTCTTAAAAATAAATATGTTTGACTTGTGGATCTATATTTACACAATATTTACATATTTCCACAAATGGTATCATATCATAAACACTAATTACTTTAGGAAAATGTAAAATGCAATTTTTAAATAATTTTATGCTAAATGGATATTTATTTAGTACAAATGGTATTGAAAATACAGGTAGCATTCATGCAAACTGCACAGGTCTCTCAAATGAATACTGTTCTCCATTATGCTATTTATATTGATCCTTCTGTTCTTATTTTTTAAATTTTGAGTTGTGTGTGGGTGTATATGTGGGCTGTGCATTCATGTACTATGGCATGTATATCGAGGTGAGAAGACAACTTGAAAATCAGTTCTTTTCTTTAACCATATGTAAAAGTCAATTCTTTCCTTTTACCATATGTGATGTTCTAGGGGGATGTGTCCTATTTGGTAAGAGATTTCCTAAGAGTTATTAAGATCGTAGACAGAGAAATAGATGTCTTAGTCAGTGTTCTATTGCTGTGAAGAGATGCCATAATTATGGCAACTCACAAAATAAAGCATTTAATTGGGGTTTGCTTACATTTTCAGAGATTTAGCCCATTGTCATGGTGTGGAGCATGATGGCACACAGGCAGACAAGACATGGTGCTGGAGAAGTATCTTGGAGTTCTACAACTGGATCTGTAGGCAGCAGGGAGAGAGAGCCACTGGGCCTGGCTTGGGCTTTCAAAGGCCATAAAGCCCACCCCCAGTAACACACTTCCTCCAACAAGGTCATAGCTCCTAATCCTTTCACACAGTGCCTCTCTCTGGTGGCTAAGAATTTAAATATATTAGCATATGGAAGCCATTCGCATTCAAACCAGGACAACAGACAATATACAGTGTTATTCTAGTTTGTCCATGGATAAATATATTTTGCTTGGTATCTCAGCATTTTCACTTCTGTAGACACTAAATAATTTTAGCACATGAATTATTTTTAAAAACACTCCCACTTCTTAGGGAAATTATATGTACATACAAAGACAACGACTTCCAATTAATTTCAGATGTCTCTTTTAATGTTAAAGAAGCATGAACTTGTAATTGAGAGTTAAATTTAGTGCTTTATAATTTCAATTTTCTCTGTGTGTGTTCATGTATATGGCGTATATGCATGTGACTGTGTGTGCATGTGTACACACAGATGAATACATGTGCGCAGATGTGTGTCTAGAGGTCACATGTGATGTCTTCTTTTATTACACTCTATGTTATATTTTGAGACAGAGAGTAATCACTGAATCTGGTACTTACCATTTCTGCTAGACTCATAGGCCTGGGGATCTTTACCTTCTTGCATTAGGCTTACAGATATGGGCGAATATTTCCTGCTTTTGACACAGGAGCCAGGGATAAGAACATGGGTTCTCAGGTTTATGACGCAGGCACTTAAATGACATGAAGCACTCCCTAAGCCCTATTTGCTATATTTTAAAAATACACTTCTTTAATTTGGTAAAATTTGATAATTTACATATGTTTAAATCTATACTAGGAAGAATTTTAATTCTCATTTAGTGCCTATAATAACTGTAGGTTTATTTTCCCCCTTGTAAGATTAAACCATGAAAATTCCCTTTCACTATAATATTATGCTCAAAGCTGTGATACTCAGCATTATTGACTTTTCCTTATGGGGCCTGTTTATGCTGTGTTCTGTATGCCTATTACACCTTCATAGGGATCTCTCTCTTCAGATTTAGAAAAATTTCTATGGTCTTGTTGAAAACATTTTCTGTGCCTTTGACCTGAGCTCTTCTTCTTCTATATGCATTATTTGTAGATTTTTAACTTTTTATATCCTGGACTCTTTGTTCCTTATTATTATTACCGTCATTATCATCATTTGATTTGACATATTTTTCTCCTGAATGATTCTTTTCTTCTACCTTATCTTTGATACCTGAATTTCTCACTTCCACTGGATTCAATCTGCAGGTGGAACTTTCCTTTTTTTTTTTACTTTCGGAGTTTTATACTTTTTTCGTTTTATTTTAGTTTGGCCTTTGTTTAGAGATTCTATCCCTTTATTAAATTCTATTTTAATATCCTGAATTGCTTTTATTATTTCATTTAACTGTCTGTGTTTTAGTGCTCTTATTTCAGACATTTATTCATGTCCTCCTTGAGCTCCTTGAACATATTTATGATTGCTATTTTGATGTCCTGTCTTATGTGTCAGTTAAATTGCTTTTATTGGGGAATATTGTGATGGAGGTGCTGGTTAAAAGGGGAGACATATAATCTTGGTTGTTCATTATGTTTTTGTTTTTGTGATGGATTCTAGATTTAGGCACAATAGCCCTTGGCCGGAGGCCCACTTCCCCATCAGCCTGGGAGCAGGCAGCTGTGAGACAATGTTTACTGAAAACATGTTTACTGAAAACAACCCAGTGCCCTAAGAAATGTTTACTGGAGCTATAAGTTCCCAATAAGGGCTTGCTCACTGAAACACCCTGACTTTGATCTGTCCAATGGCTAGCCACCTCTTCCTGCCCCCTGCTGCTGCTGCCAACTCTGTTGTCAGGGATATAACCACCAGCCAGGAGGAGAAAATGTGTGTGGCAGAAGCTTTTCTGGAGGGAAGCGTTTCTTGGGAAGTTCTCTTGAGCCTTCTTGGGGAGCATAAAGTTTTCTTAACGCAAATAACTTGTCTCTGTGTCATCAATCCCGACACCCTCGCCACATTCTCGGACACAGGCTGCGCAGAGGACGCGGCATCTAGGTATCTGGAATTAGCTTGTTTATAGAATTTCTTTGTATTATTATCTGGTTTTGCCTTTGTTGGGTGAATGTTTGGATCTGTGTTTGGTGTTACATCAACTTGTTACGTTAAGCACCTGATGAATGGTGCTCAGTTTTCAATCTTGGTTAGAATTCTAGGTTTAGTATCCATGTGATAACAGGTAGGCATGTTCATTAGGATGACGGATACATGAGGAGATGGGCGAAGGAAATGTGCTCTGAATGTCATTAACTAGAGTTCCATTTCCAAGTCCATGTAGGCATGGGATGCAGTGCTGGGTGAGATGGCTAACATTCCATAGCCTAGCCATCAGTGAGTGGTTGACATGGAGCAGTAAATTGAACTGACTCTGGGAGTTCTATCTGAAGTTCTATTTGGACTCTGGGTTCAGATTCCAAGCTGTCCAAGATGGCATGATGGATGGGGTAACCTGTCTTTTCAGGAATCAACTGATTATTTTGACTAGTTAAGCCCTGAGTCATGAGTAGTGCTGTTGTGCTGGCTGGTTTTATATCAACTTCACACAAGCTAGCATTATATAACAGTCATAACTAAGAAAATTCCTCCATAAGATTGGTCTATCATTAGGTCTTGATTAATGATTGATGTTGGAGGGACCATCCCATAGTGGGAGGTGTCACCTCTGGACAGGTGGTTCTGGGGTTATACAAAAGCAAAGTGAACAAAGTATGGGGAGCAAGACAGTGAGCAGCAGTCCTCTATGGCCTTTGCATCAACTCCTGCTTCTAGATTCCTGCCATGTTTAAGTTGCTCAGTGGTAGACTGTGATGTGAAACTGCAAGCTAAAATAAACCCTTTCCTCCCCAAATTGAATTTGGTCATGGTATTTTATCACAGCAATAAAACCCTAACTAACACAGCTGTTATTAGATAGGTTAATCAGACATGGGTAATTTAAATTACGTTAATTGAATACTGTGATAAAATCAGATGAATTCACTATAAGATTCTTTTTCTTAATCCTTAAATTTTGTAATGATGTAAGTATGATTATGTTTTTATTGTAATACAAGCAGTTGAAAATAAATATATTTTACAGTAATGTACTGCATAAATAGTTGTACACTGTATATTTTTTCAGTGGCATGTTGGAGATTTGTTACTGGTACTCTTATATTTAATTATATCAAACAATGATCTGCTTTAGTACAATGCCTAATGTTTCTAAAATAGACATTGAGTATTGATATGTAAACATATATTTTCAGAAATAGACACAATCATTGCCTGAATTGTCTTTGTGTTCCATGATATTTAGAGAATAGTAAAAAATAATCTATTTTTTTCATCTTTTAAACTCAAATGGAGCTAGACTAGAAAAGAAAACCAAACAATTAAAATTACGATAATGAAGCCTTCACTCAAATCAAATTGGTTACTATAGTAACTTAAAATTGCAGCATTACAATAAAAGTAGAATGAAAAGACAACTTCAAATGCCATATTAATCTTTTGAATATGGAAAGAGGAGTTGCTGTTTGATATCAAAAAGAGACTAAGTTGCTATTAAACTTTCCAAGCTGACTGATTTTGTGTTGTCTCTTCTCTTCATAACAAAAGAAACAAATGCTGAAGCTTCTGACTGCAGGCATTAACTACACCAGAAGGGAACTGTTACTTTCGCTTATATTAATCTCCATAAGACTGATGACTATCACTTTATTCAAGCAATTCATAATTACCTGTGGGAACAGAGGCCAGACTGATGAAACGGTGTTGTATTTATAAATGACTTAACATGTCCTATTTAGATGTTTATTTTTCTACTTTCTCCATCACCAAAGTACAGGCGAAGAATTCTGCACTTCCATGAGCTTTTATTAAATATAATAGGAAGAGATACCCAGGAGTTTGGGATGCATGTAAAACTACCTCTTTAGGAAGTCCTCTATTAAAATCACACATGCTGTAATCTGTTGAGATTATAATCTGAGACACTATCCTTAGAAAATGGTTGGATTTAGCACATTGTCTTGGGTCTGGAAATCATAGACACCTGTTCTTAGTCAGGAAGGGAGTAAGAGAGAAGCTAGGAAAACTAATGAAGGGAGAAACCTTAAAAGTCAGTATTCCTACAAAGTCTTTGGAGTCTTGTAAACTCCTTATGCACATATAAATAATTTTCCCTCCCTTCTTTTTCTTTCCCTTGATTCCTCTCCATCTTCCCACCTCCATGCCTGTCCCCATTCCTCCTTGTCTCTCTGCCCTCTTCAGCCTTGTTTCTCATTTCCTACTTTCCTCTCATTTCTCCATAAATGCATGTCATAGGCATGGTGCTTGCCAGAGGGGCTTACTAGTGAGCAGTACTGATGTAATGTTACCTTCATGGAGTTCTAGAGATAATCAATTACAATTGAGATCAGAGCTAAAATGGAAACATATAGGGCACACTGAGAATATCACAGGAAGAAAACTTAATCTGAGGGGCCAGGAATAATTTTTCTGATGAAGCAGTATTCATACTGATTATAATAAGTTAATTGGGATTAGCTAGCTGATGAATGCAAAGAAGATGACATGAGTAATAACATTATCAAAAGCCCTTAATGAAAATTTAAAACGTGTTTGTGAAGAGAAGGCCAGTGCTCGAACAAGAGGCATGTGGATCAATGGAACAGGATAGAAGATCCGAATATAAACTCACATAGTTACAGGTATAGGATAATTCATGAAAATGCCAAACTTACACACATTGAAGGAAAGAGAACATCTTCAATAAACTGAGCTTGGAAAACTAGATGTCCACATGAAATTAGACTGGTGTCTATTGTTCTGTACAAAACTCAACTCCAAATGAATCAGTGACCTGCATGTGAAGCCTAAAATGCTGAAACTTACAGGAAAAAAACATGGGCAGTGTTTTACAACATATGAGTGTAAGAAATTACTTTCTGAATAGGACATCATTTGCCCAGGAATTATAGCCAACAACTGACAAATGCAACCTCATAACACTAAAATGCTTCTGTACAGCTGAAAAACAAGACAGTCAAGTAAAGGGGAAGTCCAGAGTTGGAGAAAACCTTTGAAAGAAGATAATATTCAGAATATACAATGAACTCAAAGAGCCTGGGAAACCCATGACCCAATGAAAACATGTCCAATGACTATGGACACCTCAGTCCCAAATGATACACTTGCAATGCATCTTCTACACCTAAGACTCAGTGAAGAACATGGATGGGGGAAATTGTAACAGTCACTAGATCCACCAGCTAGGAGATTTATGAGTTATGGATAGAAAATAGAGTTTTCTAATAGAAGAAATAAAAGTAGCTAAGAAATTTCTCTCAAAAGTGTTCAAAATCATTAATAATTAGGAAAATGTACCCCAGTCAGAATGACTAAGCTCAAGACAACACTCTTGAGACTGTTGAAAAAAAGGAAGAGGTAAGGAAGGGTAATACATAGAAGAAGGATAGATATATAGCTCTAAGGATGTTTGAAAAAAACACAAGGAAACATTATCACAAGAATCTAAAAAATACTATGAAATCCTCACACATACACTCAACGGAGTTACCCCACATAGGGTGATAATACTACTCCAAGGGCCATAGGCAAACGAAATCTCCAGTGCCAAAAAAGGTCTGGGATGTCCACAGAACTTTTAAAATAATACTTTTCATTTCTGTTATCCTTTGTTACCTCCTAGAACTTGGAGATAATGCCGTATTGCTGAAGATAGCACATGTGTTAGATGGAGGACTTGGAAGAATTGAGCTTAAACTGAGCTGAAGGCTTCTCCTTGAGGACTGTCTCTAGTAGTTTCAGAAGGTGATATGCCAAGGTAGAAAAATCATTCCAGCTACAAATCCTGTGAACCCCATAATTTATCCTTCTGGGAACGATATCCCCAATAGTGCAATTGTGGCACTTTTACCTTGGAAGTAACCAACAGCTCTCCATTTGCATGCTCAATAGGTGGGAATCCATGCCTGGTGCTGTGAACTCAGCCAACTACCTGTGACTGCAGAGGTCATAAACCCTAGAAGAGAATCTAATACTATTTTTTTTCTGAATCAGTAGAGTTTCTCCCTGTCACACAGATAAATATAGCTCTCACTCCTCATAAAAGAAGCTTCTTTATTTGCAGAAGATGGAGGATACTACAGAGATCTACAACTGTCCATAAAGCAGAGAATAAATGACCATTGACAACTCAGTTCCAAATGATATATTTGCAATGCAGCCTCTACACCTAAGACTCAGTGAAGAACATGGAGGGAGGGAGATTGTAAAAGTCAGAAGATCCACCAGCTAGGAGATGTTTCTTCTAGGCGTGTGATCTCAGCTATATGGTTGCACAAATATGATCTGTATAATAAGCACATCAGTTGACATCACAACATATATGGAAAAAAATTCACAGGGCTTCATCTCTAGAATGATATCTATAGGTAATTAATGACTGCTAAGAAAGGAGAAGACAGTCTTTTCCAAGGATAATCTTCCTGCTAGGTTATGTAATCACAAGTAATTGGGCCACAAACATAAACACATAAACATATGAGTAGCACTAAATGAATTCAGGCGGATGTGTGAATGTGTGTGTGTGTGTATGTGTGTGTGTGTGTGTGTGTGTGTGTGAGAGAGAGAGAGAGAGAGAGAGAGAGAGAGAGAGAGAGAGAGAGTAAAAAAGGGCAGTGTGGAAATGATGGGACTCATATATGAAATCCTCAAAAACATTTAAAATTTAATTAATAAAAAGGTAAGGACAAAGAAATAAATAACACTGATCAATATGTCCAAGACAGTATGCAAGAATCTTAGGCCAAGTAAGATATGTGGACATTTTTATGGTGTTAATGCTGTCCCATTATAACTATGTACATGATCTCAGAAAACTTTTTTCCCTTTTTGTTCTTATTTTATGAATATCTACCATAGTGTTTGACACATACTAAGGGCCCAATTAATGCTTGTTGAATTAAAGATGTAAAGAAAACAGACTCCTTTAAAATTCGAAGGTCACAACAGCACAGAGAACAGGTCAACTTGCATATAGCTATTACTTTTCCTTATCATGTTATAGCATAAACAATCCACATCCATTTAAAATTACAAGCAGATTTTTCTATAAGCAAAGATACTAGAATGGGACTTGTTAGTGAAATGGAATTGCTGAACAGTACTAAGATGGAACCAATTTTTCAAGGCAAATATACTTTCGTTTGTACAGTTAAAATTTATACCATGGGGAAAAAACTCTGAAAGTCAGGGGAGCTCTGTGAACTTGTGAAATAGAAACAAGTAAGATTTAATTATTCCTACTCTTAAGTAATTAAGGTCAATCTTGTGATATTTAGATATTCTAATTTCTTTATACTTTGTTCCAACTATATTTTCATATGGTAATTAGAAATTAAGACCATACTTAGGTACCTTAATTTCTTTAAACTTTGCTCCCATTGTATTTCTTACTATGGTCATATATAGATGAGGATTTTGATAATTTATGAAAACACTACAACTAAATTAATTCATTAACCACCCCCAGGGTTTTGAAACAATAACCAGTAAGCTATTGTCTATATACATAGTTGTGACTATAAGTGCAACCAGACTGCACAGCTTGAAGAGCACCTTTGGAAAATCTATTCTTACATGGTCAGGCCTGTCACAGCAATACCCCCAAGTCTGAACTTCTGTCTTAGTCAGTGTTCTAGTGCTATGAAGAGACACCATGATCAATCAAGCAACTCTTATAAAAGGAAGCATTTAATTGGAGGTCTGTTAACAATTTGAAGAGGTTTAGTCCATTATCATCATGGTGGAGAGCATTTGGGCACTCAGCAAGCACTGGAGCAGTAGCTGAGAGGTCCATCGGGATCCACAGGCAGCAGAAAGAGAGAAACCTCATAGCTCACCCTTAGTGACACACTTCCTCCAAGGGGATACCCCTCAGCCTTTGTAATCCTTTCAAATAGTACCAATCCCCTAGTGACGGTCTATTCAAATACATGAGTCTATGGGGGTTATTATTAGTCAAGCCATCACATAGCCATACGGAAGCAGAGTCATCTCATCCTTGTCTGAATTTCTGTAGCTATTATGATGTGCACACTCATGTGACACAGTAGCCTTGTCCTATCTTGATCATTTTGTTTGTGTGAGGCTGATGTCTTCACCTTGGGCAGTGGTTCTTTAACCAAAGGGTTTGAGACCTCCTATCTCTGGCAATTCCTCATGATAGGAACAATTTAGAGTTCCACTCGAGAAGTACATCTTGCAGATTTTATTTTAAATAATGAATTACTTTTAAGACCTCACAATACAAAGAGTGCCTGGGTGATATTACTCTAAGGACTCGAGAATAGCTTAAAATTAAAGAGACTAAAAAACGAAACATTAGTGATTACTTTCGTTTGTCATAGAACTTTTGCAGTGTTTCATTCTAATAATAACATGGTTTTGATAGTCTCACAACAAAGAGGCTACACATTATGCATGTGCCTTCATATGTAAGAATTCTTGAAGTTTTGTTCCCCTGTTACAACAGTTTTCATTTATAAGCTTTGAAGTATTGCCACAGTCAAATTGAATCGGAAGAGAAAAACCATGGAAATGTTTCATTTTAATCTGTTTACTGAATTGCAGAGTTGCTGTTACTCCCCCTACCCGCGTCCTGTGATTTTTCAAAGAAATCACATTTGGTAGTGAACTCAGTGCTTACTGTAGGTTATCTAGCCATACCAATGCAGTCTTCGTTTTCGACACAAGGACTCTTTGACTTTGCAGAAATCCTGATGGGTTATTTCAACTGCTTCTTTAGGACACTGTAAAAGAATCATGAAAAGTAACAAAACACACCCCCAAACAACCAAAAACCAAACAAAAACCTTTCAAATAGAACCATAGTATCTAGTGAATGGAATCTATCAGGACATTTAGATGGAGAAGTGTGTAATGCAGTATCAAACACTGACACCAGCAACAGCACTTTTTGTAAATGCTATGTGAAGCTCAAGATTTGCAGAGCTCACTTCCTGCCTTCATTGTATGTCACATTACTAGACAATTGCATTAATGAAGAAACACCTCTAAGCTGCTGACCAATTTTCAGAGTCTCCCCAGTATTCAAAATCTTAAGAGATTTTTAACAGCTCTAAATTTACATGACAAAGCAGATGTTATAAATAAGCAAGATGTTTATTGAGCCTCAGAGGTTCCTAATAGCTGCGTAATTATCTCTTAAATGGGAGGAGGGAGTAGATGGCATCTTTGATTCCTTACAATTATAGTGTTTTAATTATTTCAACACTTTTGAGAACTAGTTGATCTACTCTTGCTGTTGTGGTCACATAGCAGGCTTCTCTCTAAGTGTGTGCATATGCAGCTATACAAAATGAAAACACATGGTGCACACAAACTGGATTCTCATACTAGCCTTGGGGAGTGTCTGCATCTTTGTACATCCCATCTGCTGTAATCTGATATGCCCTTCAGATCTTTGCTCAGTATAGCAAGTACCTTGCATTCCTCTAAGGCACAAGTAACAGATATTTTCTACTTTAGGGTCATTTGAGCAACTACAGAAGGATTGGGTACCTTGTCCTTGTTTACCTTTTCTCCAGACCTCAATAGCCTGTGCGTATCTTATAACTAGCAATACCACAAATCAATTGCTCATGTCTCTGTCTGTGTGCCACATGACTGAAGCTTTCTGTACAGATTCTCCCCTCAGGTACTTCTGGAAGGTATGAAGTGTTTGATCATGTGGATTGGATCCCTGAGAAAGTAGCAGCTCTCACTAGCCTGCTTGTTGCTTTTGCTTGTTTGTATATGACTCATATCATTCTGTGTTATACAGAAGGAGACCATACAAATATGCTTTAAGACGTGGACTTCAATGTGAGTCACATTGAGGTCACAGCACTGTATCCAATATCACTGTATCTCTGAAGTGATTCCAGGATTCTTCTCTTAAAAGAGTGATTGAAATAGTTTCTTCAGCACACATATACACGGCCTTAAATTAGGCTTGTTTGCTATAGTACTAGATGCATTACTTCTTGTCTGAATCATGCACTAACTCATATTGACACTTCTATAATCTTCTTTTCAAGGGATAGGAAGCATCTTCAAGATGCTTTGGTATAAGATCTGTCAGGTGAAAGAGCCACTGAAAAACAGGACAGCATTTTGTGCTTTAGGTTCCTTCAAGAAGTAGGGTGTGGTGAGAATGGGAAAGTCAGGGTACATGAACTAAGAGAGCCAAGGACAGGAAAGAGAGGTTCTGTCACAGAATGAAATTATTCCTTAAAAATATTGATTATTCCCCTCTGACCTTGACTCATGGAAGAGACAGTGATTACAAATGTCCTTTTCTCAAACTGTCTATCCCATTTCTATTTTACTGTGGGCAATTGCTTTTTCCCTGCTGTGATAAAAAGCAATAACCAAAAGTGACCTATGAAAGACAGAGTTTATTTTGGCTTATGATTGCAGAGGGGAGTTCACAGGAATGGAGAAGTTATGGTAGCAGGTAGCCAGAGCACAGAGCTGGGAGATCATATCTTCAAAAAACAAACATAAAGCAGAGAATAAGCTGCAAATGGGTCAAGGCTATAGACACTTAAAGCCCACCCGCAGCATCATACTTCCTCGAGCAAGGCTCCACCTCCTAAAAGTACCATAACCTTCCCAAACTCTGCAAGTAGCCAGAAACCAACTGCTCACATACTATGGGGCGCATTTCAAAACTTCATATAACTTATTCCACACTATTATAATTGTTCAATGCTGTCAGTTCCGTCTCAAGTTCAAATTATGTTGGTAATGATGATTGTTAGGTATTATTTTCATGACCAATTTTTTCCAGGCCTGTATTTAGCTTCTTTGTTGTGTGTTAAGATGATTGTCACAAGCAAACTGACAATTGTCATAGAAATTACCATTAAATACTGTGTTTTTCTTGGACTAGCACGAGGGCTCAGTGGACAAAAGAGCTTGAAGTGCAAACCTGATGCTCTTTATTTAATCCTCAGAACCCATGTAAAGACAGAAGCAGAGGATTCACTCCTGGAAGCTGTCCTTTATATGTATATTTAATTTCCATAATGAACTTTGGACATTTTTATGTTTTTTTCTTTTTTCTTTTAATTTTAAATAGCTTGTTTTACATGTCAATCCCAGTTCCCTCTCCCTCCCCTCCTCCCGCACCCCCACCATCCCCCCATCCTCCCACCCTATTGCCAATTCCTTCCTCATAGGGGATATCTAGAGTCTATCATTTCACTCAGGATACGGTCCAGGCACTTCCCTAAGAGTCCAGGCAGAGAGAGCAACCCTCTTTTTGTTATGGACACACAATGTCTGTTAGTATTCTAGGGATAAACACTGATCCACTGCTCAGGACACATAGGTAGCCCAAGCCTCCTCATTGACTCTCACATTCAGGGGGTCTGGATCGGTCCCATGCTGGCCTCCCAGCTGTCAGTCTGGGGTCCAAGAGCTCTCCCCTGTTCAGAGCAGCTGTCTCTGCTGGTTTTGCCAGCCCATTCTTTGCCAATTTGCTCATCGCTCCTCTCTCTCTGTCACTGGGTTCCTTGGGTTCTGTTCAGTATTTAACTGTGGGTGTTTGCCTCTGCTTCCATCAGTTACTGGATGAAGGCTCCAGGATGGTTATAGACATCAAGTTCACTATCAGGAATGGGCATTCGAGGTGGTCTCTACACTATTGCTTAGCTTGCCAATTGGTGTCATCCGTTTAGATCACAAGAGGTCACAATGGTGCCTGATCTGTCTTCTAACCTATGATTCCTTCTTCCCCCTATCCTACCCCCCCCAGTCAACCTTCCTGTTCCTCCATGACCTACTCTCTCTTCTACTTCTTCCCCTTTCTATTTCCCAGGTCCCCCTCCCCCCGCACCCCTTGCCTTGTTCCCCATCTGTTCAGAGGATCTTGCCTCATTTCTCTTCTCTTGGGTACCATGCATATCTTTTATGTTCTTTCCTGTTTCTCAGACTCTCTGTCAGTGGAAGTGCAGACTGGCACTCTCCTGATCCATGTCTAAAATCCATATATGAGTGAGTACATACCATGTTTGTCTTTTTATGACTGGGTTACCTCACTCAGGATGGTTTCTTCCAGTGCTATCCATTTACCTGCGAATTTCAAGATTCCATTGTTTTTTTCTGCTGAGTAAATGTACCACATTTTCTCTATCCACTGTTCAGTTGAGGGGCATCTAGGTTGCTTCCAGGTTCTGGCTATTACAAATAATGCTGCTATCAACATAGTGGAGCAGATGCCCTTGTTGTATGAATTTGCTTCCTTTGGATATATGCCTAAGAGTGGAATTGCTGGGTCTTGTGGTAGATTGTTTCCCATTTTCCTGAGGAATCTCCATACTGCTTTCCAATGTGGCTGTACGAGTTGGCACTCCCACCAGCAGTGGAGGAGTGTTCCCCTCTCTCCACATCCTCTCCAGCATAAATTGTCTTCGGTGTTTTTTATTTTAGCCATTCTGACAGACATTCTTATGATCCTCAGAACTAACTAAATAAAAATGTCCATATCTTTAGCTACTATTTTCACTTACCAGCCCTAAGCAACTACTAATTTTCTATCTCTATAGTATTACCTCTTCTGAACATTTCATGTAAATAAAACTATACAGTATGTGGTCTTTTGTCCCTGGCTTTTTTCATCTAGCACAAAGTTTTCAAATTTCATCAATGTAGCTTTCTATGACTAAATGGTATTTTATTCTATGTTATGTCAGAATTTGTTTATCCATCCATACATTGCTGGATATTTTTTCTGTTAGGACATAATGGTTATTGTGAATGATACTGTGATACAGACACTGACACATTGTTGCACTACAGTTTCCCTGACTGTTTTCAGCAATTTGTCTTCTGACTTGGACAATTTGTTCATAATGTGTCTTGGTCTGGATTCACATGGTTTTTGATCTTTTCTGTCATCATTGCTTTGCTTATTACAGGTACAGAGTAACACCATTGATTGTTATATATTGATACCACTTTGTGTGCACTTGCCAATCTTGTTTGTTAGTTCTAGTGAAAATCCATTCAGAAGAGTTTTCTACACTTAAGATATCATGCGCCTTCTTTTCTAACAAGGATACATTTCATTTCTGTCTAGGTTTTTTCTCCTTTTCTTTTGTTTGAACTGTCATGTACCTAGTGTCCAAGGTCTCTAGCACCACACCTTTGACAGCCTCTTGTCCCTGTTTTCCACTCTGCTATCTTGTGATATGCTACTTTTGTAAGCTAGCCCAGTGTGGCCATAATTCAAAGAAGGTTTTCCAAATACATTTCTTCAAATAAGTTGACTTGTTGCCCAGCTGCTCACTCTAAGAGGTTAGACCTTTTGTGGAACCTCACAGTCAGAGAGTTAATGATGCACCTAGAGGTCACTTCAGACTTAGGCTGCTCTTGGCTGTGTGCTCAGTCTGTTTGTTTAACCTTCCTTTAAGAGAACAATACCACAACTTACCTGCCTTGTATTTCCTGTGTAATAAGGTTTTACAACCTAAACTAAAGTTTAGGTGTAATCCCTAGATAAGAGTTGTAAATGGAGTCCTAAATTGGTCTAGATAATAAGAGGCCAGAGTCAGATATGGAGGGAAATACTGAGAGATCAGAGAGAAATAGCAAGCCATAGCACACTTTACCTCCTAAGCGTCTCCATAGAGAAGAGAGTGCTTTCCTGTTTGTCCCTACTGATATACTGTTACTGCTCAGCTACATCACTTCTCTGCCTGTCGGTATAGACCTCCAGACCTCTATGGTTAGCTAGTGGCAAGCTCCATTCTCTGACCTCCAGACAGGCTTTATTTGTGCAAGAAAGGAATCACTACAAAGAGTAATGGCTGTGTGTTTGCATGTGTGTTATGGTAATTATTTGCTGAAAACAGCAGATATAGGTTGAAAGTCATCTTTAAAAATGAATACCCACCACAAATTTTGAATTTGGCATATGGATATTGTTTGATTAAAAAATGTTTGTAATACTATTTGTTATCTTGGACAGTTGAAATCAATGACTTAATCCCTTCTAAAACTCTTTTACAGATTTCTGTGAAGTATCCTTCATTCCTTGCCCTTTGTGATGCTCTTTGGGCTGTCCAGTAAAAACAGAGCAAAAGCCCTTTGTCACAGACAGATGCAGATAGACATGAAGATACACAGAGACAGGGACAGATTCACAAGACAGCCTTCAGTAAGGTACAGATTTTGATTCCAATCCCGACTCATAGAGCAGATAGCGACAGCCAAAGACACAGGGAGAGCAAAGTAGAGAATTCAAGTCTGGGCTCACTCTTGGTCAAATGACACCAAAGGGAAATGCTTTATTGATTTCTGTCTTTAATGCGACAGTGATGCATTATTGGTGACTATGAGTTTATTATTAATGTGTTCAAAATGGCACACTCAGTAACTTTAATAATTGAAGATTCGTATTCCCTAAATTAAATCTTGATATATATATTTCAAAGCTAGTTAGGTTGCTTGCAGTCTGAGGATTTCTTAACATTGTTTGAGGAATCTACAGCATATAGACTGTACATGCCAGTCAGAAAAATGTCAGTGGATGTAGAGGAGTGAGGTCCGTGGCATTGTAAAAGAAATAGACTGAATTAAAAAGATAATGGGAGGACTTTTTTTTCCCTGTAAGCAAAATCAGAAGAGCATATACCAAGAATGCTTTTAGTCTCAGGTAACTAAAAACCTCTTTACGGCTGAATTAAAGAAATAAGGAATTGTTTGTCTCATGTAAGTCTCTGTGTAGTTCTCAGAGTGTGAGTCCCTAAGAATCTTTCTACAATAATTATTATTATAACTATAAGATATTGTTGGCCTTTTTTACTCTGCTGACATGTACACCACTGGATGCAAAGCGATGGAGTCTGAGAGTACCGGCAATCGAAGCACAAATCAAAGGAGTGGCCCCCAAATATGCCAGCGGAAATCACAAAGACTTTCATGAAAGGATCAATGACAGAATTAACAGATTGTGGTTTATTTTAAATTGTTCATGAAATGCACAGATTAGAAGCCCTGCATAGCTCAGTGAACCAGTATTTGCAAACAATTAGTGACTGCCTCGTAGTACAGAACCATTAGTGGCCCAAGGTCCAATCAGACTACAAGAAATATAAATGGATTTTAATATACTAGAGTATGAAAAGCTAATCATTATGATTTCTGATTTTATATGGCAACTGACCTTTTTAAAAACTGCCACCTGCTCAATTTCAGTGAACTATTAAGTAAGCTTATCCATAATTATCTGAGAAAGCATTAACATACTCTTTTCAAATTAAATATTGATACTCCTCATATGACTGATCCAGGGTGACATGTCTCAATAGATTGAATGCAGGAGGTGACAACGCAGTCTGTCATTCCAGACACGGAACAGTCTTGAATAACTGTGAAGCATTGATACTCTTCTCACTAAAGTGTTGGCGTTTTGGAAAATGTAACTCTAATGAAAATATGTTACTTATGTTCACAGGTAATAGGCAGTATTATTAGTATTTTAGTGGCAATGCGAATGGAACTCAGGGCCTTATACACAAGCACAATAGATATTTTCATAGTCTAATTAATAAATGCAAATTTGTAAAATCTTTCCACTTTAATATATAAAAATATTGAGAGAAGTTAAAATTTTCATAGAAGTTTTAGGGGGAGGTCCTCAATAATTTTTTAAATTCTTAATTTTGAAATAAATTTTCATTTACACCAAAATTTACAGAAATAAGGAAAAAATACAAAAAGTTCCCAATATAATTTTTGCCCAGTTTCTGGTAAAGCCAACATCTTATCTGACTACAAGACACTTCTAGAAGAAATTAATGTTGCTCATTAATGCTTGTTGTTCTTCTGTTTCAATTACAAGTAGAGCAGATAGAATAGGAAAGCATGCTTCAGTCACGGGAAGATGAAAACACAAACCATGAGTCTCAACAAACCCATGTGGATTTTATTGAAGAGAAAGGGAAGAATAAAAGGGGGAAGGGGGAGAGAGAAAGAAGCAGAGAAGGAGTAGAGTGGGGCAGAGAAAGGAGAGATAGAGAGAGAGTGAGAGAGAGAGAGAGGGAGGGAGGGAGGGAGGGAGGGAGGGGCAGAGAGGGGGGGGCAAAGGGAGAGAGAACATGTGGAGGTGCTCTCTTTAAAGGGGAAGCTTGCACATGTCCCTAATACATGTTCCCATGACATGGCCAGGAAACACAGGGCCCTTTGAGCTGCCTAAGTATCTGCCTGAAAGCCAATATGCATGTCCCACCCATTGTCAGGGGGGTGGGGTCAGCATAATGCCCGGTTCCAAGAATGCTTACCAGTAATGATTCTGAGATTAAGAAGTCTGTGATAAGGGTCTACGGGAAACAGTTGCTGCTATTGGCGAGAATGTTAAACACCAACATCAAATACATAGACATTGGCTTTCATTATTGTCTTGTGCTTTTTTTGTCTTCATAACATGGTTGTTAGATTGCTAAGAATGCTAAGGTTCTTTTCTTAGTCTAAGGCAGGAAGAAAGGAGGGGGAACTGTCAACAAATACCTAGTTGTTGTCATGACCCTTTTATCAGGAAGCAAACTTGTTCCTAGGAATAGAACCCATATTCTGTTTGTTATCTTATAGGTTATACTGACTTTATTACCTCTGAACTGTAAAATAGCACAGAATCTTGTTATCTTATTGGTTATAGGTCAAACTCTAGCTAAATCCACTTATTGAGAATCAAACAGAATCAAAATGACTAGAACAATTAGTTTCTCTCTTAGTATTTATTAGCTACCTTTCTCTTTGCTTTGTTAAAATACCCTGCCAAAAGCAACTCAGGGGAGAAAGGATTTCTTTTGACTTATCGTTTTTTCTCCTAGTGGTACATCTTGGCAGCAAGAGTTGGAGGCATGTAGTTCCATTTTATGTATAGTCAGGAAACAGAGACAGATAAGTGCTTGTATTGAATTAGCTTTTTCCATTTTATGCTGTCCAGGTCCCCAGGCCTGGGGAATGGCGCTTCTTTTAGATGCATTTTCCCACTTCAATTAATCTAATCAAGATAATCCCTCACAGGCATTGCCTAGAGACTAAACCAACCTGTTCTTTTGCAGGTGTGCCTGGAGGCTTGCCTCTCCTGGGAAATTCCCATTCTGTTAAGTTGACAACACTAGCTACCACAAGGACTTCTCAACTCTGAAATTAAATGATCATGAAACAAAAGCCAGGTCCTATTATTCAGCAAGAGCAAAGCTAATGGCTCATATGTAAATAGCCGGTACTTTAAATCTTGAGTTGGTATTTGTAAATGAAACAATAGGAATGACAAAGACACCTGCCTAACTAAAGATGCCCTGAGTGTGGAAGAGTGGTGGCATTATTTGAGGCTGTCTCTAGCCACTTTAAACACCTGGCACATGCATCTCATCACAGAGTTGTGAATTGCTATTTGTCAGCACCCACACTACACAACTCATACTAATTTCTAGGATGATAGGGGCAGATAAAAGAGCAACTCCCACGCATAATTTGTTTCACTTGACAATCATTCCAGGAAATCCCAAAACATGAATTAAAAATGACTTTCATTTGGAGACTTGCCAGGATTGTGTAACACAGTTAAGTGGAAGAGGACCTTCAGGGAGAGGACCTAGGTGTTTCCTTCTTTGCATAAGATGCAAAGAGAGAGAGCACAGAAGGAGCAGCATGTCATAAACTGACCAGCTGATGGCTATTCTGAGGGTAGCATAAACACAATGCTGTGAAGTCACAATCGTGGATGTTTGGAGACAGCCATTACCACAACCGACTGTCACTGTGCCTATAATCACAGTAGTCAGAAATCTGAAAAGGTTCCAGTACCTGAGGATTAGTGTGCTTTTCATCTGTACTCAGAGAACACACAGAACCTCGCACAGAAAGTGCCTTGGACTGGTTGGCAGGAAGCTGGTATTATATATATATATATATATATATATATATATATATATAATACTATTAAGTATCTGGCCCATGAGATTAGCAAATTGTGCATATGAAATAGGAAGCAAATCAAGGGAAATTTTGAATCTACTTCAAAATTGAACGCTACTGTGTGTCAGGACACATGTAAACCTGTACTTCTTTTGCTTGCAGTTCCTTGATCCATATCTATTGGCTGGAATCTGCCTGAAAAGCTAAAGTAGAATAAGGCTTCCCTTCTAGCCTAGTATATGCTACAGTGGTATGTCCAGAAGTAGATTTTGTGACTAGACAGAGCATCTTGTAACAAAGGACAGCAGCTCCGTGGACTTGGTTATTGCGTAACATAGACTATTTAGCACAGCACTTCCTTTCCTCCAGCCGCAGAAAGCTCAGATTTACTAAGAAATCAGGAAGAACTGGTTGTATAACAGATGGCCAGAAAGTTCTCTTTAGTTGAAATCTGTTTTCTTGAAGCTTCCAGGGGAATTACTTCCATATATAGCTTACTCTATTCCCACTTATGAGCATTAACTGGGACTGCTTTAAAAAGGCCCGTTACCATGGATGGTGCCAATCTCCTGTCCTTCTTTATGCATCCCTGGCAAGCTCTCAGGGTAATTATGGCCCTGCCCACAGGAGCAACTGATTTTTGTTACTGAGTTCTGCTCTAACAAACTGATTTACTGACACTGGTGAGAGACACTTAAGCACAACGGCTTAGTTTGTCGTATTACACTATAATTGAAACACTACTTTCTTAAAAAATTTCCTCATTACTCAATATTCTGCCCAGCATGTCCTACAGTGTTACTCACTCAAGACCGCAGTGCACCTGTATTTCAGGGTGTTAGAGTTTGCTCCCTAGCCTTGGAAGAAGAATATTTCAAAGGTAAGAGGTAAGAATTAGGAAGGTGTCTCCACTCTTACTTAATGGTAGAGTTTTATAAGATTTAAAATTTTTTCCAATCAACGTTTTTTTGGTAAAACTGTCAGGTTGGAGAGAAGTATGGAAAATTCACTCTCCTTTCTGAAGAAGGCAAAAAGCACTGCAAAACACACTCATTCCAAGGTGTGCTGACCAATAGTAAATGTGCTTGTTCTAGTCACACCTGCGTGTACTCTTCAGCCGAGGGATGTGTGAGTGGGGGAGATGGTGACTGTGCTGAATCAGACAAATTCCTTGAGATGCGTAAATGAGTGAAGGAGAGACTGGAGCATTGCCTCAGTCCTTTAGCTCCCTTCAGCTTGGAGACGGAAGAATGAAAAGAAGCATAAAGATCCTCAGAGCAAAGGAGCTCAGAGGCTTCCTTTCATCTGCACGGTTTGCCAAAGGGAAGGAAACGAAATAGTTGTGGAATACCTCATCTACAATGGGACAAGAAACATCATACAATTTACCTATGCTCCAAAAGAGGCACAGAGAAATTAAACAACAACAACATTCTAGTGGTCCATGTTGGTAGTGAACAGTAGTTCCTCTTTTGGATGCTATGAGGAAGCAGACAGGCAGCCCCTGTGAGCTGGTAAGTAGAAACCAGATAGTATCAACTGTTCTTTCTCCTGCCTTGGGATGCAGAACACTTGATGAAAGGGCCAAGGAGATGGCTCAATAGTTAAGAGCTTGCACTGTTCTTGCAGGGGCCCTGAGTTCAGTTCTCAGCACCCATATTGAGAGGCTTAAACTTGCTTATAACTCCAGCTACAGGGGGGATCTGATGCTTCTGGCTTCCACAGGAACCTGTACTTATGTGTATACCCCACACAGAGACACATATATATTTTTTAAGAAAGATAACTAATGTGAAGGAGTGTCAATTTTTCCATCTTTCTGAGAAGAGCATTTTACTTGGTAAAGAGACAATAAAAACTGTATTCTACTCTAATTCTAGTACTTGAATGTCAGAGACAAGAGACTGGGTCAACATCATCCTTATCTTTGCCTACATGGCATGTTCAAAGACAGGCTGTACTACATGTGTGTTAGAGAAGAGCATCAGGTATATTTAAAGAATTATCTAGGAGAATTTATGACAGTAAGAAACAAAGGATCCGAGCTGGAGAGTTTGCTCAGCCATTAAAGGCTAGGCTCACAACCAAAAATATAAGAAACAAAGGATCCACAGAGCATTATATTCACAAAGATAACAGAGTCTAAATGCTCTTTTGGTAAAGAACTATAGGTTTCAGATCAAGATGATCAAATTAACTCTTAAAAAACAGAGTTTGAAAGGCAGAGAAGAAATAGATCCTAAGAATAACATGTATACAAGACCAGGACCAATAATTGTAAGCCTGAATCCTGTATCAAAGAGGCTTCAGTTAACAAGAATAAATCTAGAAACTTCTAGATCCAAAGATGTAGAGGGGAGACCTCCCTCTATCTAGTCTGTCCCCACTGGACAAGTTTCTCTCTGCCCACCAGTTCCCTGCAGCCACTTAGGAGATAACTACTTAGAGACTTAATATATATTTATAATTGTTTGGCCAATGGCTTAGGCTTCTTATTGGCCAAATTTCCCTTAAAATAGTAACACATTTATATTAATCTGGTTATCTCTACATGTTTGTGGCTCACTGGTGATGCCCCTGCATCTTGCTTCCCCTGAGGCTACATGTAGTCTCCTTACTCTTCCTCCTCACCATCTCTTTGTTTGGATTTCCTGCCTAGCTAAATTCTGCCTGTCCATTGGCTGAAACAGCTTTATTCATCAACCAATGAAGGAAGCACATATATGCAATCTACACAAAGCATCATTAATACTCGTGCCAACAGTTTTGGTATTGATTGGATACAGTATCTTTGGTGCAATATTTGTGAATTATTTCCCGTAGACTACCAAAATCAATTGCCACAAACAAGGTATCTTTCTAACTTCTGGTGGCTGCAGACAGCCTTTGGTTTATGGTAGCTATTGTAATTCCGATTTTTGCTTCTGGCTTCATAGGGCTTTTTTCTCCCTGTGTCCCCTCTACCTCTTGGAAAGACACTTCAAAGATAGCATTTGAAAGATGGTCATATTCTGAGATTCCAGGTGAGGATGAATTTGGGAGGATAGTACTCACATCCTTTCAATATCAGCATAGACATGTGACAAGCCACTGCAAAGAAGCATTCATTCAGTAACTCTACTCCTGCCTTGGTCCAATAAAGGCATCAGACACTGGTGTAATGGGTAATGGCAGAAGCATTCTGGAGACTTCTGTAAAGGGCAGCCATGGGAAATATCTTTAAGGTAACTTAATCTAGGAAATAACTGAAAGCATAAAATGGTCATAAAGGCTACACCTGGGTATATTAGTCCACAGGAGCTCATTAAAATCTTGTTTAGCCAGGTGTGATGACTTATGTCTGTAATGCCAGAACTTGGGAAGCAGAGAGCAGCAGATTACAAATCTGAGACCGGCCTGGATTACAATATGAGGCAGGGGAAAGGAAGAAGAGGAAGAGGAGAGAATTTTGCTTAGCTGATTTTATTGTATTTAGCTAAACCTCATCATTTTGAGCAAGTAAAATAGGACTAAGATTATGACATGGACACTGACAGTAAGAGAATTTGGAGAAGCAAAAGGCAGATTAGATAGCACACACCTGAAATCGAAGTACAAGAAGGTGGAACTGGGAGAATCCCTGGTGCTTGCTGGCCACCCAGCCTATATGATGAGTTCGTGACCTGTAGGTTCAGTGAGAGACCCTTCCTCAAAAGATAACTTGGGGAGTTGATTGGAGGAGGTATGTGACATCTACCTCTGGCCTCTATATGTTCATACTCATGTTGCCTCACAATTTAAGGGTTATGATCCATCATAACTATATAGGCATATAGACACTGAAGCGGGAATGCAAGGCAGCTTGTCACATGGCTTCTTCAGTCAGGAAGAACAAAGATGAATGCTAATTTCTCCTTTTATTTAGTCTGGGACTCCAGCCCAAGTAATGGTGCTGCCCACCTTTAGTGTGGATCATCCTATCTCATTTAACCTATTCTAGGTAATCCCTCCCAGATGAGTGCAGATGTCTTAAGTGTAGGTGGTTTTAGAAACCATCAAGTTGACAAGATCAACAGTCTTCCTAGTAGTTAACAGGAAGATAGAAGAAAGTGAACGAGTTAGCAAGCATAAATAATGTCACAGGTAAGGAGTATAGAATAATGGACCACTTAACGAAGAATAAGAAATAATTTCATTAAGAGGCATTTGTACCATTTCTCTGAGGAAAGATAGACCAAGAAAAATATTATTATTATCATAATGATTATTATTACTATTATTATTATTGTGTCTAGTATTACCTTAAGCTGAGTGTATAGCAGAAAATATTCAAATACTGAGAAATATTGGTCCATTCCCACTTTAGAAAGTGGGTCCATCTGAAATCCTGTAAACCCAGTACGGCAAAGTGTGAGGCAGGATGATAGCCTTTGTGTGTGTGTGTGTGTGTGTGTGTGTGTGTGTGTGTGTGTGATAAAACTCCATAAACAAATATCAGCTGTACTTACATTCTAGGATTTTGGTACTTTTTGCTTTGGTACTTTTTGCTTCATACTTATAAAATTAAGGATAAATAAGATTAATATGAATCAGACATTTACAAATATTGCTTTAGATGACTCACAAAAGATCTCAAATTAAAGAAATGTTTTTCTTAAGTCACTGTTTTCCTTAACATTATTATCTCACAACAAAAACCATATGTACTTTTTAAGGTTTGGCCGAGACTATAGCATAGTATTTTTGTCTAAATAACAAATGGAAGCAGATGATTTATTTATCAATTATTTTTCCATATTTCCTTATGTACTGTATACATTCTTCTAAAAATTAGACTATTTTAAGTCTTACTCTTCAGATTATTTTATAAGAAATAAAATATATTATTAGAGATGTCCTAAAATATTTTTGTCTTATTTGTACAATTAACATTTTGTTAAGTATTTCATCTATATTTCAACCAGTCTCTAGCTCTGTTACTCCTTGACCGTACTCTCTATGTACCTTGCCAATAGACAGCACTAGATAAGCCCAAACATCTGTCTTGTTTGCTTGTGTTGAGTTCTGCTACAGAAAGTTGCATAACTGTGCCAATTGGCAGTACTACAAATTTATGCCATTTAATCTCAGCTGGGCTTTCAATACTGCTTGGCAATTCTTTATTTGTCCCTGTGATGATGCTCCCAGCAGCTGTTCAAAACCTTTTTTTCCTTTCTACTTACACTCAATCCCCAAAGAAGAAAATCATGTGAACAACATGAAACAAATTATAAAAAGTACAATGCAATGAAACTTCCCTGAAATACATTTTAACAACATATATTAGAAGAATACAATTGTGTACCTGGGGAAACTGACCCAGGGCAATCAATGGAGAAATACATTTTAGGGGAAAAAAATCACTGAAGTTTAAAGAGAGAAGTCCTTCTTGTTAAGAGGATCAAAATTACTTATAAACAAGGGAAAATCAGATTATTACCAGACTTTTGACAGCAAATCTCTCTTAGCAGAAAAGGAGTTGCATATTTTATAGAGATAAATAATGAAAATGTAGAACAAAGATTTTATATCCAGCTTGACGTCCAAATGAAAGGCCACAGAACAAGTTATCGATGTCCAAGAACTCAGAGAATATTGCTCCCATGAGTCCCTTTACATTTGAGAGAACACACTTCTGATAACAAAAATATCCGCAGATGGCTTCAACCTCAGGTTTGATGGCATTGATGGTTAAAGAAGTTACCCTATAAAGAAAGACACCAAGCTTTTATAGGCCTCCAGATAGAAGTGTATGCCTTCATGAAGGCAGACAAATAAAAACCAAAATCAATTCAAATCTGATCAAGCCTGTGCAAGCAAATACTAATTTATAGGAAATTTGGGGCCAAGCAAAATCAACACCACAGAACACTCTAGAAGACAAAAGGCAGTCTTTGCAGCAACAAGTAAATTGCAAAGTGAAAATGGATGAAGTGGGAAATCAAGGATTTTAAATGATTTAAGCATGATTAAAGGGGAAGCTGGGCATTGTGGCAGATGCCTATAATTCAAACACTTGGGAGGCTGAGGCAGGAGACTCACAAGTTAGAGCCCAGGCTGCTTTAAATAGTGACACCTTCTCTCAACAACAATAAAGGAATAAACAACAACAAACGAACGATCACATGGGCTCTTCACCTTATAAACATGCATTTGGGTGAGAAACTTGTTAAGTGAAAAACTGAGTGCTGGAAATTTTAGTACAGAGACCACTTACAATTATTCATTTTTATCGCGTGAGTGTACACATGATGTGTGTTTATGTGGGGACCTGTGCCACAAAGTGTAGATGAGAGGACAACTTCTCTTCCTGCACCTTTACATGAGTTCCAGGATGTAGGTCACTAGGCTTGAATAAGCAAGCACCTTTACTCTCTGAGCTACCCTGCCAGCCTGACGGCTCCTTTTGACTTTATAGTTGGGATTAGGTTAGTGCATGAGATGTGTTACAGAGTTCTAATTGTGTAGCCTTGGTGTCTTAGTTTGTGGGTGGTTTATCTTATCATAATTGCTTAAGATATATGTTTGCCTCCTTAAGCTTTCTAAATCTGTTTTATTTCACCATAAAACCTTGACAAAATTACAAACCACTGTCTGTTATTTGAGGTTGGTTACCTTTTCATATTACAGCAGTGAGGCATTAATGCCCAGCCTAAATGTTGGTATTTATGGAAAGGGCACAGCCAGGACCACCTAATTGCTTAGGAAACATGCAGCAACTCCCAGGTTTTTCAGTGTTGTGCAGGCAAAACCACAAATCATAAAATCTATTTTTGCTGCTTATGTCCACTACAAGTCTCATCACTTCTATTATTTATTTTGCAAATGTGGTTTCCTCCATGGTAATCAAAGTTCTGAATAAAAATTATGGTGAATTTTATACTCATAGATTGAGCAACATCTGATGAAAATTGACACTTTTACATGAAATCTGCAATTTCCTTCTTCAATTCAGAAAAAAGGTACATTTATATTTACCACTACTTCCTACTTATTTCTTACTTATTTCTGGTGAGGGGACAGGGTCTTTTGGTATAACCTAGGGTGACCTTCAACTTGGACTCCTCTTGCCTCTGCCTCTTGGGTACTGTGATTGAAGGTGAGTACCACCACGCCTGAGTTAATCTCTGTTGCTTCAATTTCATGTAAATTTAAGTCACCCAAAACAAGTTCAGTTATATCCACATTTGCTAATTTAGAAGAAATTGAAATCTACCAATCTGGCAAATTGTATGTATAGGTAGAAACAGTTACAGCAGTATAATAGACCTCCAAATACTTAAACATCCTGCAGTCTCAATAATTGTCAATCCATGACCAATCTTTTTTAATCTGTACACATATCAAATCCCACTTGTAACTCTATTTTGAATCAGATCCAATACATTATGTTATTTTCATTCCAAAGCATGCTTTTGAGAAAACAAGCAAGAAAAATCATTTAAGAAACAGCATGCCTACAGACGTTGCCAAATCCTGCCAATTGAAACCAGTGTCTACATGAGTCAAACATTGACAAAAGCTCAGAGCTCCAACCAAGAAACTTTTCATATCTTGTTAAAGTTAAGTTTTCAACTTTATAGTTGTACCAGTTTTATCTATACCCATTGGAATCCGAATTCCACAAAAATAACAGTGACATTCAGAAAACACCCAACAACTTACTTAAGTTTTCAACACACAAGATGCCACCCATTAGCCATAAGAGCAGGAGAGACCTGCCCCTGTCCTCTGTCAGCTGCAATCCTAGGGAGAGCAGACCCTTCACATTGCCTTGGCAAATACAATAGAGCCAATCCTGTTGACAGAGGTATAGGTAAGCCAGCCCCAAAAATGTGAGCATGGGAGCGATGACCCCATTACTCACCTGTCATGTGGTGGCACATAGGAGAGAGATGCTTTCCCCCACCCCCACTCCAGCCCATCGATGCCTGATGCAGGAGGGAGAGCTGGTTCTGAGGTCATAAGAACAGGAGAGCTGTTCCTGCCTCTCATCAGCTGTGGTGCAGAAACCCTTACACCACACCTTGGAAATACAGTAGACTTGGCCCTCAAGGTATCGGTGTGGGAGAATGAACCCTGAGGATGTGAAAGCTAAACTGCTCCCACCCCTTGCTGATTGTTGCAAGGGGTAAACTAGCCAGGGAAATGTTGAAGAGCTCACCCATGTAGTGAAGGCAAGGCAGGGCTGTTGGGCTGATCAACCCTGCAATTGCTCAGGCCCAGAATCAGAGTTGTAAGTGGGCCTACCCCAAAACATCCATTCCATCTATGATCTGCTGGACAACAAGAAGAGACCAGTCCTATAGGCACAAAGACTCAATATTTCCACAATATGCGGCAACAACAGGATATCCAAGAGGAATCCCATTGAGGGCCTAGTATTGATAGTCTAGCAGAAACCAGAGGCCTAAAACCAGACAAATGACTCTTTGTAATGAACACTTGTAGGTAACTATGTATGGATAAAAGGGTTTACTGAAAAAAAAATTTAAAAAATGGTTTAATGCATGACTCACTGTGTCACTCTACAGCTTCTGTGACAAGACTAATTTTTCCTTTTCTCTTTTTTCTCTTAAATTTTATTTTATTTTATTTGGGATGGGAGGAGGTTGCAAGGGCAGAGGGCAGATGTAAAGGAACAGGAAAATGAATGGGATGGAGATGTGTGATGTGAAAAAAACAAAGAATAAATAAAGAAAAAATTAAAAACATTCCATTCATGTGGCTAGCGGGAAGAGAAGTGGCTGAAATCAAGATTTTGGTTCTCCCTAGCTGTGCTCATTTATTGCACTACTTGGCTAAAAAAATCACTTCAAATTTTGGGTCTGTTCCTTCAGAGAATGAAAATGATGTCTCTATTTTCTTCAAACTATTTCAAAAATTGACTTCTAGAAGTATCATCTCCTTTGGGGCTATGAGATAATGCCTTAATGCTCTTCTGGAAAATAAGTTAACCCTGGTTGAAAATTTTTCTAAGAATGATGTTAAGATAAAGAGGTAGCCGAAGAAATGTTAAGGAGCTGGTTTGTGACTGTGCATGCCTTTAATCCCAGCCCTTAAGAGGTAGAGGCAGGCAGATTGTTGAGTTTGAGGCCAACCTGGTCTGCAGAGTAAATTTCCAGACAACAAACAGGGAAACCCTGTTTCAAAGAAACACAACAACAACAGCAAAAAAGAGATATTTTGAAAATACAAATTTTAGCTGACACACAATAACCATTGTTTTAAGAAGCCGCTGTTCTGATGTAGGTGTGTAGACGCAAGCAGAGAAATACTCACCTAGGAAGTGTGTTAAATCAGAATTTATATGCAGAGAAATTTCAGGGCCAGCTTTTCACCCTGGTCTCAAGGCTTTTTAGAAAGTAATAATATTTACTTACAAAATGTGATTAGCAATAAAATAATGGAATATAAAAATATATCCCAGTAGAAAAGGAATTCTTTGAATTGAAAATGCTTTTAGTTTGCATTAACGATGTTCTGAACCCAGCACAAACCTTCTGATTCCTCTCTTTTAATGTATTGCAAATGCCATCTTATGGAGTTTGTGGTTTAAAAAGTGAAATTGCTAGTTCCTATGACTATTCACTAAGGCCCCTGAAACAAGTTCAACGTCACGTTTTGATGGCCTGTCCATCTATAGCCTCTTCAGCTTCCAGTTCAGCTTCTGAGCCGTCTGTTGCTCCTTTCACCTGGTGTTCAAAGGTTCTGGAACTTCTATCAAAAGTACAACATGCACTGATGGGATGGTTCAGTCAGTAAAAGTACTTGCTGTGGGAGCTTGATGACCTGAGTTTGATCCCAGATTTCACATAAAACTGGAGAGAACCAACTCCACAAAATTCTCCACAGACCCCCAAACACATATGTGCCTGTACCCTCACCATCATTTACACACACACACACACACACACACACACACACACACACACGCACACACATGCGCGTGCGCACGCAGTATGCATGCACTAGATAAATAAAGCATTTATCTTTAAGACTGTGCCTCTGTTTTGTGGTCCTGTAGGCCATGTTTCTATGACCAGTTTCTCCATGCATTTGTATATATCTCAATATCTGTTCATTGGTTTCTGATTTCAGGGAATTCATCCTCTGGCATCGTTCTTTGACTGTTTGTCTGCGACTCCGAATCTCTGGCTCTGGAGCTGCTCATTTCATTTTCAACTAAGATAGTGGTTGATGTCTAGTGAAGTTGAACCTTAATATCTACAGATGTCGAGTGTCCTGACCACTGTAGCACATTCTTCCTTTATCTACATACAGAATAACTGTCTCGTTAGTCACTGGTTTCCTGCCCACTGAGAGACAAGACTTACACCACTTTTGTGATTGATTACTTATTTCTTTTACACAATGTAGTATTATCCTCACAGTGGGAGATTCTCTCACACTCATATACATTTTTTAATTTGATGACTTGATTTTTTTTTCATTTTATTATTTTAATTTTAAATAGCTTGCTTCACATGTCAATCCCAGTTCCCTCTTCCTTCCCTCCTCCTGCACCCCCCCATCCCCCCATCCCCACTTTCTTCCACATAGGGGATATCTAGAGTCTGTCATTTCACTCAGGGCAGGGTCTAGGCACTCCCCTAAGAGTCCAGGCTGAGAGAGCATCCCTCTTTGTGTTATGGACACACGAAGTCCATTTGTATGCCAGGGATACACACTGATCTACTGCTCAGGGCCCCATAGGTTGCCCAGGCCTCCTCACTGACTCTCACACTCAGAGATTCTGGATCAGTCCCATGCTTGCCTCCCAGCTGTTGGTCTGGGGTTCAAGAGCTCTCCCCTGTTCAGAGCAGCTGTCTCTGCTGGTTTTGCCAGCCCATTCTTTGCCAATTTGCTCATTGCTCCTCTTTCTCTGTCACTGGGTTCCATGGGTTCAGTTCAGTGTTTAACTGTGGGTGTTTGCCTCTGCTTCCATCAGTCACTGGATGAAGGCTCTAGGATGGTTATAGACATCAAGTTCATTATCAGGAATGGTCTCTCCACTATTGTTTAGCCTGCCAGTTGGTGTCATACCTTTAGATCACTAGAGGTCTCACTGGTGCCAGATCTGTCTTCTAACCTATGATTCCCTCTTCCCCCTATTCTACCCCACCACTCAACCTTCCTGTTCCCCCATGACCTACATTGTTTATATTGTTCCTTATCAAAGTTGCACTTTAGAAAAACAAAACAAAAATGGTGCCTCGTGTGATTATGTAGATTTTCAATAGACTTGTAGTTTCTCCTTGGACTATGGTGAAAAGTTCTGCTTACATTAAAAAGACAAGACAAATATCTAACCCAGAAACAGACATATTTGGAATCAGTGTTTGTGATGATGTCTCCCCTTTTTTCAAATATATGTTTTACTTACATGAGCCATATCCTTTGACTAACTTATCTGGAATCACATAGCTCTGTAATTAATTTGAAGATAGAAGTCTTCCCGATGCCTCCACATAAGCATTCACTCATGTAGTTCAGGAAGCAATGAGACTAGAATTAATTAATTTTGGTGTGTCATTTGCCTTCTCTTGCTCCAGGTAAGCCTTTAAAACAGACAACAGAAATACACAGCTGTGAAAAAAACATTGGTTATCATTTTAGGGGTAATTAAATTTTTCCTGTTTTCTTCAGTGTGATTTCACTTATATGGATAATACCCCAAGATTAACTCATAGAGAATGAAGTATCACTGGAATTGATTTTTAATTATTTTTCTTTTTTTCTGCTTCCTAAGTCTATCTTTAGATGGTTTGAGGCACTACCTAATTTTTCCAGGATGTAATATTTCATTAATTAATTTTAATGGTGACATATTTTGTTATCATCCTACAAATATATATTTACTTGTATGAATCAAACACCATGATTATCACACTTGGGATTCAACTCCTAAGTAATTTATTTTGGTGTTATTCTAGAGGCTACACTTTCCACTAAGATTTTTTCAGTCATTTTTTAATATAAATCCAAAATTAAGCCTCCTCCTTATTCTGGTTCTATTCCCACTTCATCCTTCTTCATCACTTGCCCCAATTCTATCTTGTGAAGTGTATCTTTTTGGGTATGGCCTCCATAAATACCTTTACCACTTAAATTCATAAGCGTCTAAACCAGGCATGATTCCTCTCAGAACTCTGATATATAAAATTATATATGTATACTTAGAAAGACTGGAAGGTAAAGCAAAGAATATCAAGGTAGCATATTGACATCGGCCCTATAATGTGGCTTAAAATCAGAAGTAGGTGAGTAACACCAACTTTGAAAAAGAATCTACCTAATAAAAAGTTGGTCATCCTATAACAGGAACTTAGTATATGTCACTTCATTATCATATGACTTGGTATCCATGAAAAACAACCCCTGATTGTCTTTCATTATATAGCTTTTTTAGCAAAAGGTTTCTTTTCACCTCTCAACCTGCATAGGACCTTCAGAGAAATGGATTTAGTTCTTTATTCAATCATATATTGAGCACACCTATGACTGTATTTCTTCATGAAAGTTCTGTCCTTATACAAATACTCAAAATTGTTCCAAAACATTGAAACCAGCCCCCCTCACATAGAGAATATACTTTTCTTTCAAGCAATTGTGTTCTGATGTATTCCCAAGTCTCTCTTATGCTCTGTGTTCAACCCAGTACAGTGACAGAAACATTCAGGAAAGAGAGCTGAACTCAGGTTCCCTTTGATACAAAATGCTCAGACCCTCATCATCACATCATGACCTCTATTTTTCTTAGAATACTTTCCTCTTTAACCTACCCTCACAGAAATGCCCAGAGATGTAGGCTTATTCAGATATCCTTCATCAAACTGCAGTCTGAACCAGGCTTCTGATTGCTTCTTCCTGAAAATTCTGTCATTGTTTTTACACACACACACACACACACACACACACACACACACACACACACACGCACTCACGCACACACGAAAACAACAAAAACAAAACAGGGTGTCAGAATTTGATTCCGACTTCTTCAAACCATATTGTAATATTTTCTGTGTTTGTTGTATTTTTTAAAATATTACACTCACATACCTCAATCATAACGGAAATCACAAGACTTAATTGTTTAGCTATTCCACATTTATTAATATTTTGAACCCACATCATTTCTTCAGCAAAGTCCTACTGTTTACCTCTCTCCCACATGAATGCAAACCCTCAAAGAAATTGTGAGAGCGGGAATACAGTCTTTCTTCCATCAGTAGTCTCTGGCACTTCAATATTTCTTCTACTCATACACCATTTCAGAAACTTATGACAGGAACTCTAGTTCTGTTTCTCCTTCAGTTGACCATGCTTTGACCTCCTCAGCTGTTTATATATACTATAATCTTCTGTTCTCATCTATCTACTCTATGGGTAACCCCAGGGATGGAAGCTTATTTAGTCATCTTTCATCTGACCATGGTCTAAGCATTAATAGAAACTTTACTTCTTCCAGAACATTCTCTTTTTCCCTGTGTTTATTCACTAACAGATATACATGCAGAAAATCTTAAGGGTGAGAACAGTTCAACTCTCTTTCAATCAATCATCTTTAGACTTGGTTTATATTGTTAATTTTTAAAACTCTGCTGTGATATACCTCCTCCCTACACAAACTCATCTTTTTAGAAACTCATTCAGGGAGAGAATGAAGAAAAGGGATCATTCCAAAAAATGAGCCCACATGTGTCTACTTTGTTTGAACATTGCATGTGTGTGTGTGTGTGTGTGTGTGTGTGTGTGTGTGTGTGTGTGTATTTCAAGTGCTGTTTGTATGTTGGGATCAAACAGTTGTCAATAAACTTTTTGAACAAGCAAACAAAAAACCCCACATTTGATCATATTTTTTGAACATGGTTTCCTTCAGAGGCCTGCATTTTTTACCCTTACCCAATATGAAAGTCCCTGCAAAAGGAGTTTAGTTCACATATCCTTCAACCAACTATACTTAAACTTGCTCACAGATCTTCAGCCTTAGCAATACATTCTGTCCTCATTCTCCACTCTCAAAGAACTACAAAGGAGAGGGAACTTACCAAGCTCTCTTTAATCCAGTCATTCTCTGAACTTTCTCTCTCCTTTTGTAATTTACTCTAGAAAATTCTCTCTTTGGGGTTTCAGGGAAGATGGGAGACTAGGCACTGCTCCTGTGAAAGCTACTAAAGAATTTGGAATGTGAGAAAATTGGCCTTATCTCAAAGAGAGGAATAGAAGAATATCTTGGGACTAATGCAAAAAACGTGAAGTGGGTATTAAAAAGAACAGAAACAAAGGAAACAAGGACTCTTAGCACAGAGAAGCAAGACCAACACAGTGTCAACTGCAGAGTTTCCTCAGGGAAGAAGTGACAGAAACTGCTTCCAAAGGTAAGCCAGATGCAAGCCAGGAGGTATTGTGCTCAGGAACAATTCACAGCACTCACAAGCCTCAAATCCAGTTGTGGATGTTGGTAAGACAGAAAAAAGGTCAGTGATGTGAAGAAATACCATTTTGTCACATTAGGGGACTTGGAAAGAAGCAGCCAAATGCCATTTTGAGGTAAAATCTATTGTCAAAAACTAGCTAGGCTGCCTGGTAGCCTGACATCAGGGAGCCTCAACATGGTCTCTCATAAGCCTTGAAAGAGAGGTGGCTCAGGGAGTCAGCTATGGAGAACAGGTTGGAAAAAATCTGATGTGACAAAGGATACAGGTGGCATGAAGATGACTTAGGCTAGAAAAGGCATAAGGGAAGACATCTCCACACTTTGTGACTAGGAACACATGAAAGTAGTTTATTTTGTATGTGTATGTGTTGTCCCAGACTGGTGTTTGTGGGGTTGCAGTCAGGACCAGCAGATCAGCTCCAGGTCCGCTCCTGAGTGGGGGTGTGGTGTGCGGATGAGGGAAGCCTAGCTAGAGATGTTAAAGGAAAGAGAGAGACATAGGATAGTGTCAGGAGCGCAGTTTCAGTCCATACTGAATGAGCCTCTGTTTATTCATACATCATCTTAAGTAAGCAACCAAAGGTGGGGGCAATGGCAGAAGACATCTATTATCATGTATAAAAGGCAAATAGCAATTACTTCCCTTAATCCTAAAGGCACTCTGTAGCTGCACATACTACTTGGCCATCAGTCACTTCATAGCTGCACATATCACCTAGCCTTCAGGATGAGTGTAAACTCACCTGGACCCAAGTCTATTGTTATTTAGATAGGAGCCATTCACCACTGAAGCCAGGACATCCTGCAGCATTAACCTAATGCATTAATAACAATATGAGTGATTTTGAGCTCTCTGAACTCATGGCAAAATGGAATGGACTTCCATATACGGTCCTAACAATGTGTGCATGCATGCATAGGTGTGTGTGAGGGTTGGGGGGAGAGTATGCATGCACCATGGTAGTGTTTATGTGTGGAGCACATGTGTGGAAGTCAAAGGACAGCTTTAGGAGTTGGCTTTCTTTTTTCACCATGTGGGATCTGGGGATTGAACTTAGTGCTTCATACTTGTCAACAAGTGCCTTTACCTACTAACCCATCTCACCAGCCCCTCACTCTTGAGTCTATACCCAAAAGTCTCTTAGTTAACATATTGCAAGGATACTTGCATATTCATGTTTATAACTGCATTATAGTCAAGACATGGAACCAGTCTATATGCTCATCAGAAGATAAATGAATAAATAAAATATGGTGCTTATGCACAATGGTATTTTATGCCAATGCACATAAAGAAAAATGAAATTAAGACATTTGTAGGAAAATGGGTGCAATTGGAGATATTATTTATTTTTGTTTTTTTTTGTATCATGTGTATGCAGTGCCTGAGAAGTTCAGAGTAGTGTGTTGGATTCTCAAGCACAGATAGTTGTTGGCCACCATGTGGTGCTGGGAATTGAACCCATATCCTCTAGAAAAGCAGCCAGAACATTTATCCAATGAATCATCTCTCTATCCTTTGGATACAATTTAAAATCATTATATCAATTAAAATCATCCAAAGTCAGAAATATGAGTACCTTTTTTGGTTTCTTATGTAGAACCTAACTTAAAATCTATCTGCTTACACACACACACACACACACACACACACACACACACACACACACAAGTACCTAGGTTATCTTTAGTTTAGCTATTGGGAATAGTGCTATAATAAATATGGGCATGCAGGTGCCATTTTGGTGCTGATTTAACTTATTTGGTCCTATGATCATAAATGGACTAGCTTGAATATAGTAGTTCTATTTTTTATGTACATCCATTTTTTAAATGCTTATAACTTACATTTCCACCAACAGTATATGAATGTTCCTCTTTATCCACATCTCTATTTTTTGTCTTGCAGTGTTTAGTGTCTTATGTCAGTATATATTATAGTGGCTATAAGATGATATTTAGTAATAGTTTTGTTATCCAAACCCGGGAAACCTATGCTCTTAAGAGATTTGATTATATATTGGCTATTTGTATTTCTCCTTTTGAGAAGTGTGTGGTCAGATCACTCAGGTTATCATATTTACGTCATCATTCAGACCTTTACTTTTCTTAGAATATCTGGAAAAATATTTCTGGTATTATCTTTCTACCCTCATTAATACCCTTATTGAGGTCCTTCTGAGCCTATGATGATCTGAAACTACCCCTTGGCCTTCAATTTTTCCACAGAACTCTGTCCTTACTCCAACTGTCCAATATAGTCTCTCAGGAATGTCAGTGGTCATAGTACTTCAACCAGTCACATTCTTACCCTGCTGCCTGACCTTTATTTCCAGTCCAGAGACTGATGAGATGGTCTTGACTTTGAGAGCAGACTGGATTATTTAGCAAGACCATTCCTGAGACAAAACAAACACCTAGCCAAAGCTAGCTGTTCTATGGTGCTGTAATTTATTTTCCTTTAATTCTTAATTTAACATTTCATTTTATATAATTACTGGGGATGGAAACTAGGATTTTGTGTATGTGAGTCACATACTCTACTATCAAGCCATATCCCAGCCTTAGCTTTGCAATGTTTCAATAAGGATCTAAAAAACTTACTAATAATTAAGAACATTTTCTCTGATTTTTAGAGTTGTAGATCTTGTACTTTTTAATAGTTACTAAATGATTTCATTCAATGAGTTACTTCTGAATATATATTGGATAGCTTAAATGGCACTCATGTAGATGAAATACTAAAATTATTTTAAGATATGTGTTTAGTTAGAAAATTTTACATACAAAATAGTACAATAGCTGTGTATGTACTTTAGTGGCACAACATGTGCCAGCATCCTGCGGTTTATGGACTTGATCTCTAGCACTCACCAAAAGATACTAGAAAAGAAAATTCTATTAAAGAATTATAGAATACAATTAGATTATAAGTGATTTATTTTTCATTACACTGTCCTACGATAGTGTTTCAGCAAAGTATAAATGAAATTTTTTATTCAATTGGGAGGAAATTTACATCATATTAGATAAGAGGAAATCTTACTGAAATTCAAAGGTACCAATCATGGATTAAGAAAAACAGGTATTAAACAATAAGGGTATGACTTATCAATAGAACACTTGCTTAGCATGAGTGAGGCCCTGAAGTCCACCTTTGCGCCATTTTAAAAATAAAAAACACATATATTATGATGGTTTGAAAGAAAATTATCCCCAAAGAGAGTGGCACTAGGAGGCGTGGCCTTCTTGGGGAAGTGTGCCATTGTGGAGGCAGACTTGGAGGTCTCCTTTGTTCAAGCTACTCAGTGAGAGAAACCACATCCTGTTGCCTGCACAAGATGTAGGACTCTCAGCTACTTCTCCAGTACCATGTCTGTCCCACCATGTTGATAATGAACTGAACCTCTAAAAATGTAAGTGATTCATCCCAATTAAATATTTTTCTTTATAGGACTTTTCATGGTCATGGTGTATCTTCATAGCAATAGAAACTCTGAGACACATATGCATACACAAACATATATGTAAATTCCTCTGTTATATGTATCCATTTCTCAAGGAAGTTAAGGGGCATTTTCATTATAGCTCAACACAGGGAGTCTTTGAGAGTGGCACTCTGAAGTCTTCCTTGTACTTTCCAATTTTCTGTAATGCATACCCTCCATTTTGACATGATGAATATATTCATTACTGGTTATGAGTGTAAATTTTTTGCCTCTTGGGTGATTTAGTTTCTTTTATTAAGAAACAAAAACAAGTACAAAATTGTCAAGTTAAAAATGTTACTTCTTAAATTTGCTTTTTAAAACCCATCAAATCCACTTTGTGCTCTGGGATGTGAGGCTTTGCACTAAATAAATAAATACACAAATAATGAACAAAAAAAGGATACAAAGTTAGGTGGGTAGGGAGTGGGTAGATTTAGAGGAATTTGGGGGAGGAGGTAAATATGATCAAAACTGTATGGAATACTGAAAGATCCAATAAAAATAAAAAACAGTATGAATTTTGAATAGACTGTATTGGTTTTCTCAAGTTTAACTGCTTTACTGTTAATAGTTGGAAATGTCCACTTTCATATGCTCACATGTAGGATAGAATTCTAGAAGTACAATTTTATTGTGACATTTTTATTTACTGCTTTACATTTTCTTCTGGAGTGTGGTTTTGCTTTGTGTATACCATAGGGGTTGTTGCAAGTAAATAGAAAATATAGCTGCACGATATGAATATACCTACACTAGCTTTTAGCAAATTCCAGCAGTGGGGTGAGGAAGTAGTGATAAAGGGTAGCTTCTTTAACATATTATTGAGCCTGAATTTTCTTGAAATAGTGCTTTAAATATAACTACAATAATTGTCTTTAACCTGAGTTCTGTTCAATAACATTTCATATGAAATTATAAGGATATATATGTGAATATATTAATATACATATGTATATGTGCATATTTGGTATTTATTGTCAGTATCTTGCCATTTAGTCCAAGCTGGCTTTGATCTTATGACTTACTTGCTACCACCTCCTCCTGAGTGCTGTGACAACAGGTGTGAACCAACATGGATGTCAATGAAGAAATATTAATTAAGTGGTCAGTCATTTTCAAGTACATTTTTTGGTTCTTGAGATATATCAGAGTATAAAATAGACAAAAAGAGCTGCCTTTATAGAGCGAAGTGAGATAGACAGCAGACATCACAGCAATAAATGGTGTTGTGTTCTCTAGAGCTGAGGCATCAGAAAAATTATGTAAAACAGGAGAGGGTGCAATTTTTAAGCAGTGCAGTCATGATGTTGGGCCTCACTGAGATGACTTATAAAGACTTGGGAGGAGATGAGAGCTTACTCATTCAGGAACTGAAACAAAAGTTGCAGGCAGAAACTTTCTATGGAGAACATTGCATGTAAATTAGAGCCACAACACAAAGGTTGGTGTGGCTGGGTGCAGTAAACAATATGTGGCCAAAGAGATAAGATATTGGGATGGAGGGGAAAATCTGTTAGAGACCCATGACCCAGTGAAGGCCCTTTACTCTGAGCCAAGAGCCATTGAAGTGAACAGGGAAGTGACATGATCTGACTTAGATTATGAAGGGGACACCACGGGGTGCTCAAACAAAAAGACCAAACCATAAGTAGATAGATAGTCTTGGAGGAATCTACAAATTCACTGGCAGTGACTTGGAAGAAAATGATGGCAGCAGTAGTAGCAAGAATTGGCCAAGTTCTTCAAATATTTAGAAGGTAAAGTCAACAGGATTAATTCAGGGCAGAGAAGCTGAAGGTGGGGCAAGTTTAGGAAATAAAATGAAGATGTGGCAAGGCATCAAATCGAATTCTTCTTTCCATCATCAGCCCCAATTGTGGGTTAGCATTAAACAATGGAAGGAAATAGAGTTAAAAACAGTAGAAAACTTTTGTTTGCAGACACTAAAATCGCAATCCATGAGAACCAGGGCATATGCATATACTGGCCTTTTCTAATATTCAACATTTATTAATTGACTAGGGAAGTATTTATTGAAGTATCACTAGATGCTTTGTATCAGTGCTGTGGAAGATTAACTGGAGACTGATTACTTAAATGGAATTCTGGATTTACTACTTCTAGTTACTTCATCCCACTGAGCCTCAGATTAGCATCTAGATCTAGGAAGTAAGGGTAAGGAAAGCATGTACCCCCAGGGATGCTGGGGCAATTAAATAAGATCATTGCATGCAAAGAATGTAGACTAGCAAGTGGTAGACACTATGTGCTATGTGTGTTTATCATCAAGGTCTGCTTTTTTCTTTTTAGTATATCCTTCCTACTAGCCAACACTAACAGAATCAAAACATAACATCAGTAAAAGGAAAGAGTATGATGCAGTGTGTATGTTCATTTAATTGGCTGAAATAATCTCTTGTACATATGTATGTCAAGACAAGTATAAAAAGTACTATATATCTTGAATATATACTGTTAAAATCAAATGGTTAACAAGATGAAAGCAAAGATGAGCCTCAGGTCTGTTCCTGTGTCTGTGCCTTACTTGAGCATGAATTAAATACTTCCAAACTAAAATTTCAGACTCATATATACATGTTAAACAGGTAAGGGAAGTAATAGAAGTCTGGCTTATTGTAGACTATTATTTTAAGATGTGTTACATTTCTTTATGCTGTGGAATATTTGTTTAAGGATGCAAAGATGTGTTGCATTCCTTTATGCAGAGCGTTTGTTTAACTCTGTGAAGCTGTGTTGCTGTGCCTGTTTGAGACACCTGATTAGTCTAATAAAGAGCCGAACAGTCAATAGCACGGTAGGAGAAAGGATAGGCATGGCTGGCAGGCAGAGGGAACAAATAGAAGGAGAAAAAGAAAGAGGTCCAGGAGTGAGAAAAGGAGGAGAGGAGGACTCCAGGGGTCAGCCACCCAGCTACACAACCAGACACAGAATAAGAAGAAAAGAAAAGATATACAGAAATTGAGAAAGGTAAAAGCCCAAAGGCAAAAAGATAGACCAGATAATTTAAAGTTAAGAAAAGTTGACAAGAAACAAGCCAAACTAAGGCCTACCATTCATAAGAAAGAACAAGCCTCCATGTGTATTTATTTGGGAGATGGGTGGCAGGCCCCTCAAAGTGCAAATAGTAAAAACAACCAATAACCCTGACTCCCTCGGGATGAAGGCACTCTTTTGTCATCATGAGTACCTGAAGAACACCAAACCCTTCACTACTACAGCATATTCCTGTAACTCCAGAAGCACTACATTCCGGAATGCAGAAGCCAGAACCAAGAAAGCAAGCACATTCGTGTCTGCCTCCTGCTCCACGTCAGCGTGGGGCTCCTTTTCGTCATCTCCAGACTTGGCTTTGGCTGTTTTCTTTTTGAACTCAGTTTGAACCTCAAAGGGCAAATGCTGACTGGTGACAGCCTGATCAGATTTGCTGTGGTTTATGCTTGACCACCTGGATTCACTAGAGGGGAAATTCAAAGTTTGGTTGTATCTTTTAAATTGGTCTGTCAGTGTAAACTCAGACTTTGGCTTCTCTTTCAGGAAAATGAAAACCACATGTGCTCTTTTAGGTCCTTGCCTAATCACTTGCCAAGCTTTGCTTTTCTGTGATCATTCTGGACGACTTACAGCTGAGGTTGGGGTTGTTAAGAGGTACAGCTGTGGCTTGGGGGAAGTGTGAGGGGATTTATAAAGCCTATAATCTCTAGGTTTTTAATATAAATAATGTCCTGTAATACAAGCACTTGAGAGACTGGGACAGGAAAAATCACAAGTTCCTGAATAGCCTGAGCTACATAATAAGAACATGTCTAAAAAATACTGTAACTATATCTGTGTTTGTTAAGTACTTGCCATATATATATATATATATATATATATATATATATATATATATAGTACTAGATTTGTGTGAATACCTTTTCCGTCATCATTACCTCAATTAATATGGGTAGAAACCTATAATAATTGTACTGTTTTTCTTTATATTGATGTGTAAGTTCTACAGTTTGAATACCATTTGTTTCTCAAGGTCACATAGATGTTTAATAGACAGAGATATGCTAATAGTGTCAAGTGGGTGGAAAGTCAGTTGGGCCACAGTACTTTTGGAAAATTATTATATAAATGTTGGGACATAGGTTAGAGATAGCATAAATGAATCTTGGTAGCTTTACAAATGAGAGACCACCGGGCGCGGTGGCGCACGCCTGTAGTCTCAGCTACTCAGGAGGCTGAGACAGGAGGATCGCTTGAGTCCAGGAGTTCTGGGCTGTAGTGCGCTGTTCCTATCGGGTGTCTGCACTAAGTTCGGCACCAATATGGTGTCCTCCCGAGAGCGGGGAGATACCAGGTTGCCTAAGGAGTGGTGAACCGGCCCAGGTTGGAGACAAATGAGACAGACCACTTGGAGATACTCACATATTCCCCACGATGTGTAACGACCAATGGGAGCCTCACCAGACCTCCACCATATAGACTGGATTTCACCTTTTAAATTGTGAGCCAAGTAAAACTCCTTTCAGAATTTTGCTATAGAAATGAAACAGACTACTAAAGGAAATTAAGGGTGAAGGAGTTGGATTAATGAAAGGAAAAGTGGCAGAACTCAGACCCAGTTTTTCTAGGTCAAAGTACTTGTTATTCTTGATTGTGCTCTGTGAAGTTTCACGAGGAGACGTCAACACATCTCTATTTCTCCAGGTTGAGGATTAATGGAAAAACAGAGAAACAGTTCTGCTCAAATGTTTTTCAAAGAATTAGTAAGTTTAATCATGGTTATGTGCTGGAAGAGGGGCGAGATGTTCCTTTAGGAACATGAGTGACCGCCAAAGAAGAGTCTCCTTCTCCAGCAGCTGTTAACTGCCTGTGTAGATATACTTGGAGTGAGGAAGGGCCTAGTGTACTTTATGAACTCTTCTTGCATTGCCTTTTGTGACTCATGAGTTTCCTTTCCCTTGAAGAAAGAATGTCAATAGAGCCAATCTTATGCAGGTCTTGTGTGATTAGCTACTGCTGCTCTGGTTTTATGATGGCAAAAATCATATTGTACCCAGATGGCTGAGTTCCCTGACAGCATACAAAGTAATAACTTTCACTGTGGCATTTTCACACAGATAATACATGTTATTATATTATGTTCTTATTCCTTTCTCTGTCCCCTTCAACATCCATTGCTAGTCCCCCTCTTACTTCCCAAATAGTGGTTTCTTCTGTTTTCATGCCTCATATAGTCCATTATCTTTTTTGTTCCTCTTTATACCTCTCTCTCTCTCTCTCTCTCTCTCTCTCTCTCTCTCTCTCTCTCTCTCTCTCTCCACACACACACACACACACACACACCACTGCTCTTCTATTTTCATGACACACACACACAGCAAGAGAGAGATGTAATGTACATGTCAATATAGAAACTACATATGAGAGAAAACTTGCAGTATTTGCGTTTCTAAAAAGGCTAATATTTTAAATGCTAGTTTCTCTTGCAGTTTTCAGTGTGTGCATTTCATCAGTTTATAATTAACCTTTAAAATTGATGAATATGGAGAGACAAAGGACCCTTCTATAAACATTTAGCAATCCCCGCCCCTTTGTTAAATCATAGGCTTTATATTTTTACACAGGATGGCGTCTTCAGAGTGCTGTCACACCCTATCACTTGACCTTCACCTCCAGTGATCAAGACAGGGCTTGTTACTTCCTTGCTCTGGAAAATTAGACAGAGATATGACAGGTCCTGTGACCTGAATAATGTTTTGTGATTCCTGAACTGATTAAATGGGTCATAAACAGGTGCCTTATCTACTCATCACCTTTTTTTGATAAATGGGAGTCTCACTATGTAGCTTAGGCAAGTCTCAAATTTTTTATCTTCCTGCCTCAGTCTCAGCTTCCTGATTGCCAGATAACAGTAGTTTACCATCGAGTCTGTCCATTGATTGATTTCTAAAATTTCTACCTATAACTAGGCTTTGAATATTATATTGTTATTCAAATGATTCATAGTACAAGTCGAGGATGACCTTATCTTTCTTTTCTAAGAAGGCATCAAATGCCAAGAACAGTATATGAACAATGTATCAAAACACATCCTCTTCAGTTGTTTTTTCACTAGACAGTTTGTGACATTAAAGAAAGTATACTAGTTTTCCGGGCTACCTTAAAAACATACTAAAAAGTAAGAGTCTTAAAGCCACAAAACCATATTCTCTCATACACTGGAGGTTAGAAGTCCTCTAGTTCAAAGTGATGGTGAAGTTTGTTTCCCCTGAGGACTCTCTCCTTGGCTTGTGGATGGCTGTTTTCTTGAATTCACATGGCATGCTCTCTCTTCTTTCTTTTTCAAATAAACACACATATTGAGTTGTGGCTCAGTTCCATGACCTTACTTAACTTTAGTTGCTTTTTTTTAAAAGTATGATTTTTTTATTTTGAGACAGGATCTCACTAAGCTAGCCTCAACGTTATGATCTTCTTGTCTTGGCCTCCCTGGGATTACAGGTGTGTATTAGTGCACCCAGTTCAATTACTTTCTAAAAGACCTTGTTTCTGAAGTTAGTGGCATTTGGAAATACTGAGGATGTCAGGGTATGAAATCTGATTTAATTCACAACAGGAGATTTCCTACTAAGTAAATGATTCTTCATCTGATGGATTTGAGTGATACAATCAAAATAATTTCCTAATATCACCGTGAAATCCTACGTTATAAAAGCAGAGTAATCAAACAAATAATTTTGGGAATGAAGAGTCTTAATAAATAGATAAATTGGGCTTTAATCCCGTAACCATTGTTATTAGTAGAAGGAAAAAGAAAGCAAACAGAAATCAAGAAGCACATAGAGCATTTGATATGTGGAGAAGCGCTCCCAGACCTCCAATATACATAGTATAAGCAAGAGTAGATAGTGTCACAAGTAGTTAATTGCTGAAACAAATTAATAAACTACAGGTAATATTTCTGTAAAGTGCTTATATTTAGCTCAGTGCTTATTTGAGATTGAGGGGTTGTCTCAGTTACTGTTCTCTTGCTGTGGAAAGATACCATGACAAAGGAAATTTATAAAAGAAAATATTTAATTAAGGCCTTTCTTACCTGGGTTAGTAGTCCATGTTCATCATGGTGGGGAGGGGGATGGTGGGTAGACAGTCACAGCATCAGGACAGTAGCTGGCAGCTCACATCTGGTCCACAAAATGAAGGCAGAAAAAATGAGACTAGACCTGGCATGGGGTTTTAAAACCTCTGTATCCACTCCTAGTGACATACCTCCTACAACAAGGCCGTACTTCATAGTCCTTCCTAAACTACCACTAGCTGGGAGCCATTCAAATATATGAGACAAGGGGGTCATTCTCATTCAAACCACCACAGGAGTTAACCTCTTCAAAAACATTTGTGTTAAGAGAAGCTTTTTCTTGCTAGCCACTTTGGTATATCACCCGCCAGTCGCCTGGGCTCCGCCACATTGTAGTCCCGCCAGTCTGGTTCTAGAGCCGCATCAGTCCCAAATAAACACACAGGAGGCTATATTAATTATGAAGCTGTTGGCCTTGCTTGTTTCTTACTGGCTAGCTCTGACTTAAGTAATTACCCCATAATTGTTAATCTAAGTATTTCTCTTACCGGAGAATGGTTCCGGGCTTCCTACCCAATGGCGGTTACATCTCGAACTCTCCTGTGTTTCTCCTTCCCAGAATCCTCCTGGACTCCTAGCCCCACCTATCTAGATTCCTATTGGCCAGCAGTAATTTATTGACATATACACAGGACTTCCCCAACACATTTGTGCTCTAAAGCTGGGTTCAGTGGCTCACACAGTATAATAATCACAGTTCTCAGGAGAGTGAGGCAAAGGATGAAAATAATTTAATCTAGTTGGTACATAATATTGAAATGTTGTCTCAAAAGAATTAAATAATTATGTACAAAACCTCTGCAAACTCAAATTTGACAAAATTCCAACATGGAAAGGAAGAGGTGGATATGAACTCCCACTCCTAATGGAAGAACTATTGGTATTTGATAGTTGGTGTAAGAAGAAAAGCTAGGTGATTTTAAGGGTGTAACCCTTGGTAGGCTGACCAGTGGCCAGTGGAGGCCCTAGACCCCAAAATATGTGAGCAACCCAAAGTGGAGTTGTTTCAATTTTTTTTTACAATATTTGAAGTTGGAAGAGTAGGAGAGTAGGGTTAGATCTGGGAGTTCTGAGAGGGGAATGAATATGATCAATATGCATTATGTACAGTTCCCAAATAATTAATAAATGCATTGTTTTTAAGAAATAAACAACTAAAATGCAAAATATAGACTTCAGATATATTTTGATGGTAGAATGTTTGGCCCTTGGTTCAAACTACAGTGCCACAAAGATTTGTAAAAATCACCGTTGCAGTTTATGGCAGGTAAGACCACACTTCACTGGGCTCCTTATCTGATTACTAGAAGGGCTAGGCAGTGTGGGTAGTGAGTATAAATGAAAGGAAAGAGGTTGACCTGTAATTCTGGACAGACAATTGAGACACCAGCTGTAAAGCGAAGCCTTCCTACCAGCCTGTTCCAGAGCTGCATCAGTCCCAAATAAACACACAGGAGGTTATATTAATTATGAATCTGTTAGAGTTGCTTGTTTCTTATTGGATAGCTCTGACTTAAGTATTTATCCCATAATTGTTAATTTAAGTATTTCTCTTACCGGAGAAGTTTCCGGGCTTCTGACCCCTATGGTGGTTGCGTCTTGACTGCCTGTGTTTCCCCTTCCCAGAGTCCTCCTGGACTCCTAGTCCCACCTATCTTGGTTCCCTATTGGCCAAAAGTGCTTTATTGACATATACACAGGACTTCCCCCATCATCTCCTCTTTTCTGTTTAAACAAAAAGAAAGGTCTTAAATTTAACATAGTCAAATTATATACAACAAAACAGCTATCAAGCAAGAACATAGTTAGAACATTTTGTCTATCAACATTCAGAAAGATTTAAAGAAAATATCATCTATCTCATCCTTGTGAGTCCAAAGTTCTATATGTAGCTTATCTTTTATCATAACTAAGGAAAACTATAATTATAATTATCTGTCTTCAACTTCATCAAAGACCACAGAAGGATAATATATAAACACTAGGATTGACAGAAACATCTTACTGCCTGGGCAGTCACCCGAAGTTCCTCTTTAACGTTGTGGCATCCGTCTTCAGCCCATAGGCCACAAAGTGTCTGGAACACTTCTCAGCAAGGCAAAAAATTTCAAACTGTCCATCTGCATTGGCAGTCTGTCAGTCATTTTTCTGTGTCCTGCAGAAAGTCTCGTAGACTCTTCCAATGAAGCAGGAACCCTGTAAGACTGAGTTCAGCAGTCACTTTCCTGTGGGTCCTGCATGTCCAGATTATACAACAACAGTCAAGCAGTCTAGAAAAGAGCAGTTTCTTGCCCAAATGGCTAATCTTGCCATGTTGAAAGCAAACTCCATAATGAGTTTCTTCGAAGCCCATCTTCCTCTCAGACGTAATTGGTGCTGCCAGGAGCAGACATTTCTCATTGTTAAGAAAAACCCTAAGCCATCCATTTTAAAAGCCATTTTCTGAAGGTCTTGAAAGGTTTGAAGACTGTGTATCCATCTCAAATATATTTTTTTATATCTAGAAAACATTACTTACCTAACTATATGTTCTGACTATTATAAGTAACTATCTGTAATCTGTATTTAATTATGCATTGTTTTAAAAGATTAGTATAAACACAATACTTAATCAAGAGGAGAAATATATGCATCACAAAATTGACCTTGAATGTGTATCAATAAATAAAAAACCATATCAATACAAAGTATTCATTTCCATATCATAATCCCCTTTTTCCTTTAAAAAGACATTGGTTGTGATCATTAACCAATTATAAGCAACCCCATTCAAATGAAAACAAAGATTTATAAGCAAGATGGGAATTAGGATGTTGCTCATTCCAAACTGCTTTGTGCTGGAAGGGGGCGCTGTGCATACCATGGGGATCATGACAAAACTCAGAAACCTGTATAAGTCCTTAGTTCCAGTGTCTGTAAGACTGCATCATCTTGGCTGTTTTAGATGTTGAATCACTTGGGCCATTGCTTCCGGGGGGTCTTGGTTCATCAAACCACAAAAGCCTGGAAGGAATCCTAAGCTTTTTATTTTCTGTATAAACATAAACAAAAACTCCTTTACAAAGTGACATATCCTTATACTTAATTTTTGAAGTCATGGCATTTTCAAAAGATATACGTTGAATTAATTCAGCAAAATTTATAATCAAGAGTACTTTAGTAGTTGTTCCTTCCTTAACAATCAAAATACTGAAAAACACAATATCATACAGTATCCAGACTCTCTGTGTGATGTCCATCTTTATGTGGCTTATTTATTTATCTATTATTACTTTATTTCTTTTACTTTTATTTATTTTTCTCTGAGACAGGGTTTGTCTTTGGAAATCTGCCTGCCTCTGCCTCTGGAGTAAATCCTACCAGCGTGTGCCATCACAACCAGCTTCTCTATTTACCACTATGCTGTTTCTTTTTCTCTCTCAATCTTATGTATATTTTTAAACGCACTGTAAACCTTTAGAGGTTTTTCTTCATCCAAGTCTGACTTTACTATAAATCTTTATGTTTTTCTGGCCACCTGTCTTATCTGTTAAAACCGTGGCTGTTTAAGCTGCAGTTTTTCCAAGATGGCGGGCATAAGCGTGATAACAGCACACAGTCTATGCTGACATCCAGCAAAAGCTTGCGGGCTTGTAGATGTGGTCACTGCCACTTCCAACTGTATGTACAACTTTTCAATAGTTAGCAGAGCCTCTTAAAAGAACCTTGCTGGGTTTTTTTTTATGCTGAGTCAGGAAGACTCCCTTAAGTGAGCCATGTGAGTCTCTGCTTGTTGCTAGCAAAACAGAGCCCACCTGAGAAAATGCTGCTACCAAAAACCCATGCTTTTCTCCGTTCTTTTGTTTCTAAAATTCCTTTAAACCTTTTGTCGTTCTACGTGGAAATTCAATCCCACATGCTGATACCATTATGTAAAGGGGAAACCTTCCCAGAGTCCCCCATCAACCAGCAGCCACCAATGGCATTAGAAAAAAATCTTCAGTGAGTATGGGGAACCCCAGGAAGTGAGAATCATGGTGGGCCTGAGGTTTTGTTAAGACTCGGTGAGGAATAAAGACCAGACTGACAGGAATGGTGTAGAAACCAAGGTGAAGGCATATTACGGAGGCAGAATCACGGGTCTGAATATTACTAGCCTCTCTGTTCAAAACTGTTAAACAAAAATCTGTACAGCTCAAAAGGGACACCAGATAGGCACTGTAATTTTGACCAGTCCATGAACTGGCTGCCTCTAAGGCTGCCTAACTACCTTTGCCCAAAAGCACACTTGATTTCATGATTTTTGGAGCCATACTGCCCTGACATCTGAGAGTTAAAAGGCCCAGAAAGTCTTAGTTGCAGGGGACCCAGGACACCATTCATCCATATGTGATAACAAATGCCATAGCCATCTGTTCATTTTGCTTTGTGTTTAAGTTAGTCAGATCTAGGAACAGAGTATTCCAAAAACTCTTTCAGAAAAACGTAGTTTGTGTGGTGTCAAATTGACTCATCATTTTCTTTTTGACAATATGGCACCACTGGTCTATAATAAAACATCCCACCACTGAGATTTTCTTAAGACACTCCTGCACAATATTGCCAGTGTGGCTGGTTTTCATTTCATACTAGGGATCCATGTACAAATGAGAGTTTCATCAAATCATAAAAGCCAGGTGCTCACTTTTGCTATGACCCATTTAAAGGGAAGAAGGAATGTAATTAAGAAGCACCTAGATCATCTAGGGGAAGGCATTTGTAAAAGTTGGTTTTGTGATATATGTTACCCTGCGGCTAGACTGAAAGGATGACGCTTCCCTGGGGCTTCTCTTGTACACCACCTGGAAGTGTCATTTGGTCCAGATTGTAGCAGGCTGTGTGCTTAAAGGCAATGACCACGTGGAGACTGTGACATCTGTGGTTTTAGTTGTTAAGGATTGTGTACTTGATTCTAGTCCTGTGATCTGCTTATCCAGCATAGGGTTTGGTAGATCCTTTAAAAAATAAAAAGTAAATCAAATCTGTATTTCTATTTATTGTTTCCCATTTAGGTAGTGTCTTTTCAACAATATGGCAAAATTAATGGTGTGCTGTGTCATGGGATGGGTTATTCAGAATTTGAATGGAAGAGATAAGGAGATACAGAGAGTAAAGGGTCATTCAGAAATCATTTTTCCAAGTGCTATGGGTCAAATGATGTCTTCCTCAATGAAAGATTCCGTTCCTAGCCCCTGGTACCTGTGAATTGGCCTTGGTATTGGAAAATAGGGCTTTAGTACCTGCAAGCATGTTTAGAGGAGCTTATATGGAATGAAGGTAGTTTCTAATCCATTGTTTCTGCTGCTTTCCCAAGAAGAGGATCATTTAGATGCAGGATGGATGATGACTATAAGACAGAGGCATGGACTGCAGTCATACTGCTGCAGGTCAGAGAAAGCTCCAGCTACCTGAGGCTGGAAGAAAGCAGCAAGAGTCTTTTAGCTAAAAGCTGTGAAGAGAGTGACTCTGAACTTCCAGAGTTTATAATTATAAACAGCTACATTTATGTGGCATTAAACATCCTGGTGTGTGGTCCTTTAAAACACATTAGCCCCACTGGGTGGTGGTGGTGCACAACTTTAATCCTAGCAGAGGGAGGCAGAGGCAGGCAGAGGCAGGCAGAGGCAGGCAGAGGCAGGCAGAGGCAGGCAGAGGCAGGCAGAGGCAGGCAGAGGCAGGCAGAGGCAGGCAGAGGCAGGCAGAGGCAGGTGGATCTCTGAGTCATAGACCAGCCTGGTTTACAGAGTGAGTTCCAGTATGACCAAGGCTACACAGAGAAACCCTGTCTTGAAAATAAAAACAAAATAAAAAACCAACCAAACCAACAAAAAAGCCACACTACTCCCAAGAATCTACTGCATTCAGTCTAGTACCTGTTGTCAAAGTTACATTTAAATGTTGTCAATTGGATTTTAAAGACTGTATGGCAATTTTAAAGCTAACTGGGTACTGGTCAATTCTAGAGTTTGATTTTTGGCAAGATGCCACAGAGATATAGTCTAGCACGTAACATTTGTTTCTATCTGGAAAAACAGTATGTGAGTAACTCAGGACAGCTAATGTTTCGTGTGTGTGTGTGTGTGTGTGTGTGTGTGTGTGTGTGTGTAAGAGGGAAGTAAGACTGTGAAATCATCCCCAGTGTATTTATTACCAGCTTCAATACAATGTTTTCCTCATGCAAATGTGTTAGTTGAAACTCTATCTTCAATGTGATATCATTTTGAAGAGAAGTATTTGGAGGTAACTGGGTCATGAGCCAGGAGCCTTCATGAATAGGATTAGTGCTATTACTAAAAGAGAAAGAGATGCATGTTCTCCCTCAGCTGTTTGCAAACTAAGTTCTCTGTGCTTATCAGAGCTGGCTAGGCTGGCACTCTAATCTTGGATGCTCCACCCACTAAAGCTGTGGCAAATAAATGTGTTTTTCATGAGATCCATAGTCAATGGTATTCTGCTCAAGCAGCCTGAACTTACTGAGACATTACCAGCTTCAAAATGTGTGAATAATGCTGAATGTGGATTTAGTTACATGCTTTGCTTTTTAGCCAGATTTCAAATTCGTTTGTGGTAATCTGGGTCATATCTTCCCCCATAGCAAGGTTTTAACTATAAGCTATTATACATTCTGGCACAGATTCTGCCTGGATCTTAGCTGTAATAAACAAATGTCATTATTTTCATCTGTGATGGATTTACTAGCATGCTGATATCAACTTTCAATTCCTTACCATTCTTTTAGAAAGGTCAGTTATAGGAATATTTATAATAGCATTAGAGGCAAGTAGTTGGGGAGTTTATATTATAAATGTTAAGGTCAGTTGGTGCCTAGTGATGCCCAGTTGTAAATTCAGCACTCAGGAGACTGAGGTAGGGGGACCGTGGATAGTGAGATCAAGCCCCCCCCTCTCTCTATGTGTGTGTGTATATATATATATATATATATATATATATATATATATATATATATATATGTGTGTGTGTGTGTGTGTGTGTGTGTGTGTGTGTGTTTCTGTGTGTATGTATTTCCATATCTGAAAACTCACTCATTCATCTAAGAAACATTATCAACTGTCCTGAGTTGCTTACATACTACTTTTCTGGAAAGGAACTAATATTATGTCTTAGACTACAGCTCTGTGGCATTGTCCTTCTGAAAAACTGTTGGCTACTTAGGAGAGTAATAGATAAGAAGAAATGTAGCCAAGCATCATAATTTTGCTAAACACAAAGAGACAGTTACAGAAAACCATATCCTAGAAATGTTGCCCTTGTTGTGTCTTGACTTTCAGCTTTCTGAAGCAGCAACAGTGTTTTTAAAGAGGACATACACAAGGCTTAAAAATGTGTTGCTGGTTTTTTACTGCTTTGGATATAGCCTGTATCAGGTCTTCCTGAAGATCAACAAAGGGTGAGTGATACACTCATCATGCAAAAAAAAAACTGTAAGGGGCTACAACTTCCTGAAACCCAAAGATAGAATTTGTTGGAGATTTTCAGAAATGCACTGTTATCAGTCATGGAAATTGTGCATTCACTTTTGTAGGGCTTCAGTTTTCCAATAAATACAACTAGGAATTAAAGTACTCAATTATGAAGAGTTTTCAGAAATAAGTTAAAGCCCTTGTGTGTTTTGAATGTCTGCAACTCTAACATCTGAAGCTGCCAAATTCAGATGCTTCCTATTCAGCATTTGTGCTAATTGGATAACAAACCCTATATTTGCAAGCTGCAATGGCAGGATCATATTTACAGATGTTATAAACAATATGAATATTTCTGCATATTTTCTTCTTAAGATGTTACTGAAATAATTGAGTCTTGTTAGAGAAGATATGAGAGTGCGTGGTTTCTATTTATGGAAAAGTGAAAGGCTAGTGATTTGGGACAGTCAGAAGCACAAGAGTGGATATGAGGCAATTTAAACCCTCTGAAAGCTAGAGACAAGTAGTGGAAATGGAACAAGAAATCCAGTGCACAAGCTCTGACAGTCTCTGGAAATAATGGCATACATGCTCTTTCTTTTGTTACAATTTAAAGCCTGGCAGTAGACAGGAACTATAAAATCAGCTGGCCAGGACAGCTTCTAAAAATGTATTGAACATTTTGAATGCTAAAACTTTGGTTCGCAGTGAGTCTATTACAAGTACTGATTGTAGAAGGAACTCACATGTGCACACGCACACCCTCTCACACATGTAGACACTTTTGGTTTCAGACTAATTCATTAAAAAGATGAACCTTTACTTGTCATATTTGTTTTAAACCCCGGGGAATGGAAAATAACCCAAAGACAGTAAGTATCAAGTAATATTTGGTGTTAAGTTCCATTTTGCTTATATTCAAATCAATCAGTTCAAATTTGGCCTATGACTGTAGACTTTTAAACATAGAAAGGAAAGGGGAAATGATTAATCACAGCACTTTCATTTTCCATTTGAATTATTTCAAAAATTTTTGAATGCCTACTGTATGTAGACTTAATAATCAACATTAGGGGATCCAACAGTATTTTAATCTGAATTAATGATTTCCATATAGTTATATTTTGAACACTCAGTTGCTAGCTTGGGAAACTATTTGAAAGGTGTGGAACCTTTGAGAGGTTGAGCCTACCTGACAGAAATAGACCACTAGGGGCAGGCAGGACATTGAGGGTTTTATCCTCTTATGTTGGACTGCTTTCTTTGCTTCATGTCTACCTCCTGTGATCAAGTTCATTGACCAAACCACTATGCTTTACCTTCTTGACCATGATGGACTATGACTCCCCCAAAGTCATGAGCCATGTTTCATCTTAATTGCTTGTGTAGGTACTTTGTGACAGCAATGAAGACATGAAGATACTATAAATATAAATGGTAATGATGACAGTTTTGATCTTTAAAAATTTCAAAGTCTAGGGCAATACTTCTCAAACTTTCATGTGTATACAGATCAACTAGAGGATCTTGTGAAAAGTAATCTTTTTTTTGTTTTTCAAGACAGGGTTTCTCTGTGGCTTTAGAGGTTGTCCTGGAACTAGCTCTTGTAGACCAGGCTGGTCTCCAACTCACAGAGATCTGCTTGTCTCTGCCTCCCAAGTGCTGGGATTAAAGGAGTGCACCACCACCGCCTGGTGAAAAGTAATCTTTAATTTAGTGGGGTCTATGGTTGGGCTTATAAGTCTGCCTTTCCAAAAAATTCCTAGGTGATATGCATATTGCTAGTCCTTGGGCCATGCTTTAAGAATTAAGTATGTGATGGTGAACATGTGACTAGGAAATTTAACAAAGCCAAGTCCCTTGTTAATGAAGGTCAAATCTGTGACTTTCAGTCCTGTACCCACTGTGTTTTTATTGCTCTGAAGATTAGAGTCTATTATTTGACTGAGGTGTTTTCTAGAACTTCTAATAATTGTTGAGCTTAAACATTGCTAATTCAGTAGTAAAAAGTTTCTTTTTCTTCTTCTTCTTCTTCTTCTTCTTCTTCTTCTTCTTCTTCTTCTTCTCCTCCTCCTCCTCCTCCTTCTCCTCCTCCTCCTCCTCCTCCTCCTCCTCCTCCTCCTCCTTCACTAGAAAATGTATTAGGAACCATTATTTTGTATGCCAACTCTTTTAAAAATTAACAATTGTAGAGGAAAAAGGAACTTAATACAAAGAAGATGCTTATAGGGAAGTGCTTCTATAGAAATTCTAGAACCCTTGAGAAACGTAGTAAAACCCAAGAAAGTTGTTCAGAGTGCCTAAACAAAATCTATTTCTTTTTTTTTCTGGATTACAAGCTGGTATATGGAATGTAGAAGCTCATATAGTGTTGACTTCCTGCATAGGAAGGACAAAATTTAACCCACGATTTCTTTAAGACAGCTTAGTTTCAAAATAGTCTCACAGTAATTGATTCCTAATAGGAGAAAGAGTTCATGGCATGGAAAATTGTCTAAAACTTTAAGTCAATTGTATCCTGGCATGGACCACAGATAATCCTGGCTGTCTTGCAACTGTATCCCATGAGGGGTTGGGAAGTCAACAGAGTCACAAAAAGGGCTGCAATGATTTATACGTTTTCTCAAATGCCTTATAAAATGTGAATGAGCAACCATTCAGTGTCATGATGTAGCATCAGTACATGATCTAAGTGTTGTTTTGGTGATTGGCTACCCTTCTTTATTTCTGATGTTAAGACATCTTCATACCACATCTTCTATAACTTCCAGTGATGCTGTCTTTTTTATAGACACTATTTTATTACATATTTAAATTAGAAACAAGCTTGCTTCCCCTCCTTGCCCACTCCCCCCAGACCTCCCAGCCCCCCACTCAATTCACACTCCATTTCCCAGGGAGGGTAAGGCCCTCCATGGGGGATCTCTAGAGTCTGTCATTTTGTTCTAGAGAGGGCCAGGCCCTCCCTCAAGTGTCCAGATTGAGAGAGCTTCCCTCATTGTGGGATGGGCACCCAAAGTCCATTTGTATGTCAGGGATAAATACTGATCTACTATCCAAAGCCCCACAGATTGCCTAGGTCTCCTCACTGATGCTCACATTCAGTGGATCTGGATCAGTCCCATGCTGGCCTCTCAGCCATCAGTCTGGGGTCCCTCTTGTTCAGGTCAGCTGTTTCTCTGGGTTGCTCATCACTCCTTCCTCTCTGTCACTGGGTTCCAGAAGTTCAGTTCAGTGTTTAGCTGTGGATGTCTGCTTCTGCTTCTGTCTGTCACTGGATGGAGGTTCTAGGATGGTATATAAGATAGTCATCAAAATCATTATCAGAAAGGGGCATTTAAAGTAGTCTCTCCACTACTGCTTAGTTTGCCAGTTGGTGTAAACCTTGTAGATCTCTGGAGATCTCACTAGTGTCAGATCTCCCTTCAAACCTACAATGACTCCCTCTATTATGGTGTCTCTCATCTTGCTCTCCTCTATTCTTCCCCCAACTCAACCTTCCTGATCCCCCATGTCCTCCTCTTCCCTTTGTGTGTTGGTATAAGAAGCACATATTCATAGTCTACCATCTTGTATACATATACAAATTTTCCTTCTTCAAATGCTCTTGTATCCCATCTAACGCATCACCCACTCAAGCTTATCTCACAGTCTTCCTCCTCCTCTTCTTCTTTTTTTCCTAACTAAATCCAAGTGCACAGTTGTGAGGCATTGGAACCCTGATAGTAGGAACACACTCAAAAAGAAATGATTCCTGTCCCAGAAGCTATCAATTTCCAATAGTTCCATGGTAAGGGCTGGACCCTGAGAACACCTTCATCTACGCTAGAATTTTAGTAGGCTTCATCTTGTGCAGGCTTTGTGCAGGTTTGAGTATATGGCTATAGGAGTTATACCTTCAAGAAAGGTTGGCTATAAATACTCAACAGAAATTTATAACACTTTTAGCTTATTCTCCCTTCCTATGGCAAAATAGCCTACTCTTAACATGTGATCACCTCTATTAAGATGATGACTCAACATACTCAGTAGTAGTGTGTTTTATTGATTGAGCCAGATGTAGAAAATACTATGGACTATATGGAACCTGAAAGTAATTTATTGTTTGTTGAATACAGGAATTGTGGTCTTTAGCAAATTCCTTATGTCTAGTTTTCTGGAAATTTTTGGGCAATAATATAATCTCAAAAATGTGCAGTAATTACCAACATTGTATTACAATGCATTAGAAGAGAGTCAGGGCAGTGGTAGCTAGTCAGTATAATTTTTGATTTAAAACCCTTCACAAAGTAAGTCCATTGAGCTATGCTCTACATTGTTTCAACAGGATGTCTAAAGTTACTACTAAACACTTAATGATAGATAATCAACATAGGTTTACATTTTACTGTGAAATTTTCCTACATAAATCTTGGGGAATATCCATTTCTCATATACTTGTCCCATGAAATACTTAGAAAATTACAGGAAAGAGGAGTGAGAGAAGATAAATCACTTGGCCAATACAAACGGAAGCAACAATAGCCCACTGATAACTGTTGGTGTCTTCAACTCCTAAATATACCTTTTGAATTTATTGTGAACTTGACTCAAATATACATCAATCTTTAATGACATTCCTTACTTGGAATTCTCTATAGAAATTTTCTTGATTTTGTAGTCATCCTGTTTTCTCTTAAAAATGTACCTGTAAATTTTTCTGCCTTATCGATATGTACTGACTTCAGTTTCTACGTAGAAGCTGTTCTTTGAGAATGACTGCGAAGAGCACTTGATACAATATGATATATAATATCTTGTCCTTGTGTCTACCCTGTGCTGGTCATATGATCCACCCCGCCCAATTTCTTTATAATCTTCCACTTAGAATGTTAGTGCCTGTCTATATCCCAATATACTTCCTCACTATGAGACTATGGGACAGAAATACCTCACGTCCTTCCACCTTTTGTTTGATTCATTTAGCTCTTGGCAATGATGTTTTGGTTTCAGGCAGCTGTTGGGGCGGAAATCTTTTTTTTTTAACTCCCTGACAGGCTTTGAGATAATTCTGAGAAACTTTACTCAGCTGCCCCTCTACCTCCCTAGCACTTTCTTTCCTTTGCAGATGTTTTGCTCTGCGTGTTTTGCTGTGCTTTTCATAACCCTAAATGTATTTCAGATGAACCACTTGCAGTTTACAGTTGCTGCAGCTTTTCTCATGCTAAGGTTCCAAACAAGTTTTAACAGCTGCTAAGAAGGCTGGCAAAAAGCCTTGATTGCTAATTCTGTGCTAACTGCCTCTCACAATAGGGTATTTTGTAATATTTGATACGGTCTTTAAAGCAAATGATTTTTACCTTATATTGTTACTGCCTATATCACACACTCATTCCTAACTTTAAAAGGATTCTAAGTCTGTACTCTACTAAATGGGCTTGATTTTATTTAAAACTCTATAGAGAAATTAAAGATTCCCAACGTATTAGGGGATATTCTGATGGAGAGATAGTCAAGAGTGCTCTCAACAGGGTCAGGTAAGTTGAAGCATAAATAGAGTAACTTGTACTCTCTCTAAAAGTTAGTTGTATAAAGATGAGAGTTTGGATTCAGGGCTGTAATTTGTAAATAGGAGGGGGAAAGTCACTGGGATAAGATTGGAATAGACAGACTTGAATGTTCATAGTATGTTTTATAGTATCTTGAGTCTAGGGAGTCACTAAGCACTTTGGCTTCAAGACGAGATGTGCTCAGAATCTCACTGATCTACCCTTGCTGGAGTCAATTAACTACCAGACCATTTAGAGTTCTTCATATGGAGAACATGAAGACACAACATGAGTGAGGAAACCATTGGAAATGGAATCTGAACTTGAATTTCTGAAGCCACTTTGATCCTGTAGCACTCCCAATAATTTCACAATTAGCTATGAACACAATCTAACAAGACAATGGAACTGTACATTACTGCCTTATGACTCATAACTTATCAGTGTTGCTGGTGAATTTTTTGTTCTGACTATTTTTAGAATATAAATAATGATAACACTAAATAAATAATTTTTGAAAAATGAAAATATCACAAGTAATCTCATTACATTTTTATTTTTATCAGTGTGTACACTCTTCAACACAGTTGTTCTCTTTCATACATAACTGATATCTTTAAAAAACTAAGCTAGAAAAATAATTTTAGTAAATAATTGCCAATATCATATATAACAGAGAAACATTAGTGGACTGTTTTCAACTCATGTTAATATACACATTGCTTGGTATGATAATAGGTTTGGGAAAATAATTTTATAGTCAAATATGTTTGTGAAATAGTGACTTATACAAGTTTTTTTCTTTTACTGCAACACTTCTCAGTATCTTTTATATGGTAATTTTCATATTTGTTCTTAAAAGGTCTATGTAATTTATGGCTTTCACTAATGTGTTTGGTCACAGAAATCCTTTTCTAACATCCTCAATAGCTAGGAATCTATGTATTTCTCTTAATACTGACACAAGAGTAAATGGGCAGGTATGAGCCACTTCATATATAGTTTTGATCATCAGGTAAATGATTAGACTTTGTTGTATAGGAGATTTAGGTGTGAACATTTGTCAAAAACACATTTACATACTCTGCTCTGATTCAGAAGATAAGACTTGAGTTCCAGAATCACCGTTTACATAAGCACTATGTAAGCTTTCTTTTGTTGGGATCTAGTTTATAATTGTGGCATCATATAAGAAGGCATGAATTATTAGGTGATAAAATATGAATGTAACTAATATACTTTATAGTCCTTAAGTTTAATAACATCTTATATATTGAAACTGTGACATTGTGAAAAGTTACCTGTCAAAGGGCAATTAGAATCAGGCGGTGGTGGTGCACACCTTTAATCGCAGCACTCATGAGGCAGAGGCAGAGCCAGAGGCAGAGGCAGAGGCAGGAGGATCTCTGTAAGTTCGAGGCCAGCCTGATCTACTAAGCTAGTTCCAGGACACCCAGAACTGTTACACAAAGAAACCCTGTCTTGAATAACAAAAAAGTACAATTAGATATGGCTAAAATGTTACGTTCATTTAAGACATATATCAGTCATTTTCAGTTTTTCTGTGCTCCCCTCCCCGAATCCGGGTGCTGAGCGTGCTCTTTTGATGAGCTATAACCCCAGCCTGTATATTAGTTACCTTTAATTTGCATGTGTGAAACCAACACTTGTTGGCTCATTGTCACCATAAAATATTTATGGAACTTGCACTTTTGAGCAAGTGGTACATAACTGAAAGCAAGGGGGAAAAAGTTCCCTTCCCCTGCCAAGCCTTCTTTTGCCCTTCTTTTGGCAGCGATCATAATTCTCTGCACATAGCATGCTATTTTTGCCAAATGCTATTGCCCTCGCCTACTTTCTTCTTTCCTTCGTCTCTTCCCCTGGCTCATTGTTCTTTACTGATTGTAAACATATACAGATGGGTTGCAAAGGGCATACCATTTAGACAACTGAACAGTGGTGACTGAAGGTGGTAAAATATTCAGAGTTGTTTGGGGGCAGAAATGAATTTGCTGGTTTGAAGCGTTTACTCAAGACAGCACAAAATTGCAAGGCAGGCTCATAAGGACGCAAGGGATCCAGCAGAAATGCAGCAACTTACGAATGGGTTATTATGAAGGAGAGAAGGCATTAAATTGGATACAGTTTCCAAGAGATCCTGCTTTTTCACCTCATTGAAATGTGGGTGGTTAGTAATATTTCCATTTGAGTTTCTTACTTGCATGGGTAGGTCTCCCCAGAAGCATATTAGCCTTCAGTAGAAGTGAGATCACCGTTTACCGATTAAATGGGAATAGCCTTTTTTACAATGGGAGCATACATCTTCTGATTGTAGTCCACATATTTTTAGTCATTCTGAAAGTAAAAATAAATACTGGCACAATTCTATTGGCTGCATTTAAATCTTCACCTAAAGCAAGCAGGTGTGCTTTTTTGTCATAATGCCAAATGTCTGCCCTGGCAGACCAATATTGGTAGAAGGATCATGATCATAGTGTTTGATAATAGAGTTGGATTCTATTGAAGTTTTTGGGGATGTTCACCTTCTTTCTCTTTTATCATGAGATTATCTCCAGAAAGGGACAGAAAGTGAGAATATTACATAGGTATGATTTCTAGACTTTGGGACCGAAGTGTTGTTGTAAGGGTTTGTGTGTGCAGAAAAATAGTGGAAACAGGAAGCCAGGCTGCCATAAGCACATATATAACAAGCAATTAATTGGCTACAGACATGAGGGAACCTACAGAGAACATTAGAAAATACTATTGTACATGAAATGAATTAGTGTTAATATTGTGAACAGCTGGATGACTGGATGTTTGATAATGAAGCAAGTCATTTTAATTTGATCTAAGCTTCAGCTTTTAATTGAATTTATAAGAACATGGGGAAATTAACAGGCACCTTCTGGCAATTCGAAAGCAGTATTTTGGCTCAGAGTTTGGGCTTCTCTCTAAGTTTGGAAAATCTGACTGTCGATAAAGATGGAGCAAAGAAAAATCACACCATGATACCAAAGACAGCAGATGTACGTGCCTGATTTCAAATAAGTGCAGATGGTCATTATTTGTCAGGTAACTATTTGTTTGGATAGCACCATATCTTATAAAGAAAAACAGGTCACCTCCAATTAGTGGATGACCGGTTGGATCTCTCATATAATTTTTTTTCAGTTAAAAATTGTAGGCTTCACATAGAATCATTTTTCAAAGACCTTCAAAGTATAGCAGTATACTGAGGCCCTCTTGGTTAAGAGAACCCAGAATTTCCTACAAGAAACCTAAAGTGTTAACACATTTCTTTTCCAGTAAAAGGTACGCTGAGCAACCACATTCATATCCCACTAATATCAATGTATAATCCACATGGTCACTGTTTTGCATCCTGAAATGACATGCTTTCTCATCTAACCTAATCTTTTGGTAGCACAAGGCAAGGAAGAATAGACTATATGGTGGTAGATGACATGAGTCTATATTCTGAAGAAGAGGGAGGGGCCTCAAGATAAACTACAGTTTTTCTTTTCCTTACAAGGAAAATGGATCTCTTCTGCCCATCTTTCTTCTTAGAAAAGAACAGGTTCAATTGATTTTTATCCAGTTCCCCAAACAAAACACATCCATCTGAAAGTTATGTTTTTCAAGAACCATTTTGTGAGATTTTTCTCTAAGTAGAAAAAGGCCAACTTAATAATTTTCCACTTGAAATGATCCTCAATTTTGTCTGAGTTGCCTTTTCCTTTTATTAGTGTTCCATGGCACATTATAAACATCAGGGATGTTATATTCTTTTCCTTTAAATTCATCTCATTTAAATCTCCTTCTGAGTAACTAGTTTGTGAAGAATAGGGGTTCTCACACTTTGTGCCTCCCAATGGACATACTCTACCCTGAAGGGAAGCTTGCTAAGGCTCAAGAAGTTCTAAATAGAGTCTTGTTAAGATTCTGAATGTAGACAATTTAGACGTCTAGGGAAATGCCTGGTACTAATCAGATTCCTAAGACTATTCTTATCCTAAAATTAGATAAACAGTATGGACTGCCAAGGAGAGCAGACTCTCCAGTCAAGCTGTTGGAGACAACCTGTTGAACTGCAAGCAAGTCAAGCAAGCTCTAGGGTTATAGATTTCCTTAAGGATCACCCATGTGCTGAGGTTTTGGTGATATAACTGCTTTAGAGCCATCCATGTTCCTGTAAGTAACCCGTGCTCAAGCTCCTGTAAGTCACCACAATAATCATTCGTTCAGCGTTGAACATTGGTGGTATCATTGCTTTGGTGTGTCACTGATTTTCTATTTGAGACGAGCAAATATTTTTTTCTTATCTCCCCAAGAATATGTAGTGTCACACAATATCACCTCCTATAGAAAATGGAAAATTTCCAAGACACTGTTGCTGCATATGGGAAATGATTAGAAAACTATATTCATCGATGTTCTTGGGTAGCCCATATACTGTCAAGAAACATAAGTAACTATTTAGCAATTATTAAAAAGAATGGAAATCCTGTTGTCCTCTAACCTAGGTGAAAGAACTCTATCTGTGGTTTATACAACTCACCTTTTTAAAGTATTCATGTCATAGATCAGTACTGGTAAATCAACGTATTGATATAATTAATTTTATTTAAAATTAATTTTCATAAAATATTTTTGAAATTAAAACATAGTTAAATCATTTTCTCCTAAACTTTCTTCCAACCCATTGCATGCATCCTTCCTTGCTCTCTCTCAAATTCGTGATCTCCATCTTCTTTAATTGTTACATATATATGCATATGTATTCCTAAATACATAAATAGAACCTGTTCTGTATATTACTTGTAAATATATTATTTCATTTAAAAGACTTTAAACTTTAGACATATTATGTCTCATAATAGTAATGCCCAGATGTGGTAACAATCAATTTCTTACCAAAGGGGTCATGATAAAACAAGATCTAGACTTTCCAAGGGATCTGTGATAGTGTTTGCTATTGTATATGGATAGCTACAGCAACTGTGGTTCACTGCGAAAGATGGTAGAATGCATAGGATAAAGAAATACATAGTTTCTATGTAAGCTGGAGAATGAAAAGAATTTTGGAAGCCACAGTTAGCTTCCAGCGATCTCTGTATGAATGATTCATACTCCATGTTATATTTTGAATCTCATCACAGGCCAGCTTTTCCATTACTAGACTCTTTTCTCTTACCTCTTCCTATCCTGTAGTCTTTGGAAACTTCTACTTTGCCAAGTATATAGATTAAATAAAATACAACAAGAAAGGACTTTTTGGAGAAAACAGCTAAATAGGGTGAGAAACAAAAGCCATAGCTATGGTATATTAACTGGCAGGCTTGGAATAAACATGATCATGTACTCAAGTAGAGCTATTTGAATGTTATGAAAGTGGCTCTTTCCACAAAGTTTGTTTAACAATTGCATTTGCATCTGTCTGCAATCTTCAATTGAATTGACTAATTGGAAATTCTTTGTAAATATTGACTGCTCTTCACTGTGCCTAGAGATATTGGTCAGATGGAATTTAGGCTGTATGGAACAATACATAGCTTCAATCTATGTAATCAGTTGCTGAACGGTGTAGAAAAAAAGTCCTTGAGAATCAATGCAGGGAAACTGATAGATTAAACATTTCCGAAAGTATTCACTGGTGACTTTGCTCTTCTGGACAATTTTTACAATTCATTGGAAATAGAAAAGAATCTCATGAGAATATAACATGGGATTCCTGCGGAAAATGATATTGACTGCAGCTTCATCCTCAACACATTATTGATCTTCTCTGAAGTATATTATTAATGGAATGTCCTTTAAATACAGAGGTTATCACACTGAAAGTTTATTTGTAGCTCAGTAGTGTAGACTGTGCCTTTTAAGGACTGAGTTTTCCCCTTACATTTGCCAAATCTTTCTAAGGCTTTGACTGACCCATACAACTCAGTCTGTAGTTCACTCATTTATCTCTTGAATTCCCCAAAGTCTATGTGTGGTGATTTGCCCATATTAGCTATTGGGTAAATATCATTTGAATGAATAATGTGGTAACCAATTTTCTTTAAGTATATTCCCTCCCTCCCTCCCTTCCTTCCTCCCTCTCTCCCTCCCTCCCTCCCTCCCTCCCTTCCTTCCTCCCTCTCCCTCCCTCCCTCCCTCCCTCCCTTCCTTCCTTCCTTCCTTCCTTTGTCCTTTCTTAAAGCAGGGTACAAGGGCTTTCAATCTTTGTTACTTTCACTATGATAGATCTTCTAATATCTGACATTCAAAGTAAGTTATCTTTTTCTCAATTTCTGTAGTCTGTTGATGTAATTATATATAAATAAGATGTATATTATTTTAAAAGATTTATTTTCATTATTAGTTTTTAATTTGGGGGGAGCAAGGCAGGTTTATGTACAGAAGTATGGGTGCCTTCTAAAGCCAGAAGAGGGTTTCAGATTCCCTCCAGTTGGACTTAGAGCTTGTTTTGAGCCACCTCATTGAAGAACTGAACACAATTCATCTATAACAGAGAAAGTACCCCCAACTGCTGAGTCATTTCTCTAGCCCTGAGATTTATATAATTTTAACATTTTTTCTGGGAGTTTTGCTCCATGTCTTTTATTATTCTTGTACTTGCTAAAACAGAAAGTTATAGATAACTGAGACATCCTTCAATGTCATCTATCCTTCTCCAATGTGGTCATTTAAATAGCATTAAATATTTACATATATTTCTTTCTGGTAATTGATTTAAGCATGGTAATAGTCTGCAACTCCATTGCATATGGAATTGATGAATAGCAGAAAATGAATATGACTTATTATAGAAAGTATTTTTACTGTTTCTTTAAGCACCATGAAGACAGATTATTGCAAGCATCTCCACTCCATAGAACAGCTCTTGAAACATAACAGATGATAAATAAACATTTTAGAAAGAACAAATATAAATTAAGTAAATACGTTCAATCAGCCTCACTGACTGAGTTCCCCAGACTTCATAACAGTGACAGAATACCTAAGAAAACAACTTAGGGGAAGGAGGATTTCTTTGAGCTCACAGTTCCAGAGATTTATGTCTCCATTCATTACTTAGCTCCATTACTTATCATCTGTTCTCATAGTGAGGCAAACATCATGGTGCTGGAAGAATGCGGCAAAGATATTCTCCTTAGCAGGAAGCAGAGAGAGAAAAGAGACAAGAGTCTACTTAGTGAGCTATATCCTGAAGCTAACCGTAACTTCCCAAAGTTTCCACTCTTTCCGCAGATGTGCTTCTAGCTGGGTCCAGATGTTCAGTACGTGAGGCTATGGGTTAAGGTTGAATATGATATTCAAATGGCAGCAATGGCTTTCTAGCTGTTCCTCCAACCTATCAAGTCATTTTCCACCTGAAAGTATTTGCTATTCGCACTTCTTACCCTCTGCTCTCAGTGCTCTAGCTATCCATATAATTGATCTCATCATTTTATTCAGACCTGCGTTGAAACATTACCTCTTTAAGTACAATTTATTTCTATAGTCTTTTAAAGCTATCTACTATCAACTCTCCCACCTCAACTGCTGTAATCTTCTTTATATTTTCTTCATGACACACATTACTCTGTATTATTCTACAGTACGCCTTTGATGATGCCTTGCTTCCCTCCCTTTATGATGCTGTCACAATAGAACATGAGCTCTATAAGTTCTGAGAATATATCAATTTAAGGTCTCACCAGGAAAAGGAGCTATATGTATAAAATAAAAATACTTTAAAGGACTGTTTATGTACATTTAGGCATGATTAAGAGAAGAAAGAAGGTATATTGGGAGTAGACCAGATAGTGCAGGAGAAATAAAGAAAAGAAAGTACTACAGTTCAATGAGAGCTAGAGTGAGGAAGGAGGGCTGCTCTGTAAAAAGACAAAACCTTAGAGAAACACAACTGCTGGCAGACAGACACAAGGCATTGGAAGTTAGAGGCAACAGGAGAAGAAATTCCCACTTCTTCCTTCTTTTATATCTACCTTCAGAAAATGTATCTTATTGTTAGGGGGTGTCCTACCAAACAGAGAAGCTCTGTGGCAAGTAGCCAAGGTGACACATTTCTTAGAGATCAATTAGTTCCCTGCTGGTAGCCCTGTATTTTGGGGTGGGGGTGGGGGTGTGGTTAGAAGGTGCCGCTTTGCTTTGTGGGAGGATGTATCCCACTGTGGGATGGGCTTGGGAGCTTAAGGCCTTGCCTTACTCCAGTTTTACTCTCTGTACTGTGCATGTTCAAGATGTGAGCTCTGTTTCCTGCTCCAGAGGTCATGCTTGCTGCTTACTGCAGCTGTTCTTTGATGGCAATGACCTCTTCCCTCTCAGGAATCAAGAGCTTAAATAACCGTAACCTCGTTATAAGTTGTCTTTTTCGCCGTTTCTTATCACAGCAACAGAAATGTAACTAATGCACTGACCAATAAATATTTGAAAAGAATAATAAACGGAGTTGAGGGTTCCGTGCAAAGGAAGAGTGGTGTCGCACTGCTCTGAAGTACTATCATATTGGAGGATGTCAGGTCTTATTTGGGGGTCAGGACAGTTGCTCAAACTTACATTCAGATAAATTAATAACTACTTGAACAGAAGGACAGTTTGTGTCTTTCGTTTATTGTTTCAATCCAGTAATCACTGATTTATAATTTATGGGTTATATCTTGATATGCAAAGATCCTGGGAGTTTTCCAGTAATAAAATTTTGTTGACACATAGCTGTATTTCTGAGGGTAAAATGTATAACATGATGCCAATTGGATTGCTTTATTTTTACACAAAGTAAATGCAAAGGATTTTACAGCATTACTGATTAATTAGTTTTAATTCTGACCTAGATTATGAGGATTTATAAGGATGAATATCACAGACAGGGGACCTATATATATCTAAGATATCGATTCTAAGTCTCCTATGTGCCTTTAATTTCTTAATTCTGCCTTATTATACAAACCATCCTGGCACCATTGTGGAGGATGGACTACAGGAGAGTTTCATTCCCTGCTAAAAGAAAAATCAGAAGGATAATACACTAGAGAGAAGATGATGATTTTAGTTTGAGCATATGGAATCTGAGATAAATATTGAGTACTAAAAGGGCAAAGTATTTTCTGGAAACTGGTATGTTTAAGTCTGAATAGAAGAAAAAGATTGAAATTCATGTGGTAATTGAATTAATGAAAAGATAAAATAAGACTAATTTGCAGCATGAAAAGAACCAAAACCTTCTTGGCCCTTCTTTTGACACCATCTCTGGGCAAAACAGAGAGCAACCTCTGTGTACTTGAATATCTTCAGTGAATGTGTGCGATTGTCATGATGTTTTCCATGGGCTCTGGAGTACAGAGCTTTAGGTGAATTGGGAAGCAGTGTCAAAAAGTGAGAATGAAAGAGGAAGTGACTCAGACTACTTGAACTGGGAAAGGTTATCTGAGGGGACTAGACAGAAAGAATCTAGATATAAGATTATGACATACTGTAAGCATCAGGCTAGAGTTTGATGATATAGGTGATAAAATGTTGGAAAGTTTCTTGAGTATTGAAGCATTGCCACCAATGCCTTTCATAGGACATTTATACTTAAGGTGGAGGGTAGGGAAATCTTCAAAGGGCATGGAACTGACTTACAGTGATGAAGAGAGGCAGTCAAGTGAGAAGTACTGGAAGATTTTGCCAGAGTTCAGCTGGGAAGTGATGACACAGAACAAAGAAGAGGAACAATGCCGTATTAGCCTTTTAAGAATCTTATGTATGAAAGGAAGTAGAGAAGAGTTAGCAAATGGAAAAGGATAGAGGTTTGGTAAACATCTTTTGCCATGCTTATTTTTTTAAAGACTTTATTATTTATTACATATACAGTGCTCTACCAGCACGCCAGAAGAGAGCACCAGACCTCATAACAGATGGTTGGGAGCCACTATGTGGTTGCTGGGAATTGAACTCAGGACTTGTGGAAGAGCAGTCAGTGCTCTTAACCACTGAGCCATTACTCCAGCCATGCTTATTTTTTAAGAGGAAAAAAATCTAAAGCATGACTGTGGTCTTTGAAAGTGAGAAAAACAGAAGTTAAGGAGAAAGAGAGAGAAACACCAACATAGGGAAGGTCTTGAACAATGTATGGAATGCTGTCTGGAATATGGTGGAAGAATTTATCTGCAAGGTATACCTGGGAAGCTAGTCCTTCAAAAAGTTTTTCCTGAGCAGCATTAAAGAAAGTAGAAGCAGGTATGATAAGTTTTGTGATACTGATATAAGAAGTTGGGGTAGGTCATATTTCATTGAATGTATAGATAAAGGCAAGGTTGAAACAAAAAATTTGGTGGTTATAAAATCAGGGTGCAAGAGTGTTTTGATGAAGATAATAGAAGTTTAGAAGCGAGCAATTAGAGCACTTATTTTGAACCTTCCTAACAGCCCACCTTCTCTACTCTTATACAATTAAGAACCCTCTGCATAAACAATGTTGCCCTCCAGATTCAGAGTGAGTCTGCCTACAAGAGAGCCATTAGAGCTGAATCTTGTAGCAAGTTGTCGGTGTTTATGGCTATGGCGCTACCATACTTTCACAACTATCCGAGGTTAAGGCCTAAGGATGTAAAATGAAGACAAAGACAGTGGCTCATTCTTACAAGGAGAATGGCCTTTATTTTTACAAGGGTGGAGCCTTAAATACCAAAGGCAGGCATGGTGGAAAAATCCCCAAGGTGGAAGCCTACATTCCCAGGGCTCTCTGGCAAAGGGTGGGCCAAAAACAGGAATTAGCATTTAGACAAATAATGGACGGAAAACAGGAACTTGCTGCAGGCTTTTACTGGGAGGAGGGGATGAGAAGTGTTTAGCTAAAAGGCACTAGTACAAGCAGTCAGCAGAACCCCCACGGGGGAAGGGTGCAACAGAAGCTCTTATTTTGAACCTTCTCTACTCTTATACATTTAAGAACCCTCTGCATAAACGATGTTGCCCTCCATATTCAGAGTGAGTCTGCCTACATCAATTAAGGCAGTCAAAAAAAAATCTCTCCCAGGAGTGCCCACATGTCAACCTAATCCAAACAATACTGCATTAAGATTCCCTTCTCAGGTGTTTCTTGATATAGTCAACAATTAAAACTAGTCAACATACCCAGAAACTTAACTTCCTCCAATTTGGAACCACCTCCTACTTTCCATCATTTCCAAATCAAGGTATTTATGCATTAGTTAGGCCAGAATCCTTATATTCTAATTATACCACAATCATTGGATTCATCAACTGGAGACCAAGCCTTCAACAACGAGCCTTTCAGGAGATGCTTTATATCCAACCCATAACAATGGATTGGCAAGAAACTTCAAGTAGCTTTAACATCATTGAAAGTGTTTTAGGTACTGGGTCATTTTATAATATTTTAAATTACTTTTTATTGATTGGGTTTGTTCTTTGAAAATTTCATTCATGTACTAATGTATTCAGATTCCCCTTGCTTCTTATCCTGTCATTTCCCCATTCCTTTTACATTCCACAACCTAATCCCTGCCAGGCCATTTCTCAGCTTCATGATATTTGATTAGTTTTCATATATATATATATATATATATATATATATATATATATATATATATGGTTAACATACTCTCTCCCATATACTTATATCCTCCTTTTTCTTGCTCTCCTCATTTTCCACTCTATCTACTAGAGTCACTTATAATTTCTATATGTAATTTTACATATATGTAATTTTACACATCTATATTAAGTCTAGAAAGCACAAATGATAGAAAATGTATTTGACTTTCTATGATGAATTCAATACAACTATCTTCATTTGCATTCATCTTACAAAAAATGCTATAACTTCATTCTTGATTCCTAAGTATATATGCTGAATTTTCCTTGTTAATTTGTATGTTGTTGGACACCTAGGTTGCTTCTCTAACTTAGCTGTTGTGAATAGTGATGGAATAATCAATGCTATTTGAGTACATCTATGACACATATACTTAGGATCCTTTGTATAAATATATAGAAGTGTTGTATGTGTATCATGTGGAAGACATATTACTGTTTTTTAGGAAACTTTATGTTTATTTCCATAGTAGCTGAACAATTTTACATTTTAACCAGTAATGTATAAGTGCCCCCTTTTCTCCTCATTCGGGTCAGCATTCGTTTGTTTGTTTGTTTTTCATGAATAACTGAAGTGAAATGGTGTGCTGACTACTTTTATGTCAACTTGATACAAGCTAGAATCTTTTCGGAAGAAGGAACATCAACTGAGTAAATGCCTTTCACCAGATTGGCCTATGGGCAAGCCTGTGATACATTTTCTTCAATGACACATGGGGGTGCTAGCTCACTGAATGCAGTGCCACTCTTGGGATAGTTATGCTTGGTACTATGACAAGGCAGACTGAATAAGCCTTGGAGAGCAAGTCAATAAGAAGCATTCCTCCTTGGCTTCTGCATTAGCTCCTGTTTCTAGGTTCGTGTCCGAATTCCTGCCTTGCATGAAGAATTGTGATCAGAATACGTAAACTGAAATAAACACTTCCCTCTCCAAGTTGGTTTGGCCATGGTGTTTTATCCCAACAATAGCAACCTTAACTAACATAGAACCTAGCTGTTACATCTGACAGAGGATGAATATCTGAAATGTACAAAGAATTCAAAAACTTAAACCATAAATAGGCAGATCTTTAAAGTATGATCCTGAAGACATCAGCAATGACGTCATCATGAGGCAGGCTAGAAATTCTGGGGTCTCACTCAAATCTAATTCAGAAATTTAGGAATGAACCCAGCACTCAGTGTTAAATCAGATTTCCTTGTGCATTCTGAGGCTGTGTGTGCTGAAGCTTGAGACCCGCATCTAGCATTATGTTTGGTGACTCTTAGCTAAGCTTATTCCTCTTGTTCTGTATCTGATGATCAATTTCTATCTTAGACTCCATCATGTTAGGTAAGACTGAAGAGTAGAAAAGAACAGAAAAGACATCCGTACTGTTATATACCGATTTCTTTTTGCCAGCTGCTACTCGGAAGGACAAAGGATTGGAAAGAAGAATGGAAGATATGGAAACTTCAGTAATCCAGGACAAAGCTGAAGGTGAGGTGAGAGAGGATCTTTTTGTAGTATCTTATGGTAAAAGTGTCCCTGAAAAAATAGTGTCCCCCCCCTCCACCATGTGTGTATGTATGTGTGTGTGTGTGCATTTGTACCTAGAATGATACCTTACTTGGAAAGGTTAACATGCCCCATTGGTGGAGATAATTATTCTTCCTTTTTACTTACCCCTGCTTCAGAATAATTTAGCCTCAGTAGGAAGTATCTTACTCTCACGACGTTTGCTACTGCCGTTATTCAAATAGACCTTGCTGCCTTGGCCAGGCATTGGAAAATGGACTAAATCTGTCCCACTGCTGCTTTGACTCCTTTTTTTTTAATCTTGGAACTGAAGTTGCTTTGGAAGCTATGTCTTTTCCCTGCTGCCAGCATCATATAGTATCATATTGAAAGTGAGCACACAAAGGTGGGGAGCATATTCTTTATTTATTTGGAGAAAAACCAGTCATTAGCTAAACCTTTATTCTTAAATGGCTTCCCTGTGTTCAGACTGCAAATGGTAGTCCCCTTTGAAAGATACCACATGGTGAAGTAGTTAAAGATGTCATTGTGGTACACAGAGGACTTTATCCTGCCAACTGCCTGGGGACATTCAGGGAAGAATTTCTTGAAAGGAATTAATTGTGCAACATACACACTCTAAGGAAAACACCCTTAGCTGGAAGAAAATAGTACCAAATGAATTTTATATAATTTTGAGATTTTCCATTTACAACCTATTTGGGACCCTAGAGGTATCAAATCAGTAGTCATACTCTTTGCTGGACATCTATTAGAGGACACCACATTCCATAAGAAAGTCTTTTATCATTACTCACGGTGAAGTCCTTGCTATGATAGAAATTTTTAATATTTAAAGAAGTCTACCTTCCTTGTGCATTTTCTGCTTTCTAATCCCTCCTTTCTGCCACTGCCTTAGAAATGCATAATTTTGATGTGTCCGTGTCCCACATGTTAGTTAAGGTTTTCCAAAGTGGAGGGAGTCCTGAGTGAGTGAAGTTTTGAGTTAGTGTGCATTTTTGACATGAGCCTGCCCTGTTGGGGATTCTAAGACCAATCAATTTACAAGAAATTAGCCAAGCTGTTACCCATAAGGGCCAGATTCAAGAGGAATGTCAAAGCTTCTCTCAGGAGTCTGAGTATAAGTGCTTATTAAGGACTGATCAGTGTGTGCAAAGATTAACAACTGCAGCTTCCTCCTCCCATATGTTTACTGCTTGAGATTGCTAGCACATAGAGATCTCCTACCAAGACCAGCTAACCCCTCTGTCTGTGCTACACATAATAAACACACTGAGGTTCCAGGTTGCAGTGGTAATGATAGTGTTAGAGAGCACCACCAGGTCCCATTTTCACTGTACATGTGTCTGTCCTTGCTTCACTCCCTTGCCAACTCCTAGCTAAGGTTCCCAAGTTGTTTGGGTTTTGGCAAGAAACAATAGGCTATATATAAAGACACACAAGAAGGGACTGATTATGGAACTTCTTCATAGATTATGGTGGCTGCGAAGTCCCAAGAAAGGCTGTCTTCAGGCCAGAGTTACTAAGATTCTGGTTCAAGTCTGATGGACTGATCCAGGAAAGCTGATTATGTAATTCTTAGTTGAGGCCAAACACTGGAGAACCCATGGAATAGTCCTACTGGCATAAGTCCTACAGTCTAGTGGCTAGAAGCCTGGACTTCTGGTATTTATGACTATGAGTGTAGATGAGTATTTACCAGCTGGTGGGTGGGATTAGATGGTCTCCATCGTCACTGCAATAGATTCTTCACCTAGTCAACACAGACTCATGATTCATGTGTTAACATCCTCTGGAAATACCTTAACGGAATCACAAAAATATGCTTTATTAAGTTGTATCATATTCCTTAATTGCTCTTGCAATGGGCTTTTTCCATGTTGTACAAACCACACAGCCAAAGCAATTAAAGCTAATTAACATGGAATATAATCCTCAAAACCAAGAGCTCCAATCTTTTCTAAGTTCATTTGTCTCAGGTTGTTGTTGTGATAAAATACCCTGACAAAAGCAGCTTCATGGAGAAAGAATTAATTCTGGCTCATAGATCAAGGATATAGTACTTCAAGTTGGAAAACTCAAATAGCTGGAGCCTGAAGCAGTTGGTCAGAAAAAAATCCACAATTAGGAAGTGAACAATCATCGAATGCTGCTTCTCAGTTCTTCTCCCCTTCAAGAGTTCAGGATTCCAACAAGGGCATAGTGCCACCCACAGTTGGCAGCTCATCCGGCCTGAATTAGCACAGAGAAAATCACCCACCAGTTATGCTGAGAGGGTGATCTCAGCTAGATAATACTCACAGGCAGGCCATAGATCTCGTCTCCTATGTGATTCTAGGCTCTGTCAATTTCAGCATGAACACTAATTATCAGAGGAATGCTGATGAAACTGTTCATATAGTATATCTTTGGACAAATAAGAACCATAGACCTTATTGTGTACCCTACCATTAACTCCTGTATATGAGGCTCCTTGTACATTTTTATATGTTTCCCATTCCTAGTGTCTTTAGCTATTTTTAAAACAGCTTTTGCTCTTCATCTTCATCTCTTACATATTACTTTTGTATTTTTGCTGGTAATCTCAAATTCGTTTTGAAATGTGGAAAGGTAAAATCAACAGCTGTATAAATAAATAAAGTCAACCATTCTCCTTCTCAGAGGTATCCATGTATTTTATGGTCACTGAATAGAAATCATGAAGTTCTCATTTAGTCAACATACTCTATGATACATGCCAAATCTACTTTACAAAAGGACATACACTATATAGTTCATCAGACTGGCTCACTTGTTTTTCTTCTAATACACTATACAGTTTCTTATCTCCATGTTTTTGTGCATGCTATTAGTTCTACTGCTCATTTTCTCTCTTTTTTTAAAAAATTTATTTATTGTACATCCTGACCACAGTTTCTCCCCCCTCCCACCATACCCTTCTCAATCCACTCCTCTTCTGTTCCTATTAAGAAATGGCCAGGCCTTCTATTGGTATCAGCAAAGCATGGCATATCAAGTTACAGTAAGATTAAGCACATCTCCTTGTGTTAAGGCTGAAAAAGGCAATCCAGTGTGAAGAACAGTTTCCCAGTAGCCAGCCAAAGTGTTAGCGAGAGCCCTTCCACCCACTGTTGGGAATCCCACAAATATACCAAGCTACACAACTGTCACATATATGTGGAGGGTGTAAGTAGTTCACATGCAGCTCTGTTTTTGTTGGTTCAAACTTTCTGAGCTCCTATGAGCCAAGCTAGTTTTCTCTGTGCCTTTTCTTGTAATGTCCTTAATTCCTCTGGCTGCTAACAATCCTTCCTCCCTCTCTTCAGAGGATTCCCTGATCTCAGGCTAATGTTTGGCTGTGGGTCTCTGCATCTTTTTCCGTCAGTCACTGGATAAAGGCTCTCTGATGACAATTGAAGTAGTCAATCTGATTATAGGAAATGGCCAGTTCAGGCTATGTATCCATCCACCTTGGCTAGGAGTCTTAGCTGGGGTTATCCTTGTAGATTTGTAGGAGTTTCCCTTGCATCAGATTTCTACCTAACCATTAAAATTTCCCCCTTTCCAGTCATCTCTTTCAGTACTCTCCCCCTTCTTTCACCCCTCCACCAATCCCTCAGGTTCCTATCCTCTCCTACTGCTCCCCTATCCTCACAGGAGATCCCTTCTATTTACCCTTCCCAGGGTGAGCCATGTGTTCCCACTTGAGTGTTCCTTGTTATGTAGCCTCTCTGGATTTGTGGATTGTAGCATGATTATCCTTTACTTTACAGATAATATCCACTTGTGAGTAAGTACATACCGTGTTTGTCTTTCTCAGTCTAGGTCTCCCCACTCAGAATGATTTTTTCTAGTTCCATCCATTTGCCTTCAAGTTTCCTGATGTCATTGTTTTGGGAATCCATCTCCCTCAAGACCCAGCTATACCATTCTTGGATGTATACCCAAAGGATGCCCAATTATACCACAAGGACACTTGCTCAAATGTGGTCATGGCAACTTTATTTGTAATATCCAAGGATGCCCAATTATACCACAAGGACACTTGCTCAAATGTGGTCATGGCAACATTATTTGTAATATCCAAAACGTGGAAATAATCTATATGCGCCTAATTTTCTCTCTTATCTCTTCCTACTGAGATGCTTTCTATTAAATTCTGTGTCTCCACTTCCTATTGCTTCCAGAGCAATTCCCTGTTTCAGATTCACCTGTATTCTCTAGCACATTTATTCTATTACATTTATCATATTCTTCTTTACATTGTAGTGATTTGCATATTTATCATACACCAGCACCTCTTCCATGTCATGAAAAATACATGTTTCTTGAGAGCAGGGGCCATTCCTCACTCCCAACTGCATATTTGCTGCAGTATGTAGATCTGTCTGCTGTACTCAGTTGTGAATGAAATGTAAGTGGATAAAGTAACAAATGTAGCTGTAATTCTATTTGAGAGAGAGAGAGAGAGAGAGAGAGCTCACAGTTTAACATTTAAATATATGTATATGTATGGAAGCATCTAGGACCATTCAGTATGACCCATTTATAGTACTGAAAAACTTGACAAGAAAGGTAGGCCTTGATCTCAAATGGTCAGTAGCCTTTGCTCCTTTTTTTTTTCCAAAAAATACTTGGCTTTGTTTGGTTGTTTGCTTGCTTTTTAAGAGGCCATTAGCCAATAGATATTGGATAATTGGTGAGACAAGCTCTAAAGAGTGTGGCAAATGAAGGTTCATATTCATAGAAGAGGGTATGGTCAGAGGAATACACTGGAAAATCAGGACACAACCCTTTACCCCTCCCATGGTTAGTTATTGAGATGGCTTTCTCCTATTAAGTTGCCCAAACTGTTTGAAAAGTCATCACATGGCCTGAGTTATTTTCAAGAATTGGATAATGTGCCCTCAGAGATGGAGAACAGGACACAGTTACCAAAAATAGATCCCATGAGTGAGTGCACACAATTCCTAGTATTACCAAATCAGGAAACTGGAATTTACGGAGCTGAAACCCGTAACAGGAAGAGCAAAAACACAATGATAATGCTTCATTCTTAAAGTGGGTGCTGTTAAATAAACATAATAAGGGGGCAGAAGTTTAAAGGGATGCTTATTCTTCTCACTTTCCTCTTTATGTTTATACAGCATGTTGCTGTTTTAAAATAACCGCTTCTAAGAGCTACTTGCTGGAAATATAATCTTTTGACTCCACTCACCAGTTTTGTAAAACATGGGAAGAAACAGTGCAAAGAAAATGCAAGAAAGATAGCAGAGGAGCAGAAAGGAAAAAAAGACAAAGACACTTTCTAGGTAATCATCTTGGAGATTCTCCTTTAGGTTAGAAAAAGTGGCATTCGGCGTGCTGCTGATCACAAACAGTATGAATAATCTAAAGATTGCCAGAATCCAAGACGTTCATATTAAAGTCATTCTTCCCCACCCTCCGCACCCCAGCATTGTGTAGCTGCTTTGCTTCACAACAATGGTAATGCATTTCCTGCCTCTATTTTTCAAATCTGTTTTTTCTTAATTCAAGAGCAAGCTTAAGAGTTTAACTAAAATCTCTTTCTCAAATAAAGTGAAACAGGAGAGTACTGAAGACTATTTTTCTGTTTTTATCCATGCCCTGGGTCACAGTAGAATGGTAACTTTGAAATCTTTTTTTTAAAAAGGCTTTTGTGTGGCTGTGTTTGGAAGACACAAAATGGGTCTTTCATTTAGTTTAGAAGGATACTTGATTTCAGTTTGTTATATGACCTCTATTATTAATGATCCAAGCAGAAGAATGTTTGAAATAAAACTGCCCTCTTTGCCATCGATTGATTGCTTTTGTATTCTAAAGAATAACTTAAGACAAATGTTTTTTCTTTATGTCTTCACACATCAGTCCCAAATAAGTTGCTGAATAGTAGGAAGCAATAGTGACATGCTACATGAAGCTATTCAGATCCTGTCTTACTTGCCATGGAATTACATCCTACCTTTGTTCTTATGCCTAATACCCTTCAACAATCAACTAAGAAGCCGTGTATGGTGGTGCACATCTGTCATCCCAGGAAGTAGGCTGCTGAGTCAGGAACATCTCAAATTTGAGGCCATTCTCACTAAATAGCAAGATACTATTTGAAAATAAAAGCAACCAGCAAAACCAAAGTAACCACAGCAAAACTGGCTAGTGTCATTGTTGTAGTGTGACTTTAAACTCTGATCATTCTCCACATCACTATTATACCACTTCAAATTCATGAAAGGGAAAAATAACACTCTTTGTAAAAATCCTTCAGTATTTCCCCACTGATGGATACCTTCAGTCTGGCATTCAAGAACCTTTGTGATTTGACTCCGAAGCATCATTCTTGCTTTGTCTACCACTAAGGACTCCCTGGCTTGTACTTATGTTACAGTCATGAATGCAGATTTTATATGCTTATAAACACAACCAACACACACACTCTGATGCTGCCTTGTTCTTTCTACCACTGTTGCTATACTTTACCTGGACCAGCTGCTTCTTTGTGTTTCCCTGTTTTTGGAAGCAGAAATCCTACCCACATTGTAAGGCCCTGTTTAAATATCTCCTCTCCCACAGTGTTACCTTTGATACAATTTTTAACATTTTCTACTGGTGTTATTTTCGTTTGTAACTGGTGAAGTTCATGGGCCTGCTTTATAATCCCATAGCAGTACAGAAGCTGTTCATATACATACCAGTTGCCAGTAAGCCCTTTTTGTACATTGAGAATGAACCTTCATGTCTACCCCTGGATCACAGAACTTTTCTCTCTTAATCATTTGCAAATGTCCCTACTGTTCAGGTTAAGGGAATGTGCATCCTAGCAACCTTTCCATATAATAAGGGAACCTGGCCCCTTGTTATGCATTAAATAGCTTTAAGTTCATTAACAGAAACCAAAAGTTTGAGACAGAGAGTTTGGTCTCTGGATTAGTATTTCAAGTTGGCATAGCACAACAGGACAGTTGTCCCCTCAGTTGTTGGAAGGAATGACCTAGCCATCAATTTAGCCTGTGGAATGTGTGACTCTGTATGAGACAAAGCCTTAGATACATCAATAAAACCATGCTGGCAGACCCAAGATAAGAATCTGTTTAGCTTCCAGTAGCATTTGCATAACTCCGGGAACTCAAGCCCCAGGTGCCAACAATGTTCAGAAGAATCTTTACAGTTCTATGACAGTTTAGGTCTCTCTTACTGATAAGAGGTATTATTTAGCATTTCTTCACTCACCATTTAAAAGCAAATGTCCTGTGAACATAAAGAAAGGCTGGAGAGTTCCCCCTTCGTGTTTGTTTGGTTAGTTAAGTTGGCAGGCAACCACCAGAGGGAAATTGATGTCTGTTAGTGTCACAGGTGTGATTTTTGCAAGCTCTCTTTCTGGCAAGCATCCAGGATGTCACTGTCCTGAAGCCTGGCTTCCCGCACTATTATCATATGAAACTGTAAGCCAGCAAGGTCAAAAAGCCATGCGAGAAATAAACACAAATGACCAAAGATTAATTTGGGGGGTGCATTATCTGTCGAAAAATCATATTTTTCTCTAAAGGGAAAACTTGGAAATTTTTCATTTGTGGGTTCATTAGAAGCTCCCCTCTGTGGAGAGAAAAAGTGAAGAGCCAAAGGATTTGATTGTATGGGTGGTCTGACAGAAACATCTGTCCCTCATTGGCCTCGGATGTCACACAACTGATTTGGCTGCCTGGTGTTGTGTTGCCTACCTTCTTCTTTGCTCCATTCATGGCCCTCTTGAAGCTGTGCCACATTGTTGGAGATTTTGGAAACAGCTTCTTATCTCCTAAGTTTTTGGTTGAAGAGCTGCAATTGAGATACGTGGGAATTCAATCACATTAGGTCAATAAGTAATTTTGGGGGCTAAAGAGCTGGAACTTCATTCTAGAAACATGGCAAGGGAAAAGTCCCTTACAACCACCATGATTTCTTCAATGATGTCCATATCTGCATCTATTCTGAAAGACCTTGTGAACTATTGAAACTGCCACTAAGGGTTTGGGCCTTATAAACAAAAGAAACAAGTTAATGCTGTGTACTACCAACATGATTTTTCTCACAGTTCTTTGCTTACATGGATGCATCGATGTTTGTGAAGCAGAAGTTAAACAGATGAAAAGGCTTTTTGATGCAGGACCTCTGCCGGACTTTATGTTGTTTCCATGTACGTTGTGTATCTTTGAGGTAGTTGAACATGCTGTGGGTTTGTTTGTCGAGTGTTTGTCCCTGAAACCTATTCCCCAGCTACAAGGACAGGCTCTTCCCTTCCATGGATGTGCTGTAATCTGAATAGCTGTTAACAAAGTCTGTCAGCAGCATTACTGCTGAGGAACACTTCATGGAGTGTTTTGTCACTTTTTTCTAGTGGCTAGAACTTTGTCTACTCATGGTAACATCCTGTTCTTAGCGTAACAAGTGGTGGTGCAACCAGCAAAACCTTCCATACTTGGGTCATTTGAGAAGTCAGTTTACTCATGTTTATATAAATGGTACAGAGTAGCACTGTCCTTGTGGAACATTCATTTATAAGTCTCCTTTCAGAGACTGCATAACTAGGATTAAGGAAGACTACAATATTATATCTGAAGGGAAACCTGGATACCTACTAATTTGGTAGGCATGGTGATTTAAACCTTATTCTCAATGTAATAGTATACTGCATTGGTTCCACCTTTCTAGTTCAGTAATTCATTCGACAAATATTTATTGGTGCTTCCTGTATTCCTTGTTCTCTTTTGGGCATTTGGGATACAACTTTTAACAAAAATTCCCAGAGTTACAAGATGTTGTGGTTAGGTTTCTTGTCAACTTGATAGGGTCATGGGAAGAGGGAACCTCAACTGATAAAATACTTCCATCAAATTGGCCTGTAGACAAGCTGATGGTGAATTTTCTTAGTTAAATATTGATCTCCCCACTCCCCCCCCTTCTGTCTCTCTCTCTCTGTCTCTCTCTCTCTCTCTGTGTGTGTGTGTGTGTGTGTGTGTGTGTGTGTGTGTGTGTGTGTGTGTATGTGCATGCCCACATGTGTGCATGTGGGGGATGCTCACCTTGAACTGGAGATTCTGGTCTTTAATGTCATCTTACTCCTTTCAGAATGGCTAAAATCAAGAACACAATGACAGTTTGTGCTGGAGAGGATGTGGAGAAAGGGCAACACTACTCCACTGCTGGTGGAAGTGCCAACTCGTACAGCCACTATAGAAATCAGTATGGGGCTCAGTCTACCGCAAGACCCAGCAATTCAACTCTTAGGCATATACCCAAAAGATGCCCATTCACACAAAAAGATGTCTGTTCCACTATGTTCATAGCAGCAATATATGTAATAGCTAGATCCTGGAAACAACCTAGATGCCCCACAACTGAAGAGTGGATAGAGAAAACGTGGTACGTTTATACAAAGGAGTACTACTCAGTGGAAAAAAAACAGTAGAATCTTGAAATTTGCAGGCAAGTGGATAGCACAAGAGGAAAACATCCTGAGTGAGGTAACCCAGACACAAGAAGACAAACATGGTATGTACTCACTCAAATATGGATTTGAGATATGAATCAGGGGAGTTTCAGCCTACAATCCCAGTGCCAGTGAGTCTGGGAAACAGGGAGGTTCCCAAGAGAGATGCACGATACCCTAGAGAAGTGGAATGAGGCAAGATCTCCTGAGCAGATTGGGAACATCAGGGGAGGGGAGAGCTGATGGGGGAAGTCCTGTGTATATGTCAATAAAGCACTGTTGGCCAATAGGGAAGCAAGATAGGTGGGACTAGTAGTTGAGGAGGATTCTGGGTAGGAGAAACACAGGGAGCCGAGATGTAACCGCCATGGGGTAGTAAGAGAAATACTTAGAGTAACAATTATGGGGTAAATACTTAAGTCAGAGCTAACCAGTAAGAAACAAGCAAGGCCAACAGCTTCATAATTAATATAGCCTCCTGTGTGTTTATTTGGGACTGATGTGGCTCTGGAACCAGGCTGGCAGGGAGGCTTCTCTTTACATAATGGTGATAAGGAGTGGGATGATGAATTTCCACATAGAATGACAAAAGCTTTAAAGGAATTTTAGAAACAGAAGAACAGAGAGAAGCACAGATTTTTGGTAGCAGCATTTTCTCAGGTGGGCTCTATTTTGCTAGCAACAAGCAAAGACTCACGAGGCTTGCTTAAGGGAGTCTTCCTGACTAAGCATAAAAAAAACAAGGTTCTTTTAAGAGGCTCTGCTAATGATTGAAAGGTGTGTACATACAGCTGGAAGTGGCAGTGACTACATATCTAGGCTGGCAGCTTTTGCTAGATGTCAACATGGACTTACGCAGTAAGCTGGAATCACGCTTACGCCTGCCATCTTGGAAAAACTACAGTTTAAACAGCCGCGGTTTTAACAGATAAGACACGTGGCAAGAAAAACATAAAGATTTACAGTAAAGTCAGACTTGGATGAAGAAAAACCTCTAAAAGTTTACAGTGTGTTTAAAAATATACGTAAGATTGAGAGAGGAAAAAGAAACGGCAAAGTGGTAAAGAAGTAGAGAAGTCGGCTGAGGTGGCACACGCTGGTAGGATTGCTGCAGAGGCAGAGGCAGAGGCAGGCAGATTTCAAAAGAGAAACCTTGTCTCAGAGAAATAAATAAAGAAATAAAAGTAAAAGAAATACAGTAATAATATAGATAAATAAATAAGCCACGTAAAGATGGAAAATACACAGAAAGTCTGGATACTGTATGCTATTGTGTTTTTCAGTTTTTTGATTGCTCAGGAAGGAACAATTGCTAAAGTACACTTGATTATAAATGCTGCTGAGTTAATCCAACTTATACCTTTTAAAAATGCCTTGACTTCAAATTTTAAGTATAAGGATATGTTACTTTGGAAAGGAGTTTTTGTCTATGTTTCCACAGATAATGAAAAGCTGAGGATTCCTTCCAGGCTTCTGTGGTTTGATGAACCAAGGCCCCGGAAGAAATGGCCTAAGTGATTCAACATCTAAAACAGCTAAGATGATGCAATCTTACAGACCCGAAAACAAGGACTTATACAGGTTTCTGAGTTTTGTCATGATCCCCATGGTATGAACAGAGCCCCCTTGCAGCATGAAGCAATTTGGAATGAGCAACGTCCTAATTCCCATCTTGTTTATAAATCTTTGTTTTCATTTAAATGGGATTGTTTATAATTGGTTAATGATCACAACCAATCTCTTCTTAAAGGAAAAAGGGGAATTATGGTATGGGTATTGTTTTTCATTTATTGATACAAATTCAAGGTCAATTTTATGATGTGTATATTTCTCCTCTTGATTAAGTATTGTGCTTATACTGATCTTTTAAAACATAATGCATAATTTAATACAGTCTATAGATAGTTATAATAGTCAGAATTTATAGTTAGGTAAGTTAGGTTTTCTAGATATATAGAGATGTATTTGAGACAGATAGATAGTCTTCAAACCTTTCAAAGACCTTCAGAAAATGGCTTTTTAAAATGGTTTAGGGTTCTTCTTCACAATGGGAAATGTCTGCTCCTGACACATCAATTACGTCTGACAGGAAGATGGGCATTGAAGAAACTCGTTATGGAGTTTGCTTCCAACATGGCAAGATTAGCCATTTGGGCAAGAAACTGCTCTTTCCTAGACTTGCTTGACTGTTGTTGTATAATCTGGACATGCAGGACCCACAGGAAAGTGACTGCTGAACTCATTCTTACAGGGGTCCTGATTCATGGAAGAATCTATGAGACTTTCTGTAGGACACAGAAAAATGACTGACAAGCAAGGCCAACAGCTTCATAATTAATATAGCCCCCTGTGTGTTTATTTGGGACTGATGCGGCTCTGGAACCAGGCTGGCAGGGAGGCTTCTCTTTACAGAGAGGGAGCCAAGAAAAAGAGAGGGGATAAGAGGAGGGGAGAAGAATGTATGGGGGAGCAGGAAGGTTGAGTCGAGGTAAGAATAGAGGAGAGAAGGATGAGAGATACCATAATAGATAGAGTCATTGTAGGCTTGAGGAAAAAGCTGACACTAGTAAGATCTCCAGAGATCTACAAGGATATCACCAAGTGGAAAACTAAGCAATAGTGGAGAGACTACATTAAATGCCCATCATTGATGGTAAGGTTGATGACTACCTTATATGCTATCCTAGAACCTTCATCTAGTGACTGATAGAAGCAGAGACACATACCCACAGCTAAACACTGAACTCTACTCCTGGAACCTAGTGACAGAGATCAAGGAGTGATGAGCAAGGGGTCAAGACCATGATGGTGAAACCCAAAAAGACAGCTGACAGGATAAAGGGGAGCTCTTGAATCCCAGACTGATGCCTGAGAGGCTAACAGGGGACTGATCCAGACTCCATGAATGTAGTGCCAGTGAGCAGGCCTCAGAAATAACTGGGGCCTTGGGTAGTAGATCAGTGTTTGCCATGGTTTATGAATGAACTTTGGGAGCCCATTCCACATGGAGGGATGCTTTTTCAGCCTGGACACATGGGGAAGGGCCTAGGTCCTGCCCTGGATGAAATGACAGACTTTAGAGATCCCCCCAAGGAGGGCCTCACCCTCCATGGGGAATGATGTGGGGATTGGGTGGGGGGGCTGGGGGGCTGGGGGAGAGACAAGGGAGGAGGAGTGGAAGAGGGAACTGGAATTGACATGTGAAGCATTCATTTTTCTAATTTAAATAGAAACATTACAAAAAATAAGCTCTAGATGTCGTGGGGGGCAAGCCAGTAAGCAATATTCATCCATGACCTCTGCTTCCAGCTTTGACTTTCTGCCTCGACTTCCCTGCATGATAGAAAGTAAGCTATAAGATGAAATAAACCATTTCCTTTCCAGATTACTTTTGGCCATGATGTTTATCATAGCAATAGAAAGCATACTAGAACACATGGGAAAAAAGAGAAATAAGCAAATAAAATCATGGGTTAAATGACACATTTATAGACTGGGCAAGTGACATGTAGCAATGAAAACAAGGTAGCAAATTGCAGAGTGGCCAGGGGAAGTGTGTGTTCTTAATATAAAAATTATGATTTATAACTTAAGTCACTTATCTCAAATATGGTTTATCTATGCTGAAATTATACAGTAATAAGACATAATATCTACCCTGAAATTATACAGTAATAAGACATAATATCTATTCTTGTTTTAACACATGCACACACCCCACACACACAGACTTACAAAGAAGAGGTGATAATTTAAAGGATAGATAAGTCAGCCATATGAATATCGGGAGGACAAATTCTCAAGTACAAATCATTCAACTTACAAAGATCTTCAGGTAGACTGTTGAGCTTGTTTTAAGTACTGAAGGAAAAATGCCATTGTGACAGGAACACTGCAAGCAAGTGGACAAATAGCATCATTTACTAGATAAGTGGTTCTCAAACTGTGGTCAGGTACCTTGGTAGTCATAGACACACTAGCTAGCAAGCTGTTCTGTTGAGTTTAAGGGATAAGAGACTGTTCTCTCAGACACCCAATTTAAGTAGGTCCTGATAGTTCTTTGATCATGAAAAATAAGAGAGCTTATCCAATGCAGTGATTCTCAAAGAATGATCCTTAGGCCAATGACACCAATATCAATCTTGAAACTTGTTGGGAGTGCAAATTCTCAACCTTACCCCTGACCTACTGAAACAGAAATCTAGGATGGGGGAAAGTGAGCTGTGTCATAATAAGTAACCCAGTCCATTGTGTTTCAAAAGTGTAGAATTGTTAGTCTACAACAGAACTAGGGAGGTGGATAGTTTCAGTTCTGCTAGGAAGAAGTTTCCTTTCAATTAAAATGTTCACTGCCCAACTATGCCCTTACACTGGTCTCCTGCTAAAATGACATTACTGCATTAATTATTTCTTCCTGATCATATTAGTAATAAATTTCAGTACGTTTTTGGTGTTTTACAAACTTACTTATTTCATTTTAAAAAATAATCCTGTAGATTAGGGACTTTCATCATTTCCATTAGATAGATGAGGAAAAATAGACACATGTAACATACTTGTGATGAAAGATATGAACCGAGGCAGTATGATTTTGTAGCTACATCAATAGTTTTATACCACTATCAGCATACCTAAGAACACTGGGAGTGATTTGATTTTAGGTAATATTGTGCAAGAAATTCCAGTCTGTTCTAGTTTGCTTATATTGCTATTATAAATGCCATTGTCAATACAACTTGAGGAACAAAGGTTATTTAGCTTTACAGATGTCCACCATGAAGGGAAGCTAGGGGAGAAACACAAGGCAGGAACCTGGAGGCAGGAATTGAAGCAGAGGCTGTGGAGGAGTGCTGCTTAATGACTTGCTCCCCTGTGGATTGCTCAGAGTGCTTTTAAAGTCAGCCCTGTATTAGCCAATTAATGGTGGTACCTCCCACAGTGGGCTGGACCCTCCTACACCAGTCATTAATCAAAAAACAAGAACAGCTATGGCAGCTTCACAGACATCCCTTCCAGCCAGCCTGAGGGAGGCATTTTCTCATTTGAGGTTTCCTCTCATTAGACAACCCTAACTTGTGTCAAGTTGGCAAGAAACTAACCAGCAAACCTCCTCTTTTAACTCTGATTTAAATTGATGGAATAGTGATCACAGAGGTCATGGAATGATTCTTCTAGTTCAAAGCTCTGAAAGGTGAAACAGGCTGCCTAAGATTACATAGCTAATCAAGTGTCAGAACCAATATTTAAACATCAGGTCCCCAAATTTCAACTCAGTATTAATACATTTCCATTGGAAAACAAGAACAAAACGTGATTACCGAAACAAAAAAAGCAACAACAACAAAACCCAGAGGACATATCCAGAAGATTGTGTGTTTACCAGCATCCATTTTAATTGCCATTATTAGCACAGACAGTTCTTTTCCTGCTGATATGCCCATGAAGAACAGTGCAACAACTGCAAACACCAGTCTCCCTACAAACAGAACTTGTCAGCCTAACGCACATGAGCTGCAGAGTAGGTTCTACTAATACTATCTTCAGTTGTCAACTACATAAAACCAAGAAGTCAGCAAAAGTTAAGTAACTTTTCTATCAGTTCTATTCAAGACTCCTAACATTTCTCTGTTTGCTTAGCTTTGTTTCTAACTGTGCCTCTCCTGTCATCTGTAATAAAATTTGCCCAAGGAATCTATAGAAGCTGATGTTCTGTTCAGTTTTAAAAAGCCCGTCCATTTAAGATTAAGGCTTTATCATAAAACCTCAGCAATGAAAGATAAAAATCTCCATTTAGACACATAAATGTGAATGTGACCACCTTTTCTGCCTGTACCTTCTAGTCTACATTTATGAAAGTATGATGTATAATTTAAGTTCTTAATATCAGATGTGTTTGCCCTATAATAAAATTCTGTATTAATAAAATGTACTACCTCAGCTTGATTTTTGTTATCAATGTATTAACTAGTCGTGTCACTTCCCTTTATTACAGTGTACAAATAAAATAAATTATTAATTCTGGTTTAAAATCTAGCTCAGACTAGCATGATTTTTTTTTCATTAGAGTTATCCATGGTACTTTTTGGAGGCCTCTAAGAATAAGAGAGTGTAGTGAAAAATTGTATTCCATAACACAAATGCAATTATGAAATATATTTTTACTTATTGGGCCTCCAAACAGCTTCTACTCCAAAAAAGGCAAATATCCCTCAAAATATACTTGGGTGCTTTTTTAACATAAACTTTGTTTCATTCTTGGCTATACCTAAAGTATAGTGTTTATAAAACCAAAGAATACTTTCCTTTATAGGAGTTGCTGTTGTCATGATGTCACTTTACAGCATTAGAAACCTTAACTAAGACAGAAGTTGGTACCAGTGACTGGGATATTGCTGTGATATTACTGACCATATTTTTGTTTGGAGTAATTTGTATTTTGTTACTTTGGGTTAGGAAAGCAGTGGAATGTTTTGAGCACTGCTTAACTGGCTATATTAGTAGCAACACAGAAAATTTGAACTGCGGGGGTCTGCCTCAAGTTGTTTCAGAGTAAAAGAATTTTAGTATATTGCCTAAAGATCCTTCTCGTGATAGTTGGTGAAGAATGTGGCTGCTTGTTGCCCTTGTCCAAAAAGTTGTCTGAGGCTAAAATGAAGAGATTTGGATTAATTCCATTGGCAGAGGAAATCTCAAATCAGCCTAGTATAGACTTGTGGTTATTAGTGTTAACTCTAATAATGAAGATACATAATGAAAAGGATCAAGCTGAGAAAGAAAAAAATACAAAATATAAAATTTGAGGCGAAAAGGAGCTAAATCCTGTATTCAAGTTCATGGTGTCTTTTCACAACAATAGAAATCCCAAGACACCTGAATTCAAGAAAGTAGTTCTGCTACAACAATGCAAATTATTTATATCCAATAGAGCTAATTCTGCAGAAACACTGGAGACCTGAGGACTGCACACAGCAGAGCTGGATCCCAGCCCAATGGGATTCAGCCTGCCCAAAAACTGCCAGCTTCCAAGCCCCAGTCTCCACCCATGGGACAGGCGAGGCAAGGGTCCAGCCTACCCAGAGTTTGCTAAGGTCCCATCCACACAAGAGGAAAGCCACCAGGGTATTGGACCTGCTCCCCCCCCCACTGGAAAGGGGTCACATACCCACCATGGGAGGAAGAGACTCCTTCTGCAACCACAAGAAGAAATGATGGGAAGCAGACAATACAAAAACACACCACCAACAGAAAAACCAATATGACACCACCAGAAACTAGAGAATCTACACCCACAAGACCTGAACAGTCCATTGCAGAAGAAGCAGATGAGAAAGACCTTAAAAGCAAATTCATGAAAATGATAGAGCTCTCAAAGAAAATATGAGAAAATCCCTTAAAGACATGGAAGAAAAAACAAACCAAAAAATACAACAATTACAAGAAATGGGGAAAAAACAATGCAAAAAATGCAAGAAATGGAAGAAAAGACAAACCAAAAACTTCAAAAAATGCAAGAAAGAGAGGAAAAGACAAAGCAAAAGTTACAAGAAATAATTCAAAAAGTACCATGTTTGAAAGCTGAAATATAGACAATAAAAAAAAAACACAGACTGAAGGAATGCTGGAAATAGAAAAGCTGGGCAAACTGTCAGGTACAACAGATACAAGCATAGCCAACAGAATACAAGAGATGGAAGACAGAATCTCAGGTGTTAAAGATACACTAGGGTGTAAAGAGAAGCTTTTTCCTTGAGAGGAGCCTTCCAGCCAGCCTGGTTCTAGAGCCGCATCAGTCCCAAATAAACACACAGGAGGCTGTATTAATTATGAAGCTGTTGGCCTTGCTTGTTTCTTACTGGCTAGCTCTGACTTAAGTAATTGCCCCATAATTGTTCATCTAAGTATGTTTCTTACTGGAGAAGTTCCGGGCTTCCTACCCCATGGCGGTTACATCTCAATTCTCCATATGTTTCTCCTACCCAGAGTCCTTCTGGTCCCCTAGTCCCTCCTATCTTGATTCCCTATTGGCCAGACAGTGCTTTATTGACAGATGCACAGGACTTAACTCCAACATCTCCTCTTTTCTGTTTAAACAAAAGAAAGTTCTTAACTTTAGCATAGTCAAATTATATATAACAGAAAAGTTATCAAATAAGAACATAGTTACAATATTTTAGCATGATTTAAAGAAAATATCATCTATCCCATCCTTGTGAGTCCAAAGTTCTATGTGTAGCTTATCTTTTATCATAACTAAGGAAAACTATAATTATAACTATCTGTCTTCAACTCCATCAAAGACCACAGAAGGATAATATATAAACTCTAGGATTGACAGAGATATCTTACTGCCTGGACAGTCACCTGAAGTTCCTCTGTAACGTTGGGGCATCCATCTTCAGCCCATAGGCCACAATGAATCCAGAAGATTTCTCAGCAAAGCAGGAAATTTCAAAACTGTCCATCTGCAGTCTATCAGTCATTTTTCTTTGTCCTGAAGAAAATTTCTTAGACTCTTCCATGAAGCAGGAACCCTGTAAGACTGAGTTCAACAGTCACTTTCCTGTGGGTCCTGCATGTCTAGTTTATACAGCAACAGTCAAAAAGTACAGGCAAGAGCAGTTTCTTGCCCAAATTGCTAATCTTGCCATGTTGAAAGCAAACTCCATAACAAGTTTCTTCAATGCCCATCTTCCTCTCAGACATAATTGGTGCTGCCAGGAACAGACATTCCTCATTGTCAAGAAAAACCCCAAGCCTTTTTAAATGCCAGAAGGTCTTTGAAAGGTTTGAAGACTATCTGTCTCAAATACATCTCTATATATCTAGAAAACCTAACTTACCTAACTATAACTTCAGACTATTATAAGTAACTATCTATAATCTGTATTTAATTGTGCATTATGTTTTAAAAGATCAGTATAAGCATAATACTTAATCAAGAGGAGAAATATACACATCACAAAATTGACCTTGAATTTGTATCAATAAATGAAAAACAATACCCATACCATAATTCTCCTTTTTAACCATTAAAAGTGATTGACTGTGATCATTAATCAATTATAAACAACCCCATTTAAATGAAAACAAAGATTTATAAACAAGATGGAAATTAGGACGTCGCTCATTCCAAACTGCTTCATGCTGGAAGGGGGCACTGTTCATACCATGGGGATCATGACAAAACTCAGAAACCTGTATAAGTCCTTATTTTTAGGGTCTGTGAAGCTCCATCATCTTAGCTGTCTCAATTGTTGGAACACCTGGCCCACTGCTTCTGGAGGTCTTGGTTCATCAAATCACAAAAGCCTGGAAGGAATCCTCAACTTTTCATTTTCTGTAGAAACATAAATGAAAACTCCTTTCCCAAGTAACATATCCTTATACTTAAATTTTGAAGTCAAGGCATTTTCAAAACATAGAAGTTGAATTAATTCAGCAGCATTTATAATCAAGTGTACTTTAGTAGCAGTTCCTTCCTGAGCAAGCAAAAAACTGAAAAGCACAATAGCGTACAGTATCCAGACTCTCTGTGTATTTTCCATCTTTACGTGGCTTATTTATTTATCTATTATTACTCTATTTCTTCTACTTTTATTTATTTTTCTCTGAGACAGGGTTTCTCTTTGGAAATCTGCCTGCCTCTGCCTCTGCAGCAAATCCTACCGGCGTGCGGCACCACAACGCCGGCTTTTCTATTTATTTACCACTTTGACGTTTCATTTTCTCTCTCAATCTCATGTATATTTTTAAACACAATGTAAACCTTTAGAGGTTTTGTTCATCCAAGTCTGACTTTACTGTAAATCTTTATGTTTTTCTGGCCACGTGTCTTATCTGTTAAAACCGCGGCTGTTTAAACTGCCGTTTCCAAGATGGCGGGTGTAAGCGTGACTCCAGCTGCCGGCTTGGAGATGTGGTCGCTGCCACTTCCAGCCACACATACAACTTTTCAATTGTTAGCAGAGTCTCTTTAAAGAACCTTGCTGGTTTTTTTTTCTTTTTATGCCGAGTCAGAAAGACTCCCGTAAGTGAGCCACGTGAATCTTGGCTTGTCACTAGCAGAACAGAGCCCACCTGAGAAAATGCTGCTACCAAAAATCTGTGCTTCTCTCCGTTCTTCTGTTTCTAAAGTTCCTTTAAAGCTTTTGTTATTTTGCGTGGAAATTCAATCCCGCTTCTGACAACCATTATGTAAAGAGAAGCTTTTCCCGTGAGAGGAGCCTTCCCGCCAGCCTGGTTCTAGAGCCCCATCAGTCTCAAATAAACACACAGGAGGCTATATTAATTATGAAGCTGTTGGCCTTGCTTCTTTCTTACTGGCTAGCTCTGACTTAAGTAATTACCCCATAACTGTTAATCTAAGTATGTTTCTTACCGGAGAAGTTCCGGGCTTCCTACCCCATGGCGGTTACATCTCAACTCTCCATATGTTTCTCCTACCCAGAGTCCTTCTGGTCTCCTAGTCCCTCCTATCTTGATTCCCTATTGCCAGACAGTGCTTTATTGACAAATGCACAGGACTTCCCCCAATACTAGGGGAAATAGATTCATCGACCAAAGAAAATCTTAAGTCCAAGAAATCCCTAGAACAAAATATCCATGAAATATGGGACACAGTGGAAAGACCAAACCTAAGAATAATAGGTATAGAAGAAAGTGAAGAAATCCACCTCAAAGGGGCAGAAAACATATTCAACAAAATCATAGAAGAAAACTTTCCTAACCTAAGTCAAGACATTCCAATGAAGGTTCAAGAAGCTTACAGAACACCACATAGAGTGGATCACAAAAGGAAATCCCCTTGCCACATAATAATCAAGACCCCAAATATACAGAATAAAGAATATTAAGAGCAGCTAACGAAAAAGGCCAAGTAACGTACAAAGGCAAACCTATCAGAATCACACCTAATTTCTCCATGGAAACCCTGAAAGCCAGAAGGTCCTGGAAAGATATTCTACCAACACTAAGAGACCATGGATGCCAGCTCAGACTACTATACCCAGCAAAACTTTTAATCACTATAGATGGAGAAAACAAGATATTCCATGACAAAACCAGATTTAAACAATACGTATCCACTAACCCAGCCCTACAGAAAGTTCTGCAAAGAAAACCCCAACCCAAGGGAGTTAAGTACAACAACAACAAAAAAAAAACAGGCAATAGATAATCTGACCTTTCCAACAGCCAAAAGAAAAAAAGGGTGGAAATCCACATACAATTCAGCCACCACCAACAATTCCAAAACAAACAAGAATGAGCAATCACTGGTCATTAATATCCCTCAATGTTATTGGTCTTAACTCACCCATAAAGAGACACAGGCTAACAGAATGAATTCGAAGACAGAACCCATCCTTCTGCTGCATACAAGAGACACACCTCAGCCTCAAAGACAGACATTATCTCAGAGTTAAGGGTTGGGAAAAGATTTTCCAATCAAATGGACACAAGAAACAAGCGTGGGTAGCAATCTTAATATCTAACAAATTAGATTTCATGTTGGGGGAAGTACTGTGCATTTGTCAATAAAGTACTGTGGAGTCAATAGGAAACCTAGATAGGAGGGACTAGGAGTCCAGGAGGACTCTGGGAAGGGGAAACACGAGAATTCAAGATGTAACCGCCATGGGGTAGGAAGCCCTGAACGTCTCCAGTAAGAGAAATACATAGATGAACAATTATGGGGTAAATACTTAAGTCAGAGCTAGCCAGTAAGAAACAAGCAAGGCCAACAGCTTCATAATTAATAAAGCGTCTTGTGTGTTTATTTGGGGACTACAATGCGGTAGAGCCCAGGCAGATGGCGGGGGATAAACCAAAGCAGCTAGCAAAGAAAAAGCTTCTCTTAACAATTTCAAAATAAGATCAAGATCATTACAAGAGAGATCCACCAAGATGAAGTTTCAATTTTGAACATTTATGCCGCAAACACAAAGGCACCCACATTCATAAAAGAAATGTAACTAAAACTCCAATCACATATAAAGCCCCACACACTTATAGTGGGAGACATCAACATCCCACTCTCACCTCTAGACAGGACTACCAGACAGAAACATAACAAAGAAGCAAAGAAGTTAATAGAAGTTATGACACAATTTGGATTAACAGACATCTATAGAACATTCCATCCAAATGAAAAAGAACATACCTTCTCAGCGCCACATGGAACCTTCGCAAAAATCAAGCACATCTCAACAGGTACAAAACATTTGGAATAACTCCATGCACCTTATCAGATCACCATGCATTAAAATTAGAATTCAACAACAACACAAATTGCAGAAACCCTATAAAATCATGGAAGTTGAATAATGCACAATTGCACCATTCCTGGGTCAATGAAGAAATAAAAAAAGAAATTAAAGACTTCTTAGAATTCAATGAGAATGACGACACAACATACCCAAACTTATGGGACACTTCGTAGCCAGTGCTACAAGGGAAGGTCATAGCACTAAGTGGCCATATGAAGAAAGTGGAGGATAGTTACACTAGAGAATTAACAGCACAACTGAAAGCTCTAGAACACAAAGAAGCAAATTCACCCAGGAGGAATAGACACCAGGAAATAATCAAATTGAGGCCTGAAATCAATAAAGGAGAGACTAGGAAAACAATACAAAAAATAAATGTAACGAAGACTTGGTTCTTTGAGAAAATCAACAAGATAGACAAACCTTTATCCAAACTTACCAAACAACAGAGTGTGAACATGCAAATTAATAAATCACAAACAAAAAGGGGGATATAACAATGGACACTGAGGAAATCCAGAGAATCATCAGGTCATATTTTGAAAATTTGTACTCCACAAAATTTGAAAATCTATAGGAGACGGACAATTTTCTGGATAGATATCACTTGTCAAAATTAAATCAAGAACAGATAAACAATTTAAATAGACCTATAACCTCTAATGAAATAGAAACAGTCATCAAAAGTCTCCCAACTGAAAAAACCCAGGGCTAGATGGCCTCAGTGCAGAATTCTACCAGAAATTCAAAGAACACCTTATACCAATTCTTCTCAAAGTATTCCATGCAATAGAAGCAGAAGGGTCTTTGACAAACTCTTTCTACAAGGCTTCAATAACCACGATACCCCAGACACACAAAGACACAACTAAGAAAGAGAACCAGACCAATAACCCTCATGAATATTGATGCAAAAATACTCAATAAAATACCGGCAAATCAGATCCAAGAACACATCCAATACCTCACTCACCATGATCAAGTAGGAATCATCACAGGCATGCAGGGTTGGATCAACATATGAAAATCCATCAATGTAATCCACCATACAAACATGCTGAGAAACAAAAATCACATGATAATCTCATTGGATGCTGAAAAAGCCTTTGACAAAATCCAACACCTGTTCATGATAAAGGTCTTGGAGGGATCTGGTATAACAGGAACTTACCTCAACATAATAAAAGCTAAACGCAGCAAACCAACAGCCAACATCAAACTAAATAGAAAGAAACTCAACGCAATTCCTCTAATATCAGGAACAAGACAAAGCTGTCCACTCTCTCCATACCTCTTCAGTATTTTACTTGAAGTTCTAGCTAGAGCAATATGACAACAAAAGGAGATCAAGGGGGTACAAATTGGAAGGGAAGAGGGCAAATTTTCACTATTTGCAGATGATATGATAGTTTACATAAATGACTCAAAAAACTCCACCAGAGAACTCCTGGAGCTGATAAATACTTTCAGCAAAGTGGTAGAATACAAGATCAACTCAAGAAAATCAGTAGCCCTACTATATACAGACAATAAAAGGGCTGAGAAAGAAATCAGAGAAACATCACTCTTTACAATAGCCACACACAACATAAAATACTTTGGAGTAACACTAACCAAACAAGTGAAAGACCTGTATAGCAAGAAATTTGAGTCTTTAAATAAATAAATCAAAGAAGACGCCAGAAGGTAGAAAGATCTCCCATGCTCTTGGATAGGTAGGATCCACATAGTAAAAATGGCAATTTTACTGAAAGCAATATACAGATTTAACGCAATCCCCATTAAAATCCCAGCACAATTCTTCACAGACCTTGAAAGAAAAATTCTTATCTTTATATGGAAAAACAAAAGACCCAGGATAGCCAAACCAAACTTATTCAACAAAGCAACATCTGGAGGCATCACCATCCCTGACTTCAAACTTTATTATAGAGCTGCAGTCCTGAAAACCGCATGGTACTGGCACAAAAATAGACAGGTAGACCAAAGGAATTGAAATGAACACCCTGATATTAACCCATACATGTATGAACATCTGATTTTCAACAAAGAAGCCAAAAAAATATACAATGGAAAAAAGAAAGAATCTTTAACAAATGGTGCTGGCATAACTGGATGCTGGCATGTAGAAGAATGTGGATAGATCCATGTCTATCGCCATGCACAAAACTTAAGTCCAAATGGATCAAAGACCTCAACATAAATCCAGTCACACTGAAACTGTTAGAAGAGAAAGTGGGAGGCTCCCTTGAACTAATTGGTACAGGAGACCGCTTCCCGAACATAATTCCAGAAGCACTGACACTAAGATCGACAATTAATAAATGGGACCTCCTGAAACTGAGAAGCTTCTGTAAGGCAAAAGACACAGTCAGCAAGACAAAAAGCAACCGCACATACTGGGAAAAGATATTCACTAACCCCACATCTGACAGAGGGCTGATCTCCAAAATTTACAAAGAACTCAAGAAGCAAGTCTCCAAATCACCAAAGGATCCAATCAAAAAATGGGGTACAGAACTAAATAGAGAATTCTCAATAGAGGAGACTAAAATGGGTGAAAGACACTTGAGAAAGTGCTCAACATTCCTAGTCACCCTGGAAATGCAAATCAGAACAACTCTGAGATACCATCTCACTCCTGTCAGAATGGCTAAAATAAAAAAATTCCAAGGACAGTTTATGCTGGAGAGGATGTGTAGAAAGGCGAACACTCCTCCACTGCTAGTAGGAGTGCCAACTTGTACAGCTACTTTGGAAATCTGTATGGAGATTCCTCAGGAAAATGGGAATAAGTCTACCAGAAGACCCACCAATTCTACTCTTAGGCATATACCCAATAGATGCACATTCATACAACAAGGATGTCTGTTCCACTATGTTCATAGCAGCATTATTTGTAATAGCCAGAACCTGGAAGCAACCTAGATGCCCCTCAACTGAAGAGTGGGTAGAGAAAATGTGGTACATTTACACAATGGAGTACTATTAAGTGGAAAAAAAAACAATGGAATCTTGAAATTTGCAGGCAAATGGAAGGTACTATACAAAACCATACTGAGTAAGGTAACCCAGTCACAAAAAGAGAAACATGGTATGTACTCACTCATTTATGGATTTTAGACATGAATCAGGGGAGTGCCAGCATAAAATCCCACTGCCAGAGAATCTAGGAAAAAGAACCTTCATCCAGCGACTGATGGAAGCATAGACAGATAACTGAACTCCTGGAATCCAGTGTCAGAAAGAGAGAACTGATGGGCAAAGAAGTTAAGAGTAGACTGGTTTATCCCACAGAAACAGCCAACCTGAACAAGGGGGAGCTCATGGACTCCAGATTGATGGCTGTGTGGAAAGTATAGGACTGACCCATACCCCCGAATGTGGGTGTCAGTGAGGAGGCCTAGGTAATCTCTGGGGCCTTGGGTAGTTTTTATCCCTGGCTTACAAATAGACTTTGAGTGCCCATGCCACAATATGGGAGGCGCTCTCAGCTAGGACTCTTGGTGGAAGGCCGAGGCCCTGCCCTGGATGAAGTGACAGTTATTGGAGATCCACCATGGAGTGCCTCACCCTCCTTGGGATCAGGCTGGAGACTGGGTGGGGGACTAGGGGACCTGGTGGGGAGGGAGGGGGAGGAGGGTAGGGAGAGTGACTTGGGGTTGACATGTGAAACAAGATTGTTTCTAACCTAAATAAAAAAGCGTAATTTGAAGATCTAATGTAATCCTAATCAAAATATTAGGGTCTTTCTTTATAGACATAAGGAAAACAATCCAAAACTTCATCTAGGGGTACAAACGTATCTTCAGGAAGTATCAATATATCTCATCTCAAGCTGTCACACAAAGGTATAATAATAAAAATAGCATAGTACTGGCAGAAAAAGAGACACATAGGTTCATGGACTAAAATTAAGGATTCAGATATAAGTCTATAAAAATACAGCTATTTGACAAAGATGAAATAAATAATATCTCTCAGAGAAAAGAGAGCATCTTCAACAAATGGTGCTAGGAAACATTTATTTAAACATGGAGGAAAAAGAAAACACATACAAATTTCTCACCCTGCATACAATGCAACTGGTCATATATCAGGGATAGATCCTTGTCCCACTGCCAGGGGTCCCACAAACAGATCAGGCTACAGAACTTTCAGATACATGCAGAGGGCCTACTTCAGTCCCATGTAGGCTCTCAAGCTGTAGATCTAGACTTCATGAGCTCCTATGAGTTGGGGTTAACTGTCTCTGTGGGTTTCCTGTCATGAGTATGACTCTTCTTTCCCATATAATCCTTCCTACTTTTCTTTTACTGGATTTCTCATAGCTTGGTGTAGTGCTTGGCTGTGGATCTCTGCTTCTGCTTCCATCAGTTACTGGATAATGGTTCTATGATGACAATTAGGATAGTCACCAATCTGATTGATTATGGGGAAGGCCAGTTGAAACACCCTCTCCACTATTGCTGGGAGTCTTAGTCAGAGTCATCCTTGTGGATTCGTGGGAATTTCCCTAGCATCAGGTTTCTCTCTAACCCTACAATGACTCCCTCTATCAAGATATTTCTTTCATTGCTCTCCCACTCCATCCTTCTCCCAACTCAACAATCCTATTTCCTTATATTCTCATCTGCCATTCCCTATCTACCCCTCCACCCCTGATTTTTGGCAATGAAACTGAAACTATACAATGGAAAAAAAGAATCTTCAACGAATGTTTCTGGTATAACTGAATGTTAAAATATAGAAGATTGCAAATAGATGTATACCTATCCCCATACACAAAACTGATCTGCAAGTGTACCAAAGACTTCAACATAAATCCAGGTACACTAAACCTGATAGAAGAGGAAGTGGGAAGTAGCCTTGATTGCATTGATGCAGGAGACCTCTGGCTCTTATAATCAACTTTCTGTTTCATCTTCTATGATAGTCCCTGATCTCACAGAGAGGGTGTGATATAGATATTTCATTTGTGAGCAGGCACTGAGTAGTTACTAAATCTTTACATTTGGACCAGTTGTAAGTTTCTGCATCAACCACCTCTCATAGTACAAAGAAACTTCTCTGATGAGGTCTGTGAGCTGCACTAATCTACAGGTACAGAGATATGAATTTACAGGGAACTTTGACACTATGCACATTTAGCAAAATAATAATGGTAGGTTCAACCCTGGGGCCCATGAGCTCCTTAGTTGTGTCTTCTTGGCCAGATTTGTAGTGCTAGAGTTATATTTCCTCCTAGGGAGGGAGCCTTGTCAGAAAGTGATTGGCTACTCCCATAACATCTATACCACCATTGCACTCATGGGGATAATTTGCATGATATTTAATATTAGGGCTGACAGTGTTCACAGCTCGGTAAGAATGTTCATGACTTCCCCATTCCCAATAGTTTGCATAGTTCATTCTAGTACTATAAAAAGTAGCTAGCTACCAAAGAGGAAGCTTTATGGTCAGTACTAACTTAACTTCTCTAAATCCTGTGACCAATGTTCATCGTGTCCTCAGCAATAGGATCTTGCCCTCGAGTTGTGGCCAGCCACAAGTAATGGCAACAGCTTGCATTGTTTTAGGTCTCTCCAGGGTAATTCTGACTACCAAGGGAAAGTATCCCACTCCTAGCAACCATAACCTCTGGGTAGGTTGAATCTAATGAAACTATTTTATCATATAAATATATGTGATATGTAATATAAATACATATAAAGATATGCATGTATATACATCACATAAAATAGTTTCACATATACATGTGAATACATATTATTTATAAATATAATGTATATGTAAATATATATTTTACATAAATAGTACACACACATATACACAGACATAAGCCTTTCTTTCCAGAATTCTCCTCCATGTACCTACACAGACATAAGCCTTCTTTCCAGCATTCTCCTCCCTGTATCTTTTTTTCTGGGCTTCATTCACTCTTTAGTGTTTCCCTGCCATAAAAAATATTTATTTTTGTCTCTGCTAAACTTTTTGCATGCGATGTGACATTTATTTTTTTGACTTCCATGAATTTTACCCAAATTCTTGAGACAAGGTCTCTCTACATAGCCCTGGTTGTCCTGGAACTCACTATGTAACTAAGCTGGCCTTGAACTCACAACATCTGCCTGCACCATGCCCCATGAATTTGATTCACTTGTAAAAGTCTTTCATTTTTTCCATTTATTTATTATGTGTGTATGGTTCACGTCCGTGTGTACCATAGTGTGTGTGTGTGTGTGTGTGTGTGTGTGTGTGTGTGTGTGTGTAGGACAAAGAACAACTTTGAAGAAAGTCTTCCCTCCTTCTACCATGTAGATTCTTGGACTAAAAAGGAAGACATCAGGTTTGTTGGAAATTATCTTTACTCACAGAGTCATATCACCAGTCTCTTAAAAGTAATTTTTATCTATTTTCCTATATGTGACATTTACAGAACTTCACATTGTTAAGTTCCAGTAATTTTGACCAGGATCATGTAATTGAGCTTTTCTATTCACTGTTGGTTAGTGTGTGCTTATGTTATTTTCTCTGTTGATCTGAAAATATTTTGACACTGGGTCAATGCCTCTACATTTTATTGTGTTTCATGGCCTCTAGAATATTTCTGAAGTGAATAGTTGATGGATATATATCAGAAACAAATGCCTAATTTTTGTCCTTAGATTATCCTATCCCTTTTGATACATAAATCCATCAGTTGCATCACTTCAAGGGTAAGTCTCATACAAACTTTGGTGATAGTACACTATTTTTCAGCAGCCATGTGTTTGTGGTAGAATATCATTTGTAAGTCAATTTTTTCACATTTAGATTTAGAAAAGAATACTTTGTGTTTTGCCTGATTTCCATATTCATTATAGAACCACATTTGCTAGAGTCAGTCCCTATGAAATTTAGATGAATTGTGCTATTATTTTAAATAACAGAATGCTATGGCTTGAATGCATGTGTCCCTCAAATATTCTTCTTACACCTTATTCACCAATGTGATAATGTTAGGAGATAGAGTATTTAGTTGGTAATTGAGTCACAGGCACCTCGTCTTCACGAATGGGATATATGCCCATTTATAAACAGGCTTCCTCTCCCATGTAAGGGATGCCTTGAAGACAGAGGGATAGCCTGCAGCAGTCACTGAATCTGATGGTAGCTTGTCCTTGGATTTTTATAGTTTATAAAACTGTAAGGGATACATCTGCATTGACTGTAAATTGCTCAAAATGTGGTATTTTGATACATATCAATAGGAATGAACTACACTAAGAAACAAAGTGTGGATTATAATTGGGTCTATGTAAGCTGCATCCTATTCCCACAACTGTCAATGGATATCCAGTTTTGATTCATCATCCCACTTTGTTAGGTGACCTGAATATTTTCAAGCAGATTCAGTGTATTTCACCTATAAACAGTTTAATATGTATCACTGACAGAAAAACCAATATAAGATATTGTTCTCAATATGATATTAAAATTCAAGTTGAGTCTTTTCCTACATTTTTACAATTTTGGAAACACTGTTTTGTTCCCTTACACCCAAAATATATAGGTAAGCAAAAAAAAAAAGCAGTTGTTCCTAGTAGATGACAGAAAATATATGAGAAACATGAAGGATATTTTATCGTCTCTGAGATGGACTTTGATTTATACCAGGAAGCATGCTTTGGTTAAAAAAAAACAACCGTTAAATTATGATTTTAATATGATAGATTACTATAATAATCAAATGGAAATTATATATTCATGTTTTGAGTGTATTTTCTTCAGCTGTGATATTTTTGGGTACCTTAAATTAAATGTGGAATGGGCATATTCTGGCTCATGACAGTGCAGCTCATCAATCCATTTTAACAAGGCATTTTTTTCTAAGAATTTTCAAGTTTAATGGCCTTAATTATGTGATAGTATTGTTTTTCAAATGATTGCAATAGTATTTCAAACTGATTCTAAAATACACCAAAGTTGTTAAGGTTGATGTTTAGATACTTACTTATCTTTTTCAATTTAATAAGCACTATCCATGTAAATGATAATAATTGGTATATAAATGACAATAAATTGTGTTTTGATTTAGTGTTTTTCAAGTTACTGTTAAATAGGACATTTTGACCTATACATGTTTGTAAATCCAGAATCAAAGATGTTATATAAAGAGGCACATTATGAAAAGTTTTTAATTAAGCATGCATTCAATAAAGTGATGAATAGAAGTGTTATATACATCTGAATTATACCTGTATAAGAAATGAAAATAAGAATATAGGTTGGTTTGTAATTTGTGCATAGTGCCTGTGTAGTTGAGGTGTGTATTATTTTATATGTTTTTCTGTAGTGTTGGCAGACATGCATAGGTAGATAGATAGCAATATCCTCGGCAGTGGCATGAATCCATGAAGGTAACATCAGTTTGAACCAACTGGAGTAAAATGCATGCAGCTGCCTATCATCAAGTTAAGGATCAGTGAACTTCCATTTCAGACTCTTCTAGGATGAACTAAATTCAAATAAAAACTTCCCTATGGGCAGTTTAAGCTGAACTGTAAGTCTGTCTCTCTGTGATATTTGTTCTTGTATTTTTCTTCACATTCATAACAGCTGCCCCTGTATATTTTGACTTTTCTGGTATTTTGATCAGTAAACTATATGAGCTTTTAACTTTTTTATGTCACTAATTTGTACCAAATCATACACATACTTTTACATAGTTAACTTCAGGCTTTTATTTTCTGTTTATTATGTGAACTTAACTAAAGCAGATTTTGGAGTTCATGTACAAAGATTTTATTTGAATTTCCTTTGAAATAACATTTATAATACTCTAGAATTTCCAGATATAGCCATTTATAGTATATTGTTCCTAAGAAATTTCTTAGACAAAAATCGATTATGGATTACTATCATAAAATTAGTTACATGGGAAATAATGAGAAAAAGAGTACTTTAATTTAGAATGAAAAGGATTTCATCTTATGCCATAATATCTAATCTTTAATGATAGGTACTGAGTTTTCAGGATACAGGCAACAACGAAATCCCTAGGGCTGTTGGATTTTACACCACATTCTTCAGGCTTTTGGCTGAAATGTTATAAAGAATTTTTTTGAACAATGTTACCAATGAAAATTTAAATCACAAACAGTATATCCAAGATTAAAGGAAAAGAAAACTACTCAATCTCAGTCTGTCAGAGCGTTGAATTTTATGGTCTTATGAGAATAATTGTAAAAGTCAACCATGAAGCTATATAAACTACATAGCAGACAGTATTGAGAAAGCACTTTCTAGTGTATCATTTGATCTATAAGCTTCAAGTCACATTGCTTTTGCGTTCATGGAGATTTGATACATTTAAAAAAGACTGAAAAGTGGACGGCCATGGAATTAATTAATTAATCTTTATTTTGTATATTCATACTTTGCCTACATAGATGTATGTTCAAGTGTATGCCTGGTTGCCTTGGAGGCCAGAAAAAACGACTATAACCTGTAACTAGAGATATGCATGGTTATGATCTGCCTGCTGTGGGAACTGGGAAGTCCAACCTGGGTCCTGTACAGGAGCATCAAGTGCTCTTAAGAACTAAGTCATTGCTCCATCCCTGAGAGCAACTTTTTAAAATGGCAAACACTTCTGTAAAGGATTTTAAAAATTAAACTCCTAGACATCAGCTTATGTATCAGAAATGTGAAAATAAACAATAATAAGAAAATGGGGCACCAATTTCTGAGAGCTCTGAAAGATTCTTTGTAGAATCCCATGATATTGTTCACACAGTATTCATTAACCATTTCCTGAGAAGTATTGGAAGCAAAGTGGTGAAACAACAATGACATACACTGTAGATTTGGAACTAATGCTATAAGATAACACCTCTCTCTCTCTTCTCTCTCTGTCTCTCTGTCTCTCTCTCTCTCTCTTCTCTCTCTCTCTCTCTGCCAGTAATTTTAAATAAAGGTCATAATATATAGTAAAGCTCATCCTGTGACTATATACTATATGTGAGTCACCTGGTTCCATTTAACCTTTACTTCCTAATTAGGGAAAGGTGAACAATATCTGTTGAAATGATATAAGATCAGTGTAACCTGACAGAGAGTCTGGGAAACAGGAAAGAACCTAAGAGAGATATGCATGGTACCCCAGGGAAGAGGAATGAGGCAAGATCTCCTGAACAGATTGGGAACACGGCAAGAAGTGGGGGGGGGGTGGGAGCTGGGAAGAAGAGAGGGGGAGAAGAGGAAGAGAGAGTAGGTCATGGGGGAACAGGAAGGTTGAGGGGGGGCTAGAATAGGGTGAGAACGGCATGAGAAATACCATAATAGAGGGAGTTATAGGTTAGAAGACAGATCTGGCACCAGTGAGACCTCTAGTGATCTAAAGGGATAACACCAACTGGCAAGCTAAGCAATAGTGGAGAGACCACCTCGAATGCCCATTCCTGATAATGAACTTGACATCTACCCTATATGCCATCCTAGAACCTTCATCCAGTGACTGATGGAAGCAGAGGCAAACACCCACAGTTAAACATTGAAACGAACCCATGGAACCCAGTGACAGAGAGAGAGGAGCGATGAGCAAATTGGCAAAGAATGGGCTGGCGAAACCAGCAGAGGCAGCTGATCTGAACAAGGGGGAGCTCTTGGACCCCAGACCGACAGCTGGGAGGCCAGCATGGGACTGATCCAGAACCCCCTGAGTGTGAGAGTCAGTGAGGAGGCTTGGGCAACCTATGGGGCCCTGGACAGTAGATCAGTGTGTATCCCTGGCATACAAATGGACTTCGTGTGTCCATAACACAAAGAGGGATGCTCTCTCAGCCTGGACTCTTAGGGGAGTGCCTGGACCCTGCCCCGAGGGAATTGACAGACTCTGGATATCCCCTATGTGGAAGGAAGTAGGGATAGTGTGGGAGGCTGGGGGGAATGGTGGGGGGGGTGTGGGAGGAGGGGAGGGAGAGGGAACTGGGATTGACATGTGAAGCAAGCTATTTAAAATTAAAGTAATAAAAAAAGTTTAAAAAAGAAAATACCAAACAGAAAAATATCAGTGTAACACAGGCACTAGTGCTAGGAAATGGACTTCATTATCAGTGATGAAGTGAAAGTTAATAATATCACAATCCTAGAAATTATAATGGGTACATGACTATGATTATGATTTATTTTTATTAATCAGAATAAACTGATTAGAGGATATTCTTTAAAGTGACTGGTGGATATTTCAAGAGATACTAGTACTTTGTCAGTCAACATAGTGACTATAATAGTAATAAAACTAGAGGATACAACATGCTGGCATTTTTAAGAGAATAGTAGTGCTGTGGAATATTCCTTTACACTGTCTGAAGATGTGTCACTGTCATTGGTTTAATAAAGAGCTGAATAGACATTAGTTAGGAGACAGCTCTGTGAAGAAGAAAGGGGGAGTCACCAGCCAGACACAGAGGGAGCCAGACATGCAAGAGGAGATGTAAAGCTATGAGTTGTGTGGCAACACATAGATGAATAGAAATGGGTTAATTCAAGTTATAAGAGCTGGTGGGACAAGCCTAAGCTATAGGCTGAGCTTTTATAATTAATCATAAGCCTCTGTGTCATTATTTGTGAGCTGGTGGCCCAAAGGAAAATCCTGCTACTTGGTAGTATCAAGTAAGAGATATTTTAATAAATAAGCAAAGTATCTTCAATTTCACTGTCACTAATCAAGATACATTCTACAGAAAGCAATGTAGAAGTTTTGCTTTTTCTCAACAGCAGCACGAACAACTCTCTACATCTGGTGTCAGGGGACCAAATATATTTGTTTGCTGGGGACCATCCCACGTTTAACAATAAAATTCCTGCATCTTGGGAAATCCTCAGACCTGGAAAAATTGTCTGATTGCTCTTTTTATTTGGTTTTCATGACTTTGACTATGAGTTTGTTCAGAGATATACTGAGGAATAAGAATGTCTCAAAGGTTTCAGCCTTTGTATTTAAAATTATATATTTTTGGAATTTCAAGTTTCTGCTATGTACATGTGGTTTTAATGATTTTATATTAAAAACTTTTGCTGGATAGGCAGACAAAATGCACCTTGTGTTCTATAATGGAGATTTCCATGATTCATGAGAGGGTTGTATTAGAGTGTTCTAAAGAACATATACAGGTGAAAAAACATAAGACAAATTCTTCCTGCAATTTCGAAGGGAAAAGAAAATATCCTGTAACCTGCCATCCACAAAGCAGAGATACAGTAAAAATGGTGTTATATTACAAGTTCATACCTAAAAATCTGAGAACCACAGAAGTCAATGATGTAAATCCCCAGCCAGGGATAGGCTGAACTCAAGCAGGGAAGCAAGAACAAAACAATGTGAATTCTTACTTTCTCTGAGTTTCAGTTATATCAAGGCCTCATGAATGAATTGGGGATACCATCCATATGGTGGGTGAGGATAATGTCTTTTACTGAGATCATGATCCAAATGTTAATATCTGTGAAATCCTCATAGACATATACAGAAACTATTAAATTTGAGAACCACTTGGTATAGTCAGTTTGCCATATAACATTAACCATCAAAACAGGAATTATGACATCCAAATGTGACATATAATCATTGTGAAGAGGAAGAATGTAAATAAGATGCTTCTTTGAGAAAGAATATGTCAGTGTATTCTGTAAGTATTAAGAACTAAACACAAGACATTTGAATGTTATTTGCTTTTGAGTATTCAAGAGCCTGTTGGCTTGCCGAACACAGTTTCTGCCTCTCTAGAGGATGCTCGGCTGAGAACAACATAGAGTGGTTCATCTCTGAGGAGTTAATAGTTTGTTGAGATTCAAATGAGTTATTCACAAATAACTAATCTGTGCTAATGTGGTCAGTCAAAGAATTGTATCTTGACTGGACCAGGGATTGAAATGGGAATATAAATCGCTCACTACTGTTTTTTCACTTTAACCTTTGCCCCATACAATAACAACAAAGGTAGGTAACTTTTCTATTGCCATGATAAGACACCATGACTAATGGAACTTGCAGAAGAAAGAGTGTATTTAGGGTTTTCAGTTTCAGAAGGTAAGTCTATGACTATAGTGGCAGGGAACAGGGCAGCAGGCAGGCAGGCATGGTACTGGAGCAATATCTGAGAGGTCTTATTTGATTCAGGAGTACTAGGCAGAGAGAGTTAACTTGAAAACTGCATTTTTTGAAATCTCAAAACCCACCCACAGGAAATTATCTCTTCCAACAAGTGCCACTCCATGATGACTAAGCATTCAAATACATGATCCTACTGCCAAAGTAGGTGTTCTAGTTTGGTTTTCTATTGTTAAACGTTTCTATGATAAAACGCCGTGACCAAAAGCAGTAAGGGGGTTAGTTTACAGAGTACCCATTACAGTCCATCACAAGGAGAAATCAAGGTAGGAATCTGGAGACAAGATATTTAGAAGAGACCATGGGAGAGTTGTGCTTACTAGGTCGCTCTCCATGGCTTGCCCAGCCTGCTTATACCACCTAGGACCACTTGCCAAGAGGTAGCACTGCCTAGTGGGCTGCGCCCTCTTACATCAAACATTTAACCAAGAAAAAGCCTCACATACTCACCCACAGGCCAATCTGATGACAGAATTTTCTTAAGTGAAGTTCCCTCTTCCAAGATGATTCTAGTTTGTGTCAAGTTGAAAAACAAAAACAAAACAAAACAAAACAAAAATCTAAACTGTGTGTGGTGACCCACACCTTTAATCTCAGCCCTTGGGAGGCAGAGGCAAAAGCAAAAGCAAGCAAAAAAACCACACAAGTACTCAGCACAGTAGGTATTGTAAGGAATGAATGTGGGGGTCAGGAAAATGGTCATGCAACCTAAATTCTTTCAGTGAAGTAAAATGATTTACTTTTGCAGAAGGCTGACAGCAATGGAGAATTGGGCAAGGAAGTCCATCTCTAGAGCAGGATGTCCTGTGCCTCCGAGTGGTCACAGCTTGGCTACACATTCTCACTGAGTGCCTAACACAAAGCAGTGCAGTTTCTCAGCAAAGTGAAACCTGAGCATACTTTGATTTCAGAAAAATGCTGACTAGGGAGAGATTTTTGCTAAATGGCAGCTTTACAATTTTGTTTAAAAATGGAGTTCCTTTGCTACACATTGGTAGAAATGATGGAGTATTTTGTTTGTATTTTCCATAGGATCAGCAAATAAGAGGTTGGAAGCCAACCTGTAACCTTAGCACCAAGGAGGTTGAGACAGGAGGCTTGTTATAATTTGAGACCAGGCTGGGTTACAAACTGATTTCTAGGACAGACATAGCTGCACAGCCAGACCCTGTCTTAAGAAAACAAAAGGAAATAGAAGAGGAGGGGAGGAGAAGGGAGGGAAGGAGAGGGGTGGAGAGGAGAGGAGAGGGGAGGGGAAGAGAGGGGAGGGGAGGAGAGGAGAGGAGAGAAGAAAAATAGAACCAAGAAAAGCATTCCAGAAAGAAAAAGAGTTTTCTGGAATGCTGTTCATGTGCTCTAAAGTGAAACTCTACAGAGAATGACCAAAGTTCATTTTGCCTACATTCAAATATGCAAAGCCTATTTGAGTGATATGTGTCAGCTAGCATCCATCAGAGCCTTGTTAAAGAGGTGGAAATTATCCTGAATGATGAACTTGAAAGGCCTTAAAAGTGGTTTTCTGCTTTATTTAACAGAAAGTTCAATATAGGATATTGTTGCAACATGTTCTGCTCATGTATGGCCTTGCTAATATTCTATATTAAAATTCTGATTTTTTGTTTTGTCTCTTACTTTCATAATAATTCTAACACATTAATAACATATTGTTTTTGCTACCCCAGAGTAGACTCTGACCAAGACTAGCACTGAGAGTGAGTGTACCTCCTACTTCCTAATGCCTGCTAGGTGAACCACCAAGCCTGATTCTCATGAGACATATTTTTCATTGAAACCACAGCCTAGGAATTATACGTAAAAGATCTGTTCACTAATGAGGTTGTTCTTAGATTTCCTTCCATATGATTTTAGGATTTTAATAAATTTTTGGTTTTATCAAAATAGCTAAAACTAAATATATTTCAAAATTGCTCCAGTTTTGGTGGATTCAGATGACATATTTTTATTGATTGGTAGTATTTATCTTTAGCAGTATTTAGTCGATATTTCTTTTAAAATTTTTTCCTTTAAAACAATGAACAAAATTGCTTAAATTTCACAGAGGATGCCAGATTCTTTCAGGTTTTTCAATAAAAAATAGATGAAATATTTAAATTTTACCATGGATTATAGAATATTACACATTTACATTATATGTATATTATATATATATGCATCTATATATTCTATAAGTTCACATAGTGAAATTTGCACTACCTTTGGTTAGCCTGCTAGCGAAATAGAAAATGAATAAGACCTCCAATTTGGACACTTCAGCCATTTGTGTGACCTGATTAATCTCTTTCTTATTCAGTACTCATTTAAATAATTTCCTCATACTAATTTTAGATCTCTAAATTGCCTACACTTTGTGTGCAGAAACTGATTATGATTGTCATATCTATGAAGTAATACAGAAGGAACAAACTTCAACTCCAGTCTCAGAGTTACTAGGCAAGAATTAATTTGAGTCTGCTTAACTAAATGTAGACCCAGTGTTCCATAAAAGAAATACTTGAGTCATCAGATATATGTAAATTTAAAATCATTTATGAATAGTGAAAGGAGCTACTAGAAAACACTTCAGAGATAGAAACAATTTCAATAACTTGAATCCATTTTATTTTTTATATATACAAATTGTTATATGTCATTGGAAGCAGCAATTATTGAAATGATCACCAAAGAGTATTAAAATAGATTTCTGAAGCAAAACCCACACAAAACAGTGGTTCTATTGTATGTTAAACAAAAACAAAAATATATATATTTAGTTGGCTAGAATCCCAAGTCACATGTTTAATTACAGTTGGAGTTATCAGAAAACCAGATATGTAATGATAGTGTCTTAAAATTATATCTTGCTCCGTGAGATTTGTTCTTTTGGAGTGTTTCTTTTTTTAAAATGAATTATGATTGCAGTCTTTCACAGAGTTCCTGAGAGTGAGAAGAAAAATGGTACACCATGATTGTAGACAAGGAAAAAACTTAACTTGCGCTTCTCACCTTGTATGCCTGAAGCTGAACCTTTAGGATCTGAGGAAGCCACACTTTTCTTCATGTAGGTAATTATTATTTAGCCATGTAAGTCCTGAGCCCTGAATTTCCTTTTTCTGAAAGAAAGTGTGGGTTGATTTTTGTTCAGTTTCATTTTGATTTTGAGACAGTGTCTCACTATGTAGCCCTGCTAGGCCTGAACCTCACCAAGTGCAAGAGGCTGACTTTCAGCAAATTCTCTTCCTTCTTTCCCCCATTCCCCAGAGCTGTCATTAAAGGTATGTGCCAGCATGTTCAGCTATGACGGAAGGCATTTTGAAATCAGTTTGGGGAAAAAGTATTTTCTCAATCAAATACAATATATTTTACTCTAGAAATCATTGTAATGCTAGTGCCTGAACAGAGAAAGTAAAATAATTAGAATAGTTAAATAGTCTTTGCAAATACTAGGGCTACTGGCAGACAGTCTAATTGCCACAGTATTTTTTCATGAGGAAGAATATTGAGATTGGGACTTGAGGTGTTCAACTTTTAATTTGTTTCATTTAATGTGCTACTCTCTGTGCACTTTATCTTTGTCCTTCAGCAAAGATGACAAAATCAGTGATGACAAGAAATATGATTGTTATAGACTGAATGGACTACCTTGTCCTTCTGATGTGAGGCTACGTAGAATCTGCTAAACCTTCAGCAGTCTTCAAGACTGTCAGAGTTGGAATTTGCATCTTCTAGACTCAAGTACTAGAATTTCTCTATTTTTTCTTTTCTTCTTCTCATTCTTTCTCTTCTTTTTTTGGCTAAGAAATAAATTTCCATTGTTTGAATCTGTGGCATTCTGTTATAGCACTAACAGATTATCCCAGTGGCAGTTTTAAAAGCAAACATTTTAGATGGGTGTCAAGGACCACATACATAATACCAGCACTTGGAAGGCAAAGGCAGAATCTCTATAAGTTTGAGGACAGCCTGTTCTACATAGAATGATAGAGATAAAGATGGTATTAAAATCTTCCACTGTTTTTGACAAGGGCTCCTTCTCAATAAACTCACCCTCTGAGCCTTCAGAAAATAACTCTCTTTACGACCTACACAATTAAAAATGATGTATAATGAATATTATTTCATAAGAAATGACTTTATAATTGGGTGCTAGTGCATGAGAAACATTTACATGGAAATGGCAATCCTTTTCATCCCCATTTTTTTCAACTTGCGTTATCTGATAAAGTCATTCATTAATGGTTGTGCTGTGTGACAATTATTTTAACTGTTAACTTGTTACAATCTAGATTTACCAAAAATGGAGTCTCAGTGAGGCATTATCTAGATTATGTTGGATGGTGAGGAAGTCTGTGGAGATAATCTTGATTGCATCAACTGAGGTGAGAAGACCAACCCACTGTGGGTGGTACCATTCCCTAGGCAAGAGATTCTTAACTATGTAAGAGAGGAAAGTTGGATGAATACACACATCTGCACTTGACTGTGGATGTAATAATGACAAGATACTTTAAGTGTCTGCCAACTTGACTATCCTGAAATGGTGGACTACACACCAGAGTTGTAAGCCAAATAAGTCCTTTTCCTCCTAAGGTGTTTTTGTCAGGGTGTTTTATCATAGCAACATGAATGAAACTAAGGCTTGTTGTGACTATAGACTCATAAGAGGGAACAAAAAGTAAGAGTATCATGTCCTTCCATTTTACTTTTCCAAGGAAAAGAGGAAGAATGAAAACGGATCTGAAGCTTTATTACAAAATGATATTTTAAGAGATAAAACAAGTGACAACACATTAAATGGAGAACACAGAACAATTACTTAATGGAGAATATTAGATATGCTTATGTTTTGTATCTCTCTTCTTTTCCTCCAACACAATGTTTTCATTAACTATTTGAGAATTTCCTACAATGCACCTCAATCATAGTTGCTTCCCATTCCTCCCACATCCACCCTCCCCCATATAATCAGTGGGAACCTGGTCAAAGTCCCACTGGCCAGCTCCTTAAAGAAAACTGAGTCCTTCCACACATTCCTGCCAGAAGCCATCATCTTTGGAGAGCTACACTTCAGAATCCCTATTACAGTTTTTAAGGGATCACTTCGATGGTTGCTTGTTTTGACTGTTTTTCCCCCCTCTGGAGGTGGGTGGCACAGAAGGATGTTGGCACAGAATCATTCAATGTCTTTCACTCTCAGTTATGAGTTTGCAGTCATCAATATAATTTCCAAAGATGCCTCCCTGCACACAGCAGCTGGCGGCAGCATGGATCATGGTCATCAACATGATCTCCGGCAGCACCATGGATGCCAGTCATCAATGTGGGAGACTTAACCCATAAGATGAACAATTCTTCCTCTCAAATACCTTGTTGTTGCTCAGAATCAGGATGATCATCTGGTTGGGCAGCATAGGGGGCAGGAATCACATGAGCTCCATGCTGCTGTACATCAGCTTGCCTTAAGCACTGGTTACCATGCCAGTACCCCAGGCATGACCATCATATTTGAAGCCCCAGTAGGGACAGAAGCTGGAGCAGCAGCAGCAATGCACTAGGCCTGCATGCCAAGTGGCACTGTCCTAGTGGGGCAGCAATGGAGCTAGGCAGGCTGGTGGTGACCTCAGCTTCTAGTAGTCCTAAGGACTGGGAGATGATATATGTTCTTTTGTGCACAGCAGCTGCAGTCCAACACTTGCTTTTGCCTCTGCATCTATAGTTCTGCTTCTCTCCTCTCTGTGAATGACTCTGTTCAGACATATTTTTTCCACCCTATATATATCTTCTTAAATATAAATTTGATTCAGTCTCTGTGCTATGTACTTGGAATTTCAGAAAATGTATTTGGATTCATTATATTCAGTATTTATGAAATGATTATTCACTATTTTTTCCTTTAGAAACAAACTTATTTTACATAACAAGAAAAGTTCTCTCTCCCTTCCATCCTCTCAAGCCCCCACTGACCCCCCAACCTACCCCCCACATCCTTTGGGGGATGGCCTAGGACGTCTTTCATGTATCTGGGCTGCAATAGTATCCCTCCACAGGGAATGGGCTCCCAAAGTCCATTTGTGCACCAGGAATAAACACTGATTGCAAAATCTTTTCCAAACCCTTTACTCTGAGGTTTACTTTGATGTTGAGATGTGTTTCTTGTATGCAGCAGAAGTATGGATTCTGTCTTTGTATCCATTCTGTTAGCCTGTGTCTTTTTATAGGCAAGTTAAGACCATTGGAATTGAGGGATATTAATGACCATTGATTGTTGGTTCTTGTTTGTTTTGGATTTGTTGTTGGTAGTATTATTGTGTGTGGATCCCTGTGAGGAGCCGCCCTCGCTATCGCTATTGCCGTTAGAAGATGGCGCTGACATCTGCTGTCAGTTGGAGTTAACCGTTTAAGCTGTGCCTCTCCCGTGGCGTCATCTGGGGTGATGTGCAAACCACCAATCCCGGCTCTACACGTCTCACTCGGAGCTCCTAGGCTTATATAAGGGGCTGGGTTTCTTAGCTTGGGGTCTCCCTCTAAGAAGCTGATCATCTATCTCTCAAGATGCATTAAAGCTTTACTGCAGAAGGATCCGAGTGTTCTGCGTCGTTCTTGCTGGCGAGACGGTAGCGCGGGACATCTGGTGCCGAAACCCGGGAACTCTTCAACATCGCCGGCGCCGCGGGAGACCCCTCGGAAGACGGGGCGGATTCAGAACTGCAGGGACGTAAGTTCAGAGAGGTATGCTTTATCCTGAACACCCCCTTTCTCGACTTTGGCCTTAGTTTGTCATCACCGTGGGACGGGTCAGTGGAGGCTTTGGTGCTAGTCCTGTTTGTCCTTCTCCTTCATCGTGGCTGGTGCTGACAGAACGGTGCTGTCAGTCTGGTGCTGTCAGTCTGGTGCTGTCAGTCTGGTGCTGTCAGTCTGGTAACGGAGTTGAGCGCCGTTTTTTAGATAAGCCGCTAGCGCGATGGGGTTGTCACAGTCAGTGGTTACTGCCCTACAGACTGTGCTAAAACAAAGAGATCTTAAAATTGCACCACGAACACTTCAAAATTTTGTGAAGGAGGTAGATAGAGTGGCACCATGGTATGCTTGTTCCGGGTCCCTCACTGTGGCCTCATGGAACAAGCTAGGTAAAGAACTAGACAGGAAGCATGCAGAAGGAGATCTCCACTTAGGTACCAAAGCCATTTGGAAGCTAGTTAAAAACTGCTTGGAGGATGAGGCCTGTCACCCTGCTATAATAGAAAGTCAGGGAACCTTAGAGGAAGTTCAGGATAGCATGTCAGAAACTGAACGGAGTGAGAGAATGGGAGCTCGCAAAAGGAAAGACATGTCTAAGAAAAAAGGCCCTCCCCAAGAAGTTAAGAAAGGGGAGAGAAAGAAGGGAGTGATCATTCACCCCCTAACAAATCTAAGAAAAAGAAAAAGCCAGAATCTAGTCTATACCCTACAGTAGAGCTAGAAGCCTTGGAGCTAGATAATTCTGATTCTGACACTCTGTATTCTAGCGAAGAAGGTGGTCTAGAGGAGGAGGTGGCACGGTATGAGGAAGAAAGATATCACCCTGATAGACACCGGCCACTGAAAACAAAAATGAATGTGAGACCACCACCTATAAATCCGGCGGGCTCACGCCCCTCAGCGCCTCCGCAGTATGAGCTTCGGCTGAATACTGGTACTGACTCCTTTTTACCTTTAGAGGAACGGAGAAAAATACAAGTAGCTTTTCCAGTATTCGAGAATGCGGAAGGCAGAAGAGTACATACCCCTGTAGATTACAATCAAATCAAAGAATTGGCCGAATCCGTTCGTAATTATGGGGTCAATGCTAACTTTACCACATTACAGGTGGAAAGGCTTGCTAATTTTGCCATGACTCCCACTGACTGGCAGACGACAGTGAAAGCAGTGCTTCCCAACATGGGACAATACATGGAATGGAAGGCTCTCTGGTATGATGCAGCCCAGGCACAAGCTAGAGTTAATGCCACGGCTGAAGATGAGAATCAGAGGCAGTGGACATTTGAAATGCTGACAGGTCAGGGTCAACATGCCCTTAATCAAACCAACTACATCTGGGGCGTCTATGGTCAGGTGTCGGCCGCCGCTATTAAAGCATGGAAGGCCCTCACAAAAAGGGGAGAGTCCAGTGGACACCTTACAAAGATTGTCCAAGGACCCCAAGAGCCATTTTCAGACTTTGTGGCCAGAATGACAGAGGCCGCCAGTCGCATCTTTGGTGATTCAGAACAAGCTATGCCCCTGATTGAGCAACTTGTCTATGAACAAGCAACCCAGGAATGTCGAGCGGCTATCGCCCCTCGCAAAAGCAAAGGTTTACAAGATTGGCTCAGAGTGTGCAGGGAGCTGGGGGGACCCCTAACCAATGCAGGACTAGCTGCCGCCATTTTACAAACGCACAGGTATAGAGATTTATCTAATCGAAAAGCTTGTTTTAATTGTGGGAGAATGGGGCACCTTAAGAAAGATTGTCAAGCCCCTGAAAGAACAAGAGAATCGAAGCTTTGCCATCGTTGTGGTAAAGGTTATCATAGGGCTAGCGAATGCAGGTCAGTCCGGGATGTAAAAGGGAGGCTTCTGCCCCCTATTGAAGAACCCAAGGTACCCCAATCAAAAAACGGGTCACGGGGCCCGTGGTCCCAGGGCCCTCAGAAATATGGGAACCAATTTCAGAAAAGCAATCAAGAGGAAGTAGAGGCTTCCGAGGAACCCCTGGAATGGACTTGCGTGCCGCCTCCGACTTCTTACTCATGCCCCAAATGAATGTTCAACCGGTCCCAGTCCATTCCCCTGGACCTTTGCCCCCTGCCACCATTGGGCTTATTCTGGGCCGTGGCTCCTTAACTTTACAGGGACTCATTATATATCCTGGAATTGTTGACCCGTATCATAAAGAGGAGATTCAAGTTCTCTGTTCTAGCCCTCGGGGTGTATTTTCTATAAAGCAGGGAGATAGAATTGCACAACTGGTGTTGCTGCCCTCCCTCGGGGATGGAGAAACCTACACTTTACAAAAAAGGGCTATGGGATCTTCTGGAAGTGATTCAGCCTATCTGGCTATACCCCTAAATGAGAGACCTACAATAAAATTGTTAATTAATGGAAAAGAATTTGAAGGGATAATGGATACGGGAGCAGACAAAAGCATTATTTCACTCCATTGGTGGCCGAAGTCTTGGCCCACTGTTGTTTCATCTCATTCTCTACAAGGTCTTGGATACCAGTCCTCTCCTGCCATCAGTGCCTCAGCCTTAACCTGGCGGAATGCTGAGGGCAAACAGGGATGTTTTACCCCCTATGTGTTGCCACTCCCTGTAAATTTATGGGGACGGGATGTGTTACAAGCCATGGGCATGACCCTAACTAATGAATACTCCCCCAGGCATCAGCCATTATGGCAAAGATGGGGTATACAAACGGTAGAGGCTTGGGTAGGCAAGAACAAGGCAGAATAAAACCCATTACGCAACACGGAAATCGGGGTAGAAAAGGACTGGGTTTTATTTAGGGGCCGTTGAGGCTTCACGACCCATACCATGGAAAACAGAGGAGCCGTTATGGGTCTCTCAATGGCCTCTATCCTCTGAAAAATTAGAGGCTGTCACAAGATTAGTGCAAGAACAGGAACGGCTGGGGCATCTAGAGCCTTCTACCTCCCCATGGAATACACCAATTTTTGTTATTAAGAAGAAATCTGGGAAGTGGAGATTACTCCATGACCTGCGGGCCATTAACAATCAGATGCATCTTTTTGGCCCTGTTCAAAGAGGCCTTCCTTTGCTTTCTGCACTTCCTCAAGATTGGAAGCTTATTATTATAGATATTAAGGATTGTTTCTTCTCTATTCCACTTTACCCACGGGATAGACCAAGGTTTGCCTTCACTATCCCTTCTCTTAATCATATGGAACCAGACAAGAGATTTCAGTGGAAGGTACTGCCGCAAGGCATGGCCAATAGCCCAACAATATGTCAGCTGTATGTGCAGGAGGCTTTGGAGCCAATTAGGAAGCAATTTACATCTTTAATCGTTATCCATTATATGGACGATATTCTTATTTGTCACAAAGAGTTAGATGTTTTACAAAAGGCTTTCCCCATGCTGGTGGCTGAATTAAAACAGTGGGGATTAGAGATTGCCTCAGAAAAGGTTCAAATTGCAGATACAGGCCTCTTTTTGGGCTCAATGATTACTCCCAAAAATATAGTTCCTCAGAAAATAGAAATTCGCAAAGACCACTTACAAACATTAAATGATTTTCAGAAACTTCTGGGAGATATAAATTGGTTGAGGCCCTTTTTAAAAATTCCATCTGCTGATCTAAAACCCCTCTTCGATCTCCTGGAGGGTGAGCCTCATATCTCCTCACCCAGAAAATTTACCCCTGCCGCCCACCGAGCCTTACAGATGGTGGAAGAGGCCTTACAGGAAGCACAATTACAACGTATTGAGGAGTCACTACCTTTTAATCTGTGTGTTTTTAAGACAGCTCAATTGCCAACTGCAGTCCTGTGGCAACATGGACCATTACTTTGGATTCATCCAAATGCTTCCCCTGCTAAGATTATTGACTGGTACCCTGATGCTGTTGCACAGCTCGCTTCAGCGGAATAAAAGCAGCTGTTACACATTTTGGCAGGGATCCTGATTCCTTGATTGTGCCTTATACTGCTGCACAAGTTCAGACCTTGGCAGCCACATCTAGTGATTGGGCAGTTTTAGTTACTTCCTTTTCAGGACAAATTGATAATCATTTTCCAAAGCATCCAATTTTACAGTTTGCCCTAAACCAGGCTATAGTGTTTCCACAAGTGACAGCTAAAGACCCACTCCCAGATGGGACTGTGGTGTACACTGATGGATCAAAAACTGGTATGGGAGCTTATGTGGTCAAGGATAGGGTTATATCTAAACAATATAATGAAACTTCACCTCAAGTTGTAGAATGTCTGATAGTACTGGAGGTTCTTGAGGCTTTTCCAGGACCCCTCAATATTGTATCAGATTCCTCTTATGTGGTTAATGCAGTTAATCTCCTTGAGATAGCTGGAATAATAAGATCCTCCAGCAGAGTTGCTAACATCTTTCAAAAGATACAAGCTGCCTTGTTAAATAGGAGATTTCCTGTTTTCATTACCCATGTCCGAGCACATTCTGGACTCCCAGGTCCCATGTCCTTAGGGAATGACTTAGCGGACAAGGCTACAAAGCTGGTGGCCGCTGCCTTGTCTACCCATGCACAAGCAGCAAAAGAATTCCATAAGCGCTTTCATGTGACGGCTGAGACCTTGCGCCGTCGTTTTGCTCTATCCAGGAAAGAGGCTAGGGAAATTGTTACTCAATGCCAGAATTGCTGCGAATTCTTACCTACTCCCCACATGGGAATAAACCCACGTGGCATTAGACCATTGCAGATGTGGCAGATGGATGTTACTCATATTCCCTCTTTTGGAAGGCTTCAATATGTTCATGTTTCTGTTGACACCTGTTCTGGCGTAATGTTCGCCACACCCCTAACAGGGGAAAAGGCCTCATATGTGATTCAACATTGCCTTGAGGCCTGGAGTGCTTGGGGAAAACCCAGAATTTTAAAAACAGACAATGGACCAGCATATACCTCTCAAAAATTCCGACAGTTTTGTCGGCAAATGGATGTTACCCATCTAACTGGCCTACCTTATAACCCTCAAGGACAGGGCATTGTGGAACGTGCCCATCATACACTCAAATCATATCTGATTAAACAAAAGGGGAGTATTGAGGATGTTCTACCCTCGGTACCAAGAGTTGCTGTATCCATGGCACTTTTTACCCTTAATTTCTTGAACTCTGATGCCCAAGGCCACACTGCGGCCGATCGCCACAGTTTAGAGCCTGATAGGCCAAAAGAAATGGTAAAATGGAAAGATGTCTTGACTGATCTCTGGAAAGGCCCGGATCCTATTCTTATAAGATCCAGGGGAGCTGTGTGTGTTTTTCCACAGGAGGAAGAAAACCCCCTGTGGATCCCTGAAAGACTCACTCGAAGAGCTCCTTCACAACTCCAGAATAAGAAGGATGGAGGCCAAGTGGGTGATGAAGACTCTCCTACTCGGGATGATGGTTCCTAGTATGATGGGAGAGTTACGGTGGGCCATCATGTCTACCTTCCCCCTACCGATGCCAGTGATGCAGAATGCCCAGGTGTTCCCTAGATTTTTCACAACTAATAGAGAGTTGGGGCTTGCCTTTTTGCCTTTAGATCCTCAGATACAGAGTTTTCAGGATGAGAGAACCTTGTCATTAGTAGGAAGCTTGTGCTTTACTGTGATTTCTTCATTAAAGGATAATTTTATTCATATGGATCCAGAAAGATCTAATGCTAATCCTTTTGAATTAATGGAAGCTGTACTGATCTTTCTCCTATGATAGTGAGAAGGGACAGATTACTTTTGATTGGAAAGGGGCATTAGGCAACAGTCTGAGTGAGGGACAGAGCTATGGATCATCTGATTGGTCCTCCTCCAATGTTAAGTATACCCCTTTTAAGAGAACTAATTATTCAGCTGCCCTTTATTTGGGTTGTGAGTAATGATACCTTAGGTAAGAATCAGAAAGAAATAAATTGCTCTGCTTAGAATTGTTTTTATGCATTATGCTGGGATGCTATTAAGCACCCTTTTGCTTTGGTAATGCGCATGCCTCGATTTGTTCCAGTTCCTGTTGAGACGCCAAGTAATTTGAGTTTGTTTAGGGAAAAGCGAGATTTTGGGATCTCTGCTATTATTGTGGGCCTGATAGCCACCGCCGCGGTTACTGCTTCGGTTACCGCCTCGGCCCTTGCACTTTCTGCCACTGTGCAGACAACTCAAACCATTAATGAACTATAGGCCACTGTGACCATGGTCCTAGATAAACAGGCCACTGCCAATTCTCAGATACAAGGAGGCCTGATGTTGGTAAACCAACAGATTAATTTGGTTCAGGAACAATTGGATATATTGTGGCAGATGGCCCAATTGGGATGTGAACAAAAGTTGCCTGGCCTTTGTGTCACTTCAGTACAATATGAGAATTTTACAAGAGCAGCTAACCTGTCACAAGCTCTGTCTCAACATTTATTACAGAATTGGACTTTTGAGTTTGAGCAGACACTCCGTGAGTTGAGAATGGCGATCCTGCAAGTGAATTCGACGCATCTGGATCTTTCTCTGATGGAAGGCCTCTCCTCCTGGATTTCATCTGCATTTTCTTATTTTAAGGAATGGGTGGGGGTAGGATCATTTAGCCTAGTTCTCTGCTGTGGAATAGTGTTGATGCTTTGGATGGTGTGTAAGCTCAGAGCCCAAACAAAAGAGACAAAGTGGTGGTGGCACAAGCACTTGCTGCCTTAGAACACGGAGCCTCCCTGACATTTGGTTAACCATGTTAAAGCAATAGGTCGCTGGCCTCCCAGCTCTTGCACCCCACGAGGCTAGTCTCATTGCACGGGATAGAGTGGGTAGGCTTCAGCAGCCCAAGGAGTTGCAAGGCTAAGCACTGCACAGGAGAGGTCTGCGGTATAACGACTTTCTCCTGGGAGATAAGTCATCTTGCATGAAGGTTCTATGTCATGATCTCCTTCCCCCAGAAAAACGACATCGGACTGGTCAGGGCTCTCTCTGGGGATAAGACCCTGGAGAGGAGCTTTGTACATGTTCCGAATTTGCACATGGGGATTTGACCTCTATCTCCACTCCAAAGTTGTGGGTGTCCTATTGCTTCAAAAATAAATGAATAGGGGGAGATGTGAGGAGCCGCCCTCGCTATCGCTATTGCCGTTAGAAGATGGCGCTGACATCTGCTGTCAGTTGGAGTTAACCGTTTAAGCTGTGCCTCTCCCGTGGCGTCATCTGGGGTGATGTGCAAACCACCAATCCCGGCTCTACACGTCTCACTCGGAGCTCCTAGGCTTATATAAGGGGCTGGGTTTCTTAGCTTGGGGTCTCCCTCTAAGAAGCTGATCATCTATCTCTCAAGATGCATTAAAGCTTTACTGCAGAAGGATCCGAGTGTTCTGCGTCGTTCTTGCTGGCGAGACGGTAGCGCGGGACAGATCCCCCTCCCCCCCCCGCTTTTTCTTTTGGTGTTTTGTAAAGCAAGATTATCTATCGCCTATGTTTTTGTGAGTGTTGTTATCTTTCTTGGGTTGGAGTTTTCCTTCTGTAGGACTGAATTTGTGGATATGTATTGTTTACAACCAGTTTTGTCATGAAATATCTTGTTTTCTCCATCTATAGTTATTGAGAGGTTTTTTTGAATATAGTAGTCTGGGCTGGCATCCATGTTCCCTTAGCATTTGTTGAACATATATCCAGGACCTTGTGGGTTTCAGAGTTTCCATTGAGAAGTCAGGTATAATTCTGATGGGTCTGCCTTTATATGTCAGTTGGTCTTTATCCCTTGCTGCTCTTAATATTTTTATTTAATCTGTAAGTTTGGTGTTTTGATTATTATGTGCTGAGGGAACCTCTTTTTGTGGTCCAGTCTATTTGGCATTCTGTAAGTTTCTTGTACTTTCACAGGCATCTTTGTTTAGATTGGGAAAGTGTTCTTCTTTGATTTTGTTGAATATGTTTTCTGTACCCTTGAGCTGTATTTCTTCCTCTTCTTCTATACCTATTATTCTTAGGTATGGCCTTTTCACGGTGTCCCATATTTCCTGGATATTTTGTGTTAGGGATTTGTTGAACTTGAGACTTTCTTTGGTCGATGACTGTTATTTCCTCTAGTGAGTGTTCATCACCTGATATTCTCTCTTCCATCTCTTGTATTCTATTGGTATTGGTTAAACTTACATCCCTAGTTCCCGATGGTTTACCCAGCTTTTCTATTTCCAGCATCCTAGAATTCTGTGTTTTTTATTGTTTCTGTTTCAGCTTTCGAGCCTTAAGTTGTTTGAATTGTTCCCTTCACTTTTTTTTTACTTTCATTGCATTCTTTAATCATTTGTTTATTTCTTGAATTTTTTGGTTCTCATTTTCCTCCATTTCCTGTATTTTTATTCCATTTCTTTAAGGGGCTTTCTCATTTCCTCTTTGATGATTTCTAATATCTTCATAACATTTTTTGATGGTCCTTCTCTTCTGCTTCATCATCCTTGGGATGTTCAGGTCTTCCTGTTGTAGAGTACCTATATTCTTGTGGTGTCATATTGGTCTTTCTGTTGATCGTGTTCTTATACCATCTCCTTCCCAGGCCTTCTTTGAGTGGATGCATGTGGGGTCTCTCCCTCTTCCCTTGTCTCCTGGTGGTGTATATGGATCCAAACTTCAGTGTCTGCAACTGTGGATGGTTCAGCCTCTCTTGGTTTTCTCTTCACTCAAGCTTAAGCAGAGGGTAGAGAGCAGAGGTGGGGGCAAGTCTGTGGTGTGGCCAGAGTCCGGGTGGTCAGTCCTGCCAGGGAAGGTCCACCTCACTTAGGGCAGGCCCAGGAATTTCCAAGGGGGGATGGTGGGAGCCAGGCCTGAGCAGGGCCCACATTCACCTCAAGCAGAGGGTGGAGGGCACAGGGCAATTATTCATTCTTGAAGTAATACAGATACACGTGATATATTGGCAATTCTGATAGCTGGTATATTTGCTTTGGATGAAATATGTATTTACTTAATATAAAAAGGATGTGTACTTTGTGGTAGAAAACTATGTGATTAAGTTCCTGTTGCATGCATGCTCTTTGGAAGTGTTTTAATGTAAGTTATGTGGAAATAGTAACATCTTAACTGGTAAGAGATACTAGTTTGTAGTCAGTCTATAGTTGTTATACAGTTTTTCATTAAAGGAGTTTTGAGTTTGAGGCTGGTGAGATCACTGAGCAATTAAGACTACTTGCTGCTCTTGCAGAAGACTCTTGTCCAGTTCTCAGCACCCACATGGGTTGCTGACAACCATCTGTACCTTCACTTCTAGAACATACAACACCCTCTTTAGACCTCCAAGGGCACCTGCATGCATGTAGTGTACTTACATACATTCAGTCACGGGCAAGCGTTCATGCACACTCACTCACACACACACACACACACACACAATGAATAAATAAATTGATTAATTAAACAACCTTTAAGTGTTATAAGAGGATTTTTCATTTTTGTAAATAAATAAATTTTTATTTAAATTCAAAACAATCTTGTTTTACATACCAATCTCAGTTACCTCTCCTTCCTGTCCTCCCATGTCCCCAACCATCTCCCCATCCCACCCCCAATTTACTCCTCAGGGAGGGTGAGGCCTCACATGGGGGATCATTGAAGTCTGTCACATCATTGGGGCCATACCTAGGCCTTACCCTGTGTTTCTAGGCTGAGAGAGCATCCCTCCATAGGGAATGAGCTCGCAAAGTCCATTCATGCACTAGGGATAAATACTGGTTCTACTGACAGAGACACCATAGACTGCCCAAGCTCCCCAGCTGACACCCATGTTCAGGAGACCTAGTTCAGTCTTATGCAGGCTCCCCAGCTGTCAGTCTGGGGTCCTTGATGTAATACTTGCTCAGGTCAGCTGTTTCTGTGGGTTTCCTCCAGCATGGTCTTCATCCCTTTGTTCATCGTTCCTCCCTCTCTGCAACTGGATTCTAGTAGTTCAGCTCAGTGCTTAGCTGTGAACCTCTGCTTCTAGTTCCATCAACTGCTAGGTGAAGGCTCTAGGATGACATTTAAGGTAGTCATCAATCTCATTATAGGGAAAGGACATTTTAAGGTAGCCTCTCCACTATTGCTTAGATTCTTAGTTGCAGTCATCCTTGTGGATCCCTGAACATTTCACTAGTGCCAGATTTCTCTTTATACCAATAATGGCTCCCTCTATTAAGGCATCTCTTTTCTTTCTCCCCTTCTCTAGTGTTCCCTCAATTCTATCTTCCTGATGAAGAAGATTTTTTTAGGACCAGGTTTCTAGAAAAAATTCAAATTACAATAAAAATTTAATTCGGCCTTTGAAATTTGTTATGCCATGTTTTCACTGTTCAATAAATGGTATTCTTTGAGTGCTATTTAAATTTTCAAATATAGAATACATTGATTAAATATTAAAGATTATTATTATAGCTATCATCATTGTCATCATTAATTGTGTTTAAAGGAAATCCTGGAAGGCATGGGTGATTTTCTGGCAAGGATTAGCCACTCTGAAATGTACAATGGATGAGTTTTGTTCTCAAATGTAGATAGCTTTATAATTAATACAAATTTTCCTTATGTAGTTTAAAAGACACTGTGATAATTAAGTTCACCAGAAATATATATATGTATATATGTATATATCTCTGTGTGTGTATCTTTAAAATTTAAATTACATTTATTTTCTTGTGCATGTGTGTACCACAGAACATGTGGAAGTCAGACGACAATTTACAGAGGTTGGATCTCCCCATGGACTCTGTGGGTGCCAGGGATCTAACGCAGCTCTGTAGGGAACTTTACTCACTGAACCATCTCATTGGCCCATGGGATGTTATTGTAAGGAGAAACTCCTTATACACTTTGGGATAATTGGAATTGTGAAATCTAAAGTCAGTTTTGTTACTAAATATGGATTATGATGTGTATACTCCAGTCACAGAGCCTTCAGACCTTCCACTGTGAACCCTAAGTCCTTAGCTTTCACTGCATTGGTCTGGTAGCAACTGCTTTCCCTGGTTAGAATTTGTAAATGTCAATAGCCACGTGTGTTAGATGTATAGCCTTAAGTTAGTATGCAGCTTGTTGAATTTCAATCTGATTAATAAAATTATTAATGCTCTAATGTAGAACTAAAATCCATTTATCTACATTTTATTCTGAAAGAATAGTTGTATGTATCTTTCCTCTATCCAAATAGTCTTAACATGAATTTATTCATGTAGCTTGGGCCATTCTTGAGTCAGTATGGTTCAATGGGCTTGACATTTTTACTTTTTTTAGTAGCCACAATTTCATTCTATTTGCTTTAAAGATGGCTTTCTTGGTTACACATAAAAGGCAACTTAATTTTTCATGCCGATTTATTTGCGTGTCAGGGGAGACAGGGACTCATATGCAGTGGTGCATCTGTGTGGATGTCAGAATACATTTTAGGAGTCAGTTCTGTCCTTTCACAATATGGATCTCAGGGATTGAACTCTTATGATCAAACATTCTGACCAGTGCCTTTACCTGTGAAACAGTCTTGTCAGTCCAAAGGGTGACTATTATACCACACAGAGAACTATAAATAAAACAGAATTTGTAATGCAACAATCAAAGTTGTCTGAAACAGGAGGGTCTTAGACTGTATGTTGATGGGGAAGTCCTGTGCGTTTGTCAATAAAGTACTGTTGGCCAATAGGGAAGCAAGATAGGTGGGACTAGGATTTGAGGAGGATTCTGGGAAAGAGAGGCACAGGCAATCATCATGTAGCCACCATAGAAGTAAGAGGTCCAGACCCTTTCTCCGGTAAGAGAAATATTTAGATTAACAATTATGAGGTAAATACTTAAGTCAGAGATGGCCAGAAAGAAACCAAGCAAACGACCAACAGCTTCATAATTAATATAGCTTCCTGTGTGTTCATTTGGGACTGATGCGGCTCTGGAAACAGGCTGGTAGGAAGGCAACACTCTACAGTTATGTTTAGTTGCCAGTTATAGATCGCAGTAGTCTATTATGTTAAATTCTTTTGTATCTGCAGTTTAAAAAGTCAGACTTTTCTTTAAAGAAAAGCTCAATTCATCCATTGTATGAAAAATAGTATAGACCACAGCCTACCTTCCTGCAGTGATTTCATTAGTTAGAATAATTTTATTTTTTAAAAATAAAAAAGACCATTTTAAATGTTGCTACTTGTCATGGTACAATTGACTGTTCATTTTTTCATGGCTTTCTTACGTTATTTATTAAAGACCTGTTCCAGTAAAAAAAATACTCTATATTTTCCAAGTAATCATATGATTAGATATACCTGGCAATAGACTGGCTCTTATTTTCAGTGTAATATTCTTGTCTTGAGGTAGCATTGAATTGACAGCAAGCTTTTCAGTTTATTTTCCATCACTCTCTTGTTTCCTCTACATGTGCTCAGGCATCTTGGTGATTCTTTTATTTTTACAGTATTCGTACTTGTCCAAGACTCACTTACCTTCAGCTTCATCAGAGTATGGCTGTTGTAGGTAATCTAAAAAACATGAGGGGCTTCTCTAGTTTCTGTGTTTTAGAGTTCGTTGTATCATGGATTCCCTCTCTCCAATGGCTGAGAAGGCCTATAACACATGCAAAACCAATCCAAATTGCTGGTTTTCCTTGAAGGGCACAATGCCTAATAAGTTCATTAAGAATTCTTGTCTTGAGTTTCTTTGCCCCTCTTCAACCTTCTCTTCCTTGTTTATAGAAAAGCTCAGGCAGGTTTGTGTGCTAATAGGCTGGGTCAAGGATGGCATTCTGCCTCTGGGAAGTGTTTATTCTGGAGAACACATGAAGCACTTCTTCAGTCTGATTCATCAAGAATATGGCATAAACCATCTTGGGGAGGTAAAAAATAGTCTTATATCTTCAAGCATGTGCACCCAAAATTTTATGCTTAAAAAAACTAATACAAATAGCCACTGCAACTTCTTAGTTACTCACTAAATATTTACTTAGCTACTGATATTTTAATAATCATCTTTCTTTCCAAGAATAGCATAAACTCAGTAAACACACAGTTTTTTCTTGCTTTTCCTTACAAATGATTATTCTTGAAGCAGCCATTTTCAAGCCTTCTATAACAACTTCAAAGAATAAGACTAAGGCAAAGTAAATATGTGCATTTCAGTTCCCAAATCTGCCCATGTCTGCCCTGGAGAACATGGGGTATGGAGGGAACAGGAAACAAGTGGCACCCTGATTCTGTTTGGTATGCTTGGTTCTCTCTTTGTGCTTATATCTTAATGTAAATCATCTGTCATAAATCATGAACTGAGTGCCAGGCATGGTGATTCATACCTGAAAATCTGAGAAGCTGAGGCAGGAGAATTTCCATGAATTCTCGGCTAGCCACAGCTACATTGTGAGTTCTAGGCCATCCTGGACCATAAGGCAACAATGTAATACACTAAGAAATGTTTCTAAAAAGAAAGAATGAATGAAAGAAAGAAATGAGGAGGAGAGGGATGGAGGGATGGAGGCAAGCTAAAGGGAGGAGGGCAGGAGAGAGGTTGAGAAATAAAGAAAACATGTCTTATCACAAAGATCTCTGATCTCCTTTTCCTGAGTGTTGTAAGTATCTCAGAGATGCTACCATAATTCCAGCTAACGGAAGCCTTTCTTGAATGCAGTTGTATAGTCATTTATTCTTCACGTATTGTTTACATAGAATATACTTATTGCACAACATGGTAAGTGTGAAGGAGCAATAATGCCGGCAGCACTGATGATATTATGAAGGCTGAGTTGGGTAAAAATTACATACCCAAGTTAAATGAGAGAAATTAAAAACTGGCCGAGTTACCAGTTCTTGGATACCATCACTCAGAATAAGTAGAAGTAGAGGAATTTGAAACAGAAGGACTCTTCCCAAATGCCAGGATTTCAGCTTTGCACTTCCTAGTCTCCACAGCCATAAATACTATTCTTTTTTGTAAATTACCCCACCTGTAGTATTTTATTATAGAAATGTAAGACAAGTACTGAGCATGTATTACTATTGGGGTGATTAAACTGAAATTTCATACTGTGTAGCAAGCATACCATATATACCCATATGATGATCAAATTGTTATTAATATTGCAGTGGCAGTGCTAGCTCTGGATTAGACATGTGAGACATTTTAGGAATAGAGATGCCATTGTAACTATCTGAGACAGTTAAGATTAGAGCCTTACACAGAGTAACTTCTCTTAGCAGAGTACAACGATGTACTCTAAGTCTCAAGGATGCCCAAGTTGCTGAGAATGAGTGACTGTTCAGGGCTCAGCCCTAAATCAGAAACTTATTTTACTCCATTGAAAACTCAGGAACCATCATAGAAGAGGAAGCAGAAAGAATATAAGAGTTAGAAAATAAGAACAATAGCTGGGAAATGCTGTTTTCTGAGTAGGAGTCAACACTGCAAATAAGAACTCACTGCAGGCGTAGCTGCCTGCTCTGACCCTGTGCAAGAAAAGGTCTGTCAACAGTCAGGTATGGATAGAGTAAGGGCTCATGGGCCCACGTTGAACAATTGGGTATGATGCATGCTGGGAAAAAGGGAGTTGTTACTTTTGGCTGTGTACATAGTTGATTATCCCAGTAGAACCCAGTGAATAGTTTCAAATTCACGGTCACAGGGCCTGATTTAAATTGGTGTGTCATTAAATATAGTAAAAAAAGACATGAATGAATAGGAAAGTGTTTTGTACAGAGGCAGAGGTTGACAGAATGTCTGATAGAGGGCAGGGAAGTGTGTGTGAGAGTAATCTAAATGCAGAATGCATTATATACATATATGAAATTGTCAAAGAAGTTTAATTAATAAAAAATTAGAGCCTAGAATGGAGCACTAGAGAGAAAAAGCATTATGTTAATAAACTTAATGAATACCAAATATTTAAGCAGGCATGCTTAATGACTTGTATTTAAATGACTAATAAAGTTTCACATTAGTAAGTTAGCCAGTGAAAACCGACTTCCATAGCTAGACTACAAATAAAATTGCTAATGCTCTATTTTCATTCCTGTAATTTCTGGCTAACTAATTTCTTTTTTGTATTATCATTTCCTATCACATAAAGCCATGATTCATTTTAAGTATGCTATTGAGAAGTGGTCAAAATATATCAACCCGCGCTTTTAATGAAATGATTGCATATGAGGTATACACCCTTTCAACTTAGCACCATAAGTAAAGTCTTCCTTTGCTATATTTGAACTTAAGGTTATTCTCTTGAATTCATGAATAAAAATGAAAGTAGACCTGCTATTTGGTGCTGCATGAATTGGGTGAACCTTGTTACCCTAGCAGTGGGAATGAACTGGGGACTATGTTGGTAATTTTCTTTCAACACTAAGTGACTTGCCAGCTAAGTCATCATCTTTGTAGTATCAAAAGGCAGTTTTCAGTTACTCATTTCTATTTTCTGCTTTTGATCATTTGTGATAGATTTAGGGAGACTGAGCTTAAAAAGACTGTTCTAATGTTTATGAAGCTTCATATAGAGTTACCCTGGTGACATGCAATTAGCCATGAAGGTTAAGGCTTATGAATATTAAAAATTGTACAAGTTCGCTGGTATATATAGATTTTAAAAATAAATTTCCCTTAAAGATGACCAAACTTTTTTTTATTAATATTTTTTTTTATTTTCCATTTTAAATTTAGATAAGAAACAAGGTTGCTTCACAAGTCAGTACAAGGTCCCTCTCCCTTTCCCTCCCCTCCTCCCGTGCCCTCCCCCCCATCCCCCCCGTTATCCCCTCATTCCCCCAGGGAGGGTGAGGCCCTCCATGGGGGTGTCCATAGTCTGTCATTTCATATAGGGCAGGGCCTAGACCCTTCCCCAAGAGTTCAGGGTGAGAGTGCACCTCACATTGTTCTATGGGAGTCCAGAGACCGTGTGTATACTTGGGATGGGTACTGATCTGCTGTCCAAGGCTCAATAGATTACCTAGGCCTCCTCACTGACACCCAGATTCAGGGGGTCTTGATCAGTCCCATGCTGGATTCCCAGGCTGATGCCTGGGATTCAAGAGTTAACCTTTGTCTGGTCAGCTGTTTCTGGGGTTCAACCAGCCCAGTCTTAATCCCTTTGATCATCAGTCCTCCCTCTCTGATACTGGCTTTCTTGAGTTCAGCTCAGTACTTAACCAGCCAGTAAATGAAGTTTCTGTTTCCCAGACTCTCTGGCCATAGGATTGTAGGCTGGCACTCCCCAGATCTATGTCTAAAATCCATATATGAGAGAGTACATGCCATGTTTCTCTTTTTGTGACTGGGTTACCTCACTCAGGATGGTTTCTTCTAGTGTCATCCATTTGCCTGCGAATCTCATGATTCCATTATTTTTTTCTGCTGAATAGTACTCCATTGTGTAGATGTACCACATTTTCTCTATCCATTCTTCGGGTGAGGGACATCTAGGTTGCTTCCAAGTTCTGGCTATTACAAATAAAGCTGCTATGAACATAGTGGAACAGACATCTTTGTTATATGAATGGGCATCTTTTGGATATATGCCTAACAGTGCAGTTGCTGGGTCTTGTGGTAGGTTTATTCCCATTTTTCTGAGGAATCTCCATACTGCTTTCCAAAGTGGCTGAACCAGTTGGCACTCCCACCAGCAATGGAGGAGTGTCCCCCTTTCACCACATCCTCTCCAGCATAAATTGTCATTGGTGTTTTTGATTTTAGCCATTCTGACAGGAGTGAGATGGTATCTCAGAGTTGCTTTGATTTGCATTTCCCAGATGGCTAAGGATGTTGAGCACTTTCTCAAGTGCCTCTCAGCCATTTTAGACTCCTCTATTGAAAACTCTCTATTTAGTTCTGCAGCCCACTTCTTAATTGGGTCCTTTGCTGTTTTGGAGACTTGCTTCTTGAGTTCTTTGTAAATTTTGGAGATCAACCCTCTGTCAGATGTGGGATTAGTGAATATTTTTCCCATTCTGTGGGCTGCCTTTTTGTCTTGCTGACTGTGTCCTTTGCCTTACAGAAGCTTCTCAGTTTCAGTAGGTCCCATTTATTAATTGTTGATCTCACTGTCTGTGCTACTGGTGTTATGTTCAGGAAGCTGTCTCCTGTACCAATTCGTTCAAGGGTACCACCCACTTTCTCTTCTAAGAGGTTCAGTGTGGCTGGATTTATATTGAGGTCTTTGATCCATTTAGACTTAAGTTTTGTGCATGGCGATAAACATGGATCGATCCGCATTTTTCTACATGCCAGTCTCCAATTATGCCAGCACCATTTGTTGAAGATGCTTTCTTTATTCCATTGTATATTTTTAGCTTCTTTGTCAAAGATCAGATGTTCGTACGTGTGTGGGTTAATACCCGGATTTTCAATTCGATTCCATTGGTCTGCCTGTCTATTTTTGTGCCAATACCAAGCTGTTTTCAGGACTATAGCTCTATAATAGAGCTTGAGGTCAGGGATAGTGATGCCTCCGGACGTTGCCTTGTTGAACAGGGTTGTTTTGGCTATCCTGGGTCTTTTGTTTTTCCATACAAAATTGATTATTGTTCTTTCAAGGTCTGTGAAGAATTGTGCTGGGATTTTAATGGCATTGAATCTGTAGATTGCTTTTGGCAGGATTGCCATTTTTCCTACATTGATCCTACCTATCCAAGAGCATGGGAGATCTTTCCATTTTCTGAGGGCTTCTTTAATTTCTTTCTTTAAAGATTCAAAGTTCTTACGGTACAGGTCTTTCACTTGTTTGGTTAGCGTTACCCCAAGGTATTTTATGTTGTTTGTGGCAATTGTAAAGGGTGATGTTTCTCTGATTTCTCTTTCAGCCCTTTTATCATCTGTATATAGTAGGCCTACTGACTTTCTTGAGTTGATCTTGTAACCTGCCACTTTGCTGAAGGTGTTAATCAGCTGTAAGAGTTCCCTGGTAGAGTTCTTTGGGTCATTGATGTAAACTATCATATCGTCTGCAAGCAGTGAAAGTTTGACTTCTTCCTTCCCAATTTGTATCCCCTTGATCCCCCTTTGTTGTCGTATGGCTATAGCTAGAACTTCAAGTACCATGTTGAAAAGGTATGGAGAGAGTGGACAGCCTTGTTTTGTTCCTGATTTTAGAGGAATTGCGTTGAGTTTCTGTCCATTTAGTTTGATGTTGGCTGTTGGTTTACTGTATATGGCTTTTTTATGTTTAAGTATGTCCCTGTTATCCCAGATCTCTCCAAGACCTTTATCATGAAGGGGTGTTTGATTTTGTCAAAGGCTTTTTCAGCATCTAGTGAGATGATCATGTGATTTTTGTTCTTCAGCTTGTTTATATGGTGGATTACGTTGATGGATTTTCGTATGTTGAACCATCCCTGCATCCCTGGGATGAAACCTACTTGATCGTGGTGAATGATTGTTTTGATGTGTTCTTGGATCCGATTTGCCAGTAAGACCCCAATATTCCAACGCGAAGGAAGCAGAAGAGAACGACCTTAAAAGCACTTTCATGAAAATGATAGAGGCCCTAAAAGAGGATATTGGAAAATCCCTCAAAGAAATGGAAGAAAAAACAAACCAAAAAATGCAAGAAATGGAAGAAAAAACAAACCAAAAAATGCAAGAATTGGAAGAAAAAACAAACCAAAAAAGGCACGAAATGGAAGAAGAAATGAAGCAAAAATTTATGTTACTACTCAACTGAAATATTAGACGTGAGCAAGATTTTAAACAAATAGCACCATATGACTCTTTGGTATGATTTGTAACCTAAATGTGCATATTCTTAATTCTTATTAGTCTTTATTAAACAACAGCATATTCTCAAAAGCCACATTGAAATTCACAGTTCATGCACCCGAGTCATGACCAGCTGCTTAACTGAGCCTTTTGCTTTCCTGGCTACTTTTATTTCAGTTTTATCAACCTTTGTGGGGAATTTGGCAACAGGGAGCTTTGCTGTTCTTTTTCTATCTGCACTCATCTCTCTTAGGAAAGACTCATAGGAAACACATGGTCAATGAATTCCCTGACATTCAAGACTGCCTCAGTGGCACTAAATAGCAAAAATGAATCACCAATTTCTCACCTTTTGTAGTAATCAGGAGGCAACTAAACTGCCAACAATTATTCTTCTCATCTTAAATAGATAATTCACTCCAAATACCACTCTCTTAACATTTTGAACAGTATATTCCTCGAATCTGCCCTCAAATCTACCCAGTTAAGCTGAACTGAAAATAGAATTCCCAAATCCTATTTCTAGAATTATTGCAAATATCTCATAATGGAACCACATTGTGATATCTATATCCTGGTTTAGCTATGAAGAGTTTGCAAAATATGTTTCTTAAATATTACTGCTACAAAATTCAAACTAGAAATTTTATACAATGCCTTATCATTTTTTCCAGTAACCCTGTGGAGAAAATACTCAGCTCATTTCATAGATGAGGAAAGAAAGTTAGAGTTATTAATATATTTGTTTATATCACAAAATCACATGTAGTCAGCTGAGGGCTAGAGTTTAGGACTCCCTAATTTGAACACCTATTGTTTTCTTGCTCTGACTACAGATCTTTAAGCCACTGCTTTCAGTCACATGATACAAACATCTTATTTCTCTTTCTATATCCTAGTATGTAAAGTTAAAAAGAGTAGAGATCTTATCTTTACTGTTCTGTACTGTAACTCCAGGGCCCATAAAGGATTCTGGTGTATAACAGGAAGTTGATAAATGTCATTGACTGTAAGTAATAATTTTTGTTAATTTCAAATGAGATGGCTATGAAAATGAAAAAAGGAAAATAGACAGTTATTACATGAAGTACTGAAATATCAATGAAGTGCTCTAGGAGTGGGTCACAGGGAGAGATGATTGTAGGTTAGTGACAATACAAAAGTGTGAAGCAAACCATAGATTATCAAAAGAGCAAAAGTATACACCTGAGGGCTGTATATAAAATCAATTTAATGGGAGAGGAGGTAGCACACGTTATAACTTCTAGTCTTGTTACATTTTACTCATCCTTTTAAAATTCAGTATGTTTATTTACTTATCTATTGGATTTTATTTGAGATAGGGTCACACTGTGTAGACCTGGTTGACCTTGAATGTGATTCTTCTGTTTCAATTCCCTGAGTGCCTGGATTACAGATGTTTGACAACCAGGTGGCTTCACGTTTTATATTTTTTGCCTCTATATTATTGTCGTAATACATAATATATAGTAGACATAATATATATAGTATTATAGTATTCACAGTAAATATGATATATATGTTGGAAGTGTAATAATTTTTAGTAGTACTTGTATGTTTACAAAATCTTCCATTCCAGAGTAAGAAATAAACTAAAGCAGCCATCTATAATTCAGTGTTCAGCCTGATAATAGATACACACGAGACAAGGTGTTAGTGGTGGTACTGCTGCTGTTGGCACTAGAATATGTGGCAGGATGTTAGATCAGGTTAAGGGGAATACTAGATAATGAATAGGTAAAATGAGAGTTGTTGGACAGAGAGAACACTTAGAAAGATGCACAGAGTATATTCTTCATATATTTAGGAATGTTAAGATACATCTGGGAGAGAACTGGTCCACTTCCGTCCACATCCAGAGCAGAGGGCAGAGGTGAGCCCCAGTTCCCCATCTTAGACCCGAAGTCCTCTCACTTGCCTTCTCAGATCTCCTGGCCTGGTGACCGCAGCCAGGTTGACTCGCCCCCGGACAACCAAGTGACCAGGAGCCTGCAGACAGCCAGTCTACTTCTGCAGCACTCAGGGCAGAGGAGAGAGTATTGGATTTACTTGCACTAACCGAAAGGGAACCCTGGTTGCCTACCACCAGGAGAAGTGATGGGAAACAGACAATATAAAAACACACTCAGCAACAACAACAACAACAACAACAAAAACAAATATGACACCGCCAGAGTCTAGAGATTCTACACCAATAAGACCTTAACACCCTAATGCACATGAAGCAGGAGGGAAAGACCTTAAAAACTCCATCATGAAAATGATAGAGGTCCTCAAAGAGGATATGAGAAAATCCCTGAAAGAAATGGAAGAACAAACAAATCAATAAATCCAAAAAGTGCAAGAAAGAGAGGAAAACACAAAGCAAAAATTACAAGAAACAATTTAAGCATTTCAAGGGTTGAAAGCTGACATGGAGACCATAAAAAAAAACAGTCTGCAGGAATTCTGGACATAAAAAAAACTGGGGAAACTTAAGAAAGAAACAAAGGAACTAGTAGAAATTATGACCCAATTGGGTTTGACAGACATCTATGGAACATTCCACCCAAACACAAAAGAATATGCCTTCTTCTCAGCACCACATGGAACCTTCTCAAAAATTGACCACATACTTAGCAACATACCAAACCTCAACAGGTACGAAAAAATTGAAATAACTCCATGTATCCTATCAGACCACTATGCTTTAAAGTTAGAATTCAACAACAACACAAATTGCAGAAACCCTACAAATTCATGGAAATTGAATAATGCACGACGGCACCACACCTGGGTCAAAGAAAAAATAAAAAAGAAATTAAAGACTTCCTAGAATTCAATGAGAAAGAAGACACAACATATCAAAACATATGGGACACTTTGAAAGCAGCGCTAAGAGGAAAGTTTATAGCACTAAGTGCCCACATGAAGAAACTGGAGAATAGTCACACTAGAGAAATAAGAGCACAACTGAAAGCTCTAGAACAAAAAGAAGCAAATTCACCCCGGAGGAGTAGACCCCAGGAAATAATCAAATTGAGGGCTGAACTCAATAAAGTAGAAACTAGGAAAACAATACAAAGAATCAATGTAACAAACAGTTGGTTTTTGAGAAAATCAACAAAATAGGCAAACATTTATTCAAACTCACCAAACAGCAGAATGTGAACATGCAAATTTATAAAATCAGAAATGAAAAGGGGGACATAACAACGGACACTGAGGAAATACAGAGAATCATCAGGCTATACTTTGAAAATGTGTACTCCACAAAATTAGAAAATTTAAAGGAAATGGACAACTTTCTGGATAGTTATGATGTACCAAAATTAAATCAGGAACAAATAAGCAATTTAAATAGACCAATAACCCCTAAAGAAATAGAAACAGTCATCAAAAGTCTCCCATGTAAAAAAAGCCCAGGTCCAGATGGATTCAGTGCAGAATTGTACCAGAAATTCAAAGATCAGCTTATATAATTCTTCTGAAAGTATTCCATGCAATAGAAGCAGAAGGGTCTTTGCCAAACTCTTTTTATGAGGCTTTAATAACCTTGATACCCAAGCCACACAAAGACACAACTAAGAAGGCGAAATTCAGACCAGTTTCACTCATGAACATTGATGCAAAAATACTCAATAAAATACTGGCAAAACGGATCCAAGAACATATCAGAAAAATCATCCAGAGTAATCAAGTAGGTTTCATTCCAGCTATAGTTCAACATATGGAAATCCATTAATATAATCCACCATATAAACAAGTTGAGAAACAAAAATCACATGATCATCTCACTGGATGCTGAAAACGCCTTTGACAAAATCCAACACCCCTTCATGATAAAGGTCTTGGAGAGATCTGGGATAACAGGAACATACCTAAATATAATAAAAGCTATATACAGCAAACCAACAGCCAACAACAAACTAAATGGACAGAAACTCAACATGATTCATCTAAAATCAGGAACAAGACAAGGCTACCCACTCTCTCCTTACCTCTTCAATACTGTATTTGAAGTTCTATCTAGAACTATAAGACAACAAAAGGAGATCAACGGGATACAAATTGAAAAGGAAGATGTCAAACTTTCACTATTTGCAGATGAAATGATAGTTTACATAAGTGACCTGAAAACCTCTACCAGGGAACTCCTACAGCTGATAAATACCTTCAGCAAAGTGGCAGGATACAAGATCAACTCAAGAAAATCAGTAGCTCTACTATATACAGACGATAAAAGGGCTGAGAAAGAAGTCAGAGAAACATCACCCTTTACAAAAGCCACAAACAACATAAACTATCTTGGGTTAACCATAACCAAACAAGTGAAAGACCTGTATCGCAAGAACTTTGAGTCTTTAAAGAAAGAAGTTAAAGAAGACACCAGAAAATGAAGAGATCACCCATGTTCTTGGATAGGTAGAATCAACATAGTAGAAATGGCAATCTTGCCAAAAACAATCTACATATTCAAGGCAATCCTCATTGAAATCCCAGAATAATTTTTCATAGTCCTTGAAAGAACAATTCTCAACTTTACATGGAAAGACAAAAGACCCAGGATAGCCAAAACAAACAAGACAGTGTCTGGAGGCATCACCATTCCTGACTTAAAGAAAAATTATAGAGCTATAGTTCTTAAAACAGCTTGGTATTGGCACAAAAATAGACAGGTAGACTAAGGGAATCAAATTAAAAACCCTGATAATAACCCACAGCCATATGAACACTTGGTTTTTGACAATGAAGTTAAAATTATACAATGGAAAAAAGAAGGCATCTTCAACTAATGGTGCTGGCATAACTGGATATTGGCATGTAGAAGGCTGTGGATAGACCCATGTCTATCACCATGCACAAAACTTAAGTTCAAATGGATTAAAGACCTCAACATAAATCCAGTCACACTGAACCTCTTAGAAGAGAAAGTGGGAGGTACCCTTGAACGAACTGGTACAGGAGATCGCTTCCTGAACATAACACCAGTATCACAGACACTGAGATTGACAATTAATAAATGCGACATTCTGAAACTGAGAAGCTTCTGCAAGGCAAAGGAGACATTGAACAACACAAAAAGGCAACCCACAGAATGGGAAAAGATAATTCATTAAACCCACATCTGACAGAGGGCTGATTTCCAATATCTAGAAAGAACTCAAGAAGCAAGTCTCCAAAACACCAAAGGATCCAACTAAAAAGTGGTCTCCAGAACTAAATAGAGAATTCTGAATAGAGGAGACTAAAATGACTGAGAGACACTTAAGAAAGTGCTCAACATCCCTAGCAATCAGGGAAATGTAAATCAAAAATTCTCTGAGATACCATCTCACTCCTGTCAGGATGGCTACACCCAAATACACCAATGACAGTTTATGCTGGAGAGGATGTGGAGAAGGGGGAACACTCCTCCGCTGCCGGTAGGAGTGCAAACTCATACAGCCACTTTGGAAATCAGTATGGAGATTCCTCAGAAAAATGGGAATCAGCCTACCGCAAGACCCAACAATTCCAAAAGATGCATGTTCATACAAGGGCATCTGTTCCACTTTGTTCATAGCAGCTTTATTTGTAATAGCCAGAACTTGGAAGCAACCTAGATTTCCCTCAACTGAAAAATGGATAGAGAAAATGTGGTACATTTAGACAATGGAGTACTATTCAATGAAAAAGACCAATGGAATCTTGAATTTTGCAGGCAAATAGATGGCACTAGAAGAAACCATCCTGAGTGAGGTAACCCAGTCACAAAAAGACAAAGGTGGTATGAACTCACTCATATATGGATTTTAGATATGAATCAGGGGTGTGCCAGTCTACAATCCCACTGCCAGAGAGTACGGGAAACAGGAAGGACACTGAGAGGTATGCATGGTACCCCAGAGAAGGTGAAATGAGGCAAGATCTCCTGAGCAGATTGAAAGCATGAGGGGGAGGGGAGAGGGAGTTGGAAAAAAGACAGGGGCAGAAGAGGAGGGGAGAGGAGGACATTGGGGAGCAGCAAGTTTGAGTTGGGAGAAGAATATAGAAGAGCAGGATGAGAGATACCATAATAGAAGGAGTCATTCTAGGTTTGAGGGGAGATTTGGCACTATTGAGATTTCCAGTGATCTACAAGGATGACACCAAGGAAGAGTTTATTTTGGATTCTATAGATAGTTTATTTTGAATCTATAAATAGAAGTCCATTATGGCAGGGAGACATGGCAGCAAACGGCAGGAGCAGGAAATTGAGAGCCCACACCCTCAATTCCAAGCATAAAACAAAGAAAAATCAGAAGTAGGACAAGGCTATGAACTCTGAGAGCCCACCCCTAGTGATTTACTTCCTCCAGCTGGGCCACACCACCTAAATATCTACAAAAAGTGTCACAAACTAGGCACTTTTTAAGTACTATTCAGTATTTCTTATTCTTGTTCTGGTATTTTCATATGTGTATATGACATGTTTGGGTCATATCCACATACTCTTGTCTTCTCCTGTCTGCTTCTTGTTCTGGCTGACCATCTTCCCATCTTGTATCCTGTCTTAGTGTTTTTATTGCTGTGAAGAGACACCATAACAACTGCAACTCTTGTAAATGAAAAAAATTAGTGGGAGTGATTTCCTTTCAGTTTCAGGGGTTCAGTCCATTATCATCATGGAGGGGAATCTGGAGATGTGCATGCAGACTTGGTGCTGGAGTAGTAGCTGAGATTCCTACATCTTGCAGGTAATAGAATGTCAACTGAGACACTGGATGATCCTGAGCATAGGAAACCTCAAAGTCCATCTCTACAGCAACACACTTCCTCATAAGGCTCTACCCATTCCTACAAAGCCATACCACCTACCAGTGCTATTTCCTATGAGATCATGGGGGCTAATGACATTCAAACTACCACATAGCCAGTCCTTTTTGTGTGTGTGTATGTGTGTGTGTGTGTGTGTGTTGTTGTTGTTGTTGTTTGTAAGTCACTGAGTTGAATTAGGATTGCTTATATGAGCATCAGTGAAGGGTTATTTACAGGAGCATAGGCAACTTACCAGTGGCTGTATCACTGAAAAAAAATGGTTCCCTCTGCCACAACAAGTATTAATTGCCAATCACTCTACTGGAGAGGATTGAGGCCTTATGGGCCCCTCTTCCTCAACAACCACTAACTGGCTTTTAAAAAGGAAATGAAACTATTTTTCTTATTAGTTATTGAAGAAATTCATAAAACCTATTTTGATCATATTCACTTGAACTCCTCCAAAATTATCCCTCCTCCCTACCCTACATTTCATTTCCTTTTGTTTTGTTTATTAGAAGAGACAGTCTCACAGCAGATGTCCTGGTTCTCTGGCTCTTACAATCTTTATCTTTATTCTCTCTCTTCCATGATGTTCCTTGAGCCTTAGATGGAGGAGTATCATTGTACTTGCATAAGGGAGTGGGTAACCCACAGCCAGCTGTTCTCTGCATTTTGACCAGTTGTGACTTTCTTAATGATCTCTGCTGCAAAAGTAGCTTCATTGATTAATGGCGATAGCTACCCTTATCTATGGATATAAGAAAATGTATTTAGAATTGATGGGGGATGCCCTTCTGTATAAGTGTTTCTCTTTTTTGTTGATGAATAAAGCACTGTTTGGTCAATAGAGGCAGGAAGATAGATGGGACTAGGAGATGAGGAGAATTCTGAGAAAGGTAGGTAGTTAGAGACAGGAAAGTGATATCATGTAGCCAAGGAAGGAGTATCAGGTCCGGACCCTTCTCCTGTAAGATAAGATCATGTGGAAATATGATTAATAGAAATGGGTTAATAATTAAGACAGAGCTAGCCAATAAGAAGTCCTGGCCACCAATCAACAGTTTTATAATTAATATAATATCCATGTATTTATTTGGGGGCTGAGGCAGTGGAGGGACCTGAAAGGACAAGAAAACTTCAGCAATGTAGCAGTTAGCAAATACACTGGTTTAGGAAAGCACAATAGTATGTTCTCCTGTTGGTTCAGTGGACCCACAAGCTACAGATAGTTGACTAGGTTTCTAGTAGCAATCATGAATTACCTTGTATTAAACAGGCCTTAAGTCCAATTAAATGGCTGTTGGTTACCCCCAGGATATAAGTGCCACTATTTCATGTTCGAAGATATCTCACCATGTTGGTGATTGTTGTAGTTCATAAGCAGTATAGATGGGTAGTACTAGTGACTGTTTCTCTCCTTAGCAGCTTGCATTACTCCTGGTTTTGAAAGACTTTTAAGTGGGGGGCGGTAAACTAACCTTTGAAAGATACAATGAAGATAGTTTCAACTTGCAAAATGGGTTTTCTAAAAGGGGACAAGTAACATAAAGAAATAAGTAAGGGCTCATCACTACGGTATGTTGTAAGAAGAGGCCAGGTAAGAAGAAAGACAGGTGTCTACAGAAGTAGGAATGGTGTTCTGCACCTCCATGTGAGGAAAAATTTCACAAAATATTGTCCAGCCATTATTGTTTCTTACATGGTGAGAAGATCTTGGATGGAATGAGGTTTGAGAAGAAGCCTACATATTTAGGAGCAGAAAACCATTTTGAATATGTAGTATCCGTAAAAAGAAAAAACAGTGCAGGAACAAAGAGGTGGATACAAACACACTGTTGAAAATATATTAGTGTAGCAGGAAACCGTGTGCCGCCATTAGCCATGTGACTTATTAGAGGCGCATACAGATGAGGTGATAAAAGAGTGGTTTATTGCACCGCTAACCACACCCACTTTAGGCATGACTAAAGACATATACGCACTTAGTCGGTGAACTACGTCACTAGCCAGGCCCACTTTTGGGCATGTCTAGGGGCATGTACGGAGGAAGGGATAAAAGACTGAGCATCAGAGTGTCGCCCTCTTTCCAGCTTCCAGTTCAGCGGTGGAAAACTACTTGGTTCATCTGGGTTACTTTTTTGTCTCTTGTAATTTCTACAATAAATACTTACTTATATTTTCAGTAAGTGTGCCGTTTATCATTGCAGCATCATATTAGTCAATGAGAGAAAATAGAAAGGTGTGTAGAAGAAATAATAAGTTCAAGCAATGGTCTCTTCAGACTAGGTGAAACCTGAGGAAGTTTAGATTTGAATGTGGAATATGGGAAGCTGAATATGTGGGGAGTCAGGTGGAAGGAAACATCTGAAAAAATCTTTGGAGAACTCTTGAAAGACTAAGAGACCTTTTAAAGGCTAGAGCATAGAACATATTGAAAGATGTATAGACAGGAATGGTGGTGCATGCCTATAATCTCAGCATTCAGGAGAAGGAGGCATGAGCACCATGAGTTTGAGGCTATCCTGTGCTATACTGAAGGGTGTGTGTGATGCATATGTAGAAAATGTTTTTAAAAAATCAATGGATGGAGAGAGAAAGGAGAGATACTGAAGTTCCAAGTGTGAGAGTGGCTTTAATTTGATTTTGATTTTGAGTGCTGGGGATGGAACATGTTGAGATAAGGCTACACCATACTGTATGAAACAGTGTTTTTCCTTAGCCTTTGCTTTGTCCTATGAGAGTCCATCTAACAAGCAGCTTTTGATACCATTTTCAGGGACAAGGAAGATTGCAGCACCTTGTTGGGCACAAAACTGCAATATCTGTCAAGTTCTACCTGTGCAGCACTGACTGATCAAATGACTTACTCCTACTAACAGAGAAAAAGTACCCTATATGTTATTAAGTTAAACTGAGAATGTAGTGGTATATAGGTCTGTTAAAATATTAGGAAAAACAGATCCAAGAACTTATAAGATATGTTATACTAAAGAAAGTTTGCAACTCACTTACATGAACTGCATAAAGTGATGGACTCTGTAATAGCTTGAAAGAGAATGGTCCCCAGGGACTCATATATTTGAATGCTTGGTCCATAGTTAGTGGAATTGTTTGGGAAGGATTTGGAAGTGTGGAGAATGTGTGTCACTGAAGGGGTGGGTGTTGAGCTTTCAAAGACCTTTCAAAAACATTTCAGGCTCAGCCTTGCCCTTTCTCTGCCTCCAGCTTATGGATCAAACCCTCAGCTACTGCTCCAGTGCCATGTTGCCCTATCTGCTGTCATGCTCCCAGCCATGACTACGTCTCTCAAACTGTAAGTGAGACCCCAATTAAGTGCTTTCTTTTAGAAGTAGCCTTGGACACATTGTCTCCTCACAGCAATTAAAAAATAACTAAGACTGACACCTAACACTGTGATTGCATGGCCACACGCCACCTTGTCACTTGAAATCTGCCGTGTGCTTCAGGGGTGCAGGACTCCCCTGGAGTTTCAGCTTGGATGGTCAACAGCTCTTGATGAAGCCTACTGGACTGCCTCATGTTCCTCTTGGTCTCTCTCTCTCGGTCTGATGTGTTCTGTCCTTCTCCTGACTTGTTTCCTGCTTAGAACCTAGTTTTACCTTGCAGCTAACGTCTATAGTTTTACTTTTAAGTCTCCAGCAGTTCCAGTAACAACTCCCTTTAGACACGGGTCTGGTTCTTATATTAATACAGACTCTCAGCCCACTTTGGAACCCTTTTTAACTCTGCTGCAGTCTCTTTAACTGGTACTCATTCTATAATCCATATACAAGCATAAACATACATAGATACATTTACTGTGTGCTATGTGACACAAGAGTAATATTAGTAATTAAGATTGGAATTTTAAAAACTACCAAGATAACTAGATGATATGACAAATTCCTGTAATTGAGACTGCTAAAACTTCTGAATTTAATGTCATTCAGTAAATTCTGACATTTTGGAAAGACAAACACCTATTCGTTTCTGGCATAGTAAGCTCATGACAGAACAGAAGGCCTTAGCCCTGCATTACCACTGAGCTAATAATCACCTTACTGAAAATTTTAAAGGAAGACCTTCCTTCCTCAAAGGCTATAGGAAAGGGTAAATGAGCGAATATGATAGCAGAAGCTTTGAGTTGAATTGGCAGAACAGCTAAGGAATCCATGAAAGTTGACATGAAGCTTCAATCAATCCAAATTAGCAGCACTAATCTTCTGCACAGATTCAGTAAAGGAAGAGTCTGTAAGATATCTCATCTGCTTTTGATATTCCTTGTACTATCTAATTGCATCTAGTAACATGGTAGGGTCTCAGTTACCATAGGCTGTTTGATAAGATCAGTATCTTCAAAAAACTGACAATGGGATATATTCAAATTGTTCTCATAGGATTTAAAAAGCAAACATTGCATTAAACTGAACTGAAATTATAAAGAATCAGAAATGCCTGATCACTGTAGAAATCCTGTTAAAAATTTAAGAGAATTGTTGATTTATATCAGCAATCCTTACTCAGGAGCCTGAAGCAGGAGAAGTCAAATTCTAAGCCAGAATGGAGTATATGGTGATCTTGAGGCCAGCTTGTGCTGTCTAGTATAGCCCTGTTTTACAATGGAAGAAAGAAATGAAGCAAGGATGGAAGGAGGGGTTGGTGAGTTGATGGATGGATGGATAGGTTAAAATGAAAAAAGGTACCTAACCTATTCCTGGAAGCTGGGATTTTTAGTAATCATTGATTTTTGCAGTGTTTTCCCAAACTGAACATGAAACTAATTATTTTGGCAGTGTTTGGGGTAAAAGTAAAGGTACTTGATTCTGAAAGTATTTCTAGATAAGTATTTCTAAAAATAAAATTATGTAACTCCACTGTTGAAAAATACTCAATATTTCTGTTGTGCCTACATTAATAACAGCCACTAAAAAGACTTGCTTGCTTGTTCTTTCTCTCCTGTTTTCTCTCTTCAGTTACTTTTCATGATACTTGAGACATCTTAGGTAAATTTACAATATGGCTATTTGGAAAGTTATAATTCCTACTCTCATCTTTTAACCTCAATTGAATTTCAAATTACTTGGTTATAGGTTCTGAACACAGCTATTTCATCATATCCCATTCAACACTGGCATCAGCAAGCCTTGAGATAGACTGACACAGAATTAGAAGGTGAGGCATCAGTGCAACAGAGGAGGCAGCAATGCAAGTCACGCCAGTGGCTATCAGGGTTTAATGTGCACCTGCTGCAATATATGGGTTTGTGTACCCTGGAAGAGGAAACTGCACAGAGAAATATGATACTAGCAAGTACAGAAAAATAATTTACTAAAAAGGGATGCATTTTGAAAGAAGGAAGTGGTCTGGAGCAGGGAGAACATTTAGTAGCTCAATGGCACCCGTACATAATGGACTGGGGCTTTTGCGGGTTATTAGCCTAGCGCAGGCATTCTGAGTCACTTTCATAGTGTGGCTTCTCTGGTTCCTGCTCTATCTGTTACTACTAGGAAGCTGGGAGGTGGGTGTTGCAGAATAAGGGATATATAAGTGGGAGCTGTGGTGGTGGCAGGTTGTTCAGCCTTTTATTATGCTATTGAGTTTTGGGTTTTGGTATGCTAATTTTGAAGCCTTTGTATAAGCCTTTCCTGACTTCTCTTCCCTTCCTCCCAAGCCTCAAGAAGTCCAGGAAATAGGAGACTAGTTCAGTGTTTGTCTAGAAGTTCTCACACTGAGCCTTCTAGTCTTGTACACGTGTCATTTGCTTTCCCTTATCACTATTTATACACAATGCAAATAGTTTCTGTTACATTAATTAGATTCTGTGATTATTTTTGACTTATCATATAGTGTAAATATGTATTATATTTGCAAAATCAGAGAAAGATGTAGCCTTATATGGTAAAAAAGACTTGGAAGTCAATCAGACATGGCTGTGAATCTTTGTCCTCACCCATAGAGGCTATGTTTTTCCACTCAAACACCACAGTTATTCACTCCATTTTCCCTTCTCTGTTATTAATTCCTGGAGCTTAAGGTAGAGATAATAACGTCTGTCCTTAGCTTCGAGTGAAGACAAAGTGACCTAAGCCAGGACAGTTAACATTTCTGTAGGTTTAATCCCTAATGTTTTTACCTTGGAAACTAGTGATCTGATTTTTATATTGATTGTATGGTATTTGGACATGGAGTCCTTGGGATATAATTAGGGTTAGGTGAGAGTGGGGCCCTAGGATGGGGCTGATGGTCTGGCGAAATAGAGAGACTTGAACACACATACACACACACACACACACACACACACACACACACTCACACACACACCACCTGCACATACACTTGCACAAATTCTTTCTGCCTCCCTCTCTCCTTTCTTCCCTCCCTCTTCCTCATCTTAAGACACAGCAAGAAGGTCTTCACTAGATTCTGGCTCCTTGATACTGGATTTCCCAGTTTCAAGATCTACAAGATGTAAATTCCTGCTGCTTGTAAATTGCCCGGCATGCATCAGTATTTCACAGAAGAAAACAGACTAGGAAACATTGCACAAATCTTTCCACAGTCAAAATCAAGCCTTTCTGAGAATACAGGCAATGCAGAGGGGAGCAGAACTGACTGAAATAGGAGACATGATGATATCACCCAGTCACTGTTTTCTCTCCATCTCCACCCATCCATGCTTTAATTTTGTGGGCTAATGCACAAATCATTCCTTAAGTTAATTTGAGTTGGCTTCATTTTTCTTGTAATCAAATAAGTCTGAATAGATATACTACATGGCCTTGGGCAAGTCATGGTCTGTAGACAACAGAGGCTGTCCCTATTGTGTGAATCAGCCATGCCTTACATCCTATCTCCTACCCTCCCTAAACTGCTGAGTTACTAGCATGTAGCAGTTCCAAAGAAAGTTGGGATAATGAGATTACTTTCAAAATGTACAGCTGTATGTCCCTTCTAGTACTTAAACTAATCTTCTAAACTCACAGAACCCCTTTCAACTTGAGACCTTCTCCCCTCTAAGCTCAGACACTCTTAAAGTCTCTAGAGACTCTACAGTCCACTCATGTAAGGAATTTCCTATGCTGTGTGGGTTGCTGTTGGCTCTCCACCATATTACAACTTGCCCTACTTTGAGTAGCCAGTCTTATTAAAGGGCCTGCTTACCTGAAACACATCTATAGTGAACCAGGACTCTATTGAGGTCTTCTATTTACTAACAGGTACTCTCTCTGTAGCTCAGTTCTCTACAGGGCTATGGCTCCTCTTCTAGCTGTAATTCAGAGTCAGAGGAAGGTTCTTATATGTATTAAATAACCATGAGAACATTGGGGTGACTATCAGCATTTGAAAAAAAAAGGAAGCCGGGCCGTGGTGGTGCACGCCTTTAATCCCAGCACTCTGGAGGCAGAGGCAGGTGGATCGCTGTGAGTTCTAGGCCGGGCTGGACCGACAGCCTCCAAAACAACACAGAGAAACCCTGTCTCTTAAAAGCCAAAAAAAAAAGGAAAAGGAAAAGGGGACTAGAAAGATGGCTCAGTAGTAATGAGCATTTGTAAGGGATTGGAGTTTGGATCCCACACTTGATAGTTAACAAATGATGAGATCTGATGATCTCTTTTGGCCTCTCCAAGCACCTTCACACACATGATATGCACACACAAAAATAAAAACTGATATTTTTGTTTAAAAGAAGACATACTAATGTCATTCTGGAAAAAAACATTGCTTACTGTTATTGTGTTTTCTTTAGAAAACAAACAGTATTCAGTCAACCTTTATAAGCACCAGGGAAAACATAAGCCCATGCCCAAACCATTGTGCTTAAATATCTCACCATAGGACTTCTCTCTGATGACTAAAAACCACGGACATTTTCCCTTCCTTTTGTTTTTCAAAGAACATGAAAACCTACTTATTATTCTACCTTGACTATGCAAGAGTTAGCATTTACCTTTAAGGTTGGTTCTTAAAAGCCTGCGCAAACACACACACACACACACACACACACACACCAAGTGAAATAAAGGTTTGTTGCTGTCTCTGCAGGTTCACCTTTTCATATCGAGCACGTGTTGTAAATATGTTTTTAGAGCATAGCATTTAAGAAATGGCAAATTTCAGGCCTGGAATATTGCATTAGTCATTCAAAGGAAATATATTTTGAAATAAGTTCAAATACTTGTCTCTGTCACCTTTTTCCTCCCACTTCTGTCCTCATATAACACATTACATTTGATGAACCAGACACTTACATGATAATTTGTGTTTCCTGAGAAATCTACTGCAATTGCAAAAGTAGCCTAATTTCTATCCCTGCCATCTCCAGAACCTAGAATCATTTGCATCATATACAGATGACTCAATTATAGAGAGATTTGAACATGAATGTGGCTGTTTTGTTGTGGGATGGGTAGAGAATCAGTTAATATATTCAAATGTATGCTAACCCAAGGAGATGAACTATTGTCTTACTCTTGGCCTTAGAAATCTACCTTGAAATTTTCAGATGTGGGGCTGTATGTTTAAAATTCACATGTTTTATAGTAAGGGCCTGATGCTAGGATGTAAACGGTACTTTCAAGATTCTATTTTAAGGCCACGAGATAAGCTAGCACAGCAGAGTAGTATTTAGAAAGCAAGCATAGGGAGTTTAAACAATTGTTTCCTTTTGCCAGAAAGATGGTACTGCTCTTAATTTTCTCCATCTATTTTCACTGGCTAGAAATAATGCCAAGAAATACAGTGTCTATAAGTGGAAAATTGTTCTGTGTGCTATAGTCTTCTATGCAAGTGCATCTTGTAACAAAAACCTATCATTCATGGGTCTGTAAATACAGTTTCATAAATTCAGTGGAGATCCTAATGTATTTCCCCTAATTTTTTCATGACATCTGTGCAGTATAATTTAGCCTCCTAAAAAGTCCTTAAGATGCTTCTTCCCCTTTACTGTATCTATGAGAAAAGCAATTAGATTAACTCAGTATTTATAAGAATATATGCTTTTAATATACACAATTTGATGAAATCTAGCAAAGGCACATTCTTTCCAAATGAATCTTCTAACACACAGAAGGGCTGTGACCACATTCTTTATTACAAGAAGAATAGCAAATGCCTGTTTGGTGGCATCTGTTCTTTTTAACCTAGGCAAAAGGGCTGAAGTATCTTTCCATATGTTGTCATGGTTTACAGCTTTTTAGATAGTTTCAATAAGCAGACAAAGTTGCTAGTACTACATGAAGTTGTTTTTATTGCTATATTTTATCTAACAACCCTAGAGTTATATTTTACTAAAGACATACATTGATTTGAATGATGATGGTGAATATATTAGTTAGAATTTCCATTGTTGTGAAGAGACACCATGACCATTGCTTTTCTTATAAAGGAAAACATTTAATTGGAGCTGGCTTACAGTTCAGAGGTTTAGTCCATTATCATCACAGCAGGAGGAAACAGCATGCAGCCAGATATCATACTAGAGAGGTAGCTGAGAGTTCTATATCTGAATCAGCAGCAGCAAGAAGAGAGAGTGACTTTGGGCCTGGCTTGAGCATTTGATACCTCAAGCCCATGCCCAGTATCACAATTCTTCCAACAAGGCCACATCTACTCTAACAAGGCCACATGTTCTAATCCTCTAAAATAATGCCACTTGTTAGGATAAAGCTTTGGGGGACCTTGGCAGATTCCATGGCAGGTAAGGGTGACCTAGGCAGAAGGATTAACATGCCAGGCAGACACAGCTTAGTGAGAAATTTTATTAGAAAGGGGATGGATGGGGAAGGAAAGAGAAAAGAGGTAAAGAGGCAAAGAGACACAGAGACGAGAGATAGAGAGAGAGGACAGAAGAGAAGAGGGAGACAAGAAAAGTCTTGTCTGGCCCAGGGAACAGCAGGCAAGAGAGAGTAGAAAGAGAAAGCAGAAAGACAGTACAAGCGGCAGAGGTCTTTCTTTTAAAGGGATTTTTTGCACCTGGTTTGACCAGGGCACTGCCAGAGTGCATTCTTCCAGGTGACAGTGGCAGGCCAGCATAATGTCTGAATCCTTTCACCACCCCTGATGAACCTATGGGGACTATTTCCATTTAAACAGCTAGAATCTAGAATCTATTGATTTTCTTCTCATTGTTGATTAGCCACTGGTACACGCAGGTTTTTTTTAAAAACATATGCTTATTGTGTGTGTGTGTGTGTGTGTGTGTGTGTGTGTGTGTGTGTGTTGAGTATGTGGTGAGTGGTGAATCCTTGCTATAGTCCATTTAGTACATGTTTTCAAGTAAAAATAAAGCTTTTGGGAGTTGAGTTTCTCCTTCACCATATGGGTCCTAGGGAACACAATCGGGTTGTGAGGGTTGGTAGCACATACATTAACCACTGCAGTGTCTTGGCTCTCCAATACAAAAAATCATTGAAAATTTCAGCATTTTCACATAATGCCAACCTGGACTGTAGAAATAGCCACATGGGTTCCTTGCCCTTTGGGTACCATTTATACTATTCCCCCTCTGTTCCTGCATATTCTACAACAATTAGGGAGGCTATCATATTATAATGGAGTTGTTCACTTTGGACATTTGAAAACTCACACTAAGAGAAGGAAGACTTATTCAATGTCACATAGCTAATTACAAGCAGTATAAATGTCAGTGTAAGTCGGCTTGCTCAGTTCAGTCCTATCTCACTGCAGAAGTCAGAGCACTTAGGTTTCTTCATGAGCACATACAGAGACATAGTAATGGTGAATAAATGAAGGATGAGGTGTGTTAGGAGCACTGTAAGTACTCCATTAATCTCAAAGACATCATAGATGAACATGACCCAAAGAGAAACCTGCAGTTTTCTCCTGTATTCACTGCCTCAAGAAATAACAACCAAGAAACAAAACAACAAAGAGCTAAAGTGCTGGCACCTTATTCTCTGTCTGCCTGTTTCACCCTATATAATCCATCCTTTTCACAGTCACTCCTGCCATGATGAGATGGCAGTCAGGGAAGACCTTGCTACAGCTACAGAGTCAGTGATATGCTGCTTGGACTTTCGAACATCAACATGATGAGATAAATACAGCTCTTTTAAAAATAAATCAAATATAGCTGGGTAGTGGTGGCACACACTTTTAACTCCAGCACTTGGGCAACAGATGCAGGCAGATCTCCAAATTCAAAGCCAGGTTGGTCTACAGAGCGATTTCCAAGACAGTTAGAACTACACAGAGCAAACCTATCTTGACAAACAGAAACCAAAACAAAAAACAAATCAAATATAATATAACATAATATAATTTAGAAAGAAACCTACCACTCAAGCTAGAGTAATGGAAATAAGAGAATAGAATTATTGGAAACTGGAAACTAGAAGGGACCTTAAAGAGATAGAACCTGGATAACTGAGATGGTTCCTGGCTGGCTCCTGCTGGTGATAGTAAGTTTGTGTCTAGGAACAAAAAGCAAGGTACTAGTACCTAAATCTCAGCTCTCCCTCTCCTCTCCTTCCTCTCCCATGTGCAAGTGTGTGTGAGTGTGTGTGTGTGTGTGAGTGTGTGTGTGAGTGTGTGTGCATGTGTAGGGTCACAGAAATACACAAGTGATAGTACCACCCTGTCTTTATCCAGCTGTGTGTTTTCTCTCCAGGGGCTCCTCTCAGCAGCCCATAAGGGAGCTAGCCACAAAGGATAAAGGGTGGCCCCATCATCAGCTGGCATCATGAAGGCAGTAAAATGTCATAACATAGAAGGTAGAAAGTGAGTCTAGGAGACACCAACTTAACAACTAGCACAGAGGAACCCCGAGAAAGGACAGAGTTTCTTTCTAATCAGCCACCTCTTCACAAGAAGATATTTGCAAACTTCCATGAGGTTTATTTACTATTATGTTTGTGGGAGACACCACTATAATATTTTATCTTTTAAACTCCCATTCTTGATCTTTAAAGGCTATCCTTTATGTTTTCTGAATTAATGGATTCCTGGCTTCTGCTTCTACAATTCTGGTGAGGCTGCTCTTAGCTCTCTTAGTAACTCTCGATGTGCCAAACCCAGGGGCCTCTTTTCCAAGTTCATTCTAATTACCTTTGGCATGTGTGCTATTGGTAACAATGTCTTTATGACTTAAGGTTCTTTCCAAAGCACAATTCTCTTTTCGTTTCTGTCTGCCCACTGCTTTCTTTCCCTTCTACTTTCTACCTCCTCCCTCCGATCTGCAGGAACTGGATCTTTCTGGGCTCGATTTTCTTGAGTGATTTCATCCTGTACTTTTAGCTACAACCTGTGTGTCACTGACTTTTAATCTATAATTGATAACTCATATGAACTTCTTGAAACTCAATTGCGTATGTCACTCCGCTGAACAGCTCTAATTGAATGACCAATTGACATCTCAAGTCTGAAAGGTGCAAAACACAGTTCATTATCTCCCCTCAGCGAAACCTGCTTTTCATCTTTCAGTCTCTTTTCTTTATTATTAACACCATTGCCTATTAAATCACCCAAACTGAAGATGTAGAGTCAGTTTTGCCTAATTTCTCTCCCTTTCTCGTCTTCAGAATCCAATCAGTCATCATCTCCAATGAATTATGGTATCATTTAAATAGCACTTGAATTTGTTTCAGACTTTCCCTCCTGTAGGCACTGCTTAGACATAGCTCTCCCGAGTGTCTGGCTCTGACACTCCCCACCTCCATTCCCTTTTGGGGGGCTAGAGTCTCACCAGGCTGGCCTGAAGCTGGAGGTCCTCCTGCCCTTCTTCTTCCTGAGCACAGGGATTACAGGCCCGTGCCACCACTGCTTTATCATTATTATTAGTTCTGACTGTTGCAACTCTAATACTCCACTGCAATTCCAGCATCCAGTCCCTCTGACCATCCCAAGAGTGACTCCGACCTGTAACTCGAGACAGGTGGACCCTTATTGGTTTGCGGTACTTTTTGGCTACATAGGGAATTCCAAATCAGCCTAGGCTAGTGAGTTTCTGTCTAAAATAAAAAGCAAACACAAAGCCAAGTAAAACAACCGGGACCTTAGAAACGGTAGGAAATTTTCTACTAATAAATTTCACTACTATTCCCCAGGATCACCTTCGAAAGGAAAATCTGGTGATGCTGCCCCTTTATATTAAAAAATAAAATCAAAACCACCAAAGAGAAGCCTGAAATGTCTTCTTACTTACTTCCTAAAGAATACAAACAGACTCTCTCTCTCTCTCTCTCTGTCTCTCTCTGTCTCTCTCTGTCTCTCTCTGTCTCTCTCTCTCTCTGGAAAAATGCCCAATAACCCCAAACTCAACTAACCTAACTGTATGGGGTCTCCCTTGAGTCATCCAGGAAAAGGAGTTTTCCTCATTCCTCTGCATTTACTCAGATAAGCACTCAGCTCTTTGGACTTTACTTTACATTTTTACATAGACTCATAGGTTCTACAGAGGACAGAGACCTTCCTTTAATCATCTTTGCATTTAAAGTACCTGGCACAGTGCTTAAAACAATTTAGATGATTCAAAAGCATTTGTTAACTCAAATAAATCAGTTCATTCATGTGAGGGGGTTTGTCTCTGGCAAAATGTTATACTTTCCTTTTCTGCTTTTGAAGGCACATTGGCCTGGAAATGAGCTAACCCAGAATTATTAAAGAAAAAATGAATAAACAAGTTGTCAACTTACATTTTAAAATACTATCAGAGAGTTTGATGTGAGATTGTATCTCCTAATAACATCAGAAGTGGCATTCATGAAGTCTTATCAACATGACTGTCCAAATAAGGATAATACAAACAAATATGCCAAACTTGACAGAGAAAAGTTCATGAGCTTTCAACCCTACATAATGGAGTATAGACAACTGAGGAAATCTAGGAAAAGGAGAGATGACTTCCCCATGGAATAGCACACCAATTGGATGTCCAGTGACAAATGGTCATCCCTGAAAGCATACATATGAATATCTTTGGATGGACGAACATGTTATATTTAGGAATATATATGTATGTACAAATAAATATATGCATGCAATAGCAATTAGTAAATTGAAGAGCAGATGGTGGTATTTGAAGGGTTTTGAGGGGGGAGGAAATGCAATTGAGAAATGTAATTAAATGATAATTTAACAAAAGCATATTATATGTACACACAATGATGTGTCTTTCACTTATTCCTGAGAACTTCTCTCGGGAACTAAGGGAGCATTCTGTGTTACATTTTCCTTTTAGCATTTCCTTTCTCTCATGCTTTAGTGTTTTACAGTTATATACATCCAGAAGCTTTTAATGATGAACTCATTTTTTAAAGCTAGTACAAACATCATTGCTTTGTTTCACAAATGCACCTCTCTAGGTCACATTGAGGCACACTGAAGCAATATTTGTATTATATTATTTCTTGTGATACTTGTTTTATGTTTAAATAGCATTTTTTCAATTCTAGGGTAGTCATTGCAAATTCCTTGGCATATCATGTAATTTTACAAAATATGAAAGTGTGTGTGTGTGCATGTGTGTGTGCATATGCGTGCGTGTGTGCGTGCATGCGTGTGTGTGTGTGTGTGTGTGTGTGTATGCATGTGCTAAGGATCAAGCCCATGGATGGCTGTATGTTAGGCAAGTACACTTAGCACTGTATGCCATGATACTCCTTAGTCCCACAAATTATGTTTTAAAGCAAATGTAAGGGTTGGTTTATACAGTCTTGTTTATCCTCCAAGATTCCAATTGCTGTCTACATTCTCTGACTCTCTGATTAAAATCTAGCTGTTTGTTAAAGTTAGAAAAGCATTTCCTCTTCTCAAAGGAGAAACTGAGTCAACTAGAGATGGTGTAGAGAGTACAATATCTCTGATTACTCTCAGTTGCCTCTCTAGAAGGTGAGACTATGGCAGTACAACTTGCCATAATTGCTCCTCTTGACAGGATTCACAAAATAATATGAATTTTAAAATTCTGTGCTCTCACAAAAGTATATTCCATGCAGCAAGTTTTGAGTGTTGATTACTTTTTGTTTGTGGAAAGTTGCTTCTTTTTTTCACACAAGTTTGTATGTATGGGAGTAGATTTGACACATGCAAACTCTCTGTGGATTTTTCAAATGTTACTCACAACGCTCTTAGAGAACTTCCCATGTTTTTAAGGGAAAAATAAGAATCTCGGAGATCATTTTTGAAATGAAATAAACAACCTGGAAAGAAAATACAAAGACTGCTTTTCTCAAGTGTAGGAGCCCTGTCAATGTATCCCTGCCCCTTGCCACCACCAGTCACAGGAAAGCATGATGATGCCATTGATTTCAAGTGTCTGTGTGGTCCAAACTCACTGTGGTTCAAACATGGGCTTACTCTGGGTGTGGTTTCCTTGCAAGTGGACCTTTGAACAAATGAGTAAGATTAGAAAGGGCTGAGAATTCATTTTATATAAGAGAGATAAATAGTAAACAATGTACCAGAGCTCCCATTCACATTCAGCAAGTATAGGGAAAGCAAAAAGATGGGGAAATCGTCCTTCCTTTCCATATGATTGCCAGTGCTCCATCAGAGGGAGCTGACAATTTCTCTTATAGCTGATAGATAAGAATGTGTTGATTGTGCCATGTGATTTTATTTGGTAGTGTTGAGTAGCTTAAATAGACTCATACTGAGAAAATTAGGGCAACTCGCTTGTATTTCTCTAATCTAAAAGCTAAATAATTTATTCTGGTGTTTTCCCCTGGAAATAGTATAGCTTCTGTGTCACTGGTACTAGACAGTTTGTTGTGGCAAGAAAATGTACACGATGGAGCTAGTATCTGGACATCAGTAGTATACAGGTATGTATCAACATGGGATAGTCACCTTTGAGAGATTTCAGAAGCTAGAGGACTCTTTTCACTTTTAAATATCTTGTAAATGCCCTGTTTTGGACAATGCTGCTCTTAGCCCCTTTTCTGTAGATCTAGAGATTTGTGGTGACAATCTCATTTTGAGAACAAAGAGAAAGAATTCTTACCAACCAGGTCCTCTTTTGCTCTTTCTAAACTTACAGACAAAATTACTCTTTTTCTCAGTATAGAACAACTGATAAAATTGGAATGTTTTTCCCCCTCTGGAGGTATTCTGTAAAAGTATATTGCTTTTTAACATATTAACATTAAGTCTTGCCTTTGGGAAGAAAAGCAGAGGGGAAACCAGGTGCCTTGAGCTCTGCAGTGCCTTAGTAGGTTAGTGTGCAGAGGCTGTAAGATGAAAGAGCTGTCTTTGTATGTTATGGTTCATGGGTTACCTGCCAGGGAACCGGACTTCCCTTCCTTAGAAGTATTTCTTTGGTGTTTCATGGCTCACAGGATAGGAACAAGTAGAAGTTAGTTCATTGTACATATGTATATATGCATATATTATCATTATATATTATTTCAATATTCTTATTTCCACTTTCTCCTTTACCCTTGCTCTTCTACCATTCTCAGTGTTTGGTTTCCCTAGTGCCACCTCCAGCACTGTTCACTTGGGAATGGCTTCCTCATAAATTTAAATGAACAGTGCTGGGTGGATAAGCAAGTAGATTCTCTGTCATGAGGCCTCAACTCTAAGTAATAATAGTTTCAATGCTTATCCATAGATTTTTGCAACATATCTGAACTTCTCTGGCCTGCCTAAATCTATCAGACTAGAAATCCCTGAAGACTAAGCTATTCTGTGAGATTTACGATTCTTGTAGTTTTTAGTCAAGTACAGACTACATCTATCTTCTGGCAGATAAGTATTTTCAATTCCACCGTTGTCTGCAAGCAGGTGGTGCATTTTTTAACAGACAATATAGCATATAAGAAAAGGCATTGGCCTCTGAGCCAGAGACCTGGTTTAAAATGTTACTTCCACTAGCAGTTACTAATTTGATGTTAGTAACCATGGATCAGCTACTTACTGTCTGAGGTCTAAGTTCCCATAAGGAACAGAATATATCTGTATTTACCTGTGTCATTTTTAGATTTATATCAAGTAAATAATTTACATTGTCAGCTGTGGGGGAGCACAGATCATGTGCCATCAGAAGAGGGTGTGGTTCAAACTGATGACCAGCGCCGTTACAAGATGGTGCTGGGAGGATCTACCAAGGCAAGGCTTCAAGCATTTACTAAGAAAAACAATTGGTTGCCCAAACTCACACCAGATTAGGTCATCACAGTAGCAGACCATATCCAAGAGGGGATAGGACACTAGATACATAATAGGAATACCGTTAAAATTGATGGGTAATAGTTTTCCCACCCTGTGGTTTTTTCGTTAAGAGGGCCTTATTGTTAAACAATAAATGATATCCTGCTTGACTCCACTCCCTTTTGCGTCTGATTGTCTCGGGGTTCCAGGGAGGCTGCAGAATGAACACACTCTACCCTCTCCTACCTCGACCCGGGGAGGAGTGCAAGAGACCCCCAACAGTCGTCACGTTTTCTTTCTTCTGCACAGACTGAATGTGAACTGTTAAAAATAGGTGCACATTGTATAGAATAGTGTATGTACCGAGAAAGAAGTGTTATATTTTTAAATAAAAAGTATGTGCCTATTTTGGATGTATGCAAAAGTATACACATAGTATAGTCTTTAAAAATGATATTGTTTTCCACATTATAAGAAAAATGTATGTTCTATTCTTCAATTATATTGCCTAGGGCTTCAGTCATGGAGGAAATCGAATTGGCTATAGACTCCATGATGGCTTCATTCACATGCTTTGGTTAATATGGCTAGATATGGGTCCACCTAATGTATTAGAAAAGTTAGTGCTGGTACAGTCTTCAACTTTTATCAAGGAAACTTCTCTTTGCAACAGAGACCACATCCAGTCAAAACACAGAGTTGCAGAAACCAGTGCCAACGGATACATCTACCAAATACTCCTGTACCTAAGGATCAAGGATCATTTTGGAAGAGGGGACATAAAGATTGTAAGAGTCATAGGAACAGGGAGTTTGTTCTGATATTCTGTATCTTATGAATATCATAGAAACTACACTCATGAAGTCTCACTGACAGGGCTGCACAAAATGTGAGGTGAACTAGGATTTTTACATTTTTAAATAAATGTATTCAGACTACCCTTCAGAAGGTTGTAAAATTTATTGTAGTTTTTAATGTGGGGCTTCATTTGAATCAGGATTAATAGTTGCATATTAATCAAAAAAATTCGTGGAGGATTGCACACACACACACATTTAAAACTTAATACATGTGTTCAATGGCCAGCATTCTGATTGAACATTATGGATCTTTCTTTTAGTATGATTTCCTATGTTTAGTTTTGCTTTTGTTTAGTGCTGTGCTTTTACATGCTTACAAATCAACTATCTGGAAAAAATACATTTGATTAATTTGTTTCATGATTCCCCTGGTGGTGGTTGGTGTAGCATTGGTCGTATAGTATAAGCATAACTGTCTTCCAGGGTTCCCATGGTATAAATCCTCTTACTGATATGGGTCCAGTTGGATAATCTTGTTTGTCAAGTGGATTGGACCTGAAGTTACCTAAAAGATAGGCCTCTGGGCATGTCTGTGAGGGCATTACCAGGATAGATCAACTGAAGCAAAAGATCTTCCCCCAGGGTGTTCAGGACTTTTAAGCAGGAGTGGCCCAGATATACAGAGGTCAGATATACTGAGGTCTGGGGAAAGAGTTTGCTGGTGAGTGTGTCTATCCTGCTACCCTTCAGTGATATCAGAACCTAGCTTCTTGGCCTTACAACATGGACTGAAGACCAATGACTTTTTTGGGAGTCTTCCAGGTCTTCAGGACCAGAACATGACTGCTGAGGAATCCAGCCTCTCCAATGTACCATTGTTGATATGTCCTACTGAAATCACTTAAGCCAATGTAAAAATGCCCTTTTATGGTATATAGTGTTTTTGATGGTTTTGTTCCTCTAGTAAATGTAGTCTCATATTATAAACTATTTTTAAAAGGTTCAAGAGTTGAAGCCATGGTTCAGAATGATAGAATTATTGATAGGTGATTAAATCATGTACAGGCTAAATTTATCAATAGTTCATACCAAGTGTACTGATGGAACAAGGGGTTTAATTGGAGGGATTATATTTCCCAAGGGTATGCCTTGGAAGTGTATATCTTATCCCTGTCCCCTTCATGGCTTCCTTTCCATTTCCTGGCAGCCTTTAGGAAGACAGACTCCTTTACTCCTCCTTTACCTCTAAGGCACTCTGTCTCAGTATGACTATAAAGCAATAGACTCAGCTGAAATTGGACTGAAGCTCTGAGCCCAAATAAAAGTTCCCTTCTACAGATAACTTTTCTGGGATATTTTGCCTCAGTGGTGAAAAAAATTGGGCCACTACTGTGCTTTGTATCTCATTTATTTTACCTATAGGACAGTTAGGCATCTTGTAAGATGTCACACAAGAAGCTGGATTCTACAGATTTCTGCAGTCTTCCTTACAGTGAACATTTATTATAATGGTTCCTCCATACTGTTTCCATCAACACCAAGATGGATTTCCAAGAGTGCTAGGTGGAGGTGATACATAGCATTCATGTAGCCCAGGAAACAGTCACAATTTTGACCCTATACTCTTGGTTGTTAGCACTTGCTTCTAGCCAACAGTGCTAATGAGGCTCTTGACATTAGATTTTTCTTGACATTTGTTTCATCTCTTATGTTATGTACCGTTGAAGTAGTTATTAAGTCAAATAGTGTGAGAGTCAGAAAAGTCTTCACCGAGTAACTCACTTAATAGAATTTTTCTCAAACTGTGTTCCAGGCATTTGCTTCCCTTGTTATATTGATGTGTGCATCTCAGGGAATTGTTGTAGTTTAAACAGAATTCCTGCTAGAGATGGCCTTCCCCTATGCCTGGGAGTCCCTCTCAAATCTGCATCAGGACAGTTTAAATGTGAGGATACTAATAGGTAAGTACCAGAGAAGAATCTCCTAGTGCACTAATTATTAGAAGCTGCAATCATATTAAGGAGGTAAACAAGACAGTGAAAATATGAGGTGCTATTTGTAAAACTTTAAAATTTACCCTAGGCAATCTATGATGTAAGTCATTGTTAATTTGTTTTAAGTAATTGTTGTTGGAAACACCATTTTATTTCTGATTTCTGGAAAATGGCTTCATCTTTAACTTCTTTAAAAATGTTTTCAAAATTTTAGAACTTTTAGAACAACACACTTTCAGTTTCTACTAGCCACTTTCATGATTCTTCTCTTCTTCTTCCCTCCCTGTCCCCCCACCACATGCAAGCAGACACCCTCTCCCTCTCTCACACACACACCTAATTCTGTTACATTAGAAAAGTGGTTTTAATATAGTGAAGCAGAAATTTGAAGGTCATTGATAGATGGAAATGTTGATTTAATACTCTTCACTGTTTTTATCTGTCAGTGTTATTTTTAAGTTCACTTCATTCCTGAGAGCAGATCAGTATCTTAGAATAAGCCCAGTAAACCTGACCATTTTATCCTTTGACTTTCCTACATGTAATTGCTAATGTCAGACACATCTTGTTTTGCAATTCTTTCCATCTGGTAAACTTTCTCCTATCAGTCATTGTAATTGTGTGTGTGTGTGTGTGTGTGTGTGTGTGTGTGTGTGTGTGTGTATCCAAAATACATAAAGGTAAAATTTCTAATTTCATGGGTATAGCTTTCATATATAGAGCTACAATCTTGCAGCAGATGTCCTGGTACTATGTCTCCAACAGTCTTTCCACCCACTTCTTTCTTGATGTTCCCTGAGACCTAGGTGTAGGAGTTGTGTTGTAGATATATCCATTGCCATGGTCAGGTGTCTCTTCAAAACAATAGAAACCTTAACTAAGACAGACAAATTTTGAAATGGTTCAGTTGTACATTTCTTAAGACAAGATGCATTATTATATTCAATTCTTGATGGCTCTTGATGGCTCTGAGATTGTCATTGTCACTCATCTATTAAGTTACATAGCTTTCAAGATTGTGTACCAGTATTCAAATCTGATTCTTTTATGTGTCAAGTTCATCTTGTTTTCCAATGTACTGTTAGTATGGTCTGAACAGATACAAGTGCTATTTTGCCTGCTTTGGTTTGTGGTTTTGTTCCATAATATATGCTTTCCTATTTAATTTACAGTAATTAACTGCTCAATTTGTGACCCAAACAAACAAGATTTGCACCTAGAAATCATTGATCTGTTCATCAACCCTACCAATGAATCCACATTGAGAAATATTAAAAATGTGACCCTTGGTAACCAAGAACTGGTATCCCTGTGTAAGAGGTTTTGGAAAGAGAAATCTCAACTGAGAAAATGCCTCCATCAGATTGTCTGTAGGCCACTCTGTAGGGCATGTTCTTGGTTAATGATTGATGTGGGAAAGTCCAGACTGCTAGGGGCAGTGCTACCCTTGGGCAGGTGGTCCTGAGTTATAGATGCAAGCAGGCTGAGTAAGTCATGAAGAACAAGTAACTGTCCTCCATGGCTTCTGCTGTAGTCCCTGCCTCTAGATTGCTGCCTTGATTTACTGTTCTGACTTCTCTCACTGATGGATTGTGATATGAAAGTGTAAGTAAAATAAATCCTTTCCTTTCCATGTTGCTTTTGGTCATGGTGCTTATCACAGTGTTAGAAACTCTAAGATAAGGTGTGACACTTGCCATTAGTTCTTATCCATGTTACTACATGCTGGACTGTCATGTACAATTAAGACTTATTCTCCTGTTAAAAAACATCTAAGAATATCAACACTAGACAAGGAGACAATCAGACAGTGAGAAAAGACGAAGGTTACTTTACAATCAAGCACTTCTAGCCATGACCCTCTCTGTCAACTAAATTGAATTGCTTTCCAGTTATAACTTTAGCCTCATTTACTCTCCTTATAGATACACTGTACTAAGAAACTCAATCATAGATTTACCTCCACTTGCTTAAAATTTCCAGTCTTAAGAGAAGCTCTGTTTCCTTAGATCCTCCTTCAAATCTCAAATCCTTAAGTAAGTTCTTACAAATATCCTCTCTGAGATGCATCATGATTCCCTGGATATCTTTTACCTCTCAATATAACAAATGAGAGGCCCAGCTTGCTTGACCACAGGTACATACTTGTTGAATACAACTGACACCAGATTCTCATAATAACTATTTTTCAGACCCCCTGTTGCTCAGAATATCTGGTAAGCATTCAGTGCACAGAGCTCCCTCTCCTTGGGTGTGTGCTGTACTAGATAGAATCTTTTATTTCCTAATGGACTTTCAGTCCTAATTTAAATTTCTGGATATCATTAGCTAGATTTCCATACTTGAGTCTCTTTGGACAGAAAGGATTCTCAGAGGGAGGGTGGGATTAATGCAAATAATACATTGTCAGGAAATTGGGTTTCCAGTTTAATCTCTTATGGGAAAATGTGTTTGTAGCCATGGTCAAATTGTTTGACCTCTTTAGGCCTTAAAGTTTTAGCTGGAAAATGAGAAAGTTGGATAATAGAGGAGTCCAATATGGTGGTTCTAATCCTTGAGAGTCACACTGGGGATATCATCTGCTCTGTCTTACATGTATGACCATATATTTCTGAGGAGTTTTGTGATGTTAATTATATCAAATACTTAACTTTTAAAAGAAACCCAAAGTACATAAAGGTAAAGTTTGTAATTTTCTTGAGAAATATTTGCAAACAGATGGCTAACATAATTGTTTCTGGTATAAAAGCAGACACTGTTTAAAATATAATAAGAAGCAGATAAATCTGCAAAAACTCTCTTAGCTCCCTCTCTAGAGGATCAGTGCTAATAAGTCAAATTAGTCATTTTTATTTAGGAGATATAAAAAGGCATATGGTTTCATGTTGTACCAGCTGTCATAAAATTTGGGAGAAAAGTGTTGCTTACAAAGCTTCCAGAGGGAATGTTTCATGGAATCATTTTAACCTTTACAGCTTACAAAACCAGTTGGCTTCCTTTCTTCATAAACTATTATTTTGGCCTGAATTCTCTTTAACAATTAAGGTTCAGCAGGAAGGAAAAACATACAACTAGGAGAAAAATAACTAGAGGAGCATGTGTTATGGGTATTTTTTATATGGAAGTAGGTTTTTTCATTTAAATCTAAAATATGTAATGATGAAGTGTGTTAAAAGATTTGTTTTCAAATGAAAGGACAGAGTCTACTCTTTTATTGTTTTACCCTAATGCATTCTATGGATTTCAATGAATGCAAAATTCATATTCATGTGTTAAAAATCCTTACTTATATGCAAGGTCCTTTCAGGTTTTGGTCTTCCTTGCTCATTCATGTTGAACTGCAGTTGTATAAATAAAACATTTTGTTTTCTCGAGTTTATTCTTTGGAGGGTTTCTCTATTCATTTGCATTCTCTTAATTTTACTTCTTTAAAAGAATCCTTATGTATTCACTGTGATGATTGACTTTGATTGTCGACTTAATTAGATTAGAAAACACCTAGGTCATTAATGAAGCACATCTCCAGGTGTGTTTGTGAGGGCTCTTCTAAGGTACTGAATATGGGTGTCACCACATATAGCCTGTAACACTAGCGTGAATGAAAAGCGAACAAAGAGAAAGCCAGATGGACATTGGTATTCTCTTTCTCTCTGCTTTCTGATGTGCTAACATGTGATCACGAAGTGTCCTGACACCACAGACAGGACCTGGAGTCATTGCCAGGCCTAACCTGTCATCATATATTTTATTCAATGAACTGGGAAGTAAAAGATATCTGCTTCTTAAAGTTGCTTAGGGCAGCCATTATAAGTAACAAGGAAAGCAAGCAGACACCATTATAGAAAGTCACAACATGTCAAAATGCAGAGAACAACTGACTGTGGCATGCCCAGCCACAGCTGATATATCTACAACACAACTCCTATACCTAGGGCTCAAGCAACATCAAGAAAGAAGTGGGTGGAAAGACTGTTAGAGACGTAGTACCAGGATATCTGCTGCAAGATTGTAGCTCTATATATGACAGCTACACCCATGAAATCTCAAAAATTTGACTGCCTAAACAAGACCTGCCAAGGTGGGTGGAGGAAGCCAAACGGGGTCCCAACCATAGATGATGAGCTACAGGCTATTAATGACTGCTTAGTAAGGGAAAATTAAATTTTGCCAATGGTTAGCACCCAGATTGGCTATCTAATATCAAATGGTCAGCCGTAAACACACACACACACACACACACACACACACACACCACCACCACCACCACCACCACCAAAAATAGAAGAAATTAGTGCAATTGTTTTAATATTTATTTATTTTATTTTATATGTATGAGTGTTTGCCCTCCTTGTGCTTATGAAAGTCAGAAAAAGTTGTGGGATCCCCTAGAACTGAAGTTAGGTGTAGTTACAAGTCACAATGTGGATGCTGGGAATTGAACCCAGGTCCTCTGCAAGAGCAGCAACTGCTTTTACTACATAAGGCATCTCTTCACCCTTGATTTTTCTTAAAAACAGAAATATTTTTACTTTTATATTATGAATATTTCCTTCTACTTTTCATTAAAACAAAGCAGGCAAATAAAAGAGAAAACAGTTTCAAAGAGACTCTACCTTCAGATATTTACATATTTTATATATGAGAATCTGTGGCTTCATGCAAAGGAAGAAATGTTACAAAAAATCATAATCCAGGTGGTGGTGATACATGCCCTTAATAACAACACTCAGGAGGTAGAGACAGTGGATCTGAGTTTGAGGCCAGTCTCGTCTACACAGCAAGTTCCAGGGCATCCAGGGCTATACAATAAAACCCTGTCTAGAAAAGCAGCACAAAGAAAATCTTAAAGGGACTAGATTTATGAGTATATTTTGGGAACTAATGAGAAGAGAGTATATTTCTAAAACAAACAACAGAAATTGAGTAACTCTTATGAATGGTGTTTATAGGGATACATAATATGTGGAAGGTATTAATTAGAAAAATACATTGATTTTGATTGCCTAATTTTCCACCATTTGGGTTGTCATAGTCACTTGAACGCATTTGTCTCTTGAAGTGATTTTGAATTGCACAACTGTAGAATCTTTCAACAACTTTTACCATATATAACATAGAGGCTTTATGTCCTCTGTTTCTTGAAAACAACATTTTATTTCACTTATTAATCTTTGCAATGTATTAAGATTGAGGTACATTATATTACATTTTGTAATAGTATAGTATCCACAGATATGTAAGATGATGCATTTGTTAAACAGTTAAATAGTTGACCCTAACCATTGTGTCAATGAATTAAAGTAATCGATCTTGATTTTCAAGAGTGGAGACTTCTTGTGAACATCTATGTACTTCTTGGAATTGTTTTCCTTTCATCCCTGTCAGCACAAACAGAGCTATTCTTTTCAGTGTTTCTTTAGTAACTGCTGTGTAGTTTCAATTAATCTCTTATTGTGGATATAGATTACATTAGCAACCATGAGAGAAAGGCTCAATGGCTGCATACTCAATTCATGTAAGTGTGGATCTGGCTTCCATCCTTAGTGCCTGGTGCTGGCTAGTTTTATGTCAACTTGACCCAAGCTAGAGTCACTTTGGGGAGGGAACTTCAACTGAAAAAATGCCGGTGATTGGCCTATGAGCAAGCCTGTGGTACATTTTTTATAATTTGAAGACTTCTGTGGGAGGACCAAGCTCACTGCTAGCAGTGCCAGCCCTGGGCAGGTGGCCCTGGATGTTATAAGAAAGCAGTCGGAAGAATTCATGGGAGCAAGTTAGTAAGCAGCACTCCTACAGGTGTCTGCTTGAGTTCCTTCTTGTTTTTCTTTATAATGGACTACAAGCTGTGAGCTGAAATAAACCCTTTCTTCCTCAACTGGCTTTTGGTCATGGTGTTTCATTACAACAATAAAAACTCTAAGACAGCACCACAGAAAGGAAAATAAAGTATCTACAATAAAAAATTAAGCAACACATGAAGGATAAAGGATGTTGGAAATGTACATGGTAATACGATATTGACAAGGGTAGCCAGAGGGGCAACAGATGGACATGATGGGGTGAATTTTTATCAAAGTACATGACTAACACGAATTAAAAAGGCATAAGGTGACCCATTATTTTCTAAAATGCACGTGCACTAATAATGGACAGGGAGTTTTAGAAAGGTACCATCAAGATACTTTATGTTGTTTGTGGCCATTGCGAAGGGATATGTTTCTCTGATTTCTTTCTTGACTCATTTATCATCTATATATAGGAGGGCAACCTATTTTTTAGTTAATCTTGTGTCCTGCCACTTTGCTGAAGGTGTTTATCATCTATAGAAGTTCCCTAGTAGAGGTTTTCGGTCACGTATGTAAACTATTTGATTTTCTGCAAATAGTGAGAGTTTGAGTTCTTCCTTTCCAATTTGCATCCCCTTGATATTCTTTTGTTGTTTTATTGCTCTAGCTAGAACTTTAAGTACAATATTGAAGAGGTATGGAGAGAGGGGACGGCCTTGTCTTGTTCCTCATTTTAGAGGAATCACATTGAGTTTCTCTCCATTTAATTTGATGTTGGCTGTTGGCTTGCTGTTTATTGCCTTTATTATATTTAGGTATGTTCCTTTTATCCCTGATCTCTCCAAGACCTTTATCATGAATGGGTGTGGAATTTTGTTGAAGGCTTTTTCAGAATCTAGTGAGTGTGATTTTTCTTTTTCAGTTTGTTTATATGGTGAATTACATTAACAGATTTTCATATGTTGAGCCATCCCTGCATCCCTGGGATGAAGCCTACAGATGATTTTTCTGATGTGTTCTTAGATTTGATTTGCCAGTATTTTATTGAGTATTTTTGCGTCAGTGTTCATAAGGGAGACTGGTCTGCAGTTCTCTTTCTTAATTATGTCTTTGTGTAGTTTAGGGACCAAGGCAAGTCTAGCCTTGTAAAAAGAGTTTGGCAATCACCCTCTGCTTCTAGTGTGGGAAACAGCAGGAGTATTGGTATTAGCTATTCTTTGAATTTCTGGCGGTATTCTGCACTGCAACTATCAGGTCCTGGGTATTTTTTGGGGGGGCCTTTTGATGACTTCTGTTTCATTAGGGGTTATAGGTCTATTTAAATTGCTTATCTGTTCTTGACTTAATTTTAGTAAATGATACCTATCCAGAAAATTGTCTATTTCCTTTAAATTTTCCAATTTTGTGGAGTACAGGTTTCAAGGCATGACCTGATGATTCTCTGGATTTCCTCAGTGTTTTTTGTTATGTTCTCCTTTTCATTTCTGATTTTGTTAATTTGAATACTCTTTCCAGAAACCTGGCATTAGGGAAATCTCCAGGAATCCAGAAGGATGACCCCAGTTAAAAATCTAAGCAATAGTGGAGAGGCTATCTTGGATGCCCTTCTTCTATAATGAGATTGATGGCTACCTTAAATGCCATCATAGAGCCTTTATCCAGTAGCTGATGGAAGCAGAAGCAGAGACTCACAGCTAAGCACTAAGCCAAACTCTTGGAATCCAGTTGTAGAGAGAGAGGAGTAATGAGCAAACGTGTACAGACCATGCTGTGGAAACCCACAGAAACAGCTGACCTGAGCAAGTGGAAGCTCATGGACCCCAGTCTGACAGCTGGGGAACCAGCATAGGACTGAATCAGGCCCCCTGAATGTGGGTGTCAGTTAGGGGCCTTGGGCAGTCTATGGGGCCTCTGGTAGTTGAACCAGTATTTATCTTGAGTGCATGAATGGGATTTAAGTGTCCATTGCCTATGGAAGGATACTCTCTTAGACTAGATACATGGGAGAGGGCTTAGGTTTTGCCCCAAATGAGGTGTCAGACTTTGATAATCCCTCATGGGACTTCTCATCCCCCTGGAGAGTGGATGGGGAGGTCTGTGGGGGGTAAGGGAGAATGGGAGGGAGAGGGAACTGGGATTGATATGTAAAACATTTTTTAATTTAAATAAAATTTATTTAAAAAAGGAAATAAACATGATGAAACTTGGCAGCACAAATTATTTAGCTATCCTGTTATAGGCAGTTGGGCAAGAAATTCTGAAAAACAAGTTTCTAAAACAGTCATGGTATAGTTAGGAATCCCTAGCATAGACCCAGATGCCACTAGAAGATGACTTGAGCATTTTTGCTGATTTAATTCCCATAGTGGTTCTCAGTCCCTCCCTTATCCAAATCTGAGTCTGTGCTTTTAGGTGGTCTATTACTAAAATAGGCAGCCACCATTTTGGTTCTCCTTTGTTATGGGAGATGAAGATTGAGAGCTGGTCTAGATGCCACAGATGGAGGGAGATATGCAAAAGGTTAGGTACTGTGTCTTCTGAATTGAAGCAGGCCATTTAGTGTCCAAGAGAAAAGAGTTTGAAAAGAGTATGGTCGAATAACCCAGGAAAATTGCACGGAGGATAAATTGTATTAAATTTTTAGGAAAGCACACATAAATACAGGCTGAATATCTGATGGGGAAGTCCTGTGTATACATCAATAAAGCACTGTTGGCCAATAGGGAAGCAAGATAGGTGGGACTAGGAGTCCAGGAGGACTCCGGGTAGGAGAAACACAGGGAGTCATCATGTAGCCCACCAGAGATGTAAGATGTCCGTCCGGGAAGAGAAATACTAAAATGGGTTAAATACTTAAGTCAGAGCTAGCCAGTAAGAAACAAGCAAGGCCAACAGATTCATAATTAATACAGCGTCTTATGTGTTATTTGAGGACTACAATGCAGCAGAGCCCAGGTGACTGGTGGGGAAAAACCAAAGCGGCTGGCAAGGAAAAGTCTTCCCTCTACAAATGGTGCTCAGGAGTGAGATCATTGAATTTCCATGTAAAATGACAAAAGCTTTAAAGGAATTTTAGAAACAAAAGAATGGAGAAAAGCATGGGTTCTTGGTAGCAGCATTTTTCTCAGGTGGGCTCTGTTTTGCTAGCGACAAGCAGAGACTCATGGGGTTCACTTAAGGGAGTTTTCCTGACTCAGCATAAGCAAACAACAACAACAACAGCAACAACAACAAAAACCCAGCAAGGTTCTCATAAGAGGCTCTGCTAATGATTGAAAGGTGTATGCGTACAGCTGGAAGTGGCAGTGACCACATTGGTAAACTGACAGCTTTTGCTGGATGTCAGCATAGACTGAGACAGTGAGCGGGAATCACGCTTATGCCCACCATCTTGGAAAAACTGCAGTTTAAACAGCCGCGGTTTTAACAGATAAGACACGTGGCCAGAAAAACATAAAGATTTATAGTAAAGTCAGACTTGAATGAAGAAAAACCTCTAAAGGTTTACAGTGTGTTTAAAAATATACATAAGATTGAGAGAGAAAAAGAAACAGCATAGTGTTAAATAAATAGAGAAGCTGGCTGTGGTGGCGCACGCTGGCAGGATTTGCTCCCGAGGCAGAGGCAGTAGGATTTCCAAGGACAAACCCTGTCTCAGAGAAAAATAAATAAAAGTAAAAGAAATAAAGTAATAATAGATAAATAAATAAGCCACATAAAGATGGAAAATACACAGAGTCTGGATACTGTATGATATTGTGTTTTTCAGTATTTTGATTGTTAAGGAAGGAACAACTACTAACGTACTCTTGATTATAAATGCTGCTAAGTTAATTCAACTTATACCTTTTAAAAATACCTTGACTTCAAAATTTAAGTCTAAGGATATGTTACTTTAGAAAAGAGTTTTTGTTTATGTTTCTATAGAAAATTAAAAGCTGAGGATTCCTTGCAGGCTTCTGTGGTTTAATGAACCAAGACCCCTGGAAGCACTGGGCCACGTGTTCCAACAATTGAGACAGCTAAGATGATGAACTCTTACAGACCCCGAAAATATGGACTTATACAGGTTTCTGAGTTTTGTCATGATCCCCATGGTATGAACAGCGCCCCCATCCAGCACGAAGGAGTTTGGAGTGAGGGATGTCCAAATCCCTATCTTTGTTTTCATTTGAATGGGGTTGCTTATAGTTGGTTAATGATCACAACCACTCTCTTTTTAATGGTAAAAGGGGAAATATGGTATGGAAATGAATACTTTGTATTGGTATGGTTTTTCATTTATTGATACAAATTCAAGGTGAATTTTGTGATGTGTATAGTTCTCCTCTTGATTAAGTACTGTGCTTATACTGATCTTTTAAAACATAGTGCATAATTATATACAGAGTATAGATAGTTATTTATAATAGTCAGAACTTATAGTTAGGTAAGTTAGATTTTCTAAATATACAGAAATATATTTGAGATAGATAGACAGTCTTCAAACCTTTCAAAGACCTTCAGAAAATGGCATTTAAAATGGTTTAGGGTTTTTCTTGACAAAGAAAAATGTCTGCTCCTGGTAGCACCAATTACTTCTGAGAGGAAGATGGCCATTGAAGAAACTTGTTATGGAGTTTGCTTTCAACATGGCAAGATAAGCCATTTGGGCAAGAAACTTCTCTTGCCTAGACTGCTTGACTGTTGCTGTATAAACTGGACATGCAGGACCCACAGGAAAGTGACTGCTGAACTCAAACAGTCCTTCAGGTTTCCTGATTCATGGAAGAGTCTATGAGACTTTCTGCAGGACACAGAAAAATGACTGACAGACTGCCAATACAGATCGACAGTTGGAAATTTCCTGCTTTGCTGAAAAGTCTTCCAGACACACTGTGGTCTATGGGCTGAAGATGGATGCCCCAACATTACAGAGGAACTTCAGTTGACTGTCCAGGTAGCAAGATGTCTCTGTCAATTCTAGTGTTTATATATTATCCTTCTCTGGTCTTTGATGGAGTTGAAGACAGATAGTTATAATTATAGTTTTCCTTAGTTATGATAAAAGATAAGCTACATATAAAACTTTGGACTCACAAGGATGGGATGGATGATATTTTCTTTAAATCTTGCTAAATGTTGATGGACAAAATATTGTAACTGTGTTCTTGCTTGATAGCTATTCTGTTATATATAATTTGACTATGTTAAAGTTAAAACCTTTCTTTTTATTTAGACATAAAAGAGGAGATGATGGTGAAGTCCTGTGTATATGTCAATAAAGCACTGTTGGCCAATAGGGAAGCAACATACGTGGGACTATGAGTCCAGGAGGACTCTGGGTAGGAGAAACACAGGGAGTCATCATGTAGCCCGCCAGAGAAGTAAGATGTCCATCCGGTAAGAGAAATACTTAGATGGGTTAAATACTTAAGTCAGAGCTAGCCAGTAAGAAACAAGCAAGGCCAACAGCTTCATAATTAATACAGTGTCTTTTGTGTTATTTGAGGACTACAAAGCAGCAGAGCCCAGGCAACTGGTAGGGAAAAACTAAAACAGCTGGCAAGGAAAAAAATTCTCTCTACAAATATCTCTAATCTGAGCGAGCCCAGCTTCAGGTGAGATTGGGTCCCCGGCTGGGACCACCCGCCCATCACCCATCCCCCTCCATCTTCGGGGCCGCTCCCGGCTTCCAGAAGAGCCGCCCACACAGGAAAGAGATCAGCCCCTCCAAGACCCCAACCCAGCGAGCCCAGCTTCAGGTGAGATTGGGTCTCTGGCTGGGACCACCCGCCCATCACCCATCCCCCTCCATCTTCGGGGCCACTCCCGGCTTCCAGAAGAACCGCCCACACAGGCCCCTCCAAGACCCCAACCCAGGGAGCCCAGCTTCAGGTGAGATTGGGTCTCTGGCTGGGACCACCCGCCCATCACCCATCCCCCCCATCTTCGGGGCCGCTCCCGGCTTCTAGAAGAGCCGCCCACACAGGAAAGAGATCAGCCCTTCCAAGACCCCAACCCAGCGAGCCCAGCTTCAGGTGAGATTGGGTCTCTGGCTGGGACCACCCGCCCATCCCCCATCCCCTCCATCTTCGGGGCCGCTCCCGGCTTCCAGAAGAGCCGCCCACACAGGAAAGAGATCAGCCCCTCCAAGACTCCAACCCAGCGAGCCCAGCTTCAGAAGAGCCGCCCACACAGGAAAGAGATCAGCCCCTCCAAGACCCCAACCCAGCGAGCCCAGCTTCAGGAAAGAGATCAGCCCCTCCAAGACCCCAACCCCAGCGAGGCCAGCTTCAGCTTCAGCTGCAGTAAGGAAGGAGACCAGTGGAAACAGAAAGGCCCCACCAGCACCCACTGGAAGAAGAGATGGGAAGAAGACAGAATAAGAGATCACTCAGCAATAGAAACACCAACACGACCCCACCAGAATCCAGGGATCCAACACCAGCAAGACCTGAAAAGCACTACATAGATGAAGAAGAGGAGACAGACCTTAAAAATTATTTCATGAAGATGATGGAGAGCCTCAAAGAAGAAACGAGGAAATCCCTTAAAGAAATAGAAGAAAAAACAAACAAAAAAATCCATGAAATGGGGGAAAAATTCAAGAAATAAACAAATCTCTCAAAGAATCTAAAGAGCACCAAGAAAAAACAACCAAGAAAATTAAGGAAACAGCTCAAACAGTTGAAGGATTGAAAGCTGAAATAGAAACGATAAAGAAAACACAGAATGAAGGGATGCTGGAAATAGAAAAGCTCGGTAAACGGTCTGGAATTACAGATGCAAGCATCACCAATAGAATACAAGAGATAGAAGAGAGAATCTCAGGTGTTGAAGACTCATTAGAGGATATAGAGTCGTCAACCAAAGAAAATCTCAAAACCAACAAATCCTTAACACAAAATATTCAGGAAATATGGGACACCGTGAAGAAGCCAAACCTGAGAATAATAGGTATAGAAGAAGGTGAAGAACTTCAACTTAAAGGTACAGAAAACATATTCAACAAAATCATAGAAGAAAACTTCCCTAACCTAAAGAAAGATATGCCTATGAAAGTACAAGAATCTTACAGAACACCAAATAGGCTTGACCAGAAAAAGAAGTCACCTCGCCATATAATAATCAAAACATCAAACCTACAGAGCAAAGAGAAAATATTAAGAGCAGCTAAAGAAAAAGGCCAAGTAACATATAAAGGCAGACCTATCCGAATTACACCTGACTTCTCAATGGAAACGATGAAAGCCAGAAGATCCTGGTCAGATGTCCTACAAACGCTAAGGGAACAAGGATGCCAGCCCAGACTACTATATCCAGCAAAGCTCTCAATTACCATAGATGGAGAAAACAAAATATTCCATGACAAAGCCAGATTTAAACAATACGTATCCGTGAATCCAGCTCTACAGAAAATGCTAGAAGGAAAACCTAGAGCCAAGGAAGATAACTACATTCACAAAGACACAGGCAATATAGAATCATACTTTACAAAACACTAAAAGAAAAAGGGAGGAGAAACTACACAAAATAACTTCACTAACAATAAATCAAGCGCAAACAAGGATCACCAATCAATGGTCATTAATATCCCTCAATGTCAATGGCCTCAACTTACCTATAAAAAGACACAGACTATCAGAATGGATACGAAGACAGAACCCTTCCTTCTGCTGCATACAAGAAACACATCTCAACACCAAAGACAGACATTATCTCAGAGTAAAGGGCTGGGAAAAGATCTTCCAATCAAACGGCCCCAAGAAACAAGCGGGCGTAGCAATCCTAATATCTAACAAATTAGACTTCAAATTAAAATCAATCAAAAGAGATGAAGAAGGGAACTTCATATTCATCAAAGGAAAAATACATCAAGACGAAGTCTCGATTTTAAATATCTACGCCCCAAATACAAAGGCACCTACATTCGTGAAAGAAACATTACTAACGCTCAAAATGCACATAAAATCTCACACACTAATAGTAGGAGACTTCAACACTCCGCTCTCACCGCTAGATAGGACCTCCAGACAGAAACTTAACAAAGAAACAAAAGAATTAATAGAAGTTATGACCCAACTGGGTTTAACAGACATCTATAGAACATTCCACCCAAATACAAAGGGATATACCTTCTTCTCGGCACCACATGGAACCTTCTCTAAAATTGACCACATAATAGGAAACATAGCAAATCTCCACAGATACAAAAAAATTGGAATAACCCCCTGCATCTTATCAGACCACCATGCATTAACATTAGAATTCAACAATAACACAAATCGCAGAAACCCTACAAACTCATGGAGATTGAACAATGCACAATTGCACCATCCCTGGGTAAAGGAACAAATAAAAAAAGAAATTAAAGACTTCCTCGATTTCAATGAGAATGAAGACACAACATACACAAACTTATGGGACACTTTGAAAGCAGTGCTGAGAGGAAAGTTTATAGCACTAAGTGCCCACATGAAAAAACTGGAGAACAGTCATACTAGAGAATTAATAGCACAGCTGAATGTTCTAGAACAAAAAGAAGCAAACTCCCCAGGAGGAGCAGACGCCAGGAAATAATCAAATTGAGGGCTGAAATCAATCAAGTAGAAACCAGGAAAACATTGAGAAGAATCAATGAAACAAAGAGTTGGTTCTTTGAGAAAATCAACAAAATAGACAAACCTCTGTCCAAACTAACCAAAAGACAGAGAGAGAACATGCTAATTAACAAAATCAGGGATGAGAAAGGGGACATAACAACGGACTCTGAGGAAATCAAGAGAATCATCAGGGCATACTTTGAAAATCTGTACTCCACAAAATTTGAAAATTTAAAGGAAATGGACAATTTCCTGGATAGATATCACTTGCCAAAACTAAATCAAGAACAGATAAATAATCTAAACAGACCTATAACCCATAATGAAATAGAAGCAGTCATCAAAAGTCTCCCAAACAAAAAAAGCCCAGGCCCAGATGGCTTCAGTGCAGAATTCTACCAGAAATTCAAAGAAGAGCTCATTCCAATACTCGTCAAAGTATTCCACACTATAGAAGCAGGAGGCTCACTGCCAAACTCTTTCTACGAGGCTACAATTACCTTGATACCCAAGCCACACAAAGACACAACTAAGAAAGAGAACTATAGACCAATTTCCCTCATGAACATTGATGCAAAAATACTCAATAAAATACTTGCAAACCGGATTCAAGAATACATCAGAAAAATCATCCACCATGATCAAGTAGGCTTCATTCCAGGAATGCAGGGATGGTTCAACATTAGAAAATCTATCAATGTAATCCACCATATTAACAATCTGCGAAAGAAAAACCACATGATCATCTCACTAGATGCTGAAAAAGCCTTTGACAAAATCCAGCACCCCTTCATGATAAAGGTCCTAGAGAGATCAGGGATAACAGGAACGTACCTGAATATAATAAAAGCAATATACAGTAAACCAACAGCTAACATCAAACTAAATGGAGAGAAACTCAAAGCAATTCCTCTAAAATCAGGAACAAGACAAGGCTGTCCACTCTCTCCATATCTCTTCAATATTGTACTTGAAGTTCTAGCTACAGCAATAAGACAACAAAAGGAGATAAAGGGGATACAAATAGGAAAAGAAGAAGTCAAACTTTCATTATTTGCAGATGATATGATAGTTTACATAAGTGACCCAAAAAACTCCGCAAGGTTACTCCTAGAGCTGATAAACACCTTCAGCAATGTGGCAGGATACAAGGTAAACTCAAAAAATCAGTGGCCCTATTATATACAGATGATGAAGTGACTGAGAAAGAAATCAGAGAAACATCACCTTTTACAATAGCCAAAAACAGCATCAAATATCTGGGGATAATGTTAACCAAGGAAGGGAAAGACCTGTATATCAAGAACTTTGTGTCTTTGAAGAAAGAAATCAAAGAAGATACCAGAAAATGGAAAGATCTCCCATGCTCTTGGATTGGTAGGATAAACATAATAAAAATGGCAATCTTGCCAAAAGCAGTCTATAGATTCAATGCAATCCCTATCAAAATTCCATCACAATTTTTCAAGGACCTGGAAAGAACATTAAGCAACTTTATATGGAAAAACAAAAGGCCCAGGATAGCCAAAACATCCCTATACAATAAAGGAACTTCAGGAGGCATCACCATACCTGACTTCAAGCTCTATTATAGAGCTATAGTCCTGAAAACAGCTTGGTATTGGCACAAAAATAGGCAGGTAGACCAATGGAACCGAATCGAAAGCTCTAATTTTAACCCACACACCTATGAACACCTGATTTTTGACAAAGAAGCTAAAACTGTACAGTGGAAAAAAGAAAGCATCTTCAACAAATGGTGCTGGCATAACTGGGTACTGGTATGCAGAAGACTGCAGATAGATCCATGTTTATCGCCTTGTACAAAACTTAAGTCCAAATGGATCATAGATCTCAACATACATCCAGCCACACTGAAACTTTTAGAAGAGAAAGTGGGAGATACTCTTCAACGAGTTGGTACAGGAGACCACTTCCTAAACATAACACCAGTGGCACAGGCACTGAGATCAACAATTAACAAATGGGACCTTCTGAAACTAAAAAGCTTCTGTAAGGCAAAGGACACAATCAAAAAGACAAAAAGGCAGGCCACAGAATGGGAAAAGATATTCACTAACCCTACATCTGACAGAGGGCTAATCTCCAAAATTTACAAAGAACTCAAGAAACAAGTCTCCAAAACACCAAAGGATCCACTTGAAAGATGGGTACAGAGCTAAATAGAGAATTCTCAGTAGAGGAGGCTAAAATGGCCAAGAGACACTTAAGAAAGTGCTCAACATCCTTAGCCATCAGGGAAATGCAAATCAAAACAACTCTGAGATACCATCTTACTCCTGTCAGAATGGCTAGAATCAAAAACACCGAAGACAATTTATGCTGGAGGGAATGTGGAGAGAGAGGAACACTCCTCCACTGCTGGTGGGAATGCCAACTCATACAGCCTCTTTGGAAATCAGTATGGAGATTCCTCAGGAAAATGGGAATTAATCTACCACTAGATCCAGCAATTCCACTCTTAGGCATTTATCCAAATGAGGCAGGTTCATACAACAAGGGCATCTGCTCCACTATGTTCATAGCAGCATTGTTTGTAATAGCCAGAACCTGGAAGCAACCTAGATGCCCCTCAACTGAAGAGTGGATAGAGAAAATGTGGTACATTTACACAATGGAGTATTACTCAGCAGAAAAAAACAATGGAATCTTGAAATTCGCAGGGAAATGGATAGCACTGGAAGAAACCATCCTGAGTGAGGTAACCCAGTCGCAAAAAGACAAACATGGTATGTACTCACTCATATATGGATTTTAGATATGGATCAGGATAGTGCCAGTCTGCACTTCCACAGATAGAGAGTCTGGGAAACAGGAAAGAACCTAAAAGATATGCATATATGCATAATACCCAAGAGAAGAGGATGGAGACAAGATCCTCTGAATGGATGGGGAACAGGGCGAGGGGGGTAGTGGGACCTGGGAAGAATAGAGGGGGTAAAGAGGAAGGGAGTTGGTCATGGGGGAACAGGAAGTTGAGGGGGTGGGGGTAGAATAGGGGGAAGAGGGAATCATAGGATCGAAGACAGATCAGGCACCAGAGTGACCTCGAGTGATCTAAAGGTATAACATCAATTGGCAAGCTAAGCAATAGTGGAAGGACCACCTCGAATGCCCATTCCTGATAATGAACTTGATGTCTATAACTATCCGGGAGCCTTCATCCTGGGACTGATGGAAGCAGAGGCAAACACACATCTAAGCACTGAACTTTACCCAAGGAACCCAGTGACAGAGAGAGAGGAATGATGAGCAAATTGGCAAAGAATGGGCTGGCAAAACCAGCAGAGACAGCTGATCTGAACAGGGGAGTGCTCTTGGACCCCAGACCGACAGTGGGGAGGCCAGAATGGGACTGATCTGGACCCCCCAAATGTGAGTGTCAGTGAGAAGGCCTGGACAACCTATGGGGCTCTGAGCTGTGGATCAGTGTCTATCCCTGGTATACAATCTGTCTTCATGTGCCTATAGCACAAAGAGAGATGCTCTCTCAGCCTGGACTCTTAGGGGAGTGCCTTGACCCTACCAAGAGTAAAATGATAGACTCTAGACATCCCCTATGTGGAAGGATTTGGCAATAGGGTGGGAGGGAGGGTGGAAGGGGAGTGCGGGAGGAGGGGAGGGAGAGGGAACTGGGATTGACATGTAAAACAAGCTATTTTAAATTAAAATAAAAAAAAACCAAATATCTCTAATCTGATAAATAGAAATCTAAAGTACTCCAATACCTGTAACCAAGATGATGCATGAGAAAATTCCACATCATGAAATTCTACTTCATGTGGAAAACTCTTAAGAATATTATACAAAATTAACCTCTGGATCCATCTACATTATGCACTTGAAGAATAAATGAATTGTGTGTGGGCTTGTGTACCCTAGTCAGAATAGCCCACATACATATGTAAACAATCTAAACTTTAACAAGAAAATAAAAATTAAGCTCTGAAGCATTTCTGGTACCAAGCATTCCATATAAGGGAGACACAATCTGTATGAAATTCAAAGGTAGAGTCAGTGTCTGGATTGATGATGCAAATGTTCAGGAGTTGACCTTGGAAAATTGCTCAGTAACAATAAGAGAAGCATGATATTGCTTTCTTTCTTATGGCTTTCAGGCTTGATCCAGACTTGACTATTTGTTTATACTAAATGTTAGAGAATTGATTAGTTTACCATACAACCATACAAAGTTTTCCATTTGGTCTTCCAAAATATGCTTCTCAGCTCTGTTTTGAAAGTGGGAAGTTAATTTTTCACCTTCTGCTCCCTTTTTATAAGAAAGAGCCACAACATTGTGGATACATCATATGAAGAAGGATAATGGGTGTCTGAACTATAAAATTCATCTCCTGATTATCCCTAATTATCAAACCTAAATTTTGATGTGGATGTTCTAACACAAATCAAACAGTTTACCTTTTCTTAAAGTCTTCCGTATGGGTTTTCCTTCCCACAGAGAAACAATCTGTGTTCTGTCTACAGGCTGTTCAAACAACTTGATCCAGCTGTTACATGGATAAATGAAACAGGGCATAAGCAGATTCTATGTAAATGAGTACGCAATCCCATGATCCTTCTCTCTTGGTATATAAGCTTGGAAAGGCTCAGGTGAGTTCCTTAGGGATGTAGGAAGACTTAAGAGCCTATCTCTACTGTAATGATTATACACACTGGTGCCAAGGGTCTAATACCCAACCACTCAAATTTCAAGGAATAAACTCAGAGAAGTGAAATAGGAATTTAGAGTCAGACCTGTATTAACTGATGACAAATAGATTTCTTTACTTCTTAAGTTATTGTAGTATTTCTCTATGAAAAGTGATTGTCTTAAATGGGAGAGAGTATATTTTATTTCTGGAACTTAATCATAGCATTAATCTGCTTTATAATTTTATAACACAATGATGAACCTGGTAACTTTAAAAACAAAAAAATGTTTATTTACCTTTGAGTTCTAGATGTTCAGGAACTCACAACTGATGATAGGCTTTTTGATGCCAAGAGTCCTTATGTAAAATGGCATTATATAAAAGGAGCATATATGTGCATCTCCTTTGATCACTGTCTATCTCAAAATATGAACCTATCTTAATTCCATTACATGGCCTCCAATGACATTAATTACTCCTAACCACCATTTGAAGGTTCTGAATCTATATGTAATAGGTTAAGTATTCACCCTTATGCTACCTCACAGAGGTAACACTTGAAGGATGTAATTAAACTTTATCCAAACCATAGTTCTTTTGACCTCTTGGAATGTATATATATATATATATATATGTATATATATATATATATATATCAGGGTGGCTTTCTAGGGAAAATATCTTCACACATTATATGTATATGATGCAGTTTAAGGTTGGTAATACAAGTTCAGTGAACTGTTTTTTCATTCTATTTCTGACTATGGAAAAGTGCATGTGCTTTAGAATTAGCAGGACAAGAACAGGCCTGAGAGATGGGAAAATACAGCAATAAGGTTTGTACAATTTTGGCAAAACTCAGCTATTGGGTACAGGGAGAATGGTTAGAATGTACAGGGGGTCTTTTGGTCACCTTGGCCATCATGATAAACTACCAGTGTGAACAAGAACCCAAATCTAATTTCAAACAGCGTCTAAGTAATAACAGTGAGCTTCCACTCAATTCACTTTGAAATTCAAATAAATTCTTTTCCTTATAATAGCACAGCACATTATTTTTCATTCTAGAATGTTCTTTTGGCACTTTGTTTTAGCTCAGTGATAACATTTTCCAAAACAAAGAAAACCCTTGTTTACATTAAATTGAACTATTTAGAATCCCATTTACATCATTCATACCAAGGCCTGAAAAACCCTTTTCTGTGAGAATTTACAAGTGTCATAGTCTTTTTTATGTCCCTCTAGTTACCTTTGAAGGACAAAATTCCTCTTAATTAAGAGTTTAACTTGTGAGACAGTATGTTTCCATTGTCTGAATTAATGTCAATGTGCCATAGTATGCCAAGAAATCTGTTTGGAACATGGGACAACCTCTCATCCAGTTAATTTATACTGCTAGCCATAGCTTTCACTTTCCTAAGGAGATCACACTTGCCTGCAGGCAAACTTACAGTTGAGAATGTACTTTCATTATGCCTGTCTTCACATTGCTTCTTTAGTATTTTGTAGATTAGAGGAAGAATGAACAAAGGACAACTAGCTAAAGTTTAATGAACTTCCTTGAGACAATTCTGCATCTTCTGGTCCGTGGCCTGCCTTCTAAGAACATTTGCTGGCAAACCACTTCCATTGGAAGTGTGCTGCTTCTGTTCACAGCATGGCATCAGCACTTATTCTCTTGGATAATTTATTACTTTGGATTTCAAGATTTAAGTTTTTGAAAGATTGCTGCTAAAATGCAAGTACCCTAAGGACATGGGTCAGAATAAGATCAATGTCATCTGAAAATTTAGCTGATTTGAATTTGAAATCTTGCTAGTATGAATGTGTCTTTGTATTGCTAGCCCTGAAACATAAGAACTTTTGGGGAAAAGAACATTGACCACTGAAAAGTTAACTAATGGGTTTTGGAAGGAACCTGATGATTTTAAGGTTCTAAAGCTTCACTAGTCTCATGATCAATCCATCAATGAAATGTGGTCATATCTATCTCCATTTTCCTCAGAATATCCTTTCCCAATTTTATGTCTTCTTCTTCTTTCTCCTCCTTCTTTAGCCCACAACAACCATTTAGAGCTGTGTGTATTACATACATGGGTTTGGGTTTATCACCTGGAGCATGGGAAGCCAATTGGTGGCCACATCCCCAGAAAATATTGAATTTTTCTCTCCAACAGCTACCCATTTCCAATAACTTCCCAATAAGGGGTAAGACTACTGGAGTTGCAAAAGGAAGCTTTACTGTCCAAGAGAGAAAGAAGCTTAGGTCTATGGCTATAAACAAATTTATTTAGAAGACAATTTGACAATATGACAATTTAACAAAATAACAATAGCAGGTTATACCCCGAGGTCTATGACCTTCCAGCCATGGGCTTTTTAACTATGATCTAGTACTAGATATGAAGTTCCTTCCTATGGAGAAAGATTTGGCACAAGGGGAACATTTTTTTTTTTACTTTTTTGAGACAGGGTTTCTCTGTACTGTTTTGGAGGTTGTCCTGGAACTTGCTGTGTAGACTAGGCTGGCCTTGAACTCATAGGGATCTGCCTGCCTCTGCCTCCGAGTGCTGTGATTAAATGTGTGTGCCACCAACGCCTGGCACAAGAGGAACTCTTAAACACTGGTTATGGGGATTTAAAATAGTGTAATCTCTTTTGGTTTCTCATAAAACTAGAACTATACCAGCCCTATTACCTAGCCATAGTAATCTTGGGCATGTACACAAGGGTTTATATCCTACTACAGGAACACTTGTACAACCATTTTTTCTTGTTCCATTCTTAATAACTAGGAAATGGAATCAACCAAGGTGCCTGTCAAACTTATGAATGAATAAGAAAAAATTGGTATATATATGCATAATGGAATATTCCTCAGCTGTAAAGAAAGATAAAACACAACTTTTAGTTCAATGAATGGAACTGAAGAAAGTTATACTGAGTGAGGTAGCTGTCTTAGTTAGGTTTCTATTGCCGTGGTAAAACACCATAGTCAAAATCATCTTGAGGGGCAGTTTATTTGACTTAGATGCTCTGATCACAGTCCATAATTGAGGGAATCCTTGCTTTTACAAAAAGCCTGTCTGAAAGTCAGAGAATGGAGCTTGCCACTAGTTAACCATAGAGGTCTGGAGGTCTGTACAGACAGACAGGAAGTGAGGTAACTGGGCAGAAACAGGATATAAGCAGGGAGAAACAGGAACTTACTCTCTTGTCTGCTGAGATGCTAAGGAGGTATGGTGTGTGGTGGTGGCTTGCTTTTTCTCTCTGATCTTCAGCATTTTCTTCTATATTTGACTCCAGGATTTTTTATTACTTAGAACAATTAAGAACTGCATTTACAGAAGCCAAGGCAGGAACTTAAGCAGGAACTTGGAGTCAGGAACTGAAGCTGAGAGCTCAGCGGCATGCTGCTTACCAGCTTGCTCTGGATTTCTTCCTTAGCCTGCTTTGTTGTCATACAGGCCAACCTGATGAAAACATTTTCTTAATTGAGTTTGCCTCTTCCAAAATGACTCTAGTTTGTGCCAAGGTGACATAAAAACTTACCAGCACAGTAAATCCCATGCATAAAGACAAATGCTAGGTGTTCTCTCTCATATGTGTACTCTAGCTTCAAACTGTTTGTTTTGTGTGTTTTACTTGGAGCAGAAATAGAAGCCATAAAACTAGAAAGAAGCCTTGTGGGATATATTAAGGGGTATGTAGTAGAATATAAGTAAAAGTAAAAGAAATGTTGTAAGGTGGAATACTGGGGTTTGAAAAGCTAAAACAGGGAGTGGCATAGAGGTATGGGGGGAATAAGAGGATGAAGGGGAAGGCTAGCCCAAAGGAAGGGGATATAAAAGGTCATTTACAAGCCTATTATCTTACAACCCAACTTAAAAAAATTGGCAGGATACTAAAATACATGTGAAATGTAAAAAGAGGGCATGAATACTAAAGGTTAAAGAATTAGGCATGAGTAGACGTTGGGGAGAGGAAAGAGGTAGTCAGTGAGTTATGCAAACCTAAGGCTCAGTGAAAAAGTCATAGGAAGCCCAGTAGTTAGTAAGATAATTTCAAAATATGACTAAAAAAGAATTCAAATGAAATTACCCTGCATGGGCTGATTATATCCCTCCTAAAAGACATGGAAAATAAGTTAAACTCACAATGCTAGGCATTGAATTATTTGTTAGGGAGGCCCCAAGGTTCTCCAAATAGTATAGCCTATTACTGTTTATCTTGGCTACCTACCATGACTACATGACAAGACTCTGTTGCTAAAGAAAGCACATTTGGATGCAGGACACAAAGAAATACATCTCAAACTGACCAGGAAACCTCCTCTATGCTTGCTTGCTCTTACTTAGCACAACACTGCATGCTACAACACTGACCTGCCAGGCAAGATGTACCTTCTAGTGCAATTGTGGCATGACTGCTATGAGCTAACTAACTGACTGCTTTTCAAAGGTTAACTTTTAAAGAAGGCAATGGAAGCTATGAGATGATTCAGTGCATGAGAACACATGCTGTCAACCTTTATGATCTGAGTTCCTATGACCCACATGGTAGAAGGCAAGAAAAAAATGTCTTTCAACCTGCACATGTATCCCATGGCATGCATGTGTGCACATACTTTCACATCCAATAAATAAAATATAATAAAAATTGAAGAATATGTACTATAGATAAGGTAATGGTCCTTATGACTGTGACTCTAGAGTTACATCCACAATCTATGTTGCTACCTATGACTCATCTATGTCTTCTGTACATATATCCACAAAATGAATTTGATTAGGAAAATGACTAACTTACTGAATTTACCTATTGCATATGTTTGTTTTGTGTACATAGAACAAAGCAACGGTTTTCTAAAAGAAGCATTTCTAGGGGCTGGGAAGATGGATCTGTGATTAAGAGCACTTACTGTTCTTGCAGAGAATCTGGGTTGAATTTCTAGTACCCACAAGGTGGACTATAACTACCTGTGACTTCTTTTCCAGGGGATCTTACACCTTCTTCCTTCTCACCTCTGAGAGCTTCAGCATACACATGCCATATTTACACACACACACACACACCTTAGAAATCTTTTAAAAAGTATTTTTATTATTTTAAGAAGGATCTGTGTGCTTATGTGTACTATTTATCCACTTAGGGAATTGTGAGAGAATAAGTGAAACTTCGGACATTATGCCTACAAGGTTAGTTATTAGCATGACTATAATGCAAATCTAAATGAGCAAGAAAATGGGTAAAAGCGCAATATGTCTGACTTATGGTTCAAGTTATATTCTCCTACTCATAGCAAACTAAGATTAATGGAATTATGAGGAAACTTTTGCTAGTATTTGAAACTAGCAGCAACAATATAAGATATAAATGAAAGACTGTGGTGTTGCACCCTTATAGCTCCAGTGTTTAGAATACTGAGGCAGGAGGATCATAATATTGAGGCCAGCCATGGTTCCATAGAAAGATCTTCATAGAATGTAGAGACACGGTCAATTTACAGTAGAGAATGTTATTAAAATGCTAAACATTTGGCAGAGATTATTTATGCAATGTAGCAGTTAATAGTTAGCTTCTAGTACAGCTGTAGAAATAATACCTTGGTGAAATCTGCGGAAATGTACACAATTGATAAGAAGTTGAATAATAACATGAGTTCCAGTTTCTCTGATCCCCCAAACTCACTGTATGTGAAAAGTGTGAGTAACTAATCGACCCTTATAACACCCCCTTCTAGGACCATGCTCAATGTAGTTGAAAACACACTGTAGTTCCTTAAAGAAATGTTTTTGTTTAGCTGATATCTCAGTAATAGAGGCCTATGATAGCAAGTACAGTGTCATTTATGAACTGTATAATCATAAGCACTTCTGTACACAAATTCGAACTGTGTGCTTCATGCCAAAGTCATAGTAGTAGCCATGGCTCCTCAGAGCATCAGAAACAATAGAATGTAAATGTATCCAGAAAGAAATTTGTTATAAGAAGTTGAGTTATATGATTGTGTAGAATAGTGAGTTCAAAATTTGCACTGTGACTGGATTGTGACCTAGGAAACCCAAACTTCCAGTTCTTGCTGAAAGGCCAGAAGCTTGGAGAGTCAGAGGGAGCTGCCTAGTCAAAGGTAGGCTAATCTTTTGTTCTATTTAGCCTTCTACCAGACCCACCCACATTATACTCAAATGTTAATCTGATCCAGATATGCCCTGCAGGATGTGAGGGTTATCCTCTTAAATATCTGTTATCCCATTGATTACCGAGGATAATTTAGTTGATCTGGCTGGCTAGGCAGCTGTTCCACTTAACCCTCTGCTTTTTGTGTCTATACTGAAGTCATGTCCTCTGTGAAGCAGGATGATCTTCCCCAATAGAGGTGCATGGTCAAGTAGCTGTGTTCCCCTGCTAGCCCCTGCAAACAAACTTGGATAAGTACCATCCAAGTGATACTTAGAATTACACATATAAATCTTAGCTTTGCCTTTTCCACTATGAAAGGTCAACTTTCTGCAGGACACAGGGCCTCCTGTCATAACCACTGGCTCTAGGTACCCAGTATATGGAAGTTTTCTATAGTTTACAAGCATCAGTTCCTGTTCTGGGAATCTGAAATTACCCAGGCAAGGTAAATCCTATCTTCCCCAGTAAGCCTGGGTAGCTCCCTGTCAGTCAAAGTGCTGAGGCTCTTGCAAAACTGTTTCCTAATTCCTGCTTCTTCTCTCATCTAGGTATGATTTATCCTTACTATCAATATAATATCACTTTATGTTCACATTTGCCTCTGTGTACTTTATTATAATTCATGCTATCGTATAGGTACTTCAGAAGATGTTTTATTCATCTTTGGCTACTACTCTTTACCACTAATTTATGAGCCACTTAAGAGCAGGGGTCATGTCACTTATCTCTTTGTCTCTCACTGCATCTGGCAATGGACGAAATTAGCCAAAACGTGTTTGTGAAGCTCAAAAGCGATGCTGCACAGGCCTCCCTGAAGCAAATCAGAAGATAAACTGCTCACAAGCCTTTCCTTGGCAAGCCTAGTTCCGGCTGTTTAAGTCTTGATCCTTGTGTTCCTGCAGCGCCTCCTAGTGGAAAGATAGCCAAATGTCTTGGCTAAAGGATTATCTGCACTCCTTGACTGCCAGAAATAACAGGAACCCTGCCAAACTGAATACAAACTCTACTTAATTTACTTAATTCACAAGCAGGATTTGCCACGTAGCTCAGGTTGTCCTGGACCTCACAATCCTCATGCTTCTACCCCTCGAATGCTGCGATTACAGATAGTGCCACCATGACCTCAGCTCTCTCTCTCTCTCTCTCTCTCTCTCTCTCTCTCTCTCTCTCTCTCTCTCTCTCTCTCTCTGTCTCTGTCTGTCTCTCTCTCTGTTTTTTTTTTTACCTTTTTGAGCTTTGCAGCTGATCCCATATTTCTAAAAGCTCTCTCCAGACTGAAGATTAGTAGCGTGGAGACAGACAGGACAGAAAAGAGCCAATTGGCTGCTTCTTAGAACCCACCTGTGTGAACAATGGGCACTTTTCCTCATTTCTATGAGCTCCATTCTGCCGTCGCAGTCCAGTAGTGTGACAATGCAATCGCTGTGACATGGTGCTGTCCCTGCATATCTCCTCATCTTATGTGTCCCCCATAGACCTTAGCCGTACCTGCTGTTTTGGTCCTGACAGGTAGGTCAGCCAACTTCAGTAAGCTTGACTGATTTATGCTGCCTTAGAATCCCTCAAGCTTATGCTATAGGTATCCTGTATTTCTGAAAAAAGACAGTGTTTTGATTTTTACATTTCTCTATAGAAATCATGGCCTCTTTATTTTTTAAATACTAATGCTTTGAGGAAATATCTGGGTATTATGTATGCATGTTTAATGATTTGTACTCCTGGGGTTTTGAATTTATTCTTAACTGTGTTTGTTCACTTAAATAATTATGGAATTATTAAAGGAAATATAACAAACATGGGCCCTGTCCATTTTTAAAAAGGTAAATTGCAATATATTTTCTTAAAAAAATCAACTCATGGGCTGTACCACACACTACTCAAATCTACTGTATATAGGATAAAAAAATCTTCCTTCTCTGCTGGTTGGAAAATAATTAACTGTTTAATCGCCGATCCATATCAGGAAACATAATACCCCTTAGCCCTTCTGAGGTTATGCATAACGCTTGCGTATCCAGCTTCATAAACTGTGGAATAGGCTTTCTGGAGACAAAAACCTGAGAGTGAACGCTGTAGCATGAATCAGCCCTAGCTACAAATCTGATGTAGTGTTAGCTGGAATTGACAGCAAAAGGCAACATTAATCCATATACTAGTGCAGCCGTGCTTTCATTTCATCCCTTTGCAATACGTGACTTGGAATACATTTGTGTTTCCATTTGATTTCAGTGCTTTTGAGCAGACAGTATGGCACCTTTTTGAGAAACAACATACACTTGAAGCGATGCAGTTTATACCTTTGTGTAAACTGCTCATTAGAGAAGCACTTGCAGGTTAGGACTGATCGTCTTCCTAGCTGGGAAAAGCACCACCACCACCACCATCATATAGTAAGGATAAAGATGACTCATGTTCAGGTGGTTTAGCTCTTGGTAAATTCTGGCGTCTGGTATTCCCTTTGCCTTGTCAGCATCTATTCTGTGATCGTGGACAAGATACGTGATTTCATTTTCTACTCTCAGATTAATTATGTGGGATTTGATTTTGCATTGCTAAATTTACCTTGGAGTCAAGTACATATTCTCTTCTACATTTAATTTAGTGATTTACATTTGATTACCATGAGATAATTAGAGTCAGAAAGTTCTGCGGTCGGTGGGGAACACAATCAACAGTTCACAATTTTTCTTATCGATTATTATACACACACATTTATGACTGCTATAAACTAGTGATTTTTTTTCAGGGCAAACAACAAAACCATTTTGGCTAAACTTCTTTTAAAAATTCTTCTTTGCAAATAGTGGATACTTGTGTGTGTTCCAGACACAAGTCATTTGCTTCAATTATTACTCGTGGTTGATAGTGAACTTTTTTCTTGTATATGTACTTTTCAGTGTATTGATAACTATTTTACCAAACACTGTGCGTGTGTGTGTGTCTGTGTCTGTGTGTTTGTATGCATGCACATGGATGCTGTCATTAGTTGGTATTGAAGTAAAGCAGGTGACATGACCCAGCAGATAAAAGTGCTTGCCAGCAAATCCCCATCATCTAAATTTGATTCCTGGAAGGAGAGAACTGACTGTCAAAAGTTGTTCTCTGACCTGCATACACATTTTGTGACAGGCATGTGCCCATACTCACATATTCATCACATACATGCATGCACACATAATAATGATGAAAAATGATAAACATATTCTTCTATTAGAACTGTGGTTTGATATCCGTTAATCAAATGTATTATGCCTTGAGAATAAAATAAATCTTGTAACATGTAAAGTCTGTACAAGTGATTAAAAGAAAGAAAGTCATTTTTTTAAAACACTTTTTTCTTTTGCAATCAAAGTGATTCGGTTATATATGTAATAACCCTTCTGTTTCCTCCCACCAAGGCCATGCTACTCCTCTTCCACGGTCTCACTTCTGCCTTTGTTAATAGTGTGTAATAAAATAATTTAAAAACACCTTGCCACCAAGCTGTTCGCCATCCCTGCTGATTCAGTATAACCTTTCTCCTTCTTGCGAACTGATTGAAGCTCCTTCCATCTACTAGCAGGCAGCTCTATTTAATTGCAGTCTTTTCAGTAATTAAAGAAGGGAGAGTGTTACCTAAATCACTTCCATTTTAATGAAAAAGAGCTGAAATATTTTGAGCCAAATTTGGAAAGAGAAAAGGGAATATAGAATCTGGAATCACCCACCAACCCTGGTGTGGCTTCCTTCCATCTTGTATTTCCTTCTCTTATACATTCCTTCTTGCCTTCCTTCATTTAAAAAAAGTGACAGTTCATATTCAAAGAATGAATGTAGAAGACGAAAATCCCAGTTCATATGGAATTTACAATCTAGTATGGAATATACACAGTGAAGTCTAACACAGACACATAAGCACATATATGCATATTAGCTTCTACAAAGTCATACATGCTAAGCAGGGAAAACAAAACAGCAAATGAGAAAATTATAAAATAGGGAGAAGGTGAACTCAACTTGCAATGAGATTTGCATACAGATTCAGTGTGAAGGTGACACGTGAGCAAACACTTTAGAAATCTAAGGATGAAGTCAAGCAGCTTTTCTAGAAAGAGCTTTCCACAAAGAAAAGTATCAGCTGATGACACCGTGTTTTCTCACTTCCCAGGATAAGCCCTTACTCCACAAATGTTGGGAAGTCTTGATTAAAATAAATAGAAGTTGCCAGCTAACAAATAGTGTAATAACCTGCTAAACTGAAAGCAACCTGGGTCTGTCCAATCTCCTCCCAGAGTAATGGTAACGTTTTACTATTTGTATCAAAGGGAGTCATCCTTGCCACCCACACCCACTCCCAAGACTACTAAACAGATGTCCAGACAAGGAGGAAGGCACCTTATCTCCCATTCCATACTACCTATTGGTTTCCTAATATTTCAACCTACAGTTTTATCTGTTATCTTTAGTAGTAGATAATTGTCAGTCAAGAAAATACTCTAATTTGTCACTTGTTCAAAGATGGAGTAAGTATTTATACCAAAATCCTTGCATTGCCTTACAAGTCCTAATTATAAGTTAGGTATTCAAGCTTTTCCTTAGTAAGGCAACCCAGATCTCTCTCAAATGCAACTGGACAAAATGCTCAATTGTGCAGTTAGAGTTTATCTTTTGTATTTTGAGGACTTATTTCTTTTGGTTTTATTTATGTGTGAATGTGTGTAACAGTGTGAGTATATGCACATGTATGCATAGGTGCCCAAATAGGGCACCAGAGGATGTTGTCTGATCTCTTGCAGCTGGAGATAGAGGTGTTAGCTGCCCGATAAGGATACTAGGACCTGAACTATAGTTATCTCTGCAAGAGCATCAAGAGCTCTCAACTGTTCAGTCACCTTTCTAGCAAACAAAGTAAGGTGACCATCATTAGCAGTCATTATCTTTTGTGTATTTCAAAATAGACTGAAGGGAGGGGTTTGAGCCTTCTTAACACAAAATATTGCTAACCATTTGTGGTGATGAATATGCTAATTACCTTCATATGATCATTATGCGTGGTGTACATATACTGAAAAATCGCAGGAAATGTTGTAAATGTGTATAGTTAATATGCTTCAATTAAAAGTAAAATGATAACAATGACAACAAAACACAATAAAGGAACTCTTGGTGTATGATAAATTTTATTCTCTAACTGGAGCTTGAAACGAGAACTATTTAAGTTAAATCTAATTTCCCTAATCAAATAATAAGGTCTCTCTGATGATACATAGGTAGACAGACATTAGCAGGCTTAGAGGCCATTGAAGATGGAATTCTCCCTCAGAATCATCTTTGTTCATGTCCCCTTAAGATTTAAAGTATTATATGAAAAGATGGTGAGATAAGGGATTTTTAAAAATTTAATACTTTTTATTTAAATTAGAACCAAGCTTGTTTCCATGTCAATCCCAGTTTCCTCTCCTTCCCCTCCTTCTCCCCCCAGGCCTCCCCAAGGCCCCCACCCAATCCCCACTCCATTCCCCAGGGAGGGTGAGGCCCTCCATGGGGCATCTTCAGAGTCTGTCATTTCTTTCAGGGCAGGGCTTAGGTTCTCCCCCAAGAGTCCAGGCTGAGACAGCATCCCTCATTGTGGGATAGTCACCCAAAGTCCATTTGTATGCCTGGGATAAATACTGATCTAATACCCAAGGCCCCATAGACAGCCTAGGCATCCTCACTGACACCCACATTCAGTGGGTCTGGATCAATTACATGCTGGTCTCTCAGTCATCAGTCTGGGGTTCAAGAGCTCCACCTTGTTCAGGTCAGCAGTTTCTGTGGGTTTCACAAGCCTAGTCTTGACCCCTTTGCTCATCCCTCCTCCCTCCCTGTCACTGGGTTCTAGGATATCAGTTCAGTGTTTAGCTGTGGGTGTCTTCCTCTGTTTCCATCAGTCACTGGATGAAGGTTCTAGGATGGCATATAAGGTAGTGGTCTAACACATCATCAGCGAGGGGCATTTAAGGTAGTCTTTCCACTATTGCTTAGTTAGCCAATTGGTGTCATTCTTGTAGATCTCTGGAAATCTCACTAGTTCCAGATCTCTCCTCAAGCCTATAATGACTCCCTCTATTATGGTCTCTCTCAACCTGCTCTCCTCTATTCTTCCCCCAACTCAACCTTCCTGCTCCCCCATGTCCTCCTTTCCCCTCTTCTTTTCCCCTTCTCTTTTCCCAGCATCCTCTCCCCTCTCCTGTCACGTCTGCTGCAAGGCCTGTGTCCGAGAACGTGCGGAGGGTGTCGGGGATTGACAACACAGAGACTTGTTCAACGATGTAAAGAAAACTTTAAACAGGCTCCAAAAAGGTTCAAGAAAACTTCCTAAGCAAGGCTCCCTCCAGAGAAGCTTCTGCTCTCTCCTCTCCCCTGGCTGGTTCTGCCCTGACACCAAAAACTGATCTGTGTGTGGCAGAAGAGGCGGTTAGTCTTTGGACAAGGTCGAGGTCAGGGTAGTTTCTGTGGGCAGGCCTTTTCCAGGAACTTATTGCCCCGGGCATTGTATTGTTTTTAGTAAACATGTTTTTAGTAAACATTGTCTTACAGCTGCCTACTCCCAGGCAGAAGGGGAAGTGGGTCTCTGCTCAAGGTCTGGTGTTCCCACACTCTCCCCCATGTTCCCAATATGCTCAGGAGATCTTTCCTCATTCCCCTTCTCTGAGGCACCACGCACATCTCTCTTAGGGTACTTTCTGTTTCCCAGAATCTCTGGCAGTGGGATTGTAGGCTGGCACTTCTCTGATTCATGTCTAAAATTCATATATGAGTGAGTACATACCAACTTTGTCTTTTTGTGACTGGGTTACCTCACTCAGGATGGTTTCTTCTAGTGCCATCTATTAATCTGCAAATTTCAAGATTCCGATGTTTTTTTTCCACTGAATAGTACTTCATTGTGTAAATGTACCCCATTTTCTCTATCTTCAGTTGAGGGGCATCTAGGCTGTTTCCAGTTTCTGGTTATTACAAATAATGCTACTAAGAACATAGTAGAACAGACGTCCTTGATGTATGAATGTGTATCTCTTGGGTGTTTGCCTAAGAGTGGACTTTCTAGGTCTTGTGGTAGACTGATTCCCAGTTTCCTGAGGAATCTCCATACTGATTTCTAAAGCGGCTGTACAGGTTGGCACTCCTATCAGCAGTGGAGGAGGGTTCCCCTCTCTCCATATCCTCTCCACAATAAATTGTCATTGGTGCTTTTGATTTTAGCCATTCTGACAGGAGTAAGATGGTGTCTCAGAGTTGTTTTGATTTGCATTTTCCAGATGGCTAAGGATGTTGAGCACTTTCTCAAGTGCCTCTCAGCCATTTTAGACTCCTCTATTGAAAATTCTCTATTTAGTTCTGTACCCCACTTTTTAATTGAATCTTTTGGTGTTTTGGAGACTTGCTTCTTGAGTTCTTTGTATATTTTGATGATCAGTCCTCTGTCAGATGTGGTGTTAGTGAATATCTTTTCCATTCTGTGGGCTTCCTTTTTGTCTTGTCGACTGCCCTTTGCCTTGCAGAAACTTCTTAGTTTCAGGCGGTCCCATTTATTAATTGTTGATCTCAGTGCCTGTGCTACTGCTGTTATATACACGAAGTAGTCTCTTGTACCAATTAATTTAAGGATACCTCACACTTTCTCTTCTAAGAGTTCTACTGTGGCCAGATTTATGTTGAGATCTTTGATCTATTTGGACTTAAGTTTTGTGCATGGCAATAGACATGCTTCTATGCACATTCTTCTACATTCCAGCATCCAGTTATGCCAGCACCATTTGTTGAAGATGTATTCTTTTTTACATTATATAACTTTAGCTTCTTTGTCAAAGATTAGGTGTTTGTAGGTCTGTGGGTTATTATCGGGGTTTTCAATTAAATTCCATTGGTCTACCTGTCTATTTTTGTGCTAATACCAAGCTGTTTTCAAGTACTATAGCTCTATAATAGAGTTTGAAGTCAGGGATGGTGATGCCTTCGGATGTTGTTTTGTTGACCAGGGTTGTTTTGGCTATCCTGGGTCTTTTGTTTTTGCATATAAAGTTACATATTGTTCTTTCAAGGTGTATGAAGAATTGTGATGGGATTTTAATGGGAATTGCATTGAATTTATTGCTCTTGGCAAGATTGCCACTTTTACTACATTGATCCTACCTATCCAAGAGCATGGTAGATCTTTCCATTTTGTCGTGTCTTCTTTAATTTCTTTCTTTAAAGACTCACAGTTCTTGCTATACAGGTCTTTTACTTGTTTTATTAGCATTATCCCAATATAATTGTAAGGGGTGATGTTTCTCTGATTTCTTTCTCAGCCCTCTTATCGTCTGTATATAGTAGGGCTACTGATTTTCTTGAGTTGATCTTGTAGCCTGCCACTTTGCTGAAAGTATTTATCAGCTGTAGGAGTTCCCTGGTAGATTTTTTGGGGTCACTTATGTAAACCATTATATCATCCACAAATAGTGAAAGTTTGACCTCTTCCTTTCCAATTTGTATTCTCTTGATCTCCTTTTGTTGTCTTATTGCTCTATCTAGAACTTAAAGTACAATATTGAAGAGGTATGAAGAGAGTGGACAGCCTTTTCTTGTTCCTGATTTTAGGTGAATCACGTTGAGTTTCTGTCCATTTAGTTTGATGTTGGCTGTTGGTTTTCTGCATATAGCTTTCAATATGTTTAGGTATGTTCCTGTTATCTTTAATTTCTCCAAGTCCTTTATCATGAAGGGGTGTTGGATTTTGTCAAAGGCTTTTCCAGCATCTAGTGAGATGGTCATGTGATTTTTGTTTCTTAGCTTGTTTATATGGTTGATTACATTGATGGATTTTTGTATGTTGGACCATCCCTCAATTCCTGAGATGAAACCTACTTTATCCTGGTGGATGATTTTTCTGATGTGTTCTTGGATCCAATTTGTCAGTATTTTATTGAGCATTTTTGCATCAATATTCATGAGGGATATTGTTCTGAAGTTCTCTTTCTTATTTGTGTCTTTGTATGGTTTGGTTATCAAGGTATTGAAGCTCATAAAAAGAGTTTGGCAAAGACCCTTCTGCTTCTATTGCATGGAATACTTTGAGGAGAATTGGTGTAAGCTGTTCTTTGTATTTCTTGTAGAATTCTGCACTGAGGCCCTCATAAAGAAACAGTAATAAAAACTCAAATCACATATAAAATCTCACACACTTATAGTGGGAAACTTTAACACCCCAGTCTCACCACTAGACAGGACTACCAGACAGAAACCTAACAAAGAAACAAAGGAACTCATAGAAGTTATGACCCAATTGGATTTGGCAGACATTTATAGAACATTCCATCCAGACACAAAGAATATTCCTTCTTATCATTGCCACATGGATTCTTCTAAAAAATCGACCACATACTTTGCAACATATCAAATCACAAAAGGTACAAAATAATTGTAATAACTCCATGTATCTTATCAGACCACTATGATTTAAAGTTATAATTCAACAACAACATGAATTGCAGAGCCCCTACAAACTCATGGAAACTGAATAATGCACAATTGCACCACTCCTGGGTCAAAAAGAAATAAAAAAGAAGTTAAAGACTTCCTAGAATTCAATGAGAATGAAAATACAACATACCAAACTTATGGGACACTTTGAAAGCAGTGCTAAGAGGAAAGTTCATAGCACTAAGTGCCCACATGAAGTATAGTCACACTAGAGAATTAACAGCATCACTGAAAGCTCTAGAACACAAAGAAGCAAACTCACTCTGGAGGAGTAGATGCCAGGAAATAATCAGATTGAGGGCTGAACTCAATAAAATAGGAACTAGAAAAACAATACAAAGAATCAATGTAAAGCAGATTTTGTTCTTTGAGAAAATCAGCAAGATAGACAAACCTTCATCCAAATTTACCAAAGGGCAAAGTGTGAACATGCAAATTAGCAAAGTCAGAATTGAAAAGTGGGTTATAGCAACGACACTGAGGAAATCCAGAGAATCATCAGGTCGTACTTTGAAAACCTGTACTCTATAAACTTTGAAAATTTAAAGGAAATGAACAATTTTCTGGATAGATATCACTTGCCAAAATTAATCAAGAAAAAATAAGCAATTTAAATAGACCTATAACCCCTAAGGAAATAAAAGCAGTCATCAACAGTCTCCCAATGAAAAAAACCTCAGGGCAAAATGGCCTCTGTGCAGAATTCTACCAGGCATCAGGGCAATTTGACTCCCTTTAAGAACAAACTACTTTCTCCTGGTCAGAAGAAAGAATTTGAGTTCTATCCCCAGCACTGGGTAGAAACATAACATTCTAAATTGCCAACCTATTACATACTATTGTGCCCTGCATCAAGAATTAATCCTACTGGGTATCCCAATCATCTGGCTAGGCGAGCACCCCTCATGAAGAGTGATTCACATGATAAAGTGATGGGAGGAATAATCTTCTCCTTAATTAGATAATGTGCTTAAACATCCCAGGAGAACTACTCCGAATGTGATTGCTTATGCTGCTTAGCCTGTTCAATTTTCCAAGTTCTACTTAAAAAGGAGAACCTTTCCCTTCCTTTCTATTCCTTCTTCAGATATCATTCAAAATTGGGCACAATGGGTGTTGCCATTATTTCTCTGGAGATACATTTCTTACCAAGCAGCTATTTTGCTGACCTCCATTGGTGACTGTCTTTTTGAGCTCTAACTCAAAAGACCTCTCTCCCTTCTTCTTATCTATCTGTGTCCTGATAACAATTGCAAGGATTGATAGCTTGCCTGCACTGTTGTTACTTTCCTTTAAAAATCTAATAAAATACCCCTCAAGTCCTTCAGAGTCCACTTTTAAATTCTTTTGTCAGTGAGACTAAGGGCCCACAAAAGGGACCTCCAATTCCTTGGTAACATATTTGGTGTCCAACATTGGTTATCACTTTTTGAAAAATCACCCAGATACACTACTACATAAACTAAAATTATAAGCCAGTACACTATAAATTTTTAAAGTCTGAATGTAAAAAAAGGCTATACATAAGTAGATTATTCAGGTTGATAAAGAAAATTATGTTTAGTGTTACAGCTTCAGTTGTCAACATGGCACACTCGGGAAGAGGGACCTCAAATTGAGGAATTGCTTTCATTTGATGGTCTATGGTCATGTTGGTGTGCATATTCTTGATTGATCTCTAGTTGATGCAGGAGGGCACAGGTCATTGTGGGCAGGGTCATACCTGGGCAGGTGGGCCTGGGCTGCATAAGAAAAGTAGCTGAGTAGACCTGAGGAAGGAAGCCAATGAGCAGCATACGTGGTCCCTACTTCAGCTCCTGCATTCTGACTGAGTTCTTTACTTGCCCCCACCCTCAGATCATAGACTACATCATGTAAGCCAAAGAAACCCTCTTTTCTCCAGACTGCTTCTGATGAAAATGTTCTATCATAGCATCAAAAGTCAAACTCCATATTTTGTAATTTACTTTTATGTTAAAATTGGTTAGAATTACAGGCACTATTTTCATTAAAATAAGTTCATACAGATTTTCTTCCTGGAAGAGATTTTTGTTGAAAATTTAAAGGAAAGTTTTTGGGACTTATGATTTCTTGTGAAATGACTGTAGAGGTCCCTTGGATTTTTTCTAATAGGAATTGCCATATATCAAATAATTTCTTGTCCATTGTGATACTTTCAAATAGGGAAGCTAAGCTGAGCTGCCAACTCATCAACACCAGCCAATTCATTCTTGTGCTGATATTCTTTTGGAGAGACATCATGGACAGGCCTTTGTAGGAACTGAAATTTGAATGTTTTGATTTTCTTGCTCTTGTTAAAAAGTCTCAAATTTGTTCTTGGGACTAGATGAAAGGTATACATGGTTGAGCTTATTCTCAAAGAAAACAGAAGAAAAGAAAAAGTCTTTTCTGTCTCATGCATACATTCACATGATGACATTTAGTAGTATGTAACAATCATTAGAAGAATTTTTCCCTTTGATTAACAACCTTGTAGTTTGAATACAACAACCTAATACTACTTTTATCCCCTCTATATAACATATTCTTTTTATTCCTCATTATTTTAACAGTTAAAAACATCAACCTAACTTTAGATTATAGTGGTAACATGGTGGTTAAGTCTATCTTATATTGGGATACTATTGGCCTTGAGCTCTCCAATGCCAGCTCTAGAAACAAATAATTCTCTTGATTCAAGTTGAGCCTTCTGTTTCCACTTTTCCAGCAATCCTGCCCATTCCTGTTGCTGCTGAGTGCTCTTAGCCCTTGACTTCAGAGTTTTCCATTGCTGTGTGGATTCTGACTTTTCTTCATGGGTCTGTCCAGTTTTGTCTCTGAACTATTATCTTTCAACCTATCCCCGTGTTGCTTAGGGATTCAACTTCCCAGACAAGGTAATGGCTCCACCTCACCCATGAACTGCAGAGGCATTTAAGATGGGGCCATCATCCCAAACAATAGTCTCCCAGTAGATCAGACCCTCTTTCCCCTTTGCTCTAAGGATGCTTGCAGTTTGCATGCATACCTATCTGTTTTTTCATTAGGCCATTAATTTCATTGGTCTTTGAGGTTCTAATGCAGCATCAAATAACACAAACATGAAAAGCTGGTCACAAGAAACCCCTTTGGGGTATGTTGTCTAGAAGTTGGCTACATGAGTCAAAGCTTCAGAGTGCCATGGCTTATTTTGAAATCAGAAGTGTTACTTTTCTCCCAGTCCTTGATATATCTTAAAGTCAAAGTCATCCTCAATGTGGTGTCGTTATACATTCTTCCATTACAACTTCTTTTTCTTATTTCTCCAGCTTTAGTTGGTCAACTTACTACCATACAACTAGCAGACTGTGTATTCAGATCCCCTTTGCTATCCAGATACCACAAATAGATACCACACCATAATTTTCTTGTTTTTTTTTGTTTTGATCTTGTCCAACTCTACTTCCTTAAAAAAGTGGCAAAAGGAAAAATTATGGTTAATCATGAGAAGAACTTATAGGTAGATGGATTAGAATATGAAAGGTCTGACACTGAGTAACTGTTGTGTTCTAGGTAATATACCAGGTACGTTATGTGGTAAAAGAATGGCTCCATTAAAACCAGCTATCATTTTTAACTAGTTTTCTATGAAAAAGCAGTATGATTATTTAGATATTACTTTTGGTGATTAAGGTGATGAAAGATCTTCTTGAAATTTGTGTATCTAATGTTAAATCACAGATAAAATTCATTTTTAAGAGCAGTCAAAATATATTCAAATAAATATTGATAACTGTATACTGCTTTTAGCTCTTTTCCTAGAACATTGAATTTTCCATTTCTGTTAAAAAAAAACAGGAAAGGGAACAAAAGAAATCAAGGGAAGTAGCCTAGCTTAGTTTTTTCCTTGCTAGTGTCTCTGATTGTTTCATTTCTGTTAGCATCCTGAACATACCAGGTGCTAAAATGAACAAATACGTTCTAGAAGAGTATGTATTTTGAGTTAATTAAAGCAGCCAATCTTGTAATTAGAAAAATTGTTTACAGTGCTAAAAGGGCTGATTCCCAGACATACAAATTGGTTGGAGAAATTTTATGCTTAAGAAAAAAGCTTTAAATGCATGAAGCATGAATGTATACTCATGCTGATTTGTAAGACAAAGAAAAGAATGAAGCTAAGACCACTTATAAGTAAAGCAATATGAGTCTCAAGGCTGTTCTTAAATAAATACTCAGTTCATTTACAAACTCATTACCCTCTATTTTTCCTTTGTACTGTATTCTGATGCCTATCACTGAAACAGATGTAAGTCTCAAATTGCATTATTGAAGTTGCTTTTTCAATTACCTCTCTAAAATAATTACCTTTGTATGAGTGAGTTTTAAACAATCAATAGTGTTCTCTTGGCAATATTTGGTAAAAGCTAATTAATAATACAAGTCATATTAACTGTTATGTCCTTGGCAAAAGTGACCATATTTTTAATGTCTGGTAAGCAAACCACCTTGAATAAAGTATATTCTTGATTGATTTTAGCATTTAAAAGAATTGTTGAATTTTGGTGGAGTTGAGAGTCAATTCCACAAACACTTTCAATGATTTTAACAAACAATATTAATAAAGTTATTGATTAACTTAGTATCAGAGGGTCTCTCACACATCTTAAGCATGTGTAAAGACTTGACTGCTATATTTTTTCTGCCACCAGATTCTTGTGGCACCAAGAATGCTGCCACATAGGACTTAGTAGATTCCAATAGAGGTGGTGCTCAGCATCATGGTTAGATTTCAAGTGGCTCAACTTGTAATGGTTTGGCTGGTGATTTTTCGAACTCAAAGGTATGTACTACAAATGATACAAATTCAGTAAAAATATTACTGAGTTTTGAATTTTCATCTTCACCTAGGTTAGTGACATGTAGTATGATATTCCCTGTAATTCTCGGCAGTAACAGTGACTTGTAGTTCCCAATTAGCTTCATGATCACAGGGTAAACAACCCATAACTCTATAGTAAGCAGGGCTGCCAGCATTTGGGAGCTATTTGCTTTTGCATGCCATCATAACTATAATGCATCCACCAGTGAATGTATGTGAGATATTCACCACTTAGTTACAGAATAGGTTTTGCATTAGATTTTGCTAAGAATAGGCTAGTGCAGATATTCTGAGAATTTTCAGGATAAGCAGGACTAAGCTATAGTGTTTGAGGATTATTTAATACATTTTCAATTTGTTGATATTTTCAATCTCAGGGGAATTTGTCAAGACAGCCTTGTGAGTGATTGTCCCCTCATCCAATAAACCATCATCTGGACTGAGCTGCACCCTATTGTGGAAAGATTGTCCCATCTGGACTTACTGTCTATTTATATACCTTACACACCTTCATGAAGGAGTGGGAAGGGTCAGCAGACCTTCATCTGAGTATCCAATTTCTCCTTGTTATATATACCTGTTATATACAATTTTGCACTCAGCTTCTGAGAGGTATTGGAGTATATAGTTTCATGGAGACAAGGAAAGTGTCTATCCATCTATACAGCTGTGGGGAAGCTCTTAAACTTGTTGCATAAAGGTTTTACACAGACAGCTTGCTTGTGAGGGGTGGAGGGACTAATACGTTCCTATAAGTAACTCTTTATCCATGCTCTGCAAGGAAGCGTCATTGATTCTCCCAGGGTGAACTTTGGAAGAATGGTGCCTCAGTTTGTCATTGTGATTTTAGGAGAAGGGATAGATGTTGGTCATGTCTCCTCTTGGGAAGGAATTTTAGCAACAAGCTCAATGGTAAGTTGAGGAACATCTGTAATGTTATATGCTAATTGTAATGATATAATAGCTTGCATCTCTTTATTTTCATCCACACTTGTTAATGATTACCGGCTAATAAATTGGCAAAAATTCTGGTTATCTATAACTAGTCTTAAGTATTTTTGTTTTGTTGATTTGTTTTTGAGGAAGGCTATTACTAGGTGGCCCTGGTTGCCTTGAAACTCACTATGTAGAGCAGACTGACTGAACTCCCAAGTCTCCACTCACCTCTGTTTTCCTAGTCTTGGGATTAAAGGCATGTGTGACCACAACTGGTGGTCTTAAGTTTTTCATTCATAGAATGAAGACAGTTATGAAAACTCTTAATTGGATTGATTTGTGGGATAACTTGGACAAATGAATTGCTATGAGGTTTGCAAATATGAAAATTCTATAACTGATAGTAATAATAAGATTAGTCAGACATTTGTAATTGCAACTTTGGTTGATTATTTCCTGCATTGATTCCTCCTTTACATTAGAGTTTTCTCACATCTTTTCAAAGCAGTTCCATGTTCATTGACATCTTTAATTCTGTTTGACAGAAAGAGTCAAAACCTTTCCTTCAATAGAATACTCAGTAACCTTCACTAAGTAACCATTAATTAAGCAATTAAAGTAAATTTAAGGGAAAAAGATTTTGAAAGGAGAATAGAATTAACTCAAAAGATAGTTTAAAAATAGTTTATAGCACTTCAGTCATTATTGACCAAAAACTTCCTAGGGGATATTAACAATGCATTTGATAGTTGCCAAGGAAACTTTAACCTTTCCTGAGAATGTGTCTGCCCTTCTGCATTGTACCTGATTGTCAGAATAACTTCAGCAACTGATTATAACAAAGCCATTCTCAACACCAGGCTTTTTCTTGTCAATTCCTTTACAAAGTCCAAGCTGTAGAATTCAGGATATCTTTCTCTGTATCTGTATTTATGTTTCTGAGGCTATTTGAGACAAATGTGGCCATTTTCCCTCAATCAGTCCTTATCACCATTAAGCAATAAATCAACACTCATTTACAGACAAGGAAACTGAGTCATTAAAAATGAATGCATTGTGTGAAAGTGGTTCTGCCATAGAGCTTCCCAGCTTTCTTTGTTCAGAGTACAACTAAACAAAGAGCTAACACTATTTTCAAAGTCTGTATTTTCATGTAGGTCCATGAGCTGAGACAATTAGTCTCTTTTTGGAAAAAGTACCATAAAGGGGGTCAGGATACCTGTCCAAGTTTGCTGGGAATGTTAGTGGTTTATCCAAAGGAGCCTGGTGTCAAGACAAAGACTTTACTTCCTAGCTATTACAAAATAATCTCCATATGTCTATCTTCTGCTTTTGTACAGTTTGTTTCCCATAAGTTGTAACAATGCTACACTATGGGCAGGGGAGAGACAGAAGTTTCTCCTCAGTCTTAATCCAAATGATGAAAGAAATTGTGTGTGTTTACATTAGGATTCAGGATTCAGACCCTAGCTTTATGACTGATCGATATAGGAGCAATCCTCATAGTTCTTAGTTTCATTAATAATAAAATTTAAGAATGGACTCAAATGAAAGCACAAGGATAATTTTATTAGAGTTCAAAAGAAAAATCATAAGGCAGGTAGGCAGGCTGTAAAACAGCAGCTGCTACCCAGAGGAAGAGAATGGTGTAGAAAGGAGAAAAAGTCATGCCATTGAAGCTGGTCTGGAGGTCAGAAGTATAACCTCAAGCAGCCACTCAGCAGGGAGGGAAATTTTGTTGACAGATTAAGAATTGAGGAAAATATTGAGGGAAATGCCCAAAGTGTTAAGGAAAGCATGTTTAGAATAGAAACATAATGAAGTTAAGGAAATGTTTTTGCTTTTAATTCAGAAAAGTGGGCAGACTTACTACATACAGTACATAAGCTTCTGCATTCCCAAAGTGGATTCTGGGAAGGAATAGTAGTCTCTAATTAAAGGACTATTTATTCTACCTATCTCATTGGTGTTGACTTCCTACAATGGTTCCTTAGCCAAGTGATTGAATCAGGCCAATTGGATTGTTAAATCTCTACCCAAGCCAGATTGTCTATTGTCTTAACCAGTAGGGGTTTCATTTTACATTTTTTACTTGAATAAAACAAAGCATTCTGATAATTTGTTGATAGGTTATTTAGGTTTTCAAATTTTATTTTTGCTTGTCTTTATTGGTGGCTGTGCCTGCTACAATGGAGGAACCTTTATATGTTTATAGGTACTGTGCGCATGCTACGAAAGAATGACTTGCAATATGAAGCCAACAAAATACCCACTTCTATAACTTGTTGTTCATGTCCTGCCTTACAGGAACCTAGAGGTGCCCCACCCTAAATCTATAAGTTATCTCAGAAAATATTTCATTATTCATATATATATATATAATGTACAAATGGACAAGGCAAGTGTACAAGTCCGTGGTGTTAAATACCTTGATATTCTTGTGCATCCATTGCTACAATCTGTCTCCAGTGCTTTTTTTCATTCCAAACTGAGACTCTAAGACCCATTTGACTATTTCTGGTCTTCAATTTTCTCTGGCTGTGATGAAATACCTGAGAAAATTAACAAAACAATTTTTAAGCTCCTAGTTTCATAGAGTTTAGTCCGCAATCAGCTTTATCCATCACTTGGGCCTGAGGTGAGGCAGAAGAAGGTGGTACATGTAGAAGATGCTGTTGCTCACCTCATGGCATCCAGGAAACAGAATACTACAGAGGAAGGTACCAAGGACCCAAATAGTCTGTAAATTCATGTCCGACAATGATCTTTTTCCTCCAACTAGGCCCTGCCTTTTGCTATCTCATTCAGCTATAAGCTCATCAGTAGATTCATGGGCCCTCTTGGTCCAATCATCCCCTCAAGGCCACACTTGTGAACATTGTTATGTCGGAGATCAAATTCTTCAATTTATGAGACTTTGGGGACCTGTCATTCTTAAGCATAGTATCATTAACCATTAAGTCTCCATCCATATCATTGACTTTCCTACTAATTCTACTTTTGTCCTTATGAATTTTGCTGCTCTGAGTACCTCGTATCTCAATGGTGTTTGCCTCTTTGTGCTGGGCTTATTTCAATTTATTTGTCATAATATTTTCAAGTTTCAACTAGGCATGCTGTGTATTAGGGTATACCTTATCATAAGGGCTGAATAATAGTTGATGGTATACATAGTAGTTTAAGTTTTTTATCTGAAATATATGGGGCTAGATGCATCTTGGATAGTTATTTAAAATTTGAAATATTTGATTTGCATTATGAGATATCCTGGAAATCAGAGCTGAGTCTAAACACGAAATTCTTTTGTGTTTCTTAGGCACATTGCTTGAAGGAAATTTTATCCAATAGTTTTAATAACTTATTACATACAACAAAGTTTGCATATACTGAACAATCAGAACATTAAGTGTGTCATTATCTTAGTCACCCACATGGACAATATGTGGTTGTTTGACACCAATATTCATCCTGACTCTGAATTTATATACTAATGATAAGCATTGATTTTCTTGGTGTCTTGAAGGTAACTAAGCAGTACATTGGATTTAAGAGAATGACTGCATCAGTTGTAACCAGCAACAAACAACAGCACCTTTTAGTCTCCATCTGTGATACTATATTAAAATACAAAGGCTACTATATTCTGCATTATATTTTTTTCTGGTAAGAATAAGCATCAGAAACAATTCAGGGACTAGAAGGTGGATTTTCTAGGACTAAGGAACTATTATGTTCTATGAAGTTTTAAAGTGTTTTCTCCAGGGTTATTAACAAATGTGGCTGTGTATGTATGTGTTAGATATCTTAGTTTGATTTTACAAACTGATGGAGTTATGAATGCACATTTTCTGCCCTTCAGGAAACACATGACATGACTCCTTTACTGTGTTATCTTTAGGCATATTTCTTCTTATTGTTAACAATGTCATCTCAGTCATCACTTATATTATGAATACCTTACCTCAGTACTGTTTTAACACTTCTACCATTGATCCAAGAAAAACTTCAGCCTCATTATTCATGTCAAAAACTTCAATATCTACTTTTTCCACTTTACTGATGGGCTCTGATGGTATACATTTCTTGCATACGTAAGGAGGCTAGACATTTTTTCTTAATCATCATGTAGTATGCTAAGTTACCTTCAAGACATATAGTATCCTTCAAGGTCACCACCTTATTCATTGTCACTAAATGTAGTCACAGGCCACACTAATATGGGTATGAACAGCTGCGTTACAGTCACTGAGTTTCAAGCACTGGCAACTGCATTTGTGGGCTTCTCCATGCTAGCCTGCTTGTGACAGCTTCTGCATTCATGCTTCTGTTCATTGCTGGTGGTGAGATTATTCTTCAGTGATCTATGTGAACCCCACTCAAATGGATGAATACACACAGCCACAGAAATATTTTTCATGAGGTTTAAGCTGCAGAATGAGAACAGTTTTCTTGGAATAAAATACTCTAATAAATTTAATTTTACTGTGTGTGTGTATGTGTGTGTGTGCATGCACATGTGTACACACACATACAACACACACATAACATGGTGTGGAGGTCAGAGGACAACTTTCAGGAGTAGGTTCTTTCCTTCACTGTGGGCTTTGAGGATTGAACTCAGGTCATCAGTATTATGGAGCAAGGGTGTTGATTTGCTCAAAGATGGCACCAGCCCCAAGATTAAAGTCATAATTCAGTCTAGCTTTGTGAATCCAATTAGAAAGGATGTCTCTGGTTGCCCATGCCTTTTTGGTAGTGTGGCAATAGGCTGGTAAGAAAATCACTCTTTTAAACAAGGATGTGAGCTTTTATTAGACACAGACACTTTTTCCTTAAGAATGACCACTGCATTGGCACATCCCAGTAAGACTCAGCTCTCTTTCGCATCCTTCATCCCTGTAAGGACTGTTTCATCAGCTCAATGGTGTCTTTCTAGGGGCAATAATGATGGAATAGATTTGCTATGGAGTTAAGTTTTCTTTAATGATGACCTTTGCAAACCCATTAATAGATTTCTTTGCTTTTTCGTGATCAGCAACTGTTGTATCACAAGTCCTTAACAATTTTACTGTTGTGTCTTCTCTTAGATACTCTTTAGCGAGTTGGTACAGGAGACCACTTCCTGAACATAACACCAGTGGCACAGACACTGAGATCGACAATTAACAAATGGGACCTCCTGAAACTAAAAAGCTTCTGTAAGGCAAAGGACACAGTCAACAAGACAAAAAGACAGTCCACAGAATGGGAAAAGATATTCACTGACCCCACATCTAACAGAGGGCTGATCTCCAAAATTTACAAAGAACTCAAGAAGCAAGTCTCCAAAACACCAAAGGATCCAATCAAAAGGTGGGGTACAGAACTAAACAGAGAATTCTCAATAGAGGAGGCTAAAATGGCCAAGAGACACTTAAGAAAGTGCTCAACATCCTTAGCCATCAGGGAAATGCAAATCAAAACAACTTAGAGATACCATCTTATTCCTGTCAGAATGGCTAAAATCAAAAACACTGAAGACAATTTATGCTGGAGAGGATGTGGAGAGAGGGGAACACTCCTCCATTGCTGGTGGGAACAGCCACTTTGGAAATCAGTATGGAGATTCCTGAGGAAAATGGGAATCAATCTACCACAAGACCCAGCAATTCCACTCTTAGGCATATATCCAAAATAGGCAAATTCATACAACAAGGGCATCTGCTCCACTAAGTTCATAGCAGCATTATTTGTAATAGCCAGAACCTGGAAGCAACCTAGATGCCCCTCAACTGAAGAGCAGATAGAGAAAATGTGGTACATTTACACAATGGAGTATTACTCAGCAGAAAAAAAACAATGGACTCTTGAAATTCACAGGTAAATGGATGGCACTAGAAGAAACAATCCTGAGAGAGGTAACCCAGTCACAAAAAGACAAACATGGTATGTACTCACCCATATATGGATTTTAGACATGGATCAGGATAGTGCCAGTCTGTGCTTCCACTGACAGAGAGTCTGGGAAACAGGAAAGAACCTAAGAGATATGCATGATACCCCAGAGAAGAGGAATGAGGCAAGATCTCCTGAACAGATGGTGAACACGGAGAGGGGTGGGGGGAAGTGGGAGCTGGGAAGAAGAGAGGGGGAGAAAAGGAAGAGAGAGTAGGTCATGGGGGAATAGGAAGGTTGAGTGGGGGGTAGCATAGGGGGAAGAGGGAATCATAGGTTAGAAGACAGATCAGGCACCAGTGTGACCTCTAGTGATCTAAAGGGATGACACCAACTGGCAAGCTAAGCAATAGTGGAGAGACCACCTTGAATGCCCATTCCTGATAATGAACTTGATGTCTATAACCATCCAGGAGCCTTCATCCAGTGACTGATGGAAGCAGAGGCAAACACCTACAGTTAAACACTGAACTGAACCCAAGGAACCCAGTGACAGAGAGTCACGATGAGCAAATTGGCAAAGAATCGGCTGGCAAAACCAGCAGAGACAGCTGATCTGAACATTGGAGAGCTCTTGGACCCCAGACCAACAGCTGGGAGGCCAGCATGGGACTGATCCAGACCCCCTGAATGTCAGAGTCAGTGAGGAGGCCTGGGCAGCCTATGGGGTCCTGGGCAGTAGATCAGTGTTCATCCCTGGCATACAAACAGACATTGTGTGTCCATAACACAAAGAGGGATGCTCTCTCAGCCTGGACTCTTAGGGGAGTGCCTGGACCCTGCCCTGAGTGCAATGACAGACTCTAGATATCCCCTATGTGGAAGGAAATGTCGATAGGGTGGGAGGCTGGGGGGAGGGATGGTGGGGGAGTGCAAGAGGAAGGGAGGGAGAGGGAACTGGGATAGACATGTAAAACAAGCTATTTAAAATTAAAAGAGAGAAAACCTTACAAAAAGAATATTTTCTGTCATAATTGCCTTTACCTTGATTCCTGATTATTGCTGATATTAAACTATATTATCACAGGATTGTGGCAATTGTTACACAATTTCATTTTCTGTTTCAGAAAAAATGTCTATGACAAAGAAATGAGGAAGGTTTCATTAGCAAATAGAACCAGAATTAGATGAGGAGAGAAAATCATAAGTTTGGGACAGTATGGACAGCATAACTACATAAAAACTTGTCTAAAAAAAGAATTGTCCTCTTTCATTCCTCCCCTTTCCCCCATGCTTCCAAAGTACTCAGGAGATCTTGTTCCTTTCCTCATTTCGTGGGTCCAAATATGTGTCTCTTTGGGTCCTCCTTGTTTCCTAGCTTCTCAGGGATTGCTGATTGCAGGGTGATTATCCTTTGCTCTATGTATAATATCCATGCATAAGTGAGTACATACCATGCTTGTCTTTCTGTGCTTGAATTACTTCACTCACGTTGGTTTCTAGTTGCATCCATTTGTGAATTTTCGTTATTTTTCCCCGCTAAGTAGTACTCCACTGTGTATATGTACCCCATTTTCTTTATCCATTCTTCAGTTGAGGGGCATCTAGGTTACTTCCAGGTTCTGGCTAATATGAATAATGCTCTTATGAACACAGTTGTACAGATGTCCTTGGAGGAGAACATAAAGGATCAAGAAAGTAGAGTTCAGGCAAGAGCAGAGTAAGAGAGCAAGGAAAGAGATACTTTGATAGAACGAGTCTTTATGGGCTTAATGACAAACCTGATACTAGGGAAATGTCCAGGCTTCCACAAGGATGACCCCAACTTAGAATTTAAGCAATAGTGGAGAGGCTACCTTAAATGCCCTTCCCCTATATTGATATTGATGACTACCTTAAATGCTATCATAGAGCTTTTATCCAATAGCTGATGGAAGCAGAAGCAGAGATTAACAGCTAAGTACTGAGTGGAACTCCTGGAATCCAGTTGTAGAGAGAAAGGAGAGATGAGAAAATGGGTCAAGACCATGATGGGGAAACCCATAGAAACATCTGACCTGAGCAAGTGGGAGCTCAATGACTCTAGACAGCTGGGGAACGTACACAAGACCGAACTAGGTCCTCTGAACGTGGGTGTCAATTGGAGGCCTGGGCAGAATATCGGGTACTGACAGCATAATCAGTATTTATTTCTAGTGCATGAACTGGCTTTTTAGAGCCCATTCCCTATGGAGGGATACTCTCTCAGCCTAGATACGGGGGGAGGGCTGTGGTCCTGCCCCAAATGATGTGACAGAGTTTGATGATCCCCCATGGGAGGCCTCACCCTCTCTTAGGAGTGAATGTGGAGTGGGATGGGGAGATGGTGGGGGAGTGTGAGGATAGGAGGAAGATGGAACTGGGAGTGGTATGTAAAATAAGATTGTTTTTAATTTAAATAAAAAATTAATAAAAAGAATTGTATGTGTCTATTATACATGTTTATATATGATTGTTTATATATGATATATTATCTATAAAATAGATAATTTGTATATAGTTATATATTGATATTCTATGTATTTGAAGTCAGACATTATTAGAAAAATAGCAAAATCTTGGGCTAGAGAGTTGGCTCAGCCATTAAAGGCTAGGCTTACAACCAAAAATATAAGAGAAATAGCAAAATATTGACAGAAATAATTCAAAATATTATTTTATAAGTAAACTTTGGGGCAGTGTCTTTGGGTTCAAATATTGGTGGCACCATATTTTTTACACATTTTCTCAGTTTCAAAGCAAATTCAATGTTTTCTTTAATAATTTATGTAACTATGTTCTCAAGAAATTAGAGGAACACACCATAAACAGATTATGCCACATTCTTCTCATTATATTTTTTATCCATATATTACTCTTTTACTTTTATAATATATTACTATAACATGTTATTATATGTATAATTATAATGTTAAGTTCTCATAATGTTAAGGAAGTATTATTTTCTCATTATAGCTAAGAAATGCAGACTCAGAAGAGTTGAGTAAATTGCCTATAGTTACAGGCCTAGTGACAATGAAATGGATTCTTATGCTTTGTATGGACATGGAAGTCTTGAACCTATGGTTTTATTTCCTTTGCTATGTTTCGAAGTCAATACCTTTTTCCTAACTGGTTTCTTTCAATAGGGTATTTACTGATGGTGATGGGAATAGATTCCTTAGAATCCTTTTGCCGGCATTTCTATCATAACCAAGGTTGTAGTTTTTATATAACTTCTGATTTTGAGCATCATCAATAGAAAAATGTAGATTATAATGCTGTCAACTTTATGAGACCACAGGAATAAATGTAGACACTATATGTAAAACACTTGCAAGATTTCATTGCAGATATTCACACTCATTTTCTTGCCTTCCTTCTGCTATCATCATGTCTTTCCTATGTCCTTCTCAGAAATCCTGTTGACCTTATACTTTAAAATGCTGTTCATCATTTTAGCTAAACATTCTCCATTTTAGCTAAAGATTTTCTAGTATTACCCATTAATGATTAGAGTGTTAACAAAACAACATTTTTGAGACACTTTTAACTTTTCTTATGATTTCTCTGTAAATATTGCTCTGTAAAAAACCTGGGTAATCACACATCGCCAACTGGAATTTATACAAAGCAGAAAAGACACCGTGAAATTTTCAAATAAACTGCAGTATTTTAATTTCAATTTCTAGCCAGGAGAAGACTCTTACATGGAGAGAATACTTCTTCCTGGGGAAAACCTCTGTTGGTCTCCTGACCGCCATATTTGACATCTCTCCTTAGGAAAGTGAAATAGAATAGATTCTTACAGATGGATGGGGGTGGAACTGGAATGGGAGGATCAAGTGGGTAGGGGACAGGTAGATTATTGAGGGAATGCTGGGACACACACACATACACACACACAAACACGAAAGCAATCTAAATGAAATCATTAATTACTGGGGGTGACAGAGCTGCAACTAGACTTCTCTTGTCACCAAATGAAGCTTCCAGTACTGGGTCTGGTTTACATCTAATTAAGTTGTTGGCTAAAGAGAGTTCCATAGGAATCCCCAAACAACCCAGGCCCGTTGCTCAAGACAACACCTGCACAACTCACTGAGCATGGAGAAGTTGAGCTGGTGCCTCTATAAAGCCTTCACCCTATGTGCTAGCATTTTGGTACTGGAAGGCATACATCATACTATTAAAAAAGAAATTTAAACACTAAGCCAACCACAAACTCTTTCATCTACAATAGTGTAATACCTGCAAGATATGCTAAGGTAATGGTGGCACAAAACTTTTGGGAGTAACCAATAATTATTTGATTTGACTTTAGGTCCACTCAGCAAAATGGAATTCATACCTGATACTGCTTGGATGAGCAAGATGCTAAGACTGTATAGCCCAGGGACATATGGTAAACCAAATAATAATGGTCTTAAAAATTGAAACAAGAATAAACATAGTAATAAAATGACTTCTGATGACAATCTGCTATACTTATAGACCAGTTGCTTGTTCCGCCATCATCAGTGAAGCTTCCTCCTGTAGAAGATGGAAACAAATACAGAGACACACAGACAGACACAACAAAGTGAGAGGCTTTAGAACATTCAGTTCTAAAAGGAATGTCTCCATCAAATCCTTTTTGTCGGAGCTGAGGGAACCCTGTGGAAGAGGGGTTAAGGGGGTGGAAACAGAATATGTCCTTCTAAATCAACAGGATCAAAGACATATGAGAGCACAGAGACTAAAGTAGAGACCACAGGGTCTGAATCAGTCTGCAACACACACACACACACACACACACACACACACACACAGACATATATATATACATATATATATATATATTTCCAATTCAGTGTTTTATGGAATTCCTGAGTGTGTAAATGAGTCGGTCTCTGTTTCTTGTTTCTTATGCATTTTCTTGGAATCTTTTCCTTCTGTTTGCTGTTTTGTCCAATTCCAATGTGTTAGTTTTTGTTTTGACATATTATATATATTGATTATATATCATGTAATATTATTATCCCTTATAAGCATGTTTGTTTACTGAAAGACAGAAAGGGAGCAATGGGATGGCAGGTGGAGGGGGGATTGGAGGAATAGAGGGAGGGGAAACCATAATCAGGAAATATCATGTAAGAAAAAAATCTATTTTTAATAAAATGGAAAGAGGAATACATAAGATCATATAAGAATATGAAAGGATAAAAATTAATATAGCTTAAGGGACATTCCTCAGTTTCTTGGTCATAGTTTATAGTAAGAATGAGCATCATCATCATCATCATCATCATCTCTCTCTCTCTCTCACTCACACACACACAAGGGTATGATTTATATTGAAGGTGAACTTTTATAAACTATGTATTTTAGTAAACTATGTAAGGTAAAAAAAGTTCAACCTGCAAAGATATTTTATATAACAAAAATCATACTTACAATGGCCCATTCTTTTTTAATTTTATTTTACATGTCTTGGTGTTTTGTTTGTATGTACTTCTCTGTACAAAATCTGTGTAAAGGAACCCAGAAGATCCAGGAGAAGATATCATATTCCCTGGGACAGGAGCTACAGATGACTGTGAGACATCACATACATGATTGAAATTGAACCTGGGTCCTCTAGTACAACAGGTGCTTTTAACCAGTGAGCCATCTCTCCAGTCCAGTCTTTGATAAATCAATTATACAAAAATGACATGGATATATTTACTAGTATGTAACCTAAAAGATATTACAAATTATTTTAGTTGTGCCAAAAACCATTATTTTAAAATATTGATTATATATTAATTAGGTGATCATGAAAAGCAGAATTCATACAATACATGTATTGTGATCTCCATACAGGAAAAGTTGAAACAAAACACGCAGAAAAAAATCTATGATAAATATAAAAATACCTGAAATTTAAATTACTTTTATTAAAACTACTAGCTGTAGAATTAGAGGAGAAATGAAAACCAAGTGTTTGAACTGTTTAGAAAACAACACTGAAGTTTATATCACGTTTTAAAACCTGTGAAAAGTTTTCAACAATGTGTTTAGACATGTAGTAACACATGCCTTTATTACAACATAGAAATACAAGGGCTAGGGAGATGCTTAATTGTGTAAGACTGTTTGCTCTAAATGTATAAAGTCCTGAGTTTGAATTCACAGCACCTTCATAAAAAGTCAGCAATACCTCTTGTGGTTGTCACCACCACATTTGGTGAGTGGAGATTGGAGGACTTCTTGAGCTTGCTCCTCATTTATCCTAGCTATTCTAGTCCTAGCAATAAGCTGCCAGTTCAGTAAAAATTTTATCCTAAGGCAACAAGACAGAGATGCACAGTGGAGGACAGAATCTTCTGGATTTCCACTAATGTGCATTCGGCATACACATAAGTGCATACACACACACACACACACACACACACACACACACATCACCCATCACACACACAAATAAAATGTGAAAATAAATTATTCAAATCATCAATCTATAATAGTAGATAGTAAAACTAGTCATACATAACTGAAAAAAATAATAAAAAAGAAGATAAAATTTAGAAAGTTTGGAATGATAGGTTCATGAAATAAATCTACTTTGACAAGAGAAATTTCAGATCAAGAGTAGAGGCAAAATTGAAAATTTCAGCATTAGAAATGAGAATCATAACAGAATAATGCATTGTGTTGTGTGAACCAATATTTATATAATTAGAGAGTGAATAAGATCCTTCTGAGCTTTACAACAAAGACAGATATCATATAGAAAATCTGTAGGGATTGAGAGAAGTCCTAACTGCGTGTGTGTTGCTGACATGGGCACGGACATATTAAGGACCAAAATGGATCAATGTAAGGTGAGGTTTCTCGGCCTGGCAAGTCCCACTGCTATATATTTATAAAGAAGCTGTTGGCCTTTAGCTAAGTTTTCTTGTTCTTAATCATTAACCCATTTCTTTAAATCTAAGTATCTCCATGTGGTCTTATTGTACTGGAGAAAGGTCCAGGGACCTCTTACTTCTCTGGTGTCTTACATCTTTACTGTTCAGTGTCTCCACAGAGAAGAGAGTGATTTCCTGTCTGTCACTGCTTATATACTAATTCTACCCAGCTATGTCACTTCCTGCCTATCTGTACAGACCTCCAGGCCTCTATGGGTAGCTAGTGGCAGTTTCTGCACAACTACATCACTTCCTGGGATCACATAATAACTTCTCTCTGCCTAAATTTCCCATAATCATCCTTGTCTCCTAGCTTACCTATCATCCTGCCTGGCCAATCAGTGTTTCATTCATCAACCAATAAAACACTGAAGAACATTCCCCATCAGACCATAGCCTCAATTCCATGGCAAGTTTGCACAGTTTCCCCACCCCTTTTGGAGGCTAAAAGGTATAGAAAAGCTTTCTTCTTGTCTATGTGCAGATGTTGATAGTGTGTGCAGAAAATGTCCCCTGTAGATATCTTTGCCTAATAGTTAAGACATGAAGACTGCTCCCCTATGGAGACTGCTTCTACAAGATTACTAAGCCTGCTTTCTTGCACAACTGTATATAATGACAGTGGCTCCTTCTTTATCTTTAAGTAATGACCCTGCCTACTTGTTCAGCGGTATGGAATACCCCTACCTCCCTGTCCAACTGTGTGTAATAAACACTCTGAAAGTCCAGGTTGCTGTTCCTTCTCCTTGAGAGATATTAGTTCACCCAACCCCAGATTTTCTGTGTGTTTGACTGTCTGTCCTTTCTTCATTGCCCCATCAATCCTGTCAGATCAATCCCTGGAATCATGTAGGATGCAGCAGAAATCTGACTACAAAGCAAATTAAAAACATATACAGGTAACAGCTGTCAACAAGATTAAATGCAAGTTATACAATTTAGTAAAATTTCGGATTATATGATACAGAATATTCTTTAAGGGGATCCATGGAATACCTATATTATTTTTTATTCAGATACTCTTTATATGAACATTTTCTATATTTATTTTATTCCCCTTCTCTCTTCCCTGCTTGTCCTCTCCACAGTAGTAACTTATTCTTTCTCCATTTTGAGAACCTGTCCTCCATGTATATATACATATGTCCCCTAAAGCATTTTAAGAGTGATCTGAAGATGTGAATTATACCTTGTCATCTTGAATATTTGAGAACATATTTCCTAAGAACTAGATTCTCCTTGTAACAGTCTTAGCAATATAACTAATTTGACATTGGCACAATGCTACTATTACCTAGTCTGCAGATCTTCTTGACTTTTTATTCTGAGACAGGGTTTCTCTGCATTGTTTTGGAGACTGTCCTGGAACTTGCTTGGTAGACCAGGCTGGTCTCAACCTCACAGAGATCCACCTGCCTCTGCCCCCCGAGTGCTGGGATTAAAGGCATGTGCCACCAACTACTGGCTTCTTCTTGACTTTTGACTACAGATACGTCATGGTATTTTCCAGTTGAAATATGTTTTTTGTTATGCTTTAGTCTGGAAAACTTCCTGAAAAGTTGGTTTTGATTTTACAAGATGGGCACTTTGAAATAATGTGCTTGTAATTTGGGTATATTTGATGTTAGTTGTGATGAGTTTCTCATTAAGGATGTTTGGAAGGACTACTACAGAAGTAACTCTGAATTCTTAGTGAACTGTTTCTAGAGAACCTAGAGAATACATGGTGCTATTATTGGTATTGCTTAGTTTCCACAGTTTTTTAAACCATGGTGTTCCAAAGAATTTTCTGCTATGAAGTAATTAAGAAGTAGGTTGGGAGGATAGACTTGGAGAATGAATATATCCTATTTAGAACCAAACACTTGGGAACACACCAATATTGGAGGTTACATAGATAAACTATCCTGTAAGCAATGGAATACATACAATACAGCCATTCTAGGCAATGTTGTAAGAGATAGTTTAGAGTGTGGAAAGTTACTGTTTTGTAACATTCAGTGGACATAAAAAGCTGGTTTTTATATACTAGTGCACTATTTTCTATTTTGCAGGTATATTCCCAACCCAGATGAGCCGATGCTATTGAACATTATGTATACTCTAAAAACAGAAAGCACCCTCAAGGGAATATAAACATGAAGGATGTTTATTAAGGGATGCTATTTCTTTTTTTAAAATTTTTTGGAGAGGGGCTCAGCAAAACTGAGGCTGAGACAAGTTTATTGCAAGCAATCAGACTTTTTATACCCTTATCAGAAATAGAATGCAATGACGATTGCCAGGAAGAATATAATTGTATTTGCCGGAATTCATAGTGTTTGCAAGCTATAAGGGGTACACAAGAAAAAGACTATGACTTCATATTAGTTGTCTCTCTTTAACTAAGAAAATTTCCAAAGTGCTGGGGATTTAAAGTGGCCAGCCACAACATTACCAAGGTCTAGAGGATCAACTCCTGATGAAGATTGGGCAGTGCTGTACAATATCCATGACAAAAGCCATAATATGGATGACATTTCTGTTTTTCCATTTTGTCTGCATATTTTACAAATGTTCTTCTAAAACATATATGATATTTATAATTAGGAGCAATGAAAAATTGCTATTAGTGCTTTGGAAAATACAGACTGTGTATGCGTTTACTTCTTTACATCTTTAGAAGTCGCATGGCATAATGAGCTTTGGCACTGTGTGAAACTATTTTCATATTGAGTCTGCTTTATGGCCTTAGGCCTTGGCTCTTAATATCTTACTAAATATCGCACTTTCAGATTTCTTGTTTGTAGAGGGGTTAGAGTGGGAGAGAGGAGAAGCTGAGTGTGGAAAGGTTGGAGGTGGGGTGAGGGTTGGAAGGAATGTTGTGAACATGACAATAAGGAGAATAGTGATGAGGCACCTACAACACAGTGAGAACTCAGGGAACGATAGTCATTTTGCTTATTTATTTAGATTACAATTTTTATTAGGCTGCTAGACTTTGCCATTTGTTTAAAAATACGATCTATACCTTTGGCATCTTCCCAGAAATTCTCTTTCCCTTAAGGCTAGAACAACTAAAAATAAAAACACTGTTCAAGCATATTCAATTTTTCAGTTCTCAGGAGCAGAAGTCAGGCATTCTCTAGGTATTGGCTTAACCCTTTATTTTCAACTAAATGTTCATAGATCAAACAAATGGTTTGAAAGCAAGGGAAAAGCAATAGCTTGTATTCTGTCATGTCTAGAACAATATTTTAGATTTAAAGGTATATAATTTTTCTTGGTTTTGGTCAATATTATACTTTGCTTAAAAATGTACCTTTAATAACATGTTTTAGGCATTAAAGAATAATCAGTCATCTGCACAAAATTTAAAACCTCATGCTCGCTTCTTGAAAAATTTGTAAGAAAATACAGTGTGTTCAATTAAAAGAAAATAATTTGACTGAAGCTTTGGTATACTGGGCAATATTAATTGCAAATAAAACTCAGAGAATTTCATTGTGATTTTTATGTCATGCATTCCTCACCACTCTCACAATCTCTGAAAATTCTAACCTACTTTATATGCTGTAAATTACCCGATTTCTTCAATACATCTTATTCTTACTCTCAATCTTTGGCTAAAGGTGTTGAAAAATAAAAATGAAATTTTATAGTGACCATCATTTTGAAACTGATACATCCTGCAATGTTCTTTGATCCAATCATAGGATTAAATGTGGGGAGGATTATTTTTATGGTTTTAAACAGTGGTTTATCATGATGATCTTTTGTATTTGGGATGTTTGCCCTTTTATCTAAAACTTGCAGGATACAAATATTTTATCCTATTTAACTATTGCCAAATCTAACTATTTGGAAAGGAAAGGGCAATCAATTAGTCAAACAACTGGGCACTCAGTTAAAAAAATCACTGAAGAACATAAATTAACTACCCAGACAAAATCAATACTCAAATCAGTTACTTGCTATTACAAAGAAACATAAAACATTTGAATGCATTTTGTAGTTTTAATAAACTATGGTAACATTAGATATAGATAACATGACATTTTGCTAAGATTTTTAAGTGTATTTTTTATTTTTAAAACAATCTTGTTTGTATTCCCTCTCCCTCCCACTTTACCCACCATCTCCCCATCCCACCCCCATCCACTCCTCAGGAGGGTGAGGCCTCCCCAAGGGGGATCATCAAAGTCTGTTACATTATTTGGGGCAGGACCTAGGGCCTCCCCCGTGTATCTAGGCTGAGAGAGTATCCCTCCATAGGGAATGGGTTCCCAAAGCTCATTCATGCACTAGGGATAAATACTGGTTCCACTACCAGTGACCCCATAGACTGCCCAAGACCCTCAGCTGACACCCATGTTCAGGAGGCAGAGTTCAGTATTATGCAGGTTCCATAGCTGTGAGTCTGGAGTCCTTGAGCTAAGACTTGCTCAGGTCAGCTGTTTCTGTGGGTTTCCACAGCATGGTCTTGACCCCTTTTGCTCATCACTCCTCCCTCTCTACAAATGAACTCCAGGAGTTTGGTTCAGTGCTTAACTGTGAATCTCTGCTTCTCCTTCCATCAGTTACTGGATGAAGGCTCTATGATGTCATTTAAGGTAGTCATCAATTTCATTATAGGGGAAGGGTATTTAAAGTAGCCTCTCCACATGACGTTTTCCTAATTTTTATTTGTAACGGTTAACTTATCCTATCAGCTTTCTGGGCCATGATGTACTCCTGATACATGGTGAAACATTGGTCTGGGTATTTGTTTCTAGGTGAGATTAACATTTGATTTGGTTGAGTGAGTAAAGCAGAAAACATTCTGTGTTGTTTTTGGAGCTTTTGTAGTCAACTCCAGATAGGAATAGAACCAGGAAGGGATGATGCCTTCTTCTTCTTCTTCTTCTTCTTCTTCTTCTTCTTCTTCTTCTTCTTCTTCTTCTTCTTCTTCTTCTTCTTCTTCTTCTTCTTCTTCTTCTTCTTCTTCTTCTTCTTCTTCTTCTTCTTCTTCTTCTTCTTCTTCTTCTTCTTCTTCTTCTTCTTCTTCTTCTTACAAGACAGGGTTTCTCTGTATTGTTTTGGAGGCTATCGGTCCAGCCCGGCCTCGAACTCACAGAGATCCGCCTGCCTCTGCCTCCCGAGTGCTGGGATTAAAGGCGTGCACCACCACCGCCTGGCAGGATGATGCCTTCTTGAATAGGAAAAATTCTTCCTTCCTGACAATCATCATATTGCAGCATCAGCTGTTCCCCTGTCTTAAAAATTGAATTTAAATATACTACCTTAAATGGCTCTTAAGCATATTGGTGCTGAGACTGAAGCATTTTCTCTTGGGATTAGACTGGAACCAAGCCTTTGTCTCTCCTGGGATTGCTATGTTACTGATTCACTTTTTAGATCCTGAGACTTGCATGTGTCCGTTCTTTGGAACTTTTTTCTTTGGATATGTAAATATTACTGTTACTGCTTATTTAGAAACTTCTGACTAACACACCATTGTAGTTGTCATAGCTTATCTTGATTGTCAAGTAGATGGCTGTAAATCTCTGGGCATGTCTAGAAGGAATTTTTTATATTAAGTTAATTGAAGTGGGAATGCATACCCTGAATGTGAATGGTGTCATTCCATGATCTGAGGGCTGAATGGAAAACAAAAGTGAGCTGACCACAAACATTTATGTCTCTTGGTTTTCTGATTACAAATGCAGTTTAACCAATTTTCACAAGCTTCTACTGCAATGCCTTCCCTATCACAATGGACTATACACTCAATCTGTAAACACAAACAAACCCTTCCTTCTTTAAATTGCTTCTGTCTGATATTTTGTCCTGGCAATGCGACCAAATTAAAGTCGGTCACCTGTTATTATTTATAGTTTGTCATTCAGTGTTGTATATTAATTAAGTTAGTAAAAACAAATAAAATACACTTTTTGTGATCATTCCTAGAAACTTGAAAAGGCAAATAGCATAAAAGTATATAATATCCTAAAGTATTAAGGCAGACATACAAACATAGGTTGTTCTGCTTGGGAGGTACTACAAAGATATGTTACATTGCACCTCATATCTCTAATAAATTACAACGTGCAAGCTTAGGAGCAAGTGACTCAAATGACACTTAGATATTTGTCACATATCTTCTTGAGTCTCCCTTTAGTGGATATTCGATACTGAACAGGCAGATTTGTGTTTACTTCTGAGTTGAATTTATGTTGTACTTTCAGGCCAAAAGTTTAAAATCATTCCCTGATTCAGTCATCCTTACAACATCCCTGTGAGGAAAACATGCACATCTGTAGTTCCCCTGTAAGAACGGAAGCATAAATCAATCAAAAACTAAACATCAATGCTCCCAATTCTTTGGAGAATTATCTGTTTGAGTACTTTGCCCATTTTGAATTAGGTTGTTTGTTTTTTTCTCTTGAGTTATATGTTCCCCTATTAATCACATTTTCTTTCACCCACTCTTGGTTTCCTTTGCTATGTAGAAGTTCTACTGTTTGATGTTATTCCACTTGCCCATTTTTGCTCATATTTAATGCCTTGTCAGTGTGACTGTAAAGAAAATTTTAACAGTAATTCCCTGAAGCTTACCTTAACGTTTTTTCCTAGGGATTTTATAGTTTAGGATCTTATTTTAAGTCATTAATCGGTTTGAAATTGAATTTTTATGTATGAAGTTTAGAAGGTCTAATTCTGCTCCTTTGTATGTGGATATCCACATTTTTCCAACATCATGGGCTGAACAGATAATTTATTGTATATTTAGGCATCTTTGTCATAGATATGACCATAGAAATGCTTGGCCTCCTTAATGAAAACCAAATAAATGCCAATCAAAACTACAATTAGCTATCAAATTATACTTGTAGGAATGGCTATCAGTAAACTATAAAAGATAGGAAATTAATCACTTTTGTGTTGTGGTGCTAAAACACCATGACTAAAGAAACTTATTGAAGGAAGAGTTTATTTTGGCTTACATCTGAGGACTAATAATCCTGGGGACAGCATGACAGCCAGATGCATACATGGTAGTGAGGGCAGAAAAGCTGTGAGATCATATCTTGAACTGCAAGCAAGAAGCAGATAGAGGAATTGGTAGTAAGGCTAGGACTTAAGTCTCAAAGTCTGCCCAGTGTAACAAACTTCTTCCCTCAGTGATACACTACCTAAATACCCCCAAACATTGCCACCAGCTGGAGACCAAGTGCTCAAATTCTTGATACTACAGAGGACATTTCTTATTCAAACTACTGCAACTTCCTATTTGTTGTCAAGACTGTGAAGAAATTGAAGTCCTTGTGATAATGTGAGAAGTTTCTGTACCCATGGAAACTAGTAGGGATATTCCTCCAAATATTAAAAATAGAAATCACCAATGTATGATTCAGAGCCCTACAGGAGTAATTTTGAGAAGTTATTGCATACTTATGTGCCTTGCAGCATTATTCACAATTTTCAAGGTGCGATAAAACCTTACACATTCATGAGAAACTAACTGTGTGAGGAAAATCTGGATCATAGATGAAATGCAATATTCTTCATATTTACAAAAGAACAAAGAAGCTATACTATATGTTACCTTACCTGTAAATCTGAAGGCTACTCTACTATATGGATTAAGCCAAAGTGGAAACATATTTTAAGACTATATTTCTCTGAGGTGCTTAAAGTAGTCTAACTGACTGAAGTAGAGAGTAGAATAATGGTGATTCAGTGGCTATTGACAGTGGGAAATCGAGTGTTACTATTAGTCATGCAAAATGATAAAGTGTGGGGGATCCTTGATACAACATTGTACCTATAATACATACTGTAATATTAACTTATAAGTTTATATAGCAGAACTTACATCAAATGTCCTTAACACAATATAGTAGAACTTACGTTGAATGTCCTTACCACAAAAATTACTCATAATTAGATACCATCATTTTTTAAACTATGTGCAGCCCCAGTTCATAATTAGGGGCTAAATCTAGAAATTTGAAGCCAGATATGTTGTTAAATATTGAACTTCTTCTGCTTCTAGTGGTTCCTCAGTGATCCTTCAATTAAATAAGTCAAAATTCCTAATACTTGATTTTTATTTGTGTAAAGTAGTTAATCATATTAAGATATCATCAAATGTTCATACTTCCTATTATAAACACTCTTGTTGTTGCTGTGATTTGGCAAGAATATCATGTTCTGGATAGTTTTCACTGTGATGAAGGTAGGCCACTTGCACTCAGCTTTGATTAGTTACAACTTTATGAATAATTTAACGCGTGTTATATTTTGCACTCAGTAGATCCTTAAAATAATATTGATTTCTTCCTATGCAAAGATGACACTCATACTTTGTTCAAAATTATATCAGAATATTCCCATTTTATGCTCAAACATTTCCATATTGTCTATTGGATGTCTTGCATTTCTGGATTATAGAGAAACAAGCAAAACCTTTGCTTTCGCTTAAAAATCATCCCTGGGTAGATTGGCACAAATGTGTTTTATGACAACCAATCAGTTTATTTTAGAAATGCATGCCAATTTCCTGTTTCTAAATTGCACAGTAAGTTCTTGATGGCAGTGCTTGCCTGAACGGACTGAAAATACATGAACAATTTAGAAAATACAACTATCTTGGACACATTTTCTGTAAACCTTGTAGATTCTAATTTCTCTCAGGTTAAATAAGTTTTGGATGCCTCATTCACCAGAGCAGCTAAAATTTGCCTTATAAGTAACTGGTCAGCAGGATTTCTTAGACTGTACCAAATCCAGTGAAAATATAAAGTGTCCCAAATTTAGGCATTATCTATTAAAATTCTGCCCTAAAACCTTTCAGTGTTAATTGAAACAAGTATCCCTGAACAGATGCCATGGTTTCACCATCACACTAGGTATATAGTTGCAGAAGTGGGTTTTTATTTTTTCACTTCATAGATATTTATTTAAACATATGTTTTAAATTTGTAGTTTGAGAAATTTATAGACGTATACAATATGTTTTGATCAAATAATCCCCTACTCCCATCCCTGCAATTCTTCGCATATGTCCCTGCCACTTCTACCTCCCAATTCTATGCAGTGTTTTTTTTTAACTTACTAAGAAAATTTAGTGATGTCAATCAATATGTGCATGGATGAGGAGCCATTCACTGGAATATAGGTAATCAGTCAGGGGCTGCATCTCTGAAGATAAAAGACTCTTCTTCACCTACCAAATGGCAATAGCTTCAGGGCTGTAGGAGAGACTTAATGCCCCCCTCATTCATGCTGGGTATTTTATTGTCTTGACCTTGTGCAGATCTTGTACATGCAGGAGTTCCTAAGTGCAATTCCTTGGTCATAGTCAAGGAACACCATAACCAAGAAAGCACTGGTTTGCAGTTGTCCTCTGAAAGCTCCTATTCTTACAGTCTTGCATCCCTCTCTTCAGTGATGATCTTTCAATCTTGGGATAAAGGGGTGTCATATAGATGTTTCATTTAGGGCTGAGTATTTCTTAGTCCCTTATGCTCTGCATTTGGACCAATTGTGAGTGTCTGTATTAATTGACATCTATTGCATATGGAAGCTTTTGTGATAAGGGTTGGGAACAGCATGAATAAAGCTGCATTTAGGGAATACAAATTCTATTTGCTCCTTCAAGCATTTAAGTATATGACTGGTGCATGAAATTTACATACCAACTGTGCAGTAAAAACTACTTACACAAGAGAGTATGTATCTTACAACATCCCCATTAGCACTTCTTAGGGAACAAAGTGGTTCTACATCAGTCTTATAACCTTTTTTGAACTGTCTCTGAAGGCAAAGAGTTAGAGTACTCTTTATTTGAGAAAACTAGTCATGTTTAAAACACATGGCTTAAGCTATAGAAAGATTAGGCTCTTACAAATCAAATCAAATGGCATGCAGCTGTGTGGGAAAAAGAGCAGCTCATAGAAGAAAGAAGATTTGATGAGACAATGCAGTTTTGGAGACTAGTGATTAAATTATAAAGCTTATTCTTATGGATATGCATTAAAGGAACTTGAAGGAAGAGATTACAAAAACATAGAAGCAAGAATTAATGAACAAAAAAGACAAAATAAATCATAAAACTGAAAGCTAATTCTTTGAAATTCCTAATAAGAAACACCCCAGGGAAGAAGGAAACACACACATAATGTTGGGAATAAAAGAGGAGCATAGTATTGATGGAAGATACCATAAAGAGACTATATTTAAAAGGTAACAAGAAACACTGTATTTGTTTCAACATGAGACTATACCATCTTCTTTTCTTGACATCAGAAACTAATTTTTACATAACAGTTATGGTCATTTAATTATATTTTTCCATAGTGTAGAAACCTATAGAGCTCAATATATTTACTCAGTACGAAAGTAGAAAATCTCACTACCTTGAGTACCATTGAAGAAGTTGTATTGAAAGATAAACAAAAAGAACATTGTCTTCATTTTTACCCTATTTAAAGATGCCAGGCCCAAGCAGATGCAATTTCTACCAGTCATATTATGCTGGCTGGTTCTTGTCAACCTGACACAAGCTACTGTCATCTGGGAAGAGGGAACCTCAATTGAGGAATTACAACCTGGAGCAAGTGTGTTGGGCATATATTTTTGATTAGTGATTGATGTTAAAGGGCACAGCCTACTGTGAGCAGAGCAAGCTTTTGGCAGGTTGTTCTGGCTTCTGAACCAAAGCAGGTTGACAAAGCCATGAGACACAGAAAACAAGTTAGCGCTATTCCTCCATAGCCTCTGCTTTAGTTCCTTCTCTAGGTTCCTGTCCTGTATCAGTTACTGTCCTGACATTCCTGGATGTTTGAGTGTGATGGAGTGAAAGTTTAAATATGAAGTAGGTCCTGACTACCAGAGTTGCTTTGGAAATGATGTTTGTCACAGCAATAGAAATCCTGACTATGATATGTACACATGCACAAGGTTGGTTGCTATGTCAACTCTTCTACTAGCCCCAAACATAAAGCAATGTAAATATCACAGTTAATGAACAGTGAAGTTTTGATTAATTGGAATATTATGTAACAATTGAATGAGTGAGCTAGATCTTTATGTAATGAACATTAATAGAATGATATAAATTAATGAACCGAAGCTTTATATATCAATATGCATAGAACTCAAAAGCTTAATGTGTGAAAACAAAAGTTGAAGAATTATGTGGATGATTCTTAACTTTTTAAAAATCAGTCTAAACAATATTATAAAATATTTCACAATTAAGTATTTGTTATACATAAGAACATGATGGGAAAGATACCCAGCAAACTTATGATTATTGGTCACAAATTTTTGAGTAGGAAAGGAAGGGTAAATATCTGTAATATTTAATTTCCAAGAGCAGGAGAACTGTCATGAAATTATGACAGTATTGTTTAGCTGTTTTGAAAGATCCATAATTGCATTTATGTTTTGCTGTTATTTGCAATTTTACATATATTTAAATAATTTTCATAATAAAATTGTGACTAATATTGGCAAAAACATTTTATTTATTAATGTTTTGCTTTTTGGGAGAAGGTTCGCTATACAGCCAGCTTAGTCTCAAACTTGTGATACTTCTGCCTCACCCTCCAGTGTGCTAGGACTAGAAGCAGGTGCCACCATCCCTAGAACATTTTAATATTTTTAGAATCAAGCATTATTTGCAGTTCATTAAGTGGAACATGCTTCCACAAACAAAATTAGACAATATTTAAGAAGAAGTAAAAGTATCAGAATACATAATTACTAAATAGCATAAAATTATGATTCACCAGGTACCAAGAAATAGAAACTAGAGTAATAATAGAAACAAATTGATGTATGTAATATGAACCATTGAACTATTGTATATGTTTGTATATACATATATATGCATACATATACATATCTGTGTATGCATGCATGCATATATCTTCCTATTAGTCTGCTCATTCATACACCAACTCATCTATCCATTCAATCATTTATTTCTCTAGTAGAGTGTTAGTGAGAAAGACACATACACTGCTCCAGATAGTATAAAACTTTGCTTGAAAGACATTTATTGACAGTTCCAAATGGATATAACATTTTCTTAATTACTCTTCTTGTAGGTTAACTTATAAAAATGAAGAATGTCAATGCTTATTATAGTTACACAAAGGAAAACTGAAACAGCTTAAGTGGTCTAAGTATGATATTGGTTGAATACTTTCTGGTATTTTACACAGTACAATTGTGTATAAGCACTTAAAATGACAACCATATTTGCTGGTAAGAGAATTTCCACAGTATTCTTACTTATGTGTGTGCTGTATGTGTTAGTTTCTTTTGTTGTTACTGCAACTTATTTTGGCTTACAGTTCAAAGCTATAGCACATTATTTCAGGGCAGTCACAGCAGCAAAAGCATGAGACAGCTGTGTTGTGCAATATTATTTTAAAATGTGTTACATTCATTTATGCTAATGATGCAAAGATTTGTTGCATTATTTTATGTACATTTGTTTAGCTCTCTGAAACTGTGTTACTTTGCCTGTATAAAACACCTGATTGGTCTAATAAAGATCTGAACAGTCAATAGCTAGGGAGAAGAGAGAAATAGGTGGGTCTTCCAGGCAGAGGAATAAATAGAAGGAAGGAGGAACAAGACCAAAGGAGAACTAGAAGAGGATGCCAGGTACCAGCCACCCAGCTACACTAATAGCCATGGAGTAAGAAGAAAAAAGATATATAGAATAAAGAAAGATAAAAACCCAGAGACAAAAGGTAGATGGGATAATTTAAGTTAGAAAAAGTGTCAGTAAACAATTCAAACTAAGGACAGGTATTCATAAGTAAGAATAAGCCACCACATATTTATTTGGGAGCTGGATGGTGAGCCCCCGAAGAATGGAGAGAAAGAGAGAGAGAGAGAGAGAGAGAGAGAGAGAGAGAGAGAGAGAGAGAGAGAGAGAAGAAAAAAACAACGGCACATCTGCTAAGATTTCATCCACAGTTAAGAAGTAGGAATCTGTGAGTGCATGTGGTTTTTTTTTTTTGGCTTTCTCCTTTTTGTATAGACCTAATTCCAGGGAATGGTACTGCTTAGCTTTAGTGTGGATCTTTTCACCTTAATTAACCTAATCAATGTGATCTCTCAGAGGCATGTCCAATGGTTAAATAAACCCTCACAACTATGCCTAGAGTTTGTCTCCTAGATAAGTCCAGATCCTGTCAGGTTAACAATTAACACCATAAACATGTATAGGTGTATATATGTAAATACTGTGGGCATGAAGTCCAAGTATGCATCATATAAAGTACGCAAATGCTCATGGCACACCCAGGAAAAAAAGAGCAAGATATTGACATTTGTAATTTCTGAGTTTGGTGATAACAAGTGCCTTTAATAGCCAGAACCTAAAAGCAACCTAGATGCTCCTCAACTGAAGAGTGGATAGAGAAAATGTGGTACATTTACACAATGGAGTATTACTCAGCAGAAAAAAACAATGGACTCTTGAAACTCACAGGTAAATGGATAGCATTGGAAGAAACCATCCTGAGTGAGGTAACCCAGTCGCAAAAAGACAAACACGGTATGTACTAACTCATATATGGATTTTAGACATGGATCAGGATAGTGCCAGTCTGCACTTCCACTGATAGAGAGTCTGGGAAACAGGAAAGAACCTAAAAGATATGCATATATGCATAGTACCCAAGAGAAGAGGATTGAGACAAGATCCCCTGAATGGATGGGGAACACGGCGAGGGGTGGGGGGGAGTGGAAGCTGGGAAGAAGAGAGGGGGGAGAAGAGGAAGAGAGAGTAGGTCATGGGGGAACAGGAAGTTTGAGTGGGTGGGGGTAGAATAGGGGGAAGAGGGAATCATAGGTTAGAAGACAGATCAGGCACCAGAGTGACCTCTAGTGATCTAAAGGGATGACACCAATTGGCAAGCTAAGCAATAGTGGAGAGACCACCTTGAATGCCCATTCCTGATAATGAACTTGATGACTATAACCATCCGGGAGCCTTCATCCTGGGACTGATGGAAGCAGAGGCAAACACACACAATTAAGCACTGAACTGAACCCAAGGAACCCAGTGACAAAGAGAGAGGAGTGATGAGCAAATTGGCAAAGAATGGGCTGGCAAAACCAGCAGAGACAGCTGATGTGAACAGGGGAGAGCTCTTGGACCCTAGACTGACAGCGGGAAGGCCAGCATGGGACTGATCTGCACCCCTGAATGTGAGTGTCAGTGAGAAGGCCTGGGCAGCCTATGGGGCCCTGAGCAGTGGATCAGTGTCTATCCCTGGAATACAGTCATCATGTGCCCATAGCACAAAGAGGGATGCTCTCTCAGCCTGGACTCTTAGGGGAGTGCCTGGACCCTACCCTGAGTGAAATGACAGACTCTAGATATCCCCTATGTGGAAGGAATTGGCAATAGGGTGGGAGGCTAGGGGGGATGGAGAGTGCGGGAGGAGGGGAGGGAGGGGGAACTGGGATTGACATGTAAAATAAGCTATTTCAAATTGAAATAAAAAATTTAAAAAATAAATGTTATTTGTTCTTTTCTGATCCTACACATTTTCTATAATACCTGTGTTTTAAGTAGAGAGATACTTGTTTCTAGAATGCTATCACAATCCATTTATAGTAAATCTGTTGTGGGGCATAGTGCACATCCTGCAACACACAATATCATCTACTTTTACTTTTTAGCCAGCTATTAACTACAATACAAAAGACCAGCTGGACTATTATATAATCCCACACCATTTAAAGGATACCTAAATCAGGCCCATTTTCTTATTGTGCATTTTCTTTTAGACAATACTTAAATACTACTGCCAGCTCATTAACATTCTAAATAGTGCTAAATTTCTCCCCTTTACAGATACTGTACCTTTTAATTATGCACAGGAAAGGAAATTAAATGTATTTGGTATTCAGCTAGTGTCCCGTCACTTCCAAAGAAAAGAAGATAATAGTGAAGAAAATTGCCAAATCATAAATGCTGTGTAAAATTATTCCAAAAAGGCTGTGTGTGAATAATCAGCTACTACTCTTGCTATATCAAGCAGATACTGAGGTTTTTTAAAAAGGGAAAAAAGTGTTTATGTCAGTAACAGTTTACTATCGCTATAAACTATTATGTGTCATATATGATTTGCTTATATTACAGTTTTAGGTAATGATCAGTAGAATAGGCTCCTCTCATCTGCATCGCCATAAAGATGGGAACAGTGTACTGAGTTATAATGTTACTTTAGTTAGGCCAACTCTATGTATCTTAATGTTGTTATTGTTGTGAAGAAACACATGACCACAAGAACTCTAATAAAGGAAACATTCGATTGAGGCTTACTTACAGTTCAGAGTTTAGTCCATTATCATCATGGCGGGGAGCATGGCAGCATGCAGGCAGGCATGGTGCTGGAGAAATAACCTTGTGTCCTACATCTTGCAGGCAACAGGAATTCGAATGACTGTCATACTGAGGGAAGCCTGTGTAAAAGAGACCTGAAAACCTATCACAACAATGACACAATTCCTCCAACATTTCCATATATCCTAATATTGCCACTCTCTTTGGGGGCCATTTTCTTTAAACCACCACACTATGTAATAGGAATTATTTTTAGATCCAATGGTGTATGATGTCATTCAATAAGAGATTACATGACACATGACCACATTTAAAAAAATCAGAAACATGATAACTTTTGTACACTGGCATCAATATCTATTATAATTTGGGATATGGATCAAAGAGAATGTGAGGAAAGCCATCTAAATTTGGATTATAAATGTTTAAAAATGACTTTGGTGGAGTAATGTCTCATTTGTCTAGAATGGTGTGTTCCACTTAATGTAATATTAACCTCTTTTATTTCTTCGGGGTTTATTGGCTCACAGTAGCTTTTTATTTTAAAAATCATTTTCCAATATGACATATATTGAGTTAGGATCAGAGAATGGAGATATCAACAGGAAACAACCTTTTATAACTTTGGATTATAATTACTGGCTTTATTCCTTGAAGGAAATTATGTTTCCTATTATTTACAGCACACTGGACAGTTTTTAAAATGTAATAGATAGTTAGTAAATGTTTAATGAATAAAAATGCCTTTTGATATTCTGATGCCTTTCTTTGCTGTCAGGTGTCATATCTTATGGTGGACTGTATTTATCCTTCTAATTTGCTTTTTTTTCAATCAGTTATATATCTGTGCCTATTATGTACAGGATTTCACTTCAAAGCTTTAAGAGGTGCAAAGATGAGCAACATACAGAACTTTCCCCCAAGGAACTTATAAAGCTTTCCTTTTAGCTGCTACAATTGGGACTATAAGAAAAAATACGTACAATGAAAGTATGTGGTAAATGCTAGGCAGTAGTGAAAACCAGCGCAAATCGAATAGCCCTTTCCTCATTACCTTGACCTTTCCTCAACCTTCACAGGGCTTCAAAGGATGCAGAAAAATTTCTGTACAGAACACAAATGAAGAAAGTGGCATGGTGGAGATTAAGATAAATCAGACAAGGATACATCTTCCAGGTTGGTTTGAAAGGCAACACATTTACATAAGTAACTGGAGTAATAAAGAATAATTGTAAGTGCTGTGAGAGCAGTATAGATAATGAGCATGGAGAACTCAGGAGAAGGAGAGATTATGAGCTTATTTCAGTTTTATTTCTTTTAATGAAATAGTACGAGGCTTTTTTTTTTCTGACAACTGGACTCTCAGGAGACATGTTCTCTTTTACAAAGGTTTGTGACATTTTTTTCCTTGATGGCTGAAGCTATTGGAGATTTGTTCATCGAACAAAGGACATCTATCTCCATGCATTTTTGAGAAAAGCGATTCATTTATATGCAAAGTCAAGAAATAGAAGAAAGAGCAGAAGTGTATGTGGAAGCAGGCTTTCTACCTGAGTGCATGCTCCACTGAGGGAAGATGTGTTAATGGGGATGCAAACAATGGTTTACTTTCTCTTCCTGAAAGGGCAAAATAAACAACAGCATAGATGCAGCTGATACAGAAAAACTATTGATTTTATAATTGTGAAAAAGAAAGCCCGTTTCATTGTCTCATATTACTATATTCTTTACATGAATTTACATAATAATTAAAGGTAGACAAAGTAACTGGGTGTTGGTGGTGCACGCCTTTAATCCCCAGCACTAGGGAGGCAGAGGCAGGAGGATCTCTGAGCTTGAGGCCAGCCAGGTCTATAGAGCGAGCGCCATGATAGGCTCCAAAGCTACACAGAAAAACCCTGTCTTGAAAACAAAAAAATAAAAAGGTAGACATGGTAATATAAATCTCTTAATGAAGAAGAGTTTTGGCTAGCAAAGATAAAGCTGTTGTTATTTAGAGTATGAACACCAAATCTTTCTAGTAAAATAGCTATCCACAAATTGCCTCAAAACTGACTGCTTCACTCGACTATCAGAAATTATCCTTGAACACAGAAAACACTTTTCTGAAGGAGAGCAATTCTTTGAGTGGAAGACTTGGTCAGCTGGGCTATTATCTTTGCAGAAGGATTGAGCTTTGCCAAAACAACATCTGGCACGATTAAGCTTGACTGCCAAGGTAGAGCCAACGGTGAAGGATAAGAGTGTAATAAAATTTTACTCATGTAGGCAGAACCATTGTACCAGAAATAGCATAGTCAACTAGAAGAATGGTATTGTGAATGTAATGCAATCCAAAAAGTCAGTGAAACTGACGTGCTACATTATTTTGGGAAATTTCCAAAAAGAATGTGACATAGTGTTTTCCTCAACAGATCCCCATTAAGATTCAAGGCATTGTTGGATGGAAACATAATACTAGATAATAATGAATAAGGAACTGTGTTTATGAAATAAAGCTCCTTTGTATGGAAACCCTTAAGGGTAGACTAAAAATGGCCATGAGCTGGGAATTGTATGTTTCTATGCACCGAAGTGTCTCCATTGTCTGCTCCCTGCACTGAATGTGGAAACATTTACTTATTGGTAGTAAAATGTCTGTTAATTTACACATGCCAGTAGTGATCTCTACAATAATGTGATGTTGGCAAAAGCCACACAAGTGTGTGGAACAGAGTTCAGATCCTTGGCTTCCCCTTATACCTCTCTGCTTCAAAGCCTATTGGAAAAATAGCAAACTATATGTTGATAGAAAATAAGTTCATGTGCTTAATTGCCTAAAAACATTTGTAAGTATTTGTGATATATAATTTTTTGTGTTTTGACTTGACAGTTTGAAAACTAAAAGACTTTTGGAAAAATCTACCATTTACTACTAAATACAGTTATTGAATAGTTTCTTTTCTTCTTTTTTAAAAACCCTCTAATATAGCTTAAGTACAAATACCAAAGAGTTTTAGGAATGCTAAAATTTGAAACACTTTGAATAGGAAGCTCATTGTGAAAATTAGAGAAAACACCTTAGTTGTTTTATTTTTCTAGTAGCCTTTTTAGTGGAAAAGTCTTCCAGTCTATTCTACTTGTCAATATTCTTCCTTAGTCTTTCCCTGAAATAAAACTGATGAGATTTCGAGAACCCTCCAAGTGCATGAACTGTCAATTATGAATGTCTCACGATATAACTATAGTAATTTTGTGCATGTGTGCTGTGCATAGATCACAGAAATGGAAGAATCAGTGACTATACAGTGCTTCAGAAATGTTGTATTAATCTTCTGAATAAAAAGAATAAGCATGCAAAACATCAACTTTTTCAAATTTTAATATTATAATATTTCATATGAAGTATGAAAATGATAGCAATGGAGTACCATATTAGTGATACATGAATATATTTGGCAGTTAACAATTCAAATTCTAGAGGTAGTAATATTGGTAGGACAACAGTAGATCTCTAGAGGGGAAGACATTTCATATTTCTTATAGTCATTTTTTAGTTACTGAAAAGAAATATTGTCAGGATTGTATCATTATTCCAAGCGGATCAGATAATTCAGTTTTTAAACATATCAAACTATCATCATGAACACAAAATGTCTGGTTGAGCAATTGAATACATCATTTTTCAAACATTTTCAATGCATGCAGACACAATCTTATCTTCCAATACCAGATACAGTATTTCAATAATAAAGCTTTTCTTAATTACTAGAATTTTGCCTTTTTTCTTAGGGGGCCTTCCAAATTGGCATTACTAGATAAAATCACATGTCACAAAGCAATTTTTTTATTCATCTTGCATCTGATCCTATTAATCTTTTTAGTAGATTTAGATTAATCACCAGCTAATTGAAGTAGAGCCTCTGCTCTGTGTATCACGGATAGATTTTTGTTCACAAAACGTGCCACACTTGGGTTTTGCACTGAATATAACATGAGGTGTCCACTATTGAGGACTTTACTGTAAGTACAAGAAATAATTCAAAGCCGGGCAGTGGTGGTGCATGTCTTTAATACCAGCACTCAGGAGGCAGAGGTGGATATTTGGGAGTTCGCAGCCAGCCATGTCTACAGAGTGAGTGCCAGAAAAGGCTCCAAAGCTACACAGAGAAACCCTGCCTCAAAAAACAAAAAAAAACCAATAAAAATAAAAAAGAAATAATTCAAATGAGCCTCAGAATAAATAATAATTTACATTTTTATGTCTTGCCTCCCACAGACCAAGCAACCACAAGTCTGCTGATATCTTTAGGCTACTCCCATCCCCACTCAGGGGAGAGGTGAGATTGGGCCCCTGCCTCAGGCTTGACTTCACTTTGTCCACTTTCTAGGATCTCCTGGCCTGGGGACTGCAGGCAGGTCAACTTGCCCCCGCAGAACAAGTAACCACATCTGCTGACATTGCTGTACTAGTCCTGCTCCCATCCACCAGGAGAGGGAGTGCCTCATAACCATCTTCACCCACCATGAGGCTCACCAGAGTATTGAACTTGCTTACACCCACCAGAAGAGAACAATGGACCCATACCCAATAGAAGAGAAAGAGACCCCAGCTGCATCCATGGAAAAAGGGATAGGAAGATGACAATATGAGAACACATTCAACAACAGAGAAACCTGTAGGATGCTACCAGAATCTAGGAGCTCTACACCAGCAAGTCCTGAAGATCTCAACACAGATGAAGCAGAAGAGAACGACCTTAAAAACAACTTCATGAAGATGGTAGAGACCCTAAGAGAGGCAATGAGAAAATTCTTTAAAAAATGGAAGAAAACACAAATTGAAAATTGCAAAAACCAATTCAAACAGTACAAGGTTTGAAAGCTGAAATGGAGATGATAAAAAAACACAGTGTGAGGGAATGCTGGAATTAGAAAAGATGGGTAAGTGACCAGGAACTACAGATGTAAGCATAACAGAATAAAAGAGATGGAAGAGAGATTCTCAGGTGTTGAAGACACACTATGAGAAATATATTCATCAACCAAAGAAAAGCTTAAGTCCAACAAATCCCTAACAAAAAATATCCAGGAAATATGGAACACTGAAAAGGCCAAACCTAAGAATATTAGGTATAGAAGAAGATGAAGAAACCCACCTCAAAGTTACAGAAAACATAACCAACAAAGTCATAGAAGAAAACTTTCCCCACATAAAGAAAGATAGGCCAGTGAAAGTACAAGAAGCCTACAGAACACCGAATAGAATGGATCACAAAAAGTTGCCTAGTCACATAGTAATCAAAACCCCAAATATACAGAATAAAGAAAGAAAATTAAGAGCAGCAAAGGAAAAAGGCCAAGTAACATATAAAAGCAAACCTATGAGAATCACACCTGACTTCTCCATGGAAACTATGATAGCCAGAAGGTCCTGGATAGATATTCTACAAACACTAAGAGACTACAGATGCCAGCCCAGAATACTATACCCAGCAAAGATTTCAATCACTATAAATGAAGAAAGCAAGGTATTCCACGGCAAAACCAGATTTAAACAATATATATCCACTACTCCAGTCCTACAGAAAGTACTGGAAGGAAAACTCCAACCTAAGAAAGTTAACTACACTCAAAAATACATGTGCAATAGATAATCCAACTTTACCAAAAGCCAAAAGAAAAAGTAGAGTAAATCCACACACAATACCACCACCACTAACAAATCTAAAGCAAACAAGTATTAACAGTCAGTGGTACTTAATTTCCCTCAATATTAATGCTCTTAATTTGCCCATAAAAAGACACAAGCTAACAGAATGGATACAAAGACAGAATCCAACTTTCTGCTGCAAACCTCAACTTCAAAGACAGACATTATCTCAGAGTAAAGTGTTGGGAAAAGATTTTCCAATCAAGTGGACTCAAGAAACAAACTAGTGTAGCTATCCTAATATCCAGCAAATTAGACTTCAAACTAAATCAATCAAAAAAGGTGAAAAAGGCCATTTCATATACATCACAGGGAAAATACATCAGGAAAAAGTCTCAGTTCTGAACATTTATGCCCCAAATACAAAGGTATCCACATTCATAAGAGAAAAATTACTAAAATTCAAATCACACATGAGACCTCACACAGTTATAGTGGAAGACTAAAATACCCCAATCTCACCAATAGAAACTTAACAAAGAAACAAACAGCCAGGCTTTGGTGGCACTTGGGAGGCAGAGGCAGGCAGATCTCTGTGAGTTCGAGGCCGGGCTGGACCGACAGCCTCCAAAACAACACAGAGAAACCCTGTCTCATAAAACCAAAAAAAAAAAAACCAAAGAAAAAAACAAAGGAATTAATAGAGGTTATTACCCAATTGGGAATTGGGTTTAACAGATATCTGTAGAAAATTTCATCCTATAAACCTCAACAGGTGCAAAACAATTGGAATAACCCCTGTATCTTATCAGACCACTTCTAGAACTAAATAAGGAATTCTCAATGGAGGAGGCTAAAATGGCTGAGAGATACTTAAGAACGTGCTCAACATCCTTAGCCATTAGGGAAATGCAAATCAAACAACTCTGAGATACCATTTTACTCCTGTCAGAATGGTTAAAATTAAAAACACCAATGAGAGTTTATGCTGGAGAAAGGGGAACACTCCTCCACTGCTGGTGGAAGTACAAATTCATACAGTCACTTTTGAAATCAGTATGGAGATTCCTCAGGAAAATGGGAATCAGTCTACCACAAGACACAGAAATTCCACTCTTAGGCATATACCCAAAAGATTCACATTCATACAACAATGACCTGTGTTCAACTATGTTCATAGCAGCAATATTTGTAATAGCCAGAACTTGGAGGGAATCTAAGTGCCCCTCAACTGAAGAATGGATAAAGAAAATGTGGTACATTTACACAATTGAGTACTGCTCAGTGGAAAACTAACAACGGAATTTTGAAATTTGGAGGCAAATGGATGGAACTAGAAGAAACCGTTCTGAGTGAGGTAACCCAATCACAAAATGACAAACATGTTATGTTCTCACTCATATATGGGTTTGAGGCACAGAGCAGTGGATTACCAGCATTCAATCCATACTGCCATGTTGGGGGAAGTCCTGTGCATATGTCAATAAAGTACTGTTGAGCCTACAGGGAACCAAGATAGGAGGGACTAGGAGTCCAGGAGGATTCTGGGAAGGAGAAACACAAGAGAGTCAAGATGTAATGCCATGGGGGTAGGAAGCCCAGAACCATTCTCGGGTAAGAGAAATACTTAGATTAACAATTATGGGGTAATTACTTAAGTCAGAGCTAGCCAGTAAGAAACAAGCAAGGCCAACAGCTTCATAATTAATATAGCTTCCTGTGTGTTTATTTGGGGACTACAAAGCGGCAGAGCCCAGGCAACCGGCAGGGAAAAACCAAAGCGGCTAGCAAAGGAAAAGTTTCTCTTAACACTGCCAGAGAAGCTAGAAAACAAGGACACTAAGAGAGACATACATGGTCCCTTGGAGAAGGAGAAAGGGACAAGATATCCTGAGCAAATTGGGAGCATGGGGGGAGGGAAGAGGGAGCTAGGAGAAAGACAAGGGGATAAGAGTAGTGGAGAGAGGGATGTGAGGGAGCAAGAAGGTTGAGTCAATGGAAGAATAGAGTAGATCAAGATAATAGATACCATAATAAAAGGAGCCATTATAGGTTTAAAGAGAAATCTGGCACTAGGGAAATATTCAGAGTTCTAGAAGGATGACACCAACTAACAGTGTAAGCAATAGCGGAGAGCCTACCTTAAATTCCCTTCCCCAATAATGAGATTGATGACTACCTTATATGCTATCCTAGAGCCTTCATCCAGATTACTGATGCAAACAGAAGCAGATACATACAGTTAAACACTGAAATGAACTGGAATCCAGTTACAAACAGGAAGGAGTGATGAGCAAATGGGTCAAGAACAGGCTGATGAAACCCACAGAAACTGATGACCTGAACAAGGGGGAGCTCATGGGCCCAAGACTGATGTCTATTGTGGCACCCATGCCACAATCAACTCTGAGGTATCAGGAAAAGAAAGACCAGATGTCCAGCTGTTTATACTAAGAAGTGTCTTTATTTTGCCAGTGCTAAGAGGTCTTATTTTGCAAGTGTCAAGAGGTCTCTCTCTTGTAGGAGGGAGCAGTCTTACATATAGTCTTACAACACAGTAGAAAACCCCCAGGTGAAAGAGAACATGTTTTCCTCCTTCTAGATGTTGATGTCAGTAGTGCAATGAGGGGGCAGTAAGTCAGGACTAGAAAACAGGATGCACCTGTGGCTATCAGCAGATAAACAACTCAGAGATCCTGTGGTAGCTAGGCCCCAACAATCTTTGAAACCAGCATAGGACTGACCCAGACCCCTGAATAAGGGTGTCAGTGAGGAGGCCTCGGCAATCTATGGGGCCTCTGGTAGTAGTTCATTATTTATTCCTAGTATATGAATGGACTTTGGGAGCCTATTCCACATAGAGTGATACTCTGGACATAAGGGGAAGGGCCTAGGCTCTGCTCCAAATGATGTGATAGACTTTGAAGTTCCACCATGGAAGGTCTCACCTTCCCTGGGAGGCAGAAAAGGGATGGGATAGGAGGTTAGTGGGGAGCAAAGGAGGAGGGGAGGGATTGGGAACTGGGATTGCCAAATGTTTCTCATTTAAATTTAAAAAGTAATTGATGTACAAAGCCAGATGTGATGGTACATGCTGTCATATTTGGCAGGCAGAGGCAGGATGATTACTGTCAGAGCAAGGCAAGCCTATTCTACGGAGCAAATTCTAGTGCAGCCATTGTTAAATATGGAGATTGTGCCTCCACAGTCAACAAAACAAAATGAAACAACAACAACCAAAACCCTGCAAAACCAACCAAAAAGGGTGAAATTAGTGTGGAAGTTGCTAAAAAGTTTAAGAATAGAACAGTCATATATAAGCCAGCCATACCACTCCTGGACACAGTACCAGAGAAGTTAATATCCTACCCCAGTGATACCTGCATATGTATGTTTACTGCTACGCTATCCTTAATAGCAAATAAAATGAACCAGCCTAGAAGTTCATCAACAGAAAAGGGATCATGAAAATGTGGCATATCTATCCAAAGTCACCTTGCCCTATTCACCTGTGAAGAAAAGTGAAACTAGGGGATTTGCCAGGAAACAAATGGGATTAGGAAGTATCATATACAGTGAAGTAACCCAGTCACAGAAAGACATGTATCCCATGCTCTCATAAGTGGATCCTAACTCTCAGTGTTTGTGTCTATGCAAATAGGTATTTGAGAGAATGGGTACAGCCTATGTAACTAAATAAGAGACCATAAGAGGCGAGTAAAAGATACTGAGAAGGTGGCGAAGTAAGTTATGTGTGACATGAGGGTGGAAAGGAAGCTATGTTGGGGATGAGAAAAAGGGACATGGTAAGGAAACAACAAAAACGAGTTGTGTTTTAAAAAGTGCCACAATTAAAATTATAAAATGGCTACTACTTATTTCTCATAAATGTATGTTTATCTTTTTGAATGATTTCTTGTTTCATTGTTGTTGTACCTGTCTCTCCTTTCTCCCCTCATATATACTTATACCTCCGTCTCTCTCTCTGTGTGTGTGTATGCACGCACATGTATATGCATACAGTATTGCAGTAGTTCATGTGTTTTTGCTATGTGATCCTCTTCATTTTCTGTCTCTTCCGTGGTTCATGGTTTCAAGATGTGTCTCTAAAAACACGTGTACTTGAAATATAATCTTTACTACAACACTGTGGAGAGGTTGGGTCTGATGGAAAGTAATTAGGCCTTGAGGGAAAGTGAATGGCTTCATGCTATTATTGAATAAATGAATTTGATAAAAGCTTGAGTGGGGGCAGAAGGGTGCCTTTTGCTGCTCTCTCCCATCTTTTCTATGTATTTTCTATAAGAGGATAGCATAGCACAAAGGCCCTTGCCTGGTACTAGCCTCTGTACTTTTGACTTTCTTTCTTGTAGCCCCATAACCTGCTTCATTCCTGTTCCCTAGAAATTTACCAGACTGAACCTCTGCACATCTATAACACTACATGGCAGGAAGAGATAGACAGATTGTGAGTTCCATGGTAGCCTAGGCTACATAGTAAGTCAATATATCAAAAAATTAAAAAAACACCCTGTCTAAACAGCCTCTGATATTCTTTTGCTGAAGAACAATAAAGGACAACAAAGTATCACCTATTTTCAACTCTCATTTTATTTTTTCCTTATTTTCTATGTTTCCTTCCTAATATCAACATGTCTCTTGAATTCCTTTCTATCCCTTACCACAGCAGTAGATTCTGTCTTCTGTACTTCTCTATATCTGTTTTCTATTGTTGTAATACAACAATAATTAGTGTGCAACCTATAAAGAAAACCAATTTATTTGTCATGGTTCTTGAGTCTACAAATTCACTATCAAGGTGTTAATGTATTTTGGAGTTTATTTCTTATGTCATAACATTGTAGAGAATGTGGTATGGTAAGAGTTAGGGTGAGAGAACAAGAGAGTAGGACAGAGAGAGAGAGAGAGAGAGAGAGAGAGAGAGAGAGAGAGAGAGAGAGAGAGAGAGAGAGACAGCCTTTTGTAAATTAACTGATCCATTTTGTCAGTAAAGGCAGTGCTCCCTTCAATGCTCTCATGGGCCCATTGTCTCTTAAATATCCAGCTTCCCAATATCATAACTGCCCTGAACCATGGGACATTCAGCGTGGGGCTGGAGGATACTGAGGGCAATGATGAGGGCAGGAGATATGAAAGAATGGACGCCAAGACAGGAGTCTGATCAAGGCGACAACTTTATTCATCCCAAAGGGATTTATATAGGGGAAGGGAGGAGGGGAAGGAATGAGGGTGTGCTGCAGCTGTAATGAGCCTGGTGGAGCAAAGGTCAGTGGGAGGGGTAGGTTATCCTGTGTCCTCTGATAACCTAAATGCAGATTCTAACTGTTGGGGACTGCTAGAACCTTGAACAAAATGGAGTCTGTCAACCGTTTCTTGGCCTTCTGCCTGTGTGACTGCGAGCATACATGCCCTTGAGACAAAGGAAAAGGCTAACCATAAAAGTTAAATTTACACAGGGCAGCCCACCCGCCTAGCCAGGGGCAAGTAACCCTTACCGAGTAATTGTCTTTGTTAACAAAAGATTAAAGTGTTCTGTTGAATACTTCCTACCCCTCCCTAATTCCTGCACCTGACTTATGCTGACAAGCATTTGTGGAATGCAACTGATGACTGATGGAAACATTGAGGTTAAGAAAAAAGATTTGCTTAAGTTTCCACTTTTTGTACTTGAAGTCTGTCCCTGGTTTGTCATTACCTGTCCAAAAATAGTTTGCAGTACTTGGGAACAAGTCGGGGCCGAATTAACTAATTATTTTGAAACGAAAGGCTCTGAAAGCGATAAAAAGATTATGCACCAGTATTGGGATCTCTTAAAAAGTATCATTGTTAATGCGGTGGAAAGCCCCTGAAATGAACAAATTCTTAAAGATGCCCAACAACATCTAGAGGTCGCTTCCCGAGGGTGTTCTAGTGCAGCTCCAGAGCAAGTTCTGTCGCTGATCTTTCTAAAGATTGTTCCTCTTCCTCTGCTAACTCTGACTTTGATAAGCTTCCTCCTTCTCCTTCTGATCAACCTACCTCATTTGCCCCTAAAGCTCGCTCTCTAGCCACCGGTGGCATCTACCCCTCCCTACGGGCTGTCGCCTCTGCTCCTACTGAGGAACCTCTCGATCCTGGGGATGCCCAGGAGCTAGAGGAAGAGGCTGCCGCCTACCTTCAGGCCTTTGGGCGCGAGGTCTCTCTGGCCAGGAGACCTCCTCCCTATGATCTTTCCTCGTTCCCTGATCCCCCTCGACCTGTTGCTCCCAAATACTCCTCCACTGTCGATTCTCTTGTTTCCTCTCTCGTTCAAGCTCTCAGCGACAAGTTTTCACAGCTCTTCTCTTCAGCATCACCTAAACTCCAGTTCCCTCTTTTTGGCCCTGAAGGGGAAGGAGCCGAACCGCCTCCCACTACTAGACCTCTTCCTGCGTCACAGGAGTGACCACGCACTAGACAGGCAGTTCGAGCCGAAGAAGCAGCTCGCCAAAATCCCGACCCCGATGCCATTGAGCCAGATCCCACCCCTGATGAGGGAGGCACGGTGGGAGGATCAGACCTCCCTGACCGCCCTGTTCACGAACAGCTCTTAGAGTATAGGGTTATTAACAAAAAAGACCTACATGAGCTTTTAAGGCAGTTAATACCTATTGCCTTATGGCCCCCTACACCTTGTCGTGCCTTGAATCTGTGGGGGGCGGCGGAGTTGTCATGCCTTTTGAATGGAGGGGTGTAGTGAAGACCGCACTGAAAAGGGAGGTATATTTATTATGAGAAGTTGATTTTTTAAGCCGCTGCAAAGAACTAGCTGGAGGGGACAATGACTTATTCGCTCGTATCTCTAGTTCCACTCCTTATGATAAACTTGCTGAGCAACGGAAGTTTCCCCGCAACCTCCTTGCCAATTCAGCCCTAGCTGCTATGGGAGCATGGAAGTCTCTACCCCAGGCAGGCACCTCCACGGCTCCTTTAGCCCAAATTGTTCAAGGCCCCGCTGAATCCTATAACAGTTTTATTTCCCACCTCCTTGAAGCTGTAGAAAGAATTTTGGGTGTCCCCTCCACTGATACTGATAATACTTTAGTGAAACAGTTGGCTTTTGAAAATGCAAATGATACATGCAAAAATATTCTTAGGGGAAATTTGAAAGGAAAAACTTTACATGATATGATCAACCTATGTAGAGAGGCCGATCCCTTTGTTCACAAAATAACTAAGGCCCTTGTTGCTTTTCAAGGGCAGAAAAAAGGAAAGATTTGCTTTCAGTGTGGTGCCCCTGGCCACTTTGCCCCCCCCTGCTGTCCCCAGCGGCAGGCCCTAGCACCGCAGACAGGCAATTCGGCTCCCCGCCCTCCCCCTTGTCCTCGGTGCCGCCCCGGCCGCCATTGGGTCTCGGCTTGCCGCTCCACACATGACATTGAAGGCAACCCCTTGCCCCTTGCTCAGGGAAACGGGTTGCGGGACCAGCCTCGGGTCCCACAACTTACCAACTTTCAACCAGCCTCGGGGACCAATCGGTCCCGCCACCAGTTTGGTCCTTACCAGCATTCGCAACAAACCCCACCCCAGCCAGCACAGTTTGCAGCCCCGCAGCACGCACCAGCAAGCCAACCTTTGGTGCCTCGCAGTATGCTGCTCCCACAGCAACCTCCCTTGTCAGGGCCACCACCGGCAGTGCAGGATTGGACCTCTGTGCCTCCTCCCCAAGGATATTAAAACCCGAAGATGGGGTACAAGTTATACCCACTGGAGTCTATGGACCCCCACCCTCCAATACTTTTTTATGGTTATTGGCAGAGCCTCTGCAACCATCAAAGGCCTTATTGTTCAACCTTCTTTAGTGGATAATGATTACACAGGAGAAATCATGCTCCTTGCGGTGGGCCCCTATCACCCCGTACAAATTGTTCCTGGCCAACGCATTGCCCAGGCTCTCCCTCTACCCATGGATGTCCAATTCCCCGCCTTGTCACAAGATCGGGGTATCCCCTCCCCTGGCTCCTCTGAGATTTTTTGGGTCCGCGCCATGTGCCGCGTCCGACCCCTGCTATCTATTAATATTGAAGGAAAAATCTTCTCTGGCCTATTAGATTCTGGGGCTGACACCACGTGCTTCTCCCCTACCCAGTGGCCCCCCAAATGGGCAATGGTTTCCTCTTTTGATACTGTTTCTGGGGTGGCGGGCTCTGTCAAAAAGGTCCTCATTAGTGCTAACAGGTTAGTCTGGCAAGATGAAGATGGAGACACAGGTCTTGTTCGCCCTTACATTATTCCTGACTTGCCTATTAATTTGTGGGGCCAGGATATTATGGAACAGATGGGAGTTTACATTATAAAATGTAAAAACCCAGCAGCAATAAAACAAATGCTTGCACAGGGATACACCTCAACTAAAGGTCTTGGAAAGAATTTACAGGGCATATCACGACCCGTTAACCCTCCCACAAAATTAGATAAAGCGGGCCTTGGCTATAACCCCCCTGCTCAAAATTTTCAGTAGCGGTCACTGCCTCCCCTGCACCCCGGGCAGATAAAATCACCTGGATAAATGATGATCCTGTCTGGGTGGGGCAGTGGCCTCTAGTCAGAGAAAAACTAGAAGCAGCCCAGCAGCTTGTGCAGGAGCAATTCACTGCTGGCCATATAGAACTCTCCACATCCCCTTGGAATACCCCTATTTTCGTTATCAAAAAGAAAACAGGCAAGTGGAGACTATTGCATCCTTGTTGTACTCGTGCCCAAATTGACTGTTCACCCTGAATCTGATTTATTGCCCCAAAGTGATCTAACTGTGACTCTCTCTCGCCAAAAAAGAGAGCTGGTCACCGCCCTCACATTAGCCATATTGGTTGGTCTGGGTGCAGCAGGAGCTGGCACAGGAATTTACTCCCTAATCCACACAAAGGACTCTGTTAATGCTCTAACCCGCACTGTTATTAGAGACGTAGATGAGCTAAAAAGAGGTTTAGATTACTTAGAACAAACTGTTGGTTCCTTAGCTGAAGTGGTACAACAAAACCGCCGCGGTCTCGACCTCACCTTTTTGCAGGAGGGGGGAGTTTGTGCCACCCTTAAAGAGGAATGTTGCTTTTTCAAAGACAAATCAGGATTAGTTAGAGATAGTATCAGAAGAGTTGAACAGAGTCTGGAAGAAACAAAAAGAAATTTGGATCAAAGTGAATCTTGGTACAAAAATTGGTTCTCTACCTCCCCCCTGGCTATCGACTTTGCTGCCTAGTTTGTTAGGACCCTTTATTGGCTTCATGTTACTTATTTCCTTTGGTCCTTGGGCATTTCGTCGCCTTACTGGTTTTGTTAAAAATCAGGTTGATGAGGCTACCAAAAATTCAGTTCAGGTTTACTATCAGCATCTCTCTCAACAAGACCCCGAAGAACCTGAGGCTGTAGACAAACCTACATTCCAACCTTTGAGCTTTCAGGAGTTTGAGTACCTGGCCAACTGCCCGCGTTCACTCTGCTCCAGGCTGTGGAGATGCTTAAGACGGGGATAGCTTGGTGCCAGAGTCTGGGAGCAAACATGGCCCTCTAAACATTGCCGGCAAAAACTTAATTCGTATCCTCTCTCGCCATGTCCAGAACTGGAAGCCCACCAGGTAACCTAAGACAGGCACTTCACCCAATTGCTCTCTTCTTTTACTATATAGAAAAGGGGGAGATGTTGGGGACTGCTAGAACCTTGAACAAAATGGAGTCTGTCAACCGTTTCTTGGCCTTCTGCCTATGTGACTGCGAGCACACATGCCCTTGAGACAAAGGAAAAGGCTAACCATAAAAGTTAAATTTACACAGGGCAGCCCACCCGCCTAGCCAGGGGGAAGTACCCTTACAGAGTAATTGTCTTTGTTAACAAAAGATTAAAGTGTTCTGTTGAATACTTCCTACCCCTCCCTAATTCCTGCACCTGACTTATGCTGACAAGCATTTGTGGAATGCAACTGATGACTGATGGAAAATTACAGCTTTGTCTTTACCGTATTTGGTGTATATTTGAGTTGAGACTTGATTGACATGCTTGTACCACCCCCTGAGGTCCTTCCTCTATGAGTTCCAGTGCACCCCAAAAAATAAAGGCTCTTGATCAGCGAACGTTGTCTTGAGCCTGATTCCATTAACCTCTTGAAGTTCACTTTCCAGATCGGATCTACTCTTGAAGGCCCAGCAAATTAGTAGCGACCCTCATCACCTCACCCCCGCGGGTTGGGGGTCCCTTCCCGGGGGTCGCATCTAACCTTCTCATTCTACCTTCTATCGTACAAGCCTACACCCTAGACTCGGCAGATAAGCCACAGGTCTGTTTCTGGAATTTGGCAGAGGTAGCAGGGTGGTCCAAAGTCACATACTCTCTATGAGGGTTGAGTCACATCTTTTCTTATGAGTCTTTGAGGCAGCTGTATCTGGTTGATGGCTGGAGGCCCACGGCACATAACAGTGACAATTTCTTTCAACCTGACTTTGGGAGGAAATATTCAAACCATAATAATTCCCCCTTGTATATCCTTCTTTCTCCATGTTCTTCTACACAGCTCCTATAGTATGCACACATACTATCTCCTTATAAAGCCTTCTTTCCCTCTTCTCCCATTGCCTTGCAGCTCAACCTCATCTATTACCATCTTTTGACACCTTTGTGAGGTTTCTGTCAGCATCTTACTCTATTGGGATTTCTACTCATGTATTTGTCTATTTTCTTTCTTGTTTGTCTGCCACTATGAGCTACCTCCTATATTTCTTTGCTTGTTGTGTCTGTTTATTTTGGCTGCACTCATCTCTTTTCATCTAGTGCGTTTCCCTCTTTACTGGGCATGTCTCTGTACAGCCTGTTATGATCTTCCCCTTGTGTTTTCAGCACTCATTCACCAGTGTAATGAGCACATATGTCACAGTATGTCACTTTTTATTTCTGAGTGATAGACATCATGATTGCTACTGAGACACGGGGCAATGAAGGGTCATGAAAGCATACTCACATTAGAATCCTCTCCATATCAGTTGGATGTGTTCCTTAGCTTGTTTGATGAGCTGATAACTTAATGTGACTCGTGGTAATTTATTCTAAATGGAGGCACTTTCATGAGATTAGAAGGAAGTTCCTCTTAATCCTGCTACCTCTCTCTCAACCATCCCTAATATCACTTGGTCTATAAGATTCCCTGAAAATGAATCATGAGCAAGGAACAGGGGTAAGTAACTTTCTGTCCAGGATAGAGCTTTCTAGGAATTGAGAAGGCTGAATGCTTCTGACATATGGCTTTAAAAACATGTTCTTTTTTTATTTTTGCACCCTTGGGCCCCCATATGTTCTACTGTCAATGACTAATTAGTAAGTAAGCCTTATGGAAATCTTCTCAGTCAAGTTAGCTGGGTTTTTCTGCTACCAGTTTATGTTCACTTTTCCTGGGAAATACTGAGTCATTTCCCATTTCTTATATATGTTGTAGTTCCTAAATTCGGTCAGTGTTTTCCCTCTATCATTCTTGTATATGTCTTTAAAGACTCTTCTACCATTTGACTTTTCCCCTTAATACTGATTTCTCTTTGAAGCATATTTCATTTTGCAGAACAGTTTTAGATTTATTTTTTAACTGACCAGAAAGTTCAATTCAGGATTTCCATGCAGTCAGTAACTTTCTTTCTTTCTTTCTTTCTTTCTTTCTTTCTTTCTTTCTTTCTTTCTTTCTTTCTCTTCTCTCTCTCTCTCTCTCTCTCTCTCTCTCTCTCTCTGTCTGTCTGTCTCTCTCTCTCTCTCTTGGTCTCTCTCTCTCTCTCTAGCTTGACACAAGCTAAAGCTATCTTAAAAGATGGAACTTCAATTGAAAAGATGTTTCAATCAGATTGACCTGTAGGCAAGTCTGTAGGGCATTTTCTTATCTAATGATTCATGTTTGAGAGTCCAGCTCTTTGTGAATGGTGCCACCACTGGGCAGGTGGCTTTGAAAGCCACAAAATGAGATTAATGATCAAGCTGTGGACAGCAAACCAGTAAGCAGCACCCCTCCTTCAGTTCCTGCCTGCAAGTGTTATTGTCCTTACTTCTCTGCCTTGAGTTATTGTCATTACTTCTTTGCATCATAGATTACACACTGTAAGATAAAATAAACCCTTTCCTTCACAACCCTTTGGTTAGTTTTGGTTACAGTGTTTTTATCACAGCAATAGAAACTTTAACAAAGACAGAAAGCAAACTAATACATAGCCCCTTCTTCCAGGGCTATATAGACAGTTTGCCCTATCATCACCATACTATATTAGTACAATACATTTATTATAATTGATGACCCAGTATTGATACACTACTACTAAAATTCATGGTTTAGGGCTTAATCTTTGTGTTGCTCCTTTGAGAAAAATGCGTAGTATTGTATACCAATTGTTAAGAGTACCACACAATAATTGCATTGTACCAAACATGCTTTGTGCTATACATGTTATCCCTTATTGCCTACCCTAGGATATCTGGCAACCACTGACCCATTTGCTATCCTATTAGTTTGTCTTTCCCAGTATGCCATGTCCTTGGAATTATACAGTACTGAGCCTTTTGGGACAGGATAATTTCACTTAGCAATGTACATTTACATTTCTTTGTTTAGCTTGAGACAGTATTTCTTTTTATCACCGAATAGAACCCCATTGTGTGGGAATACTATCGTTTGCTTGATCCATTGAAGGACATTTGGGTTGCTTCCAAGTTTGAGTAATTGTGAATAAAGCAGCTATAATAAGTATTTGTGCGTGATATTTTTGTAGACATAATTTTCAAGTCATTGAGTAAATATCAAAGAGTACATTTGTTGACTAGTATGCTAAGACTATATTTAGCCTAGTAAAAAACTTCCATGGTGTCTTTCAATGGTGATGCCATTTTCCATTTTCATTTTCAATAGAAGTAAGTAATAGTTCCTGCAGTCTATATCCTCACCAACAGTCAGTATTGTTAGCATTTCAAGTTTCTAAATTAACATTTTAATTTGCAATTCTCTAGAGGCCTATGAAAGTAGGATCTTTCATAGACTTATTTGAAACCTATGTATATCTTTTCATTATTTTCCTATTCTAATCTTTTACTCATTCTTATTTCCAATATTTATCTTCTCACTGTTGATATTTTAATTAGTTTTTTAGTGCTGGCTTATTAAGAGGCCTACTAAGTGAATGAAGCCTAATTTGTCCCAAATGGGAAAATGTTTATCACTTATGATTTGCAACTGAAAATATTCATTAAGTGTTGGTGAGATGGCACAACAGGTAAAGATGTTTACTGACCACCTGAGTTCTGTACCTGGAACCCACAGAAGGGAAGGAAAGAACAGATTTGCACAGGTTGCCCTCCAACTTTCACATGTATGACACCCTCCAAATAAATGTAATTTTAAAATCAGCATAGCTATGGCTATATGAATTAAATAAATTTTCATAAAGTGGTCAAAAATGTAACTGAATGAATAGTTCCTTGCAAAGTCATACCACAACACCATCAGTTTGAGGGCCCAAAGAGGTTTCTAGGGGTGAGGATGCAAATGACTCAAAATCAATGTCTTGCTTTTTAGTTGGTTGTTTTTTGTTTGGTTTTGTTTTCAGTTCTTCTCAGAACATGCAGGAAAATTAAACAGCAGCCTGACATGAAAATGAGGCATGAGGCAGTGAGGTTAACAAGACTAGTATAGGCTCACCTAAGCTTTTCATTTTTGAGTTTTCCTAGTTCTTTGTTTATTTAGGATACCAATACATTATCATATGTGCTCCACAAGTAATTTCTCCTAGTCTGTTCCTTGCTTTTCTGGTTTGCAGAGAGGCTTTTTGAAAGTTTAGTGCTTTTTAACTTTTATTAATGATAGAGAATCTTTAGTAATTTTGTATTTCCACTGTTTCCTTAGTAATTTGGCTTCAGTTTTACTGATCTTTACTTTTATTTTTTGGTTTTGCATTTGATGTTGTATCTGAAAGCCACTGTAAAACACAAGTTCACCTGTGTTTCCAACTGCTGCTTTCTCTAGCTTTTGTAGTTTGGTGTTTTAATTTGGATCTGTGGTCTATTTTGAATAAATTTTTTATGCATGTTGGAAGGTCTATCAAAATTTTTGTATTTAATTATTTTTCATTCTTTGTCAATTTTATAAATGTACATATAATGAGTTATGGCCATTTTTATTTCCTGTCACCCTCTCTCTCCCCCATCATCTCCCACTGAAACTCTTCCTACAAGTCCCTCTCCTACTTTGAAGTCATGTGTGTGTATGTGTGTTTGTGCATGTCCATGTATATTCCCCACTGAGTTTAATTATGCTTACTTACATGAATATGGGTGGGATGTTGTTTATTAGACAATTTATCAGTAGCTATATCATTAAAAAGTGATATTCCTTAACCCAGTCACCATTTAATTGTCAGTAGTCCATCAGGGAGGACTACTTTCCTTTCCCTTCCATGATTACATGGTGGTAGGCTCAATCCTGTACAGCCTTTGTGTACTGTGTACACAAGCTAGGGTCATGCAGGAAGAGAGAACCTAAACTGTGGAAATTTCTCTGTCAGATTGGCCTGCAGGCAAGTCTGTAAGGCTTTTTCTTGACTAATAATGAATGTAGGATGGTCCAGTCAACTGTGGGGGAGTATATCCCTTGGCAGGCAATCCTGGGTTGTATAAGAGAGAAGACAGAGCAAGCCAGTATGCAGAATTCCTCCTTAATCTCTGATTTAGTTCATGACTCCAGGTTTCTGTTTTAGTTCTTGCCCTGATTTTCATTCATGATGGAATATAATCTGTAAGGTAAGGTGAAAGATACCCTTTCCTCCCCAGGTTTCTTTTGGTCATAATGTTTATCACAAGAATAGAAAGCTAACTAGGACTGTAACTATTGGTACAGTTGAGTTCATGAGTGTGATGACCATGTCAGGAAATGACTTTGGCAACATACCTATTTATTTTCTGATTCTCCTGTTCTTTTTGCCCCCTCTTCCAGAATGCCCCATTGAGTTTTGGAGAGACAGATATGGATGCTTCATTTATGGCTAAGAACTCACCCATCCCAAATTGTATGTACTTTGACCACTTCAGAGTCTCTGCATTAAATGTCACGTGCTGCATTAATGCACTTTTCTGATGAGAGCTGAGAGTAGCACTAATAAATGGATGCAAACACGAGTGTTAAGGCATTTTCAACACATGTACATTTTACAAAATAATTATAGTGGGTTCACCCTACCCTTAAGTCTATGATCTATCCATTCAGAAGTTCTTGAGTAGACTTAGAGTATCATATAAGGTGTGAGTTCTTTTCTGTGGAGCAGGCCTCAAAGGCATTCAGAAATCAGCTACTTATGTTCATTACGTTCATGCCAGCATCGGATTCAGTGGGCACATCTCATGGGCTGGATGAGACTGCTGAAACCTTTTCTTTTGCAGCACCTGCATGGTAACGTCTGGCACTATGAAAGCTAGCTAGCAGGGTGAAAGCTTCTGTGTTGTCTGAATAAGTTTGTAGTTCCTTGGCCACAGTAGAATCTTATCATCAAATTCTGTTATAAGAGACAGGAGTAATGATAATGTTTTGTATCTTGTGGGCCTCTGGGGATTCCCTGAAAAACAATTCACAGGGAGGTATCCCACAGCATCACTGGGATTTTTCTTTAATGATCTATGGCTACTTGGAAGACCCCCTCCCATATAGGGCAACTCCATTCAAACTCTTTAAATTTTTATTTTTAAATAAGCTTATAAAATGGTTTCTGTACAGATTTTTATGTTTTGTGTTGATTATCCTTCTCCTCACTCCATTATCTATACTTTCTTACTGTACTCTTAAACAGTTCTACCCTTAGTAATCCTCTTTCCTTCTTTATTTCACCTCTGTTAAACTACCCTCACTCCTGTAAGAATTTTGTTACCCCCCTCAAACACACAAGCCTAGACCCTCCCCACAAGAGTTAAGACTGGGCTGGTTTAACCCCAGAAACAGCTGACCTGACAAGGGTTAAATCTTGAATCCTAGGCTGATGCCTGGGAATACAACATGGGACTGATCAAGATCCCCTGAATGGGGGTGTCAGTGAGGAGGCCTAGGTAATCTATTGAGCCTTGGGCAGTAGATCAGTATTCATCCCGAGTATACACATGGACTTTGGACTCCCATCCAACAATGTGAGATGAACTCTCATCCTGAACTCTTGTGGGGAGGGTCTAGGCCCTGCCCTGGATGAAATGATAGACTATGAACACCCCCATGGAGGGCCTCACCCTCCCTGGGGAAATGAGGAGATAATGGGGGAGTTGGGGGGAGGGCATGGGAGGAGGGGAGGGAAAGGGAGAGGGACCTGGAACTGACTTATGAACAAACCATGTTTCTAATCTAATTTTAAACTTAAAAATAAAAAAATAATAAAAAACAAAAAAACAAAATAGCATCATATTTAAAAAAAAATAGGCTGGGCAAGGTGACTCAAAGCCAGTAAAGGAGTTGGTGACAACCCCTGTCCCCACCGTTAGGAGTGCCACAAGAGGACCAAGCTACACAACTGCAACACATACATAAGGGACTTAGGTCAGTCCCATGCAGGCTCCCTGGTTGTTGGTTTAGTCTCTGTGAGCCCCTATGAGCCCAGGTTAGTTGATTCTGTAAGTTTTCTTGTGATGCCCTTCAACCTCTGGTTCTTAAAACCTTTCTCCTCCTAACTCCTCCTAGTGTATGGCTGTGAGACTGCATTTGTTTTCATCAATTGCTGGATGAAGCCTCTCTGATGATAACCAGGCTAGGCACCAATCTGATCACAGGCATTAGCCAGTTAAGGCTATATATCTGCCATTGCTAGGAGTCTAAGCTGGGGTCTTCCTTGTAGATTCCTGGGAGATTCCCATTTACTAGGTTTTTACCTGATCTCGAAATGCACCACCTGCAGTAGCTTCTTTCAGTACTCTCCTGCTCTGCCCCCACCCCCACCTGATCGCTCATGTTCCCATCCCCACCAGCCCTCTATCTGCTCACAAAATTTCTTCTATTTCCCTTCCCAGGGAGATCTGGTTGTCCCCGGATGAACCTACCTTGTTACCTAGTCTATATGGGACTGTGGGTTGTAGTATGGTTATTCTTTATTTTACAGTTAGATATTAACTATTCTGAAAGACTGAGATAAAATGAATTCTCAAATTAGCTTTAATTTTCATTTCCTTGATGAGTTAGGACATACAACACTTTAAAAAACATTTCTTAGCCATTTGTAATTCTTTTTTTGAATACCCAGTGTTCAATTCTATAGTACTTCTTTTCATTTTTTTAGACAGTGTTTCTCTGGTTGTCCTGGGACTCACCAGGCTTGCTCTGAACTCACAGAGCCTGCCTTTACAGCTATAGTGATAGGATTAAAGGTGTGTAGCACCACTGCCCAGCTCCATAGTCCATTTCTAAAATGGGTTGTTTGTTTTCTTAATGTTTAGTTCTTTGAGTTCTTTTTGTGTTTAGACACTGCTAATGGTCTGCCAGTTGACAAAGATTTTCTCCCAATCTGTAGGCTGACTCTTCTCTCCCTCAACAATTTCACTTGACATAAATAAGCCTTTTGAGTTCCCAAGTATGTATGAAATCAAATGTGGTGATACCTCTGGCAGGGATTTTGTTGTTCAGTATTGTTTTGACTATCAGAATATTTTAGACTTTCTTGTGAATTTTAAGGTTGTTTTTCAATTTCTGTGAATAATTGTGTGGGAGTCTTGATTTGAATAATATTGCATCTGCAAATTATTATTTAAGATGCCATTTTCGCTGGGTTAATTTTGCCAACCCAAGAGCATGGAAGGTCTTCAATTTCTTTATTTGGTATTTTAAAGATTTCAATGTATATATAGAAATTTGGCTCCCTATCATCAATGTAATTGTTTCCCTGATTTCTTTCTAAGTATGTTTATCCTTTGAATATAAGAAGACTTCTGGTTTGGGTATATTGATTTTCTAACTTAACTCTGCTAATAACGTGTGTCAACTGTACCTGTTTCCTGGTAGAGCCTTTGATGTCATTTATGTATAGACTTAAATCGTCTGCAAATGAGCTATTTGACTTGTTCTTTTCTGTTTGTAAACATTTATTTCCTTCTCTAATTGATTTAGATATGACTTCACGCATTGCATTGAGTTGTATGAGAAGAATGAAAGATTCATTTCGGGGTGGGAATTGGTATAACATATTATTTCAATGCCTTTTGTTGAAAAGGGTATCTTCGTTTAATTGCCTTTGCTCCTTTGTCAACGAGTAATGTGTACAGTTCATACTGCTTTCAATATTTGAATTTTGGGTTTTTCCCTTTTAACCTCCATTAGCCATTTATCTATTATTTGGCTAATATCACACTGTTTATTTATTTATTTATTTTTGGTTTTTCGAGACTGGGTTTCTCTGTGGCATTGGAGGCTGACCTGGAACTGGCTTGTCTTGAACTCACAGATCTGCCCACCTCTGCCTCCTGAGTGCTGGGATTAAAGGTGTGCGCCACCAATGCCTGGCATATCACACTGTTTATTATACACACAAAGCTATCACACAGAACTATGATAATGTAGTCACCAGTGGAACCATATCAGACTTTCAACTTTGTTTTTCATGTATTAAAATAAATTATCTCTTTTTTGGAGAGAAAAGGGTTTATTGGCTTATACTTCAATATCAGACTTCATCATCAAAGGACAGGAACCTAGACGCAGAGCAGATACAGAGGTCATGGAGGGATGATGTTTGCTGGCTTGCTCCCCATGGTTAACTCAGTCTGCTTTATTATATATATATATGTATATATATATATACATATATATATAATTTTTAAATTTAAATTTAAATTAGAAACAAGGTTGCTTCACCTGTCAATTCCAGGTCCCTCTCCCTTTACCTCCCCTCCTCCCGTGCCCTCCCACCATCCTCCCCAATATCTCCTCATTTCCCCAGGGAGGGTGAGGCCCTCCATGGGGGTATCCATAGTCTGTCATTTCATCCAGGGCAGGGCCTAGACCCTCCCCCAAGATTTCAGGGTAAGAGTGCATCTCTGATTGTTGGATGGGAGTCCATTTGTATGCCAGGGATAAATACTGATCTACTACTCAAGGCTCCAACCCAGGACTCTCTGCCCAGAGGTGGCCCCACCCATAATGATCTGGTCTCTCTGGCATCACTAAAATAAATTCTCAATATTTAAAACACAGTTTGCTGAACTCTATAGAAAAAAATTAGGAAGAACTCATGTCAAAATATTTTTTGTGCATGTACATGGACTGTTTCTCCACTTGTTTAGGTATTTTATATTATTTCTTTAATTAGTGTTTTGCAGTTTTTCCCCATAGAGATGTTTCTCATGTTTTGTTAGTTTTATATTGATTTAGTTTCATTGGTAATAATGTAAATGGTGTTATATTATACATTTCCCATTCCAATTTCCATTGCCAGTTGTTTAGTGACTTTTTGATTGCTGTGATAAAGCACCATTGTTTTTATTTAAGAAAGCGGCGTGAGAGAAAGACAGCATGTGACAAAGCTCAGATGGAGGGTTTTTTATTGAGGGAAAGGGGGAGACTGGTCTCTGGAAACAGGAGTAGCAGAAGAGAAGAGACAGGGGGAGGGGGGGAGAGAGAGAGAGAGAGACAGACAGACAGACAGACACAGACACAAAGACACACAGAGAGAGACACAGAGACAGAGAGGAACAGAGACAAGGAGAGAAAGAGAGAGAGAGGGATGGGAGGTGGACAGGGCCCTTTCAAAAGGGAACATAGTGAATGCGCACAGGTGGTGCTCTTAGTGTCTGCACCTGAGGGCTTATCCTGTCAGAGCCTCAAGGACGGATGCTTGAATACTAACAACCATGGCAGCATATAGAAAGAAAAATCTTTCTTACAGTTCCAGAGAGATAAGAACCCACCCTGGCACGGAAGGAACAGGCATGACAGCTAGTGCTGGAAGCTGAGCCCTTACATCTTAAACCATAAGCAGGAAGCAGAGAAAGCACAACTGAAATGGTTTAAGCCTTTAAACACTCAAAACCTACCTCCAGTGACATAATTCTCCCAACAAGGCCATACCATTTAGCATCCCAAATGACACTATCAGTTGAGGACCAAAGATTCAAATACCAGAGACTGTGGGAAAAATTTCCTCATTGAAACGGTATATGAAAAGAATATTTGGAAATTATTGCTGTGTGCTGCAATATTATTATGGCAATTTTTTTGTTGTTGATGTATTTTGAATTTTTGCATGAAATTATTTCACGTGGTTACAAAGATAGTTATAGTTCTTTCACATCTTTTATTTCCTTTTTAGGAAATATCTTTTATTTCCTTTGTCATTTTGATTAGGATTGGTCTTGCTCCTGATCTTAGAGAGGATGCTTCTAGTTTCTCATTTTAAGTCAGATGTTAACTATATGATATATGTGTATATGGATATATGTACATGGGGTACTTACTGAATTTTGTCAAGCAAACAATTTTTCTGCATTGATTGATATCATTTTTAATTTAATTTTATTTTTTTGAGATAGGGGCTCATGTATCCCAGGCTATCATCAAATTTGCTATGGAGTAATGACATTGAACTTCTGGTCCTTCCAGCAACCACCTCCCAAGTTACGGGATTATAGGCACTTGACACCACACAGTTTATATGGGGATGGAACTCAGGGTCTTATTCATCCTTGATGAACACTCAACATATAAAGCTACATACCCAGTTAATTATTTAACTTCTTATCTTGATCAATAGCATTAACTAATTTTCAAATTCTAAACCAACTTCATTCCCCTGAAATGAATCACAATTTGTTGTGATGTATAATTCCTTTTATATATTGTCATGTTAAATTTGTTAATGTGTTTGTTGTTGAGGAATTTGTCATATATTTTCTTAAGAAGTATTGATCTATAGTTTTTTCCTCTTTTAGAACCTTTGCCTGTGTTTGATTAGTATAGTTTTTGCTTAATAAAGTATATTAGAATATATTGCCTTCTATTTTCCTGAAAAACACTGCAGAGAATTAGTGTCATTTCCTCCCTAGTAAAACCATATGTTCCTGGTCATTTCTGTTTTAAAATACTATCAATTTAAATTGTTTTGAGAAGAAGTCTCTCTATGTCATCCACACAGGCTTACAAGTTAAGATCTTCCTGTTTCAATATCCTCAATAGCTAGGAGGTCAGGTATAGACCACCATTCCTAGCTCTAATTTCTTTAATTATTATAGACATACTTGAGCTATCTACTTTTCAGTATGTGAATTTAACTACTGTTATCCTTTCAGGAAATCAGTGGATTTCATCTATGTTTCATTTGTCTGAGCACAAAGTTATTCATACTTTTACTATCCATTTTTAAGATCCAAATATTAAATTTAATCACTTATTTCAGGATAAAAATAATTTTCCCTTTTGATGTTTATAACATCAATAATGATGACCCTTCTTGTACATAATACTTTGTATTTATTTTTTTCTTTTTTCCCCTTGGGTTAAAGAAAAGAAGTCTAGCTGGAAATTTTATTATCTTTTCCAAGAACCAGCTTTTGCTTTCATTGATTTTTTTCCCCTCTGATGTCTGCTTTTCAATTTCTTTTGATTCTATTCTAATTTTTATTTTTAGCCCTTTCTGTTTATATTGCATTTCAATTGATACTCCCATTCACCTTGTCACTAAACATCCTTGCAAATTTCCCTTAAGATCTCCCCTTTCATTTATGTGCTATTCAGAAGTAGATTGCTTAATCTACAGGTCTTTCTGGGTTTTCCACCTATCTCTACTATTGATTTCTTACCTATTTTTTTATTTTCTAAAGCCACTGTATTTTTATTCCTATTATTTTACTTAGAATAATAGGAATATCTTTCTGTTTTTATTATATATCTTATTTTTGCATTCTGTCATTTTTTCACCAGAATTTGTTATGATTTAAATTAGAAATATTCCCCCAAAGGCTCATGTGTTAAAAGACTTGCTTGTTACTTGATCAGATTTTGAGAAGTGCATTAACGACTTTTACTATTGTTGTGACAAAAGCAAATCAAGGAAGGATTTTCTCTGTCTCACAGCTTACCAAAGTGATGCTGGCAGTTTTGCAACTCACAGAAGAATGTGTAGTCTCAGGGAGTGGGTCTGAAGTGATCCAGGATAAGTTGCATAGCAATTCATAGTTCTACAACTCACAACAGAAACTGAAGACACAGACAGGGTATCAAAACTAAACTAAAATTAGGTGCTGAAGCATGGAAATTCCTCACTTAACAGCAGAAGCCGTACACAGAGTAGGGAGGCTTGAGCTGATCTAGGGCAAGGCACACAGGAAGAGGAATTCTACAACACAAGGTGGAGGTAGACCAAAAAAAAGGGTCTGAAGTGGTAAGGCATATATACACACAGGCCCTCTATGCTACAGAAGCTGGATGAAGGCCTGAGATGATGTAGGGTAAGGTGTGTAGGTGCTGAGAGAATCATATTAACACAGGAGCTTGAAGAAGTGGCCATTGTGCCAGAGCTCACTCAGGGTAGAGTATCCCTGTATGGAGAACCACAGCAGACAGTAGGAGAAGCAGGGACTAGCCACAGTTTGTTGATCCTTGGATAGCAACTTATTTCAGACAGTAGCTGAATATCTGAAGAAGAAGAGTAGAGGTTGTTGTCCCGAGGAAAAATACAAGAAATAGATACCTAGACTGTACTACTATTTAGTCCTCTCCCAAACATTGTAAATGACTGCCCTGAAAGAAAAAAAGATAACTCTAATAGAAAAACAGTAAAAATAAAACAAAACCAAAAGCCAAACTAACTCCAGATGCAAAAATTACAGTGCAGAAACAAAAACAAGACAACACATCTTCTCCAAAAACTACTAAACCCATAATAATGACCCCAATGAGATTGACTCAGAAGAACTTCCAGACAAAGAATGCAAATGAATTATTATATCTATGTTCAATGACTCAAATAAGACATGAATATACTCAAAGAGAACAAAAGAAAGCTAAATAAAATCAGGAACTCAATTTAAGATATGAAATAGAATTCAATAAAGAGACAGAATTACTGAAGAAAACCCAAGCTGAAATGATGCTGGAAATGAAAAAGTCAATGAGCCAAATAAAAAGCTTTGGGGAAAGTCTCACCAGTAGAATGGATCATGTGGAAAACAGTATCAATACTTAAAAATAAGATAGAGGAATTCAGCAAAGAATAATGACACATGCATGCATGCATACATGCATGCATACATACATACATACATTACATACATACATGAATACATACATGCTTGTGTGTGTGCGTGAGTGTGTGTGTGTGTGTGTGTGTGTGTGTGTGTGTGTGTGTGTGAATAGAACATCAGAGAGATTGGGACACCATGGAAAGACCACAAAATGAAATCAAGTCTTTGACAAAATGTAATATCTGTCATCACCAAAGTCATAGGGAGACTAGGGATGGAGCAAGTGTACTTTAATATAACGAAAGCTACACAAGGACCTATATCCCTTATATCATGCTAATGGAGAGAAAACAAAGCATTCACAGTAAGATCAGGAACAATAAAAGTATTTCTACTTTCTCCACTCCTCTTTAATATATTGTTTGAAGTCTAATATAGCATAAGATAAGAGAAGGAAATGAAGGGGATAGGAAAAGGAGAAGTCAAAGTATTACTATTCACAGTTGACATGATTCTTCATATAAGATACTCTAACAACTACATCAAAACTCTCTGAGAGTTGATAAACACTCAATGGCATGGCACAAAATTTATACACAAAAATCATTAGTCTTCCTACATATGAGAGACATTCATATTGAATAAGATATTAGGGAAACAGTCCGATTTACAATAACACACACACACACACACACAATATACAAACCTGGGTCTAGTGAGGGCTACAAGAGACTGCTATGCTGAAAACTTTAAGACAATGAAGGAAGCAATTTTGGAAGATGTTACAAGATGGAAAGACCTTTCATGCTCCTAGATTAGAAGAATTAGTACTCTGAAAATGACCACCCTACCAAAAGCATTTGATAAATTCAATACAATTCCAATCACAATTATGAACCATTCACAGCAGACATAGAAAAATATCTTAAAACATATGCATAAACATGAGAGATGGAAAACTGTCAAACACGCTGAATAAAAAAATTATAGAAAATATCACCACACCTCATTTCAAGTTCTAATAAAGAGCCATATTGAAGAAAACAGTGTGGTACTGGCAGAAAAGCAGATGATTTGAACAATGAGAGAGAATTGAGGACCCTCATAGAAGTCCATGTGCCCACAGCCCCCTTATTTTTCACAAAGACATTTAAAGTACATATTGGAAAAAGATGACATTTTTAACAGATGGTGGTGTGAAACCTGGATGTCAACATGCAGGAATGACGAGATCCTTATAACTCACCCTGCACAAAATAAGCTCAAACAAATAGAGGACTTCAACATAAGACTTGGTACCCTGAAACTGAGAGAGGAAAAGGTAGGGAGCATGTTTGAACACATTATCATGGGCAAGAACATTCTAAACAGGACTCTAGGAACACTGGAAGTAAGACCAATAAATGGCAGACAGGATCTTGTACAATAAAGTATCCCACAGCATGGCAGAAAATCTTGCCAGCTATGCATTGGACAGAGGAGTATTCTAGAACATAAAAGAAGTCTAAGCACTCCAACACAAATCTTCCAATCCTTAAGTGGGCTAATGAACTGAACAGGTAGTTTTCAAAGGAAAAGCATAAATAGCCAAGAAAATATCTGAAAAATTGTTAAATACCTTTGTATCAAGGAGATGCAGATTAAAACTACTTTGAGATACCTTCTTACTCCAGTCAGAAGGCTAATGCTAAGAAAACAAATGACAAGTAGTAAGCGAGTTAACACCGACCTAGAAGTTTAAGAGCCACATGTTCTTTTCTGTTGTATGTAGATTACAGGTTTACATTTTAAAAATAAATCCTCATAAATAGAGAATGCCAGAAGAGCCCTGGGTGCAAAAAAAGCTTTTGGTGGGAAAGAGGATTATGGTATAATATATGTCGTATGAAAATAGAGAGAGGCAATGTTTGGGGTAGAAAGGTTTTAATAGGAATGGAGTTAGGTGGGAAGAAGTTGAGGTATAGGGGGACCATTTACCTAACCTAATGCTTTTTGAAGATGTCATATAAAAATGACCTATAAGCTAATTAAAAATATAGTTTTTAAAGACTTTTAGTGGCGGTACCTCATACTGATGATAAATACCTGTGGTGGTTTGAAAGTAAATGGCCGCCAAAGGGAGTGGCACTATTAAGAGGTGTGGCCCTTTTGGAGGAAGTGTCTTGACTGTGGGGACAGGCTTTGTGGTCTCTTTAACTCAAGTTTCCCTCAGTGTGACAGTAAACATCCTGTTGCCTGCAAGATGAAGCACTCTGAGCTCCAGCACCCTGTCTGCCTGCCCACTGCCGTGCTCCCCTTCATGATGATAACCTCTGAAACCATAAGTGAGCCACACTCAATTGAATGTTTTCTTTATAAGAGTTGCTGTGGCCATGGTCTCTATTCACAGCACTAAAAAACCAAACTAATACAGAAGTTGGAACCAGGAGTGGGGAATTGCTGTGATAGGCATGACCATCCTTTTGTTTGGAATAATACGGACTTTAAAGAACTGCTTAATGGGCATACAAGTAGGAGAATGGAAGACAATGGTGTTGATAATGATTTGAAATATTGGAAGCTGGCTTAAGAGGTTTCAGAGAAGAACTTTAATATGTTGCCTAGAAATTGTTCTTGTGATATTTTGGTGAAGGAAGTGGCTGCCTTTTGCTCTTGTCTGAAGTGTCTGCCTGAGTCTAAAGTGAAGAGTTTTGGCTTAATTCCATTGGCAGAAGAAATCTCACAACAGATTAGTACAGACTTTGTCATTTGGATATTAATGGCAACTGTAATGAAGATTTGTAATGAAAACTAGCAAGCTGAGCATGGCAAGTTACAAAAAGAAATACATGTTGAGGAGAAAAACATCAAAAAGAGGAATGGAACTAACTTCTTTGTTCAAGGAGATAAACACAGTAATGAATGGAATAAAGGAAGTAGTGATCTCAGGGCAAGATCCTACCCAGCTAAGTTTCCAATTTGTAGAAAAGTATTAAAGAAAATTTTAGAGCCAGTTATGGTGGTGCATGCCTTTAATCCCAGCAGTGGAAGTGGAGAGGCTGGTGTATCTTTGAGTTTGAGGTCAGCCTGGTCTAAAGATCAAGTTCAAGGAGAGCCAAGTTTAGGCACTAAAGGGAACAGAAAAATGGCAAGGATGTAATTAAGCAAAGGGGCCATGTTCTAGCCCCAGTTAGCAGTAGATCAGCTCTGACATGAAGATCTGGCTTTACAGTTAAGGATGGAGAAATGGATTATATGAGATGTCTCCATGCCTAAGGACAGTTGTTGAGATCAGTCATGTGTCAGGGTCGTCCCTGAATGGAGGCCTAGTGGAGAGGTCATTGTGTGAAGCTGTGAAGTTTCAACCTGGATTGACTTGGAGAACTCAAGATGTAAGAGATGCCTGAGTAGTGGGATACCTGCTGAGGACAGCTGCCAAGAGGGAGTGGAACTAGACCAAGAAAAATAAGTGTGTTGTAGTTAAGAAAGCTGAATGGAATTGGAGATGTGGAGAGCATTTTGACATCAGACATGGAGATGCAGTGTTTGGAGTTTGCCCACCTGGTTTTTGGTTTTGCTTTGGTTCAATATTTCCTCATTATGCTCTCTTTCCATGTGTTTTGGAATGAGAATGTATATTCTGTGCCATTATATGTTGGTAATATGTGATCTACTTTTTCATTTTGATTTTTACAATGGGATTTGGATTTTGGACTTTTAAATATTGTGGAGACTGTGATAGACTATGGGGACTTTTGAAGTCGGACTGAATGTAATTTTTGCATTATGATGTGGCTATAAGCCTTTGCGGGACAAGGTGTAGAATGTGAGGGTTCAGAAGAAAATTGACCCCATAGGGAATGGCATTATTAGGAGGTGTGGCCTGGTTGGAGGAAGTGTGTCACTGTTGGGGCTGGCTTTATGGTCTCTTTTTATCAAGCTTCCCTCAGTGTGACAGTCAGTTGACTTCCTGTTGCCTGCAAGATGTAGCACTCCCAGCTCCAGAACCACATTTACCTTCACACTGCCACTCTCCCCTTCATGATGATAATGGACTCAACCTCTGAAATTATAAGAGATCAACCTTCAAATAAGTGTTGTTATCTATAAGTTGGTGTGCTCATGGTGTCTTTTGAAGAGCAATAAAATCCCAAACTAAGACAATATTAATACTGAACTGGGGTATTAAATTAAAAATCTCAGTGACAGGTTTGGGACACCTCACAAGAATTATTTGACAGAGTGGTACTAGAGGCCTTTAAAACTTTACAAATTATGGCCTTTGCTATTGTTTGTCCACTAAAACTGGCTGCTTAGTCCATCTTGCTGAATACAAATAAACTGTACTAGAGCTGAGCTGAAAGCTTTCTCCATGGTGCAGAAAGCTGCTCTTCAAGAGACTGGGGGACAAAAATCAACAATGGTCTTTTTCAGTTCTGGTCCTTCCATGTTGTATAAACAACTTACCAGACAAAGAAGTGTTTACTGATATGATGCTGACATGAATATTGATGGTGGGCCATTATCCAATTAGTTTCTGATTGGATCTGGGGTCTGCTCAGTAAAATAGAAGTTTATTGCTGATACTATAGACCTGGTCAAAAGTCCTTGACTTGGGAGGTCAAAACCACTGGAGACAGAACTATTATTTTTATTGATAAATGGGCATATTGCCAAGCTTCCTCCTAAACATTTGTGTTTATATCCACAGGTTAGCTTTGTCCTCGGCCTTCGTCAAAGAAGCTCCTTTTTGAAGAGAACTATGGTTAATGTAGAGATTAATGGCTTGTCCAGGTATTGAAAGCAAGTGACTATTGAGTGCTTAGCCATAAAGTGGATATCTAAGGCTCAAGGAATATTGAAGAAGAGGAAACAGAAAGAATGTAGAAGCTGGATGATAGCAAAAAGTGTCATCAAATTATGTCTTAATGGGTGTGATATAACCATAGTACTTATGAGCTCACAACAGCTGTTGCTGCCAACATAAAACCTGCACAAAACTATGTCCATATATGCTTAGCCACATACAGAGTGGTTCATGGGGTCCTATCCAGGGATTAAATGATGGTTACAGGGATGAATGAAGTAGACAAACTTGTTTTTCAATGAGGCGGCCACTGGTGACTTCCACATGTTCTGATAGCTTTTCACCCTCTGATAGATAGATGGATAGCTTTTCACCCTCACCCACGCCTATTGAAGTGGCCCTGCTCAAACCCTGTGTGTCACAAGCAACAAGAACAAAACAAAAAATAAGAAAGTGAAATGAGCTTTTGAAGTGAGGAGTATGGGGACTCTTGGGATTAGGAAGAGGATAAGAAAATATGGAAAGATGAGTGTGACCAGAATGTATTGCTTACATATATGAAAACTGTCAAAGAAAAAATTAATTAAAATTAAGACTATCAAAAAATTAAGACTATCAGAAAAAGACACAAGGACTCACACTATTAACTACTTACCTAAAAATAAAAAGTGTATAATATATAATTCTGTATATAAGTATATGCATGCACATATTTATGTACACACATATATACATACATATATACATACACACACAAACATGCACACAGTATATATATTTATAGTTTTAATGAATTTTTCTCATTTGAACTGACAGTGTTCTCTCCAAAAGCCAAAGACCACTTAACAATACCCCTAATACCAATACTAGACATGAGAAACCCTCTTTTGAGTTGTTGATCAGGGCTTTTCAAGAGACTCCCAAATCATGCAGCCTATTTACATTGTCCTTGGTTTCCCCCCCCCCCCCAAGAGGTGGAAGGAAATTCCCTATTGCTGAAGACACTCTTCACTTCACACTCAGGACCCAGTGGACAATGAGCTAGAATTTACCCAAATACCCCTGAGGACCAGCTTTAATGATACCAGAAGTTGCCATCCAGACTTCCAAAGGAGGGAGACAACCATCAGTCCTACCCAGCTATGATGCCTAAGAATTACATCAATGACCAGTATGACACAATAGTCCTTTGGGTGCAGTAGTGGTACCCACACTTTGGCGATGACCAACAGTTTTCCAATCAGATTTAAGATGAGCTGAGGAAGAAAGAAAGCATGCCTGGTACTAGAAACCTACTCAACTACTCAGTGCTAGTTAAACCATGGATCTCCGAGGAGAACCTACAAGCACCATTTTATTACACCAGCATAATCCCTAATTATAATATAAGCATTTGTCCTAGTACACATAGGTAAGTGTAGTCCTCACCTGGAATTAAGGAAATTTCTTTTTGCAGCAAACAGAGACAGTTAAAGTTAGCCACAAACATTCAAAATGGAGAGTTGTGGAGCATAGTCCTAAGGGATATATCTACAAAACTCTCTCACACTTAAGGCTCAGGGAACGTTGTAAAGAAGGGGTGAGAATGCTGAAAGAGCCAGAGGATCAGGGAGTTTTCTGTGAAATTCTGTCTCCTAGGAATGTCAGAGGCTACACCCATAAAATCTCACTAACCTGACTGTCCAATGTGAGCTGAACAAGGATGACTGTGGGCATGCTGAAGTGGATATGGAAAGTTCCCTGAGACCACAACTCTATAGACAACTGAGTAAAACTAGGATCAGGAGAGGTCATCTTCCTCAAGAAAGAACACAACAATTGGTTCTCCAGTGCCAAATGGTCATCTCTTTAATCACACATACAAATAGCATTATATGGACTGAGTAGGTTACATTTAGGAATATGTATGTATATACATAAATATGTGCAATAAAATTACTGAAATAAAGGCCATGAATTTGAAAGAGAACAAGTAGGGGCATAAAGGAGGTTTTGGAATGAGGAAAGGAAAGGGAGAAATGCTATTACTAAATTACAACCTCAAAAATAAAAATTAAAAACAAAGAAAAATGGCTAAAACAATAACACACAAAATCACCCTTCTCCCTTAAGTTGCTTCTGTTGCTTTGCTTTTCTCAGAATTTAGTTAAAGGAGCTATTTTCATGCAGAATCTTCTATATAAAATCTCATTTTATAAGCAAATATTTAATACAGTAATGGCAAATTTATATCTGCACATTAAATCAAATCTCCCAAGGTCCTTAATTAGACTCAGTTTTGATTTGTCTTAATTACTGACACTTAAAAAGTGATTTAAATAGCATTTTAGAGATGATCTCCACTTTTCAGTGACTGAGTTTGGCTTTCCAGCTTGTCAGAACTAGTGAGACTGAATTGGAAAGAATGCTCTTTGCTAACACTAAAAATTTTGCCACCTAAAAATTTTGGAATCTCTCGGCTACGAGGTTTAAGTTATTATCGCCATGCTTTAACCTGTATGTCCATAAAATTAGAACAAAGGTAGCTGTCCCAGAGCTTCTGCAAATAAATGAGTTAGCTTTTCATCTTTTAAAATATCTGGCACACACTAATAACTATGTGTACCTTTTGAAAGTTCAAATTATTCAAAACTTCCTGATTTAGTGCAAGTCTCCTTGAAATGAACAGTGACAACCTTTATGCATTGTTTAGGCTGTCTCAGTACTTCATACAACATGGCAATAGTTTTTTCTTTTCTTTTTGAGATAATAATATAGGTACAAAATTTCTTTCTTCTCTTTCCTGTCTCAAAAAACTTCCATAACCCATCCTTGCTCCCTTTCAAATTCATAGCATCCTTGCTAATTTTTGTTGCATGGTGCATATATATAATATATACATATATATACATATGCACTATATATACATTTATATAGTAAATATGTATATCTACAGATCATATGTATATATATATTCCTAAATATAACCTGATCAATTGGTGTAATGTTATTCATATATATGTTTTCATGACTATTTGCTATTGCATCATCAGTTAATCTGTTTATGGATGGCCTATTTCACTGCTACTGTCATTGCTATGCATCTGTCACATATTCATATATCAAATACATATTTCACATCATTAGTAAAAATCCAATTTGCTATTTAAGGAGAGTAGAATCAACCAAATTCATCCATGTGCTGTAAATTGTTGCATGGAAGTGGATCCTAATGTGGACCAATCAGATTTCTAAATTATGTGAGCATGCAAATCCTGATAATGCTACTGTATTTAACATTATTTCTATGAATGAGGCTCATCCAATCCAGGATAGTGCCATGTAATTCATGTATATTCTTGCAGCTCTGAAGACTGATTGCCTATAAGACATTTGAACATGAACACATAGACTATAGTTTCAAGTGGCAGAAGACTTTGTACTCATTATCAGACTCTGCAAACTTTAGCAAATTAGTGTTTTGGCTCTGTGAGACTTTGTTATTACATGGACTATTATTACGCAGTTGTGTGGTGAGCCCAGTGTTACTAGGTAAGTCCAAAGTCATGGATACTTCGGTCTCTGGTCATGTGGCTGCTATTATCATGGGGTAGGCTCTTTTCTTCCTGTCGTCATGTGGACCTTACACTTAAGAGTTTCATAAGGTGAAAATTGTTTGCTCCTGAACTGGTCATGTCATATGTAGTCATGTAACTCATTTCAAGACCTGGATTTGACACATGCATATAGGAAATAATACTTAAACTTCTCAATTCACTTGTTTCATTTAGATTCTCTGATATCAAAGATACATTGACAAAATAATGTTCAAGACTCATTAGAAAACTTCAGCCCTTTTCCTTGGCCTCACGAGACAGGTTTAAGTTTTAACTGAAAAATCCAAGCTGTACATGGTTATGTTATACAGTACAAAGTTTTCATATATGCGAACACATTGGAATGCCTAAATTTTAGTAATTTGCACATACTTTACCTTGTATAAGTAGCATGATTTTGGGATGAGTACGTTTAAAAACTACTTTTAACAACTTACAAATAAACACTATGTTGTGAAGGTTTAGCATCTTAATCCATGCGAAACTTTAGTGAGGCTCTGGTTCAGATCCTGACCTTTCCAACAAGTTTTAAATTCTGCTTCACTGAATGCTATTCTTGTGAGAGGGATACTGGTACTAAAATATTTTCTCAGAAAATTGGGAATTAATTGTCCCAAGCCAAATTGCAGAAGGCCTTATATAAGGCTGATTGAAAGTAGAAGGATTTGATAGGAAAAAGAGATGGCTCACCAGTTTAGAGCAAGGACTATTCTTCCAGAGGACTGGAGTTCAGTTCCCAGTACCCATGTCTGGTGACTCACAATCTTCTGTAACTCCAGCTCCTGAGGATCTGAAAGGGAACTTGCATGCATGTGTTCTTTTTTATGATCTCCTTTTAGTCTCATGAGCAATAAACACCAAAAGAAGTAAATGTAGAATGATGAAATGATGAAACCCATTATTCTGTATGCCAAACAAAAACAAATTTAAAGTAAATTACAATTAAATTAATTAGCTAAATTCTAGATATTCAAGATGTAAAATGTATTGTTCTTATATAAACATGCATTACATAATATCTAAAATAATCATGAGAAGATTGTCATATTAATCTGATTATGTTGTGTTTAAGGACTCTGGCCAGAGCCCTCCTAGATATCAATTTGTACAGACAATTGCAAATCTTAATTTTAGGATGGTATTTGATCCTACAAACCTTTTTTTTTAAGTTTCTTTGAGTTACTGCTCCAAATCATCATTATAAACATGTACTCTGGCATAAACAAAGGAAATTAGGGGTTCAGGCAGAAAAAGAAAACAATTGATATTTCAATTTTAGAGGGAATATTGTCTCACACAAGTTAGAATAATTTTCCTCAAAAAGCAAAAAAATGTGACAAGTAATGAAGAGAAAAGTTGGCTCTTGCACATTGTTGGTGGGAAGGTAAATTACTTCTCCCTTTATGAAAAACCACTATGGAGATTCCTCAAAAAATTGAAAGTGGTGGTGCTACATCAATTAGCAATCAAACTTCTGGAGATGCATATGTATAGCAAATTATTTAAATGGAGATATAAAAAGTAAATATACCCCATCCTTATTATAGCACTATTCACAGTAACATCTAATCAACCCAAGTTTTCTTCAGTGGCTAAACACATTTTATAAAGGACTCCACACAAATACATAAGTAAACACATGATGGAATCCTATTCATCTTTACAGGGAAAGGAAATACTCTTATGAATAACAATACCTATAAACCTAGAGGGCATCACATTAAGTGAAATAAGTTAGCCACAGAAAGACAAATGCTACTCACCCCTCACTCGTGTATAAGATCTAAAGCAGTAGAACTTGTAGTGGTTGCCAGGAAATGGAGGTGAGTGAGCAGTTGGAAATGAGGAACTTTTGGTCAAAATTTTCATCAGTATGTTCAGTACAGATTTGTTACACAGTTAGCAGAAATCCATTATAGTAGTGTGCCATGTACCTAAAATTGCTAATACAGTAGATATTAAGGGATATTACCATAAAGATGCTAAATATCTTGAATAATAGACTTGCTATTTCTATTGTAGTAATCATTTCACAGTATATGTATAATTATACATATACATTTCACTTTATGTACCATAAAATAGTTTTGCTATTTATACTTTAACAATGCTGCAAAACTTTGGCATTTCAACATATGTGTCAAGATACTCATCATGTGAAGATTCAGGATGTCTTTTGTTTATTTACTTTGAAATTAAGTAGTTATACAAAGTACATGTATGGGTGAAAATGGAATAATTCATTTCTGTCTAAGGCCGGCCTCTCAATGAATGACTTCAATTAGATTAGTCAAGCATCAATATCTCCTGTTTTTCCTGCTAATTTTGTAACCAGTTATCTCTTAGATTCCTTCCTTGAAATTCCACTGGTTTTTGTTTGTGAGAAAAACATTTGTTTCCCCCTTTCTTTTTCCAAGTAGAGGGAATCCAGAAATTATGCATGATAGCCAAAAAGTAACAAAAAGCTTCCGTCACAGTTCATTGGCCACAACAATTCAAACCAAAGAGGCTAAGAAATGCAGACATTCTAAATACCTGGAACAAAAGAAAAAGGGAAATACGACATTGGACAATCCCACTACCACTTGAAGGAATTCAAGGCCAGAGAAAACAAAATCTTTCCTAAAATCACAAAGATAGTGGCACAGCCACAATCCAAAAACGTGAGATTTCAAAGTTCATGTTTCTTTTTGCCCTTGTGACTGTCATATATAATATATGCAAGAATATTTACTACTATATATAACAGGAATATCTTTCATCAATGCCATCTGTAATTGAAAGGATATGATGATAGTCATTTAAATCAAAACTATTGATTAATTTCAGACCCTTCTGAAACTAAGATAAGCAACAGAATACTTTCAGACCCATAACCCAATGATAAGCTTATAAAATGGTTCATGATTGTATTCACTATTGCAAAGGGACAAATAATGTGAATAGGAACAGCAATGAATGAAAATGGCCACAAATGCAGTTTATTAATAATGTTGGATGTTGCTACTTTGAAAAACTATGAAAAATTCCTCTAGCACAGTTACTCAATAAAGTAAAAGTCAGGACAAATAAGTTACAATAAGAATAAAACAACATATCATGATTGCAGTTCCTACAAATATTTAGAATCATGTAGTGCTTGAATTTATACTAAAATTTTCAATGTACATAAAATAGATAAATCAATAACTCTATACTTTGTAATAAACTAATAATTTTAAAATTTCATATTTCTCTTTTCTTCACTTGAAAAGTTCATAGTTTTGTACAGAGAAAAGAGTAGGCACAGATGGTTTTACTGATCAACTTTAGTTAGGCAGGATTTTAGGCCTAGGATCATGCCCTTGATATTAGAAGTGTGAATGTACTATGTTGAATGTCAAAGAATTCGCAGTTGTAATTAAAGTTGCTAATTAGCTTATTCATGAAAAAAGGGAACTCCAAGATTTGTCCATGACTTTATGACCCTCGAAATGGCTTCTCCCCTAAAGGCTTCTGAAAGGAGTAGTCTTTTTGAGAAGACGTTCCATCTATGACAATCAAAGAGCAAACGTTTACCCTGCCCACCTCCTTCCTCACTACAGAACTGTGGGAACATGGATGGCTACTATTTTCAGCTGCAACTGAAAGGGTTTTGTGGCCAAAGAGCATATCACTGTGATGGAAGCCAGGGAATGTCACAAAAATCACCCCATGTAACAGACCTCGAAAAGCAGTGACGTTTTGCAATTGCTTGCACACACAAACACACACACTCACACACACACACACACACACCACAAATAAAGAAAGAGGGAGAGAAAGAAAGATGGAAAGAAAAATCATATGCATAATATGCATCTTAAAACTCAATCATAAGAAACTCTTGAATTTTGGAGGTGGTGGTGGGGGGAGTGATCAAAATAGAATCACTCACAAACTTATTTTTTGAGGCTGACAGACCTTAATTCGAAAACTGGGGAAAGGAGGTGACAGCTATTCCTTTCAAGTTAAAGAAGGCTCAGCCATCACCCTACTTAAGTTGATTCTCTGTCCTGGTGTGAGGGCCCATGCCAGGAAAGAAGAAAGCAGAGAGCCACTAGGCAGGAAGCTATAGGAAGGTATCCAGGCACACTCCAGTGCACGCATGCTGCACATAGACAGGCACAGGCACATGCAGATTAGGAAAGAGCTGTAAGACAAACAGACTGGCAGGTGAAAGTGGAGGCTCAGGAAATGGCCTCTGATCTCAAGGCCAAACTTATACAGAGCCTGTACAGCAGTGGCATTCTGGCAGAAATAGATATGTAACAGATGACATCACAGTTTACTTTGGGGTCCTCCAGACCTCAGCTGTCAGTCACTTCTGCTAACTCAAAGGCTCCATGTACAGTGTCAGCTGTGTTTTAGCAGACTCATACTTGACATCCACATTAACCATTTTAGCTTCCTGTTTCCAACATTGAGGTTCCTAGGGCAATCATTTCATCATATGTCCAGATCCCAAGTAGAGATGGCAATCCAAATCCCTGGCTCTGGTACAAGGAAATTGCCAATCAAACTGACAAAAACAGATTTGTAACATCACAGCCTAATATACATGCATATCTTTGCACTCTACTATTATTCTTGTCATAACATGAATATTAAGAACCCAGAGACAGATATTGGGGTTCAAGCTGAAGATCAGCAAAGCAGCCAACCAGTAGCTTTTACCTCTACCTCAGGCTGAAATATGTGAGCCTGTCTCCAGGAATCCTCAGAATACAATGCTCTCCACCAAACCTCAGAGTGCAATCTCTGAGTTCCTGTCTCCTCCTGCTTTATATTCCTTTCTCCACCCAGCCATATCACTTCTGTCTCCACCTCCCTAGTGCTGGGATTAAAGGTGTCTGATCCCAAGTGCTGAGATCTCCTTTGAGTGAGCTGTTTCTCTTTTAGACTGAATCAATTTCGTGTAGTTCAGTGTGGCCTTGAAATAACAGAGATCTGTCTGTCTCTGTCTGCTGCTCCTGGGATTAAAGGTGTGTGCCACCACCTACTGGCCTCTACGACTAGCTAGTGTGACTGCTGGGATTAAAGAGTGTGCCACCGCTACCTGGTTCTAGGGCTGTAGCTAGCTTTGCATTTTGATCTCCCGTTGCTTTATCCGATCATCAACAACATTTCACCACATCTTGTCCCATTTAATCCTAAAACTTCTATTGGTCCAGGAAAGTCAGACTAGTTACCTTCCCAGTTTTGTCAAGAGTAAACATAAATTCATTTTTCTTCACTGCTCTTTGTCATTCACTCTGGGTATGGGTGGGTAGCCAAATTCAATTAAAGCTATTGGCTTTCCCAGAAGCAAAGCTCTAGTAAGAAGAATACTATGAAGAAGATAGAACTCACTGGCCATTTTCAATAAGGAAATCAGACAAATAATGTATGAAAAATATTAGTTAACACAATCAAGCTGTGGGTCTAAAGAGTAAGCTAGCACAACAATGTCACATCTATCTGAAGAGGGCAAGGTCCCTTTACATTTACAATTAGGAAGCCAAGAAGACAATTTATTGTATTAATACAACGGAAGGGTTAAAAGAATTATTAGAACTAGAGAAAAATGCCTATTGCAAAATTTACCATTCTGATCAGAACATAATAATAAAAATCTCATCAAGCCAGGATTAGAAGGTTATTTGTCTTAAACAGGACTGATTGAGGTGCCGGCCTTATCACAAGATTCACTTTTTGTTAACACCCCATGAAAAGAACATCAATGAAAAATTATGTCTTAAACAATGGAATATTAGTTAAACAGTGAGTGGATATAGATTGATATTTAAAAAAGCCTTAGGCTAATTGGAGGAAACAAAAGGAATTCATACAGTAAGAAACTTTAGAATAGCCTCAGGAGCAATGCCTTTCTTCTCCTATCCTATCTTCTGCTATCTCTTGCTTCCTGGAGCAGGCAAGCCATGCAAGCTAGAATTTCTTTTCTCCGTGTTGGTACATAAAAATGATGCTGTGTCTACAAGTGGAAACAAGGTGACACAGAGCACCCAAGAAGATCTGAACTGATAGACTGATTTCTCACTCAGTCATTTAAGCAATAACTCACCCTCTTCCTGTCCAATCAAATCTTTCAGGGAGTGCTCAACCTTTTAAAGTTATTTTACTATTTTTATTGTTTGGGAATTTCACACAGTATGTAACATATCTTGATCAATTCCGTCCCTGTTCCCTTGTCACGAATTACTTCTACTACTTTCTTTCCCAGTTTCCTATATTCTCCCCACCCCTCTAATAAACCTCACTGAGCACACTTAGTTGTGAATATATATGTATGGGTGAATGGCTGTATACTGGAGCATGCATAGCTTTTTAGAGGCCATACCCTTTAAGAAAACTTTCTTTACCCACCCTGAAACATTAAATTGCCGATAGCTTTCCAGCTAGTGCTTGTATTTCATGAGTCCCACCCCCTGTGCTTTCTGGGAACTTGGTTGACTTGATTTTGTGCAGGTATTGTACATGCAATCTTAGCCACTACTAGCGTATGTGTGAAAAGGCCCTGCCATGCCAAGCAAATAATGTTTTGCTGCAGACTTGTACTAATTCACTTTCTCAGATCCTTCTGTCCCCTTCTTCTGTGATGATCTCTGAGCCATGAGGAAAAGAACTATGAGACAGATGCCCTGTTTAATGTGGAACATACCATAGTCTTGAATTCTTTGCCATTTCTTCATTTCTCTGCCTCAGTCAACATTTACTGAAAAATGAATCTTCTATGATGAAAGCGGAGAGATGCACTAATTTATAGGTACAACGGTAACTTAGTGGCAGTTTATTAATATATCAATTTAGAACAATAATAGTAAAGTTCTCCCCTGTGGTTTAAGACTTAATAAGTTGCAGTTTTTGACTTAGTTAACAGTACCAGGCATGGATTCTCTATTGTGGACTGTGTTTAATCAGATCAGGAAGTGTTTGATTACTTCCATGACATTCTTGTCACTGTAGTACCTGGGCTTATTATGGCAGACTAGTTTTTGTTCACAGGGTTCACAGCTAAGTAACATTGTACTTTACTTTATCCTCCAGTATATAAGCACTTTCCATAACTATGAAACGTAGTTATTAGAGATGAAGATTTCACATCAGGACCACTCTGGTTTTTTCATGTTCCATGACTCAAGTATATGGTTTCTTTAGTAATATAGTCTTAATTTTGAATTTTTGGGGTAACCAAACAAATAGTGCTGATAACACAGGATAGCTACATGTGGACCAATGAATGCAGAGCCGGATCTTTCACCTTAAACAAAACTCAAGTTGCTATGGATGAAGAATTTCAACTTAAGACCTGACATCCTGACTCTGATAGAGGAGAAATTAATACAAACACAAGAAAGGACATTCTGAACAGGACCCTGATGGCACAGACCTTAAGACCAAAAATTTGACTAATGTGACCTCATAACATTAACAATATGCATGCCAAAACCACCATTATTCTAGTGAAGAGGCAGCCTGCAGAATGGGAAAGGTATCTTTACCAGCTATATACTTGACAAAAGGTTGGTGTCTAGAATATACGAAGAACTCAAAATACTAGACACCAAGTAAAAATAATCTAATTAAGAAATGACCTATGATGTGGAACACAGAGTTCTCAAAAGAATAAAAATGAATGGCAGAAATGTTTGTTGAAGCATTTTTCATTCAAAGTCATAAAGGAAGCAAAACTAAAACTACTTTGAGATTCCATCTCTCCATATTATGGATAAGATAAGAGCCACAAAAACAAATGCCAACAAATGCAGGGGTGGATGTGAAGAAAGGGGAGCATTTACTCACTGTTGGTGTGATTTGAAATTGGTTCAGCCACTGTGGAAATCAATGAGGAAGTTCCTCAAAAAGATACAAATAGATATACCACAGGATACAGTTATACCATTCCTGGAAATATTTCCAATGGGTTCTATATCTTATCACAGAGATATTTGCTTATACATATTTCTGCTCTGTTCATGATAGTCTGGAAGTGGAAGCAGCCTGTATGCCCATACACTCTAAATGGATAATGCAAATGTGTTTCATTTACACAATGGAATATTATTCAGCTGTTAAGACAAGTAGGAATATGAAATTCATAGGAAAATGGATGAAGCTGTGAATAATCATTTTGACTAAGTTTATCCAGACCCAGAAAGGCATGACACATTGTCTTTATTAAGATTTATCCTGCTGTAAAGAAACACCATGGCCGGGCGTTGGTGGCGCACGCTTTTAATCCCAGCACTTGGGAGGCAGAGGCAGGCGATCTCTGTGAGTTTGAGGCCAGCCTGGTCTACAAGAGCTAGTTCCAGGACAGCCTCCAAAGCCACAGAGAAACGCTGTCTCGAAAAACCAAAAAAAACAAAAAACAAAAAACAAAAGAAACACCATGACAAAGGAAACTCTTATAAGGAAAGCATTTACTTGGCCCTGCCATAAAGATTCAGAGGTTTAGTTCAAATCATGTTGTGGGAAGCATTGAAGTGCACAGACATACATGGTCCTAAGGGAGCCTAAAATTCTGTATCTGGATTAGCAGGCAGGAGGAAGCCAGAGTGAACCCCTGGGCCTGACTTGAACTTCTGAAATATCAAACCCCACCCCCAATGACAAACTTCCTCCATCAAGGCCACACCTGTTCCAACAATGTCACACTTCCTAATAGTAGCACTTCCTATGAGCTTATGGGTGCCATTTTCATTCAAACCACAACAGTTTCTCTTATATGTATAGCTAAATTTGCTCTTTAGTGTGTTCAAATTGTAGTACCAGCAGAAGTCAGAAAACCAGCAGGGGTTCATATATATGGTGGCAGGAGATGTAAAGGGAAGGAATAGAGAACACAGGTGGTATGAAATGAGGAAAGGGGAATATGGAACAGGAAGGATTAAATGGGGTGTCAGATGAGAGGGCAGTGTCAAGGAGGGAAAATGTGGAGGGATAAATAACACTAAAATCAATCCTTTGAAAATTCTATATGGACGTTTGCTATCATAGAAGTGTCCTCAAATACATGCATAAAAGAGGATTAGATGGAATTAACCTATAAAGAGGGAGGGGCTTAGACAGGAGCTTGATCCCTTTTTGGTTTGAGGATCTGAGAGGTAAGAGGTGACTGTACTAGGTGGTTAGTACTTTGCTTCTCTAATCTTTCAGCTTTTACCCAGATATCTGACTCTGAGTTTTTATTATTAAAACTAGTTAGGATCACACATAAGAAAACACACACACACACACACACACACACACACAGAGAGAGAGAGAGAGAGAGAGAGAGAGAGAAAGAGAGAGAGAGAAAGAGAGAGAGAGACAGAGAGAGAGAGAGAGAGAGAGAGAGAGAGAGAGAGAGAGAGAGAGAGAGCGAGCTTTGGTAATAATACCCGTGCTTTCAGGCATCTATTAAGGCTCTTGGAATACATTCTCTATAGAAGAGGGAAACTGCTATAATTTCATGTATTTAAGCTCAGTTCAGATACTTTTATTTAGTGTCTCTTTTTTTTTTTTTGGTTTTTCGAGACAGGGTTTCTCTGTATTGTTTTCGAGGCTGTCGGTCCAGCCTGGCCTCGAACTCACAGAGATCCGCCTGCCTCTGCCTCCCGAGTGCTGGGATTAAAGGCGTGCGCCACCACCGCCCGGCTATTTAGTGTCTCTTAATGTCCTTTAGAGATATAGCCTTTAGGTCCATTGCACATATCTTTTCATTTGTTATTTCTTCTTTAAGTTTTTTTATATTTATTCTCCGTGTCTTTCACATTATGCACATCTATCCCATTCATTTCCCTATCCTATGTATCCAACCTCTGTCCTTGCAACCTCCTCCCAAAATGAAATAAAATAAAAGAGCTAAAAAAAGAGAAGACAACATAAATCCAGCTACACTGAGCCTGTTAGAAGAGAAAGTGGGAGTTGTCCTTGAACAAATCGGTACAGGAGACCGCTTCCTGAACATATCATCAGTAGCACAGACTTTGAGATTGACAAGTAATAAATGAGACCTCCTGAAACTCAGAAGCTCCTGTAAGGCAAAGGACACAATCAACAAGACAAAAAGGTAGCTCACAGATTGGGAAAAGATATTCACCAACCTCACATCTGACAGAAGGTTGATTTCCAAAATATACAAAGAACTCAAGAAGTCAGTCACCACAACACCAAAGGATCCAATTAAAAAGTGGGGTACAGAACTAAATAGAGAATTCTTAATAGAGGAATAATAAAATGGCTGAAAGACACTTAAGAAAATTCTCAACATCCTTAGCCATCAGGGAAATGCAAATCAAAAGAACTATGAGAAACCATCTTGCCCCTGTCAGAATGGCTAAAATTACAAACACCAATGACAGTTCATGCTGGAGAGGATACGGAGAAAGGAGAACACTTCTTCACTGCTGGTGGGAATGCAAACTTGTACAGCTCAGGAAAATGGGAATCAGTCTATCAAGATCCAACAATTCCACTCTTTGGCATATACCCAATGGAGGCACATTTATACAAGGACATCTGTTCAGCTATGTTCATAGCAGCATTATTTGTAATAGCCAAAACCTGGAAGCAATCTAGATGCCCTTTACCTGAAGAATAGATAAAGAAAATGTGGTAATTTGCACAATGGAGTATTACTCAGAGGAAAAAAAGCAATGGAATCTTGAAATTTGCAGGCAAATGGATGGAACTAGAAGAAACCATCAAGAGTGAGGAAACCCAGTCACAAAAAGACAATCATGGTATGTACTCACTCATATATGCATATTAGACATAGAGCAAAGGATTACCAGCTTACAACTCACACCTCCAAAGAAGTTAAGAAACAAGGAGGACCCTAAGAGAGACATACATGGTCCCTCAGAGAAGGGGAAAGGGAAAAGGTCTCCTGAGTAAATTAGGAGCATGGGGGAGGGGAGAGGGATTTAGCAGAAAGTGAAGGGAAGAGGAGGGGGAGGAAGACATTAGAGACCAGGAAAATTGAATTGGGGGAAGAATAGAGGTCAGCAAAAAAAAAGAGATACCTTAATAGAGGGAGCCATTATAGGTTTAAAGAAAAATCTGCCACTAGAGAAATCTGGGACTAGAGAAATTTCCAGAGATCTAGAAGGATGACCCCAACAAAGAAGAGGGTGTCCTAAATGCCCTTCCCCTGTAATGAGACTGAAGACTACCTTTCATGTTCTCAGAGTACGTTCTCCCACACCTACTCCTTCAGGGTCAGTTCTACTGTGTTGCCCAGACGTGGTACTGGGGCCACTCTCTTAAGCACTGCAGCTGATGAGGGACAGGGCCAGCTCTCCTGCTCTTATGACCTCAGGGCGAGCTCTCTCATCTGCCTCAGATATTGATGGACATGGAGGAACATGAGGGAGAACATCTCTGTCTTGTCCATGTCTCCACATGACAGAAAATAATGGGGACAGCTCTCTCATGCTTGCAACATTGGGGCTGGCTCATCTACACTTACACAAATGGTGTTGGCACTATTGTACTGCCCAGGCAAGGTACAGGGCCTGCTCCCCTTAGTATTGCAGCTGGTGTCAATCTCCATTTTTAAATAGAGCTGTTTGTCTCTTTGTCATTGAAATGTAAAAGTTATATATTTGGATAGTAAATCTGTATGAAATTTACAGTTTGTAAGTATTTTCTATTATGAAGGTTTTTTTCACTTTCTTGATAATGCCTTCTGTAGCAAGAAGATACTGAATTTTTTTAGAAGTTAAATTTTTCAACTTTTTTATTGTTTGTGCTTTAAGTGTCTAGTAATAGAATTAGACGTGTTATATCATGAAATTACATCTATGTCTTAGGGTAATTTTACAAATTTTGCTCTCATATTTATGCTGTGGATTTGAGATAAACTTTATGTAAGAGATAAGGTGGGAATCCAGTTTCATTCGTTTGGAAGTGGTTAAACACCATCAATTTTTGAAAATCTGTTGTTTCTTATTGAATAATAATAATCTCACAGGTCATAGATATTTGAGCTTATTTATATATTATCCCAATATTCCACATTTCAATAATGACTCCGCTATTTATGTCTCCACTAATTTTCATATGAAGTTGAAAATTGGCTTTTTTGGTAATTTAGAAAAATTATTGGAATTTTGACAGGTATTATATTCATTTTGCAGACCAGTTTAGGTAGCTTTTCTATAATAGCACAAAATTCTCCATTCCACAACAGTGATATGTCTTTCTAGTTAATGTTAGCATCTTTAATATCTTCCAGCACTGTTTCATTGTTTTCAGCATACAAATGCTATGGTATGAGTATTCTCTCTAAAAGTCGTTCTTATCATCACTGTTATTGTATTGAGAAGTAGTGTTTTAAGAATTGATTAGGTCACAAGGGCTCCACTGTCATGAACGGAGCCTAGTAAGTTAGATTACTTATCATGTGAGTGGCTTTCTTATAAAATATTCTCTCTTTCCATTCTTCATTTTCTCTTGCTCCTATCTTCTTTATCTTTATCCAAGTGATGCTTTCAAACCTTTAATGGTACAAGAACATCTTCAATAAATGCTGATACCTTTATATCTGACATTGAAGCTAGAGAAATAAGAAAAATATACTTCTTACTCTGTTATTTTCTCTATCATAGTAGTATAAAATGTGCCAGGATAAGTCTTTTGCTTTCTCGATCTTTTATTCCTTTAGATATAATTTTAAATGGAATTTCTCAAATTCATTTACATATTTCTCCTCAATATATGTTTTTATTTAAATTAGAAACATGAATGCTTCACATGTCAATCCCAGCTCCCTCTCCCATACCTCCTCACTTGTCCCTCCACCAGTTCCCCCAGCCCCCCACCCCATCACCACATCAGGGAGGGTGAGGCCCTCGTTGGGAGGGATCTCCAATGTCTGTCATTTCATCCAGGGCAGGACCTAGGTTCTTCCCCATGTGTCCAGGCTGAGAGAGCATCCCTCTCTTTGGAATGGGCTCCCGAAGATCATTCATAAACCATAATAAACACTGATCTACTACCAAAGGCCCCAGTGATTTCTGTGGCCTCCTCACTGGCACTACATTCATGTAGTCTGGATCATTCCCCTGTTGGCCTCTCAGAAATCATTCTAGGATATAAGAGCTCCCCCTTATCCAGTCAGCTGTCTTTTTGGGTTTCTGTTAAGAGAAGCTTTTTCTTTGAGAGTAGCCTTCCCGCCAGCCTGGTTCTAGAGCCGCATCAGTCCCAAATAAACACACAGGAGGCTATATTCATTATGAAGCTGTTGGCCTTGCTTGTTTCTTACTGGCTAGCTCTGACTTAAGTAATTACCCCATAATTGTTCATCTAAGTATTTCTCTTACCGGAGAATAGTTCCGGGCTTCCTACCCCATGGTGGTTACATGTCGACTCTCTTGCGTTTCTCCTTCCCAGAATCCTCCTGGACTCCTAGTCCCACCTATCTAGATTCCTATTGGCTCAACAGTACTTTATTGACAAAGGACTTCCCCAACAGGTTTCACCATCATGTTCTTGACCCCTTTGCTCATCTCTCCTCCATCTCTATCACTAGGTTCCAGGAGTTCAGTTTAGTGTTTAGCTGTGAGTATCTGTCTCTGCTTCCATCAGTCACTGGATGAAGGTTCTTGGATGGCATATAGGGTAGTCATCAACCCTATCATCAAGTAGACACTATTAATGTAGTCTCTCCACTATTGCTTAGTTTGCCAGTTGGTGTCATTCTTGTAGAACACTGGAGATCTACCTAGTCTCAGCTCCCTCCTCAAGCCTTTAATGACTCCATGTATTATGGTATCTCTCATCCTGCTCTCCTCTATTCTTACCATGACTCAACCTACTTGCTCCCTCATGTCTTCTTCTGCCCACCTCTTCTCCCCCTCTCTTTTTCGTGCTTCCCTCTTCCCTCCCCTGATGTTTCCAATCTGCTCAAGAGATCTTGACTCATTCCACTTCTCTGGGGTATCATGCATCTCTCGTGGGAACCTCCCTGTTTCCCAGACTCACTGGCACTGGGATTATATGCTGAGACTCCCCTGATGCATATCTAAAATCCATATATGAGTGAGTACATACCATGTTTGTCTTTTTGTGTCTGGGTTACCTCTGTCAGGATGGTTTCCTCTAGTGCCTTACATTTGCCTGCAAATTTCAAGATTCCATTGTTTTCTCCCCTGAGTAGTACTCCACTCTGTAAATGTACCACATTTTCTTCTCTATCCACTCTTCATTTGTGGGGCATCTAGGTTGCTTCCAGGATCTATGTATTACATATAATGCTGCTATGAGCACAGTGGAAAAGACATCCTTCTTGTGTGAATGGACATCTTTTGGGTATATGACTGGGAGTGGAAGTGCTGGGTCTTGTGGTAGACTGAGTCCCATTTTCCTGAAGAATCTCCATACTGATTTCCATAGTGGCTGTATGTGTTGACACTCTCACAAGCAGTGGAGGAGTGTTCCCCTTTCTCCACATCCTCTCCAGCACAAACTGTCATTGGTCTTTTGATTTTAGCCATTCTGACAGGAGTAAGATGATATCTCAGAGTTGCTTTGATTTGCATTTCCCTAATGGCTAGTGATGTTGAGTGCTTTCTCAAGTGTCTTTCAGCCTTATTATACTCCTCTATTGAGAATTCTCTATTTAGTTCAGTCCCACACTTTTTAATTGGATCTTTTGGTGTTTTGGAGACATACTTCTTGAGTTCTTTTTAAATTTTGGAGATAAGACCTCTGTCAGATGTGGGGTAAGTGAATATCTTTCCCAACCTGTGGGTTGCCTTTTTGTCTTGCTGACTGTATCCTTTGCCTTACAGAAGCTTCTCAGTTTCAGGAGGTCCCATTTATTAATTGTTGATCTCACTGTCTGTGCTACCGGTGTTATGTTCAGGAACCAGTCCCCTGTACCAATTTGTTCAAGAGTACCTCCCACTTTCTCTTCTAACAGGTTGAGTGTGGCTGGATTTATGTTGAGTTTTTTGATACATTTAGACTTATGTTTTGTGCATGGTGATAGACATGGATCTCTCTTCTACATGCCAATAACCAGTTATGCCAGAACCATTTTTTGAAGATGCTATCTTTTTTTCTTTGTATAATTTTAAGTTCTTTGTCGAAAATTAGGTGTTCATAGGTTTGTGAATTAATCTCAGGGTATTCAATTCTGTTCCATTGGTCTACCTGTCTATTTTTGTTCCAATACCAAGCTGTTTTCAGGACTATAGCTCTATAATAGAGCTTGAAGTCAGGGATGGTCATGCCTCGAGATGTTGGTTTTGTGAGCAGGGTTGTCTTGGCTATCCTGGGTTTTTTGTTTTTCCATATTAAGTTGAGAATTGTTCTTTCATGGTCTCTGAAGAATTGTGCTGGGATTTTGTTGGGATTGCATTGAGTCTGTAGATTGTTTTTGGCAGGATTGCTATTTTTACTACATTGATCCTACCTATCCAAGAGCATGGGAGATCATTCCATTTTCTGGTTTCTTCTTTAATTTCTCTCTTTAAAGACTCCAAGTTCTTTTGATACCTGTCTTTCACCTATTTGGTTAGCATACCCCCAGGTATTTTATGTTGTTTGTGGCAATTGTAAAATGGGATGTTTTGCCGATTTGTTTCTCAGCCCTTTTATCATCTGTATATATTAGGGCTACTGATTTTCTTGAGTTGATGTTGTATATTGCCACATTGCTGAAGGTATTTATCACCATAAGAGTTCCCTGGTAGAGTTTTTTGTTCACTTAAGTAAACTATCATATCATCTGCAAATAATGAAAGTTTTACCTCTTCCTTTACAATTTGTATTCCCTTGATCACCTTTTGTTGTCTTATTGCTCTAGCTAGAACTTCCAGTACAATATTGAAGAGATACGGGGAGAGGGGACAGCCCTGCCTTGTTCCTGATCTTAGAGGAATTGCCTTGAGTTTCTCTTCACTCAGTTTGATGTTAGCTGTTGGTTTGCTGTACATAGATTTTATGATGTTTAGGTATTTTCCTGTTATCCCGGATCTCTCCAAGACCTTTATCATGAAAGGGTTTTGGATTTTATCAAAGGCTTTTCAGCATCTAGTGTGATAATCATGTGATTTTTTCTCAGTTTGTTTATATGGTAGATTACATTGATGGATTTTCATATGTTGAACCATCCCTGCATCCCTGGAATGAAGCATACTTTATCATGGTGGATGAGTTTTTTGATGTGTTCTTGGATTCGATTTGCCAGTATTTTATTAAGTATTTTTGCATCAATGCTCATAAGGGATATTGGGCTGATGTTCTCTTTCTTAGTTGTGTCTTTGTGTGGCTTGGGTATCAATGTTGTTGAAGCCTCATAAAAAGAGTTTGGCAAAGACCCTTCTGCTTCTATTGCATGGAATACTTTGAGGAGAATTGATATAACCTGTTGTTTGAATTTCCGGTAAAATTCTGCACTGAAGACATCTGGCCCTGGTCTTTTTTTAATTGTTAAACTTTTGATGATGGCTTTTATTTCCTTAGGTGTTATAGGACTATTTAAATTGCTTATCTGTTCTATTTCCTATAAATTTTCAAATTTTGTGGAGTACAGCTTTTCAAAATATGACCTGATGATTCTCTGGATTTCCTCACTGTCCTTTGTTATGTCTCCCTTTTCGTTTCTAATTTTGTTAATTTGCATATTCATATTCTGTCGTTTGGTAAGTTTGGATAAAGGTTTGTCTATCTTGTTGATTTTCTCAAAGAACCAACTCTTTGTTACATTGATTCTTTGTATCGTTTTACTAGTTTCTACTTTATTGATTTCAGCTCTCAGTTTAATTATTTTTTGGCATCTGCTCCTCTGGGGTGAGTTTGCTTCCTTTTCTTCTAGAACTTTCAGTTGTGGTGTTAATTCTGTATTGTGACTATTCTTCAGTTTCTTCATGTGGGCACTTAGTGCTATGAACTTTCCTCTTAGCAGTGTTTTGAAAGTGTCCCATAAATTTCAGTACGTTGTGTCTTCATTCTCTTTGAATTCTAGGAAGTCTTTAATTTCTTTTTTTATTTCTTCTTTGACCCAGGAGTAGTGCAATAGTGTATTATTCAATTTTCATGAGTTTGCAGGGTTTCTGCGATTTGTGTTATTGTTGAATTCTAACTTTAAGGCATGATGGTCTGATAAGATACATGGAGTTATTCCAATTTTTTGTACCTGTTGAGGTTTGCTATGTTGCCATATATGTGGTCAATTTTTGAGAAGGTTCTGTGCAGAGCTGAGAAGAAGGCATATTCTTTTTTGTTTGTATGGATTGTTCTATAGATGTCTGTCTGTTAAACCCAATTGGTTTATAACTTCTACTAGGTCCTTTGTATCCCTGTTAAGTTTCTGTCTTGTGGTCCTGTCCAGTGGTGTTAGTGGGGTGTTGAAGTCTCCCACTACAAGTTTGTGAGGTTTTATACGTGCTTTGAGTTTTAGTAATGTTTCTTTTATGAACATGATTGGCTTTGTATTTGGGGCACAAATGTTCAGAATTGAGAGTTCATTCTGGTTGATATCTCCTGTGATGAGTATGAAGTACTTCCTTCATCTCTTTTGACTGATTTAAGTTTAAATTCTAATTTGTTAGATATTAGGATTGCTACCCCTGCTTGTTTCTTGGGTCTTTTTGATTGGAAAATCTTTTCCCAACCCTTAATTCTGAAATAACGTCTGTCTTTGAAGCTGAGGTGTGTTTCCTGTATGCAGCAGAAGGATGGATTCTGTCTTTGAATCCTTTCTGTTAACCTGTGTCTTTTTATGGATGAGTTAACACCACTAATATTGAGGGAAATTAATGACCATTGATTGTTCATTCTTGTTTGTTTTGGAATGGTTGTTGTTGTTGAAATTGTATGTGGATTTCCACCACTTTTTCTTTTGCCTGTTGGTTAAGTGGGATTATCTATTGCCTATGTTTTTCTGGTTGTAGTTAGCTTCTTCGGGTTGGAGTTTTCCTTCCAGAATTTTCTGTAGGGCTGGGTTAGTGGATATGCATTGTTTAAATCTGGTTTTGTCATGAAATATCTTGTTTTTTCCATCTATATTGAGTGAAAGCTTTGCTGGGTATAGCAATCTTGGCTGGCATCCGTGCTCTCTTAATGTTGGTAGATTATAGGCCCAGGACCTTCTGGCTTTCATAGTTTCCATGCAGAAGTCAGGTGTAATTCTGATAGGTTTGCCTTTATATGTAATTTGGCCTCTTCCCCTAGCTTCTCTTAATATTCTTTCTTTATTCTGTATGTTTGGGGGTCTTAATTATTATGTGTCAAGAGGATTTTTTTGGGTCCATTCTATTTGGTGTTCTGTAAGCTTCTTGCACCTTCACTGGCATGTCTTTATTTAGGTTGGGAAAGTTTTCTTCTCTTATTTTGTTGAATATGTTTTCTGGCCCTTTGAGGTGTGTTTCTTCACCTTCTTCTATACCTATTATTCTTAGGTTTGGTCTTTTCACAGTGTCCCATATTTCCTGGATATTTTGTGTTAGGGATTTGTTGGACTTAAAATTTTCTTTGGTCAGTGAATCTAATTCTCCTAGTGTATCTTTAACACCTGAGATTCTCTCTACCATCTCTTGTATTCTGTTGGTTATGCTTGCATCTGTAGTTCCTGACCATTTTCCCAGTTTTTCTATTTCCAGCATTCTTTAAGACTGTGTTTTTTATTGTTTCTATTTCAGATTTCAGCCCTTGCACTGTTTGAATTGTTTCTTGCAATTTTTGCTTTGTCTTTTTCTCCATTTCTTGAATTATTTGGATTGTTCTTTCTTCGATCTTTTTAAGGGATTTTCTTATATCCTCTTTGAGGGCCTCTATCATTTCCATGAAGTTGTTTTTTGTCATTTTCTTCTGGATCATTTGTGTTGCGGTGTTCCAGTCTTGTTGGTGTAGGGTCTCTGGACTCTGGAGGTGTCATATTGGTTTTTCTATTTCTCCTTGTGTTTTTATATTGTCTGCTTCCCATCCATTCTTGCAATGGGTTCCAGTGGGTGACTTTTCCTCTCCTGGTCAGTGTGGGACCGGGGTTCCCTTCTGGTGGGTGTAGGCAAGTTCACTGTTGTGGTAGCTCTCCACTTCCTGATCTCGTGTTGGAGAAATGGACTAGGATGCTGGGGTGCTTTGGATCCCACTGGTGTGGATTGGAGCCCCAGTAGTATACCCCAGGCACAGGAGTGTGGCCTGGAGACAGGTCCTGATAGTCTTAGTCACATGAGTGGAGCAGGATACTAGGGTGCTGGGGTGAGTTTGCTCCTGTGTCTGGGATGGAAGCTGCAGTGGTTGTCCCCAAGCACCTGCAGTCAGTCTAGTCCTAGTTCTGTTGGTGGAGCAGGAAAGTAAGGTACCTTGGCTTCTACTGTCGCCTCTGGGATGGAAGTCTCAGCGGCAGAGCCTAGGTCCAGGCAGTTGGTCCGGAAATGGGACATGGTTTACCTGGTCCCATGGGTGGAGCAGGAGGCTAGCGTGCCTTGGTTCACAACACTGGGATGGAAGCCATAGTGGTAGACTACAAGCATAGGCACCAGAAATGGGCCCTGATTTACCTGGACCCGAGGGTGGGGCAGGAGACTGAGGAGTGTTGGCTCCTGCTGCTGGGATGGAAGATGCAGCAGTAGACCCCAAGCACAGGCAGCCAGTGTAGTCCTTGTTCCGTGGGTGGAGCACGAAACTATGGTACCTTGGCTCCTGCCGCCTCTCTCATTTACATATTTTTATTTGTCATGTGTCAACACAATTTTATATGTTGATCTTGTGCTCTTCACACTTGCATAATTCACTATTATTTTTGAGTGAAATGAGTAAATAATTTAAGATGCCCTATATATAGATACATATCATTGCAAGTAGAAATAATTCTGCCTCCTCTGTTCAAATTTGATGTCATTTGGTTATTGTTTAGTTACTCTGGCTGTGAATAATAGAATGCTAAACAAGAGTAGTGAAAGTAAGCAACCTGTTCTCACTCCCTGTTTTATGAGAAAAGCTTAAAGTCTTTTAAAGTTTGCATTAAAGTTGCTCAATAGGAAAAAAAATCAATCCTAAGGGGATAAAGTTAATTTCCAGATTTATTAACATGACAATTTCAAAATAGTTCTTAAATACATCAACAAAAATTGTTAGAGAACATAAAGAAATTGAAAAGTGAGCTTGTTTGTTAGGAAGAAAACATATTAACAGAAATTTACCATCAAAATAATCATGCATTGAATTTAATGGATAGCACGTTAATTTTCTTAAGTAGTCTTGGGAGCTAAAGAAAATGATGAGAAAAAAGAACCCTCAATTTCAAAAGAACAATCCATTAACAAGCAGTAGATGCCAATACAGTGACAGAAAGCATAAAAATGAATCCTATACAAATTTTGGATCTAAAAATAAAATATCTGTAATAAAAATTCACTGGAGGGGATCCACAGAAGATCTGACCAATCAGAGGAAAGAACTGACATCCTTTTAAAAAAGACTGTTGAAAGGACATCTGTGCAACTATGTTCATAGCAGCATTATTTGTAATAGCCAGAATCTGTACTCAGCTTATATGCCCTCAACTGAATTATGAATAAAGAAAATGTGGTACATTTACACAATGGAGTACTTACTACTCAGCAGAAAAACAAAAACACAATGAAATCTTGAAATATGCAGGCAAATGGATGGAACAAGAAGATACCATAGTGAGGTAACCCAGACACAGAGTAAGAAAAACATGGTATGTACTCTCTCATAAGTGGACATTAGACATAGAGCAAAGGATAACCAGCCCACAAAGCACAGCCCTAGACATGCTAGGACAAGAATTACCCTAAGAGAGACATACATGGTCCCCCTGAGAAGGGAAAAGGGACAAGAACTCCTGAAAATATTGGGAGCACAGGGGGAGGAGAGAGGGAGCTAGGAGAATGAGAAGGGAAGAAGAGAAGGCGGCAGAAGAACATGAGGGATCAGGAAGTTGGGATGAATAGAGGGGAGCAAGAAAAGAGATACCTTAATACAGGGAGCCATTATAGGTTTAACTTTTAAACAAAAATTTTGGAAGATAAAACAAGACAGAATTCTGTAACAATATATAACCAAAATTTTCAAAGTAAGAAAAGTATCTAGACTTTACTTCAAATATGTTTCTATAATTAGTGAATGTCAAAATTCTACTTTTGAATTATAAAGCATTTATAAAATTGTTTTAGGGGCCACTGAGGAAAAATATTAATGGGGAAGACTTAGTCTCAATTAACAAATGTGAAGTTTCAGCTAATATTATTATTATAATTGTTTTAGACTTAAATAAAATTTAGCTTTCATATTAGACAATCTTTCATCTATAGTTCTTAGAGAAACTGTAACTGACAACTTTGAAACTCTTTTCAGATAATGGAAATACTGTCATAAAGAACAGCAGTTTTAATTTTCATCTGATAATCTATTTCAAATCTCTTGATCAGTATCAAGACAGTATTTTAAATCTTGGCAATATTTTCAGTTAAGTCAACACATTCAGGTACTTCATAAGAAGTTTTTTATACTGCATAAACATATCAATTCATTCTTTATCTGTGTGCTATATTTAAGAATGAATATAATTATACACATTTTATAATATATTCATTTTTCTAGGCTAACAAAGACAGAAATTTCATAGAAGGGGCATGTTTCACAGCATCATAAATCCAGACTCTCTCTGTGCCCACCTCAACATGGGATCCTCTATTATACTTACAAGTCATTATGCAAACTTAGTAGAGGTCTAACCACATTATTTATGTTTTAGTTAAAGTTATCAACTTACAGTTTGTGCAAGGGGATCAACGTTTGTATCAGCATGAGGTTATGTCATACAGAATAAGTGAAAAGATCTGTTGGATCATAATGAGTCGAAAGGTTTCAAGCAAGTAATATGAATTTGGCATGGCCACTTATTTAATGTATATATCTACATATTTCAAATAGTCATTATACGCCTTTGCATCAGAAGTTAGTAATATTTTCATATAAAATGAGAATTTATCATCTATTGTAGAAATATATGCTATCATGTCTATTAATCCTGATTAAAACCAATGTTTATTTTAGAGTTCAATGCTTAATCATATTTGGATTTATAATATTATTCAGAGAGATACTTAGCTTTTCAAGAATGGTTTCTTTTAATTTAGAATAATTTTAGGACTTCATTATGCTACTTAGTTCTCAAGATGTTAAGAGAAAATAAAAACTGTTAGATATCTAAAGAAGTCATTATTGGGAATACATGATATAATAGAGATAGAATCATCAGAAATAAAGTAGGTTTTATGTCCATATAACTGACAGGAATTAGAGAGAGTTGTATATATTTATAAATAAAAGGATAGTTTAAGTACAGGTTTTCTTTTACTGAAAAATATTTTATATAATATGCCTGATTATAATTTGCCTCCCCAGACTCTTTGTAGTTCTTTCCCACATTTCGTGATCCATATCCTTTATTTCTCTCATTAGAAAACAAACAGGCATCTAGGAAGTAAGAATAAAGTAAAATAAGATAAATAAAAAACAAACAAATGAGAATGTGATAAAACAACCAAACAAGAAAAATAGCAAAAAAAAATATTCACAAGAAACTCGCACAGACATGGATGCACACATGTATGCACACATAGGAATCCAATAAAAACCACAAACCAGAAACCATAATATATATGCAAATGTCTTGTAAGGTTAAAAAATATATCCTGTGAGAAAGTTCTTCAAAGGTGCTGTTGAGTTCACTTTGTGTTGGTCATCTACTTCCAGGCATGTTGTCCACAATTAAGACTGGTTTCCTTTGCCAGTGAGACTCCCTTGACCAGACAGGTTTATTGCAGAATTCTATCAAACTTTCAAGGAAGTTTTAACCCCAATATATCCTAAATTATTTCACAAATTCGAAATATAATTCTTTTTATGAAGCCAAAGTTATTCTACAAAGGCCCAATAAAGAAACAATTATGGAACAATTTCACTTGTGAACATACATGCAAATTTTTCACTAAAATACTTTTGAGTGGAATCCAAGAATACATAAAAAGATCATCTGCCATAATCAAGCAAGTTTCATGTCAGACATGCACATAAATTGATAAATGTAAACCATCATATAAATAGACTGAAAGATAAAAAGCATATGATCTTAGATGCAGATAAATGCTTTGACAAAATTCAATGACCATTTATAATTAGCAATCTTGTAGATATTAAGGATATAAGTTACATACTTCTACATAATAAAATTAGTTTACAGAAAGGCCATAGCAAACATCAACTTAAATAGGAAGAAACTCAAAGCAATTCCACCCACATCAGGAACAAGACAGGGAGCAAGAAAAAATTGTCTATTCTCTCCCGAACTATTTTATATAGTTCATGAAATCTTAGCTGTGTAAGTCTGCACACTTGTGGATATCTGATTTTGTCGCACCCACCTCGACCAGCAAGGAAGATGCAACGCCCAGACTCTTCTTTAAGCAGTTTATTCAAGAACCTTGAACAATCTTCTTCTCCCGGGGAGCTCCAGGGAGCCCCAACCCACAGCTTAAAAGCTCTTCGGCAGCCAAACCCAGTATGCCACGTGGAACATGCAGATAGATCCACGTAAGCGGAAGCAAGCCTGGTATCCAGCCTTAACCAAATACAGGTGTTGTTTATCATAGAGAGCACCTGCTGTCGGGCTAGCAGAAGGCAGAAGCCAGCGCCATCTTAAGGGTGCGGCACTTTGTAGCTCTCTACATGATTTCTGATGAAGAAACCAGAAAAACACACTGGAAAGAAGACAAAGACACAGTGTTGTTCAAATTTTAAAAGAGTCTATAAATAGATACATATTTATGTTCCTGTACAATCTCAACTCAAAGTGGATCAAATCACTCAACATAAACTCATATATCTTGAATTTTATAGAAGAGAAATTGGGGGGGCAGTCTTGAACTTCTTGACACAGGAGAAGACTTTCTTAACAGAACACTGATAGCACAGGCACTAAGATAAAAAATTAATGAATAGGACTTCATTAAATTGAGAGGCTTCTGTACAGAAAAGGACACCATCATTTGGACAAAGTAGTAGCCTATAGAATGTGAAAAGATTTCTTTTTACCAATTATAATCTAATTGAAGGTTAATATCCAAAAACATGTAAGGAACTAAAAAATTTGACATCAAGAAAACAAATAACCTAATTAAAAGTGAAGTACAGATCTAAACAGAGAATTCTCAAAACAGAAAACTCAAATATCTGAGAAACACTCAAAGAAATTTTCAACATTGTTACAATCAAAAAATGAAAAAACAAAACTGCTTTGAGATTTCTTATTGGTAAAGATCAATAGATCAAATGACAGATCATGCTGGCAAGGAAACCTTGGAGTAAGGGGATCACTCCTCCATTGCTGGTGGGAATGCAAACTTTTACAACCACTTTGGAAATAAATGTGGCAGTTCATCAGAAAGATGGAATCAATCTACCTCAAGATCCAGCTATACCACTCTTGAATATATACCAACAGAATGATTCACCCTTGTTTAACCACGTTCACTGCATCATTATTCATAATCTCTAGAAACTGGAAACAACCTAGAAGTCTGTCAATGGGTAGATAAAAGAAATGTGGTACATTTACAGAATGGAATATTACTCAAATTCTTACAAATGAAATCATGAAATTTACAGGTAAGTGGGTGGTAAATCATCCTGAGTGAGGTGACTCAGACCCAGAAAATCAAATGTAGTATGTATTTGCTTATATTTGGAGGTCAACACTTAAGTCACTTGATAAGCAAGCTACAATCTATATAACTACAGAGGTGAGGTAGAGAGTAAGGGACTAGAGGAGAGGAATGGATCTCCCTAATTGGGGGAAATAAAATGGATTGCTATTGTATGGATGGTATAGAGCACTGGAATTGGAGGATGAAGCAATGAGGGAAAGGGAAGAGGGAACAAGGTAGGGGATATGGTGAGGAACAGCTAAAACTAAGGGTAATTTGAGGGGTCATATGGAAACCTAATACATTAGAAGCTTCCTAATATATACACATGCATGAAGGTGATCAAAATGAAACTGGAAAATATTGTGGGAGACAGAGCCTTAACATCTCTCATCACTAAATGGAGCTTCCAGTACCAGAAATGGGGTACATCTAATGGAGTTGTTGGACAAACATGTCACATAGGAACCCCCATATAACCCAAGCTATTGCCAAGGCTATTGGTTGCTTTCTACAATCTCACAGAAAGGCCTCCATTACTAAAGACAACACCTACACAAACCATTCAACACAAGAAATACAATTCTGACCTACCTAAAGCCTTCACCACTATGGATTAGTGTTTATGGTACTGGAAGGTGCTCTTCATGCTACAAAAGAAGAAAGGTAAACAACAACTAAGCTACAAACCCTTTGATCTATAAGAGTGACCTGCCTACAAAATACATTGCAATCATGGCACAAAGCATATAGAACTCACCAACCAATATGTGATTTGGGTTAAGGCCCACTCCATGGGATTGAACCAATATTCAACACTGTGTGGGTGGCCAATAACCTGAGACTAATAAGGCCAAAGGGAAACCAAATACTACTGTTCTGCTAAAGGATTATAGCAATAAAATGACACTCAATGACATTCTGCTATACTTATTGATTCCTGTGCCTTGCTCACCTACTATAAGAGAAGCTTCCTGCTATGCCAGACAGTATGCAAAATGACAGATCTTGGAACACTCAAGCCTAAAAGGGATGTGCCCATCAAATTTCTCCCCTCGGGGCCCAGGGAACACTGTGGAAGGAGATAGAGGTGGAGAGAGTGTAAGAAGTAGAGGGGAAATGAGGCCACTAAGGAATCAAAGACTTCTAGAAACAAGAGGGCTGGTACACATGTGAACACACATGAGGCAGCATGCAAAGGACCTGCACAGGTCTGTCCATACGGCATCCTAAAGCTGAAAAGAGAAATGGATACATACCCCCACCCCTTCCCAGAAGCTATCTATGATTGCTATCTGCTTGCAAATTAAGGTACTTTTTACGATTAAGACTGAGAGCTAGAATTCACCTTCTTACCATCTAAAACTTTATTATGTATGGGTACAAACCAGACCACTTTGAGTGTTGGGGTAAAAGAGAAATCTTTTTTGTGATGTGTTAGTGTCCTCTTATGAATTGGTTCAACTTGTCCTCACTCATTTTCTCATTAATGAGGTTTTAGGCAGAAGGACACTAAAAATGTTAATATATGGAGTAAGTATCAAATGCCTTTTTACTCTGCTTTCCTTACCTTATAAAATATTCATAGTAATATATTACATGTCCAAAGGCAGGGAACTTTTAGGGTACTTTCTGTTTCTATGATCTTTGGCTCTATAATTGATGAAATGGTAAGAGATCTCATTAAATGATCTTTTCCTGGGACCAAAAATATTACTGCATCAAAATTTTAGGATGGCCTATGATACAAGTCTATTGAGCTTCATTGTCTGGCATATATACATTTAATGAGTACTTAATTGAAAATTGGAAGCATGAATGATATATTACATTTTTATGTCTTGATAGTGAACTTATGTTTTGAATGGTGAGATACAAAAATTATAAATTCTAAGAAATAAAACAATATCATTGTTCATTTTAATTAGTCAATATCTGCACCCACAATGAATAAACATTGCCTTACATTTCTTAAAATATCCTGTCCTTTTTAAATTACTAAACCCAAAACAGGGATGCATTTTTGGCAAGAGTTTACATTACTCCCTTCTGCCCATGACTTTACATGTTCTGAGTAAGCATTTATAATCTTAGCAGTATGGTAGTTAGCGAATAGCTTTCCCACATCATTCAGTGCCAGGACACAACAGTAGTGTACTATTATGAATGGTAATACCTTCAATGAGAGTGACGCATCTAGGTCTCACATTCATCCTGCTGCATACTTACTGGATCAAGTTAACAGTGTATTTTAAACCATTGTATCATTGACAGTTCTTGGAGTACTGACATAACTGTGGTCTCCTGGAAAGTTCAATCAATTATTTCATCAATATACATATGATTCAGTGAAAAATAACCAATGATAGATAAGTACAAATATAGCTCCCATTTTAGTAAAATTTTATTTTCTTCACTAGTTGTTTTGGGTCTGTTAAGGCATTCATATAACAAAATTGCATTGAACATTTCACTATTAACATGTTGTGTTATACATTAAAGGTTAAAACCAACATATAGTTTGGATTTTAATATTTAGAATAAGTCTTAATTTAAGTAGATACTTAGTAAACCATATCATTTCATTGATAGCCAGAATGCAGGTTTTACATAATTTTTAAGAACTTCTGGCTGATGTTTTAGAAAACTTTGATTTCATATAGGATCATATTGCATTTTTATTAATTGGTTAGAATTCAGTCAACCTATAGAAAATAGTTAAAGCAAATGTGCTGATTTTCAGTTGTGAAATGCACAATAATTATTTGTTTTTAAATTTCTAAGAATTTTCTTACAATGTATTATATTTGATTAATAATTTACAGAGTTCAAATTAAAAAGGAATAGTTATACCAACTTTGTGTCTAGTTCTACTAAAATTCTATTTTGGAAAGACAATTACATAAATATTGTATTTAAACAAAAACCAAATAAGGCTTTCTGTTTACAACTTTCTAAGACATTTGTAAAGTGAGTGATCAGTTGATTCATTTTGTTACTGTTTCACCAACTTTGGAAGTAAAATGGTATTATGGGTTAGTTATGGGAAAACACAGCTGAATACCACTTGACATTTCATCTAGATAGGTACACTTGAAAGATTCACATATTGTTTCTGACTTGTCATAACTCTGACTCTCAGATGTATCAGTTACATATAACAGAGTCAACCCACCCAGTCAGAAAACTAAGAAACAGGATCCAAGTTAACTAATTCAATTTCAGGCCTATTTGTCATCTATAGAGATTATATCCAGAAGTGGAGGGTGGTGGAATTTTTTTTGACATTTTTTTGTTTAAATTAGAAACAAATTTGCTTCACATGTCAGTCCCAGATCCCCCTCCCTCCCCTCATCTTCCACTCTTCAACAGCCCCCCAACCTGCAAAATTTTAATTAAAGATTTCTTCTGTCGAAGCCCCCTTTAACTAATAACTATCTTTGTTCCCTAGTATGTGCTTGAAAGTTTTGACTAAAATATGCCTCTTTGGATTATGTTGGTCTTTAAAAATTAAGCTTTCTGCTTCTCCTTCCAAAAATTTATTTTTCTATAAATGAAGTATTATTTTCAACATTTACATAAATGAGCATAGAATTGACCAGGGAAAAGTTTGAAGTGCCAAAGCCTTCTAAAATGCAAGGATACTCCTAGGGCATACCTGCTTTCCTTAAATATAATTGCTGTCTAGGCCTTTGTGAGTTTACAAATAAATAATCCTAAAAGGAGAGTCAGAGCTCCCTCCTCTGAGCCATCTTTTGAATCCTTGTTTTCCACATACTCACTAATCAAGTTCACTTGTTTTAGAGAGAGACATTTAATAAACCAGGGAAAATAATTTCAAACATATCACAATCAGGCTTCACATCAGTAGTTTTACTGTATTAATTTTCTTGGCTAATGATAAATATAATTTGCTTCAATGTATAATATGATGGGAATAATTAAGGGATCAAAGTTTCTTTGAACTAAGTATTTCAACCTCAGGGCTAACAAAGTCTCTAGATGTTTAATATTAACCAAATAAATTTTAAATACAAAATGAGCTATCATCATTTGATATCGGGAATGATGAAGTTTTGATATAATTAATTTCATATTCATTAGTCTGTTCTAAAAGATGCTTTTGGCAGCATACAAGTTGGACGCAAAGGAAATTCTTAAGATGAAAAAGTATGCACATGTCAAAAGATTTGTAGATCACACAATTCTTCAACTTTCTGATCATTCTACTGGAACAATTAGTGACTGAAGTCGCTGAATTAAGAATAAAATGTAGTAACTAGCTTATTAAAATTGCAAGTGGAAGAAATCTCAACACCTCTATATACATCTCAATACAGCTCAGAGAAACACCCAACCTGCTTAGAGAAACACTGTCTCCCTCCACCAATAGTACCTGCTTTATCTATAGTGAAGATCCTCATATTTCCTATTACTTGCTTATAAGAGGGCCGTTTCCGTGGATGTATCACCTCTTAAGACTTTTGTATTCAAATGTTTTAACTTAAACTATTGCCTGTTTCAATTGCATCTTCAAATTATGCTAACACAAGAAACACACATAGGTCTTCAGAGTTTTTCCAGTAGAAGCACCAGAAGAAGAATGAAGCATACTTGGTAACTTTCATTTATGCTACAGACTGAATATAATATCTAGCACATATTTCCTATTGTGAAGACCTAACTTCCAAGGTTTGAAGTTTTAAGAGGAGACTAGATTAGATTATATTGGATTACATTGTCTTTAGTTAAACTAATGAGAGTGGGCCCTTATCATGGGATTATTCTTTAAAAAGATAGTGGAATGCTTGCCTTGTCTCTTTCCATAAGCACTTACTGAAGAAAGATGTTCACATACATCCGGAAGATGACCATCTGTTAGATGATGTTGTCACTCCAGTCCAAAACCTCTAGTTTTTAGAACTGTGAAAGAAAATTTTGAATTGTTTATGTATCCACATCTATGCAATTTTTTTTCTTTTTTTTTCTTTTCCAGTTTAAATTTAGATAAGAAACAAGGTTGCCTCACAAGTCAGTTCCAGGTCCCTCTCCCTTTTCCTCCCCTCCTCCCGTGCCCTCCCCCCAACCCCCCCCCTGTTATCCCCTCATTCCCCCAGGGAGGGTGAGGCCCTCCATGGGGGTGTCCATAGTCTGTCATTTCATATAGGGCAGGGCCTAGACCCTTCCCCAAGAGTTCAGGGTGAGAGTGCACCTCACATTGTTCTATGGGAGTCCAAAGTCCGTGTGTGTTCTTGCGATGGGTACTGATCTGCTGCCCAAGGCTCAATAGATTCCCTAGGCTTCCTCACTGACACCCAGATTCAGGGGGTCTTGATCAGTCCCATGCTGGATTCCCAGGCTGATGCCTGGGATTCAAGAATTAACCTGTGTCTGGTCAGCTGTTTCTGGGGGTTAAACCAGCCCAGTCTTAATCCCTTTGATCATCAGTCCTCCCTCTCTGTTACTGGCTTTCTTGAGTTCAGCTCAGTACTTAACCGAGGGAGTCTGCCTCTTTTTTCGATCAGCCACTAAATGAAGTTTCTGTTTCCCAGACTCACTGTCCATAGGATTGTAGGCTGGCACTCCCCAGATCTATGTCTAAAATCCATATATGAGAGAGTACATGCCATGTTTCTCTTTTTGTGACTGTGTTACCTCACTCAGAATGGTTTCTTCTAGTGTCATCCATTTGCCTGCAAATCTCTTGATTCCATTGTTTTTTTCTGCTGAATAGTACTCAATTGTGTAAATGTACCACATTTTCTCTATCCACTCTTCGGTTGAGGGACATCTAGGTTGCTTCCAAGTTCTGGATATTACAAATAAAGCTGCAGTGAACATAGTGGAACAGACATCTTTGTTGTATGAATGGGCATCTTTTGGATATATGCCTAAGAGTGGAGTTGCTGGGTCTTGTGGTAGGTATATTCCCATTTTTCTGAGGAATCTCCATACTGATTTCCAAAGTGGCTGAACCAGTTGGCACTCCCACCAGCAATGGAGGAGTGTCCCCCTTTTACCACATCCTCTCCAGCATAAATTGTCATTGGTGTTTTTGATTTTAGCCATTCTTACAGGAGTGAGATGGTATCTCAGAGTTGTTTTAATTTGCATTTCCTGGATGGCTAAGGATGTTGAGCACTTTCTCAAGTGCCTCTCAGCCATTTTAGACTCCTCTATTGAAAACTCTCTATTTAGTTCTGTACCCCACTTTTTAATTGAATCCTTTGGTGTTTTGGAGACTTGCTTCTTGAGTTCTTTGTAAATTTTGGAGATCAACCCTCTGTCAGATGTGGGATTAGTGAATATTTTTTCCCATTCTGTGGGCTGCCTTTTTGTCTTGATGACTGTGAACTTTGCCTTACAGAAGCTTCTCAGTTTCAGTAGGTCCCATTTATCAATTGTTGATCTCACTGTCTGTGCTACTGGTGTTATGTTCAGGAAGCTGTCTCCTGTACCAATTCGTTCAAGGGTACCACCCACTTTCTCTTCTAAGAGGTTCAGTGTGGCTGGATTTATGTTGAGGTCTTTGATCCATTTGGACTTAAGTTTTGTGCATGGTGATAAACATGGATCAATCTGCATGCTTCTACATGCCAGTCTCCAGTAATGCCAGCACCATTTGTTGAAGGTGCTTTCTTTATTCCATTGTATATTTTTAGCTTCTTTGTCAAAGATCAGATGTTCGTATGTGTGTGGGTTAATACCCGGGTTTTCAATTCAATTCCATTGGTCTACCTGTCTATTTTTGTGCCAATACCAAGCTGTTTTCAGGACTATAGCTCTATAATAGAGCTTGAGGTCAGGGATGGTGATGCCTCCGGACGTTACCTTGTTGAACAGGGTTGTTTTGGCTATCCTGGGTCTTTTGTTTTTCCATACAAAATTGATTATTGTTCTTTCAAGGTCTGTGAAGAATTGTGCTGGGATTTTAATAGGGATTGAATTGAATCAGTAGATTTCTTTTGGCAGGATTGCCATTTTTACTACATTGATCCTACCTATCCAAGAGCATGGGAGATCTTTCCATTTTCTGAGGGCTTCTTTAATTTCTTTCTTTAAAGATTCAAAGTTCTTATGATACAGGTCTTTCACTTGTTTGGTTAGGGTTACCCCAAGGTATTTTATGTTGTTTGTGGCAATTGTAAAGGGTGATGTACTCTGATTTCTTTTTCAGCCCTTTTATCATCTGTATAAAGTAGGACTACTGATTTTCTTGAGTTGATCTTGTAGCCTGCCACTTTGCTGAAGGTGTTAATCAGCTGTAAGAGTTCCCTGGTAGAGTTCTTTGGGTCATTGATGTAAACTATCATATCATCTGCAAACAGTGAAAGTTTGACCTCTTCCTTCCCAATTTGTATCCCGTTGATCCCCCTTTGTTGTCGTATGGCTATAGCTAGAACTTCAAGTACCATGTTGAAAAGGTATGGAGAGAGCGGACAGCCTTGTTTTGTTCCTGATTTTAGAGGAATTGCGTTGAGTTTCTGTCCATTTAGTTTGATGTTGGCTGTTGGTTTACTGTATATAGCTTTTATTATGTTTAAGTATGTCCCTGTTATCCCAGATCTCTCCAAGACCTTTATCATGAAGGGGTGTTGGATTTTGTCAAAGGCTTTTTCAGCATCTAGTGAGATGATCATGTGATTTTTGTTCTTCAGCTTGTTTATATGGTGGATTACGTTGATGGATTTTCATATGTTGCACCATCCCTGCATTCCTGGGATGAAACCTACTTGATCGGGGTGAATGATTGTTTTGATGTGTTCTTGGATCCGATTTGCCAGTATTTTATTAAGTATTTTTGCATCAATATTCATGAAGGATATTGGTCTGAAGTTCTCTTTCTTAGTTGTATCTTTGTGTGGCTTGGTGATCAAGGTTATTGAAGCCTCATAGAAAGAATTTGGCAAAGACCCTTCTGCTTCTATTGTGTGGAACACTTTGAGAAGAATTGGTATAAGCTGCTCTTTGAATTTCTTGTAGAATTCTGCACTGAGGCCATCTGGACCTGGACTTTTTTTGGTTGGGGGACTTTTGATGACTGCTTCTATTTCCATAGGGGTTATAGGTCTATTTAAATTGCTTATCTGTTCTTGATTGAGTTTTGGCAAGTGATAGCTATCCAGAAAGTCATCCATTTCCTTTAAATTTTCGAATTTTGTGGAGTACAGGTTTTCAAAGTATGACCTAATGATTCTCTGGATTTCCTCAGAGTCTGCTGTTATGTCCCCCTTTTCATTTCTAATTTTGTTAATTTGCTTGTTCACTCTCTGCTGTTTGGTGAGTTTGGACAAAGGTTTGTCTATCTTGTTGATTTTCTCAAAGAACCAACTCTTCGTTGCATTGATTCTTTGTATTGTTTTCCTGGTTTCTACTTTATTGATTTCAGCCCTCAATTTGATTATTTCCTGGCGTCTACTCCTCCTGGGGGAGTTTGCTTCTTTGTGTTCTAGAGCTTTCAGCTGTGATGTTAATTCTCTGGTATAACTGTTCTCCTGTTTCGTCATGTGAGCACTTAGTGCTATGAACTTCCCCCGTAGCACTGCTTTCAAAGTGTCCCATAGGTTTGGGTATGTTGTGTCTTCATTCTCACTGAATTCGAGGAAGTCTTTAATTTCTTTTTTTATTTCCTCTTTGACCCAGGGATGGTGCAGTTGAGCATTATTCAATGTCCATGAGTTTGTAGGTTTTCTGCAATTTGTGTTGTTGTTGAATTCTAGTTTTAAAGCATGGTGGTCTGATAAGATGTATGGAGTTACTCCAATTTTTTTGTAGCTGCTTAGGTTTGATATGTTGCCAAGTATGTGGTCGATTTTTGAGAAGGTTCCATGTAGTGGTGAGAAGAAGGTATATTCTTTTTTATGTGGATGAAATGTTCTATAGATATCTGTTAATCCCAGTTGGGCCATTACTTCTATTAGACCCTTTGCTTCTTTGTTGAGTTTCTGTCTGGTATTCCTGTCTAGTGGTGAGAGTGGTGTGTTGAAATCTCCCAGTATAACTGTGTGGGGCTTTAGATGAGATTTAAGTTCTAATAATGTTTCTTTAACGAATGTGGATGCCTTTGTATTTGGGGCATAGATTTCAGGATAGACACTTCATCTTGGTGGGTTTCACCTGTGATGAGTATGTAATGACCTCCTTCATCTCTTTTGATTGATTTTATTTTAAAGTCTACTTTGTTAGATATTAGGATTGCTTCCCCTGCTTGTTTCTTGGGTCCATTTGATTGAAAATTTTTTCTCAACCTTTAACTCTCAGGTAATATCTGTCTTTGAGGGTGAGGTGTGTTTCTTGTATGCAGCAGAAGGAAGGGTTCTGTCTTTGAATCCATTCTGCTAGCCTGTGTCTTTTTATGGATGAGTTAAGCTCATTAATATTGAGGGATATTAATGACCATTGATTGCTCATCCTTCCTCGATTTGCGATGGTTGTTGTTGGTGGAATTATGTGTGTAATTTCACCCCTTTGTTCTTTTGGCTGTTGGTAGAGAGGGATTCTGTAATGCTTATGTTTTTCTGGTTGTAGTTAGCTTCCTTGGGTTGGAGTTTTCCTTCCAAAATGTTCTGTAGGGCTGGGTTAGTGGACACATATTGCTTGAATCTAGTTTTGTCATGGAATATCTTGTTTTCTCCGTCTATAGTGATTGAGAGCTTTGCCGGGTATAGTAGTCTGGGCTGGCATCCATGGTCTCTTAGTGTAGGTAGGATATCTATCCAGGACCTTCTGGCTTTCAGCGTTTCCATGGAGAAATCAGGTGTAATTCTGATAGGTCTGCCTTTATATGTTACTTGACCTTTTTCCTTAGCTGCTCTTAATATTCTTTCTTTATTCTATATGTTTGGGGTCTTGATTATTATATGGCGAGGGGATTTTTTTTTTGTGGTCCACTCTATTTGGTGTTCTGTAGGCTTCTTGTACCTTCATTGGCATGTCTTTCTTAAGGTTGGGAAAGTTTTCTTCTATGATTTTGTTGAATATGCCTTCTGCCCCTTTGAGGTGGATTTTTTTCTCCTTCTTCTATACCTATTATTCTTAGGTTTGGTCTTTTCATGGTGTCCCATATTTCCTGGATGTTTTGTGTTAAGGATTTGTTGGATTAAAGTTTTCTTTGGTTGACAAATCCATTACTCCTAGTATATCTTCAACACTTGAGATTTTCTCTTCCATCTCTTATATTCTGTTGGTAATGCTTGTTTTGGTAGTGCCTGACTGTTTGTCCAGCTTTTCTATTTTCTGCCTTTCTTCAGATTGTGTTTTTTTAATGTCTCTATTTCAGTTTTCAACCCTTGCAGTGTTTGCTTTGCTTCTTGCAATTTTCTTATTATCTTTTCGTCCATTTGTTGCCTTTTATGATTTTTTTGGTTTGTTCTTTCCTCCATTTCTTGCATTTTTTGGTTTGCTTTTTGTTCCATTTCTCCCATTTTGTGCTTTGTTTCTTCTTCCATTTCCTGCCTTTTTTGGTTTGTTTCTTCTTCCATTTTTTTCATTTTTTGCTTTGTTTTTTCTACCATTTCTTGCATTTTTTGCTTTGTTTTTCTTCCATTTCCTGCCTTTTTTGGTATGTTTCTTCTTCCAATTCTAGCATTTTTTCCTTTTTTTTCTTCCATTTCATGCATTTTTTGCTTCATTTCTTCTTCCATTTCCTGCCTTTTTTGGTTTGTTTTTTCTTCCATTTCTTGCAGTTTTTGGTTTGTTTTTTCTTCTATTTCTTTGAGGGATTTTCCTATATCCTCTTTTAGGGCCTCTATCATTTTCATGAAAGTGCTTTTAAGGTCGTTCTCTTCTGCTTCATTCGCATTGGAATGTTGGGGTCTTGCTGGTGTGGAGTCTCTAGAATCTGGCAGTGTCATATTTGTTTTTCTGTTGCTGAGTGTGTTTTTGTATTGTCTCTTTCCCATCTCTTTTTCTAGTGGGTGCAGAAAGAGCCCCTTACTGGTCTGGGTACCAGAGTTCCCTTTTGGTGTTCCAGTGCCTACAGATCGCCTGGGAACTGCACAGAGCTCCCAATCTTGGCGGGAGCCAAGCATCCCAGACTCCAGGTCTTCCCTCCCACCAACGACACCAGGAAACCAGAGGAGGCTGGGAGTCCAGGGAAGCAGCTGTTCCTCTGGCAGCATCAGGTAAACAGGCCGGCTTCCCGGCCTGTGTTCCAGTGCCTGCAGATTGCCTGGGAACTGCACAGAGCTCCCAATCCCGGTGGGAGCCAAGCACCCCAGACTTCAGGTCTTCTCTCCCACCAAGGAGACCAGGAAACCAGAGGAGGCTGAGAGTCCAGGGAAACATCTATGCAATTTTATTATGGTATCTCAACCCAACTAATACAAATGTATGCAATAAGAAATACTTTGTATATATATTGAAGTTCCTTTGGGTATGAGATAGAAGACTTTTTACGTGCATGCCACAAACCTAACACTAAGGCAAAAGCAAGAGATGTCAACCAGAAATGAGAGGGAAGACAATGTTTATAAAAATAGCAAAGACCATTTTTCATCTGAAGTGTGCTCTAGTATTTTACAGAAAGTAGAGTTTTCAAGCAGTAAATTAGGATAAAACTAGCAGAAGAAATTTCTAAGTAAAATCTTGGCGTAACAACTTGAATTCCTCTGCTTGCCTAGAGTGATGTGAAAATGGTGAAAGCTGAAATGAGGAAGAAATTTCTAGAAGCAAACCTGATCAGAACTTGAAGAGATGGAAAATTCTCAGCCTACACATATTCAGAGAGAGAGAGAGAGAGAGAGAGAGAGAGAGAGAGAGAGAGAGAGAGAGAGAGAGAGAGAGGAGAGAGATTGGCTTAGAAGAGAACACTGGGAAGGTGGCCAAGTAAACATTTGCTAATACACAAAAATCTTGCCAGTTTCTACAAAAGTAAATGGACATGGAATGGAATGAAAGATGGCTATTATATTTCTTGGACTCAATAGGACACAATAGTAAAGCTACTGGCTTCCAATATAGTTTGTTCTTCAAGAAGATGGAAAAGTGACCCCCAAATGTGTTTCTTCACTGATCATCAGGCCCATTGCCATGGATTTCAACCAGGCACATGATCCTAGTCCAACACCTTGGGAGAAAGACTGCCTTACAGAGTTATGGAAATGGAGTCACCTGGAATATTAGGAAGAAAATTCCTAACACAGTGAGTCTGGAATTGTCATGATGACATCATGAAAGTCTGACTTTCATTATAGGAATTATCCCCTCATAAGGAAAAGTACAAAGAAAGTTCTTCTATCTCTCTATTGTATCTGCCTACCCATTCTCTCTCCTCTCTCTCTCTCTCTCTCTCTCTCTCTCTCTCTCTCTCTCTCTCTTTCTCTCTCTCCTTCCCTCCCTCTCTCCCACTCCCTTTCTTTCTCCTACTTGAGGACAAAATGAGGTGATGAATACTGCAAGCCCTAGTCTCACCATGTTTGAAGCCTATATACCAAATTTCAAATTCTTAAATTACAAAAAATTCTCAGCCATCTAGTCTCTGTGATAGTGTGTTATGGCTGCCCAAGCAAGCATATTTTCAAAATAAGCACAAATTCTTTTTTATCTCAGAATAGAAACATACAAGGTGGTGTGGATTGTGTACAAAATGTTCCCCTTTTGTCACATATTTCTCTGTAATTATGCAGTGTATATTATTCAGGGTTTTCTAGAGGAACAGATCTTAATAGTATGAACATAAAATAACATAATATACAAAGTAGATTTGTTTTATTACTGTGTCTTACAAAGTGTAGTCAGTCCACCTAGTCTAGCAATAGTTATTTACTAAAAGAATGTCCAAGAATGTAGTAGTTGTTTAGTCCACAGGCTGGATGTCTCCGCTAATCTTCAATAGACGTCAAAATCTCAACGAAGTGGGCTCTAATGCTAGAGAAGGGCAGAACTTGCCAGCCACACTGAGGGCTAGCAGGCAAAGAGCAAAGCCTCCTTTTTTCCCCTGCCTTTTATTTAGGCTTCCAAGAGAAGGTGTGACCCAGATTTAGGTTGGGTCTTCTGAGTCCAAGGGAATTGGATTGAAGGTCTTCTTACCTTAAATGATCCAACTGACTAAAAATCACTCTCTTGTGTGTTTAGTAACTTGGGCATTTAGTTAACTTCAGATATAATTAACTTGACAATGGAGACTAGCCATCACAGACTGTATAAACTATAAACTGCCATACCAAAAGAATCCTATCTCCCTTAACTTGATTGTGTCAGGCATGTTATCACAACAAAACAGTAAGTAATACAGAAATTGGTACTGAGGGGTGGATCTGTTCCTATGATAACCTAACTATGTGGGGGAGAGATGTGAAAGTGTTTGGAACTAAGGGCTAGAAAAGCACACAGAAGGCAGAAAGACATGTGGACAGTAGAGATCACAGATCTCATGAAGTTTCAGAGGGGAATGAGATCTCTCAGGCCTGGGCTAGAGACATTTCATGCATGCCACATTCTGGCAAGGAGATAATCTGGCAGCACTTTTTTTGTGTCCTGAAAACTATAATAAAACTGAAATCAAAAGTAATGGACTCATTTGTTTGGCAGATGGAATTTCAAAACAAGACAGTGTCCAGGTTGTGGCTCTCATCATTTTACACACACACACACACACACACACACACACACACACACACACACACACAAACACACATGCATGCATACATACACGAACACATACATATGCAGTCCTATAGTGAGAGAGAGAAAGAGTAACAAATAGAACAAAATGATTTGTGATTTGGTGTTTAAAGTCCAAAGTTAAAGGGAGTTTAAAGTTGTTGATGAGATGAATGCTGAAGAGCAGCTGTAATTGTTAACCAGATTAATACCATTAAAGAAAAACTTTTGGTCTGTACTAGAACAAAAATGAAGGTGGTGGGATGACTGGTTTTACATGTCAACTTCCCACAACTTACAATCACATAAATAGTATGTATGCACTGAGTGACTGTCTGAAACAGGTTAGCCTGTGTGGTCTGTTGAGGATTTTTAGACTGCCTTCATTAATGTGGAAGGTACTAATTGTGGAAGGCTCCTTCTGATAGGTGCCCAGATTAAAGAGGATGTGAAGAAAGAAGAATATCTACTTTTTGCTAACTTGACCTTTCCTCTTACTGCCAAGTTGAGTCCTTAATTGACATTAGAACCAGCCTGTCCAGTATTCCAAAGCTCTCCAGGAACTACCTGGGGTCCTCAGCAGCAGTTTGGCAGATTGACACTGTTGAGCCATCCAGCCTCATGAACTAAGAAACTACTGGGTTCTTGGTGTCTGTGTGTGTGTGTGTGTGTGTGTGTGTGTGTGTGTGTGTGTGTGTGTACTGGACTGGAATATATATTATAGGAATGTTATATATTTTATATGTGATTATATATTTGATATACATATAAATATATATAATCACATTAATTGGTTTTATTACTCTAGAGGATTCTGACAAACATTGGTTCAATGTCCATTGAAGCATCCAACTCAAAAATAAGTAAATTTATTTGAAATGAGTAGGTCTGAACTGAGAATGCAGCTGAAAGGGTTCCCTTCTCCAAGCTGTGTAGAGGCCACCCCAACTTTGACCCTAGGAAGGCTAGACTAAATCTTGATCTGATAGCAATACTTGGCGACACTGTCCATGTGGCACACCTTTTGCAGATATATAGAAGATGCATGAATGGGGGATGGGGCATAGAGGCTATTGTAAAGGTTCCAGAAAGCTAATGAAGCCAGACAATATATGGCAGGGTCAAATTCCTAGTCATGAATCCCCAAGAGGCCACTGCAAGTAGCTAAGAGGGTTGAGCCTATGATGAAGTAGAGACCCAAGGATATTAGGGACACCATGAGGGTAGGATATCTACCAGGGGAAGCTTCAGGCATGAAATGTAGCTAGCACAGGAGAAAGGTTGTATGCGTTGTAGACAACAGAGCGTCTGTTGTGGGGCTGCTTAAGACTGTTGTATCCTACATGAATCCACATGAGACCCAGGTGCTTGACATGTGATGGCAAGATTTGGTGTCTTCCCTGCTGAAATTTGATATTGTTTTGTTCTTCTCATTCCTTCCTTGCTCTTCCCCCATTTCTGCCTCATGCAATGGGAATATTTATTTTGTGTCAATTTTTATTGGAAGTACACAACTTGGCTTTTCATTTTACATCAGTTCACATTTAAGAGATTCCCTTAAGTCTTAGGAATGACTTTGCACTTTTGAAAAGTGTTGAGACTTCTAAAGACCATAGGGACTTTTGAAGTTGAAATGAATGCAGTTTACATTAGGAAATGACCAGGTACCTGTGGGTGTCATTGGCAGAACACTGAAGCTTGAATATGAAGTGTCTCCCATAGACTCATGTGTTTAACACTTGGTCGCCAGCTAGTTAAGTACTGTTTTGAGAGGACGTGTAACTTTTAGGAAGTAGAGCTTTGGAGGAGCAAGTAGGTCATTGGAGCTGTGCCTGGCTACACTTCCTGCTGTTTCTTTGCTTCCTTTCTGAGGAACCAACCTGAGGCTCTACCTAACATCCCTGAGGGACCAAACAGAGGCACTGCCTAACATTCTTGAGGGACCAACCCGAGGCACTACTTAACATTCCTGCTCCCACATCTTCCCCACTTAATGGACTATGTCCCCTCAAGCCAAAATAAACTTCCTCTCTTAAACTGCCAGGGATAATTTTTCACATCAAGGAGAATAACAACACCCAGGTGAATAGTTTTATCAGTTTAATGAAAACCAAAATAAAAGACATAGAATTTTTGTAAGTAAATGTGAACAAAATTGCATTTACAATGTTAGTTTTTGAGGTGTTAAACTGCCAAGAGTGTAACCACTAGAAACCTCTGTGAGAAATTTGTCCCTTTCCCACCCATTCACTGGCAGCCTTTATCTTCCATCTGCTCAAAATTTTAGATTCAAAATGCTAATGGAAAATGGCAGTGGTGATAACATTGTTTTAAACAAAAGGACTTTGGTCAGGTCAACAGAAGGATTGTCATCAACAAGTCTAAAAGCAGGTTACTTTACACCAAAAACCTCCCTTAATCCATTTTAGAGGTCAATGACTTTGGCCAGAAGATTTTCCTCGTTCTGCATCAATCTGAGTAGCCTGTATCAACTCAAAGACCCCACTCTGCTGTCATATAAAATCTGCTTGCTTTTCTACCATTTTTCTCTTCTCTTCACCCCCTACCCTCAGAGATAATCTTGGCAGTTTAATCCCAACAAAACTTTCTTTCTATCCATAGAGTGTTCTAACTCCATGGTTTCGTTGTGCCCTTGTTCACACAAAATTTGTTCACTATTGTGTCTACTCTCCCAATTTATTGTCTCTGTTGAACTTTCATTATTCTCAACGATTGGCTTTTTGACTTCAAGATTTTCCTTCTGTCATCAAGAAAAATCAGTGTTTACATTTCAGTGGAACTAAGCATGTTTTAGTTTACATCTAGCCAATAGCTATTTTATTTCCTTATCTATAATAGCTGTTTTATCCAATTTCTTAGAAACTGATTATTTCACTTATTAGTGTGGTTGATATTATTAACCCAATACTCATGATTTTTTATTTGATAATGTTTTATTTCATTGTCACTGAGATAGTCTATATTAAGTTTCAGGTAGTATGGTAGATCTGTTTTTCTCGTTTTATGGAATTAGATACCTGTACCCTAGATTGATTAAAGAATGATGATATCTTAGTTAGGGTTTCTATTGTGTGATGAAACACCATGAACAAAAGCAACTTATGGAGGGAATAGTATATTTCATCTTACAACTCTCAGGTCAAATTCCATCGCTAAAGGAAGTTGGGATAGGAATTCAAGTCAGGAACCTAAAGGCAGAAACTGACACAGAGATCATGAAGGAGTGCTACTTGCTCTTCATAAGTTACTCAACCTGCTTTCTTTTAGCATCCAGGACCATGAACCCAAAATTGGTGCCACCTACAGTGAGCTGGGTCCTTCTATATCAATCAATCATCAATCAAGACAATGAATCAAGGCTATCCTAGAGGTCAATCTCTTGGGGCCATTTTCACAATTGTGATTCCGTCTTTTAGAACAACTCTAGTTTGTGTCAAGGTGACATGAAACCAGTCACCCCATATGATGATAATAACCAAGAACTCTTTGGAACAGCACTATGTGGAAATACATCATTCATATTTACTCTAAAACTTTAGTTGTCAATCATAGTAGAATAACATTGTATAAATAAAAGCTACTTTACATTTTACACACTTTTAAAAAATGCACTCTCTTGTGTCAACTTGATACATGCTAAAGTCATCTCAGAGAAAGGATTCTCAACTAAGAAAATGTCTCAATAAAATGATGGATGGAGGAGGGCCTAGCCTATTGTGGATGGTGCCATCTCTGGGATCTATAAGAAATCAGGCTGAGAAAATCATGAGGAACAAACCAGTAGGCAACACCCCTCCATGTTCTCTGCATCAGATCCTGTCTCCAAGATCTTACCCTGTTTGAATCCCTATCCTGACTTCTTTCAGTGATGGAATACTTTGTGGAAGTACAAGCCAAATAAACCCTTTCTTCCCCAACTAGCTTTGGTTACAACACTTCATCATGGCAAGAGAAACCTTAAGATATCCTCTCATTTATTATATACATTAATATGTTCTAAATTAAATTATAGAAACTTGTTTTATGTACATGGTTTAAATATTAGATATGTAAAATATGCATTAACTTTAAATATTAGATATGTAAAATATGCTTTAACATTAAAAATGAGGTAGAATCATATTCTGACCTTCCTTAAACACCATGAAAAAATAGTGACTATTGTTTCAAAATTAATAAAGTTTTTGTGATAACCTTGAGAACAAGTACACAACAAATTGGTAGGTTTTCCTTAAGAACAATAAGCCTTAGGAAAATTTCACTTAGTCTACCCCATTCCACAGCTAGAAAACTCAGCAGTAACTGGAAATAACAATCTTCATTCTTTGTACTTGAGGGAGCAGAACAGAGGTCATTTAGAAGAAATGTCATTATTTTTATTTTGACCTATACTGTAGTTCTCTAGAACACTGGTTCAAAAGACTTATCTTTATTTCTTCCTAATTCAGAATTGGCTTAGTGCCCAAACTGCTTCTTGGGGGACAGACAATGAGAATATTTGCAGTCAACTGTATTAGTAACTTCCACCAATGGTGAGAGATGAGAGTTGAAGCAAATAATAGACAAATAAAAAACCCTGGGATAAAATACTGGAGATCAGAAATTTTCAGTGTCTTTGAAATTCAGCAATAAATTCTTGGGAAATGAATATAGTGTGACTATGGTTAAGGCTGCAATAAGCTGAGGAATTCTGAGAAGTCCAGAGATTTTATCTCATCCTAACCTTGAAACTTGAGGGGAGTAGGAAGTAAAGGTTGGGGGAATAAGCTGCAAACTGACTTCCCAAATATTTCAGGTATTGCTAACACACATAGCCGCTTGCCAAAAATGAGATTTCCATTTACAATTGCTGAAGAGGTATCTGCCAGATCACTGAACTACCCTAGTTACTTCTTCTGGCACAATATCATTCAATGTTGAAAAGAAATGGCAAGAATATGCTTTCTGGCCATGTGATTAACTGAAGAATGTAAGTTTTCTGCAATTTGGCATTAAGTATCATGTAACATATGAGGCTTTCTTGAGTAATGTTTATCATGTTAGGAAGTTCCCTTATAGCCCTATACTATTGAATATTTTACCCTCACAAACACATTGAATTATGTTAAATATTTTGTGCAGAAATCAAAGCTCTGTTACATTGCTTGTGGCAATGCAGAATTGTGTAGTTACAATGGAATATAATGATGGTTCTCCCAAAAGTTAATTATGACTGTATTACTTAGGGAATAGCACACCAATTATCTATTCAATATCAAATGGTCAACCCTGAAAACATGCTTACAAGTAACATTATATAAACTGATCAGGTTTTATATTTGCATGTAGGAATATATATATACATATATAAATATGTACATATATCCCTTATATTATATATATGTTACTATATATAATATAACAAGTATATTGTTAAATATATTAGTAATATATGATTAGTAATATATTATAATATATTAGTAATATATACAAAACAACAGTTAATGAAAAAGATCATGAATCTGAAAAAGAATAAGGAGAGTTAGATGGGAAGGGTTGAAGGAAGGAAAAGAAATAGAGAAATTACGTAATTGTATTATTATCTCAAAAAATAAAAACATAATTGATAAAAAGCTAAACATGAAATTGCTACATGTAAATTTTTTCTAAGTACACAAGCCCAGATAAACTTTCTCTGTATGTTAGAATTCAAAGCATGACAAAACTTAAGTCCATATGGATCAAAGACCTCAACATATATCCAGCCACACTGAACCTCTTAGAAGAGAAAGTGGGTGGTACCTTGAATGAATTGGTACAGGAGACTGCTTCCTGAACGTAACACCATTAGCACAGACACTGAAATCGACAATTAATAAATGGGATCTCCTGAAACTGAAAAGCTCCTGTAAGGCAAAGGACACAGTCAAAAAGACAAAGCAACAGTCCATAGAATGGGAAAGGATATTCACAAACCCCACAACTGACAGAGGGCTGATCTACAAAATTTAGAAAGAACTCAAGAAGCAAGTCTCCAGAACACCAAAGGATCCAAATAAAAAGAGGTGTACAGAACTAAATAGAGAATTATTAATAGAGGAGTCTAAAATGCCTGAGAGACACTTGAGAAAGTGATCAACATCCTTAGCCATCAGGGAAATGCAAATCAAAACAACTCTGAGATACCATCTTACTCCTGTCAGTATAGCTAAAATCAAAAACACCAATGACAATTTATGCTGGAGAGGATGTAGAGAAATGGGAACACTCCTCCACTGCTGGTGGGAATGCCAACTTGTGCAGCCACTTTGGAGATCTGTATGAGGATTCCTCAGGAAAATGGGAATCAGTCTACCAAAAGACCCAGGAATTCCACTCTTAGGAATATACCCAAAAGATTAATGTTCATACAGTAAAGTCGTCTGTTCCACTATGATTATAGCAGCATTATTTGTAATAGCCAGAACCTGGAAGCAAGCTAGATATCCCCCAACTGAAGATTGGATAGAGAAATGTGGTACATTTACAAAATGGAGTACTACTCAGCAGAAAATATGAAATCTTCAAATTTGGAGGCAAATGTATGGCACTAGAAGAAACCATCCTGAGTGAGGTAATCCAGTCACACAAAGACAAACATTGTATGTACTCACTCATATATGGATTTTAGACATGGAACAGGACATTGCCAGCCTACAATCCCACGGCCAGAGAGTCTGGGAAACAGGGAGGACCCTAAGGGAGATATACATGGTAACCTAGAGAAGGGTTATGGGACAAGATCACCTAATTGGATTGGGAGTGGAGGGGGGGCGACATCAGGCAGAAGGAGATGGGAGAAAGAGAGGTGGAAAAGAGGAGGGGAGAGGAGGAAATGGGAGAGCAGGAAGGTTGATCCAGGGTAAGAATAGAGAAGAGAAGGATGAGAGATACTATAATAGAGGGAGCCATTATAAGTTGGAGGAGAGATCTGGTACTAGTGAGATTTTCACAGATCTACAAGAATGACACCAACAGGCATTAAGGCTACCTTAAATGCTCTCCCATGATGATGAGATTGATGACTACAGTATATGCCATTCTGGAACCCTCATCCAGTGGCTGATGGAATCAGAGACAGACACCCACAGATAAAAACTGAATTGAACTGATGGAACCCAGTTGTAAAGAGGAGTGATGAGCAAAGGAATCAAGATCAGACTGGCCAAACCCACAGAGGCAGTTGGCCTAAACAAGAGGGAACACATGGACCCCAGACTAATGACTGATCCAGACACCCCCCCCAACCTGGATATCATAGAAGAGGCCTCGGGAACCTTTGGATCCTTGGTGAGTAGATCAGTATTTATTCCTGGCATACAAATAGACTCTGGGAGCCCATTCCACATGGAATGATGCTCTCTCAGTCTGGACACATGGGGGAGGATCTAGGCTCTGCACGGAATGATATGACAGACTCTGAAATTCCCTAATGGAACCCCTTACCCTTCCTGGGGAGCAAATGGGGGATGGAGTGTGGTGGGGGCTTGGGAGGATATTTTTCTATTATGAGTCCTTTAAAGCTTTTTTTTCATACTCAAAAGTTATTTCCTGAGATGGTGTACAAACTTCCCTGCTTCCAGAAACATGCCTGTTCACTGTAAATTTACCATAATTACTATCAGAATTAAAGTAGGGGAAACTCAATGAACTGTCAAAAATTTGCTGTATAAAAAATTATCACCCTAACCAGATAGTTTTATATCAGAATTTCTTCAATATTTTGGATATATAAATCACTTATGTTGTATATAAATGCTTTCAAGACCTGGGAGAAAAAGTAAGTAAGCATTCCATATCATTAAAATAACATAATGGTGATAAAAATCTACAAAAATATTAAGCAGAACATTTATTCTTCAGAGTATCAATGCAAATGATTCTATGTAAAATGCTAGTTAAAATATTCTAGGAATCAATTGAAAATATCTAAGCACTTCTACACCCTGCCCAACAAAATCTGAAGCACAAATAATGTATAATCAATAATCCATAAGAAGAAAATCTTCTCAGCATTTGGATTGAGGTCCTCTATATCTTGGCCTGTATCTTAATGCATGAAAACAAATATATCAATTAAAAATAGTTCTTGCTATGATAAACAAAACTATTTAAAAACTGAAGTCAGGTCAGTATTATATTAAATATATACACATTAAAATATCAAATACTAAAAGCAGTTTCCTTAATGTCAGTAAATGTTTTAGGCAGTTCAATAATGACAAACAAGTAACTGTTCATTTAAACTGTTCGGATTGCTATAAAATAACACACCATAGACTGTGTAGCTTATACGTAAAATATATTTAGTTTTCATAGATCTGGAAGCTGTGAAATGAAAGATCTGTACATTAGCAAATTTGATGCTTGATAAGGTCCTTTTCCAAGTATAGATGTAGACTTTCCTGTAAATGACATAGGCTATTGAAACTATTTTATGAACACTTTCCTTCACCTCATGAGGACTCTGTTCTGGTAATTCTCACACCTACCCAAGTCTTCACTTCCTAACACTATGATTTTAGTTACTAGGTTTAAACACATGAATTATTAAGGACACAAATATTCATCCCACAGAACCAACCAATTAACTAAATCCCAAACCAGAGGAATGGATTTTTGAAAATAGGAGATGATAAGATTTGGCTACCATTCTCTAAACTTCATGGTTTTTTGGATACTTAATCTCCACTATATTTGCAGGTAGGACCTTTGGGACATAATTAAATTTAGATGAAGTTGTGGTGGTATGATCACCATTATGAGAGCTTTTGCCATGTTATTATGGTTGCAATAGCTGCCTGATAGATGTCAGCAAAATTCTCCTAGAATTCCAGCCTCCAAAAATGTGAGTCAGATGAAATTCTGTTCTTTAAAAATTACCAAGTTTCAGGTATTTTGTCATAGTGATAGCTAATGCACTAAGGCATTATAAATATAAAAGTAGGATTGTCTGAAGATTGTCAATATAGATAATCTCAAAGTTTTGACTGAAAAAAATAGTGAAATGAACTAGATTAATGAAAGTAGACCAGAGGCCAGGATACCTTATCTATAAAGGAACATCATTATATTATATATGGCCATCTGTTATCTATCTGTTGCAACTACTCACATCTGCTGTAATAGCCCAAGAATAACAATGAATATTTATTTATAAGGACAGATAACAGGCAAGATTTGACTCAAAGTACTTACTGAAACTGAAAATTAAATTCTAAGTTTAGATTAGAAATTATTAATTAGAAATCACTTTAAAGAAACCATTCTGTTTATCACTAGAACAAAATAAGAGCTCAAGAATATTCTTAGTAGAAAATGTGCAAGACTGATATGACACAAATTATAATAATGTATTCAATAGTAACAAGGATCATATAATAATTGAATTAAAACTTGAGGTCTTAGATGGGAAGTTTACATTTAATGATTCTAGTTCTCTTCAGTGTATCTTAGTTAAAGAAATTCAAACAGTATTTCTAATGTTTAATGGATAAAAAGTAAACACAGGAGAGCGAATAATTTCTACATGGAGAGAGACTGGATCTAGAAGCAGAGTGTAAAGCTCTTTGTTTTGTTTCATTTATTTTTCTGTTTTCTGACTCTAAATAACTGAAATAATGCTTAAAGTATGAGGAAACTGGAGCTTGTACAAGTATAAATTTAGAGACAAGTTGAATTTATTTTTTATTTAATTCAGTCTTTTCAACCTACTTCTCAGTTTTCTAAAGGATGGTAGTTTTCAATTGGAATGATTTATCATTGCAGAGAATATCTGGCAAGTCTTGGGGAGGTTTCCGATTGTTAGAACTGGGTTTGGAGAGAGGGCATGGTGTGCAGCATAGCTTCTGGCTCTGTGGAGTGAGCAGAGGCCAGGGGTTCTATAAAAACACACTATAACACATGAGACAATCCTCAATAACAATGAGCTCTCTGCCTCCAGGTGCAATGAAATTGAGAACCCTGTCCTATGATCACTTTGAGTAGAATTTATTCAGAAGTAGTAGCCTTCAGAGATAAAAGGAACTTTCCTTCCTAATGGTAGTTCACTGATAAGACAACACATTTCTAAGCTCATAAAATGAGTTTAGAGTACTCTATCTTTTTCTAAGATGTAGTGTGAAGTAGCCTTCTATTTTTTTAATTTCTTTTTAAATTTGAATATAAATTAGAAACAAGGTTGCTTCACAAGTCAGTTCCAGGTCCCTCTCCGTTTCCCTCCCCTCCTCCCATGCCCTACCCCTACCCCCCACAATATCCCCTCATTTTCCCAGGGAAGATGAGGGCCTCATTGGGGGTATCCATCTATTGAGCCTTGGGCAGTAGATCAGTATTTACCAAATGGACTTTGGACTCCCATCCAACAATGTGAGATGCACTCTCACCCTGAACTCTTGGGGGAAGGTATAGGCCCTGCCCTGGATGAAATGACAGACTATGGACTATAGCTTTCTATTTCTTAATGAATGCATGCCTTCTTAGTCTTTTATAGGTTTATCTCAAATTCTGTTTCATGGGCTTTTAGAATTATCCTCTCAGGTTCGTTTTCATTAGTATTTACCCAAAATACTTTCTAATCTCTCTATTTTCAACATTTATCTCTCACTTGTTTCAGGTGTGATCTTTATAAATTGCATATGATTTTATATTTAAAAACCCAACCTCAAATTATATTTTCTTCTTTTTCTCTTCCATTTTTATTTAAGTTAGAAACAACTTTGCTTCACGTGTCAATCACAGCTCCCTCACAACTATAGTCATTTTACACTAATTACGCCAAGAAAAAAAATTGGATGTATTCCAATGATCATACTTTTGGGGGGTTGGGGATTCTTTATTTTTAGTGATTTTTTTTGTCTCCCGCCACCTCTGCTACTCTTGTGTGAATAAATTATGTTTGTTGTGCTTATTTTTCTTCTAGTATTTGGAAAGCCGCTGCTCTATTGCTAGTCTTTTTGACTAAATTTATGCAAAAAATAAGCAATCCTTTCTTGTGAACTGTACAGAAAACCGACATTTGCAAACCATTCATGAGCCTTGGCATTTCATCTCTGGTCTTCAGAGCTGCCCTGTTTGGGAAGGCAGTGGCATACTTGTGAATACTATTTACGATATCTTCACTGTTTGGGAAAGTGAGATTTCATTGTTTATTCAACATGTCATCTTGATACAGATTTAAGGCTTTAATTCTACAAATGTCTCCAAAGATACTGAGTGCAATAGTCACAAAGATTTGTGTATAAAGATATCCATAGCAAGATTATTTATAGAAGAAAGAGTCAATTTAAATTTACTACTAGGGAAACTTTTAAATAAATTAGTCTATGCTAAAATATTGCTTGTCATTCAAAGGTTATTTTAATTTTTCACATTTATATATTTGGTGTGTGTGTGTGTATGTGTGTGTGTATGTGTGTGTGTGTGTGTGCTAAACTGTGTTTCTGGAGTTTAGATGGCAAGTTGTGGTAGGCAGTTTTCTCCTTCTATCATGTATGCTCTGGGGATTGAATTTAGGCGATCAGGCTTGGTGGCAAGTGCTTTTTCCTAGTGAAATATCACCTCAAGGGTAGCTATGAAATATTTATTTATAGAAAGACATTGACAGTAATGTTAAGTGTGAAATAACTTATATGACTGTTTATAAAAATATATATAATTACATGAACTATCAATAAAGGACACATCTGAATGAGAGAATTAACTATTGTTCTTTTTATTCCTTTTTAGTTTCTGTATTTTAAAAAACAGTTCCTGTATATATTGAAAAATACGTTGTAAAAGTTGTGTGCAGTAATCCATATCAGTAATTCCAGTACTCAAGAGACAGGCAGGAAAAATGTAGGTTTGAAGTCACTCTGGGCTATAATAATCAGTTTAAAGTTAGCTTAGTGTGATCTTATCTCAAAAATATTTAAGAATATATTTAATATCTGTGACCTTGGTTTTTATACTGAAGACATAATTACAGTAAGTATAAGTTCTCAGTTTATGCACAATTTAATGAGTAGCTGTTGTCAATGTTTTCTACTTCTGAACTTAAAATCTGATACTTGATTTCAATAAGCCGGTTTTTAGTGCAATTGAGGTTTACCTATTGCACTGGAGCCTCTGTTTCTCACTATATTTTTTTGGTTATCAGGTTTTCTGTGTGCATTATCTGTTTACATCAATATGTCAATATATATCAATCCATTTCTAAACTTTGGCCTTATTCTGAGGGATCATTCAGTGTATTTATCTCAGTCGCAATGTCCTACCTATCTTTTTCACAAGGACAGTTCTTGTAACTTTCCTGTTCTTGACCACAAGACCAAATGTGACCATTCTCATATTTTCTAGAACAACAGCAAACACCAAGGGTATTTAAAGCGCATTTATGCCTAGAGTATGTGTACAACCATCTCTCTTTCTACTTATTATTTCTTCTTAGGTTCAGAAAGAAAACCTGGAAAGGGGCAATTTAGACTACTTCTGTTCTTATTTCAGTACCATTTAGGGTTGAATTATCTGTACACCTGCTGTGATGTTTTAAATGCAAAATGTCTCCCATACACTCATGCATTTGAATATTTAATTCCATGTTAATGGTGCTGTTTGGAGAAGTAATGGAACCTTTACAAGGTGCAGACTTGCCAGCGGAAGTTCATCATTGCGGACCAGTTTGAAAATTTGTAGCCTTGTCCTTATTCCTGTTGTTTCTCTGCTCCCTATGTGGATGAAAAAGCAACCAGCCAGCTTCCTGCTGGAATGCCATGCCATCCCTGACATTATGGACTTCGTCTCTTTGAAATAGTAAGGAAAATAAACATTCTTCTTTAAGCTGCTTTTGGTTGTGGCATTTTATTCACAGCAACAGAAATGTAACTAACACACTATCAAACACCTGTTAATGGAAAAGATCATTCGGGTTACTTTTCATTGATCCATTAGCATCTTATGCTTTTGTACTTTTGACTTTCTCCACTATTCTGTGGAATCTTTACTTTGGGATGGAAAAACTGTCTTTGAGGAAAGACAGATATCTAACTTAGCTGAGGGGGGTCTTGTAAACTGTATATTCCAGGCTTGCATTACTTAAGTTTTCAAATATCAAATATCATCATTGAAATATTTGACCTCATCCAAAAGCAATAACTTCAGATAATCTTAAAAGTTTAGTTGAGAATTTTGTGGACACAGAGACATAAGCACAAGTATCTTTCCATCGCCTATTCTTATACCAATCAGAATTCTTTTTCTAAAAGTGAATATGGCTTATAATGATTTTAGACTTGAAAACCATCGCATAGGGTACAGATTAATATTTACAACTATTGATCTCCAGTTATTGTTGTGTCCTCTCACTAGTATACCACATGCCGAATATAAAACCTACATTGTGGGCAATAACACTACCACTGAAACTCTGAACCCTTAGTTTATTAATTTTTATTAGTATCCCCCTTCCTCTTTTTGTTTGTGTTTTAAAACAGGTTGCCTTTAAGCTCAGTGGCAGTAAACCGGAGCCTTTGGCCCCAACCTTGCAAGTATTGAAATTATGGGGATATGCCACAATGCTACCATGCTAGCTCTCACACTAACTGTTCCATTAATGTGATCAAAGATTTATTTGGTATTCTCCCTGTGTAGCATTTGATTTTATGCCTCTGTGCTTCTGCTCTCTGCAAGGCAGTATTGTCCATCCTCCTGTCACAAGTGAGGGAAGTAATACTCATACTACAAAGTTCAGCACCAATGTCTGATGAAAGCATTAATAAAGTCTTCTCTGATCTTCTCTCTATAGCATCAGCATTTTCAAAAAAAACAGAGATTTACAGCCCTGTACAAAGTAATGGAGAGCTTCCTTAAGCAGCAGTTCTTGGACCCCTTCTTTTTATTCTGCATTCTCTCTCATGGCAGCTATATTCTCACACATTAGGCTTCAATTATGCTAAAGACTTTCAAAATACACTTCCAACTGAAGCATTTCAGGTGACCTACAGACACCCAGGTCCAGCTGGCTTTTCTTTAAGTCTATTTGGATGTTTCTCAAATACCTGTCTCAAATATATATTCATATATCAATATTCATTCATTTGTTGGATTTAAGTCAAAAAAGGAATCTAAGTGGTCCCTTAGAGTTGTTTTTTGTTGCTTTCCTACTGCATCTTACCATCACCATTGGACTGTGCAAAAATAGGATATCTTTATACTACGACCTTGATGCAAAACATAGGTATGTCTACATTCCTTCAGTGGAATGCTTCTTCATTTAGTGAGTACTTCAGCTTCCATGAAGAGTACTTTGACACCTTATGTGGTATACCTCAGTAAGTGCAAGCTATGGAATACAGCACTTTGATTACATTGCAACTCTATCAGATTTTAGCTCCATGACCCATGACCTTGAACAAGTTACCTGTCATTTTTGATCGTCATATGTCTCATCAACAAAATATATCTAAATCTATGGTTTGTTTCATGGAAGAAATAAGGACATACTTTACAGTGCCTCATGAATTTAAATTTTCACCTTCTTTTCCTTTTTATTACTAAACATTTAACAGGTAATAAACAACAACTGTTGACTGGTTGTTTATTTAGAGACAGGGCCTTATGTGGCTAAGGCTGACCTCAAACTCACTATGTATTAGAGGATGACCTTGAACCAAGCCTTCTGTTTTTGCTTTCCAAGTGTTGGGATTATAGGCATATGCCACCACACTCTATTTATACTTTTACTTTTAGCATTTTTTGTTCTTTTCTTCAGTGTAGCTGCTTATATTCCATCTATTTGACCAAATTCTAAGTTTTTTTTGACATATTTAGCCCACATTTTAAACAAAGAGAATCATGTATTTGTCTGCATGTACTTTCAAATGAATGAGCAAATTAATAAATTAAAAAATTAGAGGAAAAATTTATAATTGTTTTATCTTTTGATGCAATTGGCTTTCATCAAACTCTTGCTCTATCAGGTAAATTATTTGACACAAAAAACATTTATTTACCACCTATTGATTTAAGGATTTATATGGATAATTTTTCAAATGCAAAACACTATTTTAGACAGAATCTCAGTGGCTAATATGAACCTTTAGGGGATTTTCATAATTCTCAGTTTTGTAACATGTTCTCAATTTGGTTTCAGTCTGAAGATTTGTACTAGTGCTCTTTTGAGAATTCAACTCCTCTTAACTATCAATTTAAAAGTTAACTGTTGTGGAATATTTGTGTGCTCTGTGAAGATGTGTTGCTGAGATTGGTCTAATAAGAAGCTAAATCGCCAATAACTACGCAGAAATGATAGATGGGACTTCCATGAACAGAGAGGAAACTTGATATGAATCTAGAGGCATGAGAGACATGAAACAAGCCAACACACAGACTGGGATAGAGGTAAAAGCCATGTTAAAATATAGATTTAAAAATATGGGTTAACTTAAGTTATAAGAGCTAGTTAGGAACAAGCCTAACCTAAGGTCAAGCATTAATAATTAATATTAACTCTCTGTGTCATTATTTGGGAGTGAGCTGATGGGACAGAAAAAGACTTGTTACAGTTAACAAATGTGCATTACAAATCATACATGAGTTCCTTTCCTAAGCCATTGCTTATTTGTTTTTAAGTATGACAGTAACTAAGCCTGAAAGTTGCCTTGGCCTTTACTAACATAAAATTCGACTTGTCTTTCATTGACAAGAGTCTCAGGAATGAAGGAAACTAATTATGTGGCTCTTTTGAGCATGCTGTCCTCATTAAATATAATGTAGGAAATGAATGTCACACTATACATAACTCCAGGCTCTTGGCTGCATGATTTACTACAATGTTTTCCCAGAAACTCTGATGGATTGTAAAAAGGAGAAGACACCCCCAGAAATTTATTATCAAGCTAGAAAGCAGCTGTTCTATGAGCTGCAAACAAAAGCAAATGTTAAGATATTGAATAGCGTTTTTGTTTTGTGTGACCTACTACAAAAGGGCTTTTTCAGAACCTTAGCTTTGGAACTCTGCCTCCTTGTAGATTGAAAGAGATGCACAAAGAAAGGATGGAAAATTTGTACTTAGTAGTGATTACCAATGTGAAGCCTCGGGGTGCCCATGTTTTTCCAACTTAACAAAATGTTCCCAGAGGCTTTCTTGCATCTTTAGAGTTCCTCATTCCCCACCTCCTGATACTGGCTGCAGGGAATAAAGGAAGCAGCAAGTTTTGGAGTTCAACATGAAGGAGAGATTGTGGAGAATTAGAATTCAGTCTGGTTAGTCAGGCATGTTTTAGGAGACATTTGTGATCATATTGCCTTTAAGGAATTTAGAGAAATGCTCTTTCTAACATTTTCTTCCTGCCAGAATCTTCAAGGCCTGCCTGGGTTTGTGAGCCTCATCTAATTATTCCAATTCCTAATTGGCTCCCAGTTCTGAACACTTGCAATGCATTGTGCCTATCACTCATTTTACCCTTGCATATAGCCTTGTAACAACTTATTTAAACATTCTATTATTCATATCTATGATGTGATTATAAAGTCCCTGTTTTCCAGGACTGTATCTTATTGTATCTATCATGTAGTTTCTTATAAAAATATATGTTGTTCATTCTCCCAAATTGTAGAGTAAGGGGATTGATGCAGTCTAAGAAACAAGTCTGATTTTACTATTTTAAACAATAAAGTTGCATATCTGAACAATACTTTGAATGACTGATTGTTTTCTTTCTATCTCATTTTGGGTGCAGAGATTATAGATGTGTTCTACATGCTTGGTTAATGAGATGCTAAGGAGCACAATCAGAGTTCCATATATACCAGGCAAGCATTCTATCAGCTCAGTTATAACCCCCACCCTGAGATAATTTCTTTACTCTTGTATTAACTGTTATCTTAAGAACACTGTTGGTTTTGTTGCTCAAATCTACTTCCTAGGTCATGGTTGCCTTTTTATTTTGGAAATTCTTTTGCTCCAGCTTACTCTTTGGCATTCTTCACTTTGACTGGGTCTTCCTTCCTGAGGTGATTTTATGACAGGATCTATAGTCCTCAGTCACATCCCCCGGATTATTTAGTCTTCTACTTCTGCCTAACTTTAAGAACTCTAGCCATTGAAGAGGACTTGAACACAGTCCTTGAGTACAGGAAGAATAGTGAGTAACACCAAAAGGTATTGTATGGGAAATACTTATCAAAACAAATGAGAGGATTGAGGCAAATGGTGAACAGAAAAGAAAACTGCTGAATTGTCATTTTCTGTCTTCATTTGCTTCTCTACACTTTTTGAAGTATGACCTGAGGATTCTCTGGATTTCCACAGTGTATGTTTCTGTCCATCTTTTCATTTCTGATTTTGTTAATTTGAATATTCTTTCTCTGCCTTTTGGTTAGTTAGGATAACGGTCTGTCAATATTGCTGATTTTAATAAGGAACCAATTCTTTGTTTCATTGATTCTCTGTACTATTCTTTTTCTTTCTATTTTATTGACTTCTACCCTGATTTTGATTATTTCCTGCAGGCTATTCTTTTTTAGAGAGTTTGCTTCTTTGTGCTCTAGAACTTAGAGCTATGCTGTTGGGTTGCTAGGGTGAGATTTCTCTAAATTGTTTATGTGTTTGGATATGTTATGAATTCATTTTCATTGAAATCTAGGAAGTCTTTATTCTTTATTCCTTCCTTGACTGGGTGGCAATTCAGAAAAGCATTGTGTTATGGGAGATTCTTGGCCTGGCATGTCCTGCTGACCTTCTCAGCCCCAAATATACACACAGACCCTATATTAATGATAAAATGTTGGCCGATGACTAGGGCTTCTTATTGACTAGGTCTGTCTTAGTTATTAACCCATTTCTATTAATCTAAGTATTTCCACCTGGTCTTATCTTACCAGAGAACATCTGGGTGTCTCTTCTTCCTAGTCCTTACATGGCTACCCCATCTACCTACATTTCCCAGAATTATCCTCATCTCCTAGACCTGCCTATATTTTCTGCCTGGCCAATCAGCCAATCAGTGTTTTATTTATTAACCAAAAAGAGGAACACATGTAAAGAAGGACATATCCCATCACAATTGTTTAGTTTCCATGAGTTTGTAGGCTTTTGTTGTTATTGAATTCTAACTTTAGTTCATGGTAATCAAATAATATACATGGGTTTATACCAACTTTTTTATATCTGTTGAGATTTGCTTTCTAACTGCATATGTGGTCAGTTTTAGAGAAGGTTCCATGAGGTGCTGAGAAGAAGGTGCATTCTTTTGTGTTTGAGTGAAATGTTTTAGAGTTGTCTGCTCCATACAATTGAGTCATAACATCTGTTAGTTCCCTTATTTCTCTGTTTAATTTCCATCTGGCAGACCTGTCCATTAGTGAGAGTGGGGTGTTGAAGCCTCCCACTATTAGTGTGTGGGGTTTGATGTGTGATTTAAACTTTAGTAATGCTTCCTTTACAAATGTGGGTGCCCTTGTATTTGGAACATAGATATTTAGAATTGAGACTTCATCTTGATGTATTTTTCCAGTGATGAATATGAAATATCCTTCTTCATTTCTTTTGATTAATTTTGGTTTGAAGTCTATTTTGTTAGGTATTAGGATAGCTATACCAGCTTCTTTCTTATGTCCATTTGATTGGAAAATCTTTTCCCAGCCCTTTACTCTGAGGTTATCTATGACTTTGAAGTTGAGGTGTGTTTCTTGTATATATTTGAAGGATAGATCCTGTTTTTGTATCCACTTTGTTTGCTAGTCTGTTTCTTTTTATAGGTATATTAAGACTATTGATATTAAGGAATATTTATGACCAGTGATTGTTAGTTCTTCTTATTTTTTGGTTTTGTTTGTTGGTGGTGGTAGTGTGTGTGTTTGCTGTTTTTGGAATAACAGGAAAATACCTGAACATAATAAAATGAATATACATTAAACCAAGAGCCAACATCAAACTAAATGGAGAGAATCTCATTGCAATTCCTCTAAAATCAGGAAAAAGACAAGGCTATCTACTCTCTCTTAAATATTTTACTTGAATTTTAGCTAGATTAATAAGACAACAAAAGGAGCTCAATGGGATACAAATTGGAAAGGAAGAAGTCAAACCTTCACTATTTGCAGATGACATGATATTTTACATAAGTGATCAAAAAACTCTACCAGGGAACTCCTACAGCTGATAAACACCTTCAGCAAAGTTACAGGACACAAGATTAATTCAAAACATTCAGTACCCTATTATATACAGCAGATAAATGAACTGAGAAAGAAATCAGAGAAACATCATCTTTTACAATCACCTCAAACAACATGAAATATCTTGGGATAATGCTAACCAAACAAGTGAAAGACCTGTATAGCAAGAACTTTGAGTCTTTAAAGAAAAACTTAAAGAAGATACCAGAAAATGGAGAAAATGGAAAGATCCCCCATGCTCTTGGATAGGTAGGATCAACATAGTAAAAATGGCAATCTTGCCAAAAACAATCTACAGTTTCAATGTAATCCCCGTTAAAAAACCGGCACAATTGTTCATACACCTTGGAAGAACAATGATCAACTTGATATAGATAAACAAAAGACCAAGGATAACCAAAATAACCATGTACAATAAAGGAACTTCTGGAAGCATCACCATCCCTGACTTCAAGCTGCATTTTAGAGCTATCATCCTGAAGAAATGGTTGGTATTGGCAAAAATAGACAGGTAGACCAAAATAATCAAATTGAAAACCCTGATACTCACCCACCCATCTACAAACACTTAATATTTGGCAAAGAAGCTAAAATTATACAATAGAAAAAAGAAAGCATCTTCAACAAATGGTGCTGGCACAAGTGGATGCAGACATGTAGAAGATTGCAGATAGAGCAATCTCTACTGCCATGCAAAAAACTTAAGTCCAAATGGATTAAAGACCTCAACATAAATCCAGCCACACGGAACCTCTTAGGAAAGAAAATGGGAGGTACCCTTGAACAAATTGGTACAGGAGAGGGCTTGCTGAACATAACTCCAGTAGGACAGTCACTTAGATAAATAAATAATAAATGGGACCTCCTGAAAGTTAGAAGCTTCTGTAAGGCAAAGGGCACAGTCAACAAGACAAAAAGGCAGTCCATGGAATTGGAAAAGATATTCACTAACCCCACATCTTACAGAGGGCTGATCTCCAAAATTTACAAAGAACTCAAGAAGCAAGTCTCCAAAACACCAAAGGATCCAATTATAAAGGGGGCTACAGAACTAAATAGAGAATTCTCAACAGAGGAGTCTAAAATGGCTGAGAGACACTCAAGAAGGTGCTCAGCATCCTTGGCCATTAGGGAAATGCAAATCAAACAACTCTTGAGATACCATCTCACTCCTGTCTGAATGGCTAATATAAAAAACACCAATGCCAGTTTATGCTGGAGAGGATGTGGAGAGAGGGGAACACTCCTCCACTGCTGATGGGAGTGCCAACTCATTCAGCCTCTTTGGAAATAAGTATGGAGATTCCTCAGCAAAATGTGAATCAGTCTACCAGAAGATCCAGCATTTCCATTTTTACACGTATACCCAAAAGATGCAAACTCATACAACAAGGACATCTGTTCCACTATGTTCATAGCAGCATTATTTATAATAGCCAGAACATGTTTATATGGTAGATTATGTTGATGGATTTTCGTATGTTGAACCAACCCTGCATTCCTGGGATGAAACCTACTTGATCGTGGTGAATGATTGTTTTGATGTGTTCTTGGATCCGATTTGCCAGTATTTTATTGAGTATTTTTGCATCAATGTTCATGAGGGATATTGGTCTGAAGTTCTCTTTCTTAGTTGTGTCTTTGTGTGGCTTGGGGATCAAGGTTATTGAAGCCTCATAGAAAGAGTTTGACAAAGACCCTTCTGCTTCTATTGTGTGGAACACTTTGAGAAGAATTGGTATAAGCTGTTCTTTGAATTTCTGGTAGAATTCTGCACTGAGGCCATCTGGACCTGGGCTTTTTTTGGTTGGGAAACTTTTGATGACAGCTTCTATTTCCATAGGGGTTATAGGTCTATTTAAATTGCTTATCTGTTCTTGATTTAGTTTTGGCAATTGATAGCTGTCCAGGAAGTCATCCATTTCCTTTAAATTTTCGAATTTTGTGGAGTACAGGTTTTCAAAGTATGACCTAATGATTCTCTGGATTTCCTCAGAGTCTGTTGTTATGTCCCCCTTTTCATTTCTAATTTTGTTAATTTGCATGTTCACTCTCTGCTGTTTGGTAAGTTTGGACAAAGGTTTGTCTATCTTGTTGATTTTCTCAAAGAACCAACTCTTCGTTGCGTTGATTCTTTGTATTGTTTTCCTGGTGGGAGGGCACGGGAGGAAGGGAGGGAATGGGAGAGGGACCTGGAACTGACTTGTGAAGCAACCTTGTTTCTTATCTAAATTTAAACTGGAAAATAAAATTTAAAAAAATAGCCAGAACATGAAAGCAGACTATATGCCCCTCAACTGAAGAGTGGATAGAGAAATTGTGGTACATTTACACAGTGGAGTACTACTCAGAAGAAAAAAAGAATGAAATCTTGAAATTTGCAGGCAAGTGAATGTCCCTAGATGACACCATCCTGAGTGAGGTAACCCAGTCACAAAGGGACAAACATGGTATTACTAACTCATATATGGATTTAAACATGAAGCAGGGGATTGCCAGTTAACAATTCCACCGCCTCTGTTGCCTATTATTAACAATTTTAGGCTGAAATCAGATAGCAGATGTATCTCGGTCCTCTATTTTATTCTGTTATCCCAAGTATCTATTTTCATGCTGGTACCATTTTGTTTTTATTATAATTCCACTGTATAACTTGATATCAGTTATGATGATACTTTGTATGGCATTCTTTTTGTTTATGATTGCTTTGGCTACCTTTGTCCTGTTGTGCCTCTAAATAAATTTGGTAACTATTTGTTTTATTTTTGGAAGAATGGACCTGGAATTTTGATGTGAATTCAACAAAATATATAGGCTATTTTTGGTGGGATCACAACATTAACTCTTCTAATCCATGAGCATGGGGTGTCTTTTCATCCTATTGTATCTTCCTCAACTTCTTTAGTGTCTTAAATTTTCATTGGAGAGTTCATTCGCAACCATTGTTATGTTTATACCCATGTGTTTTATTTTTAATGTCTATTTTGAGTGAAAATTGTTTCTATGATTTTTATTTCATTTTATGGTGAATGTCAGCAGTATGTAGGAGAGCTACTGAAATTTTTGTGTATAATGGTTCACTCTGCTGGTTTACTGAAAGCATTTTGAAATCTTCTTTTTCCATTTTATGGAACAATTTTGAGTAGGATTGGTATTACATCTCCTTTGAAGTTTTGGCAGAACTCTTCAGTGAATTCATCTGCTTCTGGTATTTTATATTTGGAAGAATTTTTATTACTGATACCATTCTCCTTTGTATCTATGGGTCTGTTTAGATTATGTATTTTTCTTAATTTAGTTTTTGTTGTATACATTTAGAAATTCATACTTTTATTTTTATGTTTTCCAATTTAGTGAAGTATACATTTTAAGGTATGTCCTTATGATTTTCTGAAACTAAGCAAAGATCATTTCTTCAAGAATATAAGCAAGATCAGCAAAACCTTCCTCAAATTCCCCAAAAGAGTGCGAAAGGACCCAAAATCAGTAAAACTGGAGATGAAAGGAGAGGCATTATAACACATGAAGTGCAATTCAGAAAGAGTTATCAGAATAGAGGGAACCTCAATTGAGAAAATGCCTTCATAAAATCAGGCTGTAGGGCATTTTCTTATTTAGTGGTGGATGGGGAAGGCCTATCCCACTGTCGGTAATGCCATAAGAAAGCAGGCTTAGCTAGTCATGAGGAGCAAGCCAGTAAGCAGCACCTACATATGGTCTATGCATCAGTTCCTGCCTCTAGTTTCCCATTCTGTGTGATTTCCTACCCTTACTGTTTTTGATGATGAACTTTTATATGGAACTCGGAGTGAAATAAACCCTCCCATCCCCAAGTTGTTTTTGGTCATGTTGTCTCATCACAGCAATACCAACCCTAACTAAAACAAATTGGTACCTTGACAAGGAGTGTTGCTGTGACAAACCTGACCATGTTGTTTGGGTGAGGATTTTTAAAGACTTTGGAAGTTAGGACTGAGGCAGTCATTGAGTGTTGAAAGTTCAGTGAGCTGTTACATAGAAGCTTTAAAGATAAGAAAGAATATTGAGAGCATTGCAGACAATGGAGGTCTGGCTTGTGATGCTTTGTAGGGAAGCAAAGCCTTTACTGATCCATTTGTGTGAAGAATCTGGCATGATAAGCTGGAGATGAAGACTGGTCTGTGATTAAGGAGAAACAAGAACCACTAAAGTAAAATCTTCGTTTTACTAGGACAGCTGATGCTCAATAGCTGGAGCTGACAAATTAGTGGTAAGAAGAGACCCTTATCATTGATATGAAATCTGGGAAATGTTTCCTGAGAATCAGCAAACAAACTGTGTTCCAGAGGCAGTCAAGGTTGTACCTTGTGCTGGCAGCTAAAATTGTTAGTGTAAAAGTCACCCAGTTGGTAATTGTTTTGAAGACATGAAGGGGTCATGTAGAACAACTGAGGCTTGGCATTGTGAGAAGCCAGGAAAGGCCATTGGTTAAGCTGCAGTCTCAGTTGAAGACCCATGATTGAAGGGGTCATGCATAAACGGTGAGGTTTGACAGCATGAAGAGAGCCTAGGAGAGGCTATTTGTGAAAGTGCAACCCATTTACAGTAGAAGATCGCAGCATTTTGGAGATTCCAGTGTGGTGGTATGACTACTAAGGATAGTATCAGTTGTGGAGTGGTGATAGCTGTAGCATAGAATACAAGGCATGTGTGCTGCAGAAGGCACAGCTGGAGAAGTTATCCAAGCCCTTCGGAGGAGCTCAGAAGATCAGGAGAAGATCCTAGGTATTGGACTTTGAATTATTTATACTTTTGGAGATTGATTTTGCTTTGTTGGTTTGTGACTGTGCCCTTGTTCTTCCATCTTGAAGGAAGACAGGAGTTTTATTTATTTATAATATTTATTTATTTATTTATTCATTCATTTACTTAATAAGAGCTCACAGATGAGACACTTTAAACTTTAAAAAAAGAGAGAGAATTGCAGATTTTTACAGAGAATTTGAATTTTAGAACAGACTGGGTATTTTTTAAAGAGACAGCTTTTATAGTACCTAAACATGTAAGGCTGTAGGGCTTTTTAAGTTGTAAAAAGTCTTATATTGTGATGTCTCTATTAATGTGTGATCTTGGGATGAACAAGAGAGGAAAGTTTGGGGCTTAAGAGGGATGTATTTGTGCACCAAGTTGAGAGTGCTCAATTGTGCTGGATAGTTTTATGTCACCTTGACAAAAACTACAGTTACCTGAAAGGAGGGTGCCTCAATTGAGATAAATGATTCCATCAAATCTGGCTGTAGGGTATTTTCTCAATTAGTGAGATACTGGAGGAGGGCCTAGTCCATTGTGCATGGTGCCATCCCTGGACTGGTGATCCTGGGTTCTATAAGAAAGCAGGGTGAGCAAGCCAAGGGGAGCAAGGCAGAAAGCAACATATCTCTCTGGCTTCTGTATCAGCTCCTTGTCTCTAGGATCCTGCCCAATTTGAGTTCCTGTCCTGACTTTCTTCAAACATGAACAGTGATGTGAGAGTGTAAACCAAATAAACTGTTTCTTCTCCAAGTTTCTTTGGCTATGTTGTTTCATCACAACAATAGTAACCCTAACTAAGACACCCCCAAATATCTATTATTACTCTCCTTCAAATTCTTTGTGTCTTTTTCAGCTAATTGTTATTCCATGCATATATGTATTTCTGTATATATACATATATATTCATAAATATCACCTATTTAGACCATATAATGCTACCTGTATGTATGTTTTGTGGTCTGACTGTTTGGAATTGGGCAATTAATGCTGAAATATTAAGATACACAAAATAGGGATGTCCTATGGTATTTTATTGAGAGAGAAATCACTTAAGTGAAAAGCCAAGAAAGCTGAGAACCAAAGGTTCCCATGCTGCTCTCCAGGTCAAAACCGGAACCCAAAGAGAAACAGTCTCCTCTCCCTAGCTCTTTCTATGCCCTGTACATTCTATGTACCTGTGAACACACCCAAACGGGCGTGGTCAGTGCTATGGGTACATAGACCTCTTCCCTACAGGCAATGAATTGAGGTGCTCTTCTCTAAGGAGGACCACTTCTCCCATACCCAGTTTTCTTCAGTTGCCTATAGCTTTTGTGTAAGGTTGAGACCTCTTGGGCTTTTCTCTGTCAAGTTTGACATGTTCATTGGCGTTATCCTTGTTTAGCTCACATCTGGGCAGTCATGTTGGTAAGACTTGATGTAATATATTCTTATTGCTCCCACTCTCTTATCGCCTCTCTCTTTCAACACCTCTATCCCTACAAATCTTGTTCCAAGATTCATGCATTTTAGTTTAATTTTGTGACCAATTTAGTTTAATCACATAATCTGTATGACAATTGGATGGATTACAATATCCATTGAAGTGTGATGGAGTTGTCAGTGGATACAATATTGAAGGCAATTATTTCCCAACTTTCTAAATTATTATTAGCAAATAGTTGAGCAGTGAATGTAGGGTCATACTGCAAAATCTTCAGCCTCATCTAATGGGGATCAACTGCCCCAGAAAAGATATATTTTCTCTTTAATGGTTTTTAAATTAAAATATCATGTAAATGTAATAAGGACCTCTCAAAACTTCCCACTTAAACTTCACAAACCAGGCTTCCATCATCCACACTGCTTTCAGCAGCAGCTTCTAAGTTCCCATAATAGTTCATTAAGGTTTGAACACTCAATGACTTTCCTAGCCCTAAGCACCAAAATCCTTCCATGATCTACCCCGAAAATATGACCAGGTTTGTCACAACAATTCCCTATGACCTAGTGTCAATTTTTGTCCTTATTGGAGTTCTATTGCCATAATAAAAAACCATAAAGCGCAGTAACTGGGAAAGAAAAAGGTTTCTTTCATTTTAATCAGATTGCTTCTAGTTTTTCTCCATGTAGGATAATGTTGGCTATGTATTAACCATTGTTAGTTTTTAACAAACTGAGGTGTGTTCCCCCTATTACTATCTTTTCAAGTACTTTTTTTTAATTGCAGAAGATAAGCTTTTATTTATTTTTCTTTCTTCTTTTATTTATTTAAAATAGAAACAAGCTTGTTTCACATGTCAATCCCAGTTCCCTATCCCTCCCCTCCTCTCCCACCCTCCTTACCAGACTCCCAAGTCCCCCTCCCAATCTCCACTCCAATCCTCAAGGAGGGTGAGGCCTTTCATGGAGGATATCCACAGTGTCTCATTTCATCCAGCACAGGGCCTAGGCCCTCCCCCATGTGTACAGGCTGAGAGAGCATCCCTCCATTTGGAATGGGTTCCTAAAGTTCATTCACATGCCATAATAAATATTAATCTACTACCCAAGGACTCAGAGATTGCTGAGGCCTCCTCATTGATACCACATTCAGGGGGTCTGTATCAGTTCCATGCTTTCCACACAGCAGTAAGTCTGGGGTCCAAGAGCTCCCCTTTGTCAGCTCAGCTGTCTCTGTGGGTTTCACCAGCACTGTCTTGACCCCTTTGCTCATCACTCCTCCCTCTCAGTCAGTGGGTTACAGGAGTGCAGGAAAGTGTCTATCTAACCACCTGTGCTTCCATCAGTCACTCGATGAAGGTTTGGCAGTGGGATTGTAGGCTGGCACTCCCCTGATCCATGTCTAAAATCCATATATGAGTGAGTACATACCGTGTTTGTCTTTTGTGAATGGTTTACCTCACTCAGGATGGTTTCTTCTAGTGCCATACATTTGCCTCCAAATTTCAAGATTCCATTGCTTTTTTTCCACTGAGTAATACTCCATTGTGTAAATGTACCATGTTTTCTCTATCCACTCCTCAGTTGTGGGGCATCTAGGTTGCTTCTGGGATCTGGCTATTACAAATTACACTCTGGATTTTTTCATGGGTTTGTGTGTCTTGTTCAGCCTTATCCTTATTTACTTGGGTACTCTGTCTCTTTTAGTTAATTTGGCTAAGAATTTGTTAATCTCATTTATATTTTTTAAGAACTATCTCCCAAATTCACTATTTTTTCCATTTCATTCATTTTGAACATGAGTTTGACTACTAATTCTTCTCAAATTCTTCTCATATACTGTTTTGGGAGCTTGATTTATTCTTATTTTTCCAAACTCATAACTTATATCATTAAGTTATTTATGATCTTTCTGAAGTTTTTAAAATGTAAAACCTTATATAGGTCTTATACATGCTTTCACAGTTTCTCCAGTGTTTATGTACATTAGCCTGATTGTATCTGGAAAACACTATTGAAAGTCATCTACCACCTCTGGACCTTACATAGTTCCTGCCTCCTCTTCCACATTGAGCATAAAGCTATACCCCTAACCAAGAAGATATTTGCATCTAGTACCTACTGGGAGAAGGAAAAGCAATTTTCTTGAGTGGTATTATACTTTGTATATTAGCCACTCTCCAGGGCAGGACTCATGATTGGACTCCATATTTTTTGTCCTTTTCTGTTTTTGTTTTAGTTTTAGTTTTATGTTTTTCTTTAAGAGGAGAAGTAACATGAAATTAGGTTGATGGGGAGGATCTGGGAGATGTGAAATAATGTGCTCTAAATATATTTGTATGAGATTCTCAAAAACATAAATAAGGACCCTGATGGGGGAAGATTGAAAAAGTAACCCTTCCTTTTAAGATTGCCTTCATTGTGGCTGGAGAGATGGCCCAATTGTATAGAATACATAGTGTTTATGCATAAGACCTAGGTTTGGTTCTCAGCATCCAGTACCAAATTGCCTGTAAATCGAGTTGCAGTGATTCCAAACTTCTCTTTTAACCTTCAAGAGCTTCTGCATATATATGGTGTGCATACCTACATTCAGGCTCACACACATGCATATAAAATAAATAAATGAGTCTCTATAATATGACTGCCTTTATTGCACATCATAAATTTTTATTTGTTTTATTATCATTTTCATTCAGTCTGGTTTCCTTCTTGATTTACTCCTTAACACAGTTATCTTTCAGTAGTATATTGTTTAGTTTCAATTAGTTTGTGTACTTTCTGTGGTTCCTATTGCTATTGACATTCAGCTTTATTTCATTCTTGTCAGATAGAATATAGATGTTACTTCAATTTTCATATATTTGTTGAAACTTATGTTGTAGCCTAGTATATTGTCAAATTCTGAGAAAACTCTATTGACTTCTGAGAAGAATGTGTTGTGATGTTGTTTGCTTTTGGTGCTTGTGTAGAATTATCTGTACAAGTTCGTTCAGTATGTTTTACTCCAATGTTTATTTATTTCCTTCTTTTGTGGTCTGTATGACCTGTCTATTAGTGAGAGTTATGCATTGAAATCACCTACTATCACTGTGTTGAGATTAATCTGTGGTTTTACATCTAGTAGTATTTGCTTTCAGAAACTGGGTTCATCTGTGCTTGGTGTGTATATGATTTGTAATGCAAAATCTTCTTGGTGGACCATTTACTGAATATGAAGTACCTATATTACCTCGTTTGATGAGTTAGTGTTAAAGGCTATGTTATCAGGTATTAGAATATCTATGCCTACTCATTTCCTAGTTCCATTTATTTGATCCTTTTTTCCATGTAATTGTGAAACATATGATATGGGTATTGGGAACCAAACTTAAGTGCTTTGGGAGAACAGTATGTGCACTTAAACACTGAGACATCTCTCTGGCCCTAGTATAGGTATTTTATTGTGTAATTGAGACAGTTGGTTTTTAGAACTGTTGTTGAGAACTGTGTATTAATTGCTGTCATTCTGTTGCCTTTTTTGTTGTTGCTGGTGGTGTTTTCTTAAATCTCTTTTTATTAGCTCTCCTGGTATTGTTTACTTGTCCCCTGTGTCCCGTTGTGTATACATATCATTCTCTTTAGTCCAAAGTGTCCCTTTCAATATTCCCATAGAGCTTATATAAAGGTCATAAATTCCTTTAATCTGTTTTCTCCTTCAAATTTAAAGGATAGTTTTTCTGGATATAATAGTGTGTGTTGGCAGTTGTGGCCTTTCAGAATATGAATTACACCTTTCCATGCCCTTTTGGCTTCAAAAGTTTCTAGTAAATGATCAGATATTATTTTTATGGCCCTCTCGTGACTTGATTGTTCTCTCTTGTTGCTGTCCATAACCCCTTTTTAAAATTTCTGTATTTTTGGACATTTTAATTAACCCATTGGAGTTTAATTCTGGTCCTGTCTATTTGTTCTTCCATAGGTCTCTTCAACTTGAATGTTCAACTTTCTCTGTGTGGGAAGTTTTCTTTTATGATTATAATTAAAATAGTTTCTGTGTACTCTGGTGTAGTACTATCTTTTCTATATGTCCAGAAATATATTTCATCTTTTCATGGCATCACAGCACTCTCCTACACACACAAACACACACACACACACACACACACACATACACACACACACTTAAAATTTATTATTGACCTTTACTGAATGGTTTGATTCTTCTACTTTATCTTCAGTCTTTAACACGTGGGTTTCTGCTGCTACATTCTATCAGTACGGGCTTCCATTGAAAGAGTTTACTTGAGTTATTGAGTTTTTAATTTCCATAATTATTTGTTTGACTTTTCAAAAATTATCTCCCTCTCTCTACCGAACTGTATTTTCATATCTTGAACTGATTACTTTATTAGTTCAGCTCTTTGATTTTGTTCGCTTAGTTACATTCATGTGTTCTCTGAGGTGTTTGAACATAGCTAATCATTCTTTTGAATTCTTTGTCTTGAAGTTCTTCTAAGTCATTCTCATTAGGTGCCATCACTATGGAATCACTAATTTTTGAGGAGACATGCTGTCTTTGTATTTACTGTTCCTTTATTTTTCAGTACTGGGACTTGTGCTTCTTGAGTTAGTTTATTGGTGGGCTTTATCTTTCTTTTTTATTCAAATCATCTTCATTATTTCAGTGGAACATTTGCAATATTCAGGAGAGGACAAATTCATAATAAGGTTGAAGTGTCATTTTATTCTATATGACTGCTGTACATGACCACAGTTTCTGTCCCTTGTCTTCCTCTGGGAGTCAGTTATTGTCCATGATAACAGTCACTATCCAAGTATCAGTATAGCTCTGGAAGTTCTCTGCCCTTACTGCTATCTGGAGTAGTACCCCACATGTGGATGCTTTATTACAGATACTCTAACTTGGGTAAGAGCCTGACCAATTCTCAGCTCTGCAGTCTTCCACAACAGCTAGCAGAGTCTACATGCCTGGGCACTTTACCCTGGGTTAATTCCAACCTTCTTCCAGCTTCCATAGCTTACAGTACATACTGTGCTACTTGCATACCTGGGTGCCTTAACCTGGGTCTACACCTTCTATCACTAGTTATGGAACTCCCAAAGTCTTGTTATTGAACCGAGGTCAACCCCAGTATCTTTCCTTGGTTTACCTAAAAGTGTGGCTTTTAGGATATTTCCTGCAAACTTTCAGATTTTATAGATCAAGAAGTAGCATATATGGTTATTTAAATGAGGAAAAATTAGATAGTTGACAATAGAAACTGGTAATCAAGGTGTGTTTTCTGCCGAGAATCTAAGCTACGTTGTTATATAAATGTTTTATGCACATTAAGAAAAAGGAAATGGTAATTGCCAAGAACCAGATGGTTTCTTCTAGTAATAAGTCTTGTGAAAATAGTCTAATTGGATTTTTCCTCATTTGCTAATTTGATAGATAAGAAATTGTGTTTTGTTTTTTGGCAAACATTTGACAATCCTTAACATATAATTAATAGGGACATGTGGACCAAATGGAAGTCAAGGTAAACAAGTATTCTCATTCCACTAAGCATATCTGAAGCATAGTCAGGCAGGTGACATTCTTTGGCAATACCTTGTTTTTTTTTCTTGATCATTTCCAAACATTTTTAAAGAAAAAAAATGGAAGGAGTCCTTTAAAGTGTGCAGATGGCATTAACAAAAATAGTTACTATTGTAGAAGGCTCTCCAGAGGACAGAAGATACAAATATAGGTTTTGGAGTTAGAAAGATTGAAGGTTTCAGCCAAATATGTTGCTTTCTTATTGTGTGATCTGGGTAAAGTTCACATTTCTCTGATGCATAATGACAAAATGATGACCCATGAAATAGTAAAAGCTTCTATTCTTTACTGGTACTCACATAGTCATGATTGTTTACACAGGCCACAATAATAAGCTGAATATGATGATGGAAATTAGCAGTGAATATTAGAATCAATTGTATAAATGGAAGACTCATATCCACTCTGTCTTGTATGAATAATGCTTAATGGTTTTAGTTGATTGTAAGTTCAGTGTGAGCAACACTTATGACTTGAATGACAAACCAACTAATGTAGGCCTTAAATACTATTCTAGCATTTTGATTATGAGATATAGTAGTTTTTCTAAATATTTAAGCCACATCTGGGAAATTAGTTTAAAGTTGAACCTTGGTTTTCTCATATAAAGATTACTAGGGAGGTGATGAGTATGCAACCATAGCTTGAATAACTGAAAATTTTACATGAAAAAGGAGTTATGACTGGGATTAGATACTATACAATAAAATAGGATTACGTTTTTTATTAAGCTATTTGTTATATAGAATTTGAATATATGCAAAGAACAAAATTAATACAATGATCTCTCATAACCACCCCATAGCCTCAACATTTAGCAAGTAAAGGTAACCCTGATTGAATTTTGAATGAAATTTCAAAATTTAAGATATTTCACTTACAGATACTTTGTACAGATATATATATCTTTCAAAATATGTAGCTTATAATGCCATTCTATAAGGCCATTACATGTTGAAAAGTTGACAGTAGTTTCTACAGTAATTTCAGTATTTCTGATTAAGTATCCACTTACCAATGGGATTTATAAGTTGCCTCATAACTGTTCCTTTATATGTTATTTAGGATCTAAACAAATACATAATTATAATTGAATGGTATGACTTACAATTCCATTTATGCGTGTAGGCTTGTCTTCTACCTTCTTTTTTGATTGATATAATTTATTTATAATTTTTCCTATGGATTTTCTACAGCCTAAATTTTATGGATTAAGTTCATGTGGCACAATATTTTCCCTTTATATTTTTATTTAGTAATAATTAGTATTGCATCTTAAGGCTTAGTCACATTTGGGTTTATGTATTTCAAAATAATGCTTTGCAAATCGTATTCATTTCTTCCAGTGAAAAACAATGCATTTTTATCTCTCTTTTATTTTTAATGTTAGAAACAATTGAATAGCATTACTTATATTTCTATTTTTAAAAACAATTCATTAGCATTACTTATATTTCTATTTTATAAGATTTATTTTTAGTTGTATTTACATGTATGTGTATGTGTCTGTATATGAAAATATTCACATGAGTCCAGGTGCCCACAAAAGAAGACATCAGATTTCTTGATGCTGGAGATAGATACAGGTGAGTGTGCAATGCTTGGCATGGAAGCTGCAAGATGAACTGTAGATGAGTATTATGCACTCTTTTTTTAAATTTTATTATTTTAATTTTAAATAACTTGCTTCACATATCAATCCCAGTTCCTTCTCTCTCCCCTCCTCCCGTACCCCTCACTATCCCCCCCAAGCCTCCCACCCTATCGCAACTTCCTTCCACATGGGGGATATACAGAGTCTGTTATTTCACTCAGAGCACTCTTAGCCACTGTACCATCTCTATAATTCCTACTCTTATTTTATAATAGGAGTTGAAAAATATTTATATCCAATACCCTCCTTTATTAATTGGTGTATTTCTAAAATAGAAAGTTACCTTATTTACTTTTAGTTGTTGGAAATTTTTTCTCAAGGAAGTTTTTTGCTTTCCAAAGGTTTTGATGCATCTTGGATGCAACTGGATGGGAACAGGGTAAATAATGATGAGTATGTGTTAGGTCCTTTTCTTACTCATGATTTCTATTGCTGTGAAGAGACACCATGATCACAGAAACCCTTATAAGGAAGCATTTAATTGGGTTGATTTACAGTTCATCATGGTAGGAGGCATACTAGCATGCAGGCAGTCATGGTGCTGGAAAGGGAGCTAAGAGATCTACATCTCAATCCACAGGTAGCAGGAAGAGGTGAGCCACTAGACCTGGCTTGAGCTTTGGAGACCTCTAAGCCTTCCTCCCCACAGTGACATACTTCCTTTAACAATGCCATACCTACTCCAACAAGACAACAACTCCTAATGGTACCATTTCCTATGAGCCTATGTGGGCCGTTTTTATTCAAACCTCCACACTTCTCAAGTGAGTGTTTCTAGCATTAGAAACCAAGAGGAGTTGATAGACTCTTTCAAATAAGTGATTATTTTCATTGAAAATTAAAATTATGTATACTTATCATATGAAGCATGAGTCTGTTGTTTTGTTTTTGTTTTTGTTTTTTTTTTTTTTGTTTTTTGAGACAAGGTTTCTCTGTATTGTTTGGAGGCTGTCCTGGAACTCGCTTTGTAGACCAGACTGGCCTCGAACTCACAGAGATCTGCCTGCCTCTGCCTCCCGAGTGCTGGGATTAAAGGTGTGGGCCACCAACACCTGGCCTGAAGTATAAGTCTTAAAATTCCTATAAATTGCCCAATAGCTCAACAAGCTGAGAAATATATTCATTTCTTTATAGTGTTGCATTTTTATCTTAACACTCAGTAATTTCATTTTCTAAATGTATTCCATTGCTATTAATTGTTGTCACCATTTATATGAAATGAATTCCTTAGATTTCTTCTATTATTAGATTTGTTCTACTCTAAACATTTGTGTGTGGTGTGTTTTGTGTGTGTGTGTGTACATACATGCACGCACATCTGCATATACCTATGGGTACATATTGGAGTCAATTGGTCAGCTGTCACCCTCTGCCCTATGGATGTCATAGACTGAAGCCATTTCATCAGATTTTGTGACAGGAAAGTTTTCCCACTGAGCCAATGGGCCAGGCCTTTCCTAAAGATTTGCAAATTGGAATTTTGGTTACATTTCTTTAGTATAGAAATTTATATACCTGTGAACACAGCACCCCAAAGCCAAAGCAGGAGAATTATAAACTAAAAGATAGCCGTAGCTGCATAGCAAAACCCTGTCAATAAAAGAGAAAAGAAAAAATATCATCCCATTCATTCTGTGGTGCTCTGGGGTGGAATGTTAAAATGGGTTGTAAGGTTTAGAAGAGGGATGGGAATTTCCATTTCCCATGAAGAAATTTCTATAAACATTCAGAATAGCACTGAACGGAATGAATTGTGTCGTAGAGCTGATATCTGCCTGTTTCTAGTTTTTATGAGAAAGTGTTGGATGCTAGTATTTCAAGGAAATAATAAGAGAGAATCTTCTGCTGGGCAGATATTTTACAGTCTATTTCATCTCTCAGAGTCCACTATGTTGAGTTATTCTCGAGGAAGCAGAATTATGAATGAATGCAGGAACTTCTCCCCATGGCAGATATGAAAGGAATTTTTGAATATTTATGATGGAAGTTTCTGATCCAAGCAGCAAATACTATAAGTAACTTTTAAGAATATCTGTGGTTTCCTTCTCATATTGGTTTGCTTGTCAATACCTTGTAACTCCTGACATTTGCCTACATAGATTGTGTAATGATTCTTTTGTTAACAACTCACAATTTAGTCCCAATTGAGGATTCTTCTCCACAAATAGCAGCCAAAGTTCAGAATTAACAGATGCCATTAATCAGGTCAAATCCTAAGACCATATATTTTACCACTGATGAGGGATTGCTGCATGCACAGCGATGACTTAAAAATTTTTAAGTGAATACCATTAGTAATTTTTTATCATATACATTTCTTTTATCTTTTGGTGGGGGGCAAAGTTCCAAAAGGTGTTAATAAGTGACTCTTTAGCCCCTTCATATCAGAAAAAAAGAATTACAGTAATTGGGAAAACTTTAAGTGCTAATCATGTTTCTACTGAGAAAATGAACCAATGTAATTTATTGATCTATAAATCTATCTGTCTGTCTGTCTATCTATCTATGAATCTATCATCCATATGTCATTTATTTGTCAATTGATGCATTGACTGGTGCAAATATAAGAGGAGCCTTACTACAGGAGTGATCTAACATGGTTTTGGAGACCAACAAGACCGAAAATATGCCATTTGTGAGCTGGTGGACCAGGAAAGCTGCTGAGTAATTCAGTTCAAGGCTGAAGAATTGAGCAAAATAAAGCCAGTTGTCTAAATTACAGTCTGAGATTCCAAGAGAGTGCTGGTCTACCTGTGTGAGTCTAATGGCTCTAAAACCAAGTACTCAAAAGTCTGAAGTCAGACAGGAGTAGGTGCCCCAGTTCAAAGTGAACTATAAGAAAAATTTGTCCTACCTCTATATTTTTCTATCTGTACAGTAAAAAGATGGGATGATACCTGTCCACATTGGTGATGGTGGATTTTTTTTTACTCATTCTGCTGAATGACAATGATTATGTCTACTGACTTTTCCACAAACACTTTCACAGACACAGAAATGATGCTTGACTAATCTGTTCATATTTACTATAGACAGTTTTACTTATAATTTAATGAATTACAAGTCTGCCTTGTCAAATTTGCTCCTATAAAAATCTTGTTAAACTATAGTTAATTGGAAAATAAAGACAATAATAAGGTCATAGCTCCATCTAACTTGACACTATCATCTTGTATACAACTGAAAAATCAGAATAATCAGTTCCCCAGATATGGAGATAAAATCCTAAAGTGAAATTTACTTCTTATATTCTACAGTTTGACTAGCACTATGAAAGTACCCATATTTAAGTATGAAAATAAAATCCGTTCTTATATTACATGATAAGGGAATACGAGAAGAAAAATCTTATTTGTTTGATACATGTGTTAATAAACACAACAAAAGAAGAAACACCGATCATGACTATACACCTTATTTCTATAACTAGTCACTTATAGGATCGTGTCTGGTATTTATAATTTCCTTCTTCCATTATCATTCTTTATTTTCTTTGTATTCAAGTTAGTACTCCACTAGGCTCTGGTTCTTTATCTGGTAGGGTGACCCAAAACTCTACTCCTAGATGATATGAATCATTTATGATCCTGTTTGGATTGGTCTATTTTAGTTTTAAATTTGACCTTAATCACAGGGTATGACAATTCCAAGAATTGCCCCAAGGGATCTCCTGTATTCCTGATTTAACCTTCCTTATCTCTATTGTGGAATACTAGTCTGTTTCCTCATGCTAGTCCAAATAAATTAACCCCAGCCATCAAAGAAGTCCCTTCTTAGTTGGATGACTCAGACATGAGGAACCTAGCATGTCTGGAGTATAGATAGTTTTAACAGCCAGTTCAATGGAATAATTGTTGTGTCTCCAGGTGAAGTATTTTATCTCTGACACAAAGACCTTTAGGTAGGCAGTCTTTGGAACAGGAAAGAAAAATATTGGAGATAAGAGCCAGGGGTGCCACTCCCATTTCCACCCCTTAATTCCTTTGACATAGGATCAACAGTATAAGATACTGGGTACTGATTCAGAGAAAATACAGATGCTATTCATGACATCTTAAAAGACAATTTTACTGTTCTGCGAATCTAATTGTGTCAGGATTGTGGGAAAATGGGAAGACTGATGAAATCCATAAACATAAGCCTATTTAATGTTTTTCCTTTTGATTTTTTTGTTTTTCTATTTTTTTCAATTAATTAGTTGCCTTTTATTTTGTTTCCTTTTCCCTTTCAGTTATATCTCTAGTTAGAGGCAAGTCTTGATCCTAAGGAATGAATTAGAGACATAGATACCAAATCTTTGACATGGGGGTATCTCCTTTTGTTCCTTTGGTAATGTCTCCAAAGTTTGACATTCACAGCTCCTCAGGTAAGGTCATCAACACAGTTTCCCACACCTTTGTTCTATAAATTGTCAGTATACATAGCTTAATTAAGACACAGGAAACTCTTGGCAAGAGCTCTTTTTTTATCTCTCACTCTATTCACCAAAAATAAATCTTTACTATAAGACCCACTATTATATCAGGAAAGACAGGCTAGCTTAAGATGAAAGGAGAAAGAGTTAAATTATCTGAATAGATTATTATTTCAAGGTTCTTCTTGCATTGTCTGTCGTAAGATGTCACAGTATCACACCCCACAGTGTTGCAATCACCTGGCAAAGAACAATCAGAAGTGGAGGGTGGGGATTCCATAGTCTGATGCTTCTATTCTGAAAGGACGTCTTCCATCTGCCAAAGGAAGTCAACTGAACACAAGAATTCAGATAAAGTACAGTTCCCCAGAAGCCTAGAAATAAGGGGGTGCCTGGTGTCAGCAGGCAGTAAAACTGAAAAATATGAGTATATATTTGTTGACTGAAATCTAACAGGTGTTTTTATTTTGATTTCTACCCTGTGCATAACTGTCAATCTGTATGGTAATGTTATTATTGACTCATTTTCTGTCTTTTTAATTTTTTTTCTTTTTTTATTATTTATTTTTAAATTTAAATTAGAAACAATATTGCTTCACATGTCAGTTCCAGGACCCTCTTCGTTTCCCACCTCTCCTCCCGTGCCTTCCCCCCAAATCCCCCAATATCCCCTCATTTCCACAGGGAGGGTGAGGCCCTCCATGGGGGTGTCCATACTCTGTTGTTTCAAATAGGGCAGGGCCTAGACCTTCCCCCAAGAGTGCAGGGTGAGAGTACATCTCACATTGTTGGATGGGAGTCCAAAGTCCATGTGTATACTCAGGATAAATACTAATCTACTGCCCAAGGCTCAATAGGTTACGTAGGCCTCCTCACTGACACCCCATTCAAGGGGTCTTGATCTGTCCCATGCTGGATTCTCAGGCATCAGCCTGGGATTCAAGAGTTAACCCTAGTCAGGTCAGCTGTTTCTGGGGGTTAAACCAGCCCAGTTTTAATTCCTTTGGTCATCAATCCTCCCTCTCTGTTACTGGATTTCTTGAGATCAGCTCAGTGCTTAGCTGTGGGAGTCTGCCTCTTCTTCCATCAGCCACTGAATGAGGGTTCTGTTTCCTAGACTCTCTGGCCATGGCATTATAGGCTGGCACTCCCCAGATCTATGTCTAAATTCCATATATGAGAGAGTACATGCCATGTTTCTGTTTTTGTGACTGCGGTACCTCATTCAGGATGGTTTCTTCTAGTGTCCTCCATTTGCCTGCAAATCTCAGAATTCCATTGTTTTTTTTTCTGTTGAATAGTACTCCACTGTGTAAATGTACCACATTTTCTCTATCCACTTCCCGGTTGAGGGGCATCTAGGTTGCTTCCAAATTCTGGATATTACAAATAGTGCTGCTATGAACATAGTGGAACAGACATCCTTGTTGTATGAATAGCATCTTTTGGATATATGCCTAAGAGTGGAATTGCTGGTTCTTGTGGTAGGTTTGTTCCCATTTTTCTGAGGAATCTCCCTACTGATTTCCAAAGTGGCTGAACAAGTTGGCACTCTCACAGGCAATGGAGGAGTGTTGGGGAAGTCCTCTGTATATGACAATAAAGCACTGTTGGCCAATAGGAAAGCAAGATAGGTGGAACTAGGAGTCCAGGACGACTCTGGGTAGGAAAACACAGGAAGGCAAGATGTAACCACCATGGGGTAGGAAGCCCAGAAATTTCTCCAGTAACAGAAATACTTAGATTAACAATTACGGGATAAATACTTAAGTCAGAGCTAGCCAGTAAGAAACAAACAAGGCCAACAGCTTCATAATTAATATAGCCTCCTGTGTGTTAATCTGGGACTGATGAAGCTCTGGAACCAGGGTGGCAGGAAGGCTTCTCTTTACAGAGGAGTGTTCCCCCTTTACCACATCCTTTCCAGCATAAATTGTCGTTGGTGTTTTTTATTTTAGCCATTCTGACAGGAGTGAGATGGTATCTCAGAGTTGTTTTGATTTGCATTTTCTGGATGGTTAAGGATGTTGAGCACTTTCTTAAGAGCCTCTCAGCCATTTTAGACTCCTCTATTGAAAATTATCTATTTAGTTTGCAGCCCACTTTTTAATTGGATCCTTTGGTATTTTGGTGACTTGCTTCTTTAGTTCTTTGTAAACTTTGGAGATCAAGCCTCTGTCAGATGTGGGATTAGTGAATATTTTTTCCCATTCTCTGGGCTGCCTTTTTGTCTTGCTGACTGTGCCCTTTGCCTTACAGAAGCTTCTCAGGTTCAGGAGGTCCCATTTGTTAATTGTTGATCTCACTGTCTGTGCTACTGGTGTTATGTTCAGGAAGCTGTCTTCTGTACCAATTCATTCAAGGGTACCACCCACTTTCTCTTCTAACAGTTTCAGTGTGGCTGGATTTATATTGAGGTCTTTGATCCATTTGGACTTAAGTTTTGTGCATCACGATAAACATGGATCAATCCACATTCTTCTACATGCCAGCTTCCAGTTATGCCAGCACCATTTGTTGAAGATGCTTTCTTTTTTCCATTGTATATTTTTAGTTTCTTTGTCAAAGATCAGATGTTCATACGTGGTGGATTAATATCAGGGTTTTCAATTCGATTCCATTGGTCTACCTGTCTATTTTTAAGCCAATACCACGCTGTTTTCAGGACTATAGCTCTATAATGGAGCTTGAAGTCAGGGAAGGTGAAGCCTCCGGACGTTGCCTTGTTGAACAGGGTTGTTTTGGCTATCTTGGGTCTTCTGTTTTTCCATACAAAATTGATTATTGTTCTTTCAAGGTCTGTGTAGTATTGTGCTGGGATTTTAATGGGGATTGCATTGAATCTGTAGATTGCTTTTGGCAGGATTGCCATTTTTACTACATTGATCCTACCTATCCAAGTGCATGGGAGATCTTTCCATTTTCTGAGGGCTTCTTTAATTTCTTTCTTTAAAGATTCAAAGTTACAGGTCTTTCACTTGTTTGGTTAGCACTACCCTAAGGTATTTTATGTTGTTCGTGGCAATTGTAAAGTGTGATGTTTCTCTGATTTCTTTCTCAGGCCTTTTATCATCTGTATATAGTAGGGCTACTGATTTTCTTGAGTTGATCTTGTAGCCTGCTACTTGGCTGAAGGTGTTAATCAGATGTAAGACTTCCCTGGTAGTGTTCTTTGGGTCATTTATGTAAACTATCATATCATCTGCAAACAGTGAAAGTTTAACCTCTTCCTTCCCAATTTGTATTCCCTTGATCCCCTTTTGTTGTCGTATGGCTCTGGCTAGAACTTCAAGTACAATGTTGAAAAGGTATGGAGAGAATGGACAGCCTTGTGTTGTTCCCGATTTTAGAGGAACTGCATTGAGTTTCTGTACATTTAGTTTGATGTTGGCTGTTTGTTTACTGTATATAGCTTTTATTATGTTTAAGTATGTTCCTGTTATTCCTGATCTCTCCAAGACCTTTATCATGAAGGGGTGTTGGATTTTGTCAAAGGCTTTTTCAGCATCTAGTGAGATGATCATGTGTTTTTTTTCAGCTTGTTTATATGGTGGATTACATTGATGGATTTTTGTATGTTGAACCATCCCTGTATCCCTGGGATGAAACCTACTTGATCGTGGTGAATGATTGTTTTGATGTGTTCTTGGGTTCGATTTGCCAGTATTTTATTGAGTATTTTTGCATCAATATTCATGAGGGATTTTGGTCTGAAGTTCTCTTTCTTAGTTATGTCTTTGTGTGGCTTGGGGATCAAGGTTATTGAAGCCTCATACAAAGAATTTGACAAAGACCCTTCTGCTTCTATTACATAGAATTCTTTGAGAAGAATTCGTAAAAGCTGTTCGTTGAATGTCTGTTAGAATTCTGCACTGAGGCCATCTGGACCTGGGCTTTTTTTTGTTGGGAGACTTTTGATGACTGCTTCTATTTCCATAGGGGTTATTGGTCTATTTAATTTGCTTATCTGTTCTTGAATTAGTTTTGGCAAGTGATAGCTATACATGAAGTCAT